>NC_090826.1:128311264-129678978 GCF_028021215.1 Eschrichtius robustus | reverse complement strand
CTATAAGCCCTGATGAAAAGCTTGAACTTTATTCTCTATACTGATGGCTTTCAAACTTTCATGACTATAACCCACAATCAGATATACATTTTACATCTTAAAACAGTACCCAGACACATACGTGTTTATATAGATAAATACAACTAGAGCAGAGTTTCACAGAACAATATCGTTACAAAGTGTGATGCACTCTGCTATTTTCTTTATGACATTTTTAAAAGTTCAATGTAAGTCACTAACATTAATTCACTACTCATTAATATCTTGCAACCTATAATTTGTAAAACACTGCTCTATATTATGGAGAATCAAGGGGCAACAGAGGTTTTACCCAGGGAAGTGACACGATCACATTTGTGTTTGAAGAATCACAATGTGGTGTGAAAGATGGAACATTCAGGAGACTGTTCTGTTTATCCAGGGGAGTTATGGTAAGAATATGACCTTGAGCCAGAGGACTGAGAGGAGGGGCAGTATTTGATTTAGAAAGGACTGTCAGGATTTGAAGACAAGTTGATGTAGGTCCTGTAGAAGAAGATATATCCATGATGACTCTGAGGAAGTTTGTAATTTGGGAGAACTGTGCAGCTGCTGAGGCTATTAGCTAAGATAGAACATGCAGGAGTGACAGGTTCGCAGGGCATGTAAGTAAAGGCAGAAATAAACAAATTGAGTTTTGGATGGGCTGGATTTCAGATGCCTGCAAGTCACTCAAGTAGCGATGCCCAAGAAAGGAATAGAAATTTGATTATAGTGAAGTGGAAAGAATTCAAGTCTGAAAATACAGAAATAATTGACCTTGGGTCTCCATACTGTCACTTTAGGAACACTGTATTAGTCCCCTCAGTCTTGTATTAACACTATTAGGTATGTTCTTTTTGAGCATAAATAACACACCGTTTGTATCAGTTTATGCAAAGTAGTTATGGTCCTAGAAGACACAGTGTCATTAAAAACAATAAAAAAAAAAAAAACAAAACACCAGTTTCAAGTTTCAAAATAAATTTGCAGAGGCCATTATATTGTGAAATTTCCTCAACATGGCTCAATTATACAAAAGAAAGGCAGCACATATGGTCCTTGTCAAAATGTGCCATAGCACTGGGAGATGTTACATACTGCTAAGAAAATCTTTTTCATGGCAATAAAACCTCAGCATGCAGAAGGATATAAACACTTTATGAGCCAACTGTAAGAGAGTGCTACACTCATTTTTTTGTAGAGATCTAAGGAGGAAGGACACAAATATCATATGAGTGGAGAAATGTTAAATTCATAAGCATTCAAAATTTAGGGCACAAACCCCAATTCAATTAGTTTCTTTTTAGATGCCTCATGTCAAGCTTACTTATTACTATATATGTGTTTAATGGCAACAAATCCTTGGTACAAGACATTTTACTTAAAAAATATCAAAGATCTTTATGACCATTAAAGAATGTGGCACACAGTTTGATCCAGTTTATAGGGATGGAAATCAAGAATCAAACTGGTTAAGCAGCCTTACAAACACCACACACTATATAAATAACCAATTTAGCAATCAAACTTATATCAGAATTTATCCATTATACCACATAGCTTTGCAACTGAGGAACTGCATACATTATATTCTGGTACCAACCCATATAGAACACTATTATTTAATAAAATGCTGGGACTAAGTATTTTTTAACACACGTGGATTATTTTTAAAAACATGTTATACAAAAGCAAACTTCACAGGCTATAGAGAAGAAATACATATAAATAATGTGATAGGGGGCTTCCCTGGTGGCGCAGTGGTTGAGAATCTGCCTGCCAATGCAGGGGACACGGGTTCGAGCCCTGGTCTGGGAAGATCCCACATGCCGCGGAGCAATTGGGCCCCTGAGCCACAACTACTGAGCCTGCGCGTCTGGAGCGTGTGCTCCGCAACAAGAGAGGCCGCGACAGTGAGAGGCCCGTGCACCGCGATGAAGAGTGGCCCCCGCTCGCCGCAACTGGAGAAAGCCCTCGCAGAGAAGCGAAGACCCAACACAGCCAAAAATAAATAAATAAATAAATAAATAAATAAATAAATAAATAAATAAATAAATAAAATACATATATATATATATAAATAATGTGATAAATTCTATGAGAAATAACACAAGAGTCAACTTCACCAGGACACCTGGTTGTTTACCATAATCATCCCAAGTCTCAAAAAATAGATTCATACAGTGTTAAACACATGCAAAATGTCTAGGATCAGATATCATATAAACAACTTGCTGCTACTGCTAAAATGTTGTTCCCTAATAACCTGCTTGGGCAGTTCAGTGACCAAAAACCACTCCATGACCTGGACTTGTCAGCGCTATGTTTATGCTTCGGTTTCTCTGACCAAAAGAGCCTGAACACATCAATGAAATGCAACACTGAGTCTCAGCGGATGTAGCACTTGAGGGCTTGCAAGCAATCTAAACATGGGGTCTGGAGAAAACGGCCTGTGGCTCACCCTTTGGGGAACACAAGGTACCTCAGTTACACAATAGTAGCTAGCACATCAGAGCAGAGATTAAAGAAACTCTCCAGCTCACTTTTTGTCCTGAACATTTAATCATAGCCAAAGACTAAGCAGAAGTTTAAACTATAAGTCTAACTTCTTGTTTTGTAATTTTTAATCTTCAGTTCTCCCCAGTGGGGCTCAGGTTATATGGTTATTGTGTCTATTCAGGTGTGTTCTGTTTTATGGAGTAGATAACTTCCAGAAATAGGGAAAGGGGTGAATCACATTCTTATAATTCTATTAATACTTCCTCCAACGACAAATGTCATCATTTTGGATTAAACTCCTTTAACTTTAGATTTCTCTATCAGTCAGCCTTCTCTCAAACAGTAAATTGGCTAAAGATTAACATTAAAATTCACCACAGAACCAAACCAGTTAAAAGGACCTGTTAGATTAGTCTTTTTTAAAGTGAAAATGTTTATGACATTAAAAATAATCTCATGTTCTTCTTCTTACAGCTATGGTGTTCTTATATGTATTTCTTATATCCATTTGATATCTTAGAGAATTTCAGGTCATCTCATTCAACCTTCAGTGAAATGGCCCAGTCACTGTACCAAGTCTTAGGGATGCAAAATTTAAAAACATGGTCTGTATTCTCAAGAACCCCACACTTTAGCAGAAGAAAACACATATATAAACTAATAAAGTATAAAATATGCCATATAAAAATACATGGTTTAGAAATAGAATATTTGAGTGGTTATCAAATTCCTTGAAAGACACAACCTACCAAAACTCACACAAAGAGAACTGGATAATCTCAATAGCTTATATCTGTTAAATAAATTAAGTCAATAATTAATAACCTCTCCCCAAAATTAAAGCGCTAGGCCTAGATGGTTTCACTGGTGAATTCTACCAAACATTTAAGGAAGAAATGATATCTGTTCCCTACAATCTCTTGCTAAACATAGAGAGAGGGAACACTTCCTAACTTATTCTGTGAGGACAGCATTATTCTAAAATCAAAACCAGATAAAGCCATTATAAGAAAGGAAAACTAAAGACTAATATCACTCACTAACATAGATGCAAAAATCCTCAACACAATATTAGTAAAACAAATCCAACAATGTTTAAAAAGAATTATGCACCATGACCAAGTGGGATTTATACCAGGTATGCAAGGTTGGTTCAACACTCAAACATCAATTAATGTAATCCCTTACATCCACAGGTTAAAAAGAAAAATTATCCTATGATCATATCAATAAATTCAGAAAAAAGCGTTTGACAAAATCCAACTCTCATTCATGATCAAAACTCTCAGCAAACTAGGAATGGGGGGGATCTTCTGCAACTTGACAACAAACATCTACAAAAACATACAGCCAACATCATACTTAGTGATGAGAAACTAGATGCCTCCTCCTAATATCTGGACCAGGCAACAATATTCCCTTTTATAACTCCCTATTTCATATCATGCTGGAATTCCTAGGTAATGCAACAAGACAAGAAAAGGAAATTAAACGTATATAGATTGTAAAGGAAGAAATAAAACTGTCTTTGTTTGCAGATAACATGATGGTCTATGTGGAAAATCCCAAAGAATTGACCAAAATAAAACTCCTGGAACTAATAAGTGATAAAAGCAAGGTTGCAAGATACAAGATTAATATACAAAAGTCAATTGCCTTCCCAGACACCAGTAATGAATAACTGGAGTTTGAAATTACAAATATATCATTTACATTAACACCAACAAAAGAAAGAAATACTTAGGTATAAATTTAACAAAATATGTACAAGATCCATATGAGGAAAACTATGAAACTATGATGGAATCAATTAAAAAACATAAATAAATGGAAAGAGGTTCCAGTTCATAGATAGGAAAACTCAAAATTATTAAGATGTCAGCTCTTCCCAATTTGATCTATATGTTCAATGCAGTCCCAGTCAAAATCTCATCAAGTTATTATGTGGATTTTGACAAACTGATTCTAAAATCTATGTGGAAAAGCAAAAAACCCAGAATAGCCAACATGATACTGAAGAAGAACAAAGTCAGAGGGCTGACACTACTCGACTTCAAGACTTACCATAAAGCTACAGTAAACAAGAGAGTATGGTATTAGTGAAAGAATAGACAAATAGATCAGTAGAACAGATAGAAAGCCCAGAAAAGGACTCAAACAAATACATTTAACTGAACTTTGACAAAGGACCAAAGGCAATTCAATGGAGAATGGATGATCTTTTCAACAAATGGTGCGAAATGACTGGACATACACAAGAAAAAAAACTGCATCTATACACTAATCTTACATTTTTCACAAAAATCAACTCAAAATGGATCATAGAATTAAATGAAAAACACAAAACTATAAAACATTTAGAAAATAATATAGGTGACCTTGGATTGAGTGATGAGTTTTTAGATATAACACCTAAAACACAATCCATGAAAGAAAAAGATACTAAATTGGACTTCATTAAATTAAAAACTTTCTGCTATGTGAAAGACACTGTTAAGAGAATGAAAGGACAAGGCACAGACTGGGAGAAAATATTTGCAAAATACAAATCTGATAAAGGACTGGTATCCAAAATATATAAATAACTCCTAAAAATTAACAATAAGAAAACAAACAACTAAATTTAAAAATAGGTGAACCGAGATAGCCTCAACCACCAGAGGGCAGACAGCAGAAGCAAGAAAAACTACAATCCTGCAGCCTGTGGACCAAAAACCACAGTTACAGAAAGATAGACAAGATGAAAAGGCAGAGGGCTATGTACCAGATGAAGGAACAAGAAAAAACCCCAGAAAAACAACTAAATGAAGTGGAGATAGGCAACCTTCCAGAAAAAGAATTCAGAATAATGATAGTGAAGATGATCCAGGACCTCGGAATAAGAATGGAGGCAAAGATTGAGAAGATGCAAGAAATGATTAACAAAGACCTAGAAGAATTAAAGAACAAACAAACAGAGATGACCAATACAATAACTGAAATGAAAACTACACTAGAAGGAATCAATAGCAGAATAACTGAGGCAGAAGAACGGATAAGTGACCTGGAAGACAGAATGGTGGAATTCACTGCTGCGGAACAGACTAAAGAAAAAAGAATGAAAAGAAATGAAGACAGCCTAAGAGACCTCTGGGACAACATTAAACGCAACAACATTCGCATTATAGGGGTCCCAGAAGGAGAAGAGAGAGAGAAAGGACCAGAGAAAATATTTGAAGAGATTATAGTCGAAAACTTCCCTAACATGGGAAAGGAAATAGCCACCCAAGCCCAGGAAGCGCAGAGAGTCCCATACAGAATAAACCCAAGGAGAAACACGCCGAGACACATAGTCATCAAAGTGGCAGAAATTAAAGACAAAGAAAAATTATTGAAAGCAGCAAGGGAAAAACGACAAATAACATACAAGGGAACTCCCATAAGGTTAACAGCTGATTTCTCAGCAGAAACTCTGCAAGCCAGAAGGGAGTGGCATGATATACTTAAAGGGATGAAAGGGAAGAACCTACAACCAAGATTACTCTACCCGGCAAGGATCTCATTTAGATTTGATGGAGAAATCAAAAGCTTTACAGACAAGGAAAAGCTAAGAGAATTCAGCACCACCAAACCAGCTCTACAACAAATGCTAAAGGAACTTCTCTAAGTGGGAAACACAAGAGAAGAAAAGGACCTACAAAAACAAACCCAAAACAATTAAGAAAATGGTCATAGGAACATACGTATCGATAATTACCTTAAATGTGAATGGATTAAATGCCCCAACCAAAAGACATAGACTGGCTGAATGGATACAAAAACAAGACCCATATATATGCTGTCTACAAGAGACCCACTTCAGACCCAGGGACACATACAGACTGAAAGTGAGGGGATGAAAAAAAATATTCCATGCAAATGGAAATCAAAAGAAAGCTGGAGTAGCTATACTCATATCAGATAACGTAGACTTTAAAATAAAGAATGTTACAAGAGACAAGGAAGGACACTACATAATGATCCAGGGATCAATCCAAGAAGAAGATATAACAATTATAAATATATATGCACCCAACATAGGAGCACCTCAATACATAAGGCAACTGCTAACAGCTATAAAAGAGGAGATCGACAGTAACACAATAATAGTGGGGGACTTTAACACCTCACTTACACCAATGGACAGATCATCCAAAATGAAAATAAATAAGGAAACACAAGCTTTAAATGACACAATAGACCAGATAGATTTAATTGATATATATAGGACATTCCATCCAAAAACAGCAGATTACACGTTCTTCTCAAGTGCGCACGGAACATTCTCCAGGATAGATCACATCTTGGGTCACAAATCAAGCCTCAGTAAATTTAAGAAAATTGAAATCATATCAAGCATCTTTTCTGACCACAACGCTATGAGATTAGAAATGAATTACAGGGAAAAAAACGTAAAAAACACAAACACTTGGAGGCTAAAAAATACGTTACTAAATAACCAAGAGATCACTGAAGAAATCAAAGAGGAAATAAAAAAATACCTAGAGACAAATGACAATGAAAACACGACGACCCAAAACCTATGGGATGCAGCAAAAGCGGTTCTAAGAGGGAAGTTTATAGCTATAGAAGACTACCTCAAGAAACGAGAAAAATCTCAAGTAAACAATCTAACCTTACACCTAAAGAAACTAGAGAAAGAAGAACAAACAAAACCCAAAGTTAGCAGAAGGAAAGAAATCATAAAGATCAGAGCAGAAATAAATGAAATAGAAACAAAGAAAACAATAGCAAAGATCAATAAAACTAAAAGTTGGTTCTTTGAGAAGATAAACAAAATTGATAAGCCATTAGCCAGACTCATCAAGAAAAAGAGGGAGAGGACTCAAATCAATAAAATCAGAAATGAAAAAGGAGAAGTTACAACAGACAGCGCAGAAATACAAAGCATCCTAAGAGACTACTACAAGCAACTTTATGCCAATAAAATGGACAACCTGGAAGAAATGGACAAATTCTTAGAAAGGTATAACCTTCCAAGACTGAACCAGGAAGAAACAGAAAATATGAACAGACCAATCACAAGTCATGAAATTGAAACTGTGATTAAAAATCTTCCAACAAACAAAAGTCCAGGACCAGATAGCTTCACAGGTGAATTCTATCAAACATTTAGAGAAGAGCTAACACCCATCCTTCTCAAACTCTTCCAAAAGATTGCAGAGGAAGGAACACTCCCAAACTCATTCTATGAGGCCACCATCACCCTGATACCAAAACCAGACAAAGACACTACAAAAAAAGAAAATTACAGACCAATATCACTGATGACTATAGATGCAAAAATCCTCAACAAAATACTAGCAAACAGAATCCAACAACATGTTAAAAGGATCATACACCACGATCAAGTGGGATTTATCCCAGGGATGCAAGGATTCTTCAATATATGCAAATCAATCAGTGTGATACACCATATTAACAAATTGAAGAATAAAAACCATATGATCATCTCAATAGATGCAGAAAAAGCTTTTGACAAAATTCAACACCCATTTCTGATAAAAACTCTCCAGAAAGTGGGCATAGAGGGAACCTACCTCAACATAATAAAGGTCATATATGACAAACCCACAGCAAACATCATTCTCAATGGTGAAAAACTGAAAGCATTTCCTCTAAGATCAGGAACGAGACAAGGATGTCCACTCTCACCACTATTATTCAACATAGTTCTGGAAGTCCGAGCCACGGCAATCAGAGAAGAAAAAGAAATAAAAGGAATACAAATTGGAAAAGAAGTAGTAAAACTGTCACTGTTTGCGGATGACATGATACTATACATAGAGAATCCTAAAACTGCCACCAGAAAACTGCTAGAGCTAATTAATGAATATGGTAAAGTTGCAGGATACAAAATTAATGCACAGAAATCTCTTGCATTCCTATACACTAATGATGAAAAATCTGAAAGAGAAATTATGGAAACACTCCCATTTACCATTGCAACAAAAAGAATAAAATACCTAGGAATAAACCTACCTAGGGAGACAAAAGACCTGTATGCAGAAAACTATAAGACACTGATGAAAGAAATTAAAGATGATACCAACAGATGGAGAGATCTACCATGTTCTTGGATTGGAAGAATCAACATTGTGAAAATGACTATACTACCCAAAGCAATCTACAGATTCAACGCAATCCCTATCAAATTACCAATGGCATTTTTTATGGAGCTAGAACAAATCATCTTAAAATTTGTATGGAGACACAAAAGACCCCGAATAGCCAAAGCAGTCTTGAGGGAAAAAAAGGGAGCTGGAGGAATCAGACTCCCTGACTTCAGATTATACTACAAAGCTACAGTAATCAAGACAATATGGTACTGGCAGAAAAACAGAAGCATAGATCAATGGAACAAGATAGAAAGCCCAGAGATTAACCCACGCACCTATGGTCAACTAATCTATGACAAAGGAGGCAAAGATATACAATGGAGAAAAGACAGTCTCTTCAATAAGTGGTGCTGGGAAAACTGGACAGCTACATGTAAAAGAATGAAATTAGAATACTCCCTAACACCATACACAAAAATAAACTCAAAATGGATTAGAGACCTAAATATAAGACTGGACACTATAAAACTCTTAGAGGAAAACATAGGAAGAACACTCTTTGACATAAATCACAGCAAGATCTTTTTGGATCCACCTCCTAGAGTAATGGAAATAAAAACAAAAATAAACAAGTGGGACCTAATGAAACTTCAAAGCTTTTGCACAGCAAAGGAAACCATAAACAAGACGAAAAGACAACCCTCAGAATGGGAGAAAATATTTGCAAATGAATCAACGGACAAAGGATTAATCTCCAAAATATATAAACAGCTCATTCAGCTCAATATCAAAGAAACAAACACCCCAATCCAAAAATGGGCAGAAGACCTAAATAGACATTTCTCCAAAGAAGACATACAGACGGCCACGAAGCACATGAAAAGATGCTCAACATCACTAATTATTAGAGAAATGCAAATCAAAACTACAATGAGGTATCACCTCACTCCTGTTAGAATGGGCATCATCAGAAAATCTACAAACAACAAATGCTGGAGAGGGTGTGGAGAAAAGGGAAACCTCTTGCACTGTTGGTGGGAATGTAAATTGATACAGCCACTATGGAGAACAATATGGAGGTTCCTTAAAAAACTAAAAATAGAATTACCATATGACCCAGCAATCCCACTACTGGGCATATACCCAGAGAAAACCGTAATTCAAAAAGACACATGCACCCGAATGTTCATTGCAGCACTATTTACAATAGCCAGGTCATGGAAGCAACCTAAATGCCCATCGACAGACGAATGGATAAAGAAGGCGTGGTACATATATACAATGGAATATTACTCAGCCATAAAAAGGAACGAAATTGAGTCATTTGTTGAGACGTGGATGGATCTAGAGACTGTCATACAGAGTGAAGTAAGTCAGAAAGAGAAAAACAAATATCGTATATTAATGCATGTATGTGGAACCTAGAAAAATGGTACAGATGAGCCAGTTTGCAGGGCAGAAGTTGAGACACAGATGTAGAGAATGGACATATGGACACCAAGGGGGGAAAACTGCGGTGGGGTGGGGATGGGGGTGTGCTGAATTGGGCGATTGGGATTGACATGTATACACTGATGTGTATAAAATTGATGCCTAATAAGAACCTGCAGTATAAAAATACAAACAAAACAACTAATACTAAACTTTCATTGGGTTATTTGTATGGAAATATGTTAATATAAATGTTTCAGACATTACATGAAATTTCTAAAAATCTTATATGTTCTGGTATAATGTTATAAGTAATAATCCTAGTTATTACTTTAAAATGTATATCTCAGACATAACTAATTTTCTTGTCAACTGCATTATTATGAACTTTCATCAAATCTTTAACTGTGGTCATTTTTAAGTCTTTTGTCATTTACAGACAGTTCTGGGTGTACTCTGATGATTTTGCAAATATGTGCCTATAAAAGGGTTTCATCTTCAGGAAAATCATGGAAAAGACTCTGACAAGTACAGGTTTCTGGTAACTGACTGTACTGCTGAACTGAATGAATAAGCATTTTCAGAACTCTAATGAAAAACTGATGAACTCATAAAAGTGCTAACAAAAGATCAAGATGAAAAAAAAAATTAATTACATGGGACTGAGTGAACTGATGAGGATGAGTATAATTTTTGTGACTTTCTGTCTGAATTAAAAAAAAAAAATCCCACAAGGACTCAGAGGCAAAGAATATACAAATCAATTTTCACTGCAAACTAAAGGAGCTGTTACAGTGGAGGATTACTGGACTGAATGTCAATATTATGACATAGTATGAGTGTGTTTCATGTTCGGTAATTGCAATCATTGTTGCTTTTGTTGTGGTCATCCATGTACAATGTTTGGTGTCAGTCTATTTATCTCTTGTAAAAATAAAATACAGTGTGTGTGTGTGTGAAAAAAATAAATAAATAAATAAAATAAAGGAAAAAAAAAAAAATTCCAGTCATGGGACTTCCCTGGTGGTTCAGCGGTTAAGACTCTACGCTCCCAATGTAGGGGGCCCGGGTTCAATCCTTGGCCAGGGAATCAGATCCCACATCCATACCGCAACTAAAAGTTCGCATGCCACAACTAAGGAGCCCACGTACTGCAACTAAGGAGCCGGCAAGCCGCAACTAAGAAGCTCGCCTGCTGCAACTAAGACCCAGTGCAACCAAATAAATAATATTAAAAAAAAAAAAAAAATAGGTGAACCATTTTGAGAATAGGCTTTGGAAGCTAACTTTCCATACCAACTGATATGGAGGCAGAAACCAAAATAGAATTATTGGTAACTATAGTGTTGGGAGAATTTGGGGTTGGCCTGGCGCAAGTGGCAACTTATTAAGCAAATAAAACGGGTGTAGTGATCCAGGCACAGCAATTGCAGAGGTAAAAAATAAATAAATAAATAAATAAATAAAAGTAGGTGAAAGATCTAAACAGTCTCACCAAAGAAGATAATACAGATGGCAAACAGGCATATGAAAAGAGCTCAACATCACATGTCATTAGGGAATTGCATATTAAAACAATGAGATACCACTACACACCTTTTAGAATGGCCACACTCCACCCACCCCCCCCAAAAAAAACTTGACAATATCAAATAGTGGTGAGGATGTGAAGCAATAGGAACTCACGTTCATTACTGGTGGGAATGCAAAATGGTACAGACCCTTTGGAAGACAGTTTGACAGTTTCTTACAAAACTAAACATACCCTTATATGATCCAGCAATCATGCTCTTTGGCATGTACTCAAATGAGTTGAAAACTTATTTTCATACTAAAACCTGCACACAAACGTTTATAGAATCTTTTTTCACAATTGACAAAATTAGGAAACATCCAAGATATTCCTTTATAGGTGAATATATAAACAAAATGTGCCACGTCCACACAATGGAATGTTATTCACGATAAAAAGAAATAAGCTATTAATTAAGCCACAAAAAGACATGGTGGAACCTTAAATGCATATTGTTAAGTGAAAGAAGCATGTCTGAAAAGGCTACATACTGTATGATTCCAACTATATGACATTCTGAAAAGGCAAAACTATAAAGACAGCAAAAAGATCAGTGGTTGCCAGGGGTTTGGAGGAGGGAAATGGGAGAAGGATAAATTGCTGAAACACAGGGGATTTTTATAACACTGAAACTGTAATGGTGGATACATGATATTATGTATTTGTCAAACCCATAGAATGTACAACACAAGACTGAACCATAATGTAAACTATACACTTTAGTTAATAATAATAGTTATTAATAATATAGCTGATAATGTACCAATATTGGTTCATCGACTGTAACAAATGTTCCACACTAATGAAAGATGTTAAAAATATGGAAAACCGTGAGTGAGTAAAGTGGATATATGGGAACCCTGTGCTGTCAGCTCAATCTTTCTGTAGACTTCAAACTATTCTAAAAAGTCTATTAATTTTTTAAATGTAATTTTATGGTTCAAAAGTAGAATATTTAACAGAGTGGTTAACTCTTGGGGAAAGGGAGGAAAGAGCTCCAGGACACAGGGACAGTAACAGAGACGGTGAGTAGGGTCTTGAAGAGTTCACTAGAGTTTGCTGTTCATTTGGTAAAGGACATTCCAGGCCAAAAGAATAAGAAACTAGAATAAGACTCTAAAGTTGAGTAAATATTTCTATATTTACAACAAATTAGGAAAAGAGTTATACTGCAGAAGAATCTGGAGGCATAATGACAAGCACACCCACTTTTGAGATTAGAATCTTGTTTCTGCTGTTGGGAGGTAACACAATGATTCTGGTACCAGGCTACTGGGATTTTAAGTTCCTTCCAACATTTACTAGCTGAGTGATTTTAGGCAAGTTACTTAGCCTCTTTATGTCTCATTTTCCTCATCTGTAAAGTAAAGATACTAGTTTGTGCCTCAAAATGTAATCGTAATTAGCTTACATAAAGTCCATAGACCAGTGCTTGGAACATGGTAAGTGCTATAAAAGTGTGAGTTGTTATCATTCGTTATTACCAGTACTAATTACTAGCTATGTCTTTAAGCAATTCCTTTCACCTTTCTGAGTCTCAGTTTGTATAACTGTAACCTAGGATGATAAACCATCTAGCTTGAGGTGTAAAGTGCCCCAAACAATGTCAAATCATTCAATAAGATTAATAGCTGCTATTCTCAATATTCTACTATAATAATGCATAATGGTGAGGTGAAAAGAATAGAAATCTGGAGACCTCAGTCTTAGCTCTGCTACTTGAGATGTCATTTAGCCTTCCTGGCCTTGGTTTTCTTATCTGTCAGACGGGAGTAAATCGATACTGCTAAGAGGGACAAACTGATGTATTTTAGAAGTGTATAAACATAGAAGGTAAAGCAACAATATTTGGGGAAATAAAATGAATTTGTGTATTTAATCACATATTACATATATTTTATACTATCTGTAAAGTTCAAGGTAATTTAAAGCAAGAGTATTTCCCCCACACCTACAAGTAAATAAACTGAGACACAAGGATAAGAATCATGCCTGTTATAAGGAAATGGGAAAAGTGAAGAGCAACAGAATACCAAGAGGAATATAAAATTTAGTAAAATATGAGTTTTCTTCTCTGGAAAGAAGAGAAAAAATAGGAAAGAACAGAAAGTAGTCTTCTGAAATTCCTGATAAAAAGATGCAAACTATCTTTGAGGGCCAAGAATATGGAAGAGAACCTTAAAGTGAAGCCAAGTAATCCAACATGCATGCATTTATAGTCATTTATTAAGGACCCTGAGTACTGAGCCAAACACTGTGGGACAAACCAAAAAAAGAATAAGGTTATTATCTGTTCTCAGGAATTATAGTCTCATTGGAGAGATCAGACCTATACCCAGGAAAAAAAATTGGGGGGGAAGAGTAAAGGATGAACCATGCCTGGCTATGACAGTGGTTAATGCTGGGGAGGGAAAAAGAGGAAGGGTTTCCAAAGGCAGTGTAGTAGATCTTCATTATAACTGTAATTATTATTTTCAAGGATCTGATGCAATATGTCATAATGCTAAGACTTTATTAAAACAGGTAGCATTTCTATTCTCCATTCATATGTATATATTTAGTAAAATTACTTTAAAAATAAGAGAGAGAATAGTGAGTGAACATCATATGGCTGGTACCAAGTGTGAATGGTATTAGAAATCACTGGGACAGTGGTCACTCTGGGCTGCTGGTGAGCGAAGGCAGGTGGGAGAGGAGAATACAGCAGGTCAGAAGATGGGTAGGAGTCTGATGCAAAGAAAGGAGGAAAAAAAGGAGGCCTGCTCAGAGCTCAGAAGAAATGATGACATATAACTGTGAGGTCCCTCTGGGGAGGTCTTCTGATACCTCAGAGGAGAGGCATTGATGGATAGAATATGAAGAGAATAGGTTACAATGCACAGATGTTTGCTCTCTCCATTAAGGTGACTTAATGGCCAAGAGGAGAAGCTCCTCGTTTAGAGAAGATAATCTGGATGGTGATGTTTTCAGAGTTTAGGGAAATTAACCCTGTAGAGATAGGGCTTATAACCTGTGGTTCGTGGCTGGGCCTCCAGGCTGGAGAACTTTTGGAAGTCATTTTATGACTGTGTGCAATACTCCAAGGAAAAGGACCATAACTCTTATGATGTTCTCAAATAGGTATGTGACCCCAAAAGTTTAAGAACCACTGGTATAGATAGAGTATACTTTGACGTTGGCAAAGGTTGCCCCCAAAACTTTTATTAACTGAGTCTGATTTCTTCAGCTGGGTTGACCATCACTAGAGGACAAGAAGTACCTCAGAGAGGCAGGAGGTAGCAACATTTGCATCAGTAGGCAAGTGCCCAGATCCTAGACCTCTCCGAAATGGCTGAAACTTTGCTCTAACCCCTTATCATCTTCAAAAAAAGGAGGTATTGTCCTTCCATATTATTCCCCAGAAAAACAGAAATAAGTATGCTCTATTTTATCTCCATTTGGGACTTCCTTAAGGGGGGGGTGGGGGTCACCAGAAAAGAGCTGTATTTCAACACTTCGAAGTTAAAAAAAACAAAAACAAAAAAAACTGACACAAGGTCAACATCAGAGTTCAGCTCTCTAGGTCATACTGTCTTTCTGGTTTATATCCCCACATTTCTTGGAATTTGTAACCGACATTTAAATTAATTCTTATGGACTCTGCACTTTGAGGTAAATTTGATTGTAAGCAAAAATAACTTCAAAAGTCTGAAGTTCTTACTCCCTTTTGGTCCCTAACCACCCAAAAGATGTTCTGTCATCCCCCAAACCCTGGAACGTCTTCCCAGAAAGTGAGTTAAAGTGACATTTTTGTTTATTCCCGTTTTCACTGTAGTTACTGATTAACAACTTTTGGTTTCCTTGCTTCTCACATCTTTGTCCTTTTACCTTGCAAATGAGTTTTATTAAGCACCAGAGCCAATTATAAAACAATGTAAAATTCAACAACTGTTCATAATAAGACCACTTGGAATTAAAGCACAATTTTTATTTGAGAATGGGCCAAATTCCTCAGACCAAAAAAAAAAAAAATCAAAATGTGGCTTCTTAGACATTTCTACAAGTTTATTATGATGGTGGAACTAATCAATAAACCCTTCTACATTACCTATTTTTAGTTTCAAAACCAGTTATAAAATCAACTGAGTTAAACTCGATTAAATTATTTAGTAGTCTTTTTTATCTGGCTCTGAAGCAGTGTTTGCAATACACGTATAATAGAACTTCACAAAATGGTTAAACAATTACAATACTCTAGAAGAATGATTCCTAAGTGCACAAACACATTAAAAATCCTCTGTTCAGGCCAGGTTGCTATATTCTAAATTCTGAATACAGTGTGACCTTGCTTCCCTTAGAGACCCTCTGGAATTTGGCTCTTATTTCTGCTTTTTCTCTGCCAAGCATATAGAATGAATTAGGTGAAGCTCTGTTACAAACGCACTCCACCCACAATGGTTTCCCATAGAGAGCTGCATGTTTTAAAACCCACAGTTTAACTTAAATGTAAAAATGGTTCTGCTTTCAAACTTGAGTTTCACTTCCCTTTTGACTCTATTTGCCTTTTTTTCTCTTCAGTCCAATTTTACTTCCCAGTGAGAGAATAAAGTAAACAGGAAACCTAAAGTAAACAGCCTAAATGCCTATTTGTAGTCTTTTAATTCCAGGTATTCACACACCAAGGGGGCCTTTCAATCTCACTGCTGATGCAAATAAAGAAGGACACATCAGGAGCTTCCTTAAATGTCATCTTACCTTTGGTTCCCAGAGTCCATCTGAGCCCCTTGAGGCACACAGCAAAACCCACTGATAGGCAGGGCCCAGGGGAGCTGCTCCTTATGGACTGAATGACAAGACTCTCCAGCCTCATTTTCTGCTCTCTTGTCCCCAGCCCCTTCTTTTTTTTATCACAGCTACTTCTATTCCAGGTGTTTAGTACACTCTTGCTGCTCTAATTTTCATCTGTTGAGGAAAGCATCTCATGAATTAATTTACTAGAAGGTGTCGAGCATGCAAAGGAGAGAACGTGGGTTTACAGGCAGACCAACTAGGGGCTCAGATCTCAGCTCTACAATTCACTCATGAAAAAGAGTACTCAAGAAGGTTCCTCAATCTCTCTGAGGCTTGGATTCTGCATTTGTAAAATGGGGAAAACACAAGATTGCAAGGGGAATGCGCATGCCAAGTGCATGGCCCAGATTCAGTATTCAGTAAATTCTAAGATGTTCTCCTCCTTTCCTACATCCAGACTTACACCTCTCAGAAGGATCTGTCTTATAAAGTAGACAATATGAAGAGAGCAAGTATTAACTGGAGACAAGGAATTTCCAAAAGAGGGATTTGGTCCTCAGCACCTAGCCTGGGGAGATGTTCTGGGGTATCACCATGCTTTCCCCATCATGCCGTTCGATACTGCGCTGAGGGTGATGTTCAGAAGGGAGAATAAACATTTCCAAATTTCTCAACTTCTAAACAAAATTAATTCTAAGTTCCTATTTTTCAATGACTAGCTTCGCAGTCATGGAAGCAAACTGCTGTGCCTCTGCAGATAGGTTTTATTTTATGCAGTAAGTATGTTTTAGAAAAGCTGTACAATTTAAACTGTTATAAAGGGAATATTTTCCATATTTGTTTTGTGACCATTTTCTTTATTTGTTTAATAATTGACGTTGTCTGATGCTAAATTTGGACTACGTATCTAAATCCCGCATCAGTGTGCTTGGGATCATTTGGGTTCTTAGGCATTTTTAACATCCTTTTATAGTGGGAGGATTTTAAAAGATTGCACAGAGTTGTGTACGTTCACCCAGCTCACTTTATACATACTCTGTATTGGAAGAGACAATTCTTTCAACCTATTCTTTATATCTATTTCTATATCCATATTAGATTGCAACATCTCCCCCTCTACATTCTGCATTCTCCTTTTGTCCTCTTCAGGGATTCTGGAAGCCAGAGCAACATTCACCAAAAAGGATGTTTTCCCTCTCATAGAACAGAACCTTATGGATAGAAAGTACATACACACATGGATACACATACAGATTCATACACAAATGCACATAAAAAAGAATGAATAACAAGAAATGCTTAATACAAGCTAGCAAATTTTCTGGTTTAGTGGTAGATTCCACTCTAAATATGTAATGACACTCCTGTCTAAACCAGTAGTAACTAATTAATGGCCTGAACTGTTAATGCCCCTTCCAACTGAGAAGAGACTTCTCTTGTCATGAGAATGCTTCTGTATGATTGCTTGAAATATACTCTTTTCTCTGATCTTAAAACTCATTTTTAAGAATTTCTCTGAGCTACAGAATGATGACAAATAATTCCTGTTCATCTTTCTTTCTCATGAAGTGATGGTGAGTTTCTTGAGGCCAGGGACTGTGGCAAAATGAACTTTGCATTCCCAGCACTCGGCAGAGTGCCATTCAAGAGCCTCTGTATGCAGGCAATATGTCTGCCTTCAGGATTCAGCAGTGAACACTAGAGACAAGGCTCTTGGCCCCCTGGGTTTAGCACCAGGGAACAAATACACAAATAAATATGTAATTATATATTGGAATAAGTGCTCCAAGGAAAAAGAAGGTGCCATGAGAGAGTATGACAAGGGAAATCTAATTTAGACTAGAAGGCGAAGTCAGAGAAAGCTTCTCTAAAAAAGGCCACATTTATGTGGAATCTTTTTTTTTTTTTTCTTCTTTTGGCTGCGTTGGGTCTTCGTTGCTGCGCGCAGGCTTTCTCTAGTTGCGGTGAGCGGAGGCTACTCTTCGTTGCGGTGCGCGGGCTTCTCATTGCAGTGGCTTCTCTTTGTTGCGGAGCACGGGCTCTAGGTGCACTGGCTTCAGTAATTGTAGCTCCTGGGCTCTAGAGCGCAGGCTCAGTAGTTGTGGCGCACTGGCTTAGTTGCTCCGCGGCATGTGGGATCTTCCCGGACCAGGGCTCGAACCCGTGTCCCCTCTATTGGCAGGCAGATTCTTAACCACTGCACCATCAGGGAAGCCCCTGTGTGGAATATTAAAGCTGAAAGGATATAGGCCCTAGAGTGGGAAGGAGTGCTACTCAAAGGAAAAATGAAAAGGGGTTGGTGTGGCAAGAGTACAGCCCCTGAATGTGGGGAGAGGGAGGGGCAAGGAAGTGCTGATGAAGGCAAAGAGGCAGGAAGGGACCAGGGTGTGGGGGTCAAATGAAAGATTTTATATTGTGTCCTAAGGGCAACTGAGGCCACTGGAATGTTTTAAGCAAAAAAAAGTGAAAAGATCTGATTTTTGCTTTTAAAGTATTACTCTGGGATGTGATGAGGTGCAGAGGGAAAGAGTAGAAGGAGACACTGACAGGGCACTGTGGCCATCCAGATGAGCAATGACCAAGGCTGGGACAAGGCTAGTGGCAGTGTGGCTAAAAAGAAGGAGGTGGATTTGAGATATATTTTGAGATAGAATCAGCAGGACTTGGGGATGAATTAGAAAGGGTGGAATGAGGAGAGGATGGAAGATTACTCCTAGCTTTTTGACCTAAATAAAAGACGGATAAAGGTGGTGTTTTCCAGATGAAGACCAGAGCAGGAGCTGATTTAGGTGAGTGGTAGGGAGGGGTAGGGAACTTTGCAGGGATACGACAATAAATGTAATGACCTTCACAACGTGAAGTGAGCAGGATAGAGATCCCAGTCTCATTATAGAGAGAGAAAATAGGCTCATAGAAGTAAAGCAACTAATCCAAGGTCAAACTGCCCTAAGTGGTACAAATGAGTCAAGAACCCAGATTTTGCTGTCACTGTTGTGGTTGTTCTTGTTTTGAGCACTAATCTAGTCATTCCTACTACACTGCTCTCGGGTTCTCTAGCAAGAAAAATGTTTGAATGCGTTGTCAAATAATTGTCAATGATTTTAAGCCACTGATGTGTTTTGCCATTCTAGTAATTCAAGATTTTATCATCTGCCAGACCAAGTACAACCCTTACTAAATAAGTCCATAATGTTTACTGTATTTGAGTTTTGAAACCCAGAATCACTGTTTTTTTCCTTAAACTGCCACAGAAATAGTTCTAGAGTATTTATTCACCAAGTTTTCACTTAAGACATCAAACTTTAATTTATGTTAATTTAACTGTTTTTTAAAAAACTGTGGATAATATAGAATATTTTCAACATCATGAAATTATATATTCATAAGGTGTATAAAATCAATATATCTGACTCCCCCAGAAATTATTTGCTTTTGAAACCCAAACTGAATAACTGAAATATATCACAATCAGGTAGTAGGTGGAGACGATCTGGAGGGGAATAATAGGCAAGGTATAGGGATAGGTGCTATATGTATATATATAATTATTTTTTTTATAATCTCAGCTTTGGTTTGTTTGTTTGTTTGTTTATTTATTTATTTATGGCTGTGTTGGATCTTCATTGCTGCATGCGGGCTTTCTCCAGTTGCGGCGAGCGGGGGCCACTCTTCGTTGCGGCGCGCAGGCTTCTCATTGAGGTGGCCCCTCCCTCTGGGGAGCACGGGCTCTAGGCACAGGCTTCAGTAGTTGTGGCTCGCAGGCTCTAGAGCGCAGCCTCAGTAGTTGTGGCGCACGGGCCTAGTTGCTCCACGGCATGTGGGATCCTCCCGGACCAGGGCTCGAACCGGTGTCCCCTGCACTGGCAGGCGGACTCTCAACCACTGCGCCACCAGGGAAGCCCTGTATACATATAATTATTAAACAAGTGATCTTCTCATCTACTTTCCCTCTCTGGGTCCATCGTTTCCCACTTATTTCCTGGCATCTGGCACAGGACAATGCCTTTCTGCACTCAGTTCCCTTTGGTAAAGGAGCTGAGAATATGGACTAATTCCTTGTTTATGGAAATTATTTCCAGTAATTAAGATATTAAAATTAGGCTTTATATTGGATAATTATCTGCACAATTGGAATGATATTAGATAATCAATGCTTATCCTCAAAATGAAGTGCTGATACTGTTCTAATATTGAAGTTTTATGATAAAAATCTGCCACCCACTGCAGAAACATTGAGAATTGGGGTCTTTAATCCTTTCTAAAATAGGATAAAAAATTGGGTATTTAAAATATCTCTAATATCTCTACTTTGTTTTCTCTTTCTGAATAAAACAGAAATCCAGTCTCAAGATTCTGCCTAATGAGGCTGGGAATTCTAATCCCCTGGGAGAGTCTCTGAGACTGCACAGGGAGGGGCATGCAGGCAGGAGGTCTTTATATGCTCTGTCTTAATGAGTACTTCTAAGCAAGTTCATTACAATTTAATTTCATCTTTATTTTTGTTCTTATGCAGAACAAGAGAAAAGCAAGTCAATGAGAAAACTCCTTTATTGAAATTAGTTGGATTTATTATTGGATTTGGTTATTGCTTTCAAGGAACTATTTCTTGACATTTAAGCTAAAAGTGTATCTTATTGCTTCACCTCTGGTACATTAAGATACATATGATGGTCAGATACCAACATGCAAAGGTTCTTACTCAGAGCACCCCTGTTCTCTAGTTTTTTTTGTCCCAGTGATGACTGGTCCTAAATTAATTTCATGTATGCAAAGCCACTATTACCTCCATTTTTATGTTTTATCTAGTGAGCTAAGCACCATAGAGACAACTTCTTTTTTATTTTCCCTTTAGTTCCTCTGGCTGGTCTTGGACTAATCAACAAACAAACAAACAAACAAATCCATAAATGCTCTCACACTTCTTTTCCCTTGTAACCAGATTTCACTGCCTATCCTAACGACCTCCTCCACACTAGACAATTTAATGTTGCCCATTTCTAATAGTAAAAAGTTATTGTTTATGACAACCCCAAATTCAAGAAAATTGACATTCCTGAAAACTCTTACATATTATCCTCAGATGGAGTACATGAAATTGTGGCCATAGCTATGAAGAACAGCCATAAGGCAGACTGATTCATAGCATCCAACGAGTTAATTAAAAAACAAAGACACCAAGAACATACACGATTATGTTCAGCCTGGCTTTGCCTACTCAGTTTCAGTCAGGGACCATGACTTCTTTCAAATAACCTCAGTTTATTTTTGAAAAAAGAAAAAGAAAAAAAAAAAAAATCCTGTCTTTGGACAGGATATGGGGGAGGAGTTAAGGGGTGATGTTTTACACATGCACATCTGGATACAGTCCAATTATTTCCCTTAAACATTCCCCCAGTTGTTTTCATTTTGCTCCATGCTTTGGCATTCATAAATTTGTGAGACTGTGTGTCAGCAGTCTGCAGGCCTGGAGCTGGGCACTACTTTAATAGCAAGACAGCTACAAAACAACTCTATAGAGAAACACATTCACATTTTTAAGAAGGAAAGCACAGACACATATTTCATTTCTGTTTAATACTGTGGCACTGACATTGTGCATAAAGAAAGTAGTATAATCTTTCAGAGAACTGCCCTACTAGCAAGATGTATATATAAACTCAACTGTTCTAAAGCATAAGAATGGATTCAACAAGAGTACAATGGAGAGTCTGTGGCTTGGCATTGTGTGCCTTGTTTTCATCTGATCATTTTGAAAGGAGTGTCAACAGAGTGTGTTCCTTGTCTTGGAAATGCGCCAACAATTAAAATCACCTTTGCCAAAAGAACAAATTTATCTTAGAAATGATGGAAAAGCACCTTTTTAAAACCTGTATTTTGAGAAATCTCACATGCTTTCAAAACTACTGTTAGAGACTAAATGTTTGTGTTCCCCAGAATCCATATATTGAAATCTAATCCCCAGTGTGATGGTATTAGGAGGTGGGGTCTTTGGGAGGTGATTAGGTCATGAGGGTAGAGCCCCACTGAATGGGATTAGTGCCCTTATAAAAGAGATCCCAGGGAACTCCCTCACCCCTTCTGCCATGTAAGGACACAGAGGGAAGACAGCTGTCTATGGAACCAGGAAACAGGCCTTACCAGACACTGAACTTTCTGTGTCTTGATCTTGGACTTCTAGCCTCCAGAACTCTGAGAAATAAACTTCTGTTATTTATAAGCCACCCAGGCTTTGGGTTTTGTTATAGCAGACCAAACACACTAAAACAACTACTATATGAAAAATGAAACTTGAAACCACTTGTCCTGATGTTTGGACTTCACAATCTAGATTACGAGCCAAATGAAGGAAGATCTGTGTTCCTTAGAGCCTGGCGTTGCAGCTGGTTGACAATGAAAAAATGATTTTTAAATGTTGGCAACTGGATAACTTATCCTTGTTTGATGTAATCTTACATTACATTCATGACTAGGAGACAAACCTATCAGACATTATGATCTTTTCACAAGTAAACAACACATGCCACAGGTGGACAAATTTCCATGCACGTATATAACCCAGCAGAGTATTCTGGGTCACAGTTCTAGGATTGGTAATATCACTATGGGAAGCATATGGGCAGCTTCTCTTTTAACTCTCTACAAAAACACACAACCACTGGAGAAGTATGCAGCATTCCTCTGGGTAATAATTAGGGCTCAAATAAGCAGTATGATTTCCCTGCAGAAAAAGGAAGGAAACTTTTTATAATCTCCTGTTTTCCTCAGTTATGCTATATGATGAGAAGTTTTACCTAAACCAAACTATAATCCACAATAAACTCAGATACATAAGCAATAAGATGTATTGCAGTTATTGCATTGGATCCAGTTGTCCTTAGACTATTTATCTATCAGAATCCTTTTTATGTAGATGTTATTTGAAGTTTGCTGAGAAAATCACACCCCCTCCTTTACCCTCCATTTCCTCTGCAGTAAAATGAGGTGAAAAAAATTAGGCCTATCTTTTTCACAGGGTGATGATGAGGATCAAATGAATGAGATAAAGGATAGCAAGAAAATCAGTAAATCATGAAGCATAAACAGATGTTGGATTCCACAAAACATCACTAACCATCTTATCCTCTACTCATGGCTCTATATTAAAAACCCCAAATATATAATAGCTTATCCTTTACATATATTAGGTTACTAATAAAATTCCTACATGGCAAACTGTCATGTGTTCATGCTGAAGGTGAGAGAGATCTGGTGAAAGAGACAATGCCACTTTGAAAACAATGCAAATTAGACTCAGAGACATGATATGATATTGATACAATATTTACAGATACAATTATGTTTTAACTAAGTAAACTGATTTTCATTGCCTAAGTTTATATCTAAATAACTGTGGTGCTCTAGTTGTAGATTCAAATCTCTGCTACATACACCATGGGCAAAAAGCTAATGAATCTCTCAGAGCCTTAGTTTCCTTATATATAAAAAGGTAATAACACCTCCTGAAAGGTTACTGTGAAGATTTAGAGGTGAGATATGAAGAAGTATTTCTCACATAGTAACCCAATACTTACTAATTATATCTAAAAAATTATTGAATCCATATTTCCAAAACTATGTTGGGAAAATAAGTCCAGAATTAAATAAGGCTGCAAACAATCCAAATGCAAATGATTAAATAGAGCATCATTAAAATATATATATTTATAAATATTGCCCATACACATATTTTTCTTAGACAGTTCATGTAATTTATACAGAAGCTGAAATAAACCACAACAAAAACTTCTCCGTCTCCTTTCATTAATTAATTAATAATAATTAAACATTATTTTAATAGAATAATACTTCCAATCGTTTTCATAATGATGGTAAACATAATTAATACTTAAATGATCCTTTACTTTTTCAAAGCATGGTCATATCTATTATTTTATTTTGGTTTCCTGAATGACACAGTGAGAGTACTAATGTCACACTGAATCCTACATCTGATTAAAACCTAGGGGGAATAACAACCTGTCAAAATTGAGACCCAGCAGGACTAGTCAGAAAAGCTTTGCAAGACCACCAATTACCAAATTCCACCTCATAACACATAAACCAAAGGTCACAGATGACAATCGGGCACCACTAGTAATAAACAAAAATTCCAAATTCCAGTCCAGACAGGGGATGCTTTATATTAATGCAAAATTAGAGGTGACAATCTAAAAGTAGACTCCACAAACCAACTATTTCAGTAATCAATCCTCAAGTCTAGTTTTATTCAAAGTACACACTGATAACTATTATCAATGTCCTGTATTTACCGTATATCACCCAGCACTCAAAACACTCCTTATATCTTGGGCTAGAAGGAGATTGCTACCTTTGTTCTGTTTTATGGACTGAGACATAAAGTGATGTAGCCATGCCCAGGGAGCTGGAAGAATGACTTAGAGTCTGCCGATTCCATTTCATCTCCAGAAGGTCCCCCCTTAACCCTCTGCAATCTGGCTCCTATCCTTACCATCATATTGACAATGAAATCCTAAATATCACTGATGATCAACTAATGATCAAACCCAGTGACCTATTCTTACTTCTCATTGATATCTCCTAAACATCAATTTGATGCTACAGTAAACCAGGATGTTTCTTTCTCTCTCTCTCTCTCTCTTGCCACCATTATGACTGGCACTATTTACTATCTTGTTTCTCTAGCTGCTTCATCTCTGTTCATCTTTGTTCATTCCCAGTCCTTGTGAATTCTCCACAACTTACTGATCAACCTCCTTCTCTTCTCTCCTGTCATCTTCACTAGTACTATATATATAAAATTCCTATGGTACTCTCAGAATTTCACACAGACCCTAACACACAGTAAATACCCAATAAATATTTTGGAGTAAATGACTCTCAATCTCTGGACACCTTCTCAAGATTTAGATTTATTTTTTATCACTAATGTTTTGGACCCAAAATCAAATTGTTTTTATTTCTATCTGACCGTTACACTCAGTGAGTACATTAAGAAACATATCAAGAAAAAAATCCTATGAAAATAATTATGTTTACCATAGGGCAATGCTGAGGATGTATGTACCTTTTAGGATGACCCAAGGAAGACATTCCTCTCAGTCTGTTTTAGTCCTATCGGTACTGAAACCATGCTATCATCGGCATTTCCTCTGGGGTGGCTGTAAGAACACTTAGAGTCAAATTGCTTAGGTCTCTATACATGCCACTGTGTATCTTGTAACATTATATCCCTTGCTCTTACTGTCTCATGTCCCAGTTTCATCTCTCACTTATCCTACATTTCTAAGCCCCCACAAGGCAGGTAATGAAATCTTTTATCTTAAATTTCTTTTTGAGCATTTTCACCTATCCAACTTAATTTCAGAGAGAATAAGAAACTTTCAAAAACTGGCTCTTATTTTAAATATCCCAGTTTCAGAATTATACCATTGTTATCTTAAACTCAAAACACACCATCTTCCACTTCTCAATTTCCCTTTCCCTTGAGTCCGTTCAGTCACCAAGTACTACTGAGTTTCTTTTGAAGTTTTATCTGTGGTCTTTCCTTTTCCTTCTTAAATTCATAGCCCTGGAACAGGCTTTCATTGCTATATCTAATTTTACTATCCCTAATATTACTATATCTATTTTTCTTCCCTCCAGTCTCCCCTTTCTCCAACATATCCAACCCCACAAATTTTGCTATTGCTTTGAGTTGGTCACTTCCCAGATCAAAAACTTTCAAGGGTTCCCTACTGAGCAGTCAATTAGGATAGCATTCAAACCTTCAACAATCTCTCCTCAACCCACCATTTCAACTCTGTATAGTTGTCCTTTGGTGCATAGAGAATTGCCCCCAATCTAAGCACCTTAAAATAATATATATTTATTATCTCATAGTTTCTGTGGGTCAGGAAGCTGTGATTGGCTTAGCTAGGTGATTCTGGCTCAGGGTCTCCCATGGATTGCAATCAAGCTGCTGGCTGGAGCTGCAGTCATCAGAAGGTTCAACTAGGGGAAGATCTGCTTTCAAGATCACTCACATGGTGAATGACACCTCTCATTTCCTTGCTGGCCACTGGCTGGAAACCTCAGTTCCTTGACATGTGGGCCTCTCCATAGGCTGCCTGCTGTGTGTCCTCATGACATGGCAGCTGACCTCTCCCACAGTGAGTGATCCAAGAAAGAGAGAGTCCAAGACTGAAGCTGCAGTCTTTTATAATCAAATTGCCTCAGAAGTGATATACCTTCACTTTTGCCATATTCTGCTGGTCACTGTATTGGTTTCCAATCACTGCTATAACAAATTACCACAAACTTGGTGGCTTTATGTGACACAAATTTATAGTTCTGGAGATCAGAAGTCTAAAATGAGTCAGCAGGACTGCATTCCTTTTGGAGGCCCTAGGGGAGAATCCATTTCCTTTCTTTTCCAGCTTCTATAGGCCACCCGTATTCCTTGGCTTGTGGTCCTTTCCCCCATCTTCCTCCAAATCCAGTAAGTAAGGTACAATCCTCTCTCCTCTCTGACCTCTGCTTCCATCCTTATATCTTCTTTCTAACACTAAGTCTACTGCCTCCCTTTTATAGGGACCTGTAATTATATTGCGTTCACCCAGATAATCGAAGATAATTTCCCCATCTCAAAATCCTTAACTTATGCACAAATCACATATGCAAAGTCCCTTCTGCCATATAAGATAACATATATACAGGTTCTAGAGATTGGGGCATGCACATCTTTGGGCTGGGAGGGTAGGGGAGGGAGTTTATTGAACCTACCATAGTCACACAGATCAACCCTGCTACAGTGTGGGAGGGGATTATACAAGGGTGTGTAGAGAGATCACTGGGGACTGTACCACAAAACCCGTCTGCTACTTTTTCCCCACCTTGAACACACTTTTATCTTTTATTTTATTTATTTATTTAATTTGGCTGCATTGGGTCTTCGTTGCTGTGTGTGGGCTTCTCATTGCGGTGGCTTCTCTTGTTGCGGAGCACGGGCTCTAGGCACATGGGCTTCAGTAGTTGCAGAACGTGGGTTCAGTAGTTGCGGCACACGGGCCTTAGAGTGCGTGGGCTTCAGTAGTTGTGGTGCGTGGGCTCTCAGGCACGCGGGCTCAGTAGTTGTGGCTCGCGGGCTCTAGAGCGCAGGCTCAGTAGTTGCGACACACGGGCTTAGTTGCTCTGCAGCATGCGGGATCTTCCCGGACCAGGGCTCGAACCCATGTCCCCTGCATTGGCAGGCAGATTCTTAACCACTGCGCCACCAGGGAAGTCCCCTTGAACACACTTTGATCCTTTCAGCGGGACCTGTCCTTTTTGCTTATCATTAAAATATATCTTATGGGTGATAAAGCAAATATTGAAAAAAAGTCAACGGTAGTGGTAAAGGGCATACTGGTACTCACTGTAAAATTCTTTTACCTTTTGAATGTTTGAAAATTTTCGTAATAAAACAGGAGAAAAGTACACCTCAGCTCCCATCTCATTCATGCAATCTTCTTTACCACTATTAGTTCTCAGAGGATTTTCTTTCCTCCAGTCTCTTATTTGTACTTATTATGTATATTACTCCCTTGGTTTCAAATAACATGGATTTTCTAACATCACTGAAATTATATATATGAATGGAAACTTCCATATGATACTGTTAGATCTTCAGGAAATAAGGTCTACACCTTACATATTGACTCAGTTTTTCCCAAGGCACAACCTGTAACTATAGTTAAGTACTCAATAATTATTAATGAGTAAATCATTATGAATAAGATTTGAGTAACCAAATATATGAGTTACCTGCTATGTTTAGTTTTTATCACTTTTAAAATTAAAGAGGAAAATCAAGGTATACACACAATGGGTAAGAGGATTGTTGTTTGCAAATAAGGATAGTACTGTTTCACAGTCAGAATATTGTTGTTTTTCCAAAAGTGGGAATACATTTGTGCTGATCCAGTCATAATCTTTACCATATCCCCTGCATAAGCAATGACAGCAATTTGGAAGATATCTGAGCAAAGTCAGGAGAGAGTGTATGGCAGTGAAACAGATAGATTGTTATTGTGAATATAATTCCCTGGCAGTTGTCTTATCAGAATGCAGCATGCTTTAATGAACTGCATTTACTCCATGTGGAAAAAGATAATAATTTTTTAAAAATCAGTACTTCCACAACTTGATGCTGATCTCGCTATTAATGTGTCTCTTTCTTCTTCTTTTTTTTTTCGTTTTTAAAATTTATTTATTTTATTTATTTATTTTTGGCTGCATTGGGTCTCTGTTGCTGCGCACGGGCTTTCTCTAGCTGCGGTGAGTGGGGGCTACTCTTCGTTGTGGTGCTCAGGCTTCTCATTGCGGTGGCTTCTCTTTGTGGTGGAGCACGGGCTCTAGGCACGTAGGCTTCAGTAGTTGTGGCCTGCGCGTTCTAAAACACAGGCTCAGTAGTTGTGGCGCATGGGCTTAGCTGCTCCACGGCATGTGGGATCTTCCCGGACAAGGGCTCGAACCCGTGTCCCCTGCACTGGCAGGTGGATTCTTAACCACTGCACCACCAGGGAAGCCCAATGTGTCTCTTTTTGAAAGGAATAAAGCAATTTAGATAAGTGGTCCCTTTCTGAGCCTTGTTGTGATATCTCATTAAGAAAATGGTATAGCACAATGAGCTCAGCTCAGTGCTCTGTGATGACCTAGATGGGTGGGATGTGGCGGGGGGAATGGGTGGGAGGGAGGTCCAAGAGGGAGGGGATACATGTATACATATAGCTGATTCACTTTGTTGTACAGCAGAAACTAACACAACACTATAAAGCAATTATACCCCGATAAAAAAAGAAAGAAAATGCTTATTAATATCCATAATGAATGCTTATCATAAGTACCTTTACTATCAGAGAATAAACCTGGAACTCAGCAATATCTTTCACCCATTTATGAAAACACAAAACAAAATAAAAAAATAAATTATCTACTTGCAGTCTATGAGCCATCCATAGGATAGTCTACCAACCCTTCATCATCAGACATTGCTCTTTCCAGATACCTTAGCACACTTTCTCTGATATAAGGTAAATTAACAAGTAATATTAAACACTACGAAAAGGAAACATTAAGCACAACACCAACTCTAAGTATAACACACTAAGGAATTTGTTCAAAAATGTCAGCCAAGGAAGATAAATCACCAAGGTATAACTTGTCAGTCCCTTCTAAACCAAACAGTGAAAATCAAGAGTTAGTATCCAAGTCTCAGCTGCTGCCAAGGAAAAAAGTGTTTTCAGCCTCAAATCTTCTCCATTCACTTATGGACATATTTATTTCAAAATAGAGCATATTCATTTAACAATGGACCCACAGTTAAGCAGGAAAGGTCTTAAAGCCTTGTATTGAAAACTTAAACTTACGCTCCATTAATTTATATTTCCTTCCTGAGTTGGTGGACTCAAGCCCAGAAAAAAAGAAAAAAAAAAACCCCTCATTTTATACTCAATCATCAAATTTGTTTAAGGTTCAACTATAGTACTTATAAGAAATATTCTCTAATATTTGAAAGCATAATAGTTTCCCTTCATTTTCCATAGAGCATACATTATAAAGAATTGCATCATTTTAAATATTTCTAGTCAGTAAAATCAATAGATCTAGTTTTTCTTAGAACATAAGGTTATGGCACCACTATTGCCTCATCATGATTTCAAGTTCAGCATTTAAGACGCTAATTTCCTCTGAGGTATGTGGACTCTAAATACCGTCATGCTGGCTTGGTCCTGGACATATGATCCAGAAGACTTAAACTGTAGGTATCTCCACTTAAAGATGAATACTTTTTTATATTCATTTTGCAAATATAAAAGTGTAGGCCTAGCAAATTTAATGAATATTAAACCTTTGAAAGACAAACATGAATGCTATGAATTATCTTAACAGTAAACTCTCAACTTTAATACTTTTAATCACAAGTAAATCTAACCATAGTTTTATTCCTTTTTAATTTATCTTGAAATCATTCCTTGGTATAATACTTCTCCCTGGCCAGCTTCAGGATTAAAAGCTCTCTTTTGAGACTAAATTCTGCATTTCCAATTGGACATCTTTGCCTGGATGGCTCACACATTTGTGAATCTCAATTTATCCCAAACTAAAGTAATTATTATCCCTAACATTCCTACCACTTCCTCGATTCTCTGTGTGGTTACTGATACTGCCATTCTGCCCATTTTCTTAAGCAAAAACCTTGGAATCAGCCCTGACCCTTCTCTCTCTCAGCTCCCTCATCCAATGGCTAAATCAAAAGTTTGTCAATTCTACCACTTCAATACCTCTCTTTCTTCCCTATCTCTCTGTCATAACTCTCAGTGCCTTAGTTCTGGGATCCATCATCTTTCACACAAATAACACTCACTTCTTAAATGTTCTCTTTATGTCCAGTTTTTCCCCCATTTCAGTCCATCCTCTACATATCTACTAGAATAATGTCTCTAACACACAAGCCTGACCAAATTGTTTCCTTGCTCAACCCCTTCAAGAGCTCTCCACTACCTGTAACCGTGGCTCACCATCTTTTTACATGCATAGCTGTATCCTTCTCTATACTGAATCACACAGTCCACAACTCAGCTTAAGGCTGACAGATAGCAGCAGAATAGCATGTATTCACAGATGTAGAAAAATGAATAAGTGAAGTCTTAGAAGCCCACCTATGAAGGTGGTCTTCCTCACTGAGAAGCAGGAGCACGCCAGCTATGAACCACTTACCAGAAGGAATGAGTTTCAGCTCTTTAGCAGGCTCCCTACCCTGCTCCCCTTTACATTCCACACACGTTTCCCATCATTCTTCTCAAGGCACCTTGTTTATTTCTTCGACAAATATTTATTCATTCATAAATAGCAAGCACCTCTTATTCGCCAGGCCCCAGGTGCTGTTCTGCAGTCACATGTAAAGTTCCCTGAACATATCATTCTTTCATGCTCCCAAGCCTCTACACTTGAGATTATTTCTTATGTCTGGAATACAAATCCACATCCCCTCTTCTTAACCTTCCTCTACAATGGAGAGAATAAAGACTCAAGTACTGTTATTTACAGGATTTTTTTGGGGGGGTGCACTACCCTATTTATTTATATCTATCATCTGGATACAGAAATCAGCACAACTCAAGATGACTATATAATAAATATTGGTTAAGTCAATTTAACAAACACTGTTCAATATTGTCATCAGCCTAACTCTTCTGTCTAAGGTTGAAATGAGTACATTTTCCAAAATATGTTTGCATCTCCTCACTTGCACCCGAGGAGAAGCTGGTACTGAGGTCTTGCAGAGCACTGACAGACAGTATACAGCTCCTCTACCCAACCATCTGAAATGGAGAATGACATATAAATAAGAATTTCAGAAAAAATATATATCCAATTTATTTCTCTTCCTTGTACATAGTCACACCCCACCCCAAGTGGTAAATTTTGACTCAGGTAACCTCAGTCTTATATTCTACTCATAAACCTTTATCATATAACATTAAATTCTATGTTTAAATAAAAAGTAATAAATTATTCACTACCATGATCATACTGACCTGAAAAAAATCGTTCTATTGTTTGTGTTTCCAGAAAGTCAAAATAGCTTAACTTGAATTAAGAAGATAATACAGGGACTTCCCTGGTGGCGCAGTGGTTAAGAATCCACCTGCCAATGCAGGGAACAAGGGTTCGAGCTCTGGTCCGGGAAGATTCCCCATGCTGCACAGTAACTAAGCCTGTGCATCACAACTACTGAGCCTGCGCTCTAGAGCCCGCGCGCCTAGAGCCTGCGCTCTGCAACAAAGACAAGCCACCGCAATGAGAAGCCCGCGCACCACAACAAAGAGTAGCCCCCGCTCGCCGCAACTAGAGAAAGCCCACGCGCAGCAATGAAGACCCAACGCAGCCAAAAATAAATTAATTAATTAAAAAAAAAAAAATTGACCTCTACAGTGTTTGCTGTGCTACCACGGTGCTAAGTGCTTGAATTTCCCTTCCATGAAATATTTAGAGTTGTTCAATAAACTCCATTTAAAAAAAAAAAAAAAAAAAAAAAAAAGAAGATAATCCAGAATAAGTATGAGGGGAAAGAATCAATATCACTAGTTAATCATTACCACTTACAAACTCTCTTCTCTTTGAAATTATGTGCTGTTCCTCACAACTTCTTTTGGACTCAGAGCAATTGGAGGTATGTCCTTTGAGGCACAAAACTAATCAACCTCTATTTCTCAGAAGTTATGTTGAAAAGGAACAGAAATACCAGACCAGGATATAGAAAGAGACTGTGAATTCAGAGATGGGCAGAAGTTAAAATTCCAGATGAATAATAACATTACTATATTCCCAACAGTATAGAAATATCACCTGTTAGATCTTTTTCTAATTTTAGTTTAGCATGAAACGAAGACAGATCTGACATGATCCCTCGTAACTCAAAATTCAATTTTCCTTTTTTATGATTTGGTTACAAAAAAGGTATACTGCACCAGCCTTCTTCAAATGCAGACTCTAAGAATTAATTCATGTGAGGGTAGATGGCCAGACTCAAATATTCCCTAGCTCTTTCTGCCAGAAAACCAAAGCAAACAAGAACATTATGATGTTCCATTAATGAATTCTAAACAAATCACCCCAACGAGACCATCTTTAGAAAATAATTATAATAACACTGACAATGAAACCACCAATTAACAATGAAGTCCTTATCATATTCCAGGTGCTATGTTATGAGCTTTGCATATATTAACTAATTTAATCCTATTTTCATTTACATTACAGATATGAAACTTAGGAGGTGCAGAGAGATTAAGGCCCTAGGTCTCACAGTTAGTAATGGCAGCCTAGCTCCAGAGTCAGCCCCATTCACCTCTACCCTCCCCGTTAGTTGTTAAAAGCTCAAGTCCAACACACCTCTTTTCAAATAGGAGCTTTGCCATTTTATTAGCTGTGAGGTGCCTGACCTCCCAAGTCTGTTTCCTCATCTATCAAGTGAGAATATTAATGGTACCTCCTCTTGAGACACTTATTATGAAGACATAAAAAAAATGCATTTAACATATATCAAATGCTTGATGTATATGAATTTAAACATAAATAGAACAAAACTAAAAAGCTCTCTAGTTTCTCTTCATGTGATACTCTTCTGCTGTCTAATCCTTCCTCTCTGAAAACATTTATGCAGAAGCTAATTTGCAGTACACAGATTTCTAGCTCCTTCCAAACCTGCTTCCTAAACATACTTAGAAAAAAATGCAACTAAGTTTATAAACAGAGCTGCAAGGGAATTTTCTTCTCATACTACAAAACAACGTATTACTGGATTTTGCTCTCAGTTCTTTGATGCTATAAAAACTGAAAGTCAAATTTCTTTAAAAGAGGAAAAGAAATTACAGGTATTTTATTTAAATATCACAACAAATAACTTCACAGTTATGGAAACTGATGTTCACATCAAATAACAACTAGTCCAATGTCACCCAGTCAGTAAATGGAATAATATGAGTCTATGTCCATAGCTGCAAATACTCTGTTTCTACTAAGTCAGGCTTATTCGTGAAGTTTTCTCTCAAGTCACGTAAGACCTTTCTTAAGTTTCTTCTTATCCCAAAATTCAAGGTAAAAATCTCCAGATTAACTTTCTATCCCCAAGACTCAAGTTAACTGGAATATTTTAAAGGACAGCTTGGACAAAGCTTATTGGCATTAGTGGGCATTTAGAGAGTTTACAAGCCAAAAAGTCAGCAAATAGTTAAACCACTTGAAAACTAAATACCCTTAGGCAATAGTTGTTTTTCCTAAGATTTAAGCTCAAATGAGAGAGCAAAAAGATTATATGATTCTTCATGATTTCGTGAAAATAACATAGAGCGTATTTTTCTTCTGAGAAACAGCAGTCACGGAAATGTAGCTGGGAAGATAGGACTTTGAGTAACGAAGAGCCAAGGGGCAAAAAGGAGTGTTTGACCCATTCGGCGCTGGGAGTGCCTAACCTCAGCCCGCTCAGGTTGATGGAGAATTGAAAGAGACTCTTTTTCTTAAAAGTATTTGGAGTGAGGGAAATGCCACTTGATAAAGAATCTCACCCCAGACAAAGTGCAGAAACAGGGAAGGAGTCTGTCTTGTAACAGAAGTCGCATGGTGACGATAACTGAGCAAGACATAATATGGTGAAACCTTGTCAGTTAGGTGAAACCTGAACTAAGGGAATAATCATTTAAAAGAAAAGAGAGGCAAAGACTACTACTGTTTTCACCATCCCTGACTTTTTATCAGTCACTTAAAAACATTTGAGCCACTAGCCTTTTGAAATTCAAATGCAAAAAACCATATTCATCCCAAAATGTACGCCAAGTTTCATCTCTTGGGGCAGTAGCATAAGCCCCTTACTTGTGGATTTATCCACCTGCATTTATTGCAATTTGGCTTGTAGAACTTGATAAATGATACCTGATTTTAAAATGTCTATAAGTAGTCATCATGGCAGGTCTCTACAAGCAATAAGACTGTGAGAAGGGCTTGTCCCATATGGAGTTGGCTGGGGACACCTTGCAAACCTACTGTCTGCATTAGGGCTTCCTGTGCAGAGATCTGCTGTGCATTTAATACTTCCAATGAGGCAAAGAAGGCTAGAACAGGAAGAGAACACTTTCAACTAAGTCATGTCTCAGGGATCCCATACACTTCAACTACTTTGTGGAGATCAGCCAGGTCATTGGTTACTCATTAGCAATTCTAATTACTCCAGCACCCTGTGGTAATCCAGACACATACTTGGAGTTCTTCCAGAGAGCTGTTCTCAATCAGGCAGTTGTCTTGATAATAGAACAACTGTATACTCAGCCCTGTTTAAAGCATCCATCCTGCCATGATCACTGAAACTTTTTGTTAAAAATATGCAAGGTTCCTTCTATCATCTGTGTTAACACATACAGGAAGCTGTGATGGACTATAACGAGGAAACAGAAGGTGTGCTTCCTTATTTTTCCTTTATAGTATAGTTAACCTTTCAAGAAAAGACTGGGAAAAAATGATAGGGAGACCATATTCAACACCTAATAATCAGGAAAGACATTCATTTATTCAATAAGTATTCACCTAGCATCCACTGCAAGGTATCGCAGAGTGAATTATAACATATAGGTGGTTAATACCATAAGGAAATGTTTGTTTTATACTGAAATAGAGCAAAGCTGTTCTAATGTGCAGGGGAACAGTATAACATCCATGAAATCTAAAGAGTATAATTATTCCCGGAGATGGCATGTTCATGTTTTCCCTTTGTAGTCTTTTATCTGAAGAACCCAAACCCTCAAAGCATCAGGAATTAATCTCCACTTTGCAGGAAACTGCACTTAAAAAAAAAAAATCTTACTGTGGTAATATGAGTTATCAAGACAAGTTTAAAAACTTGGAGTCTCTCTACTTCAACTTCTTTTGAGGTATTTTGGAGCAGTGTGAGCTAAATAACTGTAGCTGGATTTAAATTTTCAGTACATTGACTTTGATAAATTCTTCTAAACTATGTGCCTGTTTATTCCTAGAAATAATTGAGGACCCCAATTATGTAAAAGAATCATGAGGTTTTTCTTTGTTAGTAAGTAATGAGCAATTTTCAGTTTAAAATCTAATTAAAAACTCAATCCTTCGGCATTCATATAGATCTGAAAATGAATTCTCAGATCACAAAAGTATTTTTTGCTCCTTTTCATTCTCGGAGCTGCCACTTTTGGTCATTTCAGGATTTTAGAGCACAAAAGTAGGGAGAGTAGAAGGAAATTTAAGTCAGTAAGTTCCATTCTTAGCAGCTCTGATAAAACCATAAGAGATTAAAAAGGCTAGTGAAAAAATGATGTAGGGTGGGGAGAAGAACTGTAATTATTCAAATTATTGCTTCCACAAACATTTATTAAGCACATACTCTGTTCTAGGTACCTGGCTTGTGTTAGACATTTGTGATACAAATATGGATTAAAACCCAAATTGGATTCCTTGCCTTCAAGGAATTCAGGTCTAATGCTGACTTGATACCTGTTGCTAGAGATTATTATAGAGTTGGTAGCACACATTCCTGGAGTTCAAAAAGTTTGTATATCTGCAGATTTGTAAAGTGACCACTATGATGGCTGATGTATCCATATAACTGTGTGTGTAAATTCTGTGTCATAAGGCATGCTAGTAATGATGCATACATCATGACTAAAATTATACATTGATTGAAGAAAGTATCAAAAAAAAATCCTAAGAATGTGATTCTCAGACAGCTTGCCTAAAAGCTAATGACCTATTTAAGTGAGGGCCTCAGTCATAATTATCCCACCACGACCTTCAGCTGCAGTTTCTGTGTAATTGTCTCATTCAGTGCGCATATACTGAGCACTACTACGTGCACTATTCTTAGCATGAGGGACACAGTGAAAAAAGGACTGAGCGCCTATCCTTAAAGTGCTCGCAGTCTAGAGGAAGAGACAGCCACACCATCTAACAAACGACCCTGCATGATACCTCTAAGTAAGATAGTAGTAAAGGCAAGATGCAATGGGAGCCCAAAAGAGAGACCCTCTGATGAAGCCGGCTGGGGGAAACAAGAAAGGCTTCCTTAAGAAATACTTAAATATTTAAACTTTGCTTTGTTTTCCCAGCACCCAGCACAGTGCCTGGCACATAAAAGGTAATTGATAAAAGTTTATTGAATGAATAAATATTCTAAGCAATGTGGGGAATTCCAAAAATATATAAAGCCCTGACTTTGAGCAGCTTAAAATTCTAGTAGAGAGATGAGACATATACACATAAAATTGACATTAAAAATAAGGAGTTTTAATAAATAGAAGCGTTAAAGTTTTAAATGCACTATTTGCTTTAAGAGTACAGAAGAACAAGGTATTACCATGGGCTGAGAGTATATAGGGAAGGCTTCCTGGAAGAAGGGAGATTTTAGGTACCTTGCAGGGTTGTTGTAGATTTCATGAGCCAGAAGGATGGAGGGCATCCTATAGGGAAATCCTCACTGAAGGTCAGCAAGGAGACCAATTTGGCTAGAGATTTGGATTAGGGTAGGTGATAGTAACTTATTTTACAGGGAAGGTAGACTGGGGCTTAGGTTAAGAGATTTTGAATTCCAAGGCTAAAGAGTTTGAATTGCATTCTATAAACTACAGGAAGTCACTGAAAGTTTCTGAGCAGTGTGTTAACATAAAAGCTATTTTTTTGTATATTAAACATATACGAATATCTTTACTTCCTTAAAGACATACACTTTCATCTATTTTTTTTTTTTTCCTTAAACACATTATTGTCTTGGTCTTTCGTTTTCTACTTTTTAAAAAACTTTTTATATTGAGATAATTTTAGACTTACCTAAGAGCTGGAAAAACAGTTCAGAAACTTCCCGTCCATTCTTCACCCAATAAAGCTGTATTTTTGAAAGATTAATCTGGTTAAAGACCAGTTAGGTCTTTAACACATACCTACATATAACCAGACTTAACTAAGATTGCTTCTTGGATAGACTGAAAACGGCCAGTCACTGAAACTAGATCATGAGCCTACATTGTAAACTTGATTGAAATGACAAGGTTGCATTTGCTCCAAGTCCTCAGCCTCAGGACAAAGAGTTGCATGTGCCATTAGCATAAACATGAGGGATGTGTTCCTTGGACTTTGAAACAAAAGCAGCAGTGTGGCTCATTTACTTTCCACCACAAACAGCGTTGCCAAGCCTGTTGCCCTTAGGAGAATGTGCCCTTTAAGACCACTCTCCCCACCACCTTCCTCACACATCACTTGTCCCACACCACCCCCAGGAGGAGAAGTTGCTGTGGTTTGATAGACTGGGCTACTTTTGCTAAAGGGTGAACAGGAACCCAGCAGCATACACAGTTGTGGCTTTCTCAGTGGTTTACATCCTCCCCCTGTGCTTGGCATCTTTAGGGTCAAGGTTCATTTCCCCCAGGCCCAAACACATCACTCTCCCTTGATTCCTTCTTACAAGTGGTTGGAGTGTGATAAGAGGCAAAAATGCAATATGGACTTTAGGACAGAAGAGGCCTCCTTTGGTTTGAAGCTACTAGGCCTCACCACCTCAAGTGGTTGCTCCAGATAGGTGGTCTGGCCCATCTGGCCAGCATTCTTTGTGCTGGGGTTTGGGGCCAAATCCCCAGGAAATAATGAGGTGTTATTTTGCTTTTCTTTGCCATTATTCCTTCTTCAGAAACCACGGGGGGAGTGGTTGCTGTGGTCTCCAGAGGATTTGGGTATTTCTGGTCCTCTAGTCATAATACCAAGTAATAGCACCCTAAGCTGAACACAGCCCTTAACACTGCCTATTGCTTTAACTTGTATTTTATTATCTTGGTACATAGAAAGTTCTCAAAAAAAAAAAAAAAAAAAAAATTAAAGAAAAGAAAAAAGAATGCTAGTTCTCTCCCTTGTCACTTTATCATGATAAGAGAAAGTAGAGGTACTGTTCAATTGTTTCTAACTGTATTTTCTTTTCTTATTTGAAAAAGTGGTTAATTCAATATAAAGTCTCAAGGACACCTGTTTGCATGAAGAGACAGAATCCTACCAGATGCTTGCTTATGTTAAGTGCCTTGAAAAAGATACATGCTTCTCCATCAAAGTAATATTTAAAAGCTTTGACAGGTATTCATTCTCAGAATGTCCTCTATGTCTATTATTCAGGCCACCTTACTTGAAGCCCTGAAAACAATGAAAAGAGTAACACTCTAATGCAATAATCTGAGTATAGTTTAAAATAGATTAAATTATTCTGTGGATCTTGATTTTTTTTTTCAGTTTCAAAGAAGAATTTATAAGAAATTTTAAGACAAAACTGAAGTATTTAAAAATATATTTTTTAATATTATAAGGTAACATTTTAAATGGGCAATATACTCATGCAGTTCAAAATTCAAAAAATATAAAGATATTTTTTAAAAAGTATCTTTCTCACTCCTGACTGGAGTATTTTTAAAGCAGGAGAAATACATTAGAAAGCCATCTTTTATCTGTTTTGCATATTTGTTTGTGTTTCTGAGTAATTGTTACTATAACAGCATCTTACATTAAGCTACCTAACATTAAACAGGAGGTCAGAATTTGTTGCCAAATGTTTGGAAAGCAGCCCTTATGTCTATTATGTGACCCAAAATGATATTTTTTGAACTTACAAATCATGAATTCTCTTAGGGAAATCTGAAAGCTGATAAGCAAGCAACAACAGATATGCCATTATATTATACAAGCTTTGAAGTATTTTCTTTACATAAAACTCCATATAAATAATCAGAAGCAAAGTTTAGGCAAGATATTATGTATTGTTTTTCAGGGACAATAATTGCATGTATTGCTGTTTCCTACCATCATAAAAACATTTGCTAACATAAGTCCATGCCCAATATATATTTGTCAAATGAATGCTTTGAAGTACATGAATAGCAAGAAATTTAACAAAATGATGGGGACAGAACTAATTTTTCAATTCCTTTGCTAATACACTTCAGCCAAAATATTGCCTTAGAGAATCACGCTCTTAGGAAACAGGGTAAGCAATCATCCAAGCAAGATGGATAAATCTCATTTTAAAAGATAATCACAGAGAAAAAAATCCATAATTTATCAGTACCTCCTGGAGTTTAACAGCAATAGATTCCATGGAGTTCTTTCTTTTGCTCAATCTAAGTCTCTGGTAGCAATTTACACTAATTTATTTTGTTTACTTTCCCTTAGAAGATGAAGTGTGGGTGAAAATCCTTCTTACACTGAAATCTAATTTACTTAAAGGCAGTTAAGTCAATTTTAAGCTTCTTCCCCAGTCAAAACAACACCTTCTTTCTTAAACTTACACCCCTGGACCTCCCTCCATCTTGCCAGATTCCAAGCCTGAATCACTTTAGTTGCTCATCTATGGTACCTTCCTCAAATTTTTCATACCTCTCTTAGAATATGGACATTAAATGGGATCATATCTCAAATAAATATGACCAACGCCGAACAGAGGGGAAGCATTATTCTTGATTGATACATAGCATAACTTCTCTCCACACCATTCCAGCAATACTTTATTGATTCTGTTCACATCCCTACTATTTCATTCTAATGTTGTGGTAAACTTCTTAAAAACTCTTAATAAGAGTCCTGTAATGCTGAAGTTAAGCTAAGAAATGGGCCATGACAACAAAGAGGTCGTGGTTCTTCTCTTTAGCCCCGTGTCATTCATTTGTTTCTCCTGAACTGCATTCTACCTTTTATTCATTGTTTGACTGAACAGCAAGTGCCACTTTGTATTTAGAGCACACAGGAGGTCAACATCATTGCCTAATTGTTATCCAAAGACTAATGAACTTATTCTGAGTTCTGTCATCAAAATCACTGATGAAAAGAGTAAATAATCCAGTCTCCAAACCAAAGTTAATGAATCCATACTGTTTTAAAGAGTGTATTTCAACCTATTATAATAGAGTAATTGTTACGATTTTTGAAAGTTATTCACATTTTACAGCACATACCGGACTAATAAGTTTGCACAGTCCTTCAGTAAAAATCTATTAAGGGTATTAGCTGATATTTTGCATTGACTGCACAGAGACACTCAGGTGACTCATTAACAGGGAGCACACATGCAGCCAAATTCCTTGCTGCAGGATCAGAGTAAAGTCAGGAATAGAATCAAAAATCTCCCAATATTCTATGCTGTGTCACTCAACTGATGAGCACATCATCTATTTCTTAAAATAGATTTCATGAAAATCAAGTTAGAACTGAATCACATTCACTTTTGGAAGATCAAGTAACATATTTATACGTAATGCTAAATTTCTAAGGAGGATCAATTTATGGGAAAAATAAGTTTAGTTCTGTGTGAGCCAGGGCATATTCACCATGGCGGTCTTGGACTGTGAGATGAACTTACTGTAGCTGAAACAAAATAGCAGAAGTCATTTGATGATGGAGACATTTTCAAGTAAAAGCTGTTCTTCTAACGAGATTAGGTGGGAAAAAACATGAGCCACGGTGCTTTGTGACCGCCTGGGGGGGGTGGGATGGGGAGGATGGGAGGGAGGGAGATTCGGGAGGGAGGAGATATGGGAACGTGTGTATATGTGTAGCTGATTCACTTTGTTATAAAGCAGAAACTAACACACCACTGTGAAGCAATTATACTTCAATAAAGATGTTTAAAAAAAAAAAAAAAGCTACCTAAAAAAAAAAAAAAAAAAAAAAAAAAAGAGCCAATGAGGACATCTGAAAGTCTGATGAACCTAACAGGTTGCTTGTTCTTTCCCATCTATAGATGCCCTTTTTGTCCATCCTATCACCTTTTTGCATAGCTTGGCATTGAATAGAAAACTAAAAGAGGCAGAAATTAATTAATAAGGCCAATGGGTCTCAAACTGCAAGATAATTTTCCAAAGGAAGCACATGACCATTAAAATGACTTGGCTCATGTGACTCTCTCATTTTGTACCATTATTTGTGAATATGAAATCAGGTAGACACAGTAGCCAGCAAAACAACTTATGTTTAAAGCTCGATTATGGGCATAAAGAAGAGAACCATTAGAACACCAAGATTACTCATATAAAGGATTATGACTTTAATATTTGAAGCAACATCTATTGATAGTTTATCAAGCCATAATGTGTATAACTGTGATTCACACAAAAGAGTGTTTGGGAATCTTTTATTAAATAGTAAGTACTTTTTAAAAAAGTATCAATATTTTTTTCTTTATTATACATCAAAACTATTATTTTAATTTTATATTTTTTACTTGCCTCTGAAAACAAACTTCACAGAATTTTATGTATATAGAGTTTAGATGGATTTAAAATTTGGACTTTAAGATTTTATCAGTGGTTTGCAGCCAACATCATCCTCAATGGTGAAAAACTGAAACCATTGCCACTAAGATCAGGAACAAGACCAGGTTGCCCACTCTCACCACTATTATTCAACATTGTTGGGGAAGTTTTAATCACAGCAATCAGAGAAGAAAAAGAAATAAAAGGAATACAAATCAGAAAAGAAGAAGTAAAGCTGTCACTGTTTGCGGATGACATGATACTATACATAGAGAATCCTAAAGATGCTACCAGAAAACTCCTAGAGCTAATCAATGAATTTGGTAAAGTAGCAGGATACAAAATGAATGCACAGAAATCCCTTGCATTCCTATACACTAATGATGAAAAATCTGAAAGTGAAATTAAGGAAACACTCCCACTTGCCATTGTAACAAAAAGAATAAAATACCTAGGAATAAAACTACCTAAGGAGACAAAAGACCTGTATGCAGAAAACTATAAGACACTGATGAAAGAAATGAAAGATGATACCAACAGATGGAGAGATATACCATGTTCTTGGGTTGGAAGAATCAACATCGTGAAAATGACTCTACTACCCAAAGCAATCTACAGATCCAATGCAATCCCTATCAAACTACCACTGGCATTTTTCACAGAACTAGAACAAAAAAATGTCACAATTTGTATGGAAACACAAAAGAACCCCAATAGCCAAAGGAATCTTGAGAAAGAAAAACGGAGCTGGAGGAGTCAGGCTCCCTGACTTCAGACTATACTACAAAGCTACAGTAATCAAGACAGTAATGGTACTGGCACAAAAACAGAAATATAGATCAATGGAACGGGATAGAAAGCCCAGAGATAAACTCATGCACATATGGTCACCTTATTTTTGATAAAGGAGGCAAGAATATACAATGGAGAAAAGACAGCCTCTTCAATAAGTGGTCCTGGGATAACTAGATAGCTACATGTAAAAGAATGAAATTAGAACACTCCCTAACACCATACACAAAAATAAACTCAAAATGGACTAAAGACCTAAATGTAAGGCCAGACACTATCAAACCCTTAGAGGAAAACATAGGCAGAACACTCTATGACATAAATCACAGCAAGATCCTTTTTGACCCACCTCTTAGAGAAATGGAAATAAAAACAAAAATAAACAAATGGGACCTAATGAAACTTAAAAGCTTTTGCACAGCAAAGGAAACCATAAACAAGACCAAAAGACAACCCTCAGAATGGGAGAAAATATTTGCAAATGAAGCAACTGACAAAGGATTAATCTCCAAAATTTACAAGCAGCTCATGCAGCTCAATATCAAAGAAACAAACAACCCAATCCAAAAATGGGCAGAAGACCTAAATAGACGTTTCTCCAAAGAAGATATACAGATTGCTAACGAACACATGAAAGAATGCTCAACATCATTAATCACTAGAGAAATGCAAATCAAAACTACAATGAGATATCATCTCACACCAGTCAGAATGGCCATCATCAAAAAATCTACAAACAATAAATGCTGGAGAAGGTGTGGAGAAAAGGGAACCCTCTTGCACTGTTGGTGGGACTGTAAATTGATACAGCCACTATGGAGAACAGTGTGGAAGTTCCTTAAAAAACTAAAAATAGAACTACCATATGACCCAGCAATCCTACTACTGGGCATGTACCCTGAGAAAACCATAATTCAAAAAGAGTCATGTACCACAATGTTCACTGCAGCTCTATTTACAATAGCCAGAACATGGAAGCAACCTAAATGTCCATCGACAGATGAATGGATACAGAAGATGTGGCACATATATACAATGGAATATTACTCAGCCATAAAAAGAAACGAAATTGAGTTATTTGTAGTGAGGTGGATGGCCCTAGTGTCTGTCATACAGAGTGAAGTAAGTCAGAAAGAGAAAATCAAATACCATATGCTGGCACATATATATGGAATCTAAAAAAAAATGGTCATGAAGAACCTAGGGGCAGGACAGGAATAAAGATGCAGACCTACTAGAGAATGGACTTGAGGACACGGGGAGGGGGAAGGATAAGCTGGGACAAAGTGAGAGAGTGGCATGGACATATATACACTACCAAATGTAAAACTAATAGCTAGTAGGAAGCAGCCGCAGAGCACAGGGAGATCAGCTCAGTGCTTTGTGACCACCTAGAGGGGTGGGATAGGGAGAGTGGGAGGGAGGGAGATGCAAGAGGGAAGAGATATGGGGACATATGTATATGTATAACTGATTCACTTTGTTATAAAGCAGAAACTAACACACCACTGTAAAGCAACTATACTCTAATAAAGATGTTAAAAAAAAAAGATTTTATCAGTAGTTTGCATCTATTGACTAGAAACATTTTTTTTTTAAATCAGCAGAAACTAAAAGTCCTCTGCCTAACTTTTGGGGTGCTCCATCATCCAATACCACTCTATTTATCCAATCTTGTGTCCCTCCCTCCCCCACTGTTCACCCTCTGTTCTGGACAGACTACTCGGATGCAATCAAAACGTACCTCCTCCACTGTCTGTGCCTTCACTCTCATTCTTGTTCTTTCCCTTAACAGGAATGTTCTCCTTTTTCCATGCACTTCTTCATAGTCTATTCATTTCCTAGGTCTACCTTCCCCTCTAAGAAGCCTTCTCTGGTATGTTCCTGTTCCCCCTTCTCTATGCCTGTCATTGTATCATTCAGATCTTAAGCAGGTCTCTAGTACCAACTTCACCTCTTCCTACTCTCTCTCATTCTATCCCAGGCCCACTGGCCTCCAGGCATACTCTTGCCTTGGTGTCTTTGCATATACTGTTCTCTCTACCTGAAAGGCTCTTTCCCCAGCAAGAGCTGTGTATTCATACCCTCACCACTTGCACATATTTTCTCCAACATCATGTTTCCTAACCACCCTATTTTACATTGCAACCCATTTCCTAGATTCTCTGCTCCCTTTTCCTGCTTTAATTTTTTTTCCAAAGCACTGGTCTGTCAGGAGGGCAGGGATTTTTGTCTGTTGTATCTCCACTGCCTAGAATAGTATCTGGCACATAGTAAGTACTCTAAATATCTGCTGAATAAATTAAATAAAATTATTGAATCCTAGCTATATTCTAAGTGCATGATAAGCACAATAAATTAAATGACTATTGAAATTTATGTTCTAAGTGCCTGATATGTATTTCCGTGTTTAATCCTCACAACATCCTATGAGAAAGGTTCTATTAGCATGCCACTTTAACAGATGGAGAAAATGTAACAGACAGATCAAGTGAATTAATTACAGTTAAGCAACTAGTGTCAGTTGAAACAATTCTCCAGACTGCTGCTGTATGAATTGTTGAAGAATGTCTTCAAAAACAACCCAGTTTATTTTGTCATTATCATCTAAGTCAGACCTTCTCCCAACCACCTCTCCTTTGACAAATGAGAAAATGACAGTCTTTTGCACCTCATATGTCTTTTAACTTTCCCCAAATGCTCTTATATCCATTCTACCCTTACCACAAACTACTGACCAGTTACTGTAAAGAGTAAATTTATGTATGGTATACATGTCTTTCTAAAAAAGAATGTGAGGCAACTAGCTTTAGATATTATTTTCTTCTTATAATAAGAAGGAGTGGGGGGAGAGGAAAGAGGTGGAGGAAGAGGAAACGAGGAATGGAGAGGAGAAGTGGAGAAAAAGAAGAAGGAAGGAAAAAAAAAAAAAAAGAATAAGACCTACACTATCACAATTACCAATCAACATTAGGGGAAAGAAATAGAGAATCCAAGGCTTGGCTCTGGTGTCTTTCTCAAAGTTATTAGTTAAGAAAAGCATCCCAAATTGTCTGGAACATGAAAATAAGTCTACACTAAGTCTAGCTACTTAAAAATAAAAAGATTTTAAAAATATGAATTGCAGGCACCTAGAAACTCCAGGACTGTGTGCTCCACAGAGCCTGGCCCAGGGTCATGGTCCATAGGATGGGATGGGGGTGAGGCATAAAGCTTGGTTCAGAAGTTTTAAGTAGAAACAATAATAACAATAGAGGCTAAATGAGCTGATCTGGACCATACACACTGGTGTGGTCATATCAGATTTTATAGCCAATAGCAGCTCTAAGTGTTTGGTGCTTCTACTATACTGCTTGTTAAATATCTTGAAAATCATCCCTGAAGCTAACATTTAGTAAAGTGCTTAATAAACACCAGGCACTATGTAAAGAGCTCTCATCCCCAAATCACAAGAACGGCAAGTAATATCCCCAAGGTCACACAGCAAAGTAAGTGGTAGAGCTGGATACATACCCAGGTCATCTAGCTCCATAGTTTGTACACTCAACCACTATTCTACTGCTTACCCAAAAAAAGAAAATCTAGTTCTGCAGTGTTTAAACAGATAACAGCATACTGTTAGATAAACCTGAGCATTTTTGTAACTATATATTTATCCAAAAGATTGAAACCATTCTTTCGTCTTAACAACGGTTTTTGCCCTTTAAGTAATCTCAAACAAACTCCTAGAAGGCATGAGTTTTGTGTTATTTATCCTTCTATCTCCAGCACAGTGTCTGTAACATAGTAGAAGTTTGACAAATGTTTACGGAGTAAATGAGTGAATGAGAGAACAAATGAATGGAGTGACTGGAAGTTTATTTTTACATCTTATCTAAAAAACAGCACTTTCCAAGGACACAAGACACCTTGGCTATAAATGTAGGCTTAGACAAATTATGTATTAGTTATTAAGTGTAGTCAGCTAAAAGTTTTCAGATTGGAGGTTAAAATAGTAAAAAGCAAAACAAAACAAACCCCCAAAAAACACCATGTTAAATAAGAGTATATAAAATAAACCTTAAACAACTCAGCCTCCCTTTCCAACATAAAGTGGGAAATTAAGTTGTGGAAGGAAAAGTTTTAATCTATTCAAGTATATAATCAACTTGATTTCGTAATCCTGAGCTCAAGTTGTTTTTTTTTTTTTTTCAAAGCACAAGGCCCACTGAATTCAGAAATGCAGGTGTGTTACTCCTAAACATGGGTATGTATGATCTGGTCACGTTTATTAAAGGGAAATGACAATTTGAATGACTGGTCTTTATATTTTAAATGTTAACATTTTTATTATTCACAATCTACTTTATCTTAATCATGTTTATTCTTCCTTAAATGCCAACTTCAAATATATTTAAATTATATAAATTATAAATTATTTATATTTATTATTTAAATTATAAATATATAAGGGCTACTAAATAGAAAACTAAAAAAGAATCTCCAGAATATTTTTCTGAAAATTAAAACAGTTGAACCCTCCTACTCCCAACTAGCCCATCCATACACCTATCCATATCAACTTTTACATAGCTAAATTAAAACACTACAGTAAAATTCCCCTATCCCTAAAAGGGATGATCTAAAGCTAACCAAAAAAAGAGGGTTTTTCTGCTTTCTTCCCTTTCTCTCTCTCAAAAGAATGTCTGCCTACCAAAAACCAGAATGAGACTTTCGTTTTAATTTCAACTAAGACAAATGTTAGAGTATTACTACTCATCAACAGGAAGCAAAATTACTCATCCATTCCACTGAGATATCTAAGACTAGAAGACTCAACATATTTTCTCCCTTCTTAAAGGATCCTATGTGATGGGATTAAATTTCACAAATTCCAAAATACATTTACGATACAGGATTTTAAAATTTAATCCCTTTGCTATTCATTTTAGTTTTAAACAGCTTGTTTATCTTCTTCCTGCTAGCACAAAATGTGGTGCAGAAATGGAAACCAGATTTCTTTATGTAGTGAATTTCATGTGGTTTCCACATTTCTCCTGGCAGTCGTTTCCCAGCAGACATTCATCTAAAAAATTCTTCCTTGAGTGATTTTTAAGTAAGATGGCATCTGTAGCATTTTGTGGCACATTCTAAGCACACTCTCAAATGCACTACAAATGGCCTGTGCGTTATAGCATTCTGCATTGCAGTTTACATTTAAAGTCTTTGTAAAGGTAAATAAAGACGTGAAAAATGTAATTAGGAAGGTGATTTTGGGTGGCCTTGATTCCTACTTAAGAAGGAATCTCCTTTCTTTGACTCTTCACGTTCAGGAAAATCTCAGATTGATCAATATATGTTTATTAACCTGATTCCATTTGGGAAGCCATTGTGCAGCATACATAGCAACTACAGGTGTGGCCCCTGCCCTCAAAAAGTTTATAATCAAGTGAAAAAGATGAGACATAAATGCCAGAACAAGTCAAGCAACAGTCTGAGAAGAATCAGCAGAGCACAAACAACAAATGGATGAATGAATGGAATGGACAATGAGGTCTATAAGGTTATCTGGAAATACCTAATATGCAATATTCTCTGGAGCCATGAGAAAGCCGATTTAAAGCAAAACGGTACGGGGAATTTTCTGGCAGTCCAGTGGTTAGGACTCGGCACTTTCACTTCCGCGGCCCAGGTTCAATCCCTGGTCAGGGAACTGAGATCCTGCAAGCCGTGAGGTGAGGCCAAAAAATAAAAAATCACTGCCTCTGAAGAAGATTATTTTAAAGGCCACAAGGAAGTATAAAAACAATTTAGTTTAGTTCTGGAGCTATTTGTTTTTAAGCAATGCATACACAGGATTAAATTTATCTGATTGAAAATTCAAGGAGAAAAAACAAAATCTCGTTAAACAGTCTAATACATATTTTTACTGGTAGCTCAATTCCAACTCTGTTTCCTAAAGAAGAATCAGGAAGAACTGTGGCTGGAGAGGAGAGGGAAGAGCTACAGAAAGTCTCACACTGAGCAGAGGAGGGGCAGAGAGGGAAGACAGAACAGTAGGAAAGAGGAGGAGAAGAAAGGAACAAAAGTTAATAATAAGCCTATTCTCCTGAATGCCCTTTGATCACTTTGGTAGAGATACAGTATGGTACAATAACACATACCACTGCCTTCTGACACAATAACTAGTTTAACTAATATTCTCAGATCTTCCTCTCCTTAGACATTCAGCAACACCACAGAAGTTACCAAGGGTGGAAATGGTATCTGCTAAAGCGCCACAACCACCGGCCCCAAGGCAGTGCCATGACAATTCTCCAAGCTGTTGCTATATGAATTGTTGAAAAAGTCTTCAAAAACATCCCAATTTATTTTGTCATTATTATCTAAATCAGACCTGCTCCCAACCACCCCCTCCCAACCACCTCTCATTTGACAAATGAGAAAATGGCAGAGCTGAACTAGAATCAGTCAATTTTGGTACTCCTTCTCTTATACCTCAGTTGTATCCAAGAAGGCAAAGGTTTAAATTAACTTCAAAGAAGGGGAATTTGTACAAGAAAGATGAAATTTTGAAATCAAATACAATTAATTTAATCTCTATGAATACTAAATCACCAAACATCTTCTGCTCTAGGCACTGAGCAACTTGGCTATAGTTGGCTATAGTAGTTTCACTATAAATGTTAATTTGAAACTTCTATTGATGTAGGTAAGCAAAGGGAACTGTATTATGGAAATAATCTTACAAAGAACAGTTTTTAACAGGGTCTTTCCAAACAGTTTCCATCAGTATACACATACACAAAAAACTCACTAAAAGTCTCCTATACTTAATGTGAAGGAAATATGTACCATGGGAATGATAGTTTTTAAGTGGGGAATTTGGGGAATTCCCTGGCAGTCCAGTGGTTAGGACTCCGTGCTTCCATTGCAGGGGGTACGGGTTCGATCCCTGGTCAGGAACTAAGATCCTGCAAGCTGCACAGCCAAGCCAAAAAAAAAAAAAGTGGGGAATTTGATACATTCAGAAAACCCTGCATATACATACAACAGACAAATGCACTGAAAATGATACAGTATAGGAATGCAACAGAGGTGGCATTCATCTAAATGAGTCTGAATATACAAAATACTGTCAAAGCAAAATAAAATTAAACAATAAAAAAATGAAGTTAGAATTGACTTTAACAAGTTGGATCCAACATAACTGCTCATAACCAGTATGAGCATTATTGGGGGACTAACACCAATTATTTTATGATCTGAAGGCAAAGGTGGAACTAAAATTAAGATTGATTTAGAAAACAGGCAGGGCAAAATTTACTGGAAAATAAACTCCCATTAGCTTTCTTGTCCTTTTTAATGCTTAAAAAAATGAGGGAGTCAACTTTCTAAAACTTAACCAATTGAAATGTAGTACTGAAAATTTCATGGACTGAAATCATGAAATAAGGGAGGTAAGTACAACTATCTTCACACTGGCTTCACTACTGGCAGAAGGCACTTACTTTTAGAAAAATCAAAAGATTCCTCTTATACAGCTTATTCTGGTTCTTGTTTTCTCTGTTTAGAAAACTTGAAGGAAAAAAAAAAAAAAAAAAAGAACTTTAAGTTCTTTTAGTTCTTTGATGAGCTTCTCAGTAATAATTTCATGAGGCCCTGAAAATGCAGAGTGAATTCTAAGCATCATCTCCAGTGAGTTGATGCATACACTGGGCCGGACAGCACCTGAGGCTACCCTCAGACACTTTCAGTGGAGTCCAGATCCCTTGAAGAAAACAAACTACTTAAAAAACTACTAGTTCCCCAACAAAACAAGCCAATATTTCAAAAGCAATCATAATCCATTCTAGCCAATAAAATCCAAGACTAGTTCTTTCTTGAAAAGACTAAGGTGAAATGGAAATGAAGTAGCACGCACTCGAGGAAAACAGTTTGTTACAAGGCAGAAGGTTGGGAGTAAACTGTTCCTAAACAAAACCAAACCAATACTACACGAAGTGTGCGTGCAGTTTTTAAATGCAGTCAGTGATAGCTCCACCTGTAGAGGAATCAATCCCCTTAAAATGTTGCATTTGCAAAATTACAAAGGCATTTCCTACCTAATTTTCACTTGTTAACCTTCAACTGGTGCTATAAAGCTCTGGCAGGCACAATTTTTTAAAAAAAAGAATGAGATGTGCACACGCTAAAACTAACGTCTAAGATTACAAAAAACATTCACGTGCTTTAGCTTTTAAAAAGGGAAAAGAATTGATTTTGATGTTGGTAATTCTCATATAGAGATCTGGTTTAGTTTAAAAGTATATATAATAGATATAGATATATAAAAATATTTATAAATTATATAAATATTTACAAAGTATATATACACCCATATACATAGATGCACTTACACATGTTTACGCTTGTGTAAACACATGTGTTTTAATATATACATGCAAGACTATAATAAAAGCAGATACACTCAAAGGAGAGGAAGGTCATTACTGACTTTTCAAAGAGATTCTCCAAAAGGTTATCTTAAGGAGCCTCTCCCACTACAGTGTTTTTTAAAAACCCTGTTGTCTTTCTTTCAGAATCAAGCATTTTCTTCTATTTTTACTTGTTTTACACACAGGTGATTTATTTACCCAATGAGATTGTAAACACCTTGAGGAAAATAACACTTTCTTCCTGAACAGTACTTGCTGTTGCTTGTGCTTTGGAGTCACAGGACCTGGTTTTGAATAGAGGATCAGTAACTGAATCAAGGTGGGGGCCTGCCTGTGCCCTCCCAGCAGTACCTAAGCTGCATGAGGCCCTCCTCTGCGCCAGGCCCTGATCCAACCTTTCCTCACACATTACCCCTTTTAGTCCTCAGAGAAACGCTATTTTACAGATGAGGAAACTGGAGCTCAGAATACTGTAGTTAAACGATTGCCAAGGTCACCAAATAATGAGTTGTGAAGACAGGATTCAAACCCACGCCCTCCAGCTCCAAAACCCTCACGCTGCACTGCCTCCTGCTTCCACTTCATCTGCAGCCTTGGAGAAATCCTACCTTTCGGGGTTGTTGGATTAAATTACATCACATGTGAAAAACTAGCATGGAGGCCTGGTATAAAATAAGTCTCAAAAAAAAAAATATTAGAAAGAAACAAAACAAACCTTTAAAAATGGAAAACAGTACACTTTCCTTTCTCTACAACTTTTGCACTGTAGTCCTGGGAGTCAATGAAGTTACATAATCTGATTCTGCATGGCAAATTGAAGCAACTTTTGGTTAATATGCAAATAAGTGCTTTCATAAAGATATGTGATTAATAGTCACTTGCAACATGGAAATAACCTTTCAACATGAACTAATTTATACCTCAAGTGCTTTCATTTGTCTATAAAAGTAAAGCAAATTCTCATGGTGGCATGAATAGAAGTATTTTAATATGGTCTCATATATCCCTTAAATAAATTCTCTGGAGAATGAACAGAATTGGGAAGCCAGTTAAGGTTAACTATAATATTCTCAACTGAACAGATTTATGTTGGATTTAACCCTTTTAGCAATTCATATAATTTATGTTTCCCTTCTGAATACAGCAAAAGATTATAAATCCTAAAATAAAGATACTGTGCCATGTATTATGCAGGTATGCGTATCATCACTTAAAGACTTGGAGCCTCTGTAACAATCTACTGCATAATTGCTGGTATTCTGGATAAAGCAGAAAGCTCTCTTCACACACACGTCTCCTTGTAGCCAATATGCTTCACTTGCACCCCTAGCCACAGAAAGGATACTTTTTCTACCCCTGCAAAAACGTGCTTTTCTGAGTATTTATGTGATGCACATGCAGGTTTTCTTTCCCTTTTTGAAACCACGCATGCTTGTTTCTGCGTCGTACTAAGGAAATAAACTATTGGTGATGCCAAAAGACATCAGGAGTCAATATTCTAAAATTGTCAGTGACCCGAGTACACCATATTTCTCTTGTCCAAGTGAGCCAATACTCATTTTAAAGTCTGATTGTAACGTGGAATTCAATAAGAGTCCATAGCACATAGCATTCAGATGATGCTCGTCAGCTTTTGGGGGCTGAGGCAGGCAGCAGACTGCATTCCTAGTACGCTCTCACTTGAAATCCGCCTGAAAAGGCCAGCACCAATTTTCCAACCCCTTTATCTTGCTTCCCCCTAAAGATTTCAAGACAGTACTTCAAATTTTACTGGAGTCATAAATCATATATTTACCTTCATGCAACTGGTTTTCAATAGAGCCAGAGTTTGTAAGGTTTGTCTGCCGGATGTATTATGTTACTGGAATATAGAAATGGCTGCTGTGCACGCCAGTGGTTAGTAAAACTCAAAGACGTAACATTATCTTTCTCAATTGATTTGAGGAAAGAATGTTCATAAAATATATACTGCTTTTGGTTAGGGGCTGATTTCTAAATAAACAGACTCAGCAATGGAAATTCTAGAGACGGGCAAAACAAAACATGCATTAGTAAATGTATGTTTTAAAATCAACTCTCTCACAATCTTTGCCTTTTTGCAAGCTTTTTGAAGACTGTAAAATCAGTTGCATTAAGCTTATGATTTATAGCTGTTCTAATTTAACTTCTTTTTCAGTTGTTGAAAGAAAATCTGTTAACTCTTCTGGACTATTTCTCCTCTATTTTACAGCCTCTGATGTTGCATCTCTGGCTAAGAAGGCACTTCTCTGCCGTGATCTGAAGGCAGCCATTTGTTTGAGAGTCAGGGAAGGAGAGAAAAGGGGAAAGCTTTGCTACAACAAATCTCCCAGTCCTTTCGGGCCCTGACAAAATAGGAAATGCTGGCAATTAGAAGACAGCATTGCCTCCAATTAAAAAAAAAAAAAAAAAAAAAAGTGCTAATCCACACAACATAAAGCCAAACCAAGTGGGGCTATCTTCCCTAATCTGCAATGAACTGGGGTCAACTAGATTTTTATCTCAAATACAAACTGGGAAGGAGAAAACAACAAGAGAGGAAACACTACATCTTGGTTAGATCCTGCTTTTCACACAAGATGGTATGACCGATAGTTACACAGGATGCGTCCAGAAGATTAGAAGGCCAAAAATAAGCAAGGAAATATGGCTGGCCCAATGTTCACAACTATTTCTAAAAGAACAGTGCAATCTGATACATAACTGCAGTACACATATATGTTAAAATTGTACCATGTTTTCCATTTAAGATAAAAAATAAGACAGCTTTAATTCTTGAATTATTATCATGACAAATGTTTGATCAGAAAACACATGCATACTATGTAGCTTTTACTCATTCTTTGATAGTTTACTAAATGGCCTACTTTAGGCTAGTTAAAGAAAGTATAAAGACACCATTCCTACCTTCAATTAACACATTCTATTTGGGGGAAAAAAATCCAAATATGTGAAATAATAACAACATTTCAGTATAAAACTAAAAGAAGGCAGCAGATAATTGACAAGTTATTAACAGGAAATGTAAGTGCTATACAAATTCAGTAGAGGAAAAAATTTATCTATGTGGGCTGACAATATGCTTCTGAGCACAGGCCTTTGACTTAGAAAAATTTGAGTTCTTCCACTTACTGTAATTCCACAAAGCAATATGCTTAACCTCTCTGAGCCTCAATTTCACCATCAATAAAATGGGAATGACGGTAATATTTACCTCATAAGGTTATTATAAGAAATGGATACATTGTATATGAAAGGATTTGGGCATCTATAAAGAAGCTATAAAATGACCATTGAGAAGGTGGTAAAAGGAATCACATCAAACTGTTACCATTAATTTGGAAAAGCAGAGAGGGTCAGGATGTTGGAGGGAAAGATTATTAACTTTTCCTTTACATACTTTCTATTATTTGAACTTTTATAATGCTCATGAACTAATCCTGTAACAAAAAAGTTAAAGCTATATAAATACTATCTGAAGTACGCATACCTGGATGTCACAAAATATTCTAACTGTAAACACTAGTAACACTGTTCCTTTATAAATACATAGAAACGAGACTCAGTCCTGGTTTCAATTCGAGAATTTCTAAAATTATAAAAATTTGCCAAGCTTGGGAATGATAACCAACTGAAACAGTGTTTCCTATCCATGACATTTTCAAAGAGAGCAAATTCTGTAGTCACCCAAAACCATCCACTGATTCAAACAATCACTTCGGTCAATATATTTTGAAATAATCAAGGTAAATAACATTAGTTCTCAAAGGCAAGTCTTTGTCATGTCTAACTTTGCTTTTTAGAGCCCATCACATTTTAGATATTTAACTGGTAATTTTACAGACACAGAAAAGTCCTTAGGCCATTTCCAAGTGAATGCCAAGGGCTTTCCATAAAGGCATGGCAGACTTTTTAAGATTGAACTTGATCACAGATTAGCATTCCTAACATTAGAAGTAAGTGTGAGCTCCTTGAGGGCAGGAATCATATCTTTTTCACCTTAATGTCCGTCCCTGGCCTTGTGACTAGCCCATGAGCGGGCAAGAATAAATATTTGTTGAACTATTTGGAAGAAAGATAACTCCAAAACATTTTCCTCACTTGGAAGCCCAATGAGATGGGCATATATGCTAAGGGGAACACAACCTTTACAGTTGTTTCTGTAGGAAAATCACTTAAAATGCTTCAAAAACAGTAAAGGTAAGTATAAAATTGAGTTCCTTGAATAAAATGTCATAAAAACCCCTATGTGAGAAACAGATCTCTCCTATATTTGAAAAAGTATAGATGTGAGAACTAAGATGAAATCATGGAGCAGGCTGATCAGAATCACCTTTCATCTGCCTTACAAAAATTCCCAAGGCATGTTTCATCAATATAAATAGAAGAGGGCAGAGGAAAGGCTTTCACTATTTGTGGCAGGAACAAGCCCACACCTGGAATGCTGGATTCCTGGCTGACTATTGTCCCACTGGCTCATGGCTCCTCTATGATGATTCCTGAATAAACATATAGATACTCAAAAAAGACAGAGTTGGTATCCATATGTAATAAGACTATCAGGTAGTATATAGTCACACTTGCGTATTTCCAGTATTATGTAATACCGTAAAGCAGTGACAGGGAAAAAAGGAGTTGAGGCACAATGGGCTTGCTCAACCACTATGGAATAGGCCCTGAAAACACAAGTATGGAGGCAGAAGTACAGTGATATCAAGTAATTCTTCTGAATTTCCACTGATGATTTAAATCTCTCTATGAATGATATACCTAATGCTAATCTCTTAGTTCCATCCTAAACTGCTGGATAATTCATTTTTATCTTATTTAATCTTCCTCCCCAGGTGAGCAGGGCTTATAATAACTTTTGAACACTTTAATAGTATGTTAATTCAAAAGAAGACATTTAATGAAAAGCAAATGCTTTAAGACACTTCTCACTTGAAGCCTCTTGAAATATTCAGCCCAACACATTTTAAAGAGAGAGATTTTTCTGCTTCTAAAAAGTATTGCAGAAGGTCAGTAGAAATGAATTGCTTTGGCTGTAATTCTTTAAAGAATTCTAAGTTTCTTAGTTTGGCTACTCAAATTAAATTTGGAAGCTACCTAGAAATTTTTTCACATTTTGATCTCTAGAAGGGCTATTAATCAAGCTCTTGTTTGAGGCAACTCGAACTTCAGTCAGAATACTATTGAGGGGAAGTCAGAGAGCTGTATAATCAGAATATGCAACAGTATATATAACTGAAAACATCACCAAAAGAAGAAAAGTAGATGCCAGCAGACTGGCATCTATGTTATAACATGTTGTCAAGCAGTGCTTGGCAAATTTCAACAGATTTAATTAAGCAGCGATGAAACGAAGCAGTAGAATACCATTAAAACAAAAGTATTAACACAGAATCAGGAATTGCCAGTGAAACACGGTGCTGCACCTAGTAGCGTGGATCTACCAGAGGCAATTTGTTAGGAGACCAGAGTCATTATTTCATAGTGGAGGCTTGAAATCAAAACTTTTAAGTTTCTTTAGGTCAAGCTATAGCACAGCATTCAGAGAGCCAGCCAAAATAGCTGAGGAAGGCCACATGTGGAACTAATTACTCATGGAGAGGCCATGACAAAGAACATTTCTCCAGACTTTTCATGGGGGCTTCACTTTCAGGAAGTTGCTATAATTACTGTTCAAGTCTAGATCAGCCTGCAAGCCGCTGACAGATCCAACAGACAGGAGGAGGAGGGAGAGGGAGAGAGGGAGAGAGGGAGAGAGGGAGAGAGGGAGAGAGGGAGAGAGAGAGAGAGAGAGGGAGAGAGAGAGAGAGAGAGAGAGAGAGAGAGAGAGAGAGAGAGGGAAAAAAAAAAAAAAAAAAAAAAAAAGGAACTGATCTGCCCTTTCTGACGAGTGAATTACCAGAAAATAAAGTACCACAGGAAAGCTCAAAAAAGGTTTCCAAATGAGCTCTTGCTTCCAGAGTTCAACTTTCTGTTTACTTTTTTATCTACCCTCTATCTTCAAATTACTTTTCTAGCCTGGATCGGACAGCAAATTTGTACTTCTTCACTAACTCACTTTCAGTTGGCCACAGCAGAACTGTACATCTCGACTCTTTTTTTTCAGCTTTTCCATACTGGGGCCCACTTCCTGCCCCGTTGAGGAAAAAAATCTGGCCTGAAGATGAAATGACTGCTTAACATTACACTAAAACATCTGGTACCATTTTACGCACAGAGCCATGTCTGAGAGCAGGCGATTCTAGCGGTCTCTCCAGCGGCACAGCGCATACCCAAACCTCCCCAGGGTGACATCATCCCATATATGGACTCTCCAGCCCAGCCCTCCCCCTTTTCCTGGTCCTAAATTCATTGCCAGTTCCCCAGTCTGCAGCAAATGTGCCACGTCAGGACTGGAAATCACAGCCCTTGAGTCTCAGTCGGGGCAGCAGAATTCAGGGGGGGAAGCCGAATGCAACCCCTTTTGCCCAAAGACCGGAGAGGATTTTAAGTACATAGATGGAAGCTTCTGGAGATCCTGCTCCGTCGCCCCAGTGTTCAGACTACCTGTTCAGGACAATGCCGTTGTACAGTAGTCTGCACATTGGTTAGACTGGGCAAGGGAGAGCAACGCCACGGACAGCTGGGGACAGAAGTTGCTGTTTCCGAGGAGAAGACATCTGGTTGCTCCTTGGTTGAATCTCACATCCAGTGTTTTTCTTCACAGGTTTTGCACAGTAGGGACCAGGAAGCCCTCGGGACACTGCCGAGAAAGGACTGCTCGAGGGAAGACCTGTGGGTAAGGCCTTCTTGACTGCTCACCTGGGCTATGACCCGGAGAGCCTAGGTGGGGAGCCAATGATTTGCTTTCACATGTGAGAGACACTGAGGTATCTGCATGACAGATAGGTCTGCATTTAATTTCAAAAGAGCCACAATGTGTGGTACATAGTGATTTACTGGATGTTATTCAATTTCTGAAGACTTTAACAGTTTTCTTAAGTTTAAAGGTTTTCCCACTTCAAAATGAAATATGAAACACACCCCAAACACTTAAGAATAATTTAATGAGGCTGGTTTTGAACTGTTGAAATTGGTAATCCAGAGACCTAAAAACTTATTCGAATGAGGGCTGTAGTATAACTTTTAGCATCCCAGGATTGACTCCATTTTGCCCCAAAGTAAAGAATACTTGCTATTATTAAAATGCTATATGAACAGTGCTTTTCTCAATTTTTATATAATATAAACATCAGAAATAATAGTATCTAACAATAAAAGAAGAGGCTGCCAAGTTTTTGCCTACCAGACAATGCAGATGGGACTGGTCCAGAAAAGAGCACCAACCCAGAACTTATTGAGTCAGCAACCAAATAAATCGGAGAATAAAAACCTCTATGTTCAGATATCACAATGTATATCTCTGTATTGCATTTTTTTAAAAATCCAAGAATGGTTGATAACTGCTGGTCAGCTGAGCCCTCGTGGCTATATTTTACAACGCTTCTACTTCTCTGAGCACTGAAAATGATAAGGTACTTTGTCTAGAAACCCACTGATAAAAAAGGAATTTGTAAACGAAAGCAAAGTTTTCTTTGGTCAGTTTCCAGCTGTCCTGGGGGTGAAGGAGGGTGGGAGAGGGGGAGGAAGGTGGGAGGGAGGAAAACCCTCAAGCTGAATGAAATCCCAATAGAGAGAATAATAGAGAAAGTCTGGGTTGCAATACGATCCATGCTGAACTTTAGAGATGGGTTCCTTAAAGAACGTTCTGGAAAAAAATGTTACTGCCTCAACCCCCATTTATATCTACCCCCAAACAATTCTATATAATGAAAACATCTGTTCTTTAGGCTTTTGTGTGAACCTAACCCCTTTTGTCCTCCTTTAAATTCTGTAAAGTTACATTGGTTCCTTAACAAATCCTTTTCTAAATCATACATTTTGCAACAATTCAAACATTGTCACAAGTTCTCTTTGGCAAAACGTTTTATTACCAAAGATTCCCCAAGTTATCTTTGGTCAAAACAATTTATTTTAAAAATCACCCCTTTGATCATTCCAAAACTGGTACAAAAGTTTTCTCTTTTATTCATGGTTTTTAGTTAAAATATAAAAAGCAAGGATTTATTTTAGCTATTTTCTCCAGTTAGATGATACAGTAGTGTCATCCTTTTTTTTTTCTTCTATTGTATCTTGGAGGCTTCCAGATTAATTATTTTTAATAAAACAAGTAAGATTTTAAAACTCTATATAGTTTTTTTTACATAGGAAAATTGAAAAAAAAATCTAGTAGGTAACTTTATGGGAGCTTATTTGTTTAAGAAATATATTTTCACTAATTGATATAGTTACTAAAGAAGATAGCTATAAGGTACTCTGGCAATATTTAAGATTTCTCAAATTTGAGGGTTTTGTTTGTTTGTTTTTTTACTTCATAGAAAAAACTGCATTTCCTAACTTGCTTTAATTTCATGTTTATTTAATTTAAATGTCTTTCTTCATATTAAGTGGTCTTTTTGTTTTAATGAAACAAACCCTGCTGGTTCCTCACCCATTTTCTCCCTCAGGATTACTTTTAGTCTGGAGACAGAGGGGACCCGATGGTGTCCTTGGCATAAGTACAGGAGTAGGAACATAAGAATTAATTTGCAAAAGGGATAGCCGAGGAGCCCCTGCACGTGCTCAGTGAGCTCTGGCAACCCATTTTTAATGCAAACTTTTAACAAATGGGAAGGAATAGTACGTCTTTTTAAATTGCATGAACTAAGTTAAAAATCAAAAGTAAAAGCTCACTTTATAAACCACTGCTGACTGAAGGAAGGATGGTAGTTTATGCGCTGGTATACATACTAACATGTATACACACACATATCGTAAAATAACCTTATCTATTTCCAGGGTAATTAGAATAATGTTTAACTTTCTTTTGATATTACTTTGTAAGGAAATATACAAATGTTTTAGGGATCATGGGATCTATTCCAGAGGAAACTAACCAACAATGAACAACTTCTACTAAAACTACCCCTGGATGTGATGGTAAGTGTAAGTATTAAAATTAAATATTGTACATCGTCAGAAAGAGAAAATTGCAAGGCCTGTCCAAACTGTACTTCATAGAAACTTAGAAGTTATTTTGCATTTTAGTGCATGGTGATTGATAAGTTAGACTAGGTGCTGAGTTAAAAGGAAAATTTTTTGTGCTAAGAGAAGGAAATTCAGAGCCTTAGCTTCAATACCATCATTTCTTAATTGGAAAAGGATCAACATAAAACAGTTTATTTACATTTTCAACTCCCGCTGCTTTTTTAAGCCATAGATCTGAAAACCAAAGAAAATTTATTTACAGTGGGACAAAATTTCACACTGATCACTTTCTCGCAATTAGTTAATAGGTTTAATGTCCTTCCTGCTTGGTATTTGAGTTTTCGGCCAAGATAATGTGTTTATATTTTTTAAAAACCAAAATATACTATCTACCCCCACCTCTCACCCTACAGACCACCCAAGTTTTTCACTTTGTGGGAAAGAGTTCAGGCACAAAACTCCTAATGAAGGAATTTTCTCCCCCCACCCCCTTTTTTTTCCCCCGGTTGAAGTCTTAAAGCTGTTATAGGACATAAAAAGAAAATACAACTTGGTAATGTAGAAAAGTTCACTCACCCACCAGAGTCCATCCTTACTAAAGAGAAGCCAAAGCTTTTGATTACTCTACAAGAGATTTGCTCTTTAAAAACAACCCATTTTCCTCTTCTCTGAGGAGACTATCCCACCCATCTCAATAATGTCTAAATAATAGCTAAGAGACCATCACTCATAAATCCCAGCTTAAAATAACTAGAGGTCAGGCTTTAACCTAAGAAAAGACAGGAAATTCCTGAGTAAAGATTGAAACTTTCTTACTTGGTTTCTTCTACCTTTTTAACCTCGGTGTGCTACAAATTATTTAGGTAGAAATATTTATCAATTTTTTGAAGATCTCTTATTAAGAATTTTTATCAGTTTTAATAAATAGAGATAAAGAAGTAAATTAAGGAAAATAATTAAATCTTAATTTTGAATTTCCTGACTTACTGTGACAGCCAGTTTTCTGGAGTTTCTTTGGTTTAATTTTGCTGTAGAAGACTTAGAATATGATTCTATCTTTGCATTTCTTTCTTAAGATAATAAACAAAAGACAAAAAGGAGGCATAATAACCATATTAAAAATTACACGGTATGATAATAATATAAATAGCTTTTTTATATTTTACCTAGTATATTAAGTGATAATGAATTAATATCTACTGTACAGTTTAGAAGACAGAAAAAAATCTTAAATGTTTTTTCAGTCTTCCATCAGGTTCAACATAACCAAAAAGTGTGCATACGCCACATACTTACTAAAATTGTGTTTTTAAAATCTACTAGAAACATAAATTGTCCAAAAGTCTTATGAGTAGAATAAAATCATTTCTCAGCAAGATTTTTTTCCCCCTGAAAAACAGTTATGGTTTTTCAGGCTCAAATACATTGGGTATCTTGGTTTAATAGAACTGCTTCATATTAAAGGATAACATGAACTCACAAATATTTCTTTCTATTTTTTCAGGTTGCATGCATCATTCCTTTAATTGAGCAGAGTTAACTGGATCAAATTATTTATGGGAGAGAGAGGGAAAGCTATACAGAATTACAGTAATTTTATATTTCCACCAATATACTCTTTGTAAGTGAATCACTCCATAAATATTTTCTGTTGCACTGAATGCAGCAACAATAACAAAATAGTTTCTTAAGGTATCTGTTTTTGCATACTCTGGCCTTGTAATTATTTAAATAGCAGCCAAGTTTAGTGATGTTTTTGATTCTGTCAAGAAAAAAAAATAAGTCCTCTACTCAGAAGTGATGACCAGAAACAGAATCTGACATTTATTTTTTGAAATTAAATAAATAAATGGAAAGTTGCACTTATCAACTCTTTGTTAAAACTGTACCATATCTAATCACTGCATAAAAGTTCAGATGTGTAGAATACTGTCATTTTTTTCAGTCTCTAAAAACTATTTTGCTCTCCATAAACTTTCTATTTGCTATTTTCTCAGAATTTTACAATTAAAGGGAAATAACAAACTACTTGTTTTCCTTAAAATTCTTTGAAAAAATCCCTAAGCACACATTCCTTGGACAATAAGGTTTTGTTTTGTTTTTTAAAATTCTATTTATTGGAATTTTGACTATCTGAATATTTTATTTTTTAAAGAGCAGGGGAATTTGTTAAATACCTCTACGGAAGTGAACTGATCATTTATATTAAAATAACCAATAGAATTATTCTCAAGTCACCAGAATTAAATTTTCTAACTGTATATTTAACACCATTAATTCTTTCTTACATGAATTTTAAGGAAATTTTCCAGAGTGTCTGGTTTTACTTTTTAGATACGAAATGAAGTTTCCTTTTCTGTGTATAAGGTATTATTTTCTAACTGCACTGCACTAACAATGTCCAATACACATTGTGAGCATCACTGTGGGTAACAACTTTTTAGTTTATACCCTTTTGATTCATGGCACAGCCCTGTAGTTAATTAAGAGGAGGAAAACTTAAGCTCACAACTGCTTTTTATTTGGTTTTCACATCCATACTTTAAAACTTTGCATTAAAAAAAATATGAGAAATTTAAATAAGTTTCTGTTGCTTAAAAAAATATTAATAAAAATACATCCCCTTGTCAAAATCCCACTAACAAAGCATCAGATACCAAAGTCCGTGTGTTGCATTGTCGAATACATTAGGCTCATTAATTATTTTGAAAATGGCTGCCATTTCCATGTAAATGACAAGTTTCTTTTTCATGGGCAAGATTATGGTACTTACCTATTACAAGAAGCATGTATAAATAGTCTTTATCTTTAACTTCAGTTTTAAAATATGCAGAGTTTTGTGAAGAGGAAAAACATCTGGTTCAATTACTCTGAACTCTGACTGCATGTGGGCCAGTAGTAATATGAACTGGATTTAAGAATAAACCTTGTGTTTAGTCTTTTTTGTTGTTGTTTTACCCTTAAAATTTCAATGTGAGTTTTCTGCTCTGTCAATTACCCATGTTAGCACATTTGCAATGAATGTATAAGTGCACTTTCTGAATAAAGTCAAAAGTCTAACTTGTTTTTAGTTCCATAATGTTTTAATGTTTAATTCTATTGTGTGTTTTTCTCCCTTTCCCCTGACCCTCCAAAATCACCAAATCTGGAAAACAGACTGATTGTATCTGCCCATGAGCAAAGGAAACCTGAAGGAACCAAGGGCCTGGCTGGACGGAGTTGTCATGTGTCTGCCTGTCTACACTTGCTGTGCAGAACATCCGCTCACCTGTACAGCAGGCACAGACAGGCAGTCACATGACAACCCAGCCTGAATGACAACCAGCCATTGAAAGAAAGCAGCCCTCACACCATAGCATCTACACCAAGAGCTACAACCAAAATGAGGGGCGCGGGGGCCTGGGGTTTTAATTTGTTGGTTTCTTAACTCTTATGTATTATTATTATTTTTGATTCAAATATTGAAACCCACCAAAAGTAAAGTGAGTGGTGCTTATGAAATATAATAAAACCCATTTCTGAAAATGTTCCTGTGCTTTCTATAGTTCTCTTTTCCTAATCGTTGTCAGCAAATTACTACCCTTGACATTTATTGCACACAGCTTTTGAGCAGCACCTCCAAAATGAACGTAACAAAACAATATAACCTCAGTCTGATGTTTGACAGAATAAGTGATTCTAACAATTCTACTCCAAAAACTAAGCTTAGTTTTCTATATCACCATGACTTTTTAAGACACAGAGAGCAAGAAAAGAAAAAGAGTGAAGAGATAATATTCCAGGGGATAATGTATTTTGAGTTAACAAACTCTGCCAATTTGGGCCTGGGTAAAACACAGTGAAAAGAGTATTTATTTCCAACATAATTTTCAAATGTATTAAAATATTTGCCTCTCTTCTTTTGATATATACAAAGCTGAAATTGAAGCTTTGATAGTTCCAAATGTCATGATGTACATGATTTGTTACTGTCATTGTTAAATTAAGAAATTAAGAAGGAAGTACAGTTCTAAGGGTGGAATTTACGGGGCCAATGCATTCACTTGGAATACATGCTCCCATTCACTGTAAACTTTCAAACTCCTGAAATGTTCAGGCAATTCAATTATTTTCAAAAAGAACAAGGAAAGCTATTAATGGATATGCAGTGTATAATTTTGCCATATCTTTTGAAGATATGTCAAAACTTCAGTTTATACACTGTGAGCTAGAGTGAAATGATCAGGGTTGGCTTGTTTATATGAATATTTCAAATATTCAAGGGTAAAAGGTGGGGAGATGGGTAAAATTTAAAATTTGTCAACTTTCATTTGGTTCACTAACATGTCTTAACTTCAGTATTTAAAATTAATTTTCATCTTTCTTAGAAAGATTCTGGTCAAACTTTAAAAAATGTTGCACAAGGCTACCCAAAATTTTTGCTTTTTTTAATCTAACTAAACATTTCAAGTGTATATTTTGGATTAAAGCAAATTATTTTTATTCAGATATTTCATTTTTAAAATGAAAGATTTAGTCATAAGGATAAAACTGCCCGAGGTTCAAAATTTTTATTATTATTTGATATTTTACCAAACCTGACACCATAGTTTCTTAAAAACAACAACAAAAACAAAAACAGTGATTGGGTAAAACTAATAAGTAAAAATATGATTAAGGCTAAATTCTTGCATTTACAATCTGGCCTAAGGAAATATGACATCTGCTAAAACATGCTACTGTAAAACACATTGTGCAATGAAGGTTTTACCTTAAAGAAGAGTCCCATGACTAGCAAATAAAGTCCTGAACAATAGTTCACAAAATGTAAAATATAAACAGGAAGACAATATAAAAATGTCTCACAATATTTGCATAGAATCACCCAGTTGTAAATGCTTTATATAACCTGTAGCAAACGTCTCCGACAGGAGTCCACATATGGATTATCCTACTGGACCCTGCAAGGCAGTGCCAGGACAGTGTTTGAGAGCTCTCTGGCTGACACGATAGCTGGGTCATAACATAAAGGAGACTGTTCCATTCCACCAAACTCCAAAGGGAAAGCTAAGGAGGCCAGGCCAGCGCAGTTATCCTGTAGTGAACCACTCCAGGATGACGTTTCAAATAATTTTCCCTTAAAACATGAGGTTAACATACTGGTATTACATTTTTTTTTACTTAGCTTGAAAGAATGTCATATATATATGTGTGTGTATATATATATATATATATATATATATATATATATATATATATATATATATAAATTCATTAAATGAGGTCCATTTAAAAATTTTACTCTTCCAGGAAACGGTAATATAAAGGGTAATATTTCTCTTCCAATATAAACTTTTGAGTACAACAAATAATACATATGAGGGAATGCGTGTGGGTTTATAAGTATTTTTAATAAATTTGAAATAGCATTTACCATTATGGTTTGTTGAATATATTTTTTCAAAATTATAAACCTTTGGATAATTCCAGAACTTGGAAATGTTTACATGAAATAATCCCACATTAAAAAGCATAATATAAGATAGCTTATGTATATGAAAAAGCACATGCACAACTATGATCATGAAGAATTTAAAGTAACATAAATGTTTTAAATTTTAATATTTATTGTGACTTTTTTAAAATAAAAAATATCTAAATTTTGGCTAACTAAAACAACTCAGCAAGGAGTGTGACTAGTGTTCACAGGGTCAATCCTGACCTCATCACAGGGAGCGTGCGGACCTAGCAGGAAACAGAATCTTGAAAGTCTAAGTGCAAATGGAAAGAGCTGAAGATTTCTATAACTTCTCCGTCTCACAACTTTTGTCATCCAGGGACATAGCTGTCACTCCGCTTCCTATTACCAAAGTTACATGTGTCATCTGTTACAGTTACATAATAAAAACAATACTAAGTAAATATCCCTATAAGGGAATTATATAATCTCCTTATCAAGCTTTCCAAACACATCAACCCACAAAAATGAGGCCTGTAATTTTTTGAGTCCAAAGAATGTCCTTATTTCAATGCAGATTTTGGATTTTCTTCAATACTGTAAGGTTAGTACATTTCCACTGGAAATGCTTCTGTTGAATTACCCTACTTTCCTAGGAGTATTCCATTATGATTTTAATCTTCATGTTGGACTACCTAAATGGAATAAATATTGGCTATGTACTATCATTATTTATAAACTAGCAATCCCTTTTTTTTCAGAGATTTCAACTACCATTTACACATTTCTCATTGATACTAAGAAAAATAAGACTCTTTTCTCCTTGAATCAGAATATTCTATTCTTTTAAATTTTTTATTTTGGAATAATTTAAATAAAAGTCATCACATTTTTTTTTCAAATCTGATTTTAAAGATTAATGTAAAACTATCTAAATCCAAAATCTTTTTGAAATGATAGTTTCTATTTTATTCCAATGCCTTCCCCTTTTCTAAATCCCTCCAAAGAACTGTGCAACAGGGAGATCAGCTTGTGCTTTGTGACCACTTAGAGGGGTGGGAGGGAGGCTCAAGAGGGAGGGGATAGGGGGATACATGTATACATATAGCTGATTCACTTTGTTATACAGCAGAAACTAACACAACATTGTAAAGCAATTATACTCCAATAAAGATGTAAAAAAAAAAAAAAGAACTGTGCAAAATATATTTATAATGTATGAAAATGACACTGGGAAATTTATTTTCTGCTTAAATTATCTTCAATCCAGGAAGTTATATAGTCAGAGGAAAAAAAAAATCTATTAACTTTCAATGATGAAACTTAAGAAAATTTTAAGACAATCTACATCTAAGGGTAATTTTACCCTGTAATTCAATAATTTGGTTTAGCCACTTGTGATACCAGGACATGATGAATTACTATGCTGCACTTAATTATTTATTTGCTCAATCACATCTTCACTCGGCCAATATTTACTTAGCACCACCTCTCAGCGCCATGTCTACTGGTGGTAGAACATGGAACAAGACAGTGGCTCCTGGTCTCAAGAAGCTTACAGTTCAGCAGGAACTTAAAAGCATTCAACCAATATTTAGCACGTGTGATGAGTTTTGTCAATTTTCACTTTTAAAAAATCTCTTAAATTCATCCATTTCTATCAATTTCCCTCAACCCATCCGACCCAAGCTGGATTATCTCTTATGTATACTACAGCAATAGCTTTCTACAACTCCCCAATTCAGTTTTGTCCTCCTCCAATCTACTCTCTACAAAGCAATCACAAAGATCTATAAAAATTTCAAATCCTATTATGTGACTCTTCCGCTTAAAAACTTCAAAGGCTTCTCATCATTCTTTGGATCAAAATCCTTAATCTTTATAGAGTCCTTTTCTCTCTTTGTTCCAGTCACAGTGGCCTAAATTCAGTTTCTTATATTCATCAGGCTCTATCTTGCCCTAGGCATTAACACAAACCTCTGACCACTCAGTTTAATGTCCCCCCCATGCTGTGATTCCCATCCCAGATACTCCTTAAGTCAAACACATCACTGGATTTATCTTATTCACAGTTTGTAATCTGAATCTCATAGGTGTTCCTGACTGTTTATGTTTTCTTTATCAGGAAATATCCTTCATAAGGGTGGGTACCTTGCTAACCACTTTATCCTTAGTGATTAGGATAGTGTCTGGTGCATAACAGGTGCTCAGAATATATTTGTTGGGAAATGTTCAGGTGATTAAGAGCACAGCACTGATACTTAGTAGCTGGCTGAATTAGTCTCTTTGAGTCTCAATCTTCATTTCTAAAATGGAGAATGTAAATAAAGTATTGACTTAGTTCAGTGCCTGATAAACTTTATTATAAATAATAAATGTTAACCATCGTCATGATGATCTTCATCAAGATCATCATTCAGATTGAAAGCTGGCCTTCATGAGCTTAAGCAGGTAGAATGAATAGCAGAGATATTTTTTACAACCACAATTACTTTAGAACTAGGGAGCATCTTGTTAACTGAAAGTCCATTTGGCTTGGTTGAGCATTTTGACTAATTTGGATATACAAAGGGGAGCCTGAAACGAAGGCTGGACTAGATGCTAAGAAGAGCTGAGTGGATGTACATAAAAGAATGAGGAAACACCTTGAGTTTGGGGCAATCCAGACTGACAGCACTGAGGGGAGAGATGTGAAGGGGAAGAGAAAGAGATAAGCTAATGTACTCTCTTTGGGCTGCCAGCACAAGGCTAGACCTGCCAGTGACACACCCAAGTAGGGTGTCCACTAGTTAAAAACTGCTGTGCAGAGGGTTATCTAATATGCTATTTGAGGTTGTTTGAATTGCTGTATTGCTTCCTCAAATCCTTAGTAAATATAAGTACTACAAATATCTTTATATTATTATTTTGATAGAAATCAAAGGAGTTGAGTATCATTTATCCAAGATCCCAAGGGATATATGTGGACACACAATCCTGCATGTCCAAGCTCTGTCCCCACCCCCATACACAGCTCCCCCTTGACTTGGGGTATGCACAATGACAGAATGCTCTGGAGAGGATGGACCCAGGAAGAGGTCTATGCAATTCCTAGAAATGCATTCAGAGCCACTCTTGTACAGAATTTCAGAGTCTGGGGTACTGGAGTATGATTTGGAAGGACAGCCAGGTTTGGGTAAATCCCCTTGGTGATTGGTTATAAACTATCTAACCCTGTACAAGATGGTCTATTTCTTTTCGTGTTGCAGAAAGCCCCAATTTTTGAGTAATGCTAAAGGATAACATATAGTCAAGTACATAGATTAATTATGTTTTCCATAACCACTTTGTATTATATAGATTCTCTGAAGATAACACATGGAAGTAACACTGCCTGGGACACAGGTGGAAACCTTTCTATTAAGATCATCTGTCAGTAACATTACAAATAACTTTATTGTAAAGTAGAATAATGGTTCAAAACATGAGGTCCACAGATGTCTGAGCGTGTTCACGAACCCATCTAAGATTTAAGGGTAGGGAGGATAGTTATATTAAGGATGGGGAGAAAGCAGGAAAAATGCTGGGGACCTACTATTACCATCATGCCAACTCTAGCTTAAAATTATTACACAGGGTTATCATGCTATTGCTTCTGCCAGTTTGGATAGGAAATCACATAGTTTGATAGTATCATCTCTAACCCATAGGCTGGAGAGGAGGCAGCATGGAAAAGTCCCACTGAAGGAATAGGATCTGAGTTCCATTTTACTGTCTGAATCTTACCATTCTCTGCTGAGAAATCCCAGATTCCATACATCCTATCTCACAAAATGAAATGACCAAATTGGAAATAAGAAGACATGTGAGTGAAAGAATGACATTATTGTAGGAGGGCATAGTATTACTTGAGATGACAAGAATAAATATATAAATGTGATGCCTAAAAGTTTATAAATGCACTTGTTAATATATGATTTCTTAGAGTCCTACAAACTCCCTTTGAGGTGATTTGGTCAGCAACAGTCCCCATTTGATAAGCTAAAACCGAGGCTCAGAGAAGTCTGACTTGTTCCAACACTGGCAGTTAGTCATAGCAAATTCACATCCTCCAGCACCTTACCCTTTTCATTGCACCAAGCATATGGTCTACAGGGTCTTTTGTTCAATTAATCGCATCCTGAAAACAGTTTGAACCATTGTTCTTTAATCACAAATACATTTCATAAGTCATTTATATTTATTACAAACCTGTCAAAAGTTAAATAAAACCATATCTATTCATATGCCATAATATGCTACTTATTCAACAGCCAATTAGATTATAATGAAAACATACCAGTCTAATTACACAAGAAAGCAGGAAGATGAAAGAACATAGAAACAAATAACAATTCTCTATGAAAATTTGAATATAAATTATTAAATAAATGATAAATCTAGAACTAAATAATATTTATGGTGTCACACTTGCTTGACTAAGAGAGATAAATTGCCATGTAACAGGATTTCCAAAGTGTGTAGATGCTGATGTGACAGATACCATGGGAACAAAGTACAAGCACTCAACTTACCAACAAACTGACTCCAAAAGTTGGGTAAGAACTCATGTTTATTTTCACAGAGGAAAATTCTAAATTTGGGGTTTTCAAGGCTGCCCACAGAAGCATCTTTAATCCATATCCAGAAGCATAGTTAAACTATGACAGCAAGGCATGTATGAAATCTAAGTATCATTTAAAACACTGCTAATAAAGGATGGGTATTCAGGGTACAAATTCAAGAGGCCAGAGACCGATCACTACCTCTAAGCCCCACCCTCCTGACATTTCTCCTGACCTCCTTTCCCCATACCCTCCCTTCCAGCCTTGGCTCCCAGCAGACACTAATAACTATTAGTTGAATACTGGTAAAGAGCAAGGAACAGTGCTGACCCCTCCCTTCTGCCCTGCCAGCAGGCCCAGAGGTGGTCTATGGTGGTAGGAAGTGCTGGCAATAGAAATGGAGCAGGATGGTGAACCAGAGTGGTGGTTACCAAAGGGTGGTAAGGTGGGGATGAATGAGGATGGCTTCGGGGAGTAAAGGCTCTGCCCCACTGACACATACTTTGAAGACAGGGGTCATGAGTTGGGCATTACTATTTGGAAAATTTCCTATCTGGTTTCTTGAGCAGAGTTTTTCATGAGAAACAGTAGCTAATGACTACAGTGTAGCTGTATGTGGCCCATCAGTTTGCTTTACCCTGAACTTGAGCTCTCCTCTCCAGCCAGTACAAGCCACCATCTTCTCTTGCCTGAACCACTGATACAGTCTCCTAGTTGGTCTCCCTTCCTCTATTCTTGCCACCCCAACTCCATCCACACACACATTCCATCCCACAAATCATGCCCAAGCCAGCAGCCAGACTGATCCTTCTAAAACATAAATCCAATCAGGTCACATCCTGTTGACACAGGCCAATGGTTTTCAATTATCCTTGGAATAAAATCCAAATCATTGGGTGGGGCCTGACAAGGTACCTCTGATTCTATATTTCCTACTTCTCTCTCCTACTCCTCCTCCATCTCAGCCCACCCTGGAATGTCGTCATTCCAGTCTCCCCTCCAATGTTACTTCTTCGCAAACACTCAACCTAAAGGTCCCTCCCGCATCAGTTTTTAGCTCACTGACCTATTTTCTTCAGGGCACTTACCATCCGATATTGTATTGTTAGTCTACTTGTTAGCTCCAGAGAGCAGCATCCTCATCTGTCGTTTTCTCTTTCTTAAAATGATCTAAATTAAGAAAACAACCCTTTTCTAAACTTTCTTCATCTAAATCAGTCCAATCTATTTTAAGGGTCATTATGACCTACCCTTCCCACCCAAAACACACACACAGTCAACCTTCCACACACATACCTTTAATAAAATGTTCTCTGGCACTTGGTTAATATTATAACTGCACACATGTATTTTCTATCTATTGTAACCAAGTGCTCATGAGGGAGCTTCGGCAGCAGAGATTTTGTAAAAATTTATTCTGAATTTATAGCAGAGAGAAGGGGCTCACTGGTGACCATGAGCTCACCAAGCTCTCAAAGCCTCTTCCTTCCCTACAGGGAGCATCATGTGCCTTCCAACAGGCTTGTTTCAGAAACCCTAAAGCCACACTCCAACAGCAGTGGCTAATCCCAGAGTCTTCAGGGCCCCTGATAGTAACACTCAGGGAGAGGTCAATGCTGGGATGCCTGGAACTCATCTTAATAAATCCTCTGTGGGATGAGGTTGACTTGGAAAACTCCAGCACCTCGGAGATTCTTGCCTCCATTTGTGGTTGAAGTCATAAGCTCTGGAGCCAGACAGCGTGTGTTCAAATTTCTGCTTTGCTACCAAGTAGCTATGAGACCTTGGCAAGTTAGTTATCCTCACCAACACCAAGTGTTCTACCATAAGGGAAACTGAGTCCTATAGAAATGACTTTTCAAAAGGTTGTGTTTTTTCTTCATTTACTCACCTGAAAAATGGGGATAATAATAGTACCTATCCTTATGGTTGTAAAGTGGATTAAATGACTTAATTAATAAATATAAAACACTAGCTATTACTATCATGATTCCTCAGCAAAATCTTTTGCTTTGCCTAGAATAACTGAGAATGGCCCATAGACCAATATGTATTTAAGTGTACATAAATGATCACCTACTTGTGAACATTTGTAAACAAGTACTTGTAAACAAAATGTATCTAAGCGAAGATCTAGTAGGGCAACTGAACACAAAAGAAGATTATGTAATGACTGATGTTTATATCTAGAAAGGCATCACAGAGCTCCTGAGGCTGTTGCCTTTAAACACTGGAGCTTCCACAGAATGAGAGAGATATCTAAGCAGCCAGCAGAGGAAAGAAACCAATGCTAATCCTCAGGCTCACAACAACAAATTCCACGTTTGACTGAAGTCATTAAAATATGTGACAAAAATTTGAAATAAAGCTTTTGAGTAGAAATTTTCTTTGGACCTTTCTATAAGATCTGATTTCTTTTACTGCAGAAAATTTAGTGGCCATCAACTGATCATCTGATATTTATTAAACACATTATTTGCACAAAGCACTTAGGAAGAAGAAAGAACTACATGGACATGAAGTTTTTCCTCCAACAATTTACAAAAGCACCTTGCAGTGCTTTCAGAAGATATCAAGCCAAGAGCGGAAGGACTTTTAACTCTGAAACGCGTGCATTTTATAACCAAATACAACTGACACAATCTCACCTGTATATAGTTTTGCTATCACAGAGTATTCTTATCCAATGTTTGCATGCTGCATTATAAGCACCAAAATTTTCTCAAGTCAGACCAGAACTATTAAAATTTCCAAAACACTGCTTAATTTCCATCCATGCCCTCCCAAATTTACCAGTATCACTTTATAGTACTTTAATGGCACTGTAAGACTGATTTTTTTGTGTGTGCTTTTCTATCAGATTTAAATGAGTAATAAGTCACAGGCCCAATATTATTAACATCTAACATGAACCAGACACCATAATTATCATAATTCATGCTTTTACATAGATATCAAATTCTCAAAGAAAAAATTTGTATAAACAATTATCTAGTACTCACTTGAAGACTAGTGATTTGGACATTTTCAAAAGCCTGTCATTTGAGACAGATGTCACAGCAACAATTCCAAAATGCTTTATTAACTCTGCATCAATGCTATTAACTTTGCTCTTACGATGCTCTATTACGTTGAGTATTTTCAACACATTATTTAATGAAAATCGCTTTCACTATATCACTACCTTGCCATTATTACAAAGAAGGAAGTTTTCAACTACGGATCCCTAACTCCATTTCTTCAGGGAAACAAACGTGACTACATTAAAGAAATAAAAGGTATTTGAGGGGACTATCGTAAAATTTAAAATCTATAAGGAAAAAACAGTGCTTCTTCAAACATCCCAAGCTAAGTCTTACTGAAAGAAAACCACTGGTGTCTTAAAATTGTATATCACAATACTATCAATGAATTTGAAATAGAAACATTTTAATTTTAAAAATTCTGTCACTTCTGTGGCTCACCTCATCATCTTTGTACCAGGATAAGCTTTCAGCAGTAAGGACGAACCAGTATCCCTTAGAGCCTCCTTTCATGATGCCAATGTTGCTGATGGTTAGCCATCCCTTGCGAATCACCTTCAAGAGAGCACAGATCGGCAGAGATGTTTAGTTTTAACATGAGCCCATGGGGAACGCAGGTTTGCACGAAGTTAAAAACAAGATACAAGTTACAATAAGAATAGCATTGTTCCCTCAAAGCTCACCTTCTATTAAACTATTCAGAATAATATATCTTCATGCTTCCCTGGTGGTGCAGTGGTTAAGAATCCACCTGCCAATGCAGGGGACAGAGGTTCAAGCCCTGGTCCGGGAAGATCCCACATGTCACAGAGCAGCTAAGCCCACGTACCACAACTACTGAGCCTGCGCTCTAGAGCCGGAGAGCCACAACTACTGAAGCCCGTGCACCTAGAGCCCGTGCTCCGCAACAAGAGAAGCCACCTTAATGAGAGACCTGCGCACCGCAACGGAGAGTAGCCCCCGCTCGCTGCAACTAAAAAGAAAGCCCACGTGCAGCAACGAAGACCAAATGCAGCCAAAAATAAATAAATAAATTTATTTAAAAAAAAAAAAAAAAACCAAAATAATATACCTTCCAAAAGCACAGATAACCAGAGGGAAGTCTCTCCCATCAAATGAACAAAAATCAAAATCGCAGACTTGTATGGATGGTGGAAGCAGAGAGACTGAAACAGGAATAAAATAAGGCAGACTAATAGGCTTGTGCCAGGCCTATTTATGGCATTGCTGCTACAATTAAAAGATATTTAGTTGATTGGACAAACAACAATAGACTCTCCATGCCCACTGTCTCTTATGCCCTTCCAGCCCACTGGCCCATTTGTTTGCCTGGTTTGCATCTCATTAGGATTTCTACCAGAGACTGGCCACCGTATGGTGAAAAGAAAAAACAAGCCAACCAATTAGTTCCTTATTAACAGCTCTCAATAAGCTGAATGGGGGAGAAAGCTGAAACAATAAGCTAAAATTAAAAGTTTGGAGGTTTTTAATGGTCTAGGTTTATCCATCTACTTCTGGTTGTTATTTGCCAAGCTAAGAAATACATAGAGTCTTCATAAAAATATTTAAATGGCATTTAAATTTTTAAACATTAACAACTTGGATAGAAATTACCTATAAATGGCATTTAAGTGAAAATCTATTTTTTCTCACAGCTTTTATAAAGCTAAATTCTGTTTTCCATACGGCATAGTTTACCATCTCCTCTATGCTAGATAATTTTTGTTGTCATAGAAATGAAATATATATGGAATTGTATGATATTGTTCTAAATGTCAAAAATCACCCTATACCTACGATGTCCATTATCCTAAACATCCTGAAATACTTTTTTTAAATTACTTATTGAATGACTGACTGTCACTTCCTAAAGGAAAATGAAAATAACCTAATAATAATCAGATTTTATGTTTATATTTTTATATTTATATTTTATTTTTCAGCTTTCTAGTTGAAGAAAGTCAATCCTAGGGAAAATTGTGAAATAAGCCAAGGTCATTATTGATCTTCCAAGCCTCTTTCCACAATCCCAGTCTCTGTCACCCTTGATTCCCTGTTTCAGTATCTCCCAGCGTCGCCCATTTTCCTTTTTAACTCTTTAACTTTTACAGACCCCCAGGTAGAAACCCATTCAGGCCCAGATTAAGGCAGTTCTCTCCATTGCTCAAACTTAAGTCCTTCTTAACCCTCTGCTTCAGAAAGAAGGAAACAATACTTCTCAAAGTATGGTTTCTACCAGCTAATAAAATAAAATGGTTATAATAAATAACCATTGGGATGCTTTCTAACAGTATAGATTCTTGGGATACCTATAAGTCCAAATGAATTAGAATATGTACATATGAAACCCAGGAATCTACACTTCAACATGTCCCGAAGTGATTCTTATTCACACTGAAGTTTGAAAGCCATTGCATGTATACATACAATCAAAACTTCATTCGTCTTAGAGCAAATAATCTCATTTAATTTTTTAGTAAGAAGAAACTGGTTATTTCCCAATAAGATTGTTACCCACACTACCAGGGCTTACAAATAACATATTAATTATAGTACTTAATGAAAGTGTATTTACTATTTCATTTTATCAGGCATCTTTGGACAAAGAGGAAGTCTTCCAGATACTCCACAAATTGCAATAAGAAAATCACTATTTCACCCATTGATAGAACAGGCTGGCTTCATCAAGGAGAGCCATGAATTTAGTTCAACAAACATTTGTTAAGAACCTATCATATGTCAAGATGAAAAAGCATGATGATGCCACACCCCTGTCCTCAAGAATTTTAGTTTTGTAGGGAATGAAGATCCATAAGGAGATAATTTCAACATAACAGTGTAGTAAGATATGTATCCTTAGCAAGAGAAGGAGGACTGGACACAACTTAGGTAATGTTAATAGGCTTTCCTTGGAGACATGATAGCTTGAAAGAGCCTGGCAGAGAATTAGAGTTAGGTCAGGAAGTAGTTCATTTGCCTATTTATTTGTTTTCCATGAAGAAGGACAAACAAGAACAAAATATGAAAGAGCCACTTGATGCAGAAAATGTGAGGTGGGATGAAGAAATTGAGGCTGGAGACGCAAGCGGGGTAACGCCAGAGTCGATCCAGTTCAATAGACCGCCAATTTTAGTGATAAAATTTGGCAGTACCAAAATAAATTTCAAGTACACATGTAAATTTATTAAGTAGATATGACCAATGTATTACTAAACTGTGTACATCTATAGAAATACCCAAAGAGATTCTAAAGTATTATATGAAGATGAAATAAATATTTTAATTTTTTTATTTTGTGGGGGAAATGTATTTTATTTGTTACATTTATAACTTTATTATTGACAAAGCGAGGGTACTGGCATCAACATATATATATACTCAATACTAATAAATCTTAACTGTTTCCTTATTTTCTAGATAAAAATATGTATGTAGATGTTCTACTATATCCTCCTGCATTCCAGCGAATTTTGCATGCTCCCTGAGACAAACTAGGTTATGTAAGCTATTGCAATAAACCAAGTGAGACATGACCAAGGTGTGAAGTAAAGCCACGATGCAGAAAGCATGAAAATAAATAAACCTACTGGAGAAACACCTAGGAGACAAGATCAACAGGACTTATGACTGGATGAAAGGGAGATTAGTGAAGGTAAAGACTAGAACTGCATTGTACAGTAGCCACTAGCCACATATGGTTATTGAGCCCTAGTAACTAGTTTAAACTCTGATGTGTGGTAAGTGTAAAATGCACACTGGATTTTGAAAACTTGGTACAAAAGAAATGTAAAATATCTCATTAAATGTTTTAAAATGTATCACATGTTAAAATGATAATATTTTAGATATACTGGGTTAAGTAAAATCTATTCTTAATGTTCATTTCACTTGACTCATTTTATTTTTTAATGTGGTTACCAGAAAATTTTTATATTACACATGTGACTTACATTATATTTTTATTGGACATTGTGCTGTTCTAGAATGATTCTGAAACTCATGGGGCTACCAAATCAGAAGGAATAGAGAAAGAGAACCAAGTTTTGGAAGTAGGGGAGTTGATGATGAATTCAGCCAGGGCCATGTTGAATCTGAGGTACCTGTGGGAGACACACATAGACCTGACCTGACGTCTGAAGCAAAATGGAAATGTTAGGACTGGACATGCAGACTTGCAAGTCATCAGCATATATACATAGGTGGCAGTTAAAACTGTGTGAAATAGCAGTGGCTCACAGTGGAAATCCTGGGGAAAATACCGACTTTTAAGAGGTGGTCAGGAATGTCAGAAAAATAAGAGCAGTGAGGTTATGGAAGCCAAAGGCAAGGGGAATTTCAAGGAATGTGCCATTGGGAGTGTCAGATTCGGCACAGAAAGGGACATATAAAGTGCAATGCAGACATCATCGTGTCTTTAGCTATACAAGTTGAAGTGAGGTGGTGGGATAAGTCAGAGTTCACTGGGTTGAAAAGTGAATGGGAAGTGAAAAATGGAGACAATGACTAAAGAAAGCTCTTTCCAGAGGAGGATGAAAGCCAGTTAAAACCAGAAGAGACACAGGGTCAAAAGAGGTGCTTTTGTCATTGCTTTTGTTGCTGCTGCTGCTGCTGCTGTTGTTTTTTGGTTTGGGGATTTTTTTTTTTTTTTTTTTTTTTTTTTTAGTATAGGCAAGAATCGAGCATATTTATTGCTTGAGGAGAACTAATAGTACAGAGTAAGAGGTTGGTGATATAGAAAAATGATACAAGGACAACGAAGATGGGAATAAATGAGATGAAGAGCACAGGGAGGGGGCTGTCTTTGAACAGAAATGTGAGCCTGGGAGGTTGGAAGAATGAGGGTAGATGTAGGTTCTCTGAATGGAAAAGGGTAGAAAGTTTAGAAAGGTCATAGTTGATCTTTCCATTTCACTGGATAAGAGAATAGATAATTATCTGCAGGAAAGTGAGGCTGAGAAGTTGGAAAGAAGGTTTGAGGATAGTGTTAATTAAGCATTGGGACAATCAGTAATTGAATGAGACAACATAACTGGAATAAGTAAAAAAAAAAAAAAAAAGGCTGACAAAACACAACACTAAAAACTCCTAGAAGATAATATAGGAGAAAATCTAGATGACCTTGGGTATGATGATGCCTCTCTAGATACAATACCAAAGACACAATCTATGAAAGAAATAATTAGTAATCTGAACTTCATTAAAATTAAAAACTTATTCTCTGTAAGAAACAGTGTCAAGAGAATTAGAAGACAAGCCACAGATTAAGGGAAAATACTTGCAAAAGACATAATTGATAAAGGACTGTTATCCAAAACATACAAAGAACTCTTAAAACTCAATAGTGAGAAACAAACAACCCAATTAAAAAAATGGGCCAAAGACTTTAACACACCTCACCAAAGATACACAGATAGCAAATAAGCATATGAAAAGATGCTCAATATCACATGTCATCAGGGAAATGAAAACTAAAACTATGAGATATCACTACACACCTATTAGAATGGCCAAAATCTGAAACACTGACAACACCAAATGCTGGTGAGGATGTAGAACAACAGGAACTTTCATACATTGCTGGTGGGAATGCAAAATGGCACAAACACTTTGGAAGACAGTTTGGTGCTTCCTTATTTAGTACAAACTAAATGTACACTTCCCATGTGATCCTTGGTATTCACAATCACGATCCTTGGTATTCACCTAAAGGAGCTGAAAACTTAGGTACATATATGCATGTTTATAACAGCTTCATTCATAATTTCCAAAACTTGGTAGCAACTGAGATGTCCTTCAGTAGATGAATGGATAAGTAAACCATGGTTCATCCAGATAATGCAATATTATTCAGCAGTAAAAAGAAATTAGCTATCAAGCCATAAAAAGACATGGTGGAATCTTAAATGCATATTACTAAGTGAAAGAAGCCAATCTGAAAAGCCTACATTCTGTGTGATTACAACTATATGACATTCTGGAAAAGGCAAAACTATGGAGACTTTAGATCAGTAGTTGTCAAGGGTTGGGTAGGGAAAGGGAGAGATAAGTAGGCAGAGCATATAGGATTTTTAGGGCACTGAAAATACTCTGATATTATATGGATACATTATACTTTTTTCCAACCTAAAGAACGTACAATACCAAGAGTGAACCCTAAGGTAAACTATGGACTTTGGTGATTATGATGTGTCAACATAGGTTCATCTTTGGTTTTAAAAAAAAATGTACCACTCTGGTGAGTAATGTTCATAACAGGGGAGGTTATGCATGTGTGGGGGCAGGGGGAAGTTGAAAAATCTCTGTACCTGCCTCTCAATTTTGTCGTAAACCTAAAACTGCCCTAAAAACATAAGGTCTTAAAAATAATGGCTGGAAGCTGAGAATGAAGACCATAACTTGCAGGGACACAATCAACATAGTTGCATTACTGTCTCTAGCAACATTCTGCACACTCGACGTAGAAAAAGAGAAGGTAAGTGGGAACTGATCCAGGGCTCTGGACCCAAGTGACCTAAGTACCTAGGTGTAAAGATGTTGAAGGTTTGGGGCAAGAGAGTAATTTGGGTGATCATCCATTTAATCTAGGCCAGGCAGAGAAATGAGGCCAGGAGGGGGCTAATAGAGAGGCAGAAAATGCAAGAAAAAAAAAGTCAGCTACTATGTAGATAAAGGCAAGAATAGAGTTTGGGGAATTTAAGAGGATGTGAAGCAATAAATTGCCTGATCTAATTGGCACCATTGGATTCACCTCTCAAAGATGCACCACTATTTCTAGAAGTATTGAACGTTATAGCCAAAACAGATATTTGTTAAATATCATTTAGTCCAGCGAATATAGTCAATTAAGCTATATGGAAATTATGAGCTACTAATAACAGTTAAAATGAAATTTGCAAAGAATTGACATAAAAAGTAATTAGAAGAGATTATTACATTCTATGACATTAGTCATTTTAATTGCAATAGGCTTTCTCACTTGGAGAGAAAAAGAGGATTACAGCTGCCGTGCTGTGAGTACACATGGCCTAGGTCCCTTCATAGGAATCCATGGAAGTGTGTTCAGCACTGAAAGCTGTCAGCAAGTAGCTGTCATAAAAAAGTTTAAGAAGCTCTGGTCCAATCCCAACCCCTCCTGGGGGAAAAAAAGAAGCATATTTGCCAAAAATGGACTTTTTTCCCCAATGACAAACAGCTCAAAATAAGAATTAAGAAAAATTCCTAATGTACTTTTTCACAGAAGAATTGAGGGAGAGAGAAATCACAAAACCAAGGAGAAACAGTGGAACAAAATAAGAAAAGGCAAGCATTAAGGAAAAATGATCAGAACCCAAGAGATAACAAAACTAAAGGGGGGGGACTTCCCTGGTGGTTCAGTGGCTAAGACTCTGCGCTCCCAATGCAGGGGGCCAGGGTTTGATCCCTGGTCAGGGAACTAGATCCCACATGCCGCAACAAACATCCCACATGCCACAACAAACATCCCACACACGGCAACGAAGATCCTGCGTGACACAACTAAGAACCAGCACGGCCAAATAAATAAATGAATAAATGAATATTTTAAAAACAAAGAAGAAAGAATACTAAGGGGAAATTAATATAATGAAACAAAGGAAAGTAGGGAGAAAGAGAAGGCAAAGACTAAATAATAAAATTTGAAAAGAATGTTAAGCCAAATGTGATTGATTATAGTCTCTTCATAGAGAAAGATAGGTTAATTTTATATTGAAATCCAAAATTCCCAAAATAAATCCATCAACATTTAGTACAATAACCATTTACAGCCTTAGTGTTTGAATGTCAAATTCTGTCTTGAGTGTCCAAGTAAACGAGAGCATAAATATATGACTGGAAGGGACCTTGAGAGCTGAAAGGCCATGTCTTATTTGCAAGGCTTGAGGCAAACCATTTTTTAACATGTATTGCTGTAAATATCACCCAAGCTTCTTTTGCCAGATACAGATACTTTGAAAGTGGAATAGGGAGAGTGGAGTAGCTCAGCCTCTCCTCTTAAAGGCAAGCCTATTCTAGAGAGTATATGTTCTAGTTAGGTCCTCCACACAATGAAAAGTCAGGCCTTCTCAGGCTTGGCAAAACCTGTATGTTAGGGACAAGTTCAGACTTCAACATCTGGCCAGCACACTGGATCATAAAATTAATACACAGACAAGGAATAAAATTATGGGAAGAAAACAGTACATGTGGAAAAGTTCTAATGTGGCCAAAGCTTTGGGCCTTGAACTTTGTGAGCGGGGCATTTTGACCTTGGCCTTATTTATGGTAGACCATACAAGTTTTTCTCAGGTTTGCAGTTGGCTTTTAACTGTTGCAGCCTGTGTGTGGAGTTTGTAACCACAGACTATTTGATATTTTGATCTTGGTAGATTACAAAAGGCTTCAACCATAGGGGAGTAGCTGCTTCTATAAAGGTAGTTCACACACCGCAGGGCTGACGTTGGTGGATCTGCAGAGCTGCATAGGCTCAGCAAGGGCACAGGCCAGGCAGGTCACTCAGCTGGTTGGGAGGGACCTACCTTTGCGAGCACAGGCATCCACAGGAAATAGGCTGCTTATCCTTGAATTTGGCCGGCAGAGATTTTCCTAAACAGGTGTGCCTGGGGCAAGAATTCAACCATAGGGAGAAAAGTCTTTCTAAATACAGGCCTGATAGGCCTCAGGAGGGAGAATTAGATTTACTACGTTTAAACTGTAAGGCACCTGAGGTCCATATGTATACCACAGAGCACTCTTGAGGTTCCAGGTTTATTTTATTAGGTGGGAAGTAGGAAGGGTTAGATTAGCTGCCCTTAGTGCCATACTTTACCCTGGATCAGGGCAAGAAGGGAACTGTGGAGAGCTATACTTAACTTGTGTTGCTTACTGACAGACTCAAGAGTCAATCCCACCTCCCACCCCAGCACATGTTTTCAAACTCTCTCTGGATTATATAAGCAGGAGAAAGTCTACTTAGGAGGTCCAGGCTTCTAGATGAAGAAATGATGTAACAAGAGACAGAAAGAGAAACACAAAAGCAAAAGGGAAGTAAAAATTACAAGGTTTTGAATATGCTGCACAGGAGAGGAAGGTAACTCAGACAAGACCTGGTGACTGGGGCTGCCATGGCTGCAAAGTCCTAAACTTTGCAATAGCAATGTTTCAAGTGTTTTTCTCCAAGACTGTATGGATGGATGGCTTTCCCCCTTTATGGTAAGTGCAAAGTGGCAAAATTAACCTCTTAGGGAGAGATTTCCCCCAATACATTTATAGGTTCACAAACTAGAAAAAACTGCTTGACAGCCAGGTAGGGCTAAAACCAGGCTCTGTCTACCCTCTCTCATTCATCTCTCTGAATGTTTGCTATAGTCGGTGGCTATATCTAGGAAAAGGGTCTGGGAACATAGTGTAGCCTAAAGACCAGGGAGTCTATTTGTCTTATTAAATTTGGTTGCTGTGGAGCTGGTGCTGGGATTATCTTTTGTGTCCCACTCTTTGCTTTATTCATGAAGTAAGGAACACAAGAGATTATTTCAACTTCCAAAGCCCAGAAGGAACAACCCATTCTTATGGAGGCCAGCTCAGGGTATATAGCTGCTAAAAGAACCCCAACTCCACCTGGGCAAGAGAACCTCTTTGACTGAAACCCAGAAAGTAAGAATTGGGGGAGGACTTTAATCTGGTGTTCCACAAGTATCTTAGACTTTGCAAATTCCTTTGGAAATGTAATCTTTGGACGTTAATTTCTGAGAATTCCATAGTATGAGGGGGTTCATAGTCACATTGAGGACACATCTATTTTCTTGACATTTTATTACCGGGTGTAATGTATTAGACTGTCTTAATGATGTCATGTGATCATTGCAGAATCTCTGATAGGCTAGAAGAACAAAATGGCTGCATGTAATTTGAAACAGGAAATAAAATAGGGAGGAAACATGACTAGGGAACAAACCAGCCTTGGAGTGAATTTTATCGATGCACTATTCGGACCCATTTGAGAGCCCTCTATCCACTAGTGGTCCTAGCAGGATGCCCAAAGGAGCCATGATTAGCTTTGGAGGAGAGGCTTCTGGACGGTAGGAGCAGGACTGATAGACTGTTAATCTCTTCCCCCAAAGTGGGCTAGCTGAACCCCTAGTTAACCACTAACTTAATGATTAAACTCAATGGAATAAAAAGTGGAGGAAGGCTGAGGAGTACTGTCAAGGGGTGGGGGATGAAGAGGCCCTCCTGTTGCTTCCTCACTTGTTCCACTCGTGGAACAGGAAAGTGACTTCTCAGACCAGTAAATCTAGAAGGATAAATAGAGGAGTGTAGTCCAGGGCCATTCCCTCCCCCATCCTCTCTCTTATTCAACTTGGGAGCTAGCCTGCCCACAGACAGCACACACTCTGAGGAAGAAAGGGGTTCATGCCTGCAGTTTTAAGAGATAAGTTTAATTCAGGAAAGTGTTCAAAGGTTTTTCTCCCCTAAGACACTTGATAAGTCAACCAACCGATATGTACTGAATGCCTATGATGGACCAGGCACTGTGCTAGGTGCTCTGCCCATTTTATGACAAATGAGAGCAACCATAACTATGCACAGTGGGCTGACATAATGTGAAAAATAGATTTTCATATCCAATGAACTTACGATTGGGATAAAGAAGCTGTGAAAACAAACAAATAAGGTAAAACAGAATAATCAAATTAAGATACAAAATAATCAAATATTTGATGAAATATTGTTTGTTTTGTTCTCAAGACTCTATAAAATACTACTACAAATGAATTGGCTAAATGACATTTTTATGTTTGGATGCTCCTTTCATGGATTTAACTTTCTAGGAAACCAGAGCACAGAGTTTTGTAAGTATCTGAAATAGGCAAAGAGTACAGTTTGACTCCATTTCTAGGAATTCAAGAAAAATAACAATAGCTAACATTTACTAACACTACTCTGTACCAGGAGTTGTGCTAAGAGCTCCATGCACATTATTTCTTTTAATCCACATAGTAAGCCTTTGAGGGAGGATTTCCCTATGTGACAGGTAAAGGAACTACAGTCAGGCTCCTATTGCACTGCTAGCAGGCTTTCTTACATCTTGCTCTGCTGTGCAGAGCACACTCAGAGGATTCGGCACCTTAGCACCTGAATAAAATAGAGTCTCTCTGGTGGTCCAACTTCAGAGCCCTAGCCCTTAATTCACAACACACACAAGGATGTTGGCTACCGTACTGTTTTTAACAGCAAGCAATTGAAAACAACCTATCTGCCAAACTGGAAACTGGTTAATAGATTATGATATACTCATCTGATGTTAAATTAAGCTGAGGACAAACACCTACTCTATGATGTGAGATAACATTTTTGCAAGGGAGTGCTAACACTGGGCAGGACTCTGGAGTCAGACCATCTGGGACTGCCTCCTAGTTCCAACACTTGCTAGCTGGATGACACTGGGTACGTCTCTTTGCCTCAATTTCCTCATACATAACATGGATAATAACACCTGTAACAGTTGTTGTGAAAAATATGAGTTAATATACGTAAAGGACTTAGATCAGTACTAGTACTAATACTTAGATCAGTATTAGTATTATTAAATATGGTATTATTTTGGTTATATGTGTTAACATAAGGATAGAAAAAAGACTGTAATATATACCAAAATGTCAACTGTGATTGAAAATTAGTGGCAAGATATAAAGTTATATTTATTTCCTCCTTCAATTTTCCTGTATTTTCCATATTTTCCTACAATTTTCATGGTATTAAAAATGCAAATTGCCATCACATTATTGCTTGCTTTGAACAGGCAATTTCTTAAGATTCCCTTTAATGTGTAATGAACACAGCATGTTGGAAAACTGAGGCAGATTACAAATAGTTGGGTAGTGAAATAACTCCACAGCACAACAGAAAAAGAAATAGTTATGGAATATAACGTGGGAAATGATCATGATGAAAGATGCTTGACTATTTTAAATAAGGAGCTGATTTGATTGACTGAAAACATATTAACAGTGTGCAATAAAAACTGACTGAAAATAAGAAACTGATGCTTAATATTCATATCAAATCCCCTTTTTATTTGAAGATACAGCTGCCAAAAAGATAATAACTTTCTGGTTTGTCTGTAAAAATCAACCTTTACGTAAAAACACTGGTATAAGTTTAAATCATAACCATATAAATAAAATTTTATAGGTTAAGTAGAACTCCAAGTTATTTTTTCATAAAATAACCTCACCAGGTAACACAAGGAGCTTCCTTCCCACTTTTTTTTGGACCACCCCAATCTACAAGCACTACCTCTATGGTGCCTCCATCAGCTTCCATTCATTCTGCCCCATAAAAGCACCTGAAACCCTTTCCATCGATTCTCTTCCAGAACATTAGCCCATGTTCACATAATGAGTACGTTTTTCATGCCTCTATGGCTCACTAAGCTATTATATTATCTTGATTCTCAAAATTACTCCTGAGGAATTTCTTCCCCTCTCCTTGTTCCCCAGAATTTTCCCAACTGCCTGTTTATGCATTATTTCTGCCACATGCACAGCTATTTCTGAAGAATTCGCTAAGAGTGAGCTGTTTATTCTCAGAATTTACTCACCTAAACCTCTACAAGATCCAGGCCATTAACCATGATGAAAATCAGGGCTCTACTTTTTTCACTTTTTTCCTGTGTATCTTTTCCATGTGCAGAGCTTCCTTTGAAGTTAATGGGAACCCTCCATGTGGAAGAGATTCCAAATGATACAAAACAGAATGAGAACTAAGCTCGTCATCTATTTCTCACATTCAAGGACAAAAATACACACACATACAAAAGAAAAGATACCACATAATTAGCAAGCTCTGAGTAGAATCTGGATATTTTACTAAAAATAATCCAGAGAGCTTCTTTAAGAGAGAAAGAAAAAGCACCTTAGTCATTATTTATTATAAAATTAGTGAGTACCTGATATATGTCAGGCAGCACACTAAAAATACAAGGACAAACAAAAAACAAAACAAAAAGGGGCCCAGTCCCTGAACTTCATGTAGCTTACGGACAAATGGGGGAATAGACACTAAGCAAAGACTCACACAGATAAATACAGAATTACTGCTGTGGCTGGTGCAGCTGCCAAGAAGTGGTTCAGTGCGTTAATAGAGCTCTGATCTGCATGGGGTACGTGAGGAGGCCTCCTTGAAGACTTTAGCACTTGCACTAACATGAAGGGTGTGGGCCGGGAGTAGGGATGGGATGGTCATAGCACAGAAAGCAAGAATGGGCCTTATGCAAGATAAGCCTGGAGAGGAGGTGAATCATGCTTAGCCATGTAATTTATGGTAAGAAATTTGGTCTTTATCCTGAGAGGAATGGGAAGCCTTTGAAGTGTTTAAAGTAGGGCAGCAACATAAGATTTGCATCATGAAACATTTGCTTTTCTATCTATGGTCTGATAAAGAGGTTAGAGAGAGGAGAGAGAGAGGGGAGAGAGAATGCAGGGAGATCAGATAGAATCCTAAGTCATAGACAATGATAACTTTGACAAGAGTGGTAAAAATGGGCAGAGAGAGAAGTGGACACATTTGAGAATTGTTTAGAAAGAAAAATTTAAATGACAAATGATAAATTGGAGGTAAAAGATAAGAGAGAATGAGGTGTCAAGGACAACTCCCAAGGTTTAAGTTTCTGGAAACTGGACAGACTGTGGAGGCCAATTCTCTAACAGAGAGTAGGAGGAATATGCTTAGTTAAGGGATAAGTCATGAGTTCAGTCTGAACATGTAAAGATGTGAACATGCAAAATAAACTACTGGCTATACAGAAGTCATCATAAGATACACAGATTTGTGAAATTGTTGATTATCAGTGTGATTAAAACCACAGGTATGAAAAAAATGACATGAAGTGAGAGTTTGAGTGAGAAGAAAAGAGGACTAAGGACTGAACCTTGAGGAAAGCCAATCTATAATGGCTGGGAGGAGAGAATGAACCTACAACGGAGAGAGAAGAGTGGCTAGAAGGTGGGAGAAAAAACAGAAGTCAGTAGAAGAGAATGTTTTAATACGGCAAAAGGATTGAAAAAGTCATATGATACTACGAGGGAAAGTACGATTCAAAGTAAAAAATTATTCACTGGTTTGGGTAACATGGGGGTTATTGAAGAGAAAATTTTAAAAATACTTAACAACTAGTATGGCATTATACTAGTATGACCAATCTGAAGGGGTGTGGGGGTCAAAGTACTAGGGTAGGGTACTAAAGGTTCCCCTTCTGTACCAGAACTTTGCCTTCAATGTCTGGATAAGGGGGAAGTTGTAGGGATTCTGAGAGAGGAACTTCAGCATCTCTGATGATAGGCAGGCACTTGGGGGAGCAGCCAGTTAGAACCGGTATGAAAGCATTCAATATTTGTTTTAGGTTTATTTTTTTAGTTACCTTTTTTTTTTAATGGCTGGAACATTTAGTTTAAAGATATGCTCAAAAGGGATATCAGTTATATGTTTTTCAGAAAGTGTGTTAGATCACTCTAGTTTCAGAAAAACAGCAACAGAATTTTATCTGTTGATATATTTTTTTAAAGTTTTCCTTAAATTAAGTATTCTCATCAGTTGATTTTTTTTTTATTAATTTTTATTGGCGTATGGTTGCTTTACAATGTTGTGTTAGCCTCCACTGCACAACAAAATGAATCAGCCATACACATACAGATATCCCCTCCCTTTTGGACTTCCCTCCCATTTAGGTTACCACAGTGCATTAGGTAGAGGTTCCCTGAAAAGCATTCAATATTTGAAAAACCACTGTGGCTCCACAGATACAAGCTGGAGGTACAACCTTACCAAGCATTATTTCTGTGGCTTGATGGAGAGGGGAAGCAGCCAGATTGGAATGGATGGGGAACAGAGTTGAAGGTCTCCCATGCAACTCTAATTTCATGTAATGAATCAATACCTGCACAACATCTTCTAGATGCAGAAAAAATTTCTTCCAAAACATTTTTTTAAAGTAAATAATTGGCCAGGGAATTCCCTGGCGGTCCAGGGGTAGGACTCTGTGCTTCCACTGCAGGGGGCACGATTTCAATCCCTGGTCGGGGAACTAAGAGCCTGCAAGCCGTGCAGTGTGGCCAAAAAAAAAAAAAAAAAACAATTAAAAAAATTTTTTTAAAGTTATAATTGGTCAATGAAGAAAATATATATCAAACAGAGAACCTGTTTTTAAAAAGTTCCTGGAAATTCTGGCCCATAATGAGAAGCAAGAAGATGTGTTGTCCTTCAAGGATCCAGGTTAAAGTGTGTTGAAGAACAAAGCACTTAACACACTACCTTATACAAAACAGCCACTAAAAAAGTGGTAGCTAATTTTATGATATGATTATTTAAAATTCAAATATACCAAAGAGTAATAGGTAGAAGTATAAATACATGTAGCAGTTTCTGGGTAATATAACACTCTAAGGAAAAAAAGGAATTAATCTGTGATACTACTTTAATAAATAATAAAGAAGCTCCAGTAGTCCATATGGATCTCTTCCTTCTCTGAACATTTATTTTGTTCATTATCTGAATTTAGCACTTACATCATCTTGTTTTGAATTACTAGCAATTGTGTTTGCCTTGCTCCCATTATCACAATAAGATTATAGCTTAGTTGAAAGCATGGACTTTTGGGATTTGTTTGTCAGTTCTGCCATTTACTAGATGTATGAACTTGGGCAAGTTACTTAGTCTAATCAAGCCTCATTTTTTGATCTGAGAATTGGAGCTAATAGTCCCAATTTCAAGTAGATGTTGTGACTATTAAGTGAGATGAAGTCTGGCATCTGGTAAATGTTCAATAAATGGTAGATATTATCAAAGTAGAAACTGTACTTTATGCTCCTTTGAAATAGTTATACTTTCCCTAGAGCACAGATTAGTAATAAATTATCAGTATAATGGCTCTAAACCAGGGGGAACACCACCACCAAGGGCTTTTTGTAAATGTGTAGCAGGCATACTGTACTGTCACAATGCCTAGGAGATATCTACCACGTAAAGATCAAAGATGATAAATGAAGAACTCACCTATCTTAAATGACAACAGCATCTGCTGGAGTCCAAATACAATTCATAATTGGGTGGTTAGCTCTAACTGTTTCTTTATAAAACTGGAATTTATTACAATCAGAATCACACTTTAGAGCTACATGTAATTATTTTTTGAGTGACGTATTTAGGTGGAAAACTTGAATAATCACCATAAGCAAGCCTGAAATGACAACTCTGAGTAACAATTATAAATTAAGACCCAATTTTTTCCTCTGGATGACAAAAGTAACGTTCAAAGTTAATAAGTTGCTATAATATATTCTAGATGTTCCTTTCTGAATGTTAACCTCACAATATTTTAGAGGTCATTTACATATTTGGTCATTTACCTCCAGATTTCAAAATACGTAACTCTCATTTGACAGTTTTTTGGACACCTATCATGAGCAGGTGCTACGTTAGACACAGAGAACATAGCAGTGAGCATGGCAACTACTGTCTCTGATTTCACAGAGCTTACAGGCAAACAGGGAAGAACAATATTAAACGAGAAAATACACAAACATTCAATGAGAAAGGGACAGACTATTATGGGAACATACAGCAGAGGACTGAAAATACTATAGAGGATAGGGAAAGTACTCCTAAGGAAGTGATAAACTAAGGAAAATGAGAAGCTGTTACTCAGGCAAAAATGAAAAAGAAGCTATTCTAAAGCACAGGAAAGAGCACATCAAAAGCCCCAGCAGGGAAAGAGTTTGGGCCACTGAGGGCACTGACTGAAGGTCACTATTGCCGGAGCACAGAATTCAAGAGTGCTAGTGGCAAGAGAAGGAACTAGAAGCAGGCACGGAATGAATAATGGATGTTAAAGTTTATACTTTATCCTAACTGGAAAGAAGTACTTTTGTGTGGTTGTAAGCAAGGGAGTGGCACGTTCAGATTTTTTTGTTTGCACCAAAACAAAACAAAAGAAAATCACATCAGATGTTTTACTTGCTTGTAATTTCAGCAAAAAGTTTTAGGAGAAAGTGTTGAATTCTGGTTAAATAAGTCTTTTAATTATTTGTGGATTTTAATCACCCATATTCTTCCTGACTTCCTTAATCATGGCTAATTGAAAATTGGCTGTAACTTAAGATACTCTGTGAGGAAACTTAATAAAATGAGGTATGTAACAGATGAAATCCTGATTTCTGTTGAAAACTGAAGAACATATAAATAACAGGCATTCTAATTTCTGATGGGAAATGGAGAGGCCCTGGTAAATATCAGTCATCCAGAGCAGCTATTTTGCTTAATCCTGTAAACTAGTTGCAGATGTTGGCTCAAACACTAGGCTTTGCATCTGTAATTTTAAAATTGTCTCATATTTCTAAAACCTGACTCCGTATGCACCGGAAATCAGTGACATGAATTATGAACTTCAGGAAGAGGAGAAGTACAAAAAATGCCAGAAGTGATAGAAGATAATATTTGGAGCAGTCGTTGAGCTATGTGCACAGGATGAGTGAAGGATGACACGGTTCCTTCCTCCAGGACATGGATCCTGTAACCAGGCATTTGAAAATGAAACCCCGCAAATGGATGTACCAAACAAAAGGAAGTCATTTATAGATAGTTGAGTTCTGAAAAACAAATCCTCCTTTTCCTTTTCCCCGCCTCCACTTTACAGCAGGTCAACAGGAAGACCAGAGTTGCTGGAGAAGGAAAAGGCTTTTGAAGAGAAAAAAAAACTGAACACAAACGTACGTTAAAAATGTCTTACCTTAATTAAGATTATATTTAGTAGACTGGGGCAGGAAACAAATGACTTGCTATTAAACTCACGTTTTAGTTATGATAGTGCATTCTCATAAAAGACATTTATAAAAAGTCAATAGAGACTTGAATTAAAACTCAGAAAAGGAGCTGGGAGTGGTAGAACTCCATATATAAAGAATTCATACTATACTGTAAACAAAGAATAATCATAGGCATTAGAAACAAATTATGATGATGACTGAATTTCTTATTCATATTTGTATTTCTAAAACTCATTTTTATTTATGTACCGTATTCCCAAGTAGTGCTCCATCCAGGCAATATAAATGGCAGCACATAGCACAGTCTACCCACAGGGACCATCCATCACAGGCCAAGAGTGAAAATAACCTCACCAGGAATCAGGACAAAAACTTCAGCCAATTATTTGGTGAGGCAAGAGCACCGTACAAAGCTTCAAGGAACTTAGGTTCAATTATGAAGCCAGGACACTCATTTCTTGGAGTGGGAATACTCATCCCATAGAATTCAGCCTAATGGAATTCCCTGAGGTGGGAATGGATTGGCTGCTGAGTCAAAGAGATTTCATAGTTACTTTGGGGGCAAGACAGTTTATTCCTTAGTTTAAAGCTCTACAAGTTTATGTTTTGCTCAAGAGATCATCTCTGATAAGTTTTATTTTCTGCACTTACATAATTAGGAAATATATGTTACTAGGAAAATAAACCACATTGGTCTTTCCACGATTTTTCAGATAAATCTGAGACCAGCATTAACTCTTTCAATCTACTAGGACTACTGTGATTAAATCACAATCTTCTTGTACCACTCAAACTACTCCTGAGGAAAAGTTAATATGATTCTGCAGAAGCTATTAGAGACCTGTTCATTGAGCTGCCTGGAGAGAGAAGAAAAGGAGGTACTTCACAAAGGGGTGGGGAATTTAGGGCAAATAAAATTTTGAACTGACATATAAAGCTACTATCTGGGAAATCTGAGACCCTAAGATAAGAAAATATATTTAAATTTTTGAGGGAAAAAATAAGATTATTCTCAAAAGGAATTATCCCATTACAAAACAAAATTTTTTTTAAATTATGATAAATTATCCCAGCAATTTACACTAATGCCGGGATAAATGCTCCGACATTTAGGTACCTGACAATGAGACTCAAAATAAAGCAGTGAGTTGGGAGTGATGCTGAGAATGGAGCCCACAAGGCTGATGACCAGGTCCTTCCCTGTCTAACTGACATGGTCAGCATGAGCATTCTTTTCTATGAACATACATCTCAGGACTCTCAATGAAAGTTGACTCTCTCTCAGTCTTAAGAATGTAAAGATGTCTCTGTATTTTGAGGCTCCTGGGCTGAACATTATGACTCAGGAAAAGTTCTGTAATGTTACTGCACTGAGTATGAAATGATTTGTGCTCAAGGGACAGAAACCGCAATTTGCCTTGGTCATGGCGAATTGGGGACATACTTAACGTTGGGTGGATTTGATTTCAATATGGGAAACAATGAACAAAAATAACAAAAGAGCTCTATTGGAAATGCATACAAGAATTTCTCAGCTTCCATTTACTTCTATTTTCACTGTGATGGTGAATCAGTGGCACCCTTTCAAAAGGACCTTCTGATATAGGACATGGATATCATCACTAACAAAAGATCCCATGGCACCTTTGTTGTCAGTGAGGTTTTATGATTTGTTCTCTGCTAATCCCTTAATTTCCTAAATTGAAAGGACTGGGGTTCTCTCAGTATAACAAATAAAGAAATTAGCATCTCTACACTGGAGTCTCAGCATGTGAACTGGTGGTGAGACCCCAGTATGGCCAACAGCTGAAAGCCCTTTTGCTGCTCTTTACATTCTACTTGGTACCTATACTGAGTTTCACCATCTTCTTAAGACTCCCATGTAACATTTAACTCCCACTTCCCTAGCTCTCAACAAACAGCCCAGCTTCCTGTCTTATCAAGTAAACTGAGATAATGAGGCATACAATATTCTTTTCTCCTCAGTTTCTGTGACATTTCTCTTTCACTAGGAATTTTAATAGTATTGCAAAATCATTCATTTTTTATTTATAAATATATTCATTTATTTTTATAAGGAATAACCTTATTTCATAGGTAAAATATATTAATCTTAAGCTAAATAATAGGAAAACTAATTCAATGGTAAAAGAATCACCCACTAATGACCAAATAGGACTTATACTAGGAAAGCAAGGATGGTTAGTAAATCTATCAGTATAACAAATTACATAATTTGTTCAATATGTAAGACCATGATCATCTCAACAAAACTCACTTCTCATTTCTGAGTATATCAGTTGCAGAAAAATAGAGGTATTTCTTTCTTTTTCACAGTAAACATATTTTAAACCAAAAGCCAACATCAAATGGTTGTAAACATTCCCATCAAGATAAAAAGAAAAGCTAAGAAAATCTACTATAATTTTATAATGTTCTGAAAGGAATAATATATGAAAATAGAAATAAAAGGTACAACTCCACAGACGAGATAAAAATTATAATTAAATTAAAAACTACTAGATAATACAGTAAATTCCACAAACCCAAAATAAATGCTTAAAAATCAATAGTTTTCATTTTATAGCACTAATTAGAAAATATAATTGAAAAACATTCTATTTATAATTACAACATAAGGGTATTCCAGTTATTTTATATTTTAACAAGAAATGTGAATTTACTTATACTAAGAGAAAACACCCAGGAAATTATAGTAAACAGAAGGAATCATCATCTGGTTGGATGGGATAAAAGGGTATGAAAAATGTGACTTTTTCCCATATTAATTTATAAGCTTTACAAGTATCTCATCAAAATTCAAACAGAACTGTAGTTGGAATATGAAAAGATTTTCATCTTCAAATGAAAGAATGAATAATCTACAAAAGCAAAATGTATTTTTTTAAAAAGTAATGAAAGAAAATGAACAAGCAGATATTAAAATATATTAGACATCTGCAATAATTAAAAAGTATGTCATTGTACAAAAATCAACAGATGGAGGGATAAATAATCCAGATCCTAGGATAAGAACTCGTCCATGGCCTGGAGTGAGGCTAGAATTCTGCCATTTATCCATTCTATGACCTATGGTGAACTATTTAACTTTTCTAAACTTCAGTTACATCATTTATAAAATAGGAGAAATAATGGAACCAACTTCATAGGGTTGTTGTAGAACTGCATACATTGATGTAAGGAACACAGTGCAATACCCAGCCATAGACTGAGCTTTCAAGAAAGGTAAGCAGCTATAATTATTACTATTATTGTTGCCATTATTATATGATCACAGAAGTATTGCAAACCAATTGTGATGGCATGAATCATTCAAAAAATTATATTTAGACATTCGCTCCTGTGGAATAAAATTTTAATAATAATTATTATATTATTATTGTCATTGTCAATAATCATTGAGTTGTTACAATGTGCAATGACTGATCTCAGTGCTTTACATGAACCAATGTGTTTAATCCCATTAACCCTAACAGGCAGATACAACAGTCACATCCCTTTTGCAAATGAGGAAACTGCGGCACAAAGATGTTAAGTAATTTGCCAGTAGCTGATGTGTGGCAGAGCCAGATATTAAAGCCTGGCCATCAGGCTTCAGAATCCATGCCCTTAATCCCTACACTCTGCTCCCCAAGCTAGTGCCTTACCTTCTACCACGTGCCATGATAAATGGATTTATCCTAAATAAATCCTAAATGGATTACAGAGACAAATGTCAATAATGGCTTCATAAAAATGCTGTAAGTACACGGGTGAATATTTAATTGCTTTTGAGGTGAATACTACCTTTCTAAACATAAAAGCAGTGGAAGAAATGACAGGAAAAAAGAGTAACAGATTTTACTACAAAAACTTTTAAGCTTTTACCTCAAATACCTGTTAAGTAAAATTAAAACATACACAAGAAAATGAGAAAAATGCTTGTTAATAAATATGGCAAAAGAGCAATATCATTATATAAAAATTCTATTATAAATCAAAAAAGTAAAAGAAAAATTTCAAAGACTATATAAGCAAAGGCATGAACAGCTTATTCAGAAAAGAAGAATACTACTGGTCAATAAGCATGAAAAGAATTTCTGTCTCTAATAAGTTATAGACATAAGTGACTGAGGTTTAAAGAATAGAAGCATGTGATCAGCAAGAAAATAATTTTCTTTTTCATATAGCTATATATAAAAATCTTATTAGAAGAAAATATGAGATAAAATATAAATGCCACAAAATTTTTTAAATTTGTCTAAATCAAAATTATAACTTTTGTTTTATAATATACAATAAAGTCAAGTGATCGATCAGCAGAAAATATTTGTACTATATAGAATACACATAAAATTAATATCAAAACTATAAAAAATCCTAAAAAGTCAATGAGAAAATAACACGACAGTCCCCTCAAGATGGACAAAGGACATAATCAGACATTTTATAGGAGAGAGGATACAAATGTCTATTAAATATTTGAAAGGCTGCTCTATAACTTGCAATAAGTGAAATGTAACTCAAAATAATATATTATTCTTCCCATCAGATTATTCAAAATTATATAAAATATAATTATCCAGTACTGAGGATTCAGGTACTCACATAAATAGTTGTTGGGTTTATAAACTGGTTCAACTGTTTTGGAAAAACTGGAAACAACACAAATACCTATCCTTAGGGGAATGGTTAAATTTACTTTGGCACATCTGCACTGTGGAATATACAATAATACTATGTGCCAGTAAAAGAAGTCTTGTCTTCTGTCTGTGTACTTACATGAAAAGATCTCCAAGACATATCATTAAGTAGATAAAGTTAGTTCATCTTCACATATATTTACTGAGCATCTACTGTATACCAGGTTCTAGTTACCGATATATCAATGAACAAGAGACAAAAGTCGTTGCCTTTATGGAGATAACAACTATAGTGTAAAATATGTACAAACCTTTTATTTTTTAAAATCACAAATCATGTGTGTATGTACATATGTGTTTGGGCATGTATGTATATGTGTACATATGCTCCAAAATGATAACAGTAGCTATAGCTATGAAGGTGAATGAGACTGGGTAAGGGTCAAGGGTATATTTACTTGATCCGCATTACTTTTTTCACAGTGAAAATGTGTTTATGTATTTCTTGTGTAACAAACAAAAATTAAGCTTCAAAATCATACATTACACTGAAACTCTGTGCTAAATAAGCTATACAGTGCACATAAGGGAAGGGTTGAAGCAAGAACTAAAGAAAATTTGAGCAGAGATTTCTGCTTTTTTAGAGTACCAGCTCTATCCTTGACTAACTACTTAAAAAGTCACTGTGGCCAAAGGATTAGATGATGAGCTAGCTGGCACGGGATGGAAATGGGAGAAACTCTACTACAATGAAGCTGTAGGAGACTTGAGTGAGACATCCAGCAGCTAATCACTGGCATTCCCCAGGCTTGCAATCAGGAGCAGTAAGGGGTGGAGTGGGCAGTGTTGCAGGAGGGAGGGGCCTGGGTGGGTCTATCACAGGTTTGGCTTATGATAGACCAGCCTGAGGGAGAAAACCAGCAACTTTTGGTATTGGGCCAAATAGTAGCAACCCATGTGGAGTTCCTCCACCACCTGGGTGGCTGTGTAGGAATAAAATGGAAACCTCTTCTCTAAGATATGGAGTGGAGATTAAAGAAGTGAAAATTAAAACAGTGAGAGCTAAGTATCCAGGAACAAGGAAATGATACAATCCCGATGTCCATGAACACTGAAAATAGTCATAAACAGGAAGACACCAAGATGTCATTTATCTCATAATTCAGAGGAACATTCAGGTCTGAAATTACAGTGGTTAATAAAATAATAGTGGGAGAAAATAAAATTTTACATGTTACAAAAATTCCAGGGAATTCAAGTCACACAGGTATTTAATTTACTTTGAATGAAATATATCATGTTAAAAAGAGAGAGAGAGAGAGAGAGACAGGCAACTAGGACAAAAGAGACAGAAAGAAGAAAAGAGGGAAGCAGGGAGGGAGGAAGGGTAGCTGTGAGATAGCAGGAGAGAGGCAAGAGGGGAAACCCTTAGTTTGCCCAGGTGCCCATTTCCCCTGGTGAAACAAGACCAGGCCTCAACTGCCCAGAGGAAAGATCACAGCTGAAAGGTAGGGCTAGATTATGCCTACTGAAGGGATTTTTCAAGGTAATTCTGAATACACAGGGTTTTTCTCCTCACTGATTTTTAGTCCTAAACCCTCAATTAAGATGTAACTTGGCTGTTAAAATTACAGTAAGCACATCTGTGTATTTTCTGGAAAAAAATCACGAGACATACATTAAATGCTATTTCAAGTAGAAGTCTAGATTTAAAAGATACAGAACAAATTAGCAGTCCATACATTTCACTAAGTGTGGCTTTCATGGACTCCATCCTCTGTTGATTTTATTAAAATAAAGTTGGTTGTATTTTATAAGCTATTGATTGGCCCCTCTGGAGATACTTTCACAGAATTAAGGGATAAAAAAGGAAACACATTCTAACAGCTATTATAGTTTTTCATTGTTGATCAGTGCAGTGGACTGAATGTTTATGATCCCCGAAAATTTATATGCTGAAACCCTAACCCCCAATGGCATGGTATTAAGAGGTGGGGCCTTTGGGAGGTAATGAGGGTTAGGTGAGATCATGAGGATGGAGACCCCACGATGGAGTTAATACCTTATAAAAAGAGAAGGAGACATGGGATCTCTCTCTCTTCATGTACCATGGAAGGCCATGTGAGGACATAAACAGGAAGAGGGCCCTCACCAAGAATCCAACCAGGCTGGCACCCTGATCTTGGACTTCCAGCCTCCAGAACCACAAGAAATAAATGTTTGTTGTTTAAGTCACCTGGTCTATGTTACTCTGTTATAGCAGCCCACAATGACCAAATCAGGTTAATTTATACAAACCCAAGTTCATTCTATTCAGTATCAATCCACTTTAGATTAAGAAAAAAATGTAAGTAATAAATAAAAATAATAGTGAATGACTGAAATGATGTGACTTGCCATAATTGAGACTATTAAATAAAATTCTTTGTGCAATTTACGAACTATTAGAAGCAGTGGTTAACACCGTAATTAAGAGAAAAAGGTCTAGAATCAAACTGCCTGGATTTGAATACTGGTTCTGTCAGTTATCATCTTTATGACTGGACACATGACTTGGCCTCTCCATGCCTCACTTTCCTTATCTGTAAAATTGAAATAATTAGGTTACCTACCTCTTAAGGTTGTTGGGAAGAGTAATGAATTAACGTGTGTAAGTACATATAACTACACCTGAAACACTTATAAGTAATCAGTGTTAACTGTTGTGATTTCTACAGAATTGGTGGGAGTAGAGAGCCTTTCACTCTGTTACATCTTTTTTAGTAAATAAAACTTTCCTACTTGGTAGGTTTTGAAAATGTAAATTCCCAAATCTTATATGGATTTATAGTTCCACAACATGTCTGTGGAACTTCATGGGTCCATTTCTCTGTCAGTTTTTTTCTCTCTGCTGTCCTCTTCCCTCCCACTCCTGCCCTTTCTCGAGGGTGGGGTGAGACTGGAGAGAAGAGTAGATGACATAGAAAATGAATAAGGAAAAAGAGAGTGTGTGTATTACCATTAAAAAAGTGTTAAATGTTTCATTTTTTCCTCATGATAAATTATCTTGTAAGCTACAGAGTTTTAAAGAAAATAGAAAAATTCTCAGGAAGTAACCCTCAAAAAACTAATCAAAATAATATTTTAATAATGGTACCATGCAGAAGGAGAGAATAGCTGTGATTTATCTCAGTAACAGAAGGTATTAGTATTTTCTCAAAACAGAATAATAAAGAAAATACCTTTTAAAGTTCCAATGGTCCAAATTATAAGTTTACTTTAATAAACAATTAAAGTGCAGTGATAAATTGTAAAGCTAAATCCTAGGTAAAGTTTATTATAATAAGCCATTTTAAGAAAAAGAAGAAAAAGAAAATCTTCAAGTATCCAAAGTGTAGTGAGTTGAATAGTGTCTCCCACAATGTCCATGGAACCTCAGAATGTAACTTTATTTGGAAACAGTGTCTTTGCAGATGTAATTAGTTAAGACGAGGTCATACTGCATTAGAGTGAGCTCCAAATCCAATGACTGGTGTCCTTAAAGAAGAAGAGAGGACACATGGGCAGACACACATTGGAAGGAAGCCATGTGAAGCTGGGGGCAGAGATTAGAGTCAGGCAGCTACAAGTCAAGGAATGCTAGGAGCTACCAGAAGCCAGGAAGAGGCAAGGAAAGCTGCTTCCCTAGAGCCTTCATAGAGAGTATAACCCCAACCACACCTTGATTTCAGACTTCTAGTCTCCAGAATTTTGAGAGAATAAATTTCTGTTGTGTTAAGCTACTCCAGTTTGTAATACTTTGTTACAGCACCCTAGGAAACTAATACACCAAGGAAAATGGAAGTCTCAGAATTAGTTTATAAACTTAAAGACTTCCCTGTCAGACTAAGTAGCAACAAGCAATGCTATATTATCCTAACAGGAAAGAAACTCAGCTAAGAACAATAGATCTCATTTTACAGATAAGGTACATGCTAGAACAGTTGTGATATATGCATGTATTCGCATGACAAATTATATTCCCACAAACTTGAACTGCAAAATTTTAGAAATGTGTTCCTTAAAATGCAATCCAATATGTCTAATAAAAATTACATTTACACTTCTTTGCTGATAAGGGACATCTATTTAATGTGTCATGAATACAGATAATCATTATATATTCTTAAAGGTATATATAATACCTTGCCACAAATCTTTAAGAATTTTTAAATATTCAGTTATTTCTTAATAAAAAGCACAAACACCTGTTAGAGCATTGATAGAGGTTTCATTAAAATTGGCTACCTTGTAGATCAACAGAGAGATGGAGCAAAAATTTATACAATTCTTCCTACAAAAATGTTTTTTAAAGTACTTTTAATTAAAAGAACTTGATAAAGAAACTGCTGATTGGTTCTAAAAATTTATAACATCTATTTAAAAATACATGCTATAGGGACTTCCCTGGTGGCGCAGTGGTTAAGAATCCACCTGCCAATGCAGGGGACACGGGTTGGAGCCCTGGTCCGGGAAGATCCCACATGCCGTGCGCCACAACTACTGAGCCTGCGTTCTAGAGCCCGCGAGCCACAACTACTGAGCCCACGTGCCACAACTACTGAAGCCTGCACGCCTAGAGCCTGTGCTCTGCAACAAGAGAAGCCACGGCAATGAGAAGCCCATGCACTGCAACGAAGAGTAGCTCCCGCTTGCCGCAACTAGAGAAAGCCTGTGAGCAGCAGTGAAGACCTGACACAGCCAAAACCAAATAAATAAATAAATTTATAAAAAAAAAAAATACATGCTATAAATAACTTATTAGAATATTGGAGTGAAGCCATTTTTCTTGTTCTGTACTCAGAAAGCTGCCCTCAAAAATTAGTCCATGATGCAGAGGAAGGAACACTCTCAAACTCATTCTATGAGGCCAGCATCGCCCTGTTACCAAAACTAGACAAAGATATTACAAAAAAAGAATATTACAGACCAATATCACCAGTGAACATAGACACAAAAATCCTCAACAAAATATTAGCAAACTAAACCCAACAATAAATTAAAAGGATCATACACCATGATCAAGTGGGATTTATCCCAAGAATGCAAGGATTTTTCAATATCCACAAATCAATGTGATACACCATATTAACAAACCAAAGAATAAAAACCATATTATCACCTGAGTAGATGCAGAAAAAGCTTTTGACAAAATTCAACATACATTTCTGATAAAAACTCTCCAGAAAGTGGGCATAGAGGGAATGTACCTCAACATAATAAAGGCCATATATGACGAACCCACAGCTAACATCATACTCAATGGTGAAAAGCTGAAAGCATTTCCTCTAACATCAGGAACAAGACAAGGATGCCCACTCTCTCCACTTTTATTCAACATAGTATTGAAAGTCTTAGCCACAGCAGTCAGAGAAGAAATAAGAGGAATCCAAATTGGAAGTGAAGAAGTAAAACTGTCACTATTTACAGATGGCATGATACTATACATAGAAAATCCTAAAGACACCACCAGAAAACTAGAGCTCATCAATGAATTCAGTAAAGTCACAGGATACAAAATTAATTTACAAAAATCTGTTGCATTTCTATATACTAACAATGAACTATCAGAAAGAGAAATTAAGGAAACAATCCCATTTACCATCACATCAGAAAGAATAAAATACTGAGGAATAAACCTACCTAAGGAAGTAAAAGACCTGTACTTGGAAAAGTATAAGACACTGATGGAAGAAATTGAAGACAACACAAAGAGATAGAAAGATATACTGTGTTCCTGGATTGGAAGAGTTAATACTGTTAAAATGACCACACCAGCAAAGGAAATCTACAGATTCAATGCAATCTCTATCAAAATACCAATGGTATTTTTCACAGAACTAGAAAAATTCTAAAATTGGTATGAAAACACAAAAGACCCCAAATAGCCAAAGCAATCTTGAAAGAGAAGAACAGAGCTGGAGGATTCACGCTCCCTGACTTCAGAATATACTACAAGGCTACAGTAATCAAAACAGTATGGTACTGGCACAAAAACAGATGCATAGATCAATGGAACAGAATAGAGAGCCCAGAAAAAAACACATACTCATGGTCAATTAATCTACAACAAAGGAAGAAAGAATATACAAGGGAAAAAAGACAGTCTCTTCAATAAGTGGTGCTGGGAAAATTGGACAGTTACACATAAAAGAATGAAATTAGAATTTTCTCTAACACCATATATGAAAATAAACTCAAAATGGATTAAAGACCTAAATGTAAAACTGGAAACCATAAAATTTCTAGGAGAAAATGTAGGCAGAACACTCTTTGATATAAATCGTAGCAATATTTCTTTGGATTTATCTCCTAAAGCAAAGGAAATAAAAGCAAAAATAAATACATGCGACCTAATTAAACTTAAAAGCTTTTGCACAGCAAAGGAAACCATCGACAAAATGAAAAGACAACCTACTTGAATGGGAGAAAATATTTGCAAATGATATGACCAGTAAGGGGTTAATATCTGAAATATATGAACAGATCCTACAACTCAACATTAAAAAAACAAAAAACCTCATTAAAAAATGGGCAGAAGACCTGAATAGACATTTCTCCAAAAAGGAAATACAGATGGCCAACAGGGACATGAACAGATGCTCAACATGGCTAATCAGCAGGGAAATGCAAGTCAAAACCACAATGAGATATCACCTCATACCTGTCAGAATGGCAATCATCAAAAAGAACACAAATAACAAATGTTGGCAAGGATGTGGAGAAAAGGGAACATTTGTACACTGTTGGTAGGAATGTAAATTGGTGCAGCCACCAATACTTGAAAACAGTATGGAGATTTCTCAAAAAACTAAAAATAGAACTACCATATGACCCAGCAATTCCACTCCTGGGCATATATCTGAAAAAAAACAAAAGCACTAATTTGAAAAGGTACATGTACCCCAATGTTCACAGCAGCATTATTTACAATTGCCAAGATATGGAAGCAACCTAAGTGTCCATCAACAGATGAACGGATTAAGAAGATGTGCTATACATACACAGTGGAATACTATTCAGCCATAAAAAAGAATGAAATTTTGCCATTTGCAACAACACTGATGGACTTGGAGGGTATTTTGCTAAGTGAAATAAGTCAGACAGAGAAAGACTACTACTATATGATAATACTTATATGTAGAATCTGAAAAGTACAACAAACTAGTCAATATAACAAAAAGAAACAGACTCACAGATATAGAGAACAAACTAGTGGTTACCACTGGGGAGAGGGGCAATCTAGGGGTAGGGAATTAAGAGGTACAAACTATTACATATAAAATAAGCTGCAAGGATATATTGTACAATACACAGACTGTAGTCAATATTTTATAATAACTATAAATGGAATACAACCTTAAAAGAATTAATCCATGAACCATTACTGGATATGCAGATTTCATTGTTGCTTTGTAACAGTCTTCCCACTTCCAAGGGAGAAAAGGTTCAATTTGAAAATAAAAGCAATTATTTTACTATCTTTCTTGAAGACTAACAGAATAATACAAATAGATAACAACAGCAACAATAATAATAGGAAGTACTTTACATAGCACTTACTATCAGCCAGTCCCTGTTCTAGGTACCTAACTTGTATTATCTCATATAATACTTACAAAAACCTTATGAAGCAGTTCCAATTCTTATCAGCTTATTATAAATTAGAAACCTGAGGAAAAGGAAGGTTAAATAATTTGTTCCTGTTCACAGAGTGGCTTCACAATTCCAGCTCTGAAGAACAACTGTACTATATTACTTCTCAACTTTGTATAGTCAATAGAATTATTTTTTAAAAAGAAAGATAGAGAAGGAGGAAGGAGATAGAAAGTCAGAGGATGAATTGGGAAAATTATTAAATTTAATCAATAAATGAAAATAGAGTTTTAATAATGAGGTATTAAAAATCTTATATTCCTTCAAGAAGACAAAACATACAAGAATCCTATTACCCAAATTAAATTGTTCTGAAGACAAACAACGCTCAACAGGTACCTGTAGCCATCATCTCTGATGCACCTCCTCCAGCCCCTATTCTCTCTTCTTCTAACAATAGCTCTGACTTCAAGTGGAGAGGAAACCACCTCCACTTCCAGTCCACGTGATCTGGCTTAAGCCAATCAGTACATCTCTTTCTCTGGCCACAGTGATTGGTTCAGGAATGAGCACATGATCCAAGCCTGTCCAATCAGAGTGCACCTCAGGAGTTTTTCTGAGAATTCTGGGAGAAAGACTCATTTATTTCTGTGGGAGTCAAACCAGGAAGCAAACCCCCTGGCTGCCATATTGCAATTCTTTGGGGCCGAAGAATAGAGCCAATAGCAAAGAAGCAGAAGCAAAAACTGGAAAGAGTTTGTCTAGTTCATCATGGTTTATCAAATCAGTTCATCTTGATACTGTTTGAGCCATGGATAAATAGTACTTAACTCTATCTATGAAATGTTCAATCATGTAAACTAATTAATTCACTTTCTTCCAAGGTCATTTAAATTGAGTTCTTATGAAATTTATATCTGAAAGAATCCTGATATAGATATTGGTACCAGGAAGTCACATGAGTGTGGGAATTAAAAGTGACAGACCCTGAAAGGTGGAATTAGCTGAGTGGACAAAGAAGGAGGGAGGGCTGTTAGGAGCCCTCTATTGTAGCCTAGAAAGTTGGCAGTCTTTGCTATCCAGCTGTAAAATAGCTGATTAAACTCTCACCTCTTTTAACAGTGGTCTCGAACTATTACTTACGGAGATGGAAGAACTAGGGAACTTGGTAGGAAAATTTTAGAATATTGGAGTGTGTTGATCTTTTTAGACCTGTAGGGGGTCCTAAGGAAAAGAGAATACTGCCTACTGAAACTAGCTTTCAGAAAGTAGGGAGGGAAGAGACCCTGTGTTGATAAGAAAGGTCTTTTTACCTTACAGCCTACAATTCAAGAAGGTTGAGAATCCAGTTATCTGGAGACTTGTAGGTTTGGGAAAGCCAAATTTCACACTTGATTCTAAAGTTAGAGCAACAGAAGGCACATTGGTGGGAAACAAAATGGACAATAAGCCCAGTACTAGAAGGTACCCTGATAGCCCGGAACTAGGAGGTATCCTGCAAGCACCTGCTCTGCTCCCTGACAAAGGAAAAGGTCTTCCTAGTTACACAATTGCAGTTGGATGCAGTCTGGGACAAAGAGCACGTCAGCACTTCCTGCTCTAGATTTTTACAGCTAAAGGAATGGATTATCAGTCACGTAAAAGCCACATCAATCTTCCTGGTCTCAATATATCCTGGCCCTTAACACATTCAACTCCAGAAAACTTCATCCCTATTTCTCTTTACTACCCAGACCTTCTGAAGACAATGTTCCACAAATATCTGTAGCTATCATTTGTCATTTCCCTCCTCCAGTGTCTGTTCCTTCTTATTCCAATAACATCTATGACTTTAAGGTGGCATTCTCTTCCCTCTTAAACCTTGAGATACAACATCCCACTCACTGACTTCAACCTCCAACCCTACCATTTTTCCCCTTAATCCTGGTACACATTTTCTCTAATTTCAGAAAAAACCCAGTGCCCTTGTTTCCCCATTTCCTTTCAATTTTCAGTCAACATCATCTTTGTCTTTTCTTTTTTTCTGGGTGCAATCTCAGATTATATTTTCCTGTTTCCTTTGCAGTTAGGTGAGGCCACAACTGAGTTCTGGTCAATGGAATGGAAGTGGAAAAGATGTGTGCCACTTCCAGGCTGGTCCTTACAAACCTCCCTCACTCAGGCTTCTTTCTTTTTCTTTATTTTTTTTTATATCTTTATTGGAGTATAATTGCTTTACAATGTTGTGTTAGTTTCCGCTGTACAGCAAAGTGAATCAGGTATATGTATACATATATCCCCATATCCCCTGCGTCTTGAGCCTCCTTCCCACCCCCTCCCTATCCCACCCCTCTAGGTCGTCACAAAGCACCGAGCTGATCTCCCTGTGCTATGTGGCTGCTTCCCACTAGCCATCCATTTTACATTTGCTAGTGTATATATGTCAGTGCTACTCTCTCACTTCATCCCAGCTTCCCCTTCCTCTCCCTGTGATGCTCAACATCACTAATAATTAGAGAAATGCAAATCAAAACCACAATGAGGTATCACCTCACACTGGTCAGAATGGTCATCATCAAAAAAATCTATAAACAATAAATGCTGGAGAGGGTGTGGAGAAAAGGGAACCCTCTTGCACTGTTGGTGGGAGTGTAAATTGATACAGCCACTATGGAGAACAGTATGGAGGTTCCTTAAAAAACTAAAAAATAGAACTACCATACGACCCAGCAATCCCACTACTGGGCATATACCCTGAGAAAACCGTAATTCAAAAAGACACTCAGGCTTTGTTCTTTCTCATCTTTTGGAAGAATGAAGAGTTCGAAAGTCCATGACTGACCACGTGAAGCAGGGTTGCCTCACCCCAGCCCCATCTAGATGACTTGATTGAATTGCATAGCAGGGTGAATTAAATTGTTATTATATTAAGCTACTGAAATTCTGGGATTGTTACTTGGTTAACCTCTCCTGACTAATGTCATGACTAGTACACTAATCAGAACCATTCATACCAATCCTTTATTTCAAACTGTCTTTCTTCAAAACTTTAACTCATCTGCTCTTTTGACCTTACATGCTGTTTCCCTGGAAAAACTTCAGCTCAGGGTATTAATTCCACTGCCTGCTTTCTTAGCTTTGTTCTACCTTCCAGCTGTGGAGTAGAAAAGCAATTCACAAGACCAAGAGGACTGGTACTACCTCGGTGGTCCAAACAATGTGCAGGACCTTCTACGAGTCCACCCATTTGACAACTTCCCCTGTGCTTCTTGAGCTCTTGGAAATAGCTAATACTACTTGACCATTCCCTCTTTGAAACATTCTCTTCCCTGAGCTCTCATTCTACTACTCTCCAAGTTTTCCTACTTCTCTTATCACTTCTTAGACTCCTTTTCAGTTCCTCGTTCTGTCCCAACTCTTCTTTCTCTTTTATCCTTTAAATCTCACATTTCCTTCTATGCTTTCATCCTCTGGAGGTGATCTCATCTACTCCCATGGCTTCAACTACAATGTACACATTGACAACTGTAAAACATATATCTCCAGTCTAGACAAGTCTTGAACCTCAAACTCTACTGACATCTCCAATAGGCACAAAAAATATATCTGAAACTGAAATCACCACTTCTTCTCCCACCTCCACTGAAATCTGGTCCTCCTTCATCTGTACTCCCTTTGTCAGTAGACCTCCCTAGCCATAGCTTGGGAGAATGACTTAACACCCCCCACCCAACTCCACAACTATTTATAACTCTTTCCATCCTCTAAATATATTTTTGAACCTGTCCTTCTCCTAGATACCTCCTGCTATTGACATTTGTATTTTCTTACCTGAATTATTTCAGAAATGTCTTCACCAATTTCCATATATCTCGTTTTATTCTTCCAAATCATTTCATATGGCTAATACACAGATCTTTCCAACATATAAATCAGATGATACCCCTTCCCTACTGGAAATCTTTCAGTGGTTCCCTACTTTTGGAATAAATGTTTCTCTGTCTCTTCTGAAGTCTAGGCACTTTTACCCAACTTCCCACTGGATATTTTTACTCCAATCTTCCACAGTGACTATATTCAACATATCTACCCTTCCTCACTATGTTCCTTTCTCCATGAAGAGCACCACCATCTCAACTGTGCTTAAATCACATGTCCGCACTGCATTGCTGACAATCCCCAGCACTCTCCTCAACATCTAATTCATCACAATCCTTTAGATTCTTTTTCTACTTAATATCTCCTGAATTCATCAGCTTCTCCTCAAATCTAGTACAGAGAGCTTAGCTAGCCCAAATAATCATAATCTTTTGTCTCCAACAGCCTCCTAACTGTTAGGAGGCTAGACTCCTAGACTAGACTCCTAGCTAGTCTACTTTTTCTAATCTCGTCCTCCCTTCAAAATCTTTCTCCACACTACAGGCAAAATGATCTTTCTAAAGTATTATTACGATTGCACTTACAACCTTACAATGATACTCCACTGCTTTCACCATCACACACACAAAAAAAATAGCTTTAGGACTTCCCTAGTGGCACAGTGGTTAAGAATCTGCCTGCCAATGCAGGGGACACGGGTTCGAGCCCTTGGCCGGGAAGATCCCACATGCCGCGGAGCAACGAAGCCCGTGTGCCACAACTACTGAGCCTGCGCTCTAGAGCCCGCAAGCCGCAACTACTGAGCCCATGCGCCGCAACTACTGAAGCCCACATGCTCTAGGGCCCAAGGGCCGCAATTACTGAGCCCACATGTTGCAACTACTGGAGCCCACGTGCCTAGAGCCCGTGCTCCGCAACAAGAGAAGCCACTGCAATGAGAAGCCCACGCAGCACAACAAAGAGTAGCCCACGCTCACCCCAACTAGAGAAAGCCCACATGCAGCAACAAAGACCCAGCACAGCCAAAAAAATAAATAAATAAAATTTAAAAGAAATAGCTTTAATGGAGCTTACTGTCCTACTGAAAGAAAACAAAAAATAATAAATAAACATGATAGATAACAATGACAAGATTTGGGGGAGGAAAGGTGACTTTAGATTCAACAGTCAGGGCCAGCCTCTCACTGAAGTGATGTTTCAGTGAGGCCTGAAGTATCAGAAGGAGCTAACCTTGAAAAAGGTGACAGACTTCAATTACTTACCACAATCACCACTGGGATGTGAGCTCCCTGACAGCAGGGCCCATGATTTATTCATCATTCTAACATCTACCACAGTTTTTGACTCTCAAAAGTTTCAAATACACAAGTGATTGAGTGAAGGGATGAATGAAATTTACGTTGAAATTTCTGGGCAGTGCAACTTTAGGCTAATTGTGTGCTCACATTTTTTTCATACATTTGTTGACACCAGCCTGTAGAACTTCTAAGCAGACAAGTTTCTAGGCAGGTGAAAACAAATGGGGATTTAGACTTTAAGGAGGAATTTTTCTTTCTTCAAATTCTTCTAAAGTATTCAGAATAGATTCTGCACAGCCATCTCTTATAATCAGGAGCGCTAAGAGGATATCAGAATGGATGAAGCATTTGCTAGGATAGTGCAGAGTATCTTAGCCCCACCAACCATTAAAGCTGACATCAGTTAGCAGGCTGAGCTCCAAGGCTCCCTGTCTTTGAGCTTCTTGATTTTTGAATACAAACCCAAATCAACCTCAGCTATTCAGATTCATAAAGAAAGGGGTTTCAAGTAATTATGGTTCATTTCCGCTAAGCAGAAAAAAACAATAAAGGATTCTTTAAAATATACTGTATCGTGTTTAATTATTGGATTTGGTTCTGAAAAATAAGATATTCAGGTTCATAACCTCTTACTTGCAAAGTGAAAGGTTAAAACAACAGCAACAACAGCAACAAATTTGGCAGCAAAACCTGACTTGATGTGAAAATATTTATGTCTTTCATTTAATCTACTTGGTGTGATTATCATTTGTTTCACTGCAGAAATACAATATGTTTAATTACAATATGTGTTGCCTCTGACCCCACAGGAATACTGGGTAATATATAATATATGCAATATTTTTCTAAAATCCAGAAAGTTCTGACCTTCAAGGCACATCTGGCCCCAGAGGTTTTGGATAAGGGATCTGTATTCTATTATAACACTCACCCCAATTCTATTATCTTGAGTTAAAGAACTTCCATAATGTATGGGCTTTGAAGTACTCAGTGAAAGTAAAGGCACAGAAACATAATTAGCATGATTTTAGCATTTGGAGGCAACATAATTGAAAACTGTTCTGAGTTTCCATCCAGATCTGATTTAAAGTATACATTTATGCCACTATACTATTGCTTTTCCAATAAGTATAAACTTCTATGAGCTAGAGTTCTGACCATGAGGAAAGTTTTATAGGTAAATCCATTACACCACATCCAGGCTTAATCTGGCCATTGTAATCTACAGAATAATTGCCATAGCTACTAATTTTCCCAAATGTTTCATTGTTCTCATTTAATAACTTTTATAATTTTCTTATACTCCATATTTTTTTTCTCCCCGAAGTTCCAAGAAGCAGCACCTACCTACCGTCTACTCTTTATAGGGCACGTATCTAGTACCCAGATGCAAACCTCATGATGTAGGTTATTTCTGATTCTCACAATCACTGGGCAGAGATATTTTCTATTCTTCCCATCACACAATTGGGCAAACTCAGGTTCAGTTTGTCCAAGGCCACATGGCTACTACGTGACAGAGGAGAATTTGAACCCAGGAATATCTCGCTCCAAAGTTTGTTTCTGCCAAAGCATCATGAGGAAAATAACTGACCCATCTTCCGATCTCATTCTCAAGTTGTGCATAGCTGGAAGAAAGATTTTAGGGCTGCCTCGCCCATGGTAGAAATGAGTATAATTGGTTTTTTCTTTTAATGCTAGTAACTTGACAATATCTTTATACTTCCATTAAGTGAAGATATAGCATCTGGTTTTAAAAGCTTCAACTCTAAAGCCATATAAAATGTCAATCAGTGTAATTTTACTTTTTGTTTTATTATTTTTTAAAAAATAAATACAAATAATTGCTATTGGGTAGTATCAACAGATATATCAAAATCAGTTGTTTAATATTCACCCACCTTTTAGAAGTGTCACCTACATTTATTGGAAATATTATCATAGAAGGGGAAGAGAAAGGCTTACACCTTATAACAACATAGCATAAAAGGACAGAGATGAAGGTCATTAATGATTTTAATTATTTTAAGGCCCATTAAAATTAGAGAAATATCAAAGCACCCACAGTGTTAAACATTTATTATTACAGCATTTTAGAATTTACTAGTTCATACCTTTCAATCACAGCAAGTTATTAGCAGTGAAGGGATGAACCCTCTTAAGAGGATTTTTATTTCAATGATAGGGTGTTATGGACAAGACAATCTAAGTTTAAAAAAATTAGTAGCAAGCGCTAGTTGAGTTAATCAGTTAAAGACAAACTGTGCCCTTGGGACGCTAAATGAAAAAGCAACAGTAAAGCTTACAGAACTTAGCTCGTACAATTTGCCTTGAAGGCGGAAGATTGGTTCCCTGAAATAGCAAAGAATTATATGCTTTAGTTCAGAAAAAAAGTTTTCAAAATAAAGTCTATTATTACCTCTTCTCCTTTCAAAACAATGGAAAAAATTTTAGAGCAGAGGTTTCAATTTATTCAACAATTGTACCTCTGAATTTTTTAAAAAACTATAAAACCATCATTGTTTTGACTTGAAAAGAAATAACAATGCAAATATTCATTATCACATAAAACATAAAAGAAACAGCAAACTGTCAGAGTTAATGCAATCTCTGCAGAGCGCTATTAGTCAGAGACAGCTGGCCAGCCCAAAACACAAAAACTTAAAAGATCAGATCTTCTTAGGAATTAACATCTTCATTAACCAACAGGATGTGGTGTGGCAGAGATTAAATCTTAAATCCCAAACTGCCTTCTTTATGAGCTGTCCCTTCACTGTTACCAAGCTGTGCAAATGTGTGAACTAGTCAGCAGCACCAGAAAGCTCATGCAACTACTCACCATATTTTAACCTTCAACTGACTCACAGATTCAATGTTAAATCAAATTTAGGGGTAATGTAAGCAAGCAAAGCAGGACACAAGGAGTCAAATTTGAAAAGCAGAGCAAATAGCAGAAAAGTTATTTAAAATAAATCAATAGGGTTAACTGCATAAAATAGCAAAAAAAAAAAAAAAAAAAAAAAATGCAATTCACTCCAAAAACTTTAAAAGCAAAAACAAAACAAAAAGTTGCATTTCCAGCAAAATTCGCACGTGATTAATTTGCATTTAAAAAAAGTCAATCAAGCAATTTAGTTCAAATTCTTTGGGACATGCATGCTCTAATTCTTTTAAACAATTCCTACCTGATTTCCAATTGTGTTTTTCTTGTGAACCTGACTGCTCCTCTGCTGAGCACTGAGAAAAGCAAAGGAGAGAAGCACTGAAGAAAATCATAAGATTTTTTTCTGAGCAAGCAACAGATACTAAAATAAATACAGGCATTAAAAATATATCAACAACTGAGGCAGAGCTAATATAAAAAATCCAGGTCAGTTTAATTCTGGAAGCAAAACCAACTCAATGGAACTTCTAGAACCAATTAGTAATCACAAATCAAAAATAATACACCACAGGAAGAAAACCTGTATTGCTACATTAATAAGTCAAGGTTAAGTATTAGTGATATCCCACAGGTATATAAGATTGTACTGAAAATTGATAGCACTTTTTGAGTATATGCCATGTTCTAAGTGGTTTACAGATATTAGTGATTTTATTTTAATTTTAACCCTGTGAGGTAATATTCATTCATTTTACAGATGGAGAGACTGAGTCACAGAGAAGCTGAGTGGCTTCCCCCATATTACTCAGCTAACAAGTGCTGGTACTAGGTAGTCTAATTCCAGATCCCAAATTCATGATATCATCTAATCTCATTGCTTTGAATTCCACTATATTCTGACAACTCCCATAGTGCATCTTCAGCTTGGACCCATCTCATCAATTCTAGACTCAAATATGTTTTCAACAACTCAGCATTTCCACTTGGATGTCTAATGGGCATCTCAAACTTAATCTGTGAAAACCGAACTTGTGACATCCTCCCTAAATCCTGTTCTACCCACATTCTTTCCCTTTTTAATTAATGGCAATTCCATATTGCCAAGTGCTTAAGCCAAAGTCCTTGGTTCCTCTTTCTCTTACTTCCACATCAAATCATCAGCAAATGCTATTGACTCTACTTCTCAAAATGTCTTTAAAATTCAACATCTTTTTATTCCATTGCTACTACCTTGTTCCAAGCCACCATTATCTCTCACTGGCACTGTCGTCATCACTTACTCCTTGGTCTCTTTGGTCTTACACACTTGTCCCCCTAATGTCTATTCTCAACACAGAAGCCAGAGTGATCCTTTTAAAGGGGAGTTCCTGCCACTCTTCTGCTCAAAACCCTCTACTGCTATGCAATACAATTACACTCAGGGTAAAAGTCAAAATTCTTGCAGTGGTCCACAAGGCCCTTAACTCCCACTCTCCACCTCTTTGACTCATCTCCTCCTATTCTCCACCTCTTTCATTTGAGAAGTCCAGCCATACTGATCTCTTTTTTTTTTTTTTGATCCCACCATGCACACTCCCACCTCAAAGCCTTTATGCCAGCTGCTCCATCAGCCTAAAAAATACACTTCCTCCATATATCTGCATGGTTCCCAACATCACCTCCTTCAAGTCTTTATTCAAATTTATCTTTTCAGTGAGACCTACCACGACCACCCTATTCAAAATTGAATCCCTCCCTTCCTCCAGGATTCTCATCCCCTTTATACTGTTCTGCTTTTCTCTATGGCATTTTTCACCTTCAAACATACTATATAGTTTACTGATTTTTTGTGTGTTTATTATCTGCCTCCCTCCATTAGAATGAAAGCTCCTTGTGAGCAGGGGTTTTTGCCTGTTTCATTCACTGCTATAACCCCAGTGCGTAGAAACCACCTGGCACATAGTTGGCTTCAACAAATATCTGTTGAATGAGAAATCCAATGAGGCTGATACCATTATAACATGAGCACAGAGGGGATAAGAGCCAGATATCACCCTAACAATTTAACCCCAGAAATCTCAAGATTAGGCAATATGTTACTCTATCTCTCAAAAGATTGAAGGCTTTCTTTTGGTGAGTCCATGAGTAAACATATATCAATATAAGAAAATACAACTCATTTTGGTTATTCTGAAAAGACTAGCAATACTGAACCCTCTAACTGATTGTTTAGTTGTTTATAGAAGCTGTTTTGGAGATTAATGAAATAGTCTAAAACAGAGAAAAGACAGATTAAGGTTATCAATCAACTGTTTAAAGTAGTGGGATATTATAGCTCAGCAGCACATCAGAAATCAATGCCACACTTAGAACAGTTGCTCAAAATGGCAATCTTTTATAATCTCCCATGATGTATTTAAGCTGCTTCCCTTCAAACTCATAAAAAAACTATATACTACCTTCAACTGAGGATGGGGAAGAGGTGGGTGCTGAAAGGCCATACAGTATTTCATTACTAAAGATATTTTGTGTCTCTTTCTTTTTCAATTTGCTAATCTCAGAGTTTAGCTTTTCTTCTCTCCTCAGTTCTTATTATTTTTCTAGTCTTTAGTTAAATGCTTAATTCCCTTAATTACTATGAGATTCATCTCTCTCCAACCTTTTCTCTGTATAATCCAAATCTACATTATTCAGGTTTTTGTGGTGAGGTTATGAATGAGGTGAAGGTTGTGTCTGTGGCCAGGGGTCTGATGAGACCACACTGCCCTCTGGCTGCCCACCATGCCCTGATGCACAAAGTGTGCCTAAAGTACTACTCTTCCTGGGGCTTCAGATCCCATGCTTTCCTTCTCCAGGGTCCTCCAGGCTTTCCTCTCTTCTAGGAAGAAATGAGAAAACTACTATTATAATGTGATCATGCCTTCTTTATGGATATGACCATCTCTCCCAAGCATCATACTTGTGTTTTAGAGGTTTTTTTTTTTTTAAACAGGAACTGTTTTAAAATAAGTCACTGACTAGTAGTGGTAACTTCGAACTACGGCAGACTTACAGGTGTTTACTTTGAAGTAGGTGAACTACTGGGGACCCTCAAATTATGTATAGGTCCCCTTAAAATCATATAAGAGAAAAGAAACTGAATATAAAGCAAAAAACACAGAGATTGTTGATGACTCCTTGTGCTACCTTAGGCAAAGAGTATGACCTAAATGGACCTTAGTTTCTTGGCTTTCTTGGCTATAAAGTGTGTGTGTGTGTGTGTGTGTGTGCGTGTTAAGAGTCAGAGAGACAGAGACAAGTGCTGGGGCACTGTTTCTTAAGTTTCTTTTACATCTAAGATTCCTTGAGATGCAAAGTTACTCTCAGATGCTTGTGAAATCCACTAGGTGAAGAGATTTTCCACTGACATAGAATTTTCATCTACTAAATAATGCATATTTAGGATCTACCACTTGTAAGAATACGCAGGGAAAAAATAGATTTATTTTATAAGCCAATCTCAAATATTAGTGTTAGAACAAATGCTAAATTACCTTTACTTTTCACCTAAAAAATAATCTTTTTTGCAGCAACTGGCCCCATAAATCCAAACATACTGCTTTTAATGACGTATTTAGGTACTTAAATTTACTCCATAAGTAACATAATAAAAAATAATCTGCCTAGATAGAAAACATCCTTTATCATAATTTTTAGGAATGCAATGATAACTGAACTGAAAGTATTTCAAAATACTTATTTAAAAATGTGTTCACAGAAAACCATGTAAGGACTTGCAAGTTAATTTGAGTCTTTGGAGGTATTCTTGGTAATAGGTCCTTAACTGGTTATCTCTGCAATATTGTAAAACACACCTATATATAATGTTTTAATTTGACATAAGTCAAAACTGTTAGGGCACCAACTATCGGAAAGGAATTCTGTGGAACATATAAACATGAATAAGGTATGGTCCTTGTAAAGAGAGCCTACAATTTATCTAGTGTGGGTAGTGACATACATACACAAAACACAAATAACAAAGGAATAAGCTCTAAAAGAATAAATATGTGAGGCTGTAATAGAAAGCCAAAAAAGCGCTTCTGTTTCAAATGTGGGATATAATTAACCCCATATCTTATTATCTGTGTGTACGTTATTAATCATATAAAATTCCTACTACACACAAGTCACTGCTGAAGAGTTCGCCAGAACATTAAAACACATAAAACCAAATTAGGTTAATTAGTTTAATGCTCTGAGACATAATGATTTTGAAATTATATAACAAAAGGTTTACATTTTTATAAAAATAAGAGCACATTGAATGACATTCAAAGAAAAATAATCCATGTTACCTCTTAGCTCAAAAATTTTTTCTGCATATTTGTGTCTATCCATGTCCATGTGCACATGCAATAAGATTATAATAACATAAGAATGTGCCAAGGGGTATGTGTGACCATTTATCAGATAAATCCTGTACATAGGAATTGCTCTGAATGTTCAGAGAAAAGAAAGATCATTTTGGTCTGATTTGATCTGAGATTTTCATAGAAAACTTGAAAAAAAGTAAAATTTTAATAGAGGAAGAAAATCAACCGCACTCCAAGAGAATGGAGTAGTATAAGCAAAGCCAGGAGGTAGAAAGCTGGGGCATGTAGGAAAGTTGTGGAAAGTAAAACTAATATGGGAAAAATTGTATGACCATAGACTCAGGTTTGTATTCAATAAATGACCTTAAAAGCCACCTAGTACAATAACTCTATGTTAGGACCAATTATGGAGAATTTGGTCATTATACTGAAGGCAGCAAAAAGTATTCAAAGATTCTAAGCCAGAAAATGGCATGATCAAAGAAGTGTTTTATTAAATACTACCTCCCTGAAATAGGCAGTATCAACTCTGAACCAGGTAAGACAGGAAGCAGCCAGCCTTGACCCCCTCCCTCTGACTGTTGGAGTCCCGCCCAGCCTTCAAAATCAAAGCAAGTACCATTTCTGAATTATGCCTTCTCAGAAACCTCCAGTTATCTCTCCTTCCCATGAACTCCGCTAGCTCTTGGTCTGTGCCTGTATTCTATAAACAGGATTGTGTTATACGCAGGCCTCTAACTCGCCTCCAACAAGGTCTGCTGCTTGATGGCCAACAGTGTGTTGCATTAATCAGTTATCTCTACCTCTCTCACCACTGACATTACCTCGCAGTGTTTACAGTATTTTCTTAAGAAATATTTATGGAATTGTATTTTGATGCCAGGGTTATATATAACCAGATTCTTAATGTTTATCTGCAATAGGAAATTTAAATAATTTGAAGAAGTGTGCCATAGACATGTGCTGCAGCAAGAGTATGGTACATTTAGGAATCCAAAAGTGGCCAGTCTGGCTACAGCACAGAGTTAGGGGGTGGGATAGAGAGGAATAGTAACAATAGAATAGGCTGACGAGGTAAGCAAAAGACAAGATTCTACAGGGCCTTGGAAACCACGCTAATGAGTTTAGACTTATTCTGAAAGTAATAAGAATTCTAGAAGGAATTAGAAAGAACATGACAAGGGGCAAGGAGACCACTGTAGCAACCCACCCAAGAGAAGACTAACTTTAGTAGTAGCAATGATGATAGGAAGAAATAGAAAAAATTCCAAAAATATTATAGAGGTAGAATCATATGGACCTGTTAAAGATGGAAGGAAACAAAGGTGAGGGGAACAAGGAGTAAAGAATGACACTCAGGTTTCTGGTTTGAGCAACTGGGAGTTACCACCCACAGAGAGTGGGAACAATGGAGGAGGCATGAATTATAAAATCAGATGATGAGTTTAACTTGGGTTAATTAATATTGGGTTGAGGCTTCCCTAGGATATACAAGTAGAGATTCCCAGTATGTAGCTGAATATGGTAACAGTCCAAGAAAAAGTTCTGGAATGGAGATCTAGATTTAGAGGCATCAGATAAAGCTGGTAACTAAAACCACTGCGGTGGGTAACGCTATTGGACAGGGATAGTGCAGTGAGTGAGAAAAGAAAAGGGTCTACAGAAGAATACTAATAAAAAGCAGTTCTTAAGCCATGATCACAGGATAAAGAGCTCCAAAATAAAAACGAGAAGAAGTGGCTAGAGCAGAAAGAGGAAAGCCAGGAGACAACGGAGAGTTATTTCAGCAAAGGGATAGGATAGGTCTCTTCAACAAGGAGTGGTTAATGATGTCAAAACAAAGGACTCAGAGTTGTCCATTCAATTAACTGTTCGCTCCTGGCCAAAAGCAGTCTCAGTAGAGTGGTGTGGTAGAAACAAGACTACGGTGAGCCAAAAAGTAAAAGAGACGTGAGAAAGAAGAAAGAGGAGTACCGACTCTAAGTCAAACCAAAGAGGGCTCAAACGAATCAAGAAAATGGAGTCCCTCAGAGATGCAGATTCCATGGCAAATGTCAGAGTGTACCTCTCCCTCTACTACTATGTTTAGTTTGTAGAGGAGACTTGAAATTAAAAGAAACGTCAGTTGTGCTATGATGGAGGAATTACTAGAAAAATGGCAACATACAGACTAAGGCAGTGGAAGGGAAAAGTCTATTCTTTGTACTTTAGTGACAGAGCATTTAAAAAGCTGATTGTATATTCCTGAGCCCTGGGGTTTGTTTAGAAGCAGCTAACAGAGTTACCTCTTTTTTCTCTTATTGAAGCCACCACTGTAGGTTACCACCAAGTTGTCAATAAAGTATAGCCCGCTAAAGGACCCAGAGCAATCAACTGGATTCACCATATTCTAGAACTGTGCTGTCCAATACAGTCGCTGGTAGCCAGAAGTGGCTGTTTAAATTAAATTCTTAATTAATTAAAATTTAATTTTCATTTCTTCTGCTTTACTAGCCACATTTCAGCTACTCAATAGTAACATGTAGCTAGTGGCTACTGTATTGGACAGCATAGGTTATAAAATATTTCCATCATCTCAGAAAGTTCTATTAGACAGCACTGCTCTGGAGTAAAGAATCTCTTTTAGAATGTTCTTTTATATTACCCCAAGAAGATTATAAACAGTTGCTGAGAGTCCCAAGAGTGCAACTTATCACATGTAGGCTTGGCTCCATCCAATCAGATTGAAGCCAAAGGAAGAAGAAAACTACATGATGTTGACTGCCCCTGCAGGATCTTTAGTGAAGTCTCAGGCTAAATATTATGCAAGAAAACCCTAGAGAACTTGGGGGCCTATAAAACAAAGATGACTCATCTCCTAAGACTCATTTTAAGGATGAAGATAAAGTTCAAAATAACAGATCTGAGAATGAAAGAGAAAAGTGGAAGTCCACTTATTTTTAAAACAGTGCTTGAAACATTAGAATTTATAACTTATTTAAATAGATGATACTAACGATGTCCTTGCAAGTTGTTCAAATCTATATTTCTACCAGTCCTGGTAGGCAACCAAGCATTTAATTCCTAAATTGGCAAATAAGGATCTTGCTATAATCTAATACCTAAGTTTTAATTCCGCAAGAAAGAGAACATTCTCATGTAAGAATAGGAACTAGATACACCATTACAATGGAATATGATTATGTATTAGGGACACATAAAAAAGAATGTAAAGGTAAAGACCAAGATTGTTTTGGAATTTGGTGCCAAGGTTCACACATACTGCCTTTAGTAAAATGGTAACAGAGACATTCCAGAGGACCAGGAAAGAGATATAATGAATGCTACCACCCTTAGAATTTTCATGGTGCTCACATAACAAGAACTGAAATCTGCACACTATCATTTCAACTGTGAGAAAACAGGTGGGGAGACCTACTCAGCAGATTGAAAAACAGACCTCGGTCTGCTGTTTGTGGCATAGAGATGTTATTCTAACGGTGTGTATCTGGAGCCCATGTTTCTTAAACCACCGGACTGCAAAAATCTTAGTAACTCAGAAGGCAAACTGTGCCCATGAAAATGGAGAAGAGCACAAGAATTTGAAAGTTCACTCCCCACGGCATTCAGCTAACAAGCTTGCCTTTCTGTTCAGACAACAGGATTACTGAGAAAGAGAGGAAGTGAATGAAGAATAATTAATTGGAATAGCGTGTTTTCTTAAATAACAAAAACTAATTATGTTGTGTTAAGAAAAATAGAATGTTGGGGTTTTTTTTTCACCAGGGAAGAATGACAAATTAAAATCCTTAAGTCATGAGGAAAGTTGACATTTCCTTCTGAAATACTAAGCTTTTAGGTTCAGAAACTATATTACAATTGAAAAATCAAGCCTTCAGAAATTAAGAAATTCCAAAGCAAGTCTACAGCAGCGCTTACTTGGACACATTACACATGGTACATATTTTACGGTCCATGTTTAACAAATAACTAGGAGATGAAAAAAAAGTTTCACATATTCAACACAGCAGAATAAATTCTATAGCAGAAAGAATTTTGAGTTGTTCTGAACACTACTCTGAGACATCACTTTCCATTAATCTAATTTTAGCAATTTGTTTTCCTTTCTTTTTGGTAATTTTTAGAACAAAAAGTCATCCCAGTGGAAAAACAAACTACATGTGTAAAATACTCTATACATCACCATCCTATAAATCTGAGGGGTGGTCCTCCTCTTTTGGTAAATCTCTAAAAATCTCATGAAACTAATGCTTATTTTCCTCAACTCTAGCCTTTAATTTTCCATCTTCAGAACTTAAAAGTACTTACATAATTGTCTTCAAATATGGCTTTTCTTCCTTGATGGAAACAGCATTCCTGCCAACTTCAAAATTTATAGCTACAACCATATTTTTTTAATTTTTAAAAGCACAAAAAATACCACAACTCCTCAAAGTAATTTTGAAATGAACACTTCTTCATCATCATAATTATCCCATGTCACATTGAAATGCACTCCAACTCAGCATACAAACAGAAAGAACATTTACCTCTGAGTCTCAGTGCAAAATATTACATCTGGAGATAACATCAGCAACTAAAAAAGTCTTTCAGTGGCAATCATACTCCAGTCATTAAAAACGTCATAAATGAAGTAAAATGGTACATCTCGTAGAATCAAGTTCTTTGTGTGTGTGTGTGTGTGTGTGTGTGTGTGTGTGTGAGTGTGTACATATGGTACTTTCTCACTTTTACAGACTGCACCACAATTTTCAAAGGCACTTTCACATAACTTCATTAATTTGATCTTCCGACAATCCTGAAAAGTATACAAGACAGGGATTTTTTATTATTCCATTTGACAGAGCAATAAACTGAGATACAGAGAGACTAAGTGGCCAAAACCCAAACCTCATCAGTGGCAAACCCTGGAAAAAGAATTCAGACTGCTGACTCCCAGACCAGTCCTTCAAAAGGAAGTTTAGGTGTGCAGTTTAAATTAGATGAGAAATGTGCAAAGTTGCTGGGTTTCTAAAGCAGTTTGAACAATGATTCTTTTTAGTCCCCTAACATCATAAAGGTTCACAATCTATCTCACTGCTGGAAAAATGGGACTGTCACCTGGATTACAGAGAGACTGTACCAAAGGGCTGTAATTGAAGTATTTTCATTTGCAAAATTATACGCCTTTGAAAACCTAGTCAACATAATACTTTAGTTCAACAGCTTCTGAGGTAGAAAATATTAAAATTTACTGGAGAACATAAACTCTGGACCATTTATCTTTGAAAATAAGTAAAAGGATAATCTAGGGGGAAAATGTTTCAAGCAGAGTATAGGGGTGAAATTTAAATTTAGTGCTGGTTACAAAACATGTTCAAAACTTGAATCCTTCCAAACTGATTATGATTTTTTTCTCTGTTTCCTCCTTGAATCAGGATACCATAACAGGACAGTGCTGCAATATCCTTTTCACTTTTAAGTTATGGTGTCAAGTTTATATCTGCATCTGCTACATTTTTATAAAAATCAAACTGGCATTTGTAACCAATAAAAATCAACATGAAAGGAAGTATTCCTGGTTATTTCAAATGACTCAAGGATTTCTTTTTCTTTTAAATTCCTCAAAGAAGCAAGTGAAGTAAGTGGAGAATGCATCAGTTTAAATTTTTACCTGCATTTCTCTATACTTTTCAATTATTAGGCAAGCTCCTAAAAGACAATTTTTTTTTTCCTTTTCTTTTTCTTTCCCCCATAGCAACTAGAGCAGAGCTTGGAACAGGTCACAAGGATTTCACTGACTACACAGAAAACCAGGTAGAAATTCTCAGGTCCACCCTTCCAGGCCTAGGGACAAGAAGACACACCAGAGTCTAGGTTTCTTGCCACTGGTGATTTTGCAGAGGGAAATGAGCAGTACGGATGATGAGAGCCATGGGGGCAAGAAGACAGGGGAGCAGGTCTGTGTGAAGTGGCTGTGGAGTAAATCCCTATCTAGAAGTTGGAGCGGGCAGTGCGGCTAAAAAAAGACAACTGTCTAAAGGAACATATTAATCACTGAGTTCTAACAATTTTACACATAAGTCACAGACAGGAAACAGTTGAAAAAACTAATGTACCAAAACCAAAAACTAGTGTACCACACAATAGTAATAACTGCTGGATGCAAAATGTGTATACACTATTTGTTAGGCCATGTTCAGAATGAGAAAATTTTCTGTTGAATAATTGGGCCTTTCCTCTCTAAAACATGCCTATAAATTCCTCAGGCCACTGTTTAGTTTAGGTCACATGATCTAGATATCTGTTTCTTCTAAGTCAAAATGTAAAACTAAGTCAGTCTAGTTTTACATTTTCTTGTGTTTCATTTTTTATTTGTCCCTATTCTTGAATACATAGTAAAGTAACAGTACATAGGTGTCTTTATTTTTTATATAAAATAAACTATATTTTATATACTTGAGGTTGGAACCACTTACATGCCACAGGTATATTTTAGAGTTAGAATCAAAATTCTTTAAAAGCAATAAAAAACAGATTCCACTAAAGGGCAGGAAAAAATGGTAAATTCAGGGTCTTGAAAATGTCACACAATAAATAACCAACCTTGAATACTTAAGCATAATGTTTACCTGACAATATCTGTGAATATAGCAATAGAATATTAGAATATAACAGAACACATGTATGATAGAATAGCAATATATAGACAAGCTTATATAAAGTATATATACTTCATAGAAAAGAGAATGTTCATCCAAAAAGATTACATCTAAGTTCACAAAGGACAGTTTTTTTTAAAAAAATAGGCCACTGTAGTCTGATTTAGGGATGGCCAAATAGCTTGTATCCTGTGAATTGCACTGGGTATTTCAAATTTATGTGAGAAATTGTTCCCTAACATATTTTAAATGTGCATCTGTTACTGCTTATCTATGGGAGCTCAAGTACAAACTGCAGATCATCATCCAAAAACAAGGAGTATCTGAGCTACATATGATTTCCCATGCTGTACAATAAAGAAGCCAACTTCTTTATTCAGAGAACATGGCCCCATGGCCACGAGGCTCAGATCTCCTCAGTAGGTTGACTCAGAGTTAATCCTGACACAGAATGCTGGGGTTGTTGTATAAATTCACATGTGTATTTGAGACAAATCAGCAGGAGGAATGCATGTGACAATCAAGGATTTCACGTACTTTGCGAAGCCAATGAAATCTTCGTGGTTGGTGTTGATGTAGGAGACTTGGATGTCGATCAACAGCAATACCTATAAGTCCAAGAGAATCACTTCAGTGAAAACCCATCTTAAATATTCTCAAACACTAAGTTCGGTAATAGCCTACAAATCATTTATCTTTATTTAATTTTAAAAAGGATGCTTCAGTTAGAATGAAAAGTTGCATTAACTTTTTTCATTAGACTCTCATTTTTACTCTAAACTCAGAAACAAAAGATCTATGTGAAAAGTCTGAGTCCCACATGAAGACAACAGCATTACAGTTTATAAGCATGTACTTAACATGCTTACTTAACACAGAGCCAACTTAACACAGAACCTAGAATTATTCTATTCCTCTAAAACGTAGGTGTAACGTTCAAAAGGACACATGTGTAAAAATACATGTGGCAAGAAGGCCATGCAGGAGCTGCTTAGAGCTTCCTGCTCCTGTAGACACCATAAGTTAGCCACAAAATAGCAATATCATCTCTTGTTTTTCCTCTCCTCTTCTACCTCTTTAAGCTCCCTATAGGCAAGTAGGAGAAGTATCTCATCAACCAACTCAAAAAGGCAATATACAAATAAATAGAAAGCCTCCTTGAGATCAATAGGCTTCACTGAAGGTGACATCTGAGTGCATCGAAGCATTCGTGCTAACAGTTCATTGGCACAGTCTATATAATGTCCCCCAGGAGGTGCGTCCTCAGGAAAGCCTTCCCTGATCCTCACCCCACACCCTTACCCAAGACCAAGTTGGATCATGCTATTACTCTCATATAGTCTATAAATCATGATTATATTTTTATGTATTATACCCTATACTTTTTCTTTGTGGTGTTTATCACAAATGTAATTAATTATTTATATTATATTTTGTTTGATGTTTTGCTTCCCTGCAAGACTGTAAGCTCCATGGAAGCAGAGATTATATTTATCTTGTTCACCACTTTATCCCCAGAACCTAGCATGATACACACAACAGGTGCCTGAGAAATATTTGTGGCTGTAAATTCTATGACGATCTACCAGTCTTGAAGAATAGTTTATTTTAAAGGGAGAAATTTATTCCCATATAATTAGTACATGGCCAAGTATTATTGTTTCTCACTCATTACCCAATGCTATGGTCTCTGAGGCTTTGCTTTTGTGGCTAATCTCAGTTGGTCATCTGACCAAATCTCGCTGTGAGCCCCAAGGAGCCCTATCGAAAAAAAGACTAAATGAATCACCCCAAACCCATCCCCACTACCAACATAAAGTCAATGCCCAGGCGCTAACTGGGTCAACAATATCATACTTGTATGAAAACTTTCATATCATCAGATAATAGTTTTTTTTCTTCTCTTAATGAAGAAAACTGAACAGTTAGGAGGAGTCATCACTATTAGATTATCTGTGGCATTGCCACTATTCTCCCTACAATAAATCCAGATTCTATTAAGTTTTATACCCCAAATCCATTTGGCTAGGAGTTTGGATCAATAAACCATAATATTCAAGCACAAATTAGTAGTTGCCACCATAAAGAGCAAAATATCTACATAATTCTCAACATTGCCAAAGGTTATCATGAATATCTTGGACGTTCACACACATTAACTTGGACTGCAGTACAGGGGAAAAGTGGAAGAAAAATAACAACTATGGCTGTTCTCATTCATATTCCTGGAAACTGGGAGTCTGTTTTCATCCTAGGAAAAGAGCCAGGTCGCATGTGGGGGATGAAAAGGAAAATAGTACATTTTTTCTCTTTTTTTCACTCTCTCAGAGTTTCTCACTGCCTTTCTCACCCACAGTTATTAAAAATTTAGTTGAAGAAATGTAAAGCTACCCCTGGTAGCAGTAATCACCCACAAAGCCAACCATTTCAACATGCAATTACATGTATGGAAGCACCTGGAATAACAGCAGGCACACACCGAAGCTCAAAAAACCTTTGTTTTAGAAAAAAGTTCAGACAGATTTATGGTTTTTCATATTTTTAATTCTGAAGAATTTCCCCTACACACAAAGTTTCCAGAGCAGAGGTTGGTAATAATTCCATTTTTTAAAAAACTGCAAGAATACCTCAAAGCAGTACTGGTACAGAGGTCTAAGGAAATGGGTCACTCTCTGACCAGTGACTTCAGAAGTACCATATGGCCTAAAGCAGCACGGAGTTCAGAACTCAAATGTGAAATCTATGCAAACTGACATGTTCACGTTACCAAAAACATGCACGTTTTTACTATGCCACACAGGTCCATATTAGCAGTGGCAGGCACCAGCTTCTTCGGGCAGTTGATAACTGTCAAACCAGGCCACCTGAGATGGTCACTTAGGAGAGAGATGTTCGCTCCCTCCCTTAACTCCCACTTGGGGAATGAATTAATCACTACATCAGAGGTACAGATGGAAGACAGTCTCCCTTGAAATCAGAAAAGGCAATTCTTTCTCATGTCTACTATGTGTCATAGCTCTTTAGGAATAACAAAAACAACTAAAATTAATGAAGAACTAAGAACTATATCTGGATTACTTCATTTCATCCTCACAAAATACCTGTGAGTTAACTACCATTATTATTCCACTTTCAGATGAGGAAACTGAAGAGTAAAAGTAATAAATAACTTGTTCATTTACACAGAAAGCAAATGATAGAGCTTGGATTCGAACTCAGGCAGTCTGAACCCAGAGCCCACAACATTTTTTCTTTTTTAATAATTTTTTTCCTTATTTTTTTGGCTGCATCGGGTCTTAGTTGCGGCACACGGGATCTTCGTTGACGCCTGTGGGATCTTTCATTACGGTGCGTGGAACCCGCGTCCCCTGCATTGGAAGGCGGATTCTTTACCACTGGACCACCAGGAAGTCCCTGGAGCCCACAATCTTAATGACAATGAAAAGTTTGAGTGTGTCATTTCAGTAAAACAAAAACTCTGACACATGAAACATGAAAAAGTTAACTGATTTAGATATGAACACAAAGATAACTAAGATAATAATTGTACAGTTTTTTCCTCAATATTGTTTTTACACAGGATCCCTAAGAGTTAAGTAGGATGTATTATCATTTGAACTGCATAGAATAAAGACACAAATTAAAACGGTTATCTTATTTACTTAAGGTCAGGAGTACAGTTGATAACAGAACTCGTTTTCTTGGTCCAGCAGGAGCCGTGACATCAGGTGTGTGGGGGAACTTCTGGTCTTGGGTTGTATACCTGGACCCAGGCTTGATTTCACTGGCTCATGAGTTAACATTGATTTGTTTATCTCTACTAAGTCACAAAGCCTACTTTCTCCACTTTTGGCTATTGTGACTACTCCAAGAGTGAGAAAGTTGCAAAATAAGTGAAAACTATGAATAATCGTTTGTTAACTTTCAAAACACGATGATAAAAAGTAGCAGCAATGAATCCCAAAGCTCGAGCAGAGAGCAGCAAGTTGTTACCAGAGTCACTCACAAATATCCCAACCTGCTGGGCCTCTATTCCTCTGTCTCTTAGCTTTCTCCTTCCACGCCCACCCCAACCCTATAATACCCTCTGACACATGTTGCATGTGTCTCTCTCCCTGTGGTTTGTCTCTACCTCTCTCTCTCCTATTCTGCCTTCCTCCTTTTCCCCAGTTCTTTCTCTCCTTCTTCCCAATTCACCTAAGAACCACAAAATCTTGGAATTCTAACTTATAGAGGACTTCAGAGATCATACAGACCAACATTTCAACGTTGTACATGAGAAAACAACAGTCCCGAGAAGTGATTTGCTCAAGAACATGCTGTTATTCTGTGGTGAACACATGGCTTGAGTCCAGTGTCCTCTCCACGCTGTCACACTCGCAGCTGTGTCCTGGAACTGAAGAGCATCTGAAAACCTTTGTGTTTCCCATTATAATGTTTTATAAGTAACTAAGAAAACATCCACCTAAATTTAAGAAGCTTTAATTACTTTCATGTAGTCCTTAACTTTTTCCAATGAATTATCCTCACTTGAAAATAATTGTTCATTCATAGTTAGCCAAGATTCGAAGACAATTTCAAAGCCACTCCTTACAAACCATATGTATTTACAAAATAGTTAGAAATGCTTAAAAGAGCTGTTCTTAAATGTTTTTATTTTTTTAGTCATAGATTCCATGGATAAGCTGATGAATAGCTTTATCCATTCTCCTCAAGAAAAAAAATAAAAACACTAAACATTTTGCAAAACATTTTAGCAATTTATGAATATCCTGGTGCCCATCTGTGGGCCCTATTTTAAAGAAAAAATGTGATATGTTTCTGGATTAGTGGTTTTCAAAGTGGGGTGTGTACATGCTAAGGGTACACATGATGATTCATGAAGTGTTGAAAAAAATAATGGAACTCCTATTATTGCTTTTTAAATGTTATCCTTCTAAGGTCTTTATATATGTTTATATTTTTAACATACACAAGATGTTAGTATAGCAACACTACACTACTTATATAGCAACATGTATAAAATTCATAAATAAGTAAAAATAAACATATGTGGTGGTGTTCTCAGCTCTTTTTTTTTCCATTCAGGGATACGCCGACTGTTGGAGACCACCAAACAACCCTGGGGAGATCTTCCACTTCCCACAAGGACCCTGCCCACCAGGGAAGGCCTCTCCTCACCTGGTCCTTTGTCTTCCCTTCTCGCTCACGAATGTGGTTAGCAACAATCCTTTCCGTTTCCTCGCAGAGTCTGGGGAAGTTTGCCAGCTGTCAAGAAAAACAGATCTGAGTGTTAATACTCAAATATTTATACTGCCAAAAAAGAAACAAAAATAAGTTATGTTGTATTCCAGAAGACATGCAGTACCATTCTGGAAGCAGAAGTGAAATATCCTAAAGAAGAATGTCAGAGTGACAGAAAAGACTGCACAAACTACAATCAGAAGTAACTACATTATCTGAGAAGAAACACTTCAAAACCAGCAGAGAAATTCCCTGCAAAGAAAACAGAAACCCAGATACCATCCAGCTCTATGCTGTACAGAGTTAGCACTTAATAAAGTTCAAAGACGAAGAAGATAGAAATGAGGATGAAAAGGAGGATAATGACTAATATTTATAGAGTGCTTACCATGTTCCAGGTTGTGTGCTAAGCACCACATGAATTACCTCATTCGAAATTCACAACAATCATAAAAGACAGATCTGATTATTAATCCCATTTTACAGAGGAGGACAGCAAAGCGCAGAGAGGTTAAGTAACTTGCCCCAGACTGCACAGTTCAAAATCGGTGGGTCCAGGATTCCTACCCAAGCCCTCAGACTCCAGAGTTCATGGTCTTGTCCATCACTCTTTGAGGATGATTCACATTCCATGAACCACAGAGATCATTTTTTTAAATTCCACCCTAACAGATGTGTTTTTATATACATATTTTTGGCAAAACTGCAGAAATAATGCATGTCAATCACTTATCCCATCTCAATTATGCAGGTAATTGTCCAAAATTTAGTTTGCAAAAATGAATGAATTATAGTTGTTTTCAGTGTAAGGAAGAAAAAGAAAAGGATGCTATCAATACAAGGATGTTCAAGGAAGCCTAACCTAAAAACGGGGCTTAGTCGGGTAAAGTTGTGTGGAACAGCTGTGGGGAGAAGGGAGCTTGCCAAGCACAGGAACATGTGTGAAGGCGCTGGAGGACAGAGACAATGAGTGGTCAAAGAAGTAAAGGAAGGTCAGTTCAGACAGCAAGGGGATGGTCTTTAGGCAAAGCTAGAATGGTAAACAGGGGCTTGATCCTTGTAGACCTGTTAGGAATTTTGGCTTCTGAAGCAATTCAGACGGAAAATAATGGAACTTGGACCGGGACGGCAGCAATAGAAATGGAAAAAAGTGGGCAAATTCATGGTTTATGACAGGCAAAGATTAATTCCATTTATTATATAAAGCACTTGCAAATTAATAAGATTAACACTAACATCTCACATAAAAACAGGCAAAAAACGTGATTTAATTTAAAAAGAAATTTAATGGTCAATAAGAGAAATATTAAACTTCACAGAGTAATGCCAAGAAAGATAGTAACTACTATGTTGTCAAGTTACTGTAATCATTTTTATAAGACTTAATGCAGGTGAAGGTGTACTGAGACTAGCACAGTTTAAACTTGCTGAAGGGACGTCAATGAGAATAATCTTTCTGTTAAGCAATTTGGCAATATGTTTCAAAAATTTTAAAGACACACACACGTCAGTCTAATTACTTCATGGGATTCTGAGCTAAAATAAGGAAATTCATCACAGCGTTACTTGTAATAGCAACAATAAGACAAATAGACATAACTCTATAAGCCACCTAAGTATCCAATGATGTTAAATTAATTAAGGTAGGTCCACTAATGGGATGTAATAAGCCATTCCAAATAATAGCTAATATTTGATATAATACTATCTAATTTATAAATAATATCTAATAACATGCTAAAGTGTCTATAATATGACACTGGGTGAAGAAAACCAGGCGACTAAATATAAAATGTGATTACACACAAGCATACACACACACTCATAGCCACAGGCCACCATATACACTTGATAGCCTTTGAGGATATAGCCAAAGACCTTAAAAACTCCAAAATTCTTGAGTAATACTGTAGCACATAATATTTCCCCTAACTTGTATGCTAGGCCTCCCTGAGGTGTGATTGCTCCATGGTCATTGGGGTCACTGTGCACACCTACTTTATAGCATGCATGATGCACATCAGTGTCTTAGCAAGACAACAAACTGCACTACTTCATGGAACCGTTGTGATTACAAATCACATATAAATGCTAAATCACCTAATGCTGTAGGTCTGCTGTCTGTGAACAGAAAAGAATCTACACAAATACTACAAAATGTTAATTAGCAACAAGCTCTTTGAATGATGGGCTTATGCATAATTTTAATTTTTTTCTATATACATGTCTGCATTTTCCAAATTTTTCCACAACGAACATACTTTTTTTTTTAAATTAATTAATTTATTTTTGGCTACATTGGGTCTTCGTTGCTGTGCACGGGCTTTCTCTAGTTGCGGCGAGAGGGGGCTACTCTTCATTGTGGTGCGCAGGCTTCTCATTGCAGTGGCTTCTCTCGTTACGGAGCACGGGCTCTAGGCACTCGGGCTTCGGTAGTTGTGGCACACGGGCTCAGTACTTGTGGCTCACGGGCTCTAGAGCGCAGGCTCCGTAGTTGTGGCGCACGGGCTTAGTTGCTCTACAGCATGTGGGATCCCCCCGGACCAGGGCTCAAACCCGTGTCCCCTGCATTGGCAGGCAGATTCTTAACCACTGCGCCACCAGGGAAGTCCTAGAGTACTTTTATAACAACATCATTAGAGCATAGAAACCTGGCTGCCTTGGTCACCTCAAAATTCACAGCCCAGTGTCTGTTCATGAGATCACCAAACCATCACCCCTTTACTGAGACCCCTAGCTGAATTCTGAGATCTGTGCTCATTTAGGGGCTTACTTCATGAATAACTTCAAGACACAAATGAAGCTTCCATTTTGAGTTTTGGAAACATTCTTCAGGGACAGTTCTATCATTCTGGAAGCCCTTTTATACTCTGAGAATACTGCAAGTTATTTTTGTGAGGCCTATAAAAAGTTTCTAAGTATGGAAGGGATAGCTGATGAATACTTGTCCTTCTTCTTGACTAATGCAAACCTAGGTGGCACATCTGGCACAAACCACTAGCCTGCACTAGGCCACCAGAGCAACTGTTCCTCCTCTGCACTCACAGTGTACCCCAAGCTATCATTGCATACTTGCTTTTGATGATAGCCACACTAACATAGAACCACACTCCTGCAGACAAGTGACTACACAAGCAATAGCAGTCTACTAAATAGGATGGGAATGCCAATAGCATTTACAATGTGGATTATAGCAGATTATTTCTAAAACACCAAAGAGTGGCAATATAAATATTTATTCAGAAACTAAATACTTGATAGCTGAAGGACCCCAGACTAGTATGCAGACATCAATAAGTCAAGGAAAGGCCAAAATGATAAGAGCGTCCCATGAAGTAGAAACATCTAAGAACCCTCCAATCTACTGCCCTTGGCAGGAGGATTGATTTTTTTGTGTGTACCTCCTGATCTTTCCAAGCTCAATTTCATCAGGAAAGGAACACGCCAGAGCCATATTTTTGTATCTACAACTGAGAAAACTGGATGTAAATGAGCCTAAATTCTAAGTGGGATAAAATAGAAAGAGAACACACTAGAAGAACTGTCCTCAGAGAAATATTGAAGGGGACAGTAAGCAGGAAAGATCTAGGCATTACTGAAAGGCAGTAATGAAGCCAGTACAGTTTCTAATTGGTTGATCTTAAAAGGTTTGTAGGAGTGTAAAAAATGTTGTGGGAGTATAAAAATCAAAATGATGGTTTTAATTGCTGGCTCCCAAATGTAATGCTCCAGTCCCAATTCTTCATAATACATATAGGAAGAAGGCAAAAAAAAAGTCCTACTGACATTCAGAATGACTTCTGAGTAGGCTTTCTGCCACTCATTTCATTACCTCATTCAGCAGAGTCCCTGCTCAGTTTGCATGATGTTCTACTTAGCTTTAACAGATACTCAGCTGATTGCTCACTTCAATCCCTTGCCTCTCTTCTATGTCTCTTACTTAAGGTGCAATCAGTTTTCTCAACCACTTAAGTCATTATAATTTTCAATCTCTTTTGCTCTGGATGTTGAACTAAAAGCTTACCATTGTAAGAACACAATTTTTTGTCAAAGTCATCAAAATTTTAATCACGTGTGCCAAAATAATATTGACCTAGAAATCACCATCATTAGATTTTTATTCTTCTATTAATTATTTAAATATTCTGCAAATTGATTTATACAGGCTCAAGGAATTAAGGCTTTGTTATTGGATATAATAATTTTATATTCTTAAATTTATTTCACATCAGTCATTCATTTAACAAACATTCTTTGGGCACCACTATAGGCCAGCTCTGAGCTCAGTTTATGTCAAAGTACCTGATATTGGAAACCTCACAGTCTTGAATGGCAGGTTGACTATACGGATAAATTGTTATACGAGAGAAATATTTCACAAAAATCAAGGAGAAACACAAAGAAGTAAGTGGCTAAATCTGCTCTGAGAAGGTCTCAGAAGATTTGATGCTTAAACAATGACAGCAAAGCTTCCAGACAAAGCTGAACATCTATTAAATGATAAATTACTTCTAAATAGCTTATGTTAAAATTATGTTGAATATTCTTAAATAATAAGGAAGATTAAATGGAGTAATAATACAATATACATGTATTTAGGAATCAAAACTTTAAATATATAATTCTAAGAGAAAACTTTATACTTGTTCTGAGACAAAGTAGCATCATCATTTTTTTAAATACAAAAACATGTTTTAATAAAATCCAATCTTTTAAGTATTATTTAGGTAGTGTTTAATTATTTTGATGGGACGTCAATATAAAAATTTAATTTTAAGCATGGAGCACATTTTTCCCTAGAGGAAAAAAAATCACTTGAAAGACATTTCTCCTCAATAAAAATAAATTATACACTTACAAAATGTATTAACCATTGATTAATCAGATCATGAGAGCCATACTATTAGGTTTCTCTTGGAACATGCACAAGACCAGGTAAGACTCTATACCTTCAAGAGTAACGAGTTCAATGCCTTAAGCAAAGACTCAGGTTCTTAGGTAACCACCTGTTCACAGTTCCATTGCAAATACCACTGAGAAAATGAACTAAAACCAGAATAAAATTTCTTTTATGTGCATGACTTGAGTTGATGGTTTGGCTGACCTAAAGATATGGGCTCTATTTTGATCAAAATGTTATAAACCGTCCAGTGTTGGCCACGCACTACAAACTCGGTAGCCATAATGATTTCACTGCTTATAAAAGCATGCAATAATTTTATTCTATTTATGTGAATTAAAATCTGCCCCTAAAACCCCTAGTGATTTTTAATCTGTGTGTAGCATAATGGTGGATTTATTCAGGAGATGAGAGAATATTTATTTGGGCACAACACATTTGTTATGAAAAAAGGAAAAACAGAAGTATTCATATTTACAAAAGTGATCAAAAATGAGAAACAATTCTAGTAAAACAGGTCAAGAAACTTCACAAGCGTAAGTGGGAAAATTCTTTATTGAGGATTCTATATTTTAGGAGTGGCATATAGGAAGTCTAGGAAGATCTAAGTGAAGTTGGTGAAAAGGGGAAGGATGCCAGATCCCACCCGGGTGGCCTTGGGTAAAGTAGTCAGAGAGAAAGAAATACTGTTAGCCCTCCTTCTCCAAGTGGGCAAATCCCAAACCTCAAATATTTTCTACAAATGATGGGAGAAATGTTGAGCTCTGTGAAGGAAGAGCATATATGGTAAGTTGATATGTTCTCCATTACATATCTGACCTTATTATTTCTTCTAAACAAAGAAATGAAGAGAATGCTAGCGTTATTTAGCAGATGCTAAGGAATTAAAACAAAAAGCCCAACCTTAAGTGAAATAAAGCTGAAAGGTAGTCAGAAGAGCCATAATCTCATTAAGTAATCAGAAAACATCCAAACAGGAGGGCAGGAGGGCGTTGGTGCTGGGTCAAAACAATACCTGAAGACAATAACCAGGTTTTCATCACCACTCTTTCCACATTTATTTCTGGTAGACATTATTAAGCAGTTAAAATGGAACAAGAAAAATCATGCAGAAAGTAAGAGGAAAAGCAGGGGCCAGGGTAAATTATAAATTAAGAATTAATTGCAAAGATCATGAATCCTTTAATGAATTGTGAGATTAAAAGGTGAGATTACTATCTCTTGACTTTTAGTCAAGTCCCAGGACTGAATTTCATGTAAAACCCAACAAATGATTCAAACTTTAATACCCAGCCTGATTTGAAACCTGAGTACCATGGCCCATTACATGAGGCATCTGCTGTATGCGAAGCACAGCACAGAGTGTTTGACTGGACAGCCAGCCATTAGAAGAGATGAAATGCAAGTCTTTATGTACAGAGTGAAAACCAGAGCAGATCTATCGAGACCTAAAAGAAAATCCTATCTGAGCATGATGTTTTGTGTATTCTCTTTCATCCTACAAGCTTTCATGGAAGTTACTCAAGTGACTACTTTAGCCAAATGGAAAATCACCTGCCAAGTCAATGAGACATGATTCATGTATTCAATTATTCATTCAATAATTATTATTGAAAACCTGGATGTTCAGGGGTTATAAATAGAGTAATGAGCTTAACAAACCAAGTCCCTACTCTCATGGAGCTTACATTCTCCAAGTCCCTTTACTGTCCAACAATCACAACAACAAAAAAAGACATATGTAGTATAATTCATGTGGTCATATGTGCCACAAAGAAAAACAAATTTGGTAAGTAGATGAAGAATGATATGTGTGTGTGTGTGTGTGTGTGTGTGTGTGTGTTCGAAGGAAGCATGTGCAATTGCTGACAGAAAAGTCAGAGGGAGACTCTGATTATGTGGCATTTGAGCAAAGACCTGAAAGAAGCTAGGATGTGACCCATGCAGATATCTCGAGGCAGAGCATTTCCAACACTGAGAATGAGAAATGCAAAGGCTCTGCACCACATCTCCTTGACCTGTTGAAGAAACAAGGAAACCAGTGTAGCTGGAGTGGACTGTGGGGAGGGAGATGGGGAGGAGTTTAGAAATGAGAAGGAGCAAGATCATGCAGGGCCTTGAAAGCTGTGGTAAGGTCTTTGGATTCACTGCTTAGTTACGTGTATTCAGGGTCAGATATCTACTTACCTAACATGCCACAAAACTCAGCATTTCTTCTAACAGCCCTTTTTAATGAAAAATCTTTCCCGGTGTTTCTAATAACCAACTAATGTATCTTTTTTATTTCCTTGCAAAGCGTTTTTTTCTTTTTTCTAAGCAGGGGGAAAAAAATCAATTAATTGGTATGATGGTGATCCAAGAATGTGGCTTCCCAACAGGCCAATAAATGGCACAGTTGCTAAACTGTGGTTAAAAAAACAAGATGTTCCTCTCAGTGCTTCCTGCAAAAAGGCTCAGGACCCTGCAATGAAGCACTGGAGAAGAGGCAGTAGAGAAAAGCAGCTGAAAGATGATGCCCACCAGAAAACTTCCAAAGTTGAGATGTCCCTGGAGTGAAGCCAAATAGCTCGTAAAACTCTAATGTCCCTGTCTTGTCCTCCAGTGCCCCAGAGACCACAGTGAGAAAACATCCAAGAAGAAGTGCATTCCCCCAGGTTAGCTTTGCGCCTTGTTATCTGAAAACATATAAATCCCATGTGTTTCATTGATGTTTATTTATGTGGCTTAAGGAAAAGAAAAGTTAAGTACTTTACACGTAAGAAATTCAACATGAGCAACTGTAAGTGAAAATATTGTTTTAAGTTTATATATATATATTCACATATACATATATATATATATATATTCACAATACAGTGAGAGTAACTATACACTTCAGATTGCCTGGAGCAGTCTTGGTTTACTCATATTATTCCAGTGAAAGTATTGATAGCTCCCCCTTTTAATCTCAAATCTGTGTTGGACAATAAATTATATGGTCACCTTATCTATGGGTTGTGTTCAAAAGGAGTCAAGTAATTAAGTCCTGGCATACTCAACTTTAATTAGGATTATTTTGCTTTACAAAAGACTTTAATTAGACCAGTTTTAAGGTAAAAAACAATTGAAGGTAGACATAATAAGGCCAAATATCAAGAACATCAAATTGAGGAATAAGGAAAAGGATAGATACCTGAAAGAAAACCTGTCCAAATTTTATCATTTTAAAAGGAGTGACTAGAGGAAGTGGCAAGGTGGTGGTGTAGAAGGACGTGAGCTCACCCCTTCTTACAAAAACACAACTAACTACTGAACAACCATTGACAAAAAAAAAAAAAAAAAAAAAAGCTGAAAACTACCAAAAAAGATATCCTACATCCAAAGACAAAGAAGAAGCCACAATGAGACAGTAGGAGGGGCGCAATAGCAATAAAATCAAATTCCATACCCGCAGGGTGGGCGACCCACAAACTGGAAAATAATTATACCACAGAAGTTCTCCCACAGGAGTGAAAGTCCTGAGCCCCATGTCAGGCTTCCCAGCCTGGGGGTCTGGCAATGGGAGGAGGAGCCCCCAGAGAATCTGGCTTTGAAGGCCAGCAGGGTTTGATCACAGGAATTCCACAGAACTGGGGGAAACAGAAACTCCACTCTTGGAGGGTGCACACAAGGTCTCATGTGCACCAGGACCCAGGGGAAAAAAGCAGTGACCTCATAAGAGACTGGGCCAGACCTACCTGCTAATATTGGAGGGTCTCCTATGGAGGTGGAGGGTGGCTGTGGCTCACTGCAGGGACAAAGACACTGGCAGCAGCAATTCTGGTGAGTACTCATTGGTGTGAGCCCACTTGGAGGTTGCCACTTCCTCCCCAAGACCTATCCCCTCCCAACAGTGCTGGGATGCCTCAGGCCAAACAGCCAACAGGGCAGGAACACAGCCCCACCCATCAGCAGACAAGCTGCTTAAAGTCTTCCTGAGCACAGCCCTGCCCACCAGAGGGACAAGACCCAGCTCCACGTACCAGTGGGCAGGAACCAGTCCCTCCTATCAGGAAGCCTGCACAAGCCTCTTAGACAGCTTCATCCACCAGAGGGCAGACAGCAGAAGCAAGAAGAACTACCATCTTGCAGCCTGTGGAAAAGAAACTGCAATCACAGAAAGTTAGACAAAATGAGATGGCAGAGGAATATGTCCCAGATAAAGGAACAAGATAAAACCCCAGAAGAACAACTAAGTGAAGTGGAGATAGGCAATCTACTGGAAAAAGAATTCAGAGTAATGATAGTGAAGATGATCCAAGATCTCAGAAAAAGAATTGGGGGGAGGGATAGATTGGGAGTTTGGGATTGACATGTACACACCGCTATATTTAAAGTAGATAACCAACAAGGATCTACTGTATAGCACAGGAAACTCTGCTCAATATTCCACAATAACCTAAATGGGAAAAGAATTTGCAAAAGAATAGATACATGTATATGTATAACTGAATCACTCTGCTGTACACCTGAAACTATACTCCAATATAAAATAAAAATTTTTTTAAAAAGGAGTGATTAAAATATTCTTTTTAAACCAAGTACAGATTTCTTTACCATCAGGATAACTTTAAAATATCTAAATTATTAATAAGTATTTCTAGAATATCTCATGTAGGATTAGTCATTGGGTTAGCTGTCAAAGATAAGAAGATAAAAGACAGCTCTTTTTTTAAAAGGAGCTTATCATCAGCAAGAGGAGGCATTCACCTAAACAAATAAATTACAAACAAACTGCAATGCAGTATCATAATTGTTATGATAGAAGTAAACACAGGGTTACAATTAAAGCACTAAGAAGGGAGTGAGGATGGAGACCAAGAAAGGGCTTACAGAGGCCCTTTAGGAAAAACAATGACTGAGCTGTATCTTAAGGAGACTCTCTAAACAAACAAAATCACATGTACAAATATTAAAGGCACAAAAAATCTTTGTGAATAGTGCAAATCACTTAGAAGGGCTGAAGCAAGCAAAAAGTGACAACGGATGTAGCTGGAGAGTTATTCAGGGATCAGATGGTGAAAACTAAACACAATCATAAATGATTTGAACTTTCTTAAGATATAAGGAGCCACTGAATAATTTTGAGGGAACAGGCAAAAACTATGTGTGCGTATTTTAGAAGGGCCATTTTGACAACAGTGAGGAGGATGAATTTGAAGATGACCAGTCTAGAAGCAGTAAGATCAGTTAGGAGGTCACTGTAGTAATTTAGTTTGGGGAAAAAAAAAAAAAAAAACTGTTTAGAGCCTTAAGTAAGAAGAGAAGGTAGTTGCAGTAGACTGTAGAGTAGACAGTTTCAGTTAAGAAGCTTGAGCTGGCGGTATAGATTTGGGGATCAACAATGTTTTAAGTGATAGTTGAACTATGGGAGATATGATCTGCCAGGGAGAAAGGAGAGAGAAGAGAAGGAAACCAGGAGCAAATTCTGGGGGACTCCAGTGTTTAGAGGCAGGCAAATGTGGATAAGCTCTTGAAGGAGATGGAAGAAGAATCATGAGAAAGATGGAGGAGAGTCCAAGAAAGAGAGGTGTCAGCTTCAAAAAGAGAGTGGAATTCAATATTGGGAATAAGAGTGTCCATTCAATTTGGCAATCGAGTCTCTGGTTAACCTTTACCATAATTATTTCAATAGACTGGTGGGTGGAAGCCAAACTTCAGAGGGTTAAGGAATTAACTGGAGATGAGACAGTAAAGATATAGCAAGCACAAACTACTTTTTTCCCCAAGAAGGTTGGCCATGAAGAAAAGGAGAAGAATAGGGCAGAAGACAGGTTTTTGTTACTTATAAGTCAGGAGAGACATAAATATATTTATACATTGACTTATTTTAAAATGTGATGGAGAAGGTGATGATTCAGGAAACAGAGGAATCCAAAGAGTAAGTTCCTTAAGTAGGTGAGAGTACAGGTAGAAGCCCAGCCCTGGTCAGGATTAATACTTCAACAGAGACAGAGAGAAGGATGGGCATGGCTGGGAATACACATAGGTTTGGGGGCTAGAAATTAATGTTCCCATTTATGGCCTCTATTTTCTCTGTGAAATCATTACTGAAAGTGACGAGCAAAGCACCTTAAAAACAGTGTTATAAGTTTAACATCACTATGGTGGAGAGCACTGCAAGTCACTAACTAATGAGATGCTGAAGACAATGGGTATATGATGTGGCCCTAATCCACACAGGTTGTCTCCAAGCTCTTCAGCAACCTGGGGGAAAGGGGGATAAAAGACAAATAGTAAATTTGACCAGCCTTAGAGTTTTAACAGGTGGCAAAGTTAATCCAAGAGGAATTAAAGTAACAGATCAGAAAGTTAAAGGTAAATGTACTGCTTGTCAATTTATTGCCTCTCAGCTCCAAATTCAACCTTCTTGCCCCCTCTGTGAAAATAATCCTGGGCCCTCTAAGTATTTTTCCTTTGCTGGCTGGCACCAAGTGAAGTTTTGTCAGGAGAGGCGGGGCCTGGAGAGACACTGAGGGAGGAAAAGGCAGGCTGAAGCAGGCTACTGCAGTACAAGGCAGCCACTGCCCCTACCTTGAACAGTTTGCAGCAGAGTGTCTCCAAGGAGACACCTCCCCATGGACACCCTTTCCCTCCCAGCATGCTCCAGAGGGCAGATTTCATTGCAGCATGACACTACGGCAACTTTTCTGCCACCCGGTGAGCCACATCCAGGTCCACTTCAAGGAAGTCCCAGTCTTAGCCCTGGTCAGGGGCCCTCTTTCCTGGATGTTCCTCCTAAAGGTGGTACCTTAGCATTTGCTCCTTACAGCTTCTACCCCTATATTCAGTTGTCCTCTTAACTTAACAACTCTTAACTTAACAACTTAAGAGTTGTTCTCTCTCTTCTGATTGGACCCAGACTGATACAACAGTCAGGAAATATAATAAAATCAGGAAGAGACAGGTAGCTAAGAAAAAAAAAAAAAAAAACCAGAAGCCAAAGCTCTGAAGGTCTCTTTGAGTTTAAAGACTGGTTATAGGGAGAGTAAAGGATTGAGAGAGCTGGAAGGGCTGGAACCTGTGGCAGAATTTAGGTATAGAGAAGAACTGCTCTCTCCCTTCCTCCTCCCCAGCACCCTTCACACCTCACTCATAAAGTAGGAACTTCCACCAACATTTCTTCTCTCTTGAGAAAGTACTACGGGAGAAGGCCTTGTCATTTTCGTCACCTCGCAGGAAAGAAAAAAAAGAAAAGACAAAAGGAGACCTGTGAGCCCCTGACCTGTGTTGGCTCACAGCTCCCTGCTTCGTAGAGCAGGCGCACTACATCACTGCTCACTGTAGAGGCCTGTAGGTGAGCTTAGCCAAAACACGCTGTGCTCCTTCTAGGTGCACGTCTCACTCTCTCCGCCACTGTGGGCTCTGAGGTTAACGGCTGGAAGAGGAAGTAACGGGAGGCTCCCACTTCAGCAGGAAATCCCAGCCATGTTTTCCAAACTAGATTTATCAGCAGCAAAGCAGATACTAAATTTCAATTCTCCTTTAAGCTTTCCTACTAATTTTCCAACTGACTCAAAAGCTAAAAGAGGGTAGAAGGGGGTAATCAGTGTTCTGAAAACCCTAGATTTAGAGTTTCAAATTTCTGAAGAATCTTTTGGTAGAACATTTGTCCACCATGACAGGGGCTGGAAGAGGTCACAAGGAGTGTGATGCTAGTGTGGAATGAGTGGAGGACCACTGCAGCCAAAGATCTCCAAGAGCAGCAGCTACTGGGTGTTGGACATGACCTCTACTAAAGTCATCCAAGTTGAAGGTGAACTTAGGATGGAGAGGAAAAATGTAAGCCAAGTTCTAAATATCTTGATGAATACAAGGCAGTGACCAGGACCTGATGGTGACAGTGAATAGAAGAGAGAAGGGTGGCAGAGCTGGTAACACCCGGGCCTTAATGGAAGACTTTTTATAGGAAGGTGAAGGAATAATGTTTGGAAGTCACAAATGGAGAAGTACACAAATGTCATGCCTGATCCAGGCCCTTAGATTCTTTGAGTTTGGGCCAATAAATATCCTTCAGTGAAGGGAGCTGAAGGGTAAACAATAATCTCAGGGAGAAAGCTAGGTTATATTTAAGGCAACATATAAAATGTTTTGAGAAGACAGTACAAATATACAACCACCACTGGTCTAGAGAGCTTAATGGAAAAGGAGGTTCAAAGGGTGGAGAGCAAAGAATAAAAGCCAAAAAGTGTCCAGGAAGAAGCTGTCTCGTCCCATGCCATCGGCACCAACTGCTGGTTTTCCAGTAAGCTGGATACAATGGGAAGTGATAAAAAAAAAAAAAAAAAGATTCATACATACCATAAACACTTTATATAACTTAAAACATAAATGTACACACATGTGCCAATCTTTTGATGTGAGGCCAAGGCCTGTTCTCTGCATATGGATCTGCTGATTGGAGTTATGCGTCTTCTGTCTTACATAAACCACATCCTTCATCTGTGATTTCCAGTTTTGCTTTCTTTAAAGTGGAGGGGAAACATAAAGACACTCGGGAAATCATCTGAATGCAGAGTCCATCTAGATTTTTATCACTGCCCACCCCCCATATACTTTTAGCCTTGTCCTACCTACACCTAATCAATTGCAAAGCTTTTGTAGCTAACCTTTATTAAAGTCATTCCAAAGCTGGATTTTTATGGAAACAAAATTCAAAGTCTTTCCTGCATTTGATCAATTTATTTACTCTTCACTTAAACTACATAATTAAAATAAGAAGGAAAACTGGCTAAACAGGTTTGAGGACAAACACAGCACAATTGGCCATTGGAAAGAAGACCACTTAACTGGTGGAAGCAGGAATGCATGGGCAACCTAAAGCTTTTGGCTGAAGAAGACATCTATATGCTGAGGGCGGCAATCCATGTGATTAAATAGAGAATGCAGTTTCAGTTAGTTCAGCAAGTCAGTTAAGAGGAGGCCAATATACAGGTGACAAGACTAATTGTATTTTGAGGTATAGGCAAGGACAGGAGGGATGTGAAGTATTATTAAATGGCTTCAAGTTTCCAAATGAAGAGCTGGCATAAAGACATTTTTTTCTTCCCCATGTGCATTCTTTTCCCTTTCCTCAGTCCCTTAATGCCTATGGCTTTTCCTGTTTTAGAGAAGAGAAAATAGAACTTTAAGGAACAAGGTAGAAGAATAGTAAGAAGTCTAGAGAAGGGATCTGAAGCTCCAGAACCACTTCTGGGCCCCAAACTAGTTCCACTTAACTCCTTTTCTTTTAGCATTGACAATCCTGAATTCCTAAATTTAGCTTCTTTTCCTCTTTCACTACTTATATCTTTCCTTCATCTGAGTTTTTCTGCAAGGTAACTGGGAACCAACACTAATATTCATTCTCTCTTTCTTTTCACTGGTTTTTCAGGAATGTTACTCATAGTAACCATACAGAAAGGGAAGGGTAACAAAATTAACAAAATCGGCAAGTATATATACTTTCAAGAAATAAAGTAACAATAGTAACTGCCATAGGGCTAGGCCTACCCTATCCTAACACCATCAGTAATTCCCTTCTTATATTTTCCAGTACAGGGTACCCCTTTCATGTCCCTGTGGAATGGATGGAATCCAGCACAATTCCTCCATGTTCCTCAGTGAACAGCCCCCAGATTGGGAAGTCTCTTGCCCACTACTCTCCATCAATAAATATTACAATAAATATTACAAGGTGGAGAATATTGGGTGCTACTAAAAATGGCCATTTATAGATTAGCCACCATTTACTGAGCACTTACTATGTTTAATCAATGTGTTAAGTGCCTCATGGGTTTCAGTCATCGTCTTGTTTAATCCTCACTGAGGTGATATCATCATCATCATCATCATCATCCCCATTTCAAGCAGAAATTAACAAAAATATAAAGATTAAGTATGATGCTCAAGGTCACACAGCAAGTGAATAGCAGAGCCAGGATTTGAATCTAGATAACTGGACCTCAGAGGCTGGGCTCTTAACTACTATACCGCAATGCCCCTTCCCAGAACATCCAGGTTCAAGTGGAATTCATTTAAAATTTAGAAGAATTACCTTTTTGTTACAAACAATATTACTGATTCCCTTCCCCTAACAATTACTCCCATCCATGAACCACAGGAAAAATTGGTTTAGGGCACTTAATTGTTCTAAAGTGATGTTTACCTGATTAAGACAACAACCCTATTTGGAATGGGGTGATAGAAGTCAATATGCCCATCTATCATGAAAGCAATTCCCACTCAGTACTTTTCACAATCCCTCCCCTTGAGCAAACACACAACCTTCTATGACAAAGTGGAGGGTCAGGGAAAGAGAGGCATGTAGCAGGGTAGGAAAGATGGGTAAACCAAGTAGTTACTGGTTGCAAAGTTACATAATTCAAACTTACTTTTTTGGTACACTTCTTGACAGTGTTGATTAATTCTTGTATTACCAGATCTACACTCTTCAAGGAAGGCCCTTTCAGCTTTACAATTTGTTTTTTGACTATTGCTTCGAATGCCATGTCTGGAGTAAACAACCCTGTCCTGAATGTAAGAAAGAAAGCAGCATGTTAGATATTTTAAATTGAATGATATTCAATACTCTTTTTTAAAATGTTTTAATTGACATGCTACTTAAAGCATACAAAAAGCCTAGTTTAAAAGTTACATAGTGATTTATTCTATCCACAGTATCATTTGTAATAATATCCTTAATACATTCCATAGATGATTAACATTACCTAAAAACAGTTCCCAAAACGTTTTCAAGGCTCATAATGTGACCTTCAATATTTAACTGTCATTTGTCTCAACTCACTGGTTCACAGCAATACAAAGGAATGCTACAACAGAAATGGTGTCCTAAATTTACATTTCTATTTCTAAAGTATTCCAAAAGCAATCCTCTCTTCTCCTTCATGGAGTAGAAAATGATCTTCACTTTCTGAACACTAAAATAGTAGCATTCCTGGACTACACAACATATTCTTTCCAGGAGAGCTGTATTATAGTGAGCTCAGTGGTTCCCAGTTTGAGGTCCTGGGGTGCTGAAGGAAAAGGAAGGCAGTTAAGTGGAACTATCTTGGAGCCCAGAATGCCTAAATTGTGAATTTACAAAAATGAAAAATGATAACCAAAGTAGCAAGTATCTTTTCATTTGGATGGAATTAATTAAAACTGATGTCATAACAATGCTTTTCTCATGCTGTACAGAAGCTCAGGAAAGCAGGTATGTGTGTGCATGTGTGTGTGTTTCATAAAAAAGTAAAAAATGATTACTCATATTTAACCAAAAGGTCAATGGAGAAAAGCTACAGTAACAGGGATCCTGAACTCTGACATATGCCATGCCCAAAGACGTGCAGGCTCCAGATGTTGGTGGTTGATCCTCCCCATCCTAGACCCTCCTCCCTCCCCCTTATTTGGTTACCTTCTCTTCCTGAAACACTCAATTTTATGGTACCTCTTTTGGGAGATTTCTTTAACACTTCCATTTTAGCAGCCTTGTTCTATGTCCCTTCTTATTTACTTAGCACTCTGTGCCCACCTCCATTTCTAATTGTACTGTAGTAATCATACTATATTGTAATTGTAATTTCTCCACTTTGGATACAGAATAAAATCCACGTTGTTTAGTCTGACGTTAAAAATTTTCCTGTCTGTCCCTAATCTTCCTTTGAGGTTATTTTCCTCCTTCCTTTCATGCACGCTATGTTTCAGCCAAACCAGACCATTTGCTTTTCCACACATATTCATACTAATATTTTATGTCTTTTCCTTCATCTATGATGTTCAGTTCACCTTTCCCACAATTTCAGCCTGTCCAAATCCCACCTGTGCTTCAAAGACCGGACCAAAAATAACCACTTCCTACAGCTCTCCTCCTCCAGTCCTGCTGCTGACTAGGTCTTCCTTCTCTGAATCCCAGCGTCCTACTTTGCACTACAGTAGTCTGAGCACATATTTTAGTCCTGTTACTACACTGGTAGGGAGAGTCGTTATTGTCTTTATCTTTGTTTTCCCCACAAGGAGGGATCCCTTGCTCATCACTGGCACTCAGTGTTAGCAGAACGAAGAAGGACCATCAGGTGGGTCCCCAGTGGGCAAAGATGGTTTCTATTATTCAAATATCTAACACAATCAGTTGGGAACAAAACTCTTCAAATTAAGTGTATTTAAAGGCATAAATAATCACACCATTAACATGTCTTATACTCAGGACACTGTGCACTTCTTATCATCTTATAGGCAAATGAATTCCAGAATAATAGTAACAACCAATCTCTTCTGTTGGTATGCACGTAAATCAGAAACCTACAATCCTGAATTACTGAGCTTTTGCAGTTACATTCAACGAAAATGTAACTGGTAAGGAGTTTCAAAAGCCAAGTAAAACTACTGTATTTGATTAAGTAAAATACTTTATGACCCACCCCCCCGCAAAACGTAATTTGGTTCTACTGCATTTATCAAATCGGTATGTTCACATACTAGCTCTGCCCAGCTAAAGAGCAAGACATAGTTTCTGTACCAAATGTATTCTGGATTTGAGGGACAGGGAATAGAATTAATAGGGAACTAGAAATCCTGTTGAAGGTTAAGAAAAAGACATTGGATGTGGTTATAGATGTTGTCTCCTTTTCACTGTGTGAATGCACATTTGCCCATACTATTTGAGACTTGTAGAGGAGATTTTCTAAATTTTGTAAGGATAGATAATTCAAATGTCATAACTCCTTTGGAAAATCACCCATCACACGTACACTCAGGGTCAAGTTTTGCTCTCTCAGCCTCTGTTCCCAAAATAGTCTAAAGTTGGCCCTGTGGCAAAAGCTGAGATACAACCGGCCAATGGACTGGGGACCCCTCCTTCATGTAAGATGATCATGAAGTAGGCAGCCTGTCTTCTTACCTTGAATTCAGGACGCCTCAGTTTAACATATGCTCCATTACATTGTATTTAGCCCTCTATACATGAACTCAAGAAATGTTTGTTTTAAATCCATTTATTTTTTTATCAATTATTTTTATCAATTCATTTATTTTTTTATCATTTATTTCTGTAATGAAAGTAAATGAAAATAATCCCACTTCATACAAGGGTGAATTCAGGTACAAGTTCTCCTCCCAGCCTCATGTCCCTCTGCTCTCCTGTCTACATTCCTAACTCCAGTCCAAATGTATGGCTTCCTGCTCCACGAATATGTGCTGCCCTTTGCCACCTCCATGCCTTTGCTCACATTACTCCCTCCACTTTAAGCCCCCTCTTTTCTCCTCCAGCCTCAACAATCTCCCTCCTCTCACATCTCATTGCATTGCCACCTACCCCATAAACACATAAACGGACACACACACACACACACACACACACACACAAGCACATGTATCCACACAGACACCTTTGCTTGTTGAAATCATTCTTGTTCTCAAAATAGGCAAGGTGTGACTCTAAAGTAACCACCTTCATTAATCTTTCCCAATCTTGCTCCATAAATCCAGCCAAAATTAATCCATTTGGTTTCTGTGTAAGTAATGATCACTTATGAGCAAGTCTGGCCTCTGTCCCTGAAATACAGAGCCCTGAAGAACAAGGTCTTGTTCATCAGTAAATCCCTGATTGTTCAGAGCACAGTGCTGTGAGGGCAGAAAGGGTTTTTGTTTTTTTAATTGTAAACAGACAGTATGCCAATAGTAGAAATTACCATTGAATCCAAATGAGGATTTCCTATTTCTTACTCCCACCTCTATATTCTACTCTGCTCAGATGATGAAAAGGCTACTTCACTAGCCATTCATAAACATTAACATTTTTTAGTAGCTTGAACTGAAGACAAGGAAAATGTGAAGCACTTGCCTGATACCATGTATGTTTTTGATTGCATAGCTTATTTCTCTTCGCAGTTCTTTCTCATTGAACTCCATCTGCAGATGCAAAATGAGCCACAGTTATGACACTTAATTCCTTTGAATAATAATATCGTTGAATATTAAAATATGAGAATAACTTGACTCCGTTATTAATAAAGACTCATGTCTTTCCTAACCTAAACCCAGATGGTCAAAACATCCGTTTATATAAAGTTCAAGGCAACACAGAACATTAGGGATTTCTGGGAGCTTTAGTGCAGCGGATTTTAACTCTATTATAGATAAGGAGTGCTGTGCATAAAGGATGACTTCTGGACATAAATCTGGCTATTCATTTGAATATATAATTCTTCATTCTTTTGCTGAATATAGTAAATGTATTCACATATGAATGCATAAATAAGAGTGTCACCTGATGTACAACAGCAGTCCAGCTGTGCTGAGATTAACAATGGCTGTCTTTTCTCCCTGGCCATTTTAACCACCTGAGTTCAAAGCCTCTTTAAAAGAGGAAATTAATAATATTTTGCCAATCCAACACAGGATAGACTATTGTATAAAAATTTCCCATAAGTTCTAGGTATCTTAAATTTATTTGGAAGTAGGGTCAAAGTGTCATAGAGCTTAGACCTGGAAGGGACATCAAGAGAACATTTGATTCAGCCCCTAACTTTTGAGATTTGGCCTCTCCAGCCTCATTATCTGTCCATTTTCCCCCTCACACTTTATGCCATAGAGCAATGAACTGCTTTAGTTCCACAGCTCAGCCTTTACCATTCCTCCCTTTCTGTCTGGAACAACCTCTCCCGTGACTAATCCCACCTCTTCCTGCTTAACTAGCTGCTCATCCTTCTTAAGTCAGCTCAGAAGCCAAGCTCCTTTACACAGTCGGGCTGGGATTCATGTCCGTGGGCCTTGTTTCCATAGCACCCTGCGCTGAAGTTTGTCACTTTACCTAGCACATTTTAATGAAACTGTCTATTTACCCATCTGCCTCCCGCATCAGGAAATAAGCACCCGCCTCTGTATGTGAGGCGAGTAACATAGTCCCTATAATTACCTAGATGCCTATTGGGCATTTCAAGCTGAACATATCCAAAACAAAACTCTTGATTCATACTTCCACACTGAACTTTTCCTCAGTTCCCCTCATCTGACGGGCACTAACATTTGCTCAATTGTGCAAGCCAAAATCTTGGAAGTCATCTTGAATCTTCTCTTTTTTGCATCTCCCATATCAATCCAACCCCCATTGACTCTACCTCCAAAATCACAAATCCATCCACTTCTCTCAAGCCTCTCTTCTGAGGCATTTTTACTATAAAGCTAAAGAAGTTTAAGTTTCAGGACTTCTCCCTTGCATAAGCTCCTTCCAAGACCCGTGTCTGAGTTTATAATTTTATATTCTTCTTCTTCAAGGGGGTCCCCAAAATTGTATAGGCTTCAGGCCCTACAGAAAGTGGATCCACCCCTGCTCTGGCCTACTGTTTAACTCACCTTGTCTCCCTCAGTCCACTCTTGCCCCTTTACAATCCAACCCACACAGTGTTCTTTTAAAATCACCAACCAAATCCGGTCACCAACCAAATCCTTAAAACTCTCCCCCAACTTTCCATTGTTAAATGTAAACACTTCACAGCAACCTAGAAAGCCCTGCATAAACTGGGCACTTCCTTCCTCTGAATTCATTTTCTTCCCCCCCACCCGTTCATCAGCTCTACCCCAGCCTCAGCTGTTCCTCACCTGCTGTACAGGTGCTTGCTCTAGGGCTTTGTCCTTGGCTTCCTGCCCTGAACAGCCTTCTTCCTCCAGATACTTACAGGTGACCTCTTCATGCCATTCAGGTCATGCTTTAAAGGCCCCATAGTCAGAGAGACCTTGCCTGAATATTCCATCAAAACTGGCTTAGCCAATGGGGGACTACGGACAATTGTTTCTTGGTAGTGCCAGAGTTATCTACCAAGTTTTATCATTTGTATTTTTCACAAAATGTTAATTCCAATGTGCTTACACTTATATTCTACTTTTTCAATTACCTTTCTTATGTGAACAGTTTCTGATTCTTAGTCTTTAATTTTTTTCATCTTATATAATCCAATAAATTGATATTCCATAAAAAATTTTTAAATAAATGTTAGCTCTTATACTTGACCAAAAAAAAAGTGGCTTATGCAACTCCCCTCTCTCTCATATTATGTTACATAATAATACCTGATATTTTTTTCCTTTTTTATTTGTTAATTTTCTGTCTTTCCCCACCAGACAGTATCTCTGTCTTGATCCCTGGCACGTAGATCACTGGTACACAGTAGGTACTCAAGAAATATTTTTAAATTAATTAGACAACAAATAAACCAATTTGTCATTGTTGAATTATTGAAATGTCATTAGATCCCATTAAATAAAATCAGAACCATCAGTAAGAAAATAACTTCTCTCCTAAATCTCATTATCTGAGTATGGAGGCTTTTGTTTAAAGAAAACCACTTACCACTCACATAACATTTTATGAAAAGTTATGTAGAACAGAATATAGAAATGAAATGAAACAAAAGGAAAAATAACATTTGGTACAAACCTTTACTATCTCAAAAGGAAAACGTTCATGGAAAATACGATTGATTTTAGCACCCCCTGAGAGCTCCAGGGTATCTACTTGATCCCCTGACCCTTCAATTCTCTTCTCAAAGTCCACAGCAAATTGCTGAACCATCCTATAATTGTGAAAGAGAAATAAATTCAAGTTAAAGTTACGAGGTTTCACATTTTTCATTTTAATTTGCTATGGTTAGCAATTCTTTTCCTGGTGTTCTTAGCGGCACCTACTGGCAGAATTAACATTGCACTCTATTCATTACTGAAAATGTAACTATAGGAAATACACGTTATTAAGATTTATTTCAGACATTTAATTTAAAATATATATTTTAAAAGTAAGGAACCAAGATGGAGGAGTAGAAGGATGTGCTCTCAATCCCTCTTGCGAGAACACCAGAATCACAACTAGCTGCTGGACAATCATTGACAGGAAGACACTGGAACTCAGCAGAAAACATACCCCACATGCAAAGACAAGGAGAAGCCACAATGAGACCGTAGGAGGGGCACAATCACAGTAAAATCAAATCCCATAATGGCTGGGTGGGTGACTCACAGACTGGATAACACTTATACCACAGATGTCTACCGACTGGAGTGAAGGTTCTGAACCCCACATCAGGCTTCCCAACCTGGGGGTCCAGCAACGGGAGGAGGAATTCCTAGAGAATCAGACTTTGAAGACTAGTGGGAATTGATTGCAGGACTTCGACAGGACTGGGGGAAACAGAGACTCCACTCTTGGAGGGCACACACAAAGTAGTGTGTGCATCGGGACCCAGGGAAAGGTGCAGTGACCCCAGGGGAGACTGAACCAGACCTACCTGCTAGTATTGAAGGGTCTCCTGCAGAGGTGGGGGGTGGCTGTGGCTCATCGTGGGGAGAAGGACACTGGCAGCAGAAGTTCTGGGAAGTACTCCTTGGCGTGAGCCCTCCCAGAGTCTGTCATTAGCCCCACCAAAGAGCACAGGTAGGCTCCAGTGTTGGGTCACCTCAGGCCAAACAACCAACAGGGAGGGAACTCAGCCCCACCCAGCAACAGTCAAGTGGATTAAAGTTTTACTGAGCTGTGCCCACCAGAGCAACAGTCAGCTCTACCCACCACCAGTCCCTCCCATCAAGCCTCTTAGATAGCCTCATCCACCAGAGGGCAGACAGCAGAAGCAAGAAGAATACAATCCTGCAGCCTGTGGAACAAAAACCACATTCATAGAAAGACAGACAAGATGAAAAGGCAGAGGGCTATGTACCAGAGGAAGGAACAAGATAAAACCACAGAAAAGCAACTAAATGAAGTGGAGATAGGCAACCTTCCAGAAAAAGAATTCAGAATAATGATACTGAAGATGATCCAGGACCTCAGAGAAAGAATGGAGGCAAAGATCTAGAAGATGCAAGAAATGATTAATAAAGACCTACAAGACTTAAAGAACAAACAAACAGAGATGACCAATATAATAACTGAAATGAAAACTACACTAGAAGGAATAAATAGCAGAATAACTGAGGCAGAAGAACAGATAAGTGACCTGGAAGACAGAATGGTGGTATTCACTGCTGCGGAACAGACTAAAGAAAAAAGAATGAAAAGAAATGAAGACAGCCTAAGAGACCTCTGGGACAACATTAAACGCAACAACATTTGCATTATAGGGGTGCCAGAAGGAGAAGAGAGAGAGAAAGGACCAGAGAAAATATTTGAAGAGATTATAGTCGAAAACTTCCCTAACATGGGAAAGGAAATAGCCACCCAAGTCCAGGAAGTGCAGAGAGTCCCAGGCAGGATAAACCCAAGGAGAAACACGCCGAGACACATAGTAATCAAAGTGGCAAAAATTAAAGACAAAGAAAAATTATTGAAAGCAGCAAGGGAAAAACGACAAATAACATACAAGGGAACTCCCATAAGGTTAACAGCTGATTTCTCAGCAGAAACTCTACAAGCCAGAAGGGAGTGGCATGATATACTTAAAGTGATAAAAGGGAAGAACCTACAACCAAGATTACTCTACCCGGCAAGGATCTCATTTAGATTTGATGGAGAAATCAAAAGCTTTACAGACAAGCAAAAGCTAAGAGAATTCACCACCACCAAACCAGCTCTACAACAATAGCTAAAGGAACTTCTCTAAGTGGGAAACACAAGAGAAGAAAAGAACCTACAAAAACAAACCCAAAACAATTAAGAAAATCCTCATAGGAACATACATATCGATAATTACCTTAAACGTGAATGGATTAAATGCTCCAACCAAAAGACACAGGCTTGCTGAATGGATACAAAAACAAGACCCATATATATGCTGTCTACAAGAGACCCACTTTAGACCTAGGGACACATACAGACTGAAAGTGAGGGGATGGAAAAAGATATTGCATGCAAATGGAAATCAAAAGAAAGCTGGAGTAGCTATATTCATATCAGATAAAATAGACTTTAAAGTAAAAAATCTTACAAGAGACAAGGAAGGACACTACAGAATGATCAAGGGATCAATCCAAGAAGAAGATATAACAATTATAAATATATATGCATCCAACATAGGAGCACTTCAATACATAAGGCAACTGCTAACAGCTATAAAAGAGGAAATCGACAGTAACACAATAATAGTGGGGGACCTTAACACCTCACTTACACCAATGGACAGATCATCCAAAATGAAAATAAATAAGGAAACACAAGCTTTAAATGACACAATGGACCACATAGATTTAAGTGATATTTATAGGACATTCCATCCAAAAACAGCAGATTACACGTTCTTCTCAAGTGTGCACGGAACATTCTCCAGGATAGATCACATCTTAGGTCACAAATCAAGCCTCATTAAATTTAAGAAAATTGAAATCATATCAAGCATCTTTTCTGACCACAACGCTAAGAGATTAGAAATCAATTACAGGGGAAAAAACGTAAAAAACACAAACACATGGAGGCTAAACAATACGTTACTAAATAACCAAGAGATCACTGAAGAAATCAAAAAATACCTAGAGACAAATGACAATGAAAACACGATGATCCAAAACCTATGGGATGCAGCAATAGCAGTTCTAAGAGGGAAGTTTATAGCTATACAAGCCTACCTAAAGAAACAAGAAAAATCTCAAGTAAACAATCTAAACTTACACCTAAAGCAACTAGAGAAAGAAGAACAAACAAAACCCAAAGTTAGCAGAAGGAAAGAAATCATAAATATCAGAGCAGAAATAAATGAAATAGAAACAAAGAAAACAATAGCAAAGATCAATAAAACTAAAAGCTGGTTCTTTGAGAAGATAAACAAAATTGATAAGCCATTAGCCAGACTCATCAAGAAAAAGAGGGAGAGGACTCAAATCAATAAAATTAGAAATGAAAAAGGAGAAGTTACAACAGACACTGCAGAAATACAAAGCATCCTAAGAGACTACTACAAGCAACTCTATGCCAATAAAATGGACAACCTGGAAGAAATGGACAAATTCTTAGAAAGGTATAACCTTCCAAGACTGAACCAGGAAGAAACAGAAAATATAAACAGACCAATCACAAGTCATGAAATTGAAACTGTGATTAAAAATCTTCCAACAAACAAAAGTACAGGACCAGATGGTTTCACAGGTGAATTCTATCAAACATTTAGAGAAGAGCTAACACTCATCCTTCTCAAACTCTTCCAAACTATAGCAGAGGGAGGAACCCTCCCAAACTCATTCTACGAGGCCACCATCACCCTGATACCAAAACCAGACAAAGACACTACAAAAAAAGAAAATCACAGACCAATATCACTGATGAATATAGTTGCAAAAATCCTCCACAAAATACTAGCAAACAGAATCCAACAACACATTAAAAGGATCATACACCATGGTCAAGTGGGATTTATCCCAGGGATGCAAGGATTCTTCAATATACGCAAATCAATCAATGTGCTACACCGTATTAAGAAATTGAAGGAGAAAAACCATATGATCATCTCAACAGATGCAGAAAAACCTTTTGACAAAATTCAACACCAATTTATGATAAAAACTCTCCAGAAAGTGGGAATAGAGGGAACTTTCCTCAACATAATAAAGGCCATATATGACAAACCCACAGCAAACTTCATTCTCAACGGTGAAAAACGAAAGCATTTCCCCTAAGATCAGGAATGAGACAACGATGTCCACTCTCACCACTATTATTCAACATAGTTTTGGAAGTCCTAGCCATGGCAATCAGAGAAGAAAAAGAAATAAAAGGAATACAAATTGGAAAAGAAGAAGTAAAACTCTCACTGTTTGCAGATGACATGATACTATACACAGAAAATCCTAAAGATGCCACCAGAAAACTACTAGAGCTAATCAATGAATCTGGTAAAGTTGCAGGGTACAAAATTAATGCACAGAAATCTCTTGCATTCCTATACACTAATGATGAAAAATCTGAAAGAGAAATTATGGAAACACTCCCATTTACCATTGCAACAAAAAGAATAAAATACCTAGGAATAAACCTACCTAAAAAGGTAAAAGCCCTGTACTCAGAAAACAATAAGACACTGATCAAAGTAATCAAAGATGACACAAACAGATGGAGAAATATACCATGTTCTTGGATTGGAAAAATCCATTTTATGACAATGACTATACTACCCAAAGCAATCTACAGATTCAATGCAATCCGTATCACACTACCAATGGCATTTTTTACAGAACTAGAACAAATCATCTCAAAATTTGTATGGAGACACAAAAGACCCCAAATAGCCAAAGCACTCTTGAGGGGAAAAAAAGGAGCTGGAGGAATCAGACTCCCTGACTTCAGACTATACTACAAAGCTACAGTAATCAAGACAATATGGTACTGGCACAAAAACAGAAATATAGATCAATGGAACAAGATAGAAAGCCCAGAGATAAACCCACGCACCTATGGTCACCTAATCTATGACAGAGGAGGCAAAGATATACAATGGAGAAAAGACAGTCTCTTCAATAAGTGGTGCTAGGAAAACTGGACAGCTACATGTAAGAGAATGAAATTAGAACACTCCCTAACACCATACACAAAAATAAACTCAAAACGGATTCGAGACCTAAATGTAAGACCGGACACTATAAAACTCTTAGAGGAAAACATAGGAAGAACACTCTATGACATAAACCACAGCAAGATCTTTTTTGATCCACCTCCTAGAGTAATGGAAATAAAAACAAAAATAAACAAATGGGACCTAATGAAACTTAAAGTCTTTTGCACAGCAAAGGAAACCATAAACAAGACGAAAAGACAACCCTCAGAATGGGAGAAAATATTCGCAAACGAATCAACGGACAAAGGATTAATCTCCAAAATATATAAACAGCTCATGCAGCTCAACATTAAAGAAACAAACAACCCAATCCAAAAATGGGCAGAAGACCTAAATAGACATGTCTCCAAAGAAGACATACAGATGGCCAAGAAGCACATGAAAAGCTGCTCAACATCACTAATTATTAGAGAAATGCAAATCAAAACTACAATGAGGCATCACCTCACACCAGTTAGAATGGGCATCATCAGAAAAACAACAAATGCTGGAGAGGGTGTGGAGAAAAGGGAACCCTCTTGCACTGTTGGTGGGAATGTAAATGGATACAGCCACTATGGAGAACAGTATGGAGCTTCCTTAAAAAACTAAAATAGAATTACCATATGATCCAGCAATCCCACTACTGGGCATATACCCAGAGAAAACCATAATTCAAAAAGACACATGCACCCCAATGTTCATTACAGCACTATTTACAATAGCTGTGTCATGGACGCAACCTAAATGCCCATCGACAGCCTAATGGATAAAGAAGTTGTGGTACATATATACATTGGAGTATTACTCAGCCATAAAAAGGAATGAAATTGAGTCATTTTTTGAGACGTGGATGGATCTAGAGACTGTCATACAGAGTGAAGTAAGTCAGAAAGAGAAAAACAAATATCGTATATTAACGCATGTATGTGGAACCTAGAAAAATGGTACAGATGAACCGGTTTGCAGGGCAGATGCTGAGACACAGATGTAGAGAACAAACATGTGGACACCAAGGGGGGAAAACCGCGGTGGGGTGGGGATGGTGGTGTGCTGAATTGTACGATTGGGATTGACATGCATACACTGATGTGTATAAAATTGATGACTAATAAGAACCTGCAGTATAAAAAAACAAACAAACAAAACAACTAATACTAAACTTTCTTTGGGTTATTTGTATGGAAATATGTTAATATAAATGTTTCAGACATTACATGAAATTTCTAAAAAAACAACAACAACAACAACAACCAAAAACCCTCTAGGATCCACCCACCTCTGTTACTTTTTTCATTAAGGTCTCTTGATTCTAGGTTCGAACTATGCTCTTTTTAAAAAAAAATGTTCTATTGAAGTATAGTTGATTTACAATGTTGTGTTAATTTCTGCTGTACAGCAAAGTGATTCAGTTATACATATATACACATTCTTTTCTATTATGGTTTATCACAAGATATTTAATATAGTTTCCTGTGCAAACTACACTCTTTAGAGTTCATCAAACAGTACCACAGTTGTCTAGCATCTGTCTCTGGTCCTCTCCTCTTAATTTCCCTGTCTGAGCATAGGTCCGGAAGAGACCTTCCTCTTTCTTCCCCATCCTAAGTCCCCACATGCTCAGATGCAGGTACTTGGCCCATGACGTTGCCCTTTCCCTTTCTCTCCACCAAAAACTCCTGGGGTTCCTTGGCTGTGATTCTACACTGCAGTGACCCCCTCTCCTTTTCTTTTTAAAGTCCAGTTTCCTTATCATGGCTTTGAGTTCCCTTCTCCCTTTTAGGTCCTGAACTGCCTCCCCAGCTTCATCTCCCACCCCTCCAGTCTACACTCCGTCTGCTCCACCCTTCCATCTACCTGACTGTTCCCAGGCATTCTCCACTCATGCATTTTTCCTTGTCTTTGCTCTGGCTGTCCTTTGCCTTCAGTGTCCTTTTTACCATCCTTTACCCATGGAAATTCTACTTCTTCTTAAAGCTTTGCTGAGTTCTAATAGCCCTTCCTCTGTAAAGCTTTCCCTGCTTCCCCAGTCAGAACAAATCAGAACTGACTGCAGTTCCCCTCTCTGCTTTTATTTTCCAGTGCTACCTGCTCAGGATATCTTTCTTCATGAAAAAGTTATCATATGTAGGTAAGGACTGGATTCTCAGCAAGGTATCACATTGGAAAACAATTTGCTAAATTATTTGGTCTAAGGTGTTAATTAGCTGATAAAGTTTAACTTACAAATATAGGAGGCAGGTAATTACAGTAGACAGACTATATATATCATTGAGAGTCAGGAGACCTGGATTGAATCTCAGCTCTGATTCCTCCCTTTATCCCTCCCTACCTCCCTTTCTTCCTTCCCAAAATGAGGCTGGCAAAGTAAACATCAGCCAGGTAATGCAGGGCCTTGCAGCCCATGCTAACTGTAAACAGAAATCATTAAAAGATCCTAAGCAGAGGATTGAGAAGATCAGGTTTCTGCTTTGGAAGGATTTTTGGTTGGTTGGTTTGTTTTTGTAAAATATACATAACATTTAACATTTTAATTACTTTTAGGTGTATAGTTCAGTGGCATTAAGTACATTCACACTGTTGTGAAACTATCACCACCATCCATCTCCAGAACTTTTTCACCTTCCTAAAGTGAGATTCGGTATCTATTAAAAAATAACTCCCCATTCTCCTCTCCCCCTACCCCTGGCAACCACCATTCTACTTTATGTCTCTACGAATTTGACTCTTCTAGGTACCTCATATGAATGGAATCATACAGTATTTGTCCTTTTGTGTCTGGCTTATTTCACTCAGCGTAATATCTTTAAGGTTCATCATGTTGTAGCATGTGTCAGAAGTTCCTTAATTTTTAGGGCTGAAGCATACTCCACTGAATGTATATACAAAAAAAACCCTCATGTTTTGTTTATCCATTCATACATCAGTGAACATTTGTGTTATTTCCATCTTTGGCTATTGTGAATAATGTTCCTATGAATGTACAAATACCTGTTCAAGTCTTTGCTTTCAACTCTTTTGAATACATACCCACAAGTAGAAAAAAAAATAAAAAAATTTAAAAAATAAAATATATTTTAAATATCTGTGTCATTAAATGCATTCGCCCATTTAGTTATAACCATAAAATGGTATTTTAAAATACTTAAATTAAGAATTAAAGTTAAGCAATAAAACCTTATATATAATGGTCAAATGAGCCACAACTCCTGTGACATTACAATCACTTAGTGTTCCAACTGCTCCAGCTGAGCCCCCTCATACTTCATGAGCTACTCTCTTCCCTGGGCCCAGCATCACAGACCTCATTCTGCCAGAACAATATAAATTTCTGACTCCCCACCCATGCCCCTCTACAACTAGGTCTAGCCTTGTTTTCCAATGACTCCTCAGAATTTAATAAAATTAAAGCACCTTACCCCATCACCTAAGATTCTCCGTGGTCTGGCCCTGGATGCCCCATCTCTTACTTCTCATCCCCACTCACCTTCCAAGCCAACCATAAATAAGCTATTTGCAGTTCCCCACATGTACCAAATCTCTGTGCTTTTACACTTGTTTTCCTTTCTGCTCTGCCTTGTGCTTCTCTGTCTGGCTAATTTTTATCTGTCCTTCAAGACTCAGTTCAAGCATTAGTTTTTACAGGAAACTTTCCATGATCCACAGCCCTATTCCCCACCACCACTCATTTCCACCCAGATGAAGGGCCTCTCCTTGGCTTTCTCAGAATATTTTCAGCATAGCACTTAGCAGAGTACATCACCATCGTGCATCTATCAGTCTCTCTCCAAAGGGCAAGGACCATGCATTTTATTTATTTCCCCCTGCCTGTCATACAAGAGGTACTCAATAAGTTCAATGAAGGAATGAATTACCTCAAGGCAGTTGGTAAAAAACAAAGAAATATAGAGAAAAAATGACTACTTGTATTTGTGATTAGTAGGTTTAGAAACTCTAATTTTGACATACTGGAACACTTTCAAATTCAAAATCTGTTAGATTAGGAAAAAAACTCAAACCACCTAAAACTTGAATCTTTTATTCTCTTTCGTCAAAATCATGGATGAATTAAAAGTAACTGCAAATATTTAGGCCAGAAAACTTAGAATATAATTAGATGTAGCTATGTTCATGTGTATGCTAATATTAATCTAACTTTAAACACCTGGAAGGGTATGAAACATTGGGAAACTTTTGAAAATTCACCTCCATTCCCCGTATCCTACAGCCCAGCCACCTGGCCCACTAGAACAAGCCGTACCGAAGTTCACACTCTTCTCTTGACCTTCTTCTTCCACCTGACAAACTCCTCCCATACTTCAGGGTCTCATTCAAGTATCTTTTTCTCTGTGAATTCACACCTTTCCTCACATGTAAGTGCTCTTTACCCAGGTTCCATTAACATTTTATTCTTACCAGAAATGTAGCATTTATCAGATTTTAACACAGTTGTTTATATGTCTGTTTCCACTGCTCTACTGTGGCCGCTTTTTGAGGGTTAAAATCTTATTCACTATTGAATTCCCAGTAGTTAGCACAGAGCCAGTCATCAAATAGGATACACAGAGATGAGAGCAAGGCAAGAAGGAAGTAATGAAGAAAAGGGGTGAGGGAGGAAGGCAGGAAGGAAGGAAAGAAGGAAAAAAGGAAAGAAAGAGCTGAATCAGCTCCCTAACAAGGGAAGAATCCAGCTGTGGAAAATTGTAACCTGAGTCCAACAGAATTACAGAGGCAAGATCCAGTCTTTGCAAAGAGAATAGTTTCAGTTGGGTGTTAGGATGATGACCTAGGGTCTAAACAGAAATAGCTTTCCTTTCTCTGTAACTTAGAGAGTTTTTATAGGAGCTTAACCAAAGCCAAGAATAAAAAGAAAAGATAAACTAGGAAAGAGATGAATCCAAGAAAAAAAATTCTTTCCACCGTATGATCTTATTATTTTTATAAATGGAGGAATATAAGATAATGCATTTAATATGTTACTTAATTTGAACATTTAGAAATTTCCCCACAAATAAAAGGAATTATGTTGTGCATTTTAAATGCCAGATTAAGGGTATTTTGATTACAGGACTGCAGAGGGAGAAAGGGGCCATAAGAAGTGACAAGCATCATCTTTAGAGATGGACTTCAGATGTCTTGGAATGTAAGCTGGTCAGTGGGGGTCTTCTGGTGGAGAGAGAGGCAATTTGCGGCACAGGGATAAAAGAATAGATGAGGCTGAAAGGGGCTGAAAGAAGGAATGAGGATAAAAGACATAAGGGGCTGGCAATTCTCCAACAACTCTGCTATCCTAACCCAAGAACCCTCAGGGATAAATCTAATAACCCAAGGATAAGACAGCAAGATCATGAAGGAGTAAAAAGATACTTGGCAGTTTTCACATTTGTGTTTCTAAAGGGCTACATTAAAATCATTACCAAAAAGGAAAATAATTTAAATGTGTTCTTACTGTGTGTACTTTTTTTAAAATTAAATCCTTGGTTCTCATTGCATTGAAAAATACACACAGATAGATGATATGAAATGACTGAAATAAAAAGATAATAACTACAAGTGACAACAATAGAAACAGTTGCTTTTCTACAGGAACTTAGCCCACTTCTAAAGACTAAGGGCAAAAAAACCCTGCTGAGTTATCACTGTTGGTTTTGCTCATTTACTGAATCCAATTATAAAAACACAATATAAAATTGGGCATAGGATTGGGCATTGGTTAAATTTATAATAATAGAATGAATATCAACAATTATTTTTTTAGAAAACAAAGATTCAAGGCTCATTGTATGACATATACAAAGCCTCACTCATATACTTTACTTTTATGAAAAAACCTAGAAAATGGCATGACAAATAGACTAAGGAAAAAGAAAACTGAAGAGTTAGTTTAAAATGCTGAACAAGAGAAGGGAAAGGTAACTCACTGCAGCAATGCTTTGGTCTTCCTGGTGGGGTCTTCTGGCTTGAAGTTTTTATAGGCTTCTACTTCGTGTTCTATGGACAGCAACTGTCCCTGCAGTTTGTTCCTGAAGTTAGGTAGGGTGTCTCGAATGTGGTTGGTAAGTTGCTAAGTAAAACAAACAAAATCATGCACTCATACAACAGATTGAAGATCAACTCAGAAGACAAAAATCGCCCTTCACTGTTTTCCAGGTCATTCAAAACCTTAAAAAGCCATACATACGTGTGAGACTGACTGTGTAGACAGATAACTCCAACTCTCTCATCCACTGCCCTACGGCAAAGCTCAAAATTCCTTCAGCTAAAGTCACTTGCTAGGACAATCTTTTTACGTCTGGGATACCCTGTTAAAAGGCAGCTAATGTTACTAATGAAGCTGCCTAATAACACCTTAACATGGATTGATTTGTCAGATCAGCTACCTTGTCGAAAGGAACCTTAAGTTAGAATGTGGTACAAATGAAGGAAATGGAGAGTTACAGGTGCTGCCTGAGTTCTCAGGACCAAATGTCTTACCACTGGTGGAGCTCAGAGGTACCTGTCAGCTGTTAAGTTCCTCTCCATTTTATAGCTCAGGCAGGTGTTTCCTCTCACCTCCACCTTTAGGCCCCAGTCCAACTGTGGTTAGTCACTGGCTTACACCCTCAACAGGCTGCTCATAAGCTTTCTTGTTGATATCTCTACCTAACCACCTGCTTGGCATTTCCACTGAAGTCATCTGCTGGCACCTCAAGCTCAGTCTGATAAAAAATTCTCCAAGAGATTTTCTAAGAGGGACACAATTAATTGAGAACAAAGGTGGGATATAAACCCAGACTGGTTAGCTCTCTGCCTGATGTTCTTTCCATTACAGTGTAATTAAGGAAAGTCTGAATTAAAAGGAAAAAAAAAAAGATCATCTTCTTGAACTGCTTAAGGAATAAACTCAATCAAGAGAAAGAATATCAACTTCATAGAAATGTAGGAAAAAGAATAATAAATTTAAAGTAAGGGGAATAAATAGACCCAGACTGACTGAAGAACCATTTTAAATCATTTTTATATTCATCGGAGGTTACCTGGATATATCTATTCAATAAATCTATAGTTATTTAATTGTCAATAGTTCATACTATATTATACCCTTGTCCACAGTTATGACTTATCATGTTATTCCCCTGGCATGTGCTGCCATTATGGCTCTGAAGCAGAAAACAAAAGAAGGGAGAAGACTGCATTCCCAGTAGCAATTCCACAAGACACAAACCCCCAAATCTAAGAGTAACAGTAACCACAAGAAACCAATAGCCACCTGACTGCCATGTGAGTGGTAAACAATCAAAATACTTGGTTTCTACCATTTGTTTCTCATATATCTCAATAGCAAAGCAATACTGTGGACCACTCCTAGCTTTCTAAAACACTTCTTTCCTTAGCTTTCATGACCCCAGCTCCTGTCATTTTTCTCTTAACCTTTCTGAATACCGTCTCCATCTCCTTTGCCAAGTTGTTCTCCTCTGCCAGACCTGTAAATATTGATATTCCTCAAATGTGGGTCCTACACCTCTTCTTTGGTCACTGTCTGTTCTCTACTAAGGCAATCATTTCATCCGTGGTTTCAATAAATATTCAAACACCTGTGGCTATGGACATGTTATCTAAAGACCAGACTTCTTATCTTTGGTGAGGGTATATGTATTAGACCACCTGCCTGACTTCTCCTCTTGGAAGCATCAACCTCAGCATGTCTGAAAAAAAGTACCTAATATTCCCTTCAGGGTTCTCCATTTTGATGACTTCATAACAACCTGGGAACTTGGGAGTTTTCCTTGACTTTACCTCTCCATCACCCACCAGAGCTAATCTACCACCAAGTTCTCAATTTTCCAAAACATTTCTCAAATCTGCTTTCTTTTCCCATCTCCACTGGCCCTAACCGAGACCAAGCTACCATCGTTTCTCACTTTGACTCCTAAGTGGTCCTCTCATCTCTACTCTTGATCTTCCTATCTGCAACCACCATAATCCTTTCTAACCCACAGATATGACTGTGTTATTCCCCTTCTCAGATTCCTTAAGCAACTGACTCCCCACTGCTCTTAGGATAAGAGCCAAAATCCTTAACTTGGACTACAAACACTGTAGGATCCAGCCACTGCTTACATCTCCAAATTCATCTCTTACAACTCATTCCCTCATTCTCTGCGCTCCAGCCATAATAATATTCCTTTCTATTCCTCAAAACTGTCCTGTTCTCTTCCAGTTTTTGCCATAGTAACTGGCTCAGGGTCAGAGGTGTTGGTGCACATTAAATCAGCAATAAACTTATCTTAATTTCAAACACAGTATGAAGGTCCTTGAAGCAACAGAGAAACGGATTATCTAGGAAATGAAAGATCTTCAGTATAACATTTATTCAATTTTCAGTCAACCAGAATCAGTTATGCCATAATTTAGGGGTCACCTGTAGTAACCAAATGGTCAATCATATCCATCCAGTATTCACAACTTAATTTACTTCTAACTTTATCTTTCTAATCATCTTAGTGATATTTCTCTAACATTTTTTTTCTTAAACCAATACAGGCATGAAAGCAGTAATCAAAAAAGAATTTTACCAGAGCTAAATATATTGATAGACTATCATGGTTCTTGTATGACAAACCAGTGTTGCTTCTCTAAAACATGTTCATAATTTTTAAATGACACAACTATCACTGCTTCATGGCTTCCAAATACTCATCTACCCTTAACTTAACAGTACAAATTTCACATTAAAATAGAAGTACTATGTGGCTTGAAATAGAAGTGCACCACTGTTTTTTATTTTCTAAAACTTCTTCAATTGTTTTGCCCAAATGGTTCGGGTATAATGTAACAAGCAGCCTATTACTGCGTTAGCCTCTACTGACACCTTCTAGGAGGGAACAATCAGAACTTTCGATAATTACTTGACTGATTTAAGTTCATAGATAAAAGTTACAGAGTGTTTTTTTTTTTAATCTTAATTGGAGTATAAATGCTTTACAATGCTGTGTTAGTTTCTGCTTTATAACAAAGTGAATCAGTTATACATATACATATGTCCCCATATCTCTTCCCCGATGCGTCTCCCTCCCCCCCTCCCTCCCACCCTCCCTATCCCACCACTCTAGGTGGTCACAAAGCACCGAGCTGATCTCCCTGTGCTATGCGGCTGCTTTCCACTACCTATCTATTTTACGTTTGGTAGTGTATATATATGTCCATTCCACTCTCTCATTTTGTCCCAGCTTACCGTTCCCCCTCCCCATATCCTCAAGTCCATTCTCTAGTACGTCTGTGTCTTTATTCCCGTCTTGCCACTAGGTTCTTCATGACCATTTTCTTTTTTTTTTTAGATTCCATATATATGTGTTAGCATACGGTATTTGTTTTCCTCTTTCTGACTTACTTCACTCTGTATGACAGACTCTAGGTCCATCCACCTCACTACAAATAACTCAATTTCGTTTCCTTTTATGGCTGAATAATATTCCATTGTATATATGTGCCGCATCTTCTTTATCCATTCATCTGTTGATGGGCACTTAGGTTGCTTCCATGTTCTGGCTATTGTAAATAGAGCTGCAATGAACATTGTGGTACGTGACTCTTTTTGAGTTATGGTTTCCTCAGGGTATATGCCCAGTAGTGGGATTGCTAGGTCGTATGGTATTTCTGTTTTTAGTTTTTTAAGGAAACTCCATACTGTTCTCCATAGTGGCTGTATCAATTTACATTCCCACCAAAAGTGCAAGAGGGTTCCCTTTTCTCCACACCCTCTCCAGCATTTATTGTTTGTAGATTTTTTGATGATGGCCATTCTGACTGGTGTGAGATGATATCTCCTTGTAGTTTTGATTTGCATTTCTCTAATGATTAATGATGTTGAGCATTCTTTCATGTGTCTGTTGGCAATCTGTATATCTTCTTTGGAGAAATGTCTATTAAGGTCTTCTGCCCTTTTTTGGATTGGGTTGTTTTTGATATTGACCTGCATGAGCTGCTTGTAAATTTTGGAGATTAATCCTTTGTCAGTTGCTTCATTTGCAAATAATTTCTCCCATTCTGAGGGTTCTCTTTTCATCTTGTTTATGGTTTCCTTTGTGTGCAAAAGCTTTCAAGTTTCATTAGGTCCCATTTGTTTATTTTTGTTTTTATTTCCATTTCTCTAGGAGGTGGGTCAAAAAGGATCTTGCTGTGATTTATGTCATACAGTGTTCTGCCTATGTTTTCCTCTAAGACTTTGATAGTGTCTGGCCTTACATTTAGGTCTTTAATCCAATTTGATTTTTTTTGTGTGTATGGTGTTAGGGAGTGTTCTAATTTCATTCTTTTACATGTAGCTGTCCAGTTTTCCCAGCACCACTTATTGAAGTGGTTGCCTTTTCTCCACTGTACATTCTTGCCTCTTTTATCAAAGATAAGGTGACCATATGTGCATGGGTTTATCTCTGGGCTTTACTATCCTGTTCCATTGATCTATGTTTCTGTTTTTGTGCCAGTACCATACTGTCTTGATTACTGTAGCTTTGTAGTATAGTCTGAAGTCAGGGAGTCTGATTCCTCCAGCTCCGTTTTTCTTTCTCAAGATTCCTTTGGCTATTGGGGGTCTTTTGTGTTTCCATACAAATTGAGACATTTTTTGTTCTAGTTCTGTGAAAAATGCCAGTGGTAGTTTGATAGGGATTGCATTGAATCTGTAGATTGCTTTGGGTAGTACAGTCATTTGCACAATGTTGATTCTTCCAATCCAAGAACATGGTATATCTCTCCATCTATTTTATCATCTTTAATTTCTTTCATCAGTGTCTTATAGTTTTCTGCATACAGGTCTTTTGTCTCCTTCGGAGGTTTATTCCTAGATATCTTATTCTTTTTGTTGCAATGGTACATGGGAGTGTTTTCTTAATTTCACTTTCAGATTTTTCAGCATTAGTGTATAGCAATGCAAGAGATTTCTGTGCATTAATTTTGTATCCTGCTACTTTCCCAAATTCATTGATTAGCTCTAGTAGTTTTCTGGTAGCATCTTTAGGATTCTCTACGTATAGTATCATGTCATCTGCAAACAGTGACAGCTTTACTTCCTTTTTTTCCCATTTGGATTCCTTATATTACTTTTCTTCTCTGATCGCTGTGGCTAAAACTTCCAAAATTATGTTGAATAATAGTGGTGAGAGTGGGTAACCTTGTCTTCTTCCTGATCTTAGTGGAAATGGTTTCAGTTTTGCACCATTGAGGACGATGTTGGCTGTGGGTTTGTCATATATGGCCTTTATTATGTTGAGGAAAGTTCCCTCTATGCCTACTTTCTGGAGGGTTTTTATCATAAATTGGTGTTGAATTCTGTCAAAAGCTTTCTCTGCATCTATTGAGATGATCATGTGGTTTTTCTCCTTCAATTTGTCAATATGGTTTATCACATTGCTTGATTTGCGTACATTGAAGAATCCTTGTATTACTGGGATAAACCCCACTTGATCATGGTGTATGATCCTTTTAATGTGCTGTTGGATTCCATTTGCTAGTATTTTGTTGAGGATTTTTGCATCTATCTTCATTAGTGATATTGGCCTGTAGTTTTCTTTCTTTGTGACATCTTTGTCTGGTTTTGGTATCAGGGTGATGGTGGCCTCGTAGAATGAGTTTGGGAGTGTTTCTCCCCCTGCTATATTTTGGAAGAGTTTGAGAAGGATAGGTGTTAGCTCTTCTCTAAATGATTGATAGAATTTCCCTATCAAGCCATCTGGTCCTGGGCTTTTGTTTGTAGGAAGATTTTTAATCACAGTTTCAATTTCAGTGCTTGTGATTGGTCTGTTCATGTTTTCTATTTCTTCCTTTTTCAGTCTTGGAAGGTAGTGCATTTCTAAGAGTTTGTCCATTTCTTCCAGGTTGTCCAATTTATTGGCATAGAGTTGCCTGTAGTAATCTCTCAGTATCTTTTGTATTTCTGCAGTGTCAGTTGTTACTTCTTTTTCATTTCTAATTCTATTGATTTGAGTCTTCTCCCTTTTTTTCTTCATGAGTCTGGCTAATGGTTTATCAATCTTGTTTATCTTCTCAAAGAACCAGCCTTTAGTTTTATTGATCTTTGCTATCATTTCCTTCATTTCTTTTTCATTTATTTCTGATCTGATCTTTATGATTTCTTTCCTCTGCTAACTTTGGGGCTTTTTTGTTCTTCTTTCTCTAATTGCTTTAGGTGTAAGGTTAGGTTGTTTATTTGAGATGTTTCTTGTTTCTTGAGGTAGAATTGTATTGCTAACAACTTCCCTCTTAGAACTGCTTTTGCTGCATCCCATAGGTTTTGAGTCATCGTGTTTTCATTGTCATTTGTTTCTAGGTATTTTTTGATTTCCTCTGATTTCTTCAGTGATCTCTTGGTTATTAAGTAGTGTATTGTTTAGCCTCCATGTGTTTGTATTTTTTACAGATTTTTTCCTTTAATTGATGTCTAGTCTCACAGCATTGTGGTTGGAAAAGATACTTGATATGATTTCAATTTTCTTAAATTTACCAAGGCTTGATTTGTGACCCAAGATATGGTCTTTCCTGGAGAATGTTCCATAAGCACTTGAGAAGAATGTGTATTCTGTTGTTTTTTGGATGGAATGTCCCATAAATATCAATTAAGTCCATCTTCTTTAATGTATCATTTAAAGCTTGTGTTTCCTTATTTATTTTCATTTTGGATGATCTGTCCATTGGTGAAAGCAGGGTGCTAAACTCCCGTGCTATGATTGTGTTACTGTTCCTTTCCCCTTTTATGGCTGTTAGCATTTGCCTTATGTATTGAGGTGCTCCTATGTTGGGTGCATAAATATTTACAATTGTTATATCTTCTTCTTGGATTCATCCCTTGATCATTATGTAGTGTCCTTCTTTGTCTCTTGTAATAATCTTTGTTTTAAGGTCTATTTTGTCTGAGATGAGAATTGCTACTCCAGCTTTCTTTTGATTTCCATTCGCATGGAATACCTTTTTCCATCCCCTCACTTTCAGTCTGTATGTGTCCCTAGGTCTGAGGTGGGTCTCTTGTAGACAGCATATATACGGGTCTTGTTTTTGTATCCATTTAGCCAGTCTATGTCTTTTGGTTGGAGCATTTAATCCATTTACATTTAAGGTAATTATCGATATGTATGTTCCTATTACCATATTCTTAATTGTTTTGGGTTTGTTATTGTAGGTCTTTTCCTTCTCTTGTGTTTCCTGCCTAGAGAAGTTCCTTTAGCATTTGTTGTAAAGCTGGTTTGGTGGTGCTGAATTCTCTTAGCTTTGCTTGTCTGTAAAGTTTTAATTTCTCCATCAAATCTGAATGAGATCCTTGCTGGGCAGAGTAATCTTCGTTGTAGGTTTTTCTCCTTCATCACTTTAAATATGTCCTGCCACTCCCTTCTGGCTTGCAGAGTTTCTGCTGAAAGATCAGTTGTTAACCTTATGGGGATTCCCTTGTGTGTTATTTGTTGCTTTTCCCTCGCTGCTTTTAATATTTTTTCTTTGTATTTAATTTTTGATAGTTTGATTAATATGTGTCTTGGCGTGTTTCTCCTTGGATTTAGCCTGTATGGGATTCTCTGTGCTTCCTGGACTCGATTAACTATTTCCTTTCCCATATTAGGGAAATTTTCAACTATAATCTCTTCAAATATTTTCCCAGTCCCTTTCTTTTTCTCTTCTTTTTCTGGGACCCCTATAATTCGAATATTGGTGCATTTAATGTTGTCCCAGAGGTGTCTGAGACTGTCCTCATTTCTTTTCATTCTTTTTTCTTTATTCTGCTATGCAGTAGTTATTTCCACTATTTTATCTTCCTGGTCACTTATCCGTTCTTCTGCTCAGTTATTCAGCTATTAATTCCTTCTAGAGAATTTTTAATTTCATTTATTGTGTTGTTCATCACTGTTTGTTTGCTCTTTAGTTCTTCTAGGTCCTTGTTAAACGTTTCTTCTATTTTCTCCATTCTATTTCCAAGATTTTGGATCATCTTTACTATCATTATTCTGAATTCTTTTTCAGGTAAACTGCCTATTTCCTCTTCATTTGTTATGTCTGGTGGGTTTTTGCTTGCTCCTTCGTCCGCTGTGTGTTTCTCTGTCTTCTCATTTTGCTTAACTTACTGTGTTTGGGGTCTCCTTTTCGCAGGCTGCAGGTTCGTAGTTCCCATTGTGTTTGGTGTCTGTCCCCAGTGGCTAAGGTTGGTTCAGTGTGTTCTGTAAGCTTCCTGTTGGAGGGGACTAGTGCCTGTGTTCTGGTGGATGAGCCTGGATCTTGTCTTTCTGGTGGGCACGTCCACGTCTGGTGGTGTGTTTTGGGGTGTCTGTGGCCTTATTATGATTTTAGGCAGCCTCTCTACTAATGGATGGGGTTGTGTTCCTGTATTGCTAGTTGTTTGGCATAGGGTGTCCAGCACTGTAGCTTGCTGGTCATTGAGTGGAGCTGGGTCTTGGCGTTGCGATAGAGATTTCTGGGAGATTTTCCCCATTTGATATTATGTGGAGCTGGGAGGTCTCTTGTGGACCAATGTCCTGAACTTGGCTCTCCCACCTCAGAGGCACAGCCCTGACACCTGGCTGGAGCACCAAGAGCCTGTCAACCGCACGGCTCAGAATAAAAGGGAGGAAAAAAAGAAAGAAAGAAAGAAGAAGATAAAATAAAATAAAGGTATTAAAATAAAAAATAAAAAATAATTATTAAAAAAATTTTTTTAAGTAATAAAAAAAAAAGAAAGAAAGAAAGAAGAGAGCAACCAAACCAAAAAACAAATCCACCAATGATAACAAGTGCTAAAAACTATAGAAAAAAAAACACACACACAAAAAAACGGACAGACAGAACCCTAGGATAAATGGTAAAAGCAAAGCTATACAGACAAAATCACACACAGAAGCATACACATACATACTCCCAAAAAGAGAAAAAGGGAAAAAAATATAAATATCGTTGCTCCCAAACTCCACTTCCTCAATTTGGGATGACTTGTTGCCTATTCAGGTATTCCACAGATGCAGGGTACATCAAGTTGATTGCGGAGATTTAATCCGCTGCTCCTGAGGCTGCTGGGAGAAATTTCCCTTTCTCTTCTTTTTCACACAGATCTTGGGGTTCAGCGATGGATTTGGACCCGCCTCTGCGTGTAGGTCGCCTGAGGGCGTCTGTTCTTCGCTCAGACGGGATTGGGTTAAAGTAGCAGCTGATTCGGGGGCTCTGGCTCACTCAGGCCGGGGGGAGGCAGGGGTATGGATGCGGGGCAAGCCTGTGGCGGCAGAGGCCAGCGTGGCGTTGCACCAGCCTGAGGCGCGCTGTGCGTTCTCCCGGGGAAGTTGTCCCTGGATCACGGGACCCTGGCAGTGGCGGGCGGCACGGGCTCCCGGGAGGGGCAGTGTGGATAATGACCTGTGCTTGCACACAGGCTTCTTGGTGGCTGCAGCAGCAGCCTTAGCGTCTCATGCTCGTCTCTGGGGTCCGCGCTGATAGCCACGGCTCGCACCCCTCTCTGGAGCTCCTTTAAGCTGTGCTCTTAATCCCCTCTCCTTGCGCACCAGGAAACAAAGAGGCAAGAAAAAGTCTCTTGCCTCTTCAGCAGGTCCAGACTTCTTCCTGGACTCCCTCCCGGCTAGCTGTGGTGCACTAGCCCCCTTCAGGCTGTGTTCACGCCACCAACCCCAGTCCGCTCCCTGGGATCCAACCTCCGAAGCCCGAGCCTCAGCTCCCAGCCCCCGCCCGCCCCAGTGGGTGAGCAGACAAGCTTCTTGGGCTGCTGAATGCTGGTCGGCACCGATCCTCTGTGCAGGAATCTCTCCGGTTTGCCCTCCGCACCCCTGTTGGTGCGCTCTCCTCCATGGCTCTGAAGCTTCCCCCCCCCCCCCGCCACCTGCAGTCTCTGCCCGCGAAGGGGCTTCCTAGTGTGTGGAAACTTTTCCTCCTTCACAGCTCCCTCCCACTGGTGCAGGTCCTGTCCCTATTCTTTTGTCTCTGTTTTTTCTTTTTTCTTTCGCCCTACCCAGGTACGTGGGGAGTTTCTTGCCTTTTGGGAGGCCTGAGGTCTTCTGCTAGCGTTCAGTAGGTGTTCTGTTGGAGTTGTTCCACGTGTAGATGTATTTCTGATGTGTTTGTGGGGAGGAAGGTGATCTCCACGTCTTACTCTTCCGCTATCTTGAAGCTCCCCTCCAGAGTGCTTTTTGTGAGAAAAGCTGCTCACTGTTTGAGTCAATGTGATCAAAACTTGGGGTGGGAGCTCTACACTCAATGACAATGACACTTAACTCTACTAAGGGCAGGAAAATATGTGGCCAAGCCTGCTGAATTTTTATGCAAGAAATGTGTACGTGCGTGGGACGAGGGGAGGCAGAGGGCCTAATTCTATCTGTCACAGGGAAAGGGATTATCTGGAAAAGCTTCTTAGAGGAATATAGATCAATAATTACTTATGTATTTTCAAGATTGTAAATTAAGGAACAAATCAATCCTAAACAAAACCATACAGAAAATTTAACCTAACCATCACAGACTGATATTTCAAAAACAGATGCCAAGAGACTGACTTTTCAGAGATATACAAGTTTAACTCCTTAAGATAACTATATATTATGAGCAAACATGTGCTAAAATGTATTCCCCTGCTCACTGTTCCAAATAAATATGTATTTCTGCTTTGTGTGCTATTTTTTCAATAATATTAAGGTGGAGTCTAGTCACTTAGAATGGTAACAGTCTGGATCCAAGTATTCATATTCATCTTTTTAATTTCTATCATTATGCTAAATGTCTTAGTTTAGAAAAAGAGTATAAAAATAAGAAATATGGATTCCAATAGTCATTTACATATTTTATCATTGTTCTTTTTGCTTGAAGGAAACATCTTTACCTGATTAAGGACCTTCTGAAGGTGTGGAGTCCCCATCCGATCAGCAATATGTCTGTAAGCCGGGTGTGAGAGAAAAAATTTCCTTTCTGCCAACGTGGCAGCCTTTATATCCTTCTTCCCATCTATGTCCTTCTGGCTCCTGTTTACCACCCCCACGTAACCTAAAACAAAACACACACCTATGGAGTTGGGACACCTTTGATTTATTCTGGGGAAATTTTAAAGCTTTGAAGAGGCTGAATAAGAAAAAATTATTTCAGGGCCTGAAGAATAGATCCCTTTACAAAACTCAGTTTGAGATATCAGTATTTAACAACGGCTGGATGATTTGGCTAATGTTGATTTTTTTAGCATTAACAAAATAATGTCCTTTGTCCTTAAAAGATCTGTGCATTTAAGTAGAGTAAATCTCTAAGCAGTTTTGTCATATAGCAGGCAAGTAAATAATTCAGACTTAAACAGTATACATGTATGCAGTCTATGATGGATATTTATACCCTCCCTTCAAACACCTTCCTTTTCCTGTTTTCTTATTATTTGAAGGAATACTTCTCCCTTTGGATAATTTTTAATACATCATTTGGGAACACCATGCCATTCCGTAAAATGTTTAACTAATCATCAATCCATTCCTCACAACTGTGGAGGCATTAAAATCCAGCTTCCCATTGTTTTCCCAGTTGTTTCTCTGCCATATCATCAAAGGAAGTCCTGTACAGGACACAGTACATTACCCCTGCGAAGCGGCAGCAGCTTATTCTCTAGGACATCCCTGGCATCCGTTCCCTCATCCATAAGATCCAGTTTGGTGATGACTCCAATGGTTCTCAGACCTGCATCACAAACAAACCCCACATTACACAATTTGCAGAATACTAACAAGTTTCAGAGACATGTATGTCTCAATGCTAATTGCAAAGCACTCATATCCTGGTTCTTTCCCTGTTCCTCTCCATCTTACTTTGTTTTCTAATCCACTACTACCCCAGTCTGGTGAATGTCAACGGGTTGAGGCAGAGAGTTGCAAACCACTCATCCATAAGATAACTCTTGATTCAGGAGAGAAAAAAACAAATAGCTGCTTCACCAAAATACTTTTAAATGTATGAGTTTATTTTTGTACTCTGCATACATGGAAATGATACATTTAAATTTTCCTCCCAGGGATTGCACACAATATGGATGTTTTAATTTTTTATGTATCACATTATTAAAAACAAAAAAATAGGCTACACATGGACCAATGATATGGGTGTGTCATAAACCAGAGCTTATTATTGATCCAGTTCTGAGTACCTGAGGTCAAAAACATAAAAAGAAGAAAACTACATATAAGATACCATCATCCCCAAAAATAAACTCACAGAAAAGGAAATATGACTTAATATAAAGAAGCCTGAAATAGGAATTCTGAGCCTTGGATTCTAGTCTCAAGGCAAGTCAATTAATTCTCTGGGCCTCAGCTTCCCTCATCTGTAAAATAAAGCATTGGAAATTATTTAATCTTAAAAAGTACTCTAACTACTAATTTTTTAAGATGAGGAAACTAAGGCAGAGAGAGATTAAATAACTTTCCCAAGGTCATATAAGAAGTGGATCTGGGCAGTCTGGTTCCAGAGTCCGTGCTTTTAACCAATATACTGCTTATCGTGGTAAAAAAAATAATTTTTTTTTTTAATTTAAAAGGCTTAAACCAAGAAAGTCAAAGAAAATGGGAAAGGAAGGCAGAAAATTTTTGAAACTGTAAATCTAGCTGTATGACTGCTAACCAACTTAACATATCAGAGAAAGAGGAAAACTGCATCCAAGAAAGCCAACAACAGGAGACACCCAGAAACTAAATAATTTACATCACAGCATCTCAGTAAGATTCAAGACCTGGGGGACAGAAAGCTCTGAAAACTATGGAGAGTAGTGGTAGCAGCTGAAGCTGAAAATAGAAGTACTGGATGGAAGCAGTCAGATTTCCATGGGTAACATAGCTAGGAGCTGCCCTGGTCCTTCCTGGCAGGACAGTGCAGGTTTACTCTCTGGAAAGATTGAACTAGAAAAAAACTCTGAACTCACGGGCACCTGGCCCAGTTTGGATGGATCTGGTATTAAAAGAGGATGATTAAGTAAAATTCTACATAGAGAATGGCAGGGACCCCCCTCCCCAGGCCAGTTCCTTAATTTGACTTCAAGAAAGAGATGGCTGGCAGACTTTAACCCCCCCAAGCAAGAGATTGGAACAATGGTCTGGGGATACTAACCATTCCAAGAGAAAAACATATATATTGATATTCAAAGGAACAATAATTAAAATAGTCTAATAAATCATTATGCTGTGAAGTCTATCATTCCATAATTCAAGAACACCCACACAGAACTCCAACCACCTGATAATATTTCACCTTTAAATATGAATGGACAGCCAAGGAGATTCAATAATATGAGACCAAAACAAATAAACATTATAAAGCTGAACTTAAAGAAAACAAAGATAATGCAAAATACAGAAGAAAACTATTACTTGTATTAATATCCTCAGACAGAAAGGAGAGGTCATAGCATTCATGGGACAAAAATAGAATGCCATAAAAGGAAATTTTTGAACAAACAAAAAGAATTTTCAATAATTAAAAATATGAGAGCAGAAATAATAATGTTGGAATACAAAGTTAGGAAGCCCTCCAGAAAACAAAAGAAAAAGAAGTAAATAATTGGAAAGGAAAAACTTTTTTAAAACTAGAGAAATGATTCGGAAGATATAACATCTGAATGACTGGCATTCCAATAAGAGAGAGAATGACAAACAGAAACAGTTGTGGATGTGGGGACATACTATTCAATAAGATGTCCTATAAGTGAAAGACGAATTTAGGGATTGAATGAACCCATCAAGTGCCCAACACAATATGAAAAACATACACACACATACACACACACAATATGGCATATAAGTATAAGATTTCATAATACTGGGAACAAATAAAATATCCTAAAGAGCTCCCGTAGAAGTTAAAAAACAGCTATTAAAAAAAAAAAGTTTTAAGAATCATTACAGCATCAATCTTCCCAGCAGCAAACTGGAAACTAAAAACCTGCAGAGCAATGTTTTCAAAATTCTGAGAAAAAGATAATTTCTAGACTAGAATTCTAAACTACCAATAAATGTGACAGTAGGAAAAGATATTTTCAGACATGCAAAATCTCAAAATATTTTACCTCCCTTTCTCCTTTTTTTTTTGTTGGGGGGGAGGGACAATTACTAAAAGATGTGTCCCATCAAACATGGGAACAAACTAACAAAGAAGTAGACAGGAAATCCAGGAAGCAGGGAATCCAATCTAACCAGAAAAAGAAGGGAATTTTTAGGATGGTGTAGATCCCAGTTTAAGGCCAGGAGAGCAGTCAGTATCTCTTAGAATAAGAGGACAAAGAATACTGAAGAGATATCTTCCCCCACCAAGAAAATAAAATGAAAGTGATAGGATACTTAAAGCCTAATGCTTTTGAAGGTATTAAGAGATTTAGACTTCTGTAGGAGAGGTTGGGAATGCACTGGTGATAGATACGTAGACTATGCAAACAAACAAAAAAAGAGACAACTATCAACCTCAAAGACAGCAGTATCACTCAAGTAAGGAAATTTAATCACAATTTAACACATGGTTCAGTTGTCAATAATATTTTTAGAATCATAAATATTCATTTAGCAAAATATGATATAGTTATATTAGTAGAATTGGGGAGGTAAGTGTATATATGTGTGTGTAAGTATATGTGGGTATGGGAGACAGCCAAATCCTTAAATATGGAGGTAAATAACAAAAGAAAGTTAAAAGGGTTGAAAGTGGTAGTCTCTGGAAATCAGTAATCCAGAGTCAGGAGGAGTGGGCAAGGGACTAAAAGTTTTTATTAAAAGCCTTAGAGACTGGTTTTTCTGAAGTGATGTACATTTATAACATTAATAAAAATAAGAGTTAAATTTTAAAACTATTTTCTTTACTACTCCCTATTTCTGAAAAGGCAGAAAAGTCTATGCTTAGTGGTGTCCCAGAAATGGCCAATGGAATTATTTTCTTTTTCACTCTTAGTTATACAAGTAGGCAACTTAAATAATCAATGAATGCCTGCTGGCAGACTCAAGACCTACGCTGTTAGATCTCAAAAAGACATTGCCTGAAGAGATTCAAAGGCAGCATGTTTTTAAAAGCATTTCACTGGAAATATAAAGACTCAGATAAAAATAATAATAGAGACCGTTTGTTGAGTCCTGATTATGTGCCAGATATAGACTTGAAACAACTCTGTGAGATAGGTACTATTATTTCTCAATTACACTTTCCTCAAAGTGAGACTTGGAAAGGAAAAATACACTTGCCCAAAGGCTTGCAGGCTGTAGGGTGTAGAAGGCAGGCAACCTAATTCCATTTTTAATCACTGTATTTTTCTGCCTCTCAATTCTTAGCTAGATTCCACAAGTGATTAGCTGTGTTATTTGGCAAGTTATTTACACCATCTGGGCCTGTTTATCTACAGAACTAAAGGTTTAACTAGATGTCTCTTTCAAGTCCAGAATTCTGGGAAGGAGAACAACTTCCAGATTCAGAAGAGGTTATGTAGAGTAGTATGTAAAGTAAAAAGTAATGTAATAAAATTCTTGCCCTCCAACTAAAAGGAAAATTTAAAATAATACATTAAGAGCTAATAAATAATGTGTGATACTGTGTTTCAATTATGTTTCTCTTCAGTAAAGAATAGCCACAATGATGAGTACTGACAAGTCCTGACAAAGACCTAGAAAAAACATACAAGGCACTTCAAAAATCTGATTCTTATATATAGCATAGATCTAACAGCATTGAGTCAAGGATTGGACTGTTTGGATTCAAGTCCCATCGGTTTCCCTTGTTAGCTCCAAGACATTAGTTTCCTCATCAGGTGTAACCACGTCAAAAAGGTAATCATCACAGTTTACATTTGATGTCTGGGATAATTATTAACAGCATTCCCTTTAACTCTCGAATGACTTCAAACAGAAGAATAAGTTACATGTTCACTCTAACTCATCAATAAAATGAGGAAATAACAAACCTATGTTTTAAAATTACATAATAGGACTTCTGGTTTCTGGTCCACCATGTAAGGGGCTTGGAAGTTACCACTGTGTCCTAACAAGTGAACAACTGAAAAATTAACAACGCTTCTGAGATTCATCAGAGAAGTGAAGCCACAGAGCAAACCACTGTCCCCCAAATTTGGAAAGACAGATAGGTGAATACAGAGAATCACAACTTAGTGGAGCAGAAACACAAAAGCAGAAAACTCTGCGGGAACCAGGGCCTAGGCAGAAAAACCTAAACTGTAATTGATGAGTTGCTGGAAGCTCAGTGTGGGCAGTCTACGAGTTAAAAACTCCAGGGGGACCCAGTCATAGAGGGTACCCATACTTTTGTGAGTTTTGCTTCTAGGAGCTCAACCAGGTTCTCACAGTGACTATCTGAGAAAAATCTCTCTGTGCTTTAGACAGGGGGAGAAAGAAACAACTTGATTTAAAAATGGGTGAAAGACCTGAACAGGTCTTCAGGTCCATTACAGTTGCAGTCAGGTCTGCAACTCCATTAAGGAGTTGCAAATTAAAACAACAGTAAGAAATCACTGCACACCTATTAGAATGGCCAAAATCCAAAACAGTGACAATACCAAATGCAGGCAAGAATGGGGAGAATGTGAGCAACTCTCATTCACTGCTGGTGGGAATGTAAAATGGTACAGCCACTTTGGAAGATGGTTTGGGAGTTTCTTACAAAACTAAACATAATCTTACCATATGATTCAGTAATTGCACTCTTTCATATTTACCCAAAGGAGCTGAAAACATGCCCATACAAAAACTTGCATACAGATGTTCATAGCAGCTTTACTTATAATTGCCAAACTTCAAAGCAACCAAGATGTCCATCAGTAGGTGAATGGATAAATGAACTGTGATACATCCAGACAATGGAATATTATTTAGTGCGAAAAAGAAATGAGCTATCAAACCATGAAAAAACATGGAGTAACCTTAAATTCATATTACTAAGTGAAAGAAGACAATCTGAAAAGGCTTTATGGTGTATGATTCCAACAATATGACATTCTGGAAAAGGTAAAACTATGGAGACAATAAAAAGATTAGTGGATGCCAGTGGTTAGGGGAGGCAGGAATGAAAAGGTGGGGCACAGAAGTTCTTAGGGCAGTGAAAACTATTCTGTATGATATTACAATGATGGATACATGTCATTATACATTTGTCCAAACCCATAGGGTGTACACCACCAAGAGTGAACCCTAATGTCAACTCTGAACTTTGAGCATCAATGTAGGTTCATCAATTGTAACAAATGTACCAGTCTAGTGGGGAATATTAATAGTTGGAGAGGTTATGCATGTATGGGGACAGGACATATATGGAAACTGTACCTTCTACTCAGTTTTTCTGTGAATATGTAAAATTGCTCTAAAAACTAAAGTCTATGAATTAAAGACAATTAAATAACATAACACATGTAAAGTATTTGGTACATAAAAACCACTCAATAAATGAAAATTGTGATCTCACCAATTCTGTTTCTCACCACTACTTCCACTCTACTCCAGTCCTAAGCTCCTGTCACACTCAATAAGTTGTAGCTCTCCATGTGATCATGCATTCTTGCCTCTTCACCTTCACAATGCTATCCCATGCTATCCCTCTCAGTTTCAAATATCCTTCCCTCTCTTCTTTTTTTGGTTATTTCCTACTCATCCTTCAAAATACTTTATAGGCCTCTCCTGCAGGTCCTTAATCAGGCTCCCACAAGTTTAAGTTTGGAACCTTTTCTCTGTGACTTCAGAGCTCTCTGCATACACTGAAATCATAGTTCTTATATGACATTAGGAATCTGCTTATTTGTCTGTCTCATCCACTAAGCCATGATCTCTTCAAGAATAAGGACAACATCTAATCTATGTATTCCAAGCAATTCATATAGGTGCCAAACACAGAGTGGGAACTCAAATGTTTATTTATCAAATGAATAAATGAGTAAAAAGCATGTTTACTTTTCTTAGGTTTAGACAAGAATTGAAATACAAATTCCAAAAAAGAAATATGATACCATTCTACCATGTTACCTAGGTTTGTTGTCAATACAGTGATTTTCCTATAAGAACACTGCCATTTCTTCCATTTATATAGGCAACTGAATTGTAAGTAGTGTGTTGTTTCATCTAATTAAGAAATGGGACAAAACCAAGCCACGAACCACATTAGCAGTTGCCAGAAAGGTAATCTGGAACACTGTGTACACTGAAACGGCAGCAATGAAAAACAAAATCAATGAAGAATTAGTGTAAACATGTATACAGCAAAATTAAAAACAGACTTAGGAAATTAGATGTCCTTCAGCTAATGCATCTTTTTTGTTGTTGTTTTGGGCTTTGGTGGTATTTGAGTGGGGGGTGGTTTGAAGTAAATGCTGTTCTTTCTGTTTGGCAAAGATTATGGAATATTTTACTTCTGAAAGCAATCAGTGATGAATAGGAATAGTTTCATCTTTTTTTCCTATAAGTCTTCCATTAACATTATTTTCTTGTTACTTTCCAACAGTTCTGAATAACACAGTTCTCATTTTCAAAGTCATCCGGTAATATTACTGCATGTGGTACTAGGTAAAATATTAAGTAAATAATAGAAAACATAAAAATTACTGTTGCTATGGTAACAGAGACTATCTTGCTCACCGATTTATACCCAGAATCTAGTGCAGTGCTTGAAAGATTTAATATTTGTGGAAGGAAGGGAGAGGAGAAAGAGAGGGCAAAGGGAGACAGGATATAAGAAAGGGAAAGGAAAAAGAATTACTCCAAAGATAAGAAAATTTAGGTATAGAGTGGTTCTTTCACTGAGAATCTGTACTCCAAAATAGACTAAGGCATGAAGGAACAAAAGAAAAAGAATCCACATACAGTAGTTCCCACCCCCATCTGCAGTTTCACTTTCTATGATTTCATTTACCAGAGGTCAACTGTTGTCCAAAAATCTTAAATGATAAATTCCAGAACTAAACACTTTATAAGTTTTAAATTGAGCACCATTCTGAGTAACGTGATGGAATCTCCCACCATCTTGCCCCATCACCCTGGATGTTAATCATCCCTTTGTCCAGCGTATCTACCCATTAGTTACCTAGTAGCCCTCTTGGTTATCAGATCGACTGTCACAGTATCTTAATGCTTATGTTCAAGTAACCTTTATTTCACTTAATAATGACCCCAAAGCATAAGAGTAGTGATGAGGGCAATTTGGATATGCCAAAGAGAAGCTGTAAAGTGCTTCCTTTAAGTGAAAAGGCACAAGTTCTCAACTTAATAAGGAAAGAAAAAAATCATAAGCTGAGGTTGCAAAGATCAATGGTAAAAATCAATCTTCTATTGAAACTGTGATGGAAAAAGAAATTCCTGTTAGTTTTCCTGTCACACCTCGAGTATGTATGTATAGGGAAAAAACATAGTATATATAGGGTTTAGTACTTTCCATGGTTTCAGGCATCTCCTGGGGGTCTTGGAACATATACCCCATGTATTAGGGGGACTCCTGTATACTTAAATCTCCCTGTTTTTTCTCCACCCAAATCCATTTTCTTCCTCTTCCTTGGCACACAGCTTAACTATATTTTCAAATCTCCCTTACAATTGAGTCACAATCTCCCTTATAATCTGCCTGTACTGAGTTCTAGCCAGTGGAAGTGGGTGAAGTGATATGTGCCACTTCTAGGCTTGGTCTGTATAACTTCCCGCGTGTTCTCCTGCCAGCTCTTTCACCTTCCACTTGCTGGATCTAACCATAATAAGTCCTTAAGTCGTTATGGGTGACAAATATAAGTATCTGGGCATCTATGAATGATGTCATAGACAAGAAACACCACACTACCCCACACTACCCTGAAAATCAACTCAGCATAGACATTTCTACTGTTTGCACCACTACATGTTTCAGTCTATTTATTACTGTGTATCAGTACAAACAATGGTACTCTGAAGAAGAGAGCTGCCATAATGAAAACCTGGCTTAGCAAGATTGGGTAGTAAGGAAACAAGTATTGCAACATGGAAAGATGAAGATTCATGTTATACAGTAGCTGTGTATTTTGTAAACCTGCCGCATGTGATAAGTTGTAAGGCAGACTAAGTGCCTACTGAAAGGAGAAGCTATTGAAAAGGGCCTGGATGTTAATTTGTCTTGATTGTTCCTTGCTGCTTAAAGCAAGGTATTTAAGAAAGAGATGAGTTCACAAAAGAAATTTATCATTTTGCAAGCAGAAATAGAAAGGATTAGAGAGAAGCTAGAAATCTGGGTCTTTTAATGGTTGAAAAAGCCAACTGTTCTTGTAACTCAAGTAAGAAAATAGACTGAAAAGGCTCTGAGCAGCGAACGTCCACTAAGAATTTCAGTTAAGCAAAGTAGCTCAGTAATTTCTCTTTCTAGATTAAAAGCATAATAGGGTTCAGACACACATTTCTGCTGTAAACTAGAAAACTGATAAAATATATAAAACAATTATTTTCAGACATGAAATCATAGGTTGTACAGGACTATGATGCTTGAAAGAAGAGAAACAACAAAATAAGTCATACAATCATTCAATTACTACTTGGAGGCAATTTCTGGACAACAACGCAAGGAGGAAAAATCCAAAGAGATTCCAGCAGTCCTGCTTAGTTGAAGAGACATAGATTGGATTTCAAGGAGGCCAAGGCTGCTAGAATTTACAGGATCGTGTGCCAGATAAAAGGGAGCTATGAATAGAAAGAGGTCTACAAATGTGCATAGGGGTCTCCCCCAGTCTTTGAATGCATGCATGCCTAAGGTAAAACTCCACAAGGCTAGGCAAAAAACAACTTCCAGGGAGCGCTAAACCAAACAATTCCCAGAGCTCACATAGGACTGGGAATCATTAAGTCCCACCAGCCAGAGGGGAGAAACCTGTTGAATTAAAGATACCAAAAGGATCGAACTTCAGTAAAGGTTACAGCAGACCCATCCTTTAAAAAAACATAAAAAGGCCCTCTCCACTATGTGAGAACACAGCAAGGCAGCCATCTGAACGCCAGGAAGAAAGCTTTTATCAGAAACCAACCCTGATGGCCCACTGATTGGGGACTTGCAGCCTCCAGAACTGACCCCTTCCAGGAGGCCACATTACAGTGGATCATCCTGTCTCCTTGGGTTCTCTTGGCTGTGACAGTTTCTCAGGCTTTCCTTGTTTTTCAAGCCCTTGACAGTTTGGAGGAGGACTGGTAAATAGCTAACTGGGGTGGGAGTGGGTTGTACCTTCAAGATGGTGGAGGAGTAAGACATGGAGACCACCTTCCTGCTCACAAATACATCAAAAATACATCTACATGTGGAACAACTCCTACAGAACAACTACTGAATGCTGACAGAAGACCTCAGACCTCCTAAAAGGCAAGAAACTCCCCACGTACCTGGGTAAGGCAAAAGAAAAAAGGAAAAACAGAGACAAAAGAATAGGGACAAGACCTGCACCTCTGGGAGGGAGCTGTGAAGGAGGAAAAGTTTCCACACACTAGGAAGCCCCTTCACTGGCGGAGACAGGGAGTGGTGGGGGGAAGCTTCACAGCCATGGAGGAGAGTGCAGCAACAGGGGTGCAGAGGGCAGGGCAGAGAGATTCCTGCACAGAGGATCGGTGCCGACCAGCACTCACCAGTCTGAGAGGTTTGTCTGCTCATCCACCGGAGCAGGTGGGGTCTGGGAGTTGAGGCTTGGGCTTGGGAGTTCAGATGGCAGGGAGAGGACTAAGGTTGGTTGTGTGAACACAGCCTGAAGGGGGCTAGTGCACCACAGCTGGCCAGGAGAGAGTCCTGGAAAAAGTCTGGAATTGCCTAAAGGTCAAGAGACCATTGTTTTGGGGTGTGCAAGGAGAGGGGATTCAGAGCACCACCTAAACGAACTCCAGACACGGGCGCAAGTGGCGGCTACCAGGGCGGACACCAGAGACGAGCATGAAATGCTAAGGCTGCTACTGCAGCCACCAAGAAGCCTGTGTGCAAGCACAGGTCACTATCCACACCTCCCCTCCTGGGATCCTGTGCAACCCGCCACTGCCAGGGTCCCGTGATCCAGGGACAACTTCCCCGGGAGAACACACAGTGAGCCTCAGGTTGCTGCAATGTCACGCTGGTCTCTGCCGCCACAGGCTCGCCCCACATTCTGTACTCCTCCCTCCTCCCCCGGCCTGAGTGAGCCAGAGCCCCCGAATCAGCTGCTACTTTAACCCCATCCTGTCTGAGCGAAGAACAAATGCCCTCAGGCAACCTACACACAGAGGCGGGGCCAAATCCAAAGCTGAACCCTGGGAGCTGTGCAAACACAGAAGAGAAAGGGAAATCTCCCCCAGCAGCCTCAGGAGCAGCGGATTAAATCTCCACAATCAAATTGATGTACCCTGTATCTCTGGAATACCTGAATAGACAATGAATCATCCCAAAATTTAGGCGGTGGACTTTGGAAGCAACTGTAGACTTGGGGTTTGCTTTCTTCATCTAATTTGTTTCTGGTTTTATATTTATCTTAGTTTAATATTTAGAGTTTATTACCATTGATAGATTTGTTTATTGATTTGGTTGCTCTCTTCCTTTTTTTTTTATATATAGATAAATATATTATTTTCCTGTTTCTCTTTTTGTGAGTGTGTATGTGTATGCTTCTTTGTGTGATTTTGTCTGTATAGCTGTGCTTTTACCATTTGTCCTAGGGTTTGGTCTCTCCATTTTTTTTTTTTTTTTGTACAGTTTTTAGCACCTGTTATGATTGGTGGATCTGTTTTTTGGTTTGGTTGCTCTCTTCTTTCTTTCTTTCTTTTTTTATTAATTTTTTTAAATTATTAATAATGTTATTAATTTTAATAACTTTTTAATTTTATATTTTCCTTTCTTTATTTCTTTTATTTTCACCCTTCTCTTCTGAGCCGTGTGGCTGACAGGGTCTTGGTGCTCCGGCTGGTGTCAGGCCTGAGCTTCTAAGGTAGGAGAGCTGAGCTCAGGACATTGGACCACCAGAGGCCTCCCAGACCCATGTAATACCAAACGGCAAAAGCTCTCCCAGAGGTCTCCATCTCAACGCTAAGACACAGCTCCGCTCAACGACCAGGAAGCTACAGTGCTGGACACCCTATGCCAAACAACTAGCAAGAAAGGAACACAACCCCACTCATTGGCAGAGAGGCTGCCTAAAATCATAATAAGGTCACAGGCACCCCAAAACACAAAACCAGAGGTTGTCCTGCCCACCAGAAAGACAATATCCAGTCTCATCCACCAGACCACAGGCACCAGTCCCCTCTACCAGGAAGCCTACATAACCCACTGAACTAACCTTACCCACTGGTGGCAGACACCAAAAACAATGGGAAATATGAACCTGCAGCCTGTGAAAAGGAGACCCCAAACACAGTAAGTTAAGCAAAATGAGAAGACAGAGAAACACACAGCAGATGAAGAAGCAAGGTGAAAACCCATCAGACCAAACAAATGAAGATGAAATAGTCAGTCGACATGAAAAAGAATTCACAGTAATGATAGCAAAGATGATCCAAAATCTTGGAAATAGAATGGAGAAAATACAAGAAATGTTTAACAAAGACCTAGAAGAACTAAAGAGCAAACAAACAATGATGAACAACACAATAAATGAAATTTTAAATTCTCTAGAAGGAATCAATAGCAGAATAACTGAGGCAGAAGAACGGATAAGTGACCAGGAAGAGAAAATAGTGGAAATAACTACCACAGAGCAGAATAAAGAAAAAAGAATGAAAAGAATTGAGGACAGTCTCAGAGACCTCTGGAACAACATTAAATGCACGAACATTCGAACTATAGGGGTCCCAGAAAAAGAAGAGAAAAAGGAAGGGACTGAGAAAATATCTGAAGAGACTACAGTTGAAAAATTCCCTAATATGGGAAAGGGAATAGTTAATCAAGTCCAGAAAGTACAGAGGGTCCCATACAGGATAAATCCAAGCAGAAACATACTGAGACACATATTAATCAAACCATCAAAAAATAATACAATGAAAAAATATTAAAAGCAGCAATGGAAAACCAACAAATAACATACAAGGGAATCCCCATAAGGTTAACTGCTGATCTTTCAGCAGAAACTCTGCAAGCCAGAGGGGAGTGGCAGGACATATTTAAAGTGATGAAAGGGGAAAAGCTACACCCAACATTACTCTACCCAGCAAGGATGTCATTCAAATTCAACAGAGAACTTAAAACCTTTACAAACCAGCAAAAGCTAAGAGAATTCAGCACCACCAAACCAGCTCCACAACAAATGCTAAAGGAACTTCTCTAGGCAGGAAACACAGATAAGGAAAAGACCTACAATAAAAAACCCAAAACAATTACGAAAATGGTAATAGGAACATACATACTGATAACTACCTTAAATGTTAATGGATTAAATGCTCCAACCAAAAGACACAGACTGGCTGAATGGATACAAAAACAAGACCCGTATATATGCTTTCTCCAAGAGATCCACTTCAGGCCTAGGGACACAAACAGACTGAAAGTGAGGGGATGGAAAAAGGTATTCCATGCGAATGGAAATCAAAAGAAAGCTGGAGTAGCAATTCTCATATCACACAAAATAGACTTTAAAATAAAGGCTATTACATGAGACAAAGAAGGACACTACATAATGACCAAGGGATCAATCCAAGAAGAAGATATAACAATTGCAAATATTTATGCACCCAACATAGGAGCACCTCAATACATAAGGCAAATGATAACAGCCATAAAAGGGGAAATCGACAGTAACATAATAATAGATGGGAAGTTTAACAGCACACTTTCACCAATGACAGATCATCCAAAATGAAAATAAATAAGGAAACAGAAGCTTTAAATGACACATTAAACAAGATGGACTTAATTGATATTTATAGGACATTCCATCCCAAAAAAACAGAATACACTTTCTTCTCAAATCCTCATGGAACATTCTCCAGGAGAGCTCATATCTTGGGTCACAAATCAAGCATTTGTAAATTTAATAATACTGATATTATATCAAGTATCTTTTCTGACCACAAAGCTATGAGACTAGATATCAATTACAGGAAAAAAAATCTGTAAAAAATACAAACACATGGAGGCTAAGCAATATGCTACTAAATAACCAAGAGATCACTAAAGAAATCAAAGAGGAAATCAAAAAATACCTAGAAACAAATGACAATGAAAACACAATGGCCCAAAACCTATGGGATGCAGCAAAAGCAATTCTAAGAGGGAAGTATATAGCAATACAATCCTACCTAAAGAAACATGAAACATCTCAAATAAACAAACTAACCTTACACCTAAAGCAATTAGAGAAAGAAGAACAAAAAAGAACCCAAAGTTAGCAGAAGGAAAGAAATCATAAAATCAGATCAGAAATAAATGAAAAAAACGATAACAAAGATCAATAAAACTAAAGGCCAGTTCTTTGAGAAGAAAAACAAAATTGATAAACTGTTAGCCAGACTCATGAAGAAAAAAAGGGAGAAGACTCAAATCAATAGAATTAGAAATGAAAAAGAAGTAACAACTGACACTGCAAAAATACAAAGGATCATGAGAGATTACTACAAGCAATATATGCCAATAAAATGGACAACCTGGAAGAAATGGACAAATTCTTAGAAAAGCACAACCTTCTGAGACTGAACCAGGAAGAAACAGAAAATATAAACAGACCAATCACAAGCACTTAAGTTGAAACTGTGATTAAAAATCTTCCAACAAACAAAAGTCCAGGACCAGATGGCTTCACAGGAGAATTCTAGCAAACATTTACAGAAGAGCTAACACTTATACTTCTCAAACTCTTCCAAACTATAGCAGAGGGAGGAACCCTCCCAAACTCTTTCTACGAGGCCACCATCACCCTGATTCCAAAACCAGACAAAGATGTGACAAAGAAAGAAAACTACAGCCCAATATCACTAATGAATATAAATGTAAAAATCCTCAACAAAATACTAGCAAACAGAATCCAACAGCACATTAAAAGGATCATACACCATGATGAAGGGGGGATTATCCCAGGAATCCAAGGATTCTTCAATATATGCAAATCAATCAATGTGATACACCATATTAACAAATTGAAAGAGAAAAACCATATGATCATCTCAATAGATGCAGAAAAAGCTTTCGACAAAATTCAACACCAATTTATCAGAAAAACCCTCCAGAAAGTAGGCATAGAGGGAACTCACCTCAACATAATAAAGGCCATATATGACAAACCCACAGCCAACATCATTCTCAATGCTGAAAAACTGGAACCATTTTCTCTAAGATCAGGAGCAAGACAAGGTTGTCCACTCTCACCACTATTTTCAACATAACTTTGGAAGTTTTAGCCACAGCAATCAGAGAAGAAAAAGAAATAAAAGGAATCCAAATTGGAAAAGAAGAAGTAAGGCTGTCACTGTTTGCAGATGACATGATACTATACATAGAGAATCCTAAAGATGCTAACAGAAAACTGCTAGAGCTAATCAATGAATTTGGTAAAGTAGCAGAATACAAAATTAATGCACAGAAATCTCTTGCATTCCTATACACTTATGATGAAAAATCCGAAAGAGAAATTAAGGAAACACTCCCATTTACCATGGCAACATAAAGAATAAAATACCTAGGAATAAACCACAACAACATAAAGAATAAAATACCTAGGAATAAACCTACCTAAGGAGACAAAAGACCTGTATGTAGAAAACTATGACACTGATGGAAGAAATTAAAGATGATACCAACAGATGGAGAGATATACCATGTTCTTGGATTGGAAGAATCAACATTGTGAAAATAACTATACTTCACAAAGCAATCTACAGATTCAATGCAATCCCTATCAAACTACCAATGGCATTTTTCACAGAACTAGAACAAAAAATTTCACAATTTGTATGGAAACACAAAAGACCCCGAATAGCCAAAGGAAACTTGAGAAAGAAAAACAGAGCTGGAGGAATCAGGCTCCCTGACTTCAGACTATACTACAAAACTACAGTAATCAAGACAGTGTGGTACTGGCACAAAAACAGAAGTACAGATCAATGGAACAGGGTAGAAAGCCCAGAGATAAACCCATGCACATATGGTCACCTTACCTTTGATAAAGGAGGCAAGAATATACAGTGGAGAAAAGACAGGCTCTTCAATAAGTGGTGCTGGGAAAACTGGACAGCTACATGTAAAATAATGAAATTAGAACACTCTCTAACACCATACACAAAAATAAACTGAAAATGGATTAAAGACCTAAATGTAAGGCCAGACACTATCAAACTCTTAGAGGAAAACATAGGAAGAACACTCTTTGACACAAATCACAGCAAGATCTTTTTGATCCACCTCCTAAAGTAATGGAAATAAAACCAAAAATTAGGAAGATGGCGGAAGAGTAAGATGCGGAGATCACCTTCCTTCCCACAGATACAGTAGAAATACATCTACACGTGGAACTGCTCCTACAGAACACCCACTGAACGCTGGCAAAAAACGTCAGACCTCCCAAAAGGCAAGAAACTCCCCCCGTACTTGGGTAGGGCAAAAGAAAAAAGAAATAACAGAGACAAAAGAATAGGGACGGCACCTGCACCAGTGGGAGGGAGCTGTGAAGGAGGAAAGATTTCCACGCACTAGGAAGCCCGTTCGCGGGCAGAGACTGCGGATGGCAGAGGGGGGAAGCTTCGGAGCCACGGAGGAGAGCACAGCCACAGGGGTGCGGAGGGCAAAGCGGAGAGATTCCCGCACAGAGGCTCGGCGCCGAGCAGCACTCACCAGCCCGAGAGGCTTGTCTGCTCACCCGCCGAGGTGGGCGGGGCTGGGAGCTGAGGCTCGGGCTTCGGTCGGATCGCAGGGAGAGGACTGGGGTTGGCTCGTGAACACAGCTTGAAGGGGTTAGCGCACCACAGCTGGCTGGGAGGGAGACCGGGAAGAAGTCTGCAGCTGCCGAAGAGGCAAGAGACTTTTTCTTGGCTCTTTGTATCGTGGCGCGCAAGGAGAGGGGATTCAGAGCGCCGCCTAAACGAACTCCAGAGACGGGCGCGAGCCGCGGCTATCAGCGCAGACCCCAGAGACGGGCGTGAGATGCTGGGGCTGCTGCTGCCGCCTCCAAAAATCCTGTGTGCGAGCACAGGTCACTCTCCACACCGCCCCGCCCGGGAGCCTGTGAGGCCGCCACTGCCAGGGTCCCGTGATCCAGGGACAACTTCCCCGGGAGAACGCACTGCGCGCCTCAGGCTGGTGCAACGTCACGCCGGCCTCTGACGCCGCAGGCTCGCCCTGCCTCCTCTGTACCCCTCCCTCCCCACGGCCTGGGTGAGCCAGAGCCCCCGAAGCAGCTGCTCCTTTAACCCCGTCCTGTCTGGGCAGGGAACATACACCCTCAGGCGACCTACATGCAGACGCGTGTCCAAATCCAAAGCTGAACCCCGGGAGCTGCGCAAACAGAGAAGAGAAGGGGAAATCTCTCCCAGCAGCCTCAGAAGCAGCGGATTAAAACTCCACAAACAACTTGATGTGATGCATCTGTTGAAAACCTGAATAGACAACGAATCATCCCAAATTCAGGAGGTGGACTTTGGGAGCAGGATATATTAATTTTTCCCCTTTTCCTTTTTTTGTGAGTGTATATGTATATGCTGCTGGGTGAGATTTTGTCTGTATAGCTTTGCTTCATAATAGCTTTATTTTACTTCACTATATTATAGCCTCTTTCTTTCTTTCTTTCTATTTTTTCTCCCTTTTACTCTGAGCCGTGTGGACGAAAGGCTCTTGGTGCTCCAGCCAGGCATCAGGGCCGTACCTCTGAGGTGGGAGAGCCAACTTCAGGACACTGGTCCACAAGAGACCTCCCAGCTCCACGTAATACCAAACGGCAAAAATTTCTCAGAGATCTCCATCTCAACACCAAGACCCAGCATCACTCAATGACCAGCAAGCTGCAGTGCTGAACACCCTATGCCAAACAACTAGCAAGACAGGAACACAGCCCCATCCATTAGCAGAGAGGCTGCCTAAAATCATAATAAGGCCACAGACACCCCAAAATACACCACCAGACGTGGACGTGCCCACCAGAAAGACAAGATCCAGCCTCATCCACCAGAACTCAGGCACTAGTTCCCTCCACCAGGAAGCCTACACAACCCACTAAACCAACCTTAGCCACTGGGGACAGATACCAAAAACAACGGGAACTACGAACCTGCAGCCTGTGAAAAGGAGACCCCAAACACAGTAAGATAAGCAAAATGAGAAGACAAAAAAACACACAGCAGGTGAAGGAGCAGGGTCAAAACACACCAGACTTAACAAATGAAGAGGAAATAGGCAGTCTCCTGAAAAAGAATTCAGAATAATGATAGTAAAGATGATCCAAAATCTGGGAAATAGAATAGACAAAATGCAAGAAACATTTAACAAGGACGTAGAAGAACTAAAGAGGAACCAAGCAACGATGAAAAACACAATAAATGAAATTAAAAATACTCTAGATGGGATCAATAGCAGAATAACTGAGGCAGAAGAAAGGATAAGTGACCTGGAAGATAAAATGGTGGAAATAACTACTGCAGAGCAGGATAAAGAAAAAAGAATGAAAAGAACTGAGGACAGTCTCAGAGACCTCTGGGACAACATTAGACGCACCAACATTCGAATTATAGGGGTCCCAGAAGAAGAAGAGAAAAAGAAAGGGACTGAGAAAATATTTGAAGAGATTATAGTTGAAAACTTCCCTAATATGGGAAAGGAAATAGTTAATCAAGTCCTGGAAGCACAGAGAGTCCCATACAGGATAAACCCAAGGAGAAACACGCCAAGACACATATTAATCAAACTGTCAAAAATTAAATATAAGGAAAACATATTAAAAGCAGCAAGGGAAAAACAACAAATAACACACAAGGAAATCCCCATAAGGTTAACATCTGATCTTTCAGCAGAAACTCTGCAAGCCAGAAGGGAGTGGCAGGATATACTTAAAGTGATGAAGGAGAAAAACCTACAACCAAGGTTACTCTACCCAGCAAGGATCTCATTGAGATTTGATGGAGAAATTAAAACCTTTACAGACAAGCAAAAGCTGAGAGAGTTCAGCACCACCAAACCAGCTTTACAACAAATGCTAAAGGAACTTCTCTAGGCAAGAAACACAAGAGAAGGAAAACACCTACAATAACAAACCCAAAAAATTTAAGAAAATGGGAATAGGAACATACATATCGATAATTACCTTGAATGTAAATGGATTAAATGCTCCCACCAAAAGACACAGGCTGGCTGAATGGATACAAAAGCAAGACCCATATATATGCTGTCTACAAGAGACCCACTTCAGACCTAGAGACACATACAGACTGAAAGTGAGGGGATGGAAAAAGATATTCCACGCAAATGGAAATCAAAAGAAAGCTGGAGTAGCAATTCTCATATCAGACAAAATAGACTTTAAAATAAAGACTATTACAAGAGACAAAGAAGGACACTATATAATGATCAAGGGATTGATCCAAGAGGAAGATATAACAATTGTAAATATTTATGCACCCAACATAGGAGCACCTCAATACATAAGGCAAATACTAACAGCCATAAAAGGGGAAATCGACAGCAACACAATCATAGTAGGGGACTTTAACACCCCACTTTCACCAATGGACAGATCATCCAAAATGAAAATAAATAAGGAAACACAAGCTTTAAATGATACATTAAACAAGATGGACTTAATTGATATTTATAGGACATTCCACCCAAAAACAACAGAATACACATTTTTCTCAAGTGCTCATGGAACATTCTCCAGGATAGATCATATATTGGGTCACAAATCAAGCCTTGGTAAATTTAAGAAAATTGAAATCATATCAAGTATCTTTTCCGACCATAACGCTATGAGACTAGATATCAATAACAGGAAAAGATCTGTAAAAAATACAAACACAGGGAGGCTACACAATACACTACTTAATAACGAAGTGATCATTGAAGAAATCAAAGGGGAAATCAAAAGATACCTAGAAACAAATGACAATGGAGACACGACGACCCAAAACCTATGGGATGCAGCAAAAGCAGTTCTAAGAGGGAAGTTTATAGCAATACAAGCCTACATCAAGAAACAGGAAACATCTCGAATAAACAACCTAACCTTGCACCTAAAGCAATTAGAGAAAGAAGAGCAAAAAAACCCCAAAGCTAGCAGAAGGAAAGAAATCATAAAGATCAGATCAGAAATAAATGAAAAAGAAATGAAGGAAACAATAGCAAAAATCAATGAAACTAAAAGCTGGTTCTTCGAGAAGATAAACAAAAGTGACAAACCATTAGCCAGACTCATCAAGAGAAAAAGGGAGAAGACTCAAATCAATAGAATTAGAAATGAAAAAGGAGAAGTAACCACTGACACTGCAGAAATACAAGTGATCATGAGAGATTACTACAAGCAACTCTATGCCAATAAAATGGACAACCTGGAAGAAATGGACAGATTCTTAGAAATGCACAACCTACCGAGACTGAACCAGGAAGAAATAGAAAATATGAACAGACCAATCACAAGCACTGAAATTGAAACTGTGATTCAAAATCTTCCAACAAACAAAAGCCCAGGACCAGATGGCTTCACTGGCGAATTCTATCAAACATTTAGAGAAGAGCTAACACCTATCCTTCTCAAACTCTTCCAAAATATTGCAGAGGGAGGAACACTCCCCAACTCATTCTACGAGGCCACCATCACCCTGATACCAAAACCAGACAAAGATGTCACAAAGAAAGAAAACTACAGGCCAATATCACTGATGAACATAGATGCAAAAATCCTCAACAAACTACTAGCAAACAGAATCCAACAGCACATTAAAAGGATTATACACCATGATCAAGTGGGGTTTATTCCAGGAATGCAAGGATTCTTCAATATACGCAAATCAATCAATGTGATACATCATATTAACAAACTGAAGGAGAAAAACCATATGATCATCTCAATAGATGCAGAGAAAGCTTTCGACAAAATACAACACCCATTTATGATAAAAGCCCTGCAGAAATTAGGCATAGAGGGAACTTTCCTCAACATAATAAAGGCCATATATGACAAACCCACAGGCAACATTGTCCTCAATGGTGAAAAACTGAAACCATTTCCACTAAGATCAGGAACAAGACAAGGTTGCCCACTCCCACCACTGTTATTCAACATAGTTGTGGAAGTGTTAGCCACAGCAATCAGAGAAGAAAAAGAAATAAAAGGAATCCAAATCGGAAAAGAAGAAGTAAAGCTGTCACTGTTTGCAGATGACATGATACTATACATAGAGAATCCTAAAACTGCCACTAGAAAACTACTAGAGCTAATCAATGAATTTGGTAAAGTAGCAGGATACAAAATTAATGCACAGAAATCTCTTGCATTCCTATATACTAATGATGAAAAATCTGAAAGTGAAATTAAGAAAACACTCCCGTTTACCATTGCAACAAAAAGAATAAAATATCTAGGAATAAGCTACCTAAGGAGACAAAAGACCTGTATGCAGAAAATTATAGGACACTGATGAAAGAAATTAAAGATGATACAAATAGATGGAGAGATATACCATGTTCCTGGATTGGAAGAATCAACATTGTGAAAATGACTCTACTACCCAAAGCAATCTACAGATTCAATGCAATCCCTATCAAACTACCACAGGCATTTTTCACAGAACTAGAACAAAAAATTTCACAATTTGTATGGAAACACAAAAGACCCCGAATAGCCAAAGCAATCTTGAGAACGAAAAATGGAGCTGGGGGAATCAGGCTCCCTGACTTCAGACTATATTACAAAGCTTCAGTAATCAAGACAGTTTGGTACTGGCACAAAAACAGAAATATAGATCAATGGAACAGGATAGAAAGCCCAGAGATAAACCCACGCACATATGGTCACCTTATCTTTGATAAAGGAGGAAAGCATATACAGTGGAGAAAAGACAGCCTCTTCAATAAGTGGTGCTGGGAAAATTGGACAGGTACATGTAAAAGTATGAAATTAGAACACTCCCTGACACCATGCACAAAAATAAACTCAAAATGGATTAAAGACCTAAGTGTAAAGCCAGACACTATCAAACTCTTAGAGGAAAACTTAGGCAGAACACCCTATGACATAAATCGCAGCAAGATCCTTTTTGACCCAGCTCCTAGAGAAATGGAAATAAAAACATAAATAAACAAATGGGACCTAATGAAACTTAAAAGCTTTTGCACAGCAAAGGAAACCATAAACAAGACCAAAAGACAACCCTCAGAATGGGAGAAAATATTTGCAAATGAAGCAACTGACAAAGGATTAATCTCCAAGATTTATAAGCAGCTCATGCAGCTCAATAACAAAAAAACAAACAACCCAATCCAAAAATGGGCAGAAGACCTAAACAGACATTTCTCCAAAGAAGATATACAGATGGCCTACAGACACATGAAAGAATGCTCAACATCATTAATCATTAGAGGAATGCAAATCAAAACTACAATGAGATATCATCTCACACCGGTCAGAATGGCCATCATCAAAAAATCTAGAAACAATAAATGCTGGAGAGGGTGTGGAGGAAAGGGAACACTCTTGCACTGTTGGTGGGCATGTAAATTGATACAGCCACTATGGAGAACAGTATGGAGGTTCCTTAAAAAACTACAAATAGAACTACCATACGACCCAGCAATCCCACTACTGGGCATATACCCTGAGAAAACCATAGGTCAAAAAGAGTCATGTACCAAAATGTTCATTGCAGCTCTATTTACAATAGCCAGGACATGGAAGCAACCTAAATGTCCATCGACAGATGAATGGATAAAGAAGATGTGGCACATATATACAATGGAATATTACTCAGCCATAAAAAGAAATGAAATGGAGGTATTTGTAATGAGGTGGATGGAGTTAGAGTCTGTCATACAGAGTGAAGTAAGTCAGAAAGAGAAAAACAAATACAGTATGCTAACACATATATACGGAATCTAAGGAAAAAAAAAAAAAAAGGCCATGAAGAACCTAGTGGCAAGACGGGAATAAAGACACAGACCTACTAGAGAATGGACTTGAGGATATGGGGAGGGGGTGGGGTGAGATGTGACAGGGTAAGAGAGTGTCATGGACATATATACACTACCAAATGTAAAATAGATAGCTAGTGGGAAGCAGCCGCATAGCACAGGGAGATCAGCCCCGTGCTTTGTGACCACCTAGAGGGGTGGGATGGGGAGGGTGGGAGGGAGGGAGATGCAAGAGGGAAGAGAAATGGGAACATATTGTATATGTATAACTGATTCACTTTGTTATAAAGCAGAAGCTGACACACCATTGTAAGGCAATTATGCTTCAATAAAGATGTTTAAAAAAAAAAAAAAAACCAAAAATTAACAAATGGGACCTAATGAAACTTAAAAGCTTTTGCACAGCAAAGGAAACCATAAACAAGACCAAAAGAGAACCCTCAGAATGGGAGAAAATATTTGCAAACAAAGCAACTGACAAAGGATTAATCTCCAAAATAGACAAGCAGCTCATGCAGCTCAATATCAAAAAAGCAAACAACCCAGTCCAAAAATGGGCAAAAGACCTAAATAGACATTTCTCCAAAGAAGATATACAGATTGCCAACAAACCCATGAAAGGATGCTCAACATCACTCATCATTAGAGAAATGCAAATCAAAACTACAATGTGGTATCACCTCACACCGGTTAGAATGGGCATCATCAAAAAGTCTATAAACAATAAATGCTGGAGAGGGTGTGGAGAAAAGGGAACACTCTTGCACTGTTGGTGGGAATGTAAACTGATATAGCTACTATGGAGAACAGTGTGGAGATTCCTTAAAAAACTAAAAATAGAACTACCATACAACCCAGCAGTCCCACTACTGGGCATATACCCTGAGAAAGCCATAATTCAAAAACAGTCATGTACCACAATGTGCACTGCAGCTCTATTTACACTAGCCAGGACATGGAAGCAACCTAAGTGTCCATCAACAGATGAATGGATAAAGAAGATGTGGCACATATATACAATGGAATATTACTCAGCCATAAAAGGAAATGAAATTGAGTTATTTGCAGTGAGGTGGATGGACCTAGAGACTGTCATACAGAGTGAAGTAAGTCAGAAAAAGTAAAACAAATACCGTATTCTAACACATATATATGGAATCTAAAAAACAAACAAAAAAAAGTAATGAAGAACCTAGGGGCAGGACAGGAAAAAAGACACAGACGTACAGAATGGACTTGAGGACATGGGGAGGGGGAAGGGTAAGCTGGGACAAAGTGAGAGAGTGGCATGGACACATATACACTACCAAATGTAAAACAGATAGGTAGTGCGAAGCAGCCCCATAGCACAGGGAGATCAGATCGGTTCTTTGTGTCCACGTAGAGGGGTGGGATAGGGCTGTTGGGAGGGAGATGCAACAGGGAGGAAATATGGTATATATGTGTATGTACAGCTGATTCACTTTGTCATACAGCAGAAACTAGGACACCATTTTAAAGTAATATTATACTCCAATAAAGTTGTTAAAAAAAAAAAAAACTAAAAAGGAGACTCAAAAAAACCTAACGGATTTGCAAGTAATTTAACTACCTGCTAAAACAAAGTCCAACACATTTTAAAATAATACAGTAAAACTCAGAACTCAGCAAAGTAAAGTTCAAAATATCCAGCATTCAAACAATAATCACCAGATACACAAAGATGGAAAATGTGACCACAGTCAGGGGGCAGGGGGGAAAGCAGTCAATTGTGTCTCACTTAGAAACTTGAAATTCACAGCTAACATTAAAATAACTATTAAAAACATGCCCAAACTGTTCAAGGATATAAAAGAAAACGTGTAAATACAGGCATACCTCGTATTACTGTGCTTTGCTTCATTGCACTTTGCAGATATTGCACTTTTTGCAAATTAAAGGTTTGTGGCAACCCTGTGTTGTCAGATGATGGTTAGCATTTTTAGCAATGGAGCATTTTTTTAAATTTAATTTTTATTTTATATTATAGTTGATTTATAATGTTGTGTTAGTTTCAGGTGTACAGTAAAGTGATCCAGTTATACATATACATATATTCATTCTTTTTAGATTCTTTTCCATATAGGTTATTATAGAATATTGAGTAGGGTTCCCTGTGCTATACAGTAGGCCCTTGTTGATTATCTATTTTATATACAGTAGTGTGTATATGTTAATTCCAAACTCCTAATTTATCCCTCCCCCTACCTTTCCCCTTTGAAAACAAACTTATGCTTACCGATGTCTGTAAGTCTGTTTCTGTTTTGTAAAAAAGTTCATTTGTATCATATATTTTAGATTTCACATATAAGTGATATCATACGATATTTGTCTTTCTCTGTCTGACTTACTTCACTTGGAATGATAAAGCAATAAAGAATTTTTAAATTAAGGTATATACATTTTTGGACATGCTACTGCACACTTAATAGACTACAGTGTAGTATAAACATAACTCTTATATGCATTGGGAAACTAAAGAATTGTGTCACTTGCTTTATTGCAATATTTGTTTTATGCAGTGGTCTGAAACTGAATCCGCAATATCTCAAGGTATGCCTGTAAAAAGCAAATAAGAATATGTGCAGATATCTATATGACATCTATAGAACAAGATACTCAACAACATTAGAATACAGTCCTTCCAAATGCACACTGGTCATACAACAAAATGGACCATATGTGGTACCAACAAACAAATCTCAATATTTACAAGGAATAAAATCATACCAGGGACTTCCCTGGTGGCCCAGTGATTAAGAATCCATCTGCCAATGCAGGGAACACTGGTTCAATCCTTGGTCCGGGAAGATCCCACATACCGCAGAGCAACTAAGCCTGTGTGCCACAACTACTGAGGCTGCGCTCTAGAGCCCACGTGCCACAACTACTGAAGCCTGTGCACCTAGAGCCCATGCTCCGCAATAAAAGAAGCCACCTCACTGAGAAGCCCACACACTGCAACGAAGAGCAGTCCCCACTCACCACAACTAGAGAAAGCCCATGCACAGCAACAAAGACCCAATGCAGTCAAAAATAAATACATTTTAAAAAATAAATTTATTTTAAAAAATCACAGCAAAATTAATATCAGAAAGTTATCTGGAAAATGCAAACATATTACGAAATTAAAACATATTTCTAGAGTACACTGGGTCAAAAAGGAAGTCACAGGGAAGGTTTAAAATATTTTAAACTGAATAAAATAAAAACACAACTTATCAAAATTTATAGTACACAGCTAATTAAGTACTCAGAAGAAAATGTATAGCTTTAAAATATTACTATTACTAAATAAGAAAGCTTTAAAAGCAATGATCTAAGCTACAACCTTAAGAAACTAGAGAAAGAATATTAAATCCAAAGTAAGTAGAAGTAAGGAAATAATAGAGTAGAAATAAATGAAATAGAATACAGAAAATCAATTAAACCAAATGCTGATTCTTTGAAAAGGTCAATAAAATTACCTACTCTCACTCTTTAACTCAACATTTTACTGGAGGTCCTAGCCAGTGAAACCAAGCAAGAATGATAATTCAAATGCATAAGGTTATAAAGAAAAGAGTAAAACTGTCTTTATTCACAGAGAACAAGATTGTACATGTAGAATATTTCAAAGAATCTACAAAACGCTATCAGAACAAATAAGGGATTAATTGATATCACAGAATATAAGGTCAAAATACAAAAATAAATTGTACACATCTGTATACTGCCAATAAAAAAATTGGAAAACAAAAAAAATCTTAATAATATTTACAAAAGCATCCCAAATCATAAAATGCATAAGGACAAGTTTGATGAAATATATGCAAGACATGTATGCTGAAAACTATAATACACTGCAGAGAAGACCTAAATAAATGGGGGGGAGAAAGCCATGTTCGTTGTCTGAGGTATTCAATACTATTAAGTCAGTTCTCTGCAAATTGATCTAAAGCAGCATTATTCAATAGAACATCTTGCAGTAATGGAAATGTCCTATATGTGAGCTTTCCAAAACAGAGGCCATTAGCAACTTGTGATTATTGAGCACTGAAAATGAGGTGTGACTGAGGAATTAAATTATTTCATTTTGTTTTAATTAATTTTAACTTTAATATTAATAGCCACATGTATGGCTAGCATATTAGACAGCACAAGCTCTTAGATTTAATGTTATGCCAAACAAAATCCCAATTTTTTTTGTAGAAACTGACAAGGTGATTAAAAAATTCAAATGAAAAGACTAAGTACCTATTATAACCAAAGCAATGATGAATAAAACTTGCATTATCTGATCTCAAGCCTTATTATAAAGCTACAGTAAATAAGATAGTGTAGTACTGGCATAGGGATAGACATAATAGATCGATGGGACAGAAGAGAGTCAGTGTTATAGATTACACACACAAGCAACTGGATTTATGACAAAGATGCCAATGAAAATCAGTGGAGAAAGGAAAGCCTGTCCAATATAAATGGTGCAGGAACAATTGCATATCCACATGGGAAATAATGAACTCTGACCCTCCATTACTTACACGATCTTTGCACGCACAAAAAATGGATCACAGACTAAAATTAAAACCTAAAACTACCAAGATTACTCTACCCGGCAAGAATCTCATTCAGATTCGAGGGAGAAATCAAAAGCTTTACAGACAAGCAAAAGCTAAGAGAATTCAGCACCACCAAACCAGCTCTACAACACATGCTAAAGGAAATTCTCTAAGTGGGAAACACAAGAGAAGAAAAGGATCTACAAAAACAAACCCAAAACAATTAAGAAAATGGTCATAGGAACAAACATATCGATAATTACCATAAACGTGAATGGGTTAAATGCTCCAACCAAAAGACACAGGCTTGCTGAATGGATACAAAAACAAGACCCATATATATGCTGTCTACAAGAGACCTAGGGACACATACAGACTGAAAGTGAGGGGATGGAAAAAGATATTGCATGCAAATGGAAATCAAAAGAAAGCTGGAGCAGCAAAACTCATATCAGATAAAATAGACTTTAAAGTAAAGACTGTTAAAAGAGACAAGGGAGGACACTACATAATGATCAAGGGATCAATCCAAGAAGAAGATATAACAATTATAAATATATATGCACCCAACATAGGAGCACCTCAATACATAAGGCAACTGCTAACAGCTATAAAAGAGGAGATCGACAGTAACACAATAAGTGTGGGGGACTTTAACACCTCACTTACACCAATGGACAGATCATTCAAAATGAAAATAAATAAGGAAACACAAGCTTTAAATGACACAATAGGCCAGATAGATTTAATTGATATTTATAGGACATTCTATCCAAAAACAGCAGATTACACTTTCTTTCAAGTGCACACGGAACATTCTCCAGGATAGATCACATCTTGGGTCACAAATCAAGCCTCAGTAAATTTAAGAAAATTGAAATCATATCAAGCATCCTTTCTGACCACAACGCTATGAGATTAGAAATGAATTACAGGGAAAAAAAAACAAAACACAAACACATGGAGGCCAAACAATACATTACTAAATAACCAAGAGATTGCTGAAAAAATCAAAGAGGAAATCAAAAAATACCTAGAGTAACAAATGACAATGAAAACACGATGATCCAAAACCTATGGGATGCAGCAAAAGCAGTTCTAAGAGGGAAGTTTATAGTTATAAAACCCTACCTCAAGAAACAAGAAAAATCTCAAATAAATAATATAACCTTACACCTAAAGGAAATAGAGAAAGCAGAACAAACAAACCCAAAGTTAGCAGAAGGAAAGAAATCATAAAGATCAGAGCAGAAATAAATGAAAAAGAAACAAAGAAAACAATAGCAAAGATCAATAAAACTAAAAGCTGGTTTTTTGAGAAGATAAACAAAATTGATAAGCCAGGTCATGAAGAACCTAGGGGCAAGATGGGGATAAAGATGAATACCTACTAGAGAATGGAGTTGAGGATATGGGGAGGGGGAACGGTAAGCTGGGACAAAGTGAGAGAGTGGCATGGACATATATACTCTACCAAACGTAAAATAGCTAGCTAGTGGGAAGCAGCCGCATTACACAGGGAGATCAGCTCGGTGCTTTGTGACCACCTAGAGGGGTGGGATAGGGAGCGTGGGAGGGAGGGAGATGCAAGAGGGAAGAGATATGGGGACATATGTATATGTATAACTGATTCACTTTGTTATAAAGCAGAAACTAACACACCATTGTAAAGCAATTATACTCCAATAAAGATGTTAAAAAAAAATTCATAAGCCATTAGCCAGACTCATCAAGAAAAAGAGGGAGAGGACTCAAATCAATACAATTAGAAATGAAAAAGGAGAAGTTACAACAGAAACCACAAAAATACAAAGCATCCTAAGAGACTACAAGCACCTCTATGCCAATAAAATGGACAACCTGGAAAAAATGGAAAAATTCTTAGAAAGGTATAACTTTCCAAGACTGAACCAGTAAGAAATAGAAAATATGAACAGACTAACCACAAGTAATGCAATGGAAACTGTGATTAAAAACCTTCCAACAGGGCTTCCCTGGTGGCGCAGTGGTTGAGAATCTGCCTGCCAATGAAGGGGACACGGGTTCGAGCCCTGGTCTGGGAAGATCCCACATGCCGTGGAGCGACTAGGCTCGTGAGCCACAACTACTGAGCCTGTGCATCTGGAGCCTGTGCTCCGCAACAAGAGAGGCCATGATAGTGAGAGGCCCGTGCACCGCGATGAAGAGTGGCCCCCGCTCGCCGCACCTAGAGAAAGCCCTCGCACAGAAACGAAGACCCAACACAGCCATAAATAAATAAATAAATAAATAAATAAAATTTAAAAAAAAAAAAAAAAAACCTTCCAACAAACAAAAGTCCAGGACCAGATGGCTTCACAGGTAAATTCCATCAAACATTTAGAGAAGAGCTAACACCCATCCTTCTCAAAATCTTCCAAAAACTTGCAGAGGAAGGAACACTCCCAAACTCATTCTATGAGGCCACCATCACCCTGATACCAAAACCAGACAAAGATACTACAAAAAAAGAAAATTACAGACCAATATCACTGATAAATATAGATGCAAAAATCCTCAACAAAATACTAGCAAACAGAATCCAACAACACATTAAAAGGATCATACACCATGATCAAGTGGGATTTATCCCAGGGATGTAAGAATTCTTCAATATACGCAAATCAATCAATGTGATACACCATATTAACAAATTGAAGAATAAAAACCATATGATCATCTCAACAGATGCAGGAAAAGCTTTTGACAAAATTCAACACCGATTTATGATAAAAACTCTCCAGAAAGTGGGCATAGAGGGAACCTACCTCAACATAATAAAGGCCATATACGACAAATGCAAAGCAAACATCATTCTCAATGGTGAAAAACTGAAACCATTTCCTCTAAGATCAGGAACAAGACAAGGATGTCCACTCTTGCCACTATTATTCAACACAGCTTTGGAAGTCCTACCCACGGCAATCAGAGAAGAAAAAGAAATAAAAGGAATACAAATTGGAAAAGAAGAAGTAAAACTCTCACTGTTTGCAGATGACATGATATTATACATAGAGAATCCTAAAGATGCCACCTGAAAACTACTAGAGCTAATCAATGAATCTGGTAAAGTTGCAGGATACAAAATTAATGCACAGAAATCTCTTGCCTTCCTATACACTAACGATGAAAATCTGAAAGAGAAATTAAGGAAACACTCTCATTTACCATTGCAACAAAAAGAATAAAATACCTAGGAATAAACCTACCTAGGGAGACAAAAGACCTGCATGCAGAAAACTATAAGACACTGATGAAAGAAATTAAAGATGATACCAACAGATGGAGAGATATACCATGTTCTTGGATTGGAAGAATCAATATTGTGAAAATGACTATACTACCCAAAGCAATCTACAGATTCAATGCAATCCCTATCAAATTACCAATGCCATTTTTTATAGAACTAGAACAAAAAATCTTAAAATTTGTATGGAAACACAAAAGACCCCGAATAGCCAAAGCAGTCTTGAGGGAAAAAAACAGAGCTGGAGGAATCAGACTCCCTGACTTCAGACTATACTACAAAGCCACAGTAATCAATACAACATGGTACTGGCACAAACACAGAAACATAGATCAATGGAACAAGATAGAAAGCCCAGAGAGGAACCCACGCACCGATGGTCAACTAATCTATGACAAAGGAGGCAAAGATATACAATGGAGAAAAGACAGCCTCTTCAATAAGTGGTGCTGGGAAAACTGGACAGCTACATGGAAAAGAATGAAATTAGAACACTCCCTAACACCATACACAAAAATAAACTCAAAATGGATTCCAGACCTAAATGTAAGACCGGACACTATAAAACTCTTAGAGGAAAACATAGGAAGAACACTCTTTTACATAAATCACGGCAAGATCTTTTTGATCCACCTCTTAGAGTAATGGAAATAAAAACAAAAATAAACAAATGGGACCTAATGAAACTTAAAAGCTTTTGCACAGCAAAGAAAACCATAAACAAGACGAAAAGGCAACCCTAAGAATGGGAGAAAATATTTGCAAATGAATCAACGGACAAAGGATTAATCTCCAAAATATATAAACAGCTCATGCAACTCAATATTAAAGAAACAAACAACCCAATCCAAAAATGGGCAGAAGACCTAAATAGACATTTCTCCAAAGAAGACACACAGATGGCCAAGAAGCACATGAAAAGCTGCTCAACATCACTAATTATTAGAGAAATGCAAATCAAAACTACAATGAGGTATCACCTCACATTAGTTAGAACGGGCATCATCAGAAAATCTACAAACAACAAATGCTGGAGAGGGTGTGGAGAAAAGGGAACCCTCTTGCACTGTTGGTGGGAATGTAAATTGATACGGCCACTACAGAGAACAGTATGGAGGTTCCTTAAAAAACTAAAAATAGAATTACCATATGATCCAGCAATCCCACTACTGGGCATATACCCAGAGAAAACCGTAATTCAAAAAGAGTCATGGACCTTAATGCTCATTGCAGCACCATTTACAATAACCAGGTCATGGAAGCAACCTAAATGCCCACTGACAGACGAATGGATAAAGAAGGCATGGTACATATATACAATGGAATATTACTCAGCCATAAAAAGGAATGAAATTGGGTCATTTGTTGAGACGTGGGTGGATCTAGAGACTGTCCTACAGCGTGAAGTAAGTCAGAAAGAGAATAACAAGTATCGTATATTAACGCATATATGTGGAAACTAGAGAAATGGTACAGATGAACCGGTTTGCAGGGCAGAAATTGAGACACAGATGTAGAGAACAAACATATGGACACCAAGCAGGGAAAACTGCGGTGGGGTGGGGATGGTGGTGTGCTGAATTGGGCGATTGGGATTGACATGTATACACTGATGTGTATAAAATTGATGACTAATAAGAACCTGCTGTATAAAAAAATAAATAAAATAAAATTCAAAAATTAAAAAAAAAAAAGAAAAATGATCCAGCTACATTGTTTAGATTTATATTAGTTGTGACTTTATAATGTAATAGTAGAATATTGAGACATTTACAATTAGCTTGCTTTTGAATGTTACTTATGTATGTAAGTGCTTTGTGTATTTGATTTTGTCCTAGTTTTACTATTTTTTTATTGCATCTTTTCTTACTGGGTCAAAAGTTAATTGGTGCCTTAGTTAACACCATTTAGATTAAGCTTTTCTGAATAGTAATAAAAATTTAAAAAAAAAAAACAAACCTGAAACTACAAAACTTCTAGAAGAAAACATAGGATAAAAATCTTTGCACACTTGGATTAGGCAAAGATTTCTTAGAGAGGATAAAAAAATGTGGATCATATTTTAAAAATTAAAATTATACATCATCAAAATTAAAACTTGCTCTTTAAAAGATATAGAAAGGACATAGACTGAGAGAAAATATTTACATTACATAATAAAATATTTGCATCAGCATTTTTCTTAAGCTTCAGAACTTAATACTAAGAAGACAGTTTAAAATAGGCAGACACTTCACAAAAGAAAATTTACAAATGGCCTATTAGGACATGAAATGGTGCTCAGCACCATGAGTCATAAGGGAAATGCAAATCAATACCACTACACAGACATTACAATGACTACAATTAAAATAGAACTAATAATACCACATGTTGGTGAGCACCTGGAGCAACTGAAACACTCACGTATTGGTGCTGGGAATAAAATTTGTAGTGGTTTCTTAAAAATATTAAACGTACACTTACCCAGCAATTCCACTTTTTTTTTTATTGAAGTATAATTGATTTACAATGTTGTGTTAATTTCTGCTGTACAGCAAAGTGATTCAGTTATATATATGTATACATTCCTTTTTAATATTCTTTTCCATCATGGTTTATCACAGGATATTGAATATAGTTCCCTGTGCTCTACAGTAGGACCTTGTTGTTCACCCATTCTATATATAATAGCTTACATCTGCTAACCCCAACCTCCCACTCCACCCCTCCCTCAACCCCCTCCCCCTTGGCAACCACAAGTCTGTTATGTCCGTGAGTCTGTTTCTGTTTCGTAGGTAGGTTCATTTGTGTCATATTTTAGATTCCACACATAAGTGATATTATATGGTATTTGTCTTTCTCTTTCTGACTTACTTCACTTAGTATGATAATCTCTAGGTCCATCCATGTTGCTGTAAATGGCATTATTTCATTCTTTTTATGGCTGAGTAGTATTCCATTGTATATATGTACCACATCTTCTTTATGCATTCAGCTGTCGATGGACATTTAGGTTGTTTCCATGTCTTGGCTATTGTGAATAGTCCAGCAATTCCACTCTTATTTTTCCAAGTGAAATGAAAACATATAAAACTTGTACATAAATATTTATGGCAGCTTTATCTGTTATCACCCAAAACTGGAGAAAACTAAAGTTCCATCAACAGGTAAATGAATCAACAAAATGTGGCATAGCCACACAGTGAAATACTATTCACCAATTTAAAAGAATGAACTAAAACATGCAGCAGCATGGATGAATCTCAAAAACATTATGCTGAGCAGAAGTACCCAAGAAGGCACCAAGAGTACTTACTGGACGATTCCATTTTACACAGAACTCTAAAGACAAATCTAACAGATGGCGACAAAAAGCAGATCAGTGGTTTCCTGGCGCCAGGACTAGGGGACCAGGGTGGGATTGACTAGAAAGGAACACAAGGGAGCTTTTATAGGTGATGGAAATGTTCTTTATCTTGGTTGTAATGGTAGTTGCATGAGTGTATATGTTCATCAAAACTCATCAGACTTTACACTTAAAATACATACCTCCCTACCCAAGCCAATAGTCTCAGGTAGCCTGAAGCTAACCGTAATAAGTTGAAAGAGAGAAAAGACGGGTGGGGAAAGAGTATTGGTGGCAAGGAAACAAAAAAACAGATTTAAGATCTAGGTCTAGGAAAAAGCTTTTGGTGTAGTTGTTTGTACATGGAATTAACTAGAAGCAGATAGTTAAGGCTTAATGAGTTTTTTAAGAAATTGTATTCCCAAAGAAACAAAAAGCCTGCCCTGAAAAAGCCTTTGATAGTTTGAGTCTTAAAACGTTTATGACCCCAAGTTTTTACAAGTAGACAACAGGCTGTGAAAGCTATGCATCTCCAGAGAAGGTTATAATCCCTCATTTCCACTTCAGATATGTCTTAGAGGATAATGGACGAGGAAGAAACTCCCAGAAGGTGGAGCCCTGGGAGAACAATGGACAGCGGACAAGGGAGTTCCTCCCAGAAAGTACACTTAGGATTTAATCAGTAAACTTCTTTCACTGCCAGGCTAGGAAGTCTTCACAATGCCTGCCCAGTAGGATTCCATCACTGTCATAGACCTGGGACTGTTATATATTTCCCACTCTTACCTTTCTCATACAGGGGTTTTAACTGCAGACAGTAACTAATAATGTTCCACTCATAGCCCTCAGCAAACTATTTGAAATCCTGAACAGATAGCTCAGACTGCTGACTACAAAATGGTCTGGTTCAGAACACCATCGGGACTCTGTTGGCAATAGCGTGGAAACACTTTTTTTTTTTTTTTTTAAAATCGTTTCTTTTTCTTTTTTTTTTTTTTTTTAAATTACTATTTATTTATTTATTTATTTTTGGCTGTGTTGGGTCTTCGTTTCTGTGCGAGGGCTTTCTCTAGTTGCGGCAAGCGGGGGCCACTCTTCATCGCGGTGCGCGGGCCTCTCACTATCACGGCCTCTCCTGTTGCGGAGCACAGGCTCCAGACGCGCAGGCTCAGCAGTTGTGGCTCACGGGCCCAGTTGCTCCGTGGCATGTGGGATCTTCCCAGACCAGGGCTCGAACCCGTGTCCCCTGCATTGGCAGGCAGATTCTCAACCACTGCGCCACCAGGGAAGCCCAGGAAACACTTTTAACTGAAGTTCCAGTTGGTTAACTTGGAACTAGTTGATAGCACCAGATCTCTTTTAATGTCATCCTTCACTCCCAAATCAAATCCAAGTTTCTCAGGTCATCTGTCCTTCATCGGAACAGGAACTTCTCCTACAGCAAAAGTTTCTATTAAGTCCATCAGCTCCACTGGGACCTACTAAATAGGGAACATGATTTGCATTATATAGATCACTATAGGCACCATCACCAGAAACTGTGTTTCACACACACACACCCCATGCACACAACTGTATAGGTAATCCAACTGGCTCTGGCTTTGTGCATCATCATGGGTTATAAATGTGACAACACATGACTGTGTAAGGAGCATTAGACAAGTGATAATGTTGGCAACCCTAAGAAGAGACAAGCAAGAAGGAAGTAGAAAGCAAGGGTTAACTTTGCTGAGTAAGACTTCAGTTTAACAGCTATAAACTTCCTGAAAATACAGCAACTATTGGCTTTTATCACAGAAATTCCTGCAGGAAAAATAACTTTGTTAGTCTGAAACTCAACAGCCACAAACCTACTTTCTAACCAACGAAGTATGTTAATTTTATGTAGTACTTTTACAGGGCTTATTAAGTGTCAGGCACTTTTCTAAATACTATGCAGATATTAACTCATTTAATTTCATAACAATCTTATAAGGAAGGTAGTATTATTATCCCCATTTTACAGATGAGGAAACTGAGGTATGTAAAGATTAAGAAATTTGCCCAAGATCACACAGCTAGTAAGTGGTAGAGCCAGGATTCAAGCCCAGGCAGTGTGGCTCCAGAGTTTGTGCTATTAACCACTAGGCTGTACTGTTTTAAAATGTAATTTTTATATGTCTTATTCTTTTATTAGTGTACTTTCTTTATTAAGGCAACATTTCTTTAGAATGTTTCCTGGTTACTTCAGCAGAACAGCTTGTACTTTCATTTCAACTTGCTTCCCGCTTCCTCCCCTTGCTGCCTTTCTGCCAATCCTTTGCACTATGCCACCTGGAACTGTCTTTATTGTCACCATATTACTCCAACACACTCATGCTCTGGTCTAAACAGTAGCTCTCACCTCCTTGCCTTCATCTAGTTCTTTCCTTCATGCCCCTCTGGTGGAAGAAAAGAGAATGAAGGTTAATGTTCTTACTCCTCAGTTCTGTTCCAAACCAAAATCTTCCACCTTCATATAAAATATTGCTTTGGAGCCTTACACCATCTGGTCATGGCACCCTCTGTTCCTCCTTGTTGCCGTCATCTACCAAATGCCCAGACACCCATCTTCAACACTCAGACACAAACACACACACACACAGACACACCCTCTTTATTGCAGGTTTCAGCATCAGGGTCTTCTTCACCACCCTTAGTTCCACCATTATCCAGGAAGCATCAATGTATGTGAGGACGATGTATTCATTTCTCTTCATGTATTTAGTTTCTTGAGCTCTTCTATTCAATGATTTTCACCTGCATGTCATTTTAGCAATTTCCTCCCATGACCACATCCTGGACATTTATTATCTGAACTTGTTCCAACTGTAAATTATAAACTCTAATATTCTAGTCTCTAACCACAAACTCCTATTCTTCCAATTCCTTTACTCACCTACTATGAATAATGCATTGATATTCTTCAGTCTTATCTGGAACCTCATCCCTGAACCATCCCATTTTCCCCAAAACTTATGGGTCCTTTTTGGCTTCCCTTTCTTCCCTTCCTCCAAGGATTTCACAGTTCATCTTTCTAACTATTATTTTTCCAATATCCTCAACTCTTTTGCCTTCCATCCAATGGATCCCGCAGAATTCTGACCCAAAAGCAATCCAAGTACTTTCCTTTCAAAATCCTTCATTGCTGAGTGTTCCTGGGAATCATAAAATCCTGAACCCTTGGTGCAGACGGCTCTGGCCTCAATGGAGTCCTTCAGTGTTGCCCACTATCTCCTTCTCTCTTTCCCCACAGTGGCTGTCCAAAATACCTTTCTCCTCAAACATCTTACACAACTCCCTTCTCTCCTATCCTCCTTACTGTCCCCCCACCCCCACCCTGACTCCCAGTTCCTTCTCAGCCTATAGCCTTGCTTCTTACTTAAGAGAAAAAAACCTATGTCAATAGTCAATAAATTCTTCAAATGCCTCTCCAGATATCTACAGATGAACCTCTATCTGCATGTACTAAATTTCTTACTTCACTCTTGTCTCAGTGGAAGAAATAATTCTCCTTCTATTCAAGGATCATAACAAGCACTCAAGAAATGTTAGCTGAAGAACAGAGAGAAGAAAAAGGAAAGGAAGATAGAGCTGGAGGGAAGGAGAGAGAGATTCTGAAAGCCATGGAAAATGAGGGTCTTATAGAAATTTAGAAGAGTTTTGTTCTGTTTTAATGATATTTTTATTTATACTGTCAACAAAATAAATATATAGATCTGGTTTGGACAGATATTCTGGAGATGGATTATAGAATATGTTTCTATCTACGTTAATGGGAATGTTAGAAGCTTATGGTCATATCAGAATTCAGGAGTAAGATTTAATTGCATAGGTAACTATTACTTGTGTTTTAAATATCTTTGAATTTTGAAACATGAAACACATGAGAATACAATTATTCTATAATGCTAAAGTTACTTTAATTAAACACTTCCACTTTGAAAAGCAATGCAACACTTGTACATATATCAATATAAACAGAAGTCTTAAGAAAGATTCAGATCAGTAATATGCAATTTAGGGAACAAGAGAATATGCTTATTTCTTTCTTATATATATTTTTAGTCTTTCTAATGAATAGTGTTTCTTTTTCACATTTAAATTTCTACATTCAAACGCCACAAAAGGAAATTTTAGACTTGTTCAAGCAACGTCTTTACAGTGACCCCCAGTGGCAAAAGGAATGAACGTGTCAGTTTTAGTAATCCACATCTTAGTGGCCTTTCGTACTGATACAATCTTGATGACAATAACAAGTTCCATTTTAATAGAACATTCACTGTTACCAACGTCTTCACGTTTTTCTCTTTTATTCCTGTTTTTTAAAAGAATTAAATTTATTTATTTATTTATATCCATATTCAAGTCCTAAATCTATTCTCTTTCTCTCTTTCACGGTGAATTTCATAATCAAGGTTATTTTATTTTTCCCAACAAAAATAGCATATCAAGAAGTACACACTTTTGTAAAAAATCTTTTTAAAGCCTATTAAGATGAATTTTTTTTGTGGTCATGTTTCCAATTCTAAGATTCAACATACTTTTTATGACATACATAAATCTATATATGATTTATATATGACATATAAATCTAGATATAATCTTAAATATAATTCTAAGACTCAACATACTTTTTAAAGCTCAAATGGAAGTTCTTCTCTACACTTGGGCAAGCCTATTTATCAGTCTTCAAACGAACTACTCTCTTTGCAAAGAGGCTGATTTCTAACGTAAGATTTAACAAACTTATTCGAATTGTATACACATGAAACTCTTGAAATTCAAGTATAAATGTAAAATAGCAATATGAATTTGAAATATGCATCTGTAATTCTCAGACTTCAGAGTATAATATTATGATGATATATCCCATACACCTCCTATCAAAGTTCTGATCACACAGGATTGTAAGGTCATGTATATCTGTGGTCCCTGCTTTCTTTAGAGCAGATATCTAATGTATTCCTTGTTCAAGCTTAGTACATAGTAGATGTTTAATTTAAAAGAATGACTGATTGAACAGAAAGAATGTAAAACAACTTTTTCAAAGACCAGAAATATTTTGGTTTTAGCCTTTGTTCCTAGCATTTCCACCATTTGAAAAAAAAAAAAACTAATTGATTTTAAGAGTCACACTCATGCTAAAAATAAGCTCAAAAACATATCCTTTAAGAAGTCAAAACATGCCTTGTATGAGTAAACACACTAGGTTATTTCTTCTTAAAGAATCAGATAGCTTCACAAATATTAATTGATTCAATTAATATCAGGTAGGATTTGCACTCTTAATTTAATTACTTAATATCTACAGTCGACCCTCCGTATCTGCTGATGCAAAACCTGCAGGTGAGGAGGCTGAACTGTATTCATTGCATTATGCCATTTTATATAAGGAACTTGAACATCCATGGATTTTGGTATCTGCAGGGCCTCTTGGAATCAATCCCCCAGGGGCACTGAGGGACAACTGTATTAATTGTTTTTAATATGGTCAAATATTTAAGCTAAGAATTTCAAGGTAAAACGAGAATCCAATTAGGAAAAAAGAATAGCTGCAGAGAAAGAGACACTGACTGGAAAATAGGTTTTCTCCTTGGATTGCTCTTACATTTGCATTTTATAAACATATTCATCATATTCTGAATGCTGACTTAATGCCTGGATGCTTGAAGCTTCTGTTTAACTTAACAGCACCTCCATGACCAGATAGAAAAGTAAAGTGCTTTGGCAACTGCTAAGTGTTGCCAAAGGTCAATGAGTATCAGCTTACATCACATATGAACTTTTTCCAGATTGAATATGGAGACTTGTGGAAAGGCAAAGCCTTGAGGAGGTAGGTTGGACACACCTCCACAAAACAAATAAGGAAGTCTGCCTCCAGCCTCCCGGTAAATTCTCACCAATTCACAAATTTCATCTCAAGAGAAAATGGTGCCCTCTTTCCCAACCAGAGGTCTAGCACTCCTCTTAGAGTGTTTTTTATACTTCCGGAAGACCTCTGGTCATGCTAGATTTAGAAATGAAATTTGTTTGCTGTGAAATAAATCACCATGAAGGGAATTTCCAGACACACTTGCCTCCCTAGTGAGGTCTTTAAACGCCCCTCTATTGTAGACAACAAGCTTAATGGGTAATGCTAAAATACTGCTGTGCCTAGAAGATAAAAGGCACAGTGAGAGTCTTCATGGGTAATGAACTCATGCTCAAGTAATAAATCAATACCTCTGCTGGGACTGACTCTTCTGCTTTTATACAGAAAATGTGAGTGCCTCTTTATCATGAACTGCTCAGCGAGGGTATAACAGTACCTATAAAACACAAAGATACTAGTGTCACTTCTAGTCATGTTGAACAGCACTGTAAACATGGCGTCTTTATTATATGACCATTAGAACCTATCAGGATAGGTGGATATTACACCATCATAAATAAACTCAATATGTTGAAAGCTATCTCTCCACCAATCAATCTAACCAGCTAACCTCATCTGTATCCATATCCTCTGCCTTTTGTACTCTTAAAATGGAGAACAATCTAATTCTCTTCTATCTATGGCAAGGACTCCCACAGGTGCCCCATGTAACATTCCCACTCCCCTTAATCAAGGATTTTTCTCATATATTTATCCTGTCTTTATCCTGCTTCTCCTATATTTATCCCATCTCTATTCTTCTTTAACAATTTTCTCTCTCTTCTGGTCCATTCTCATCAACACACAAACATGGTATGAATATCGCCCATCCTTCAAAAACGTTCTCTAATCTTAAACAACTAGTGTCCCATTTTTCTGCTTCCCTCTACTGTGAATCCTGAGAAAGCTGTCTGTATTCTGTCTCCACTTCCTCACATCCAAGTCTCCTTTGAACCTTCTCCTAGGAGACTTTCCTACCAAACCCTTCTTATCAAGGTCAGCAATCAGTACACCACTTCTAGGCTGATATCTCCCAGATTCATAACTCCAGCTTGAAACTCTCCCTTGAATTCCAGTCTCTAACACCACTACTTAGGTGACTAATAAACATCTCAAATTTTATATGTCCAAAAGGGAACACTTGATTCCCCCAACCATGTTTCTCTCCTAATATTCCCAATCCCAGTAAATGGCATCACCATTAAAACCCTTGGAGTCAACTTTGACTCCTTTCTTTTACTCACAGCAAGCCATCAGTAAACTATCAGCTCTACTTTCAAAATATATCTTGAGTCTGACAGCTTCTTCCCTCTGCACCATTACTCTCTTATTCTAAGCCACATCATCCCTCTCCCCACTGGACCTCTTTGAAGGAGTAATCCAACTGATCTCCTTGTTTATACTCATGCCCCTCTTTTAGTCATTTCTTCTCACAGCAGCCAGACTGATCTATGAAAACATAAATCAGATCTTGTCTCTCTACACTCAAAACGTTCCAGCGGCTGCTCATCACACTTTGAACAAAATACAAAGTCTCTGTCACGGCCTAGAAGGCCCCACTTGATCTGGGCCCGCCTACCTCTCTGATTGCAGAAAGTACTTCTCTTCCTCTCACTGAGCTCCATCCTCAATGGCCTCCTTGCTCTTCCTTAACAGGTCAAGCCAGTTCTCCCAGTCCTTTGTGCTTCCTGTCCCCTTTACCTGGAATGCTGCACCTCCAGATAGTCACAGGGCTTGTTCCCTCACTTAACAGTTCTCTGCTCATATGCTGCTGCCATGGACCATCACTCTCTCTTCCCTTATACTATTTTATTTTTCTTCATAGCACTTATCACTACTGGACATTAAAATAATCATTTATCAGACATCTTGGCTGTTTCCCCCATTAGAATGTGAATTGCGTAACCAAGATTTGCTTTGTTCCACTGTATTCATGCTGCTCAAAGTGGTGTCCAGCATATAGTAGTTGCTCATTAACTACTTGTTGAATAAATGAACAAGCAACTACAATGATCTTTTAAAATTAGTTAAAGCAATGTAGCCATATTGAAAACTGATATGAAAAGTAAAAATCACATTAAACCAGTTGAAGATAATATTCACTGAGTGCTTTTGGGAAATAATAAAGAAGCATTCAGGTGAGAATGTAAACATGAACTCTTCCAAACCAATTCTTTAGCCAGCATTTACAATATTTCCTCTAAACGTTCAATCCTTAAGTTTGTCAATGAGTCTGTTTCTTATACAGATTGATACAGAGATATTTTAATAAATCTCTGCCTTAAAGAGAAGAATTATGAAGCAAAACCTAATTCAACATAACTTTAACAATGCTTCACCATACTTAGTACCATAAAACTACTTTATCAAGCAGGTATTACTCAAATTTTATAAAAATCTAATGTGTTCATGATTATCACTGAACAAAGTGTTTAAAACACAGTTGGTGTGAGAAAGATAGACGATACAGTGGTAGACTACATCTACTGGTCTCAGAGATAGGTAGGCTCATATCATGCTTCTGCTACTCACCAGCTGTCTAACCGTGAGCAAGTTCCATAGCTTCTCTGAGCTCAGTTCCTCTTATATAAAACTGGGCAATGCCACCTACCTGACAGGATACTTGTGGTTATAACATATGACACACAGTGTTATTACACAACGCATTTCACTTGAATTAATATATGTTGTGAGCCAAATCACATCCCCTAAAATATGAAAATGTTCATTTCATAAAGCTGATGCTCTGTAAAACTTTTTCTGGGGACTTTTATGACTTCACACATAAGACAAGATGCCATGCAAACAGCTTATTTTTTTTAAGTAGTGGAAAGTCACAAAAATAATCAGAAATATGTAGTGTGTATCTACCTAGCCTAGGATCCTATTAGGTGGTCCAGCATATAGAATTAACGCTAAGGACCACAAGCACTTTGCCTGGCTCAATAGATGCCTGATAAATGTCTGCTGAATAACAAATTAGTGGATTAACTAACAAAGGCAGTGGTTGAATTCTTAATGCACCTGGTTAGAACTTCTAAATAGCTGGAGGAAATGTTCCTTAGAGAAATCAATGCAGTCTCCATGGTAAGAATCCTAGTCTGGCCCTCTTAATCTGTATCTGTGAGTAGCAGGTGGCACAATGCCTTAAACACATCAAGCCAAGCTAAGGACAACCCTCCTTCCACCCTATCCCAGCCTCAACCCAGCTAAGGTCTTCTTTTACCTACAGTTAATCTAGCAATTTGCAGGTGAATCTGAAATTATTTTAATTTTTATGACACACTATTAAAATATTCAAAATAATTCTATTACAATTCTGTTATCAAGCCTTATTAATTCACATTAGTGTAGGCAGCAGTTTGGATTAGAGAATGCTACTGATTGTTTTATAGGTTTATTAATACTATAAATGATGTACAAAAAATAAAATAACAAAGTAGTATACTGTGAATATTTTCAAGAGGAAAATAATTGCTAGCATTTGGCTAGCCATTTAGAGTTTGAGTTGTCTTTACAGACAAATTTACCTTATTTAATTATCATAGCAACCTTTTGAAGTTTATTATAATTTCATGTCATTTTAGAATTGAGGTAATAAAGTTCGAAAAAGTTAAATAACTTGCCCAAGAATATACAATCATGAAGTGATAGATCAGTTTCCAAATCCTGTGTTCTTTCATCTATACCATTTAATAAAGCAATTAATTGAAGAATGGTCTGATGAAGTAGAAAAATCACTAGATGAGGAGGAAGGGGCTATCACAAATGCACTGTGTGGTTGCAGGCATGTTATTCAACACTGTGTACATCACCTGAACAAATTTCCTCATCCCAAAATACGACCTCAACGCAGCCAACCTCAAAGTATTCTGGTGAAACTAAAACCAAAGTATGTAAGAGTACTTTGAAAATTTAAGACCACTATACTGGGAAAAATATTTGTAAAACATTAAATAATTCTGATGATTAGGAGTTTGACCTTTTAAATTGCATAGCCATTCCCCTTGCAGTTTTACTGAAAATCCTTATTTAGTCAGAAAAACATTTTTCACAAATAATTCAAAAGATAAGCTCAACCTTTGTCTACCTACAAATTTGTGACATTCTACATACACTGGGAGAATAATTCATCATGAATCTTATTTTAATGTAAAAAATGTATAACTCTATCCCAGCATTTTAGTAACATTTATTTTGTAAAAGCTTTAACTTTTAAGATCATTATGCAAATAATTTATAATTAACTTATCAACATAAACTTCCTTCCCAAGTACATATTCCAATATACCCAAGTCCTGCTAAGGTGAAAATGGCCCATCTATGTCAAATAGGCTTAATTTAGTGCAAAGTAGCTACTGCCTAAAATAGACCACTTCTCAGAAAACTATATAATTATGTACCTTGGTGGATAAGATTATAATCCAGATACCTTGAATAAAGAATGGTCCTCTATTATCTAAATAGGTAATCCTCTTTAGCTAAGGGCAAAACTTCAGGAAGAATGTACATGAAGTGATGAGAACAGGTCACTTTCAAGCCAGCCAAATCAATCCGGAAGACTAACAGGGTGACAGATATCACAACCAGATTATCCTCATCATCTCAATTCAGATGTCTTTTATATGAAAATGTCCTGATTATTAAAGTTATATAGGATTAGGATAAAGAATATTGGAATGGAATATGGAATGGTGGAATAGAACCTCTGAAAAGGCCATTCCTCCATAAAAGCAACAAGAATACTGGCAATAGTTGTCAAAATCAACTTTTTCAGAACTCTCAAAATTAACCAAAGGTTTACAACAATGTGAGGGGCATTTATTCAACAAAATCACTGGATCTCAGGAATAACAGAGAGATTTGTGGTGTTTGGACTTTCCCTATTCCCATTCCCCTCTCCTTAGCTCTGCAGTAGTCTTAAAAACCAAAAATCCCACAATCACAGCAAAAAATAGCAGCCAGCAGCTACTGGAAGGGAAAGAATGGGGTTGGAATACAGCAAAAGTACCACTTTCAGAGAATTGTAATTATTTAACCTGTCTAGTAGTTCTCTAAAAATACCCATTCATAGAGCTTTCTTTATTTGGCCCAACTCAGAGCTTACTCAGTGCAAATAGCCTTTTCCCCCAGGAAGCATGTGGAAAACAATCAGTGGCAATTGTTTAACATAACAGCTGCCTCAGGCAGCAATAACAGTTGGGGAAAAAAAAGAGGACGACCAAAAAAAAGAAAAATTGGGGGAATGAGATGGCCATAAGGGCCTGTGAATTTTGTACAATCTAGAATCTAGAAGGCCACATGCATGCCTGGGGCTGTGTACATTCTCAGGAAAGATCTCAGAAGGCCCTAAACTCTCACCTCTAGCTATCCTTAAGGATCTACACAAGCAGGAAGTGAAGACTAAGGCAGAGTTATAAACTGCTTGAGCACTGAAGGCATATTCCAAAATGCACATCAAATCCTTCAGCAAATGCTGGGAGACTACTTGGCTCTGAGCATTTAAGAAAATCTCTGTCTAATAACTAGCTGATCAATGAGAAAACTGAGTAAAGACTTTAATGACCACAAATAACAAAGAATACAGACCTTACAGAATTAGCTCAGGAAAATTACTAAGCAAACAAGTAGCAACAACAACAACAACCAACAACAAAAACAAACACTGGGGGAGGAGAGGAATCTGATTTTGAGTGGTGCCACATTATATTACTTAACATTTTCTGCTTTCAACAAAATATTACAAGATGTGTGAAGAAAGTATGCCTCATACACAGGAAAATAAGCATGCAGTAGAAACTGTCTCTGAGAAAGTCCAGAAATTGAACTTACTAGACAAAGACTTTAAATCAGCTATTTTAAATATCTTCAAAGAGCTAAAGGAAGCCATATCTAAATAACTAAAAAAGTAAGAGAATGATTTTTTACCAACTATAGAATGTCAATAAAGATATAGAAATTATTTTTAAAAAATAAATTCTGGAGGTGAAAATTAAAATAATAGGAATAAAAAATTCCCTAGAAATGTTCAACAGGAGATCTGAGCAAGCAGAAAAAAGAATCAGCAAATCTTAAGACAGGTCAGTTGAGACTGTTCCTCTCATCTGAGAATCAGAAAGAAAAAAGAATAAAGAAAATAAAGGAGCATATCAAGTGTACCAACATACATTTAATGGGAATCTCAGAAAGAAAAGAAAGGGGAAGAAAGAATAGTTAAAGAAATAATGGCTGAAAATGTCCAAAATTTGATGAAAACTATCAATCTACACATCCAAAAAGTTCAACAAACTCCAAGAAGGATAAAAAAATCAAAGAGATCCACATCTATAAACATCATAATCAAACTTTCAAAAGACAAAGACAAAGAGAAAATCTATAAAGCAACAAGAGAGAAGAGATTCATGATGTTCAAGGGATCCTCAGTGAGATTAACAGCTGATTTCTCATCAGAAAACTACAGAAGTCAGAAGGCAGTGAGATAGCATGCTCAAAGTGGTGAAATAAAGACTATCAGCTAAGAATTTTCCTTCAAAAATTAAGGAGAAATTAAGAGAGTCCCAGATAAATAAAAACTGAAAGAATCCCTTTCTAGCAAATTTACCCTACAAGAAATACTAACTGAAGTCCTTCAGGCTGAAATGAAAGGACACTAGACAGTAACTCAAATTCACACAAAGAAATAAAGAACACTGGTAAAGGTAACTACAGTTGATCCTCCATATCCACAGTTTCTGCAGCCATGGAGTCAACCAACTGTGGATCGAAAATATTCCCAAAACAATCCCATAATGTTGCCAAAAGCAAAACTTGAATTTGCCAAACACCAGAAACTATTTACATAGCATTTACATTGTATTAGGTATTATAAGTAATCTAGAGATGATTTGAAGTATATGGGAGGATGTGCATAGGTTACATGAAAATATCATGTCATTTTATATAAGGGACTTGAGCATGTGCAGATTTGGGTGTGTATCCACTGGGGGTCCTAGAGCCATCCCCCACAGATACCAAGGGACAAATGTACATAAGTAAATGTAAAAAAATATAATGTATTTGTGTTTGTGTGTAACTTTTTTTCTCCTATCTGATTTAAAAGAGAACTACATAAAGCAGTAATTATGTCTGTGTTGATGGGCTTGTGATGTATAAAGGTAATTTGTAGAACAATAATAGCACAAAGGAAAGGGAGGAACTGGAGCTATATGGAAGCAAAAATTTTGTATACTATTGAAATTAAGTTGGTATTGATCTGAAACAGATTATAAATTAAGAGGTTATAAATTAAGAGGTTAATTGTAATTCTATGGCAACCACTAAGAAAATAACTTTAAAATATTAAAAAAAATGACAAGGTAATTAAAATGGTACACTAGAAAATACATTTTTAACAAAAAACAAGGCAATAATAAAGAAATAGAGAAACAAAAAGACTTACATACATAAAATAGCAAAATGAAAGTCATAAATTCTATCTTTCAGTAATTACATGGAAATGGACTAACACTCCAATCAAAAGGCAGATATTGGTAGAAAGGGCTTTTTAAAAATTGATCCAACTACGTGCTATCTACAGTAGACACATTTTATATTCAAAGACACAAATAGGTTGAAAGTAAAGAATGGAAAAAGATATACCAAGGAAATAGTAACAAAAAGAGAGTTGCAGTGGCTACACAATATCAAACAAAATAGAATTTAAGACAAAAATCATTACTAGAGACAAAAAAGAACATTTTATAATGATCAAAAGGTCAATCCATCAAGAAGACATAACAAGTATAAATATACCTAACAACAGAGTCCTAAAATACATAAAGCAAAACCCAACACAATTGAAGGGAGAAATAGACAATTTATCAAAAATAATGGGAGACTTCAATATCTCATTTTCAATAATAGAAGAACCAGACAGAGGACCAAGAAGGCAGTGATATTTGAACAGCATTATAAACCAAATAGAACTAAAAAGCATCTATAGAACACTCTACTCAACAACAGCAAAAAATACATTCTTCTCAAATGCACATGGAACATTCTCCAGGATAGACCACATGTTAGGCCATAAAACAAGTCTCAATAAATTTGAAAGGATTAAAATAATACAAAGTATGTTCTCCAATCCAATGGAATGAAATTAGAAATCAATAGCAGAAAGAAATTTGGGAAACTCACAAACATGTAGAAGTTAAGCAACACATACCTAACTAACCAAAGTTGATGTCACTGCTTTTTTACCAAAGCTGTAATTATAAGGAAAACTAGACCTCTGAATCAGATATTAGAATGATTCAGTCTTCCCACAGAATGACTGGGAGGGTGCAGAGGGTAAATAAAGGTATCTATTTGTCAACCCCAATATACCATGTCTCTATATCTCATATTCTAAGCTCAAGTTGCATTGAGTCCTACAGCTTCTTTTTTTCTCTATTTTAATTCTTTTACTATAAATGTGAACCCTATTGGTTTGGGCAAGAATTCACCCTCTTCCTTTGGAGCTTCAGTGATGTCCAGGACCAGACAAAGCCTCAGGATAGCAGCACACAAAAGTGGGTCTCTGGTGGAGACCTAATCACCATGCAAACCTGAGGGTTCTCAAGTACGACAGTGTTCAGCAGTTTCAGAATTGAAACTAGGATTCAAAAACAAATAATAAACCCTGAGGTTAGCCAGGAACTTCTAGTAACTAACCCAAGAATTGCACTTATGAGTCTTCAGGCAATGAATTTGTCCTCCTTAGCAATCACCATGCAAGAGTAGACAAAGTAGCATACAGTGGCATTGAATATTTTTTCTATTTCTGTAAAATTATCAATTATTTGCAAAGTTCCCTGTGAATTATCTGCAAACTTTCAAAAATCTGTTCTTAGGACTACCATTTACAGGATATAAAAAATTGGGGTAACGAGGGCCTATCTTTGACAAAGCAGGAGTTAAAATGAGCCGCAAGAAATGAGGCTCATTTGGGGTAAATTCATGAACATTCACATGGCAATTTCTAAGTGGCAGCTAATAAAAATAAGCTTGTAAAATAAGCCAGGTCTATAGCAAAAAAAAAAGTCTCATTTAACTTTCTGGATACAGATTTGTGGCAGACAGACTGGGGATATCATTTGTACTCCTCCATGAAGTTTCATCTAAAGTAAGCGTGGACTTCTCAGGGATGTGATTGTGCTGCACTCACTAGAATCCATTGATGGAAGTGTTATCTCTCTCTGTTCCAATCAGATAACCTGTTTTGTTCTCCTTCAGAACAAGAAGGCTTCTGAGACAGGGGTGTTTTAGTATCATTTTTATAACTAGACTCCAGCCCCAATCCATAATCTGGCTCTCCCAAGCCACTGATGCTGATGAAGGAGTCCTGGTGATGGTCCCCATGTAGCCATCTGGAACTTCCACCTGCTTTGTTTCAAACCCCAATCTCAGGTATGTTGGAAGAAGCCAAGAAGAAGAAAACCAGTCACTACTGCAGAACTCTGAAAAGGTTCAAGAACTGAAGGCACCAAAGTTAGTTTAAGAGGAGCTGAAAATAGAAGAACTGGCTGAAAGTTTATATGGTTTACTGTTAGGCTGCCAGACTCTTTTTCCCATCTTGCACACCCACACAGTTACTCCTCCTTGACCTCAGCAGAATACTGAAGATTTACTTTCAGAAGAGGATGAACTAGAGGGACTTTGGACTCAAGAAGACCTTCAGGAATGCCATTATGAAAGCAGAGGGATTAATGAAAAGTCTACATGCTGAATAGTGAGAATCACACCACCTTCCCCCACCAACTCAATTCTTCCATGTAGCTCTGAGACCACTGGACATCAGGCTTATACCAAGTCAGCTCAAGAGAAAATACTTGCAGAATCTAATAGCAGCTGAGGAAGTCTCCCCACAAAATGGCCAGGTCCCAGCCCAATCACCCTATGGAAAAGCCCATTAGTCAATAAATCCCTTTCAAGCACAGGCAGACCTTCCATCATCTTTTTAGTGCTCTACTCTTAAATCTACGAGAGCAGCAAAAGATCACCAGTCATTTGAAAAAGGTCTCTAACATCAAGGATAATGACCAAAACAAACAACCAGAAAAAAATGAACTCAGAGACATTCTAGATTACAAAAAGGAAACCTCAAAAAGCTCTCATTAAAATCTTTAGAGAAGGTACTGCACTTGAGAAGCCAAGAGCATGATGCTATTTTAAAAAATAAAAATATAATTCACAAAATAAGAAAATGTTGTTGGAACTTTTAAATGATATCAGAAATGAAAAATTAATTAGAGGAGCTAAAAGTTGAGTAAAAATTGCAAAGAGTAGAACAAAGAGACAAACAGATGATAAATGAGATTTTTTTTTTTTTTAAAAAGAGGATTAATCCAGGAGTTCTAGGATGTCAATAATAAGAATTCCAGATAAAGAGACCAGAGAAAATGGGGCAATTAATTATTTTTTTAAAAAAAGAATTCCTAGAATTGGAGAAGATGCATCTGCATCTTGAAGGGACACATCACTGAGCACCATTCATAATTTCTTTAAACAGACACACACAAAGACCCATCATTGGGGTCCCTGAACATAAATTATTACTCAGCTCAGAGAAAGAAAAAGTCAAACATCAGTATAAATAAGGGACTTTTTTGGATTCTGAAATGCCAGTAACAAATATATATTATGAAAGCAGAGATTTAAGTCAAATATTATAAACTAAATAATATCTTACATGCATTAAAAGAGCTTCCTATTTTAATGAAAAACAAACAAAAACAGAAAAGATTTTTTATTGGGAGTATATTCAGATAACTCATAAAAACTAAGGGGAAATCTGAATTCTGTATCAGAAATTTCTTTTATTAGCTGTTAAAATAAGTAGTTCATAACAATTAGAAATGTCTATTTTCCTAGATCTCAGTTAATCTTACATTTATTTATATAGGTTTAGACTATATTCCCCAGTTATATTTCTTTCAGCATCTTAAATATGAAAGAGCTAACAATATTAATAATGGCTAATTTAATTAATAATAATATCAACTTGTGAGAATTTGTGTTACCTTGAAATATACCCAAACTCTTGACATTTTAAACTAATTCCCTTTCATCTTATGGGTCATACACTCACCTTGAGGATCAACTTCTTTAGCTAGTTTCAGTGCATCTGAGTTTGCAAGATCGGTGTTGGCTGGGGTAACAGCCAAAATCAGACAGTTCTCCCGTGTGATGAACTGCATAATCATTTCTCTGATCTGGTACTCAATATCTGGTGGCTGATCTCCCACGGGCACTTTAGTAATTCCAGGCAGGTCGATAAGGGTTAGATTTAACACTGTGGAAAGGAAAAAAAAAAAAAAAAAAAAAAAAAAGGTTTTACATATACCGTCAATGCTGAAAGATATCAGCAATGCAGACTCATGTGTCACTTTAGTAGAAATAAAACAAGCTGAGCTTTACGTATTGTGTATCTGAAGAACTTCGACTCATGTGCATAGAATAAAAAGGATAGAATTCAAAATGGCTTTTCAAGTTTTCTCTGTTTTTATAATATGATTGTGCCAGGCCAAATGATCATTTTAACATAATTTAAGAAGCACTGATTTGCATACCTAATAGTTTTCTCAGACAGCTGTCACATTTGTAACTGGGGGCTATAATTCAAACACTGAACAGTAAGTGAATATGCTGTCTTCCAGTCTTGTACCTTGCCTTCAAATGGTGTAAAACTTCTCTGGGTAAGGTTTGCCCTTCCCTTTAAAAACATCATACATTGTTTACAGAGTGTTAGCCACTTAACCTATAGGAAAGCCGTTAGCCATTCATGGTGCCATGAGGTTAGTGTGCAGGCCATACAGCCAGACTCATGGAGCACCATTTTGGGAGCCCAGGAAACTACCGAGTCAGTGACTCCAGTCCCGACCTGGCTATCGTTCTCTCTGCACGCTACGTTGTTGGCACCAAGTCCTCTTGGGAAGTCGTAATTGAGCTTATGTCACTCATGGTCCATTTCAAAAGCAACAGAGCTGGGTAGAAGATAGGAGATTAAAATCTGCCCCACTAAAATCTTAGTCAGAATGGAGGCTATTCTGTATCACACACCAAGAACTGGTTATCTGACAAGTTTCTGCTGACAGTCTGGGGAAAAAAAAAAAAAATCACAGTTGATTCCTCAAGAAGAGATTAAAGAGGAATACATAGGACTGAAAGAAAATTCATTAAGGATAACTCAACCATAGTACCATGCACCTCTAAGATTTTTGCAAAAACTGAAGATATTAAAAACGGAAGTTTTCATGCATACCTCTTCGGAATTCTAAAAGTTTAAGATAAAAATAAGAAAACTTTTTAAAATGACTTACTCAATTCTCTTTTAAAAGTTATCTCCTCCTGTCTCCCCATAAATAATTTTATGAGCTGTTTGGATCATACCATTTACTGAAGTATCTAAGCACAACCCTAGAAACTCGGTATTTTTTCAGAGAAAAAAACCATCTTCTATAAATACTGTATGTTAATTAATATAGTAAAAATTTTTTGAGGACAAGAATTTGGAATTTTGTTATTTTACTTACCATGTGGCGAATAGACTCGTAAATTAATGGGTATGGAGGAAATTCCTTTATTCATTCCAGTTACTCGATCTGTTTCTGCTTCAATCTCATGGCGAACTTCATCAAAATCTGTAATTTTTTTTCCTTTGCAATGTAGAAATTCTGCATATTCTACAAAAGACAAATTAATACAACCTAAAATTCATGTACTCTTGCAATAATAAGGAAATAATGCCTCTTTAATTACAAGTCAAAGTATCCAGTATTGCCTCTTCAGCCATCACAATGAGAGAACACAGTAGTTACCAAAAAGCACAGTTAATACTTTAGAAATATTAAACAGTTCAAATGCTAAGGCTGCTAAATTTGCTAATTTTCAGATAAGCAATTAAGTATTATAAGCAGTCTTTAAACCACCTAGCCTACTAAATAAAGAGAATGCTGGCACTCCAAATGATGAAACAAGTAATAGCAACCAATTGTCAAAGAAATTAGAGCTAGGGTACACAAAAAGCCTACTTACTAATCCTATTAGAATGTCCTTTTTCAATATCACCACTTTATCACGATGGAATGCTAAATTATATAAATATAGCTTCAGAAGGCAAGAAGATTTAGAAACAACGTTTGCTTTATTCTTTAAAAAGAAATAATATATGGAATATTTTAGTTTTAAAATATACTATTCAAAATACCACACCAATTTCTTTAATTAAAAAGATATTTTCTCAAGAAAAAAAAGATAGGATATTACAAAGAAACTATTTACCTGCAATCTAAAAAAAAAAAAAAAAAAATCAGTATCTGTAGGCAGAAGGAAAAACTCTAAAGTAACTATATAATAACAGAATATTAGTTTTTCTTTAAATTTCAGTAACATCTTCAAACTGCTGTGCTATCAATTTCTATATCTGCTTCCAGAGATATCAAGTATATGATAAACAACACAACTCAAAAAAGGAAACTGATACTATTAGACCTAAAAATTTTATGATAATTTTAACAAGGGAACAAGTCTTAACAAATACTTTAACTTCTCTAACAACTAGCTGAAGAACTGCTCCACCAAATGTAGACTAAGGCTAAGTGTCTTGGGCCAGATAGCAGCTGAGACAATTATTGGTAGTCTTTCTATGATTCCCCACCATAAATATTTAACCTTCACCCACTATATGGCAAGGCCAACAGGGAGACAACTACAAGATGTGGCTCATGCATCAATGGTGGAAGTATACACAGCAATTAAGCTTCAATAGACTTCAGAAGTCTGGCCTGAAGAGACCACTGCATCATTTGGCATTTTCTTTCACATATTTACCCTCATTGGTGCTGTTTTTATTAGATTATAAATTCTTAGACGATAGAGCCTTTATTTTATTTACCCACTCAGTGGCTAGGCCAGTACCATGTAAGAGTTTAAAGATAAGTAGAGGATAAAACAATAAGAAAAATAAAGAGGAACAATGGATGTCAGATCCTAAAAAATAAACAAACAAAACTTAGTAAGTAAACATGAGCCATAAATAATTTATAATAAACAGTACTTTTCAATTCAACACGTTCTGTGGAAATTGCAAATCTGAGAACTTTTGGCTAGCGTAATTATTACGTTCATAGAATTAAAAAGCTTCTGGATCAGGGACTACATTTTCAATTATGTTACTAATCAGTAATTCAAGTAACACAAATGTGTACTTCTCTTGTTGCCACTAGATGGCGCCTACTTGCTTTCTCTGTAGGAAACCAATGCCCTTCCAGAAAGCTGTAAAATCAATGCAATTTTCAAATTAGATTTAAATTCATTCCTGGACTTCTGAACATGCTTTTATCTTGGAATTGAGAGATTGGAATTGTACAGTACCATCTCAAACCTCTGTGTCTTTTTAGGGATAGGGTTCCACAAAGAGATTTAGGGATGTATTTACTGAGCTCCTACTACTTCTCAGGCACTGTTTTAGAAGTTGGGGATATAGTAAAGTGAACAAAATAGTCTCTAGCCTCATGAAGCTTAAATTCCAGTGAGATAAAATAGTAAACAGTGTGTGTGTGCCATATTATAAATGCTATGGAGAAAATTGAATACGGGGGATATTAAATACTGGGGAAGGGAGGTCGCTTTGTTTTATATGTCAGTCAAGGAAGGCTTCTCTGATATGATAAAGTAACATTTGAGCAAAGACTCAAGAAGCCATGCTTTACATAAGAGGATCCCAGTAGACTGCCTGAAGCAGACTATGCTTGGCATATTGGAGGAAGAGCAAGGAGGCCAACGTGCCTGGAGCACAGAGCGTGGGAGAGAGAGGCAGGAGATGAGGTCAGAGCTGTGGTACAGACCTGGATGGTGTAGGGCCTGTGGGCCATTTTAAGGGCTTTGATTTTTACTCTAAATGAATGGTAGAGCACTTGAAGCATTTTGGGTAGAGGGAAAACATGAGGTGACCTAGGTTTTAAATAAAGAACTGTACTGTTGTGTTAAGAACAGACAGCGAGGTATAAGAGAAGAAGCTGGCTAACAGAATAATAAAGGTGAGATGATGAGGCTTGGACCTGGGTGGGAGTGGTGAGAAGTGGTTACATTCTAATGAAGTTTGAAGGAAAAACCAGCGGGATTTGCTGATGGATTAAAGGAGAGGTATGGGAGAAAGAAAGGAGTTAAGAATAACTTCAAGGAGGCTGAGGCTGACCTCAGCAATGAGAAGAATTTTGAAGTAGAAAAGACTGACAGAAAGGAAGATGTTGGGGAGATGGGGTTGGGGATCAAGAGATCAGTTTGGCAACCCAATAAAAAATGGGCAGAAGACCTTAATAGACATTTCTCCAAAGAAGACATACAGATGGCTAAAAAGCAAATGAAAACATGCTCAGCATCACTAATTATCAGAGAAATGCAAATCAAAACTACAATGAGGTATCACCTTACACCAGTCAGAATGGCCATCATCAAAAAATCTACAAACAATAAATGCTGGAGAGGGTGTGGAGAAAAGGGAACCCTCCTACACTGTTGGTAGAAATGCAAATTGGTACAGCCACTATGGAGAACAGTACGGAGGTTCCTTAAGAAACTAAAAACAGAGTTACCATATGATCTAGCAAGCCCACTCCTGGGCATATATCTGGAGGAAACCTTAATTTGAAAAGATACATGCATCCCAATGTTCATTGCAGCACTATTTCCAATAGCCAAGACATGGAAGCAACCTAAATGTCCATCGACAGAGGAATGGATAAAGAAGATGTGGTACATATATACAATGGAATATTACTCAGCCATAAAAAAGAATGAAATAATGCCATTTACAGCAACATGGATGGACCTATTGATTATCATACTAAGTGAAGTAAGTCAGACAGAGAAAGACAAATATCATATGATATCACTCATATGTGGAATCTAACTTTTAAAAAGATACAAATGAACTTATTTACAAAACAGAAACAGACTTACAGATATCGAAAACAAACTTATGGTTACCAAAGGGAAAACGTGTGGGTAGGGGGGAGGGATAAATCAGAAGCTTGGGATGAACATATACACAATACTATATATAAGACAGATAACCAACAAGGTCCTACTGTATAGCACAGGGGTCTCTACTCAATATTCTGTGATTACCTATATGAGAAAAGAATCTAAAAAGAGAATGAATATATGTATATGTATAACCGAATCACTTTGCTGTACACCTGAAACTAACACAACATTATAAATCAACTATACTCCAGTAAAATTAAATTAAAAAGTTCAGTTTGGGACCTATTAAGCTTGTGATGCCTACTACACACCACCCACATGGAGAAACAGAACTGCCGCTAATGGTTGAGAATCATGCAGCTGAAAGACACACAATTCGCATTCATCTCATCTGATAAGTGTATATCTATTCTGAAATTTTTACAGAAGATGGCAGTCAAGGGCTTGAGGAAAGGTTAGCCTTTTCTAATTAGCACAAGAATGCCTTGGGGCTGGATCTGTGAGTCTTTTATCTAGGGAGAAGTCCAAGCTAGATTTATATATATTTGGAATTCATTAAAGTTAGGCAAGTAGATGAGATCACTAAGTGAGAGACAGATAAGGAAGAGGTCAGAGCACTGGGCCCCAGGTTTTCCAATGTTTAGAGGTCAGGAAATGGAGAGTAAGCCCGAGTGGTCAACAAGATAGGAGAAAAAACACAGAGAGAAAGGTGACCCAAAGCCAGTTAAAGAGAATGTTTCATGAAAGGAGACTTTTCACTCCATCAAATACTGTCAACATGTCAGGTAAGATGAGAACTAAGAACAAATCATAAAATTGGGCAACTTGAGCGTCATTCAGGATGTTGAAAAGGGCTGTTAGAGTGGAGTAGGGTGGGTGATAGTTTGATTGGAATAGACTTTAGAGAGAATGGGAGGAGAGGAAGTGGAGACTGGCTGCAGACAATTCTTTTAAAAAGTTGTGTTGTAAAGGACAGGAAAGAAGTGAGAGGGCATCGGAGAGGGTTATGAAGTCAAGGGAGGGTTTTATAAAGATGGGCAAACTAATAGCCTGTTCATAGGCTGATGGTATTAATCCAGTCCTGAGGAAAAGCTGATGGTGCAGAAGTGAGAAGAGACAAGTGCTGAAGTGATGTCTCAAGGAAGAGGGGGTAGGAAGCACTAGAAAGGAACATGCCAGTTCATCCACAGGAACAGGAAGGAAACAGAATAATGAGTACTGACGGACAACACAAGTAGGTAGAATTGATGGTGGTGGGAGCATGTGAAATTCATCAGGTGAGAGTGGGGATTTATCATTTTGTCGAGTCATTTTACGCCTGTAAAAACCATTTCTGTATTCTCACTGCTTAAACCCTACAAAGACTATTATTTTTACCACAAAATACCACACACACACACACACACACACACACACACACACTCATGCACACACATAGAGTGATCCTAAATGACCTAAGAGTAACCATAGCAGGAATGTCAACTTGGGTCTCAACTATGTCCATCACTGGGATTCAGACCTGCCCAGCATATCAGAAGGACTAATGGGCAGGAACCACAAAATCCCTATTTCTATGGGTCTCAAAGAGCTTCCTGGGAAATAATTCATCCTACAGGATATAAAATTCAGGGAAAACCTAATCTAAATTGTCAGAAGGGAGCTACCTGTAGTCCATCCTCTACCCAGGTCCAGAGACTCATAGGTCTATGTTCCCTTCATCTCTAACAGGACAGTGATAATTGTCAGACCACATATCCTACTTTCTTATTAGAAAAACATGGCAACCATAACTACAATTCAGAATTCACAGCTACAGGATTATACTGTCAATAAGATGAGTCCTCCTAGCAACAAGATAAGCCACTCCTGTTATGGGATCCCAGCTCTCTAGCAAGCAGACTATAAATAGGTGGACAGCAGAGGTGGCATACATGTTTTTGAACAGTTGCCCATAATTGCTATTGATGAGGATCATCAATCAGCTTATCATCACACAATCCCTGAATAAATCTTGATTAGCAGTGCAGAATTTAAAGGTCACAGCTTTACTTCCCTGCTGTCCAAAAATACAATTATAAATGAAAATCTTGTAAAGGATTATCACAAGAACAATGAATCATTTACTATACTCACGTCTGAAGAATGTTCACATGAGTTTGGAGATGAAGGAAATTCTAACACCTAAGCCAAACCGTACAGAACACGCTGCACCAGCCAATCAATAGTTAGACTTTTTAAGAGCTTATAAGTGTATCTTCTAAGACTTTTATGCTGTTGTAAATTAATATGTCTAAAGGTCTAACAAATCTCATCTTACGGTACTGAGATAAATTCTTTCTCATAGAAAGGTACAGTTTCCAGTGGCACAAGCTCTCTTGGCATGTTCTCAGTGTTCCTTTCATTCTAAATGTTTGGTAGTTGAGCACATGGAATGATCTCTTTCTCAAACAATTCCAGGCTTCAGCCCAAGTTCAGTCTGAATGGAGAGTGATTAAATTTCTTAGCCACAAGCTCATATAAAGGTTAAGGCTATGTGTATATAAGCAATGAAATCCTAATAATGCGTCCATGAAATTCTTTTGTGTGTCAGTATAACCTATCTTGCTGAAATTCATAGTATGTTTTCAGTTTCACAAAATAAGACTCTAGTTTAAAAAATCTTTCCTGTTTTCCCAGTATTAAAGCAAAGGTTAAGATACATTTTTATATCAAAGAATGATTTGGGAGAAAAAAGAGGATATTAAAAAAAATCAGAGCTATCATTCTATTTTATTTTTATTTCCCTATAAAGCATTTTAGCACTGTCATTTCTGCTGATCATGAAAAACAAATTACGCTAGGTTAAACAGCTGACAAATTGTTTGGGGGAAGGATGATATGGTTTGTGCCTGGGCAGAATTCCAATCATCTGTGAAAAGCGCAGCATGACCATAAGAATTTAAATATTTCCAATATGCCCCTTCCATGGGGAAAAAATTCATATGTTTCAATTAATCAAGGTTAAGTAGAAAGGAATTATTATGGAGCATAGGCATATAACCTCCAGTCAATTCTAAGAACTAGGGTCCTCAATAATTTAGCTGGAGTTTTATTTCTAAAATGTTTTAATAGCAATGTTTTTAAGCACGGGGCTCCAATGAAAATGGAGCATATTGGACACATAAACAGGGAATGGTTTTCAATGCAACTAGCTGAATCCACTGGCTGTAAAGACCATCTAGTATGACTACATTTAAAAACATATTTCCTTAAAGGCAAAGGCTGCATTTTACTCATCTGTGTTTCCCTAATGCCTATCATATTTAGAGAAAAGAACACCTGTAGATTTCTTCCTTCTTCTTTAAAGAAGTCCTCTTTGCATACCATTGAGCAATTTGGAAAAATGCTTCCAGAAAGCCTTCAAGTCATTCCAAATTGAAGGCAAGAGCCTGGAACGGTGGTTAAGTAAGCAACAAGGCAAGTTAGATATGAATTATACAGACCCAGATATACAGCAGAAGTCAACTGTGTCCTAAGGTAAACAGGGAAAGCTTAGTAATCAAAAAAAAAGAAAAGAAATCTAAAGAAACAAACAATTAACCTGAGGGAGTCCAACAGTGGGTGAAAGGCAGAGGTCCCAGTCAGAGGGTAAAGAACAATAGGGTGGGAATAAGAAGGGCCAAGATTTCATAGCAGACAAAAGGTGGGTGCTAGGCAGGTATCAGAGACCAGCTGCAGAGACTAGGGGTTAGCATCAGGGCTCTGGTACTCCTGAGGCAGAGGAGGAGGCCAAAACAGAACTCCGGACCCAAGTGAGCCAGATGGTCCAAGGCAAAAAAACAAGGTGAGAATTCAGTCATGAGATGGGGGGTAGAGCCTTTTTCACAGGAAACAAAGCCAAAGCCACCCACATATGCCTCGGCAAAGAGAGATTAATAATAGTACTTCCTTGATATTTACTGCTCAACAATAGCCTATACAGGTTGCTTGCCTAAGAGTTGGGCTGGATCTAAAGTCTGGGTGAGGCTAACCCTACAGGTGAGGATTAAGTGGCCACAGAACAGTGCTGGCATATGAGACCAGGACTAACATTTGGCAGAAATCCATCCAGCAATAGGAATTTGAATGGAATTCTACCACAAGTGCCCAAAATAACAATAAGAGAATCAGCAGCTGTAATACTTACATAGCTCAATTTAGTTCCATATTTTTTCAGAAGGAGCTCAAAAAGTATAACAAAATTAACTCTATTTCATAACCTTTGTTTCCACGTAAAACACAATTGAGAAAGAGGACCTTCAAGCTGGCAGAGGAGTAAGATGTGGACCTTCCTCCCCACAAATACATCAGAAATACACCTACATGTGGAACAGCTCCTACAGAACACCTACTGAACGCTGGCAGAAGACCTCAGACCTCCCAAAAGGCAAGAAACTCCCCCACATACCTAGGTAGGGCAAAAGAAAAAAAGAAAGAGACAAAGAATAGCGAAGGGACCCGCACCAGTGGGAGGGAGCTGTGAAGGAGGAAAGGTTTCCACACACTAGGAAGCCCCTTCGCGGGCGGAGACTGCGGGTGGCGGAGGGGGGGAAGCTTCGGAGCCACGGAGGAGAGCGCAGCCACAGGGGTGCGGAGGGCAAAGCGGAGAGATTCCCGCACAGAGGATCGGTGCCGACCAGCACTCACCAGCCTGAGAGGCTTGTCTGCTCACCCGCCGGGATGGGCGGGGGCTGGGAGCTGAGGCTCGGGCTTCGGTCGGATCCCAGGGAGAGGACTGGGGTTAGCGGCGTGAACACAGCCCGAAGGGGCTAGTGTGCCACAGCTAGCCGGGAGGGAGTCCAGGAAAAGGTCTGGAGCTGCCGAGGAGGCAAGAGACTTTTTCTTGCCTCTTTGTTTCCTGGTGCGCAAGGAGAGGGGATTAGAGGGCAGCTTAAAGGAACTCCAGAGACGGGCGCGAGCCGTGGCTATCAGCGCGGACCCCAGAGACGGGCCTGAGATGCTAAGGCTGCTGCTGCAGCCACCAAGAAGCCTGTGTGCAAGCACAGGTCACTATCCACACCTCCCCTCCTGGGGGCCTGTGCAGCCCGCCACTGCCAGGGTCCCATGATCCAGGGGCAACTTCCCCAGGAAAACACAAGGCGCGCCTCAGGCTGGTGCAACGTCACACCGGCCTCTGCTGCCACAGGCTCGCCCCGCATTCCGTACCCCTCCCTCCCCCGGCCTGAGTGAGCCAGAGACCCCAAATCAGCTGCTACTTTAACCCCATCCTGTCTGAGCGAAGAACAGACGCCCTCAGGCGACCTACATGTAGAGGCGGGTCCAAATCCAACGGTGAACCCCAAGAGCTGTGCGACCAAAGAGAAAGGGAAATTTCTCCCAGCAGCCTCAGGAGCAGCGGATTAAATCTCCACAATCAACTTGATGTACCCTGCATCTCTGGAATACTTGAATAGACAATGAATCATCCCAGAATTTAGGCAGTGGACTTTGAAAGGAACTGTAGACTTGGGGTTTGCTTTCTACATCTAACTTGTTTCTGGTTTTATGTTTATCTTAGTTTAATATTTAGAGTTTATTACCATTGGTAGATTTGTTTATTGATTTGGTTGCTCTCTTCCTTTTTTTTTTAATATGTATACATATATATATATTATTTTCCTTTTTCTCTTTTTGTGAGTGTGTATGTGTATGCTTCTTTGTGTGATTTTGTCTGTATAGCTTTCCTTTTACCATTTGTTCCAGGGTTCTGTCTGTCATTGGTAGATTAGTTTTTTGGTTTCATTGCTCTCTTCTTTCTTTCTTTTTTATTTATTACTTTTAAATTTTTTTAGTTTTTAATAATTTTTTTATTTTTTATTTTAATAACTTTATTTCATTTTATTTTTTTTTCTTTCTTTCCTTTTTTCTCCCTTTTCTTCTGAGCTGTGTGGCTCACAGGGTCTTGGTGCTCCGGCCGGGTGCCAGGCATGTGCCTCTGAGGTGGGAGATCTGAGTTCAGGATCTCCTGAACGAGTCTCGTCCACCAGAGACTTCCCGGCTCCACATAATATCAAACAGCAAAAGCTCTCCCAGAGATCTCCATCTCAATGCTAAGAATCAGCTCCACTCAACGACCAGCAAACTACAGTGCTGGACACCCTACACCAAACAACAAGCAATACAGGAACACAACGCCACTCATTAGCAGAAAGGATGCCTAAAATAATAATAAGGTCACAGACACCCCAAAACACACCACTGGACGTGGTCCTGCCAATAAGAAAGACAAGATCCAGCCTCATCCACCAGAACACAGGCACCAGTCCCCTGCACCAGGAAGCCTACACAACCAACTGAACCAACCTTAGCCACTGGGGGCAGACACCAAAAACAACGGGAACTACAAACCTGCAGCCTGCGAAAAGGAGACCCCAAACACAGTAAGATAAGCAAAATGAGAAGACAGAGAAACACACAGCAGATGAAGGAGCAACGTAAAGACCCACCAGACCAAACAAATGAAGAAGAAATAGGCAGTCAACCTGAAAAAGAATTCACAGTAATGATAGTAAAGATGATCCAAAATCTTGGAAATAGAATGGAGAAAATACAAGAAACGTTTAACAGGGACCTAGAAGAACTAAAGAGCAAATAAACAAAGATGAACACACAATAAATAAAATTAAAAATTCTCTAGAAGGAATCAATAGCAGAATAACTGATGCAGAAAAAGGGATATGAGACCTAGAAGATAAAATAGTGGAAGTAACTACCACAGAGCAGAATAAAGAAAAAAGAATGAAAAGAATTGAGAACAGTCTCAGAGACTTCTGGGACAATATTAAATGCACCAACATTCGAATTATAGGGGTCCCAGAAGAAGAAGAGAAAAAGAAAGGGACTGAGAAAATATTTGAAGAGATTATAGTTGAAAACTTCCCTATTATGGAAAAGGAAATAGTCAATCAAGTCCAGGAAGCACAGAGAGTCCCATACAGGATAAATCCAAGGAGAAACACACCAAGACACATATTAATCAAATTATGAAAAATTAAATACAAAGAAAAAATATTAAAAGCCACAAGGGAAAAACAACAAATAACATACAAGGGAATGCACATAAGGTTAACAGCTGATCTTTCAGCAGAAACTCTGCAAGCCAGGAGGGAGTGGCAGGACATATTTAAAGTGATGAAAGGGAAAAATCTACACCCAAGATTACTCTAGCCAGCAAGGATCTCATTCAGATTTGACAGAGAAATTAAAACCTTTACAGACAAGCAAAAGCTAAGAGAATTCAGCACCACCAAACCAGCTTTACAACAAACGGTAAAGGAACTTCTCTAGGCAGGAAACATAAGAGAAGGAAAAGACCTACAATAACAAACCCAAAACAAGTAAGAAAAGGGTAGTAGGAACATACACATTGATAACTACCTTAAATGTAAATGGATTAAATGCTCCAGTGAAAAGACATAGACTGGCTCAATGGATACAAAAACAAGACCTGTATATATGCTGTCTACAAGAGACCCACTTCAGACCTAGGGACACATACAGACTGAAAGTGAGGGGATGGAAAAAGATATTCCACGCAAATGGAAATCAAAAGAAAGCTGGAGTAGCAATTCTCATATCAGACAAAATAGACCTTAAAACAAAGATTATTACAAGAGACAAAGAAGGAGACTACATAATGATCAAGGGATCAATCCAGGAAGAAGGTATAACAATTGTAAACATTTATGCACTCAACATAGGAGCACCTCAATACATGAGGTAAATGCTAACAGCCATAAAAGGGGAAATCAACAGTAACACAATCATAGTAGGGGACTTTAACACCCCACTTTCACCAATGGACAGATCATCCAAAATGAAAAATAAATAAGGAAACACAAGCTTTAAATGATACATTAAACAAGATGGACTTAATTGATATTGATAGGACATTCCATCCAAAATCAACAGAATACACTTTCTTCTTAAGTGCTCATGGAACATTCTCCAGGATAGATCATATCTTGGGTCACAAATCAAGCCTTCGTAAATTTAAGAAAATTGAAATAGTATCAAGTATCTTTTCCAACCACAACGCTATGAGACTAGATATCAATTACAGGAAAAAAGTCTGTAAAAACTACAAACAAATGGAGGCTAAACAATACACTACTGGGACTACCCTGGTGGTACAGCGGTTAAGAATCTGCCTGCTAATGCAGGGGGACACAGGTTCGATCCCTGGTCCTGGAAGATCTCACATTCAGTGAAGCATCTAAGCCCGTGTGCCAAAACTACTGAGCCTGCTCTCTGGAGCCCGCGATCCACAACTACTGAAACCCCTGAGCTGGCGCCCATGCTCTGCAACAAGAGAAACCACCACGATGAGAAACCCTCGTAGCACAACGAAGCGTGGCCCCCACTCGCCACAACAAGAAAAAGCCGGGCGCAGCAACGAAGACCCAATGCAGCCATTAATTAATTAATTGATTAATTAATTAATTTTTTAAAAAAGTGTTCTGAAGAACCTAGGGGCAGGACAGGAATAAAGACGCAGACGTAGAGAATGGACTTGAGGTCATGGGGAGAGGGAAAGGTAAGCTGGGACGAAGTGAGAGAGTGGCCTGGACTCTCTCTATATACACTACCAAATGTAAAATAGATAGCTAGCGGGAAGCAGCTGCATAGCACAGGGAGATCAGCTCCGTGCTTTGTGACCACCTAGAGGGGTGGGATAGGGAGGGTGGGAGGGAGACACAAGAGGGAGGGGATATGGGAATATACGTTTACGCATAGCTGATTCACTTTGTTATACAGCAGAAACTAACACAACATTGTAAAGCAATTATACTCCAATAAGGATGTTTAAAAAAAAAAGACCATTCCACCAAAAAAAAACAAAAAAAAAACCACAATTGAGAGATAAACTATATTCCAAATACTGAAACCAAATAGGAAGCAGGTCAAGCACTTGGCCAAAAATTGCAAAGTGGATAATTAAGTCTCAGCAGCATCTGACATGATTTTCCTCCTCTTCCTTGAAACATTCTCTTCTACTGACTCCCATTATTCCAACTTTCCTGACTTTTTCTTCTTCCTCTCTTATGGCTCCTTCACCATATCCTTTGCTCATTGTTCCTTTTCTTCACCACTTCTAAATACTGGAGTGCAGCTAGACTTCCTCCTAGACCTTCTTATTTTCTTTGTCATCTCTCTCTCTCTAGGTGGATATCCTATCCTCTCTTATATAATCTATTGGCCTTTAAAAAAGTATATATATATACACACACGTGATATATATATCAAATATATATATATCATATATATATATCCCCAAATTCATGTCTCAAGCATTCTAATTCTAATGTTTAATTGACATTTCCACTTGGATGTCTAATAGATCTCAATATTAACATGTCCAAAACCAAACTTTTAATCCCCCATTGCCTTCCCCTCTCATCATCCACACTTCCTCCTCCTCCTGTCTTCCACATCTCAATTATTGATACGATCATTGAATCAGGTCCTCAAATCAAAAAACAGCTATTTCTGCATCATTCTTTTCCTCCGCTCTCTCCCAGTCATCTTCTCACTGCCTCCACTGTGGCCATCCTCCTTCTAAGCTGACGCCACCTGTTACCTGGACTACCGTAAAAGCATCCCAACTGGTCTTCCTGATTCCACTCTTGCTCCACTGAATCCATTCTCCACATGGCAGCTAGAGAGATCTTTCTAAAACATATGTCAGATCATGTCTCTTCCTTTTTAAAAAATTTTACTGATTTTCCAGATCAGTCAGAAATATCCAAATTACTCTCCCCAGCCTACAAAGTCCTAGACAGTCTGAACCCTGTGTACCTCTATCTGTAACACTATTTCTAACCTCTGTGCTCAAAACACTTTAGCTGCAACATCGTCCCCACCCCAGGGTCACTCTACAAGGTGCTCCTCTTCTGGAATGTCCTTCATCCAGATCTCTGCATGTGTGGCTCCATCCTGTCATTTACTTCTCATCCAAAATATCTTCTCTAATTTAGAAAGCCTTCCTCGATCAGGCAAAGAAAAGTAGCAGCTCAGTCACACTCTATCACATCATCTAATTTACTTTCTTCTGTGCACATAATCATTATGTGAAGATTTTATTTGTTTTTTATTGCCTGTCTTCACCTACTGGAATATAAGCTCTATGAGAACAGGAACATTATCTGCTGTACTCCCAGTACCTAAAACGATGAATTGCATCTACTGGGCATTCAATATATATATTTTGAATTAAAGAGCAAATAAACGAATGAGTAAATGAGTGAACGAATCAACAAATAAACACGGGTGGACACTTGAGGTTTGTGGGTATTGAGAAGAAAATGATCATAAATATACGGCTTCTGACATGTTGAGTTTGATATCATTGAAATATCCAAGTAGAGCTTCAAGCAGTCAGCTGGAAATACATGTCTGGAGTTTAGCCCAGGAGCTATAAATGTGAGATTCATAGGTGCATGAGTTGTAACTGAAGTCATGGCGTAGAAGAGATTCCCTAAGGGAGAATACGAAATGACACAGAAAGGAGCCTTGGGTAGGTGCAAACTTTAAAGGCCAGGTAGAAGATAATTCATCAGCAAAAGAGACAGAGAGAGTTGGCCAAAGAGATAGAACAAAAACTAGGAGTATTTGGCATCATGGAAGCTAAAAGAATAGTGTATGTTTTAAGGAGAGAATAATTAATAATGTTAAAAGCTGTTGAAAGGGCAAGGTAAATACTAGCAAGTGACTATTGGCATTTATAGAAATTGAGTATGTATTATATAGTTTCCTGTATCCTTAAACAATGTTCTATACATAATTTAAATATTTCTTGTTATTTCAAAGGTTTTTGCTATCGATTACTTTGCTAACTTAAAAATTGTTTTATCTTTTGTATGCTTTTTTTTTTAAATTGTGTCTCTTCTTCTGTTCTTAAGGCATATTCCTATTCTAACTTGCAGCGTTATATTTTATTCTAGACTGAGAAGTCCAATAACCTATGTATGGTCTGACTCTAAATTAAGACTGGAATTGCCCAGAGTAAGGCCACAACCCTGAAAAAATGAACTTTAGGTCATAGTCTTTGTAATATTAATTTTGGCTGCCCAAGACTCTTTTTACTTCCTCCTGATAATCAGCTAAGTTTAGAAACTGAAAAGAGGTTTCCAAATAAGTGAGTTATTACAGTATTATTAAAGAGTAATGAATGTACAATTTCAGAAACAGCAAACATTTCAAAGTTATTTCTTGTTTTAAGAAGACAAAAATAAGGTGATATGCCAAGTAAAAATCTGTAATTAAAGTGAAATCACTAGACTTTGTCATGAAAGTTCAAGTAATCAGACTGCTATACAAATAATATAACAGAAAGTCTAAAATTTGCAAAATGAAAATATTTTCCCATAGAATCTTATACACAAGAAATGAAGTTTATAAATGAAATTTAAGTAGTAATCATATCAGAATTACAAGTGTATAAATATGTAACTAAAAAAATTCTCAAAATATCAAATTACAATATTCATTGCTGGATATATCTGCAGCTGGACAAAAAATTTTTTTCTATGAGTGTGAGCTTCTACACACAATTTGTCAGCAACACTATTCCATCTAAATATTTTAACAATATCTTAATGTATCTGGTAAGCTCCTCAAATGTCTTCATGAAGGTCATTATCAGTTAGAAACAGAGCCAACTTAACTTCTGTAGGTGGTGAAAGATATAAATAGAAGTTCATTTTTTACACATGAATATTCAATTTTTCCAAAACTGTTTGTTGAAAATACTACCCTTTCTCCATTGAATAGTCTTTCCACTTTTATCAAAAATCAGTTGTCTATATATCTGTAGGTCTATTTTTGAACTCTGTTCTGTTCCATTGGTCTATTTGACTATATTTATATCAATGCCACACTATCTTGATTATTGTAGCTTTGTAACAAGTCTTAAAATCAGGTAGTGTTCATTCAACAACTTTGTTGTTATATTTTAAAGTTGTTTTAGCTATTCTGGGTCCTTTGCATTTCCTAGGAATTTTAGAATCAGCTTGTCAATTTCTACGAGACAATTTAATTTTTTTAATCTTTATCTACAGCATTCTTTACAGTATTACTAAAGAATAGTTTTCTCCTCTGGCTCAAGCTTGCACATACACACACATATACACACACACAGCATGTTTAGCTAAAAGCATAAGAATTTTCCCATGAATGCCTACTCTGCTAAATGCACTAAATTTTAACAAAAGTACATATTCTTATAAATGACAGGTACATCTCCTCTAAATTCTGTCTCATTAGAGCAAATCACTTCAGTGCTGCAGAGCGTCATACAAAAATATTTATTATCAACTGTGGCCCAATCACTAAGCAGTCAGAGTCAGTATGGGATAGCTTGGTAATGAAAGTACATATTTTTGCAACAAAAGTCTGAATAAATGAAAAATTATGAATGTATGAGAATTCTTGGGCATAATATTCAAAATTGATTGCATAAAACTAAAATGCAGGGCTTCCCTGGTGGCGCAGTGGTTGAGAATCTGCCTGCCAATGCAGGGGACACGGGTTCGAGCCCTGGTCTGGGAAGATCCCACATGCCGCGGAGCAACTGGGCCCGTGTGCCACAATTACTGAGCCTGTGCGTCTGGAGCCTGTGCTCCGCAACAAGAGAGGCCACGACAGTGAGAGGCCCGCGCACCGCGATGAAGAGTGGCCCCTGCTTGCCACAAGTAGAGAAAGCCCTCGCACAGAAACGAAGACCCAACACAGCCATAAGTAAATAAAAATAAATAATAAATTGCCATATCTAAAAAAAAAAAAAATAGTTACTATTAAAAAAAAATAAAATAAAATGCAAAGTAACTCTTCTGACAAAAGGTCTTTGCTTCATAAATTGCAAAAATTATTCTATGATTCAGACAATAGAGCCAATCTAACCACTTCTTGAAAACTTAAAAAGGGGAGAAAGGAAAGAGGGAGGGAGGAAGGGAGAAAACTAAAAATTGCCCCTAGTATGAAGAAAACTCAATTAATAGAACTGGTCAATTAGTGTTTGAATTATCTAAATGGAGATAAATAAATTTAAAATATTTTAAGGCCCCCCTTAAATAATTTTTTATTTAATCCCAAGGGATTCTCCTAAGAACACCCAACACTTAGCAAAACCCAATGCATTATGTGTTTCAGTTTAAATGATGCTAAAAGAAATGTACCTATAAAGAAAAACAAAATAAAGTTCTCATCTGAAACTCAGTACTATGGTTTTTGCCAACTCAATTTGCTTGTAAATTAATGCTTAGCTGCAGTAGTCATCAATTATCTCAGTAGGAACTTAATAAATAGAAAATTCTCTCACAAGGACACTCACCTCCTTGAAAAGGGGCTCAAACATGGAAGCAACCAATTACTTTTGCAAAATAGATAAAATTCTAAGAGTTGAAAAAAGAATAATCAGTAAAAAAAACTTATGAGAAAAAAATCACCTTGCTTGGAAAGCAAGTGCACTCATTTTAGAGGGTCCTCAGATATGAATATATCACATGGATCACAATGAAGAGTGTAATCTCAATAACAATGTATTAACCACTGGATCATCCAAATGTGTCATCATACTAAAAACTGATTTGAAAATATGGCCTATTACTTGATAACCCCCTTAGTAGTTTCATAACATTAGATGAGCCCATGCAAAATATCTGCATCCTTCCTCTTTGAACCACAAAATCTACACGTAAATCATCCCTAAGGTAGGTTTCCCCTTGTTACCATTCTTGCAAAGTCAGCCACGCTGTGCAATATTCTGTAGCTGAGAACATGAGTGTTTAAAACTTTGGAATCAGACCTGAGTTTGAAGGTTCTCCATTTCTTTATCTCGTGCCTTGGAAAGTCATTTACATTGCCCGATCCCCAGTTCCCTCCTCTGTAAATGGTATCTCATTCATAGGTTGCTGTGAGGACAAGAGCATGGCCATGTCTGCTTCTTTCATAAAAGTTCTCCCAGTGACTACTCTCCCAGTGACTAGTTACATGGTCTCAACAAATTTATATTATTCAATACATACATCAAAGAATACATCATACACATTTACATACACATATCAAAGAATAAATGAATGAAGGCATTTAACACATAGTAAGTCCTTAATTTAAAAAATAACCAAAGATCATCAAGAAATCTACAAACAATAAATGCTGGAAAGGGTGTGGAAAAAAGGGAACCCTCCTGCATTGTTGGTGGGAATGTAAATTGGTGCAGCCACTATGGAGAACAGTATGGAGGTTCCTAAAAAACTAAAAATAGAGCTACCATATGGTCCAGCAATACCACTACTGGGCATACACCTGGAGAAAACCATAATTCGAAAGGATACATGCACCCCAGTGTTCACTACAGCACTATTTACAATAGCCAGGACATGGAAGCAACCTAAATGTCCATCGACAGAAGAATGGTTAAAGAATACGTGGTACATATATGCAATAGAATATTACTCAGCCATAAAAAGAATGAAATAATGCCATTTGCAGCAACATGGCTGAATCTAGAGATTGTCATAATGAATGAAGCAAGCCAGAGAAGGACAAATATCGCATGATATCGCTTACATGTAGAATCTAAAAAAAGTCTACAAATGAACTTATTTACAAAATGGAAATAGAGTTACAGATGAGAAAACAATCTTATGGTTACTAGAGGAGAAGGGGGTGGGAGGGATAAATTGGGAGATTGGGACTGACATATACACAGTACTATTTATAAAATAGATAACTAATAAGGACCTACTTTATAGCACAGGGAACTATATGGGGAAAGAATCTAAGAAAGAGTGGATATATGTATATGTATAACTGATTCACTTTGCTGTACAGCAAAAAGTAACATAACATTGTAAATCAACTATACTCCAATAAAATTTTTTTAAAAAAATAACCAAAGAAATTTTAAGTAAATATGCAACAGCTAATCTAAATAGCAGAGGTCTTGGTTTCAGAGAGGATAAATAGGTTGCCTGAGGTCACACAACTAGGACATGGCAGTCCAGAATTTAAATCCAGACATTCTGACTCCTGAGGACAATCTGTTAACCATCCCAGACTAACTGCTTCTTACTACTCCAAGCTCTCCCCTCCTAGGAGCATCCAATTCTCAGCCTTTCACAGCTTCTTTGTCCTCAGTAGTTCCTTCTTTCCACCTGCCACCCACTTATGTGTGCATTTCTCAAAGTCCAGGAATCACATGTGCTACTCTCTCTACCATGGTTCGTGTTTCTGGAAGCTCTGGAACCTTTCCCCATAAAAATGTACAAACTTACATATACACAGAATTTTCAGTATAATTTCAGGATATTCATAGATAACTCGGCAGTACCCTCTTCCTCACAGGAATATGTGTTTAAAGTGCCTAATATACTGACTCCTTCATAGCAAACACTCAATAGATGATTTGTATCATGATTATAATATGTGCCTATCAAAATATTACCTAACAAGGTCCTGCTCAAAGATCATTTCCACCAAAAACTTCCTTTGATCACTTCACTGACTGTAAGGAATGTTTTTCTCCTCTGTGAATGTAATTTTACAGGTAGAAAGAAACTTAAAGATTCTCTATCCAAAGTAACACGTTTAAAAATATTCATACAACATGTATTACACATTCCACAACACAGGAACTATTTATTTATATGTCTTATCTCCAATACTATAATGAAAGTGCTAAGAGAGTAGGGACTGTTTCACTTACTTCTTCAACTTAACATTCCTTAAAGATACAGGAATGATTAAAAAAATAAATGAGTGAATGAATGAATAATTCCAAGTTAAACCTGAATTACGATTCAGTATTTTTCAAAAACACATGAGGCCCAGAATGTCTCTTTCAGTATTTTAGAACTTCCAGTATTTTTTTTTTTCTCTCATTCAGTAGGAATCGACATTATGGAGCAAAATCTTTTTCTCAGCAGATCTCTTTAGAAAAATCTTTTTATAAGCCATCTCCTCCCCTTCCGGTCTAATCAGTTATAGAGACAAGCTCTGGATAAGACTCTTGAGAGTATGTTATTGCTCTCTGGACTTCATTTTAGTGAGAAATTTAGCACCACAAAAATATTACATTTTCAGTCTCCCAAAACCCTGTGCTTTTGTGATAAGGTTTTTTTATTCCCTTAGTGAGCAAGCCTTCAATTACACACTGTGCTTCTTAGGTGACAGAATTGAACGGTTTTCCATTCTATAATATAATATATCCTTTCAACTGGGAGTTGAGTTTCTGGCGAAAATCTACTTATTAAGCAACTACTACTACAGGCGACACAAAGTGATAAGCTATAATTCACAATCTTGAAGAACTTACCCAAGTTGGAGAAAGAAGACAAACTTGTGAAAATTAAGCACAAGATTTAAATAAGATTCCAGAATAGAAAACACCATCATGAGTAATTTACAAATAAATGGTGCACCTTGTTGTCATGTGGATTTAGAAAGGGTGGGGGTCTTTTTAGGCTGGAGTGGATTTATGGAAAGACTTGAGTATGAGCTAAATTTAGGAGAATAGATAGAACTGAGGGAAAGCAAAGAGAACATTTAAAACTACAAACAAATGATAACAAAAGCACCAAGGTGGAAAAGCAAAGGGAGTTGAGGATGAACCAGCCAGGAAAATAACAAGAGATATCCAATTTAAAAAATATATTTGAGGGACTTCCCTGGTGGTCCAGTGGTTAAGAATCCTCCTTCCAATGCAGGGGATGCGGGTTTGATCCCTGGTCAGGGAACTAAGATCCCACATGCTGCAGGCAACTAAGTCCGAGTGCCGCACTACTGAGCCTGCACGCTCTAGGGCCCACACACCACAACTAGAGAGAAGCCGGCGCACCACATGAAACGTCACGCGTGCCACAACGAAGATCCCACATGCCGCAACTAAGACCCAACACAGCCAAATAAATAAATAAATTTTAAAAATAAAATAAAAAAATAAAAAATATATTTGAGGGACTTCCCTGGTGGTCCAGTGGTTAAGACTCCATGCTTACACCGAAGGGGGCACAGGTTCGATCCCTGGTCAGGGAACTAAGATCCTGCATGCCATGCGCACAGCAAAGAAAAAAAAATATGTATACACATATATATATATATATATATAATTTGAGAAATGAATGAAAGCATAAAGCATTTATGTAAGAGTGCAGGAGACAGAATGCACCCCTCTTTGTGGGTAAATGCTAAATGAGGTGATGCACATAAAGCATTTAGCACAGTGTCCATTCCATACTATGAATGTAAAAAATATAGGTTATTATTATGGTTATTATTTTTCCAAATGAGCAACATAAAAGTAGTAGCTGAAATTTGACATGCCCTTCATTTGATTTTTATGACCTGTTGAGGAAAGAAGTTTCCTCAGAAAACAAACTGAATTCTGATAACAGCTACTGGATTCTTTCTTGCTAACATCCTCAAAGAAGATATTAAAAAACTAATTGAAGGCCACTGATAAGCACTGAGCAGTGAAAAGTTAGAGACGATAGTTCTGGCTATATATATATATATATATATATATATATATATATATATATATATATATATACTGCACTTTGTAGTCCTAATGGTGATTTTTGACCATAACACATCATGGTCTTAAAAGCTGATTTAGAATGCTGTGCCTGTATGAGATGGAAGTGCATTGCATATAAAAATTCATACTCACCCTCAAAGATAAGTTGGAGGGTAATTATATATCTTACCAAAAATCTTTTCATTTATCACATTTAAAATAGAATTTGAATCCAAAAACTTATTTTATACCCATATTTTAAGACATATCTATTGCATAAGTCAGGACACAAATTAACACACATTAACTCCTGTTAATACCCACAATAATCCTGGGAAATAGGTATTATTATCCCAGCTAAACTGTAACTTCTCTGTGCCTCAGTTTCCTCCCAAGTAAAATGATAATACTAATACTACTAATAACACTATCTCATAAAAGCTAACAGGTCAAGGTTTACCAAAAGAGTTACCCTTAAAATTTTTAATATATATGATCTCACCTTTATTATTCTTTAATAGTTCTGAGTTTGTTACTGGATTCCTTTAAAAAATTATTTCAAGATATAATGGGTTGTTTGGGCTTCAAAGTAATCCATATATAAAGTGAAAATAGAAATAAGAAATAAGGCCTAGTGCCTGGCCAGGCCAGGGAAAGCTCAAGCCTGTGGTTAGTAGACTATCCAGACTGCACAGCCACAGTGACAGGGCAAAGGACAGGATGCTTGAACGTTTCCCATGGAAAGGAACCACATAGGGTAAATAAGACAAATTGCTTATTTTCATTTATTTCAGCATAAATCTGTGGTTTTGCCCAAGTGCAAGTCTCAAAATCACATGGACTTGTGTAATTAGTAACTTTTGACCCTTAGAATAAATTAAAAATGACTGAGTATCATACACCAAGCTTTTATTCACAGACAGACACATTATCTCATGTAACTACCCACAACAACACTGAAAGTAGGTATTATTATCCTGGGTGAACTGTAACTTCTTTGTGCCTCAATTTCTACTATGTAAAATGGGACTAATAATAATATCAGCTACCCCACAGGACTGTTGTGAACATAAGTCCATATATGCAAAGCACTTACATAAGTGCCTGGTAAGCATGTACATACTTACATAAGTGCCATGGTAAGCATGTACATGCTAAGTGCCATATAAATGTAGGTTGTAAAATAATGATAATAATAATAATTGTTATTACTATTTCTGTATAACTAGAAATACTACTTTTCTCCATCAAAGCTAAATGACCCAAATGCAGGCAGAATCTGAGACATGTCCCTAATAGTACCAGTTGCAACCACCAAAGTTCACACTTGGACAAAACAACATAATTTTGCATTTGGTACTTCAAATTTACATTGATATAGTAATCATTTATGTGTTCCAATAGAAAAATTAAAACAATATTTAAATCAACTCCCATTTTTCCTCAGTATAGCTTAGTAAACAAATGTAACATAAGAATGGACTTCCACTGCAACTATAAGAGTCCCTTGAGACTAACATTTTTAGTATCAGAAGAAAAAAACGTAGTTCTGAGTTTCATGATCACAGAATCATGTTCATCAGAAGCCTCCATAGCAGAGAAAGTCTTCTGAACTAACAACAGTGCATTTTGCATGTGTCTAGCACATGTATAATGTTCAAAGCACCTCCAGGTGCATTAAGTCATTCAATCTTCAAAACCATTTTATGGAAAGTGATCATCAAAAAGCTTAAATGATTTCCTTATAGAGTCACAAAACCAAAAAAATGGTGGATATACGAGACCTCAAGTTATTTCATCCCTGATCTCTAGTTCATTTCACCATACCAAGTTGCTGCAACCTCATGGAAGAGTATTTTAGTTACAGTGGAAACCTTCAGGTATGAGATCAACACCATAGGAAGAAATGTCATAGGATATGACTCAGATATGATTTTTTATACCTCTTGGGTCCCCTTAATGTCTCCAAAAATATAACAATAAAAGGATGAGAATAAGTGTGCATTTGCGAAGAGATTTCTTTGAAGAAATTAATGGCCAAGCACCCCAGGTCCCACATTTTTGCCATGAGGGGCAGGGTGGGAAGATGCCCTCTTCCATATCTCACACTTAGTGAAGAACATTTTAAGAACCTAGTGCCTGGCCAAGCCAGGGAAAGCTCAAGCCTGTGGTTAGTAGACTATCCAGACTGCACAGCCACAGTGACAGGGCAAAGGACAGGATGCTTTAACGTTTCCCATGGATCAGATGTGGCCACAGGGGGAAAGTAGCAGCCCAAGAGACATTTTAGTGTTGTTCATGAGGGCCACTTGAGAGGGCAAAGACTCCAACAGGGAGTGCCTGTGTGGACCAGATGGTCAGAAAAACAAGAGACTTCTTCCTCCAAAGGGCACCACAATGGAGGTTCCCAAGGAAGAGATATCATTGAGGGGACCAAGCGAGACGAGGCCGTTTTGCTCCTCTTGTGTCCTCCTTATTCAACTCTTGCTGGTTACACTTAAAATAACACATACCCCAAAATACAAAGTACAGTTTTTAATTATGTGATAAAATACCATGAATCAAGGGATTCTTAATAAACAGCTTTGAAAAAAATCTCTTTTGTACTTTTAAGGTTTGGTTTATGTGTGATGAAATATACATAACATAAAATTTATCATTTTAACCGCTTTTTAAAAAGAAACCTTATTTTTTAGAGCAGTTTTATGTTCAGAGAAAAATTAAATGGAAAATACAAGGTGTTTCCCTATACCTCCCATCCCCACAAACACACAACTTCCTTCAATATCGACACCCCCAACAGAATGGTAATCTATTACAATCAATGAACCTACGTTAGCACATCATAATCACCCACAGTCCATAGTTTACATTAGGATTCACTCTTGATGTGTACATTCTATGGATTTGGACAAATGTACAATGACATGTATCCATCATTATAGTAACACACAGAATAGTTTCACCACTCTAAAAACCCTCTGTGCTCTCCCTATATTCATCCCTCCCCTCCCCACGACGCTTGGCAATCACTGATCTTTTTACTGTCTCCATAGTTTTGCCTTTTCCGGAAGTTATAGTTAAAATCAGATAGTATGTAACCTTTTCAGATTGGCTTCATTCACTTAGTAATATGCATTTAAGTTTCCTCCATGTCTCTTCATGACTTGATAGCTCATTTCTTTTTAGCACTGAATAATCCATCATCTGGATGTGCCTCAGTTTATTTATCCATTCACCTATCTTGGTTGCTTCCAAGTTTCGGCAATTATGAATAAAAAGCTGTTATAAATATCATGTGCAGGGTTTTGTGTGAACATAATTTTTTTACTCCTTTGAGTAAATACCAAATATTGTAATTGCTAGATCGTATGGTAAAAGTATGTTTAGTTATGTAAGAAACTGGTAAACTGTCTTCCAAAGTATCTGTACCATTTTGTACTCCCACCAGCAATTATGAGAGTTCTTGTTGCTCCACATCCTCACCAGCATTTAGTATTATCAGTGTATTTTTGCCTCACTCAACCCTGCCTTCATTCTTCTGGTCACAGAGTACAGTTTACACTTCAGAGTCAACTCTTCACCTGGACCCTTGACCCCTTGTCCTGTTGGGGCCTCCAGGACAGGGCTCCACCAAGCATTTCCCACCCCTCCTTTATCTGTATCTTTTCCCACTCTCCTGACTCCACTTATTCTGAAAATATGCAAGTCTCATCCATCCTATAAAAAGCAGAGCTCCCTTAGCTAGATAACACTCTAGCTATCACTTATTGTATTTCTTTCCTAAGGCTGCTGTAACAAAGTATCACAAACTGGGTGGCTTAAAACAAGAAAAATTTTGTGATTCCAGTTCTGTAGTGTATAAGTCCAAAAGTCAGCACAGCTATGCTCTCTCTGAAGGCTCCAGAGGAGAATTTGTTCCATAACTTTTTTTTTTTGAAGCTAAAAATATATTTTTCCAGGTTCTTACAGGCACATATGGCTCATTAACGGTGTTATACAGAAACATACTATAAGAAAAGATACAGCATATTTCTTAATTATTGTGATATATGAAGTCCCCACAACAACGTTTTGAAAACGGACACGTAAACTGGTGAAAAAACAGTTATTTGTTATCTAAATCAGGTATACCATTTCTTGCCTAGTCCTTGGCATTCTTAGCTTGTGGCTGCATCATTCCCATCTCTGCTGCTGTTGTCACATGACATTCTCCCTGTGTGTCTGTATCCAAATTTCTCTCGTCATGTAAGGACACAAGTCGTTGGATTAGGACCCATTCTAATCCAGTGTTTGCTTCCTCACCTTAACTTGATTACATCTACAAAGACCGTATTTTGAAATATGATCACAATCTGAGGTTGACGTGAATTTGGGGAGAAAGAATTCCACTCAGTACACTCATATTTCTGCAAACATTCCTCTATACCCTCTGTACCCAATGTCCCTCCACTGCAGTTGGTTTCTGCCCGCACTGCTCTGAAACAGAACTCACTAAGGTCAGCAGAGGCTCTCAACTCCAGGCTTCACTTTAATAAATAGCCCAGCTGTACCCGACACTGATAATCACTCCTCTTTCATGAAACTCTACCCCACTGGCTTCCTCCATGATGTCCTCTCTAGGTTTTCTTCCTGTCTTTCTATTCATTCCTTCTCTGCATGGGTTTCTTTTCCTCCTGACACTTAAATGCTGGTGTTCCCTTGTACACCCTTCTTACTCACTATTTTTCTCATCCCCCCCGGGTAATTTTATCCACTTTTTGGTTTGAAAAACAACTGTATGACTTCTAATCTACATTTCTAGCCTAGATTTCTCCCCCAAACTGCAGGCTTGAATATCCATCTGCTTGAATGTGCTTCAAGCACCTCAGCTTATCATTTTCTCTGAATAAACTGTCAGTTTTATCTGTTTACTTGATGTCACCATCATTGATCCAGTAATCCAAGCTAGAAATCTGGATTTCTTGCTCTTATTTCTATCTGTACATCTATTTTTTCCTTTATTCTCTTTTTAATGTAATATTTCATAATACAAAAGAATACATAGGTAGTGGATGGCATACATATAATGACTAATAGTAATAAAACCAGCATCCTTAAATCCACCTCCCATACAAGAACCAGAACTGTCCAGTACCATTCCATTCACGTATGTACTTCCGCATTCCATATCCCTTCCCTCACCTCCCCTTCTGTAAGAGGTAACAATCATCCTTAATTTTGTTTTTAATATTTCCTTTTCTATATTGATTGATAACACATATATGCAACTCTAAACAACACCTCAATATTTAGTTTTGCTTGTTTTTGAGCTTTATAAAAATGAGGTCATTTGACCTGGGACTTGCTTTATTCACTCAACATTATGCTTCTAAGATTCATTCATGTTAATGCATATGGCTACATTTCACTAGTTTTATTCCTACATAATATTTCATCATGAGAGTCAATCAGAAAACATAATTTTAAAAATATGTAATTTACAATATTAATAGAAACTATATGTTGCCTATAAACAAACTTAAAAGATATGTAAGATAGGTATATCTATCGCACTTTACTTTCTAAAAATTTATTCACTCCATCCTAAATCCTTTTACCAATGCCAAGTAAGGGAAGCTCTTGTCTTGTGTCACCTGGGCAGCTTACTCCAGAGTCATGCTCTGAGTCTTGTCCTGTACTATCCACCCTCCTCCTCATCATCAAAGCTATCCATTTAGTATGTAAAGCTGACTACACTATCCCCTTGTTCTGACACGTTGGGGGTTCTCCATTGTCCATGGGTTCACTAGCTTCAACTTAAAGTCACCAGATGCATTAGCCCCTAACAATAGAGTCAGCTTATCCTTTGAAGCTTTGAAGTCAGGCATTGACTTCTCTCTAAGAGCTATGAAAGTCTTAGATGGCATCTCTTTCTAATAGAAGGCTGTTTTGTCTACACTGAAATCCATTTAGTGTAGCCACCTTCATTAATTGTCTTAAATAGATCTTCTGAATAACTTGCTGCAGCTTCTACATCAGCACTTACTGCTTAAACTTGCACTTTCATGGAGATGTCTTCTTTCCTTAACCCTCATGAACCAACCTCTGCTAGCTTCAAACTTTTCTTCTGCTGCTTCCTCACCTCTCTCAGTCTTCACGGAATCAAAGAGAGTTAGAGTCTTTCTCTGGATTAGGATTTGGCTTAAGGGAATGTTGTGGTTGGTTTAAACTTCTATCCAGACCACTGAAACTTTCTCCATACAAACAGCAATAAGGCTGTTTCACTTTCTTATTCGTGTGTTCAATGGAGTAACACTTTAAATTTCTTTCAAGAACTTTTCCTTTGCATTCACACCTTTGCTGTTTGGCACAAGAAGCCTAGCTTTTGGCTTATCTTGGCTTTCAACATACTTTCCCCACTAAACTTAATCATTTCTAGCTTTTGATTTAAAATGAAAGACATGTAATTCTTCCTTCACTTGAACATTTAGAGGCCACTGTAGGGTTATTAATTGGGTTAACTTCAATATTTTTGTGTCTCAGGGGTTACAGAGGTCTGAGGAGAGAGAGATGGGGGAACGGCCAATCAGCAGAGCAGTCAGAACACACACAACTTTTATCTATTAAGTTCACCATCTTTGGGCACTGTTTGTGGTGCCCGAAAACAAGTATAATAGTAACATCAAAGATCACTGATCATAGATCACCATAACAAATAAATAATAATGAAAAAGTTTGAAATATTGTGAGAATTACCAAAATGTAACACAGAGACACAAAATGAGCAAATGCTGTTAGAAAAACGGGGCTGAAAGTCTTGCTTGACACAGGGTTACCACAAACTTTCAATTTGAAAAAACACAACATCTGTGAAGCACAATAAAATGAGATTATGCCTTTGTGGTGTCACATGAGATACAGTTATAGTTATGGTTATTGTTATGGTTATGATAGTAGCTTTATCATTTTATTGGCCATTTGTGCTATTTAAGTCTCTGAGCTCCTGTGGGTCCAAGACTATCTCATATTCATCTCTGTCTCCTTTGTATCTGTCACAGAGCCAGAAACATACAATACACTCAGCATATATTGAAAAAATGATTTATTTTATAACTGTTCTGCATAAGAAAGTTAGGATCTTATTTTAGAAAATTATATTATTTTTGAAATGGTCTGATTTATCATGTTCTATATATAAATGGATATTTGTCAAATTTTCTAAAGTTCAGCTGTGCATAACTTTCATGCCATTAAGCCGTTCATTCATGCAGACAATACATTTATGGTAACTTCTCCCTGGCTAAGATATAACACTTATTCAGCAACTCACTGACTCAAAAGAGAGTAGAGCTAAGAGCCCACCCAGCTGCAACTACAAGTTGAAGTTTGCTATTACATAGTAGTACTATCCATATATGTATTCAAATTTTTATTTTAACATGCTGAGCCAGTGTTTTAAATAAAAAAAGAGAATATCAATTTAAGCTGTTCTAACAGAACTTCTCTACCTTCAAATTGTGGTAACATTTTACTAGTAGGCTAAATATCCCTAATTAAAACAGAACTGCTTGGCATCAAATCACTATAATTCATTAATTCTCCACTGAGAACATATTTTTAGCTATCTCAGGAAAAATCACATAACAAAGTGTTGCCCCAGTTTCCTCAGTTCTGGTTGTCCTACTTGAAATGTCACAGTATGAAAATACATTTTCATTAAAAATTATTCTTCTTCTGGTGGTGTTTTCCACTGGTGCGATTTAGAATCTTCTGGACTTGTCACTAAAGACTAAACCTCTCCTTGTGGGAATGAGCAAGCATGCTAATTGAAATGAAAGGTGATCAGATATAAAATGTCACTGCCCCCAGAGGGAACTGCATTTCAACGGTGAGAGTACTAAGCAGCGAAGTGATTTAAGAGCATTAGGGTTGGCAGTCACTTTGCTATCCTAAGAGGATTTCATTTTCCATTTTGTCATCAAGGAATATTAGTAGGCACCCAGAAGTCAAAGACGGTTAAGAAATGTGTGAGGGGGAACAAGGTCTTTGGCTACTTCATAAGGTCCTAGAGCCTGTTCTGACAAGCATTGTTCCCTCCAGTGATTTGGGAAAGGTTAGATGATAAGTTTGTTACAACGACAAAAGAGGAATTGTAACCAAATTGGAAAAGAGAATCAGAACCCAAAATTATCTCAGTAGGCTGGAATCATCACTGAAATTTAACAAAAGAAATTTACTATCATAATAAATGTAAAATCCTGCTCTTAAATCAATAACACCAGAAGAGGATCCAAGCAAAGTACAAGAACGAAAGATTTGGCAGTTATAGTGGACTGCAAGTTCAATATAAATCAATAATAAAATATCCCTGCCCCCAAACTTAAGTGATCTAAAAGTGCATTAATTGCAGGTTTATGTCCAGAACATGAGGGGCAACTGTCTCTGAGTTATGTGCTGGGTAAATCCCACATGTATTCCATGCTGTTTGGGATGTCATGCTTCATCAGCTTTCCTGGAAAACTGGAACATATGAAAAAGGATACTGTCCATAATAATGAGGAAACCCAACCCCACATCCTATACTTCCGTAAAGAAAATTAAAAGCTTAAAGGGGATTCAATGCTTTTTATTCCAAAGACATTTCTTACAAAGCTACATATTCTTGGGATCATTGCTGGCTATTAGCAATCCTCTAGTTAAAATTTAAGAAAAATAAGGAAGCAGAAAAGTATTGTAAATAATAATAAAGAATTGAGCGTAGAGTATACTGAATGCTTCCCTAAATTCTCATCTTTTTTTTTTTTTTTTTACATCTTTATTGGAGTAAAATTGTTTTAAAATGGTGTCTTAGTTTCTGCTTTATAACAAAGTGAATCAGTTATACATATACATATATCCCCATATCTCTTCCCTCTTGAGCCTCCCTCCCTCCCACACTCCCTATCCCACCCCACCAGGTGGACACAAAGCACCGAGGTGATCTCCCTGTGCTATGCGGCTGCTTCCCACCAGCTATCACTTTTACACCTGGTAGTGTATATATGTCCATGCCACTCTCTCACTTTGTCCCAACTTACCCTTCCCCCACCCCACGTCCCCAAGCACACTCTCTAGTAGGTCTGCGTCTTTACCTCATGGTAGTTTTGATTTGCATTTCTCTAATGATTAGTGATGCTCAGAACCCTTTCATGAGTTTGTTGGGAATATGTACCTCTTCTTTGGAGAAACGTCTATTTAGGTCTTCTGCCCATTTTTGGATTGGGTTGTTTGTTTCTTTGATATTGAGCTGCATGAGCTGCTTGTAAATTTTGGAGATTAATCCTTTGTCAGTTGCTTGATTTGCAAATATTTTCTCCCATTCTTAGGGTTGTTGTTTAGTCGTGTTTATTTTTTCCTTTGCTATGCAAAAGGTTTTAAGTTTCATTAGGTCCCATTTGTTTATTTTTGTTTTTATTTCCATTTCTCTAGGAGGTGGGTCAAAAAGGATCTTGCTGTGATTTAACTCATAGAGTGTTCTGCCTATGTTTTCCTCTAAGAGTTTGATAGGGTCTGGCCTTACATTTAGGTCTTTAATCCATTTTGAGTTTATTTTTGAGTATGGTCTTTGGGAGTGTTCTAATTTCATTCTTTCCCATGTAGCTGTCCAGTTTTCCCAGCACCACTTATTGAAGAGGTTGCCTTTTCTCCATTGTATATTCTTGCCTCCTTTATCAAAGATAAGGTGACCATATGTGCGGGGGTTTATCTCTGGGCTTTCTACCCTGTTCCATTGATCTATATTTCTGTTTTTGTGCCAGTACCATACTGTCTTGATTACTATAGCTTTGTCAGGGAGCCTGATTCCTCCAGCTACGTTTTTCTTTCTCAAGATTGCTTTGGCTACTCGGGGTCTTTTGTGTTTCCATACAAATCGTGAAATTTTCTGTTCTAGTTCTGTGAAAAATGCCATTGGTAGTTGGCTATGGATTGCACTGAATCTGTAGATTGCTCTGGGTAGTATCATCATTTTCACAATGTTGATTTTTCCAATCCAAGAATGTGGTATATCTCGCCATCTGTTTGTATCATCTTTAATTTCTTTCATCAGTGTCTTATAGTTTTCTTCATACAGGTTGTCTCCTTAGGTAGGTTTGTTCCTAGGTATTTTATTCTTTTTGTTGCAATGGTAAATGGGAGTGTTTCCTTAATTTCTCTTTCATATTTTTCATCATTAGTATATACGAATGCAAGAGATTTCTGTGCATAAATTTTGTATCCTGCTACTTTACCAAATTCATTGATTAGCTCTAGCAGTTTTCTGGTAGCATCTTTAGGATTTTCTATGTATAGTATCATGTCATCTGCAAACAGTGACAGCCTTACTTCCTCTTTTCGATTTGGATTCCTTTTATTTCTTTTTTGCCTCTGATTGCTATTCCTAAAACTTCCAAAACTATGTTGAGTAATAGTGGTGAGAGTGGACAACCTTGCCTTGTTCCTGATCTTAGAGAAAATGATTTCAGTTTCTCACCACTGAGAACGATGTTGGCTGTGGGTTTGTCATATATGGCCTTTATTATGTTGAGGTAACTTCCTTCTATGCCTACTTTCTGGAGGCTTTTTATCATAAATGGGTGTTGAATTTAGTCAAAGGCTTTTTCTGCACCTATTGAGATGATCATATGGTTTTTATCCTTCAGTTTGTTAATATGGTGTATTACATTGATTGATTTGCATATATTGAAGAATCCTTGCATTCCTGGGATAAACCCCACTTGATCATGGTGTATGATGCTTTTAATGTGATGTTGGATTCTGTTTGCTAGTATTTTGTTGAGGATTTTTGCATCTATGTTCATCAGTGATATTGGCCTGTAGTTTTCTTTCTTCGTGACATCTTTGTCTGGTTTTGGTGTCAGGGTGATGGTGGCCTGGTAGAATGAGTTTGGGAGTGTTCCTCCCTCTGCTATATTTTGGAGGAGTTTGAGAAGGATAGGTGTTAGCTCTTCTCTAAATGTTTGATAGAATTCTCCTGTGAAGCCATCTGGTCCTGGGCTTTTGTTTGTTGGAGGATTTTTAATCACAGTTTCAATCAGTGCTTGTGATTGGTCTGTTTATATTTCCTATTTCTTCCTCGTTCAGTCTTGGAAGGTTGTGCTTTTCTAAGAATTTGTCCACTTCTTCCAGGTGGTCCGTTTTCTTGGCATAGAGTTGCTTGTAGTAATCTCTCATGATCCTTTGTATTTCTGCAGTGTCAGTTGTTACTTCTCTTTTTTCATTTCTAATTCTATTGATTTGAGTCTTCTCCATTTTTTCATTGATGACACTGGCTAATGTATCAATTCTGTTTATCTTCTCAAAGAACCAGCTTTCTGTTTTATTGACCTTTGCTATTGTTTCCTTCATTTCTTTTTCACTTTTTCTGATCTGATCTCTATGATTTCTTTCCTTCTGCTAACTTTGGGGTTTTTTGTTCTTCTTTCTCTAATTGCTTTAGGTGTAAGGTTAGGTTTTTTTTATTTCAGATATTTCTTGTTTCTTGAGGTAGGATTGTATTGCTATAAACTTCCCTCTTGGAACTGCTTTTGCTGCATCCCATAGTTTTGGGTCGTGTTTTCATTGTCATTTGTTTCAAGATATTTTTTGATATCCTCTCTAATTTCCTCAGTGATCTCTTGGGTATTTAGTAGTGTATTATTTAGCCTCCATGTGTTTGTATTTTTTACAGATTTTTTCCTGTATTTGATATCTAGTCTCATAGCATTGTGTTCGGAAAGGATACTTGACACAATTTCAATTTTTTAAAATTTACTGAGGCTTGATTTGTGACCCAAGATATGATCTATCCTGGAGAATGTTCCATGAGCACTTGAGAAGATAGTGTATTCTGTTGTTTTTGGATGGAATGTCTTATCAATATCAATTAAGTCCATCTTGTTTAATGTATCATTTAAAGCTTGTGTTTCCTTATTTATTTTCATTTTGGATGATCTGTCCATTGGTGAAAGCAGGGTGCTAAACTCCCATAGCAGGGTGCTATGATTGTGTTACTGTTCCTTTCCCCTTTTATGGCTGTTAGCATTTGCCTTATGTATTGAGGTGCCCCTATGTTGGGTGCATAAAGATTTACAATTGTTATATCTTCTTCTTGGATTAATCCCTTGATCATTATGTAGTGTCCTTCTTTGTCTCTTGTAATATTCTTTATTTTAAAGTCTATTTTGTCTGAGATGAGAATTGCTACCTCAGCTTTCTTTTGATTTCCATTTGCATGGAATATCTTTTTCCATCCCCTCACTTTCAATCTGTATGTGTCCCTAGGTCTGAAGTGGGTCTCTTATAGACAGCATATATACAGATCTTGTTTTTGTATCCATTCATCTAGTCTATGTCTTTTCATTGGAGCATTTAATCCATTTACATTTAAGGTAGTTATTGATATGTATGTTCTTATTACCCTTTTCATACTTGTTTTGGGTTTGTTATTGCAGGTCTTTTCCTTCTCTTGTATTTCCTGCCTAGAGAAGTTCCTTTAGCATTTGTTGTAAAGCTGGTTTGGTGGTGCTGAGTTCTCTTAGCTTCTGCTTGTCTGTAAAGGTTTTAATTTCTCTGTCAAATCTGAATGAGATCCTTGCTGGGTAGAGTAATCTTGGTTGTAGGTTTTTCCCTTTCATCACTTTAAATATGTCCTGCAACTCCCTTCTGGCTCACAGAGTTTCTGCTGAAAGATCAGCTGTTAACCTTATGGTGATTCCCTTGTATGTTATTTGTTGTTTTCCCTTGCTGCTTTTAATATTTTTTCTTTGTATTTAGTTTTTGATAGTTTGATTAATATGTGTCTTGGCATGTTTCTCCTTGGATTTATCCTGTATGGGACTCTGCACTTCCTGGACTTGACTATTTCCTTTCCCATATTAGGGAAGTTTTCAACTGTAATCTCTTCAAATATTTTCTCAGTCCCTTTCTTTTTCTCTTCGTCTTCTGCAACCCCTATAATTCGAATGTTGGTGCATTTAATGTTGTCCCAGAAGTCTCTGAGACTGTCCTCAACTCTTTTCATTCTTTATTGTTTATTTTCCTCTGCGGTAGTTATTTCCACTATTTTATCTTCTAGGTCTCTTATCCCTTTTTTTGCCTCAGTTATTCTTCTATTGATTCCTTCTAGAGAATTTTTAATTTCATTTATTTTGTTGTTCATCATTGTTTGTTTGCTCTTTAGTTCTTCTAGGTCCTTGTTAAACGTTTCTTGTATTTTCTCCATTCTATTTCCAAGATTTTGTATCAACTTTACTATCATTACTCTGAATTCTTTTTCAGGTAGACTGCCTATTTCCTCTTCATTTCTTTGGTCTAGTGGGTTTTTACCTTGCTTCTTCATCTGCTGTGTATTTCTCTGTCTTCTCATTTTGCTTAACTTACTGTGTTTGAGGTCTCCTTTTTGCAGGCTGCAGGTTCGTAGGTCCCATTTTTTCTGGCGTCTTCCCGCAGTGGGTAAGGTTGGTTCAGTGGGTTGTGGAGGGGACTGGTGCCTGTGTTCTGGTGGATAAGGTTGGATCTTGTCTTTCTGGTAGGCAGGACCGCGTCCGGTGGTGTGTTTTGGGGTGTCTGTGACCTTATTATGATTTTAGGCACCCTATATGCTAATGGGTGGGATTGTGTTCCTGTCTTGCTAGTTGTTTGTCATAGGGTGTCCAGCACTGTAGCTTGCTGGTCGTTGAGTGGAGCTGTGTTAAGCGTTGAGATGGAGACCTCTGGGAGAGCTTTCGCCATTTGATATTATGTGGATCCGGGAGGTCTCTGCTGGACCAATGTCCTGAACTTGGCTCTCCCACCTCAGAGGCACAGGCCTGACACCCGGCCAGAGCACGAAGACCCTGTGAGCCACACAACTCAGAAGAAAAGGGAGAAAAAAAAAGAAAGATAGAAAAAAATAATAAAATAATATAAAGTTAATAAAATTAAAAAAATATTATTAAAAATAAAGAAATTTTAAAGTCATTAAAGAAAGAAAGAAAGAGAGCAACCAAACCAATAAACAAATCCACCAATGATAAAAAGCGCTAAAAACTATACTAAAAAAAAAAACCAGACAGACAGAACTCTAGGACAAATGGCAAAATCAAAGCTATACAGACAAGATCACACAAATAAGCCTCCACATACACACTCACAAAAAGTGAAAAAGGAATAAAAATATATAGAGAGTTTAAAAAAGGAAGAGGGCAACCAAATCAATAAACAAATCTATCAATTGTAATAAGCTCTAAACACTAAACTAAGATAAACATAAAACAAGAAAGAAATTGATGCAGAAAGCAAACCCCAAGTCTATAGTTGCTTCCAAAGTCCACCACCTAAATTTTGGGATGATTTGTGGTCTATTCAGGTATTCCACAGATGTAGGGTACATCAAGTTGATTGTGGAGATTTAATCCACTGCTCCTGAGGCTGCTGGGAGAAATTTCCCTTTCTCTTCTTTGTTCGCATAGCTCCTGGGGTCAAGCTTTGGATTTGGCCCCGCCTCTGCATGTAGGTCGCCTGAGGGCGTCTGTTCCCTGCCCGGACAAGATGGGGTTAAAGGAGCAGCTGATTCGGGGGCTCTGGCTCACTCAGGCCAGGGGGAGGGAGGGGTACGGAATGCGGGGCGAGCCTGTGGCGGCAGAGGCCGGCATGACATTGCAACAGCCCTGAGGCGCGTGGTGTGTTCTCCCAGGGAAGTTGTCCCTGGATCACGGGACACTGGCAGTGGAGGGCTGCACAGGTTCCCGGGAGGGGAGGTGTAGATAGTGACGTGTGCTTGCACACAGGCATCTTGGTGGCTGCAGCAGCGTTAGCATCTCATGCCCATCTCTCAGGTCAACGCTGATAGCCATGGCTTGTGCCCATCTCTGAAGCTCGTTTAGGTAGTGCTCTGAGTCTCCTCTCCTCACGCACCCCGAAACAATGGTCTCTTGCCTCTTAGGCAGGTCCAGACATTTTCCCAGACTCCCTTCCAGCTAGCTGTGGTGCACTAGCCCCCTTCAGGCTGTGTTCACCCAGCCAACCCCAGTCCTCTCCCTGGGATCCGACCTCCGAAGCCTGAGCCTCAGCTCCCAGCCCCCACCAACCCCGGCAGGTGAGCAGACAAGCCTCTTGGGCTGATGAGTGCTGGTCGGCACACATCTTCTGTGTGGGAATCTCTCCGCTTTGCCCTCTTCACCCCTGTTGCTGTGCTCTCCTCCATGGCTCCGAAGCTTGCCCCCCCCCGCCCATCCCCCCCTCTCTGCCAGTGAAGGAGCTTCCTAGTGTGTGGAAGCTTTTCCTCCTTCACAGCTCCCTCCCAGAGGTGCAGGTCCCATCCCTATTCCTTTGTCTCTGTTTTTCCTTTTTTCTTTTGCCCTACCCAGGTATGTGGGGAGTTTCTTGCCTTTTGGGAGGTCTAAGGTCTTCTGCCAGCGTTCAGTAGGTGTTCTGTAGGAGCTGTTCGACATGTAGATGTATTTCTGATGTATTTGTGGGGAGGGAGGTGATCTCCACGTCTTACTCCTCTGCCATCTTGAAGGTGTGGACTCAGTGGCGGCAGAAGCTCAGCAGGTCCTGGCGTGCGGCAGTTGGGTCTCCATCTCCACATTCCCCAAATGCTCCAGCTGCACGCTCCACCACGGCGATCGACGAGGTCATCCCCAGTGCGGAGCCTGGACCAGGGTGGCTGTGGCTGCAGCACTGGCTGTGGGCATGGGGGGGGGGGAGCGGGGGGGGGGCTCATCTATTTAAAGCTCAGATAACTGGTATCATTGAAAGGGCAAGATAATTCACCTAACTTCTAAAACCATAAATAATTATTATAATTGAAGGTGTAAATATGGCATTAATTACAAAGGAAAAAATAACAGCCAAGTTTGCGATCTGTAGATAATAGCAACTATAACAGTCAGTTAGGATGTGATGTTTGAAAGAAATACATCTTCAGGAACTAGATATGAGTGTTAAGGCACAAATATGTTAGTCCTCTAGATATCCGCATATAATACAAATTAAATAAGCAGACCATTTCTTATATTATATGGCAATTTTTACTTAATTGGAATTTGAATGTTTTAAAGCTCTGAAAACCATCTCTCCAAAAAAAGAACCATTATGTAAATGGCTAGAATCATCAGCCATTTCTTACCAGAAGCCATAATAACTACCTCTCTGAATGAGAGAATAAAACAAAGTAAAAAGGAGAGTGTTTTATTCATATGCTGGCAGTTAGATCAGTGCTATTAATAATGAGAAATAGAAATTATAACTCCCTAAGAGAAAAGAATCATAATTTGAAATACAGAAATGTATTACAGTCCAGTCATAGAAAGTCCTTTGCTTTCTATAGCAGCAAAGTAGTAACCGAATAAGTTATCTGGTGATTCACATTGTAAAATAACTCTCTTCAAAATAACCAATAAATTTACTAATCAACCTATTTAAGTTTCATGTACTAAATTTCATGTCATTAAGTTTTCATGGAACATAAACTTCCACTGTATTTTCACCCACTAAAGTTTATACTGGGTAGGATCTCACAAGACCTCAAATTCAACATTCAGTGGAGCTGTAGAGGGACCAATTCATTCATTCAAGAAGCATTTAAACAAATGCCTACCATTTTACTGGAGCTACACTTAGGTGCTTGGTATACAAATATAGTGGCCTCTGCTCTCAAGAAGTTCACTGATTACTAGATAAGAGAGCCAGATAAACACTAAGTTATGGAACAATGTGATCAGTATTGTTAGAGTAGACTCTGTAAGTGCTACGGCACATAAGGAAAAGCAAAAATAATTAAGGGAAGGATGATGTTAGAGAAGGGTGATAGAAGAGGTGGCATCAGAGCTGAAGCTTACCAGGAAACAAAAGTGCATCAGAAAGGGAGGGTGACAGAAAGAATTCCAGTTAGAAAGAACAGCCTAAGAAATGCTGTGCTCACTGTTGCTAAAATAGAGGATTGACTGAACAACACAGAAGAAAACGAGACTGGAAAGATAGAAACAAACTCTGAAGGCTTTGGGGAGAAAGATCAATATCCAGGAACCTAAACAATTCTAAATAATCTATTTATATTTTAGGTAAAACAATTGTCCACTGCCTTGTCAACACCTCTATCACTTGAACTTGTATTGCTGCAGTCTTCAAGATAAGATTCTTACAATGTTTTTTTTTTCACATATTATATTTCCCTGCTCAGAAATCTACAATGGCTTTGTCTTTAACCATGAAATTCCGTACTCCTCTATCAAGTTTTCAGTGTTCTCCCTAACCTGGCCTCACCCTGCCAAGTCAGGCTCATTACCATCATGAAAGGAGAGGTCTGCTCACTGACTCCTGTGTAATCCACCCTCAAGGCCTAATTTTAATTCTGCCTCTCCCCAGCTTACCCTCCATTTGTCTGAAATATACATCAGATCAAAGCACCTTCTCTAATGACTCAAACCAGTTTGAACTCCTTTTGCATTGAGAGTCACAACCGCACAGCTTATCACTGAATTGTCAATTCTGCCCTGTGTCTCCCACTACAGAAGCTATGGCTTTACTTGAATCATATGTACATGAGGCCTTGCAAGTACTGGGAAAACTGTACAAGAATTATGTGGTGATGTATCAAACAAACAAAAGTTCTAGTTGACATGGGGAGCACAGAACATATTTTTTAATCTTTTAAATGAGTATGGAAATCTTGATTTTTGTATACTAACTTTCAGAGGACATTAACATTTTGATTATTTTAATGTCCTCTTTCTAGTTAGTCATCACTGCCATTACCATCCAAGTCATCTCTATATGGTACAACATGGTATATGAGAAAGAAAAGACACTTTCTGAGTGAAAAATGCACAACCTAGCAATGAAAGAGAGAATACATTGGGAAACTACTGCTTAGAAATTCACAATGTCAGCTTACAGTACTATGCTTTGAACACCACGTATATTTCAAAGAACAGAAAACTAAAGACCACAGTGCTATGCATTGACCAAGGTCACACAACAAATCAGCAATACATTTTCTTGCACCAAGTTTTGCTGCCTTAGCAGAAAATCTGCCTCTTCAGAAATATGATTATTCAGAAGCACATTTCTTTAAAAATAAATTAAAACTTCAGAGAATCAGAATGCTTTTGCCAAATATAAGCACACTTCGGGAACAGAAATGCAAACAGATGACAAATAAGGCTTTTATAATGCAAAGCATTGCATGTAAAATATTTCCAGGTTTGGTTTCTATTTCGGTACTTCACCACTTATAACCAAGTAGGCACCAAGTCCTACATTCATCAAAAGAGGTAGAGATACAAAGATTTGCCTGCCTTGAGGTCAAAATGTGAGTTCTATCAAAGTAGCTATCATGTTTTATGTGAAAAAAACAAAACAAAAACAAGAAAGAAGATCAATCACCAGGATCATTACAACCAATAAAGCAACCACCAAGTCTCATTGTCTGAACTAAGGACTCAGCAAATATGGGACTAGTAGAGTTTACAATATCTTAAAGAAAATTTAACCTTAGGAAAGTATGTATGTGATTAGTCACATTGTGTTATTACCTAACATTTCTGGGAAACAGTGTATAGAATCCAAAGCATGAGTAGGATGGCATGGCATACCCTCCGTCCCCCATCCCCCAAATAAGCAGCAGTTTCTGTATATGACTAAGCCACAGATTGAGAGCAATTGGGTAGATGGACATATAATATTTTTAACAGCTTTACTGAGGTATAATTGATATACAATTGTATTAGTCAAGGTTCTCCAGAGAAACAGAACCAGTAGGATACAGATACATAGAAAGAGATTCATTATGAGTGATTGGCTCACACAATTATGTAGGCTGAAAAGACCCATCTGCAAGCTGGAGGCCAGGAAAGCTGGTAGTTGAGTTGCAGTGCAAGCCCAAAGGCCTGAGAAATGCGGGGGAAGGGGGAATTCCCATCCACACTGGGGAGGGTGATTTTCTTTACTCAGTCTATCAGTTCAAAAGCTAATCTTCTCTCTTCGGGAGACACTCTCACAGACACACCCAGAAATAATGTTTTACCAGCTATCTAGGCATCCCTTAGCCCAGTAAGGATGACATAAAATTAACAATCACAACAATAAACCACATATATTTACAGTATACAATTCGATGTTTTGACACATGTATACGCCTATGAAACCATCACTTTAATCAAGATAAAGAACATATCCATCTCCCCCCAAATTTCCTCATTGTAATCCCTTCCTTTGGCCCACTTTCCCCCCAAAACCACTGCTGTGCTTTCTGTCACTATAGATTAGTCTCCATTTTCTAGAATTGTAGAATCATATAATATGTACTATTTTGATCTGGCTTTTTTCACTCTGCATAATTATTTTGAGATTCATCCATGTTGCTGAGTGTATCCATTGTTTATTCCCTTTTATTGCTGAGTTGTATCCCATTGTATGGTCATTCCACAATTTGTTTATCCATTCACCTGTTGATGAACCCAACTTGGATTGTTTCCATTATTTGACTATTTGTGTACAAGTCTTTGTAAAGACAAATGCATCAGTTTATCTTGAGTGAATACCTAAGAGTGGATTGGCTGATCATACAGGTAGGTGTGTGTTTAACTTTTAAAGAAAGTGCCAAACTGTTTTCCAAAGTGGTTGCACCATTTTACATTAGATACCAACAGAGCACGAGAGTTCCAATTCTTTACATGCTAGTCAACACTTTGTATGGCCAGTCTTTTTAATTTTAGACATTCTAATAGGTGTCTAAAATAGTGATACCTCCATCTGGTTTTAATTTCCATTTCCCTAGTGACTAAAGATGTTGAGCATCTTTTCATGTGCTTATTTGCCATCCCTCCTTATGCTTTCACTGGCAGTTCCACTCTCACCACCCAACCCTTGGTAAATTACTGGTCTTTGTTGCTGGATGGAGAAGCACATCCAACATTTCTATTCACACATTTAGCTAAAACTAGGACGAAATACTGGTAGGATAATGTTCTTCCGTTACTAGTACAATTAGTAATATCTTACAATATTTAAAATATATTCTACAACTTCCCATATTAATATCATTTTATAAATGCAGCAGCTATTTATTTCATGAAATAGTAAATTCTTGAGATTTCCCTTTAATTACAAAAATAACATGATTTGAGTTTTTAGTAACTTTGATGCTTTCTCTTTTGAAAATAAAATAAGAATATTCTCTTTAATACAAAAAAACAGATAAAATCTAAGTGAGGTAGCTATATTTTCACTTCCTAACCAATATGCCTAAACAAATTACATAATTGAGGAAGTCACATAATACTGCATTTTTTCAGAGCTCTTGAATGCTTGAATACTAGGAAGCAGAATAGTTTTCATAATTTAGTTGTAGTTTACAAATCTTGACCTTAGTACTTCCTCTATCTGGATTCTGTTTTAACCACAAGAGTTACTTATAGTGTTTGGTCGGATTACCATTTGGGAATTTGGCTCCTTCAGGAAACTCATCTTTTTTAGGACGTATGTTAACAGGAGTTCCAGCAGAACCAGTAACATGTAGTAGCTGTTTTCCTTGGCAGCACTTCTTTCAATTCCCCATGTTATCAGAGAAGAGCTGCCTTCCCTTTTCTAAAAGTAATCAGATCAATGAGAAGCTCATTCAGATGTGAGCTTATATATATATATAAGGTGGACATTTTCATCTTGGCGTTGGTCATTTGACAGTCTATCATATTACCCTTCCATGCCCAAACACCCAGAACTCTAAAAAACAAAAATGATGGTTTAACTTAGGCACTCAAATAAAGAAATATAAGAATTCTTAACCCAGCTCACTCTTAAAACATCTCAGTATTTACTTCTCCTACTTTCCTTATCCATTATAAATTAGTACCTTGATTAAAATTTAGTGACACTGCTTAAATTGTCAGGGCTGAAACATTTTACCAATAAAAATGTACGTCTGTATAACGTGTTAACACTTTTCCAAGTATTTTCAAATACGCTATTTTACTTCTCTGAAATGTTGTATTTGTTTCATCACCTGTCAAGCATATTCAAATACTGTCTGTTCACTACAAGTGGAATGTTTTAAAGATTAGAAATAATTTATAAAGCATTCCGAACTAACTGAAGATGGAATTACCTTAGGGTGCTAACCCTGGGGAGAAGCACAGCTACAGTCACCTAACTGGTGTGGTTTTAAGAGCTTGAGAAAGCCCCTATAGATTAAAAACAAACAAACAAAAACCCTTCCCAACAGAAAATTCCGCTGGTAGAGATTAATTTCTATAACGTAAGGCTTCTCATTTTTTTTCTGTTAAAATGCAAAGACCTTTGGGATATTAACACTTTAAACTGTATCAGTTACTTGTATCTGAGCGTAAGTGAACTTATCAGATGCTCTTGGAAAGGCTTTCCAGGTGCTAATAGGATTTGAAACCTCAGGGATCTGGGAGAGATGAGATAACATAAGGAGTAAAAATGAATGTAAGGAGTAAAAATGAATGTAGATATGGCAGTTTGGAGCCAAAGGAAACAAATTTAATTTGCTTAAATACTTTATTATTTTATCTTAGATAAATTTTGAAATTCTACATAAACAGTAAGGAAAGTAATTATTATTAATATATCTAAAATTATTATTGATAAAACTTCTAAGTCAAATAAAAAAGCTCCAGTATTTGCTATGAAAAACTGATTTTTCTCAGCCTGTTATAATGAAATTAAAAACACTTAAGCTATGAGTAGTACTTTTTAAAAATATGTAGGCCCAGTCAAATTAGAAACCTTGATGGATAATGCACACCCCTTTCCCCAACATACACATACCCAAAACTTGCCATAAGATATTAACCTAAGGACAGTATAGCAGACACACACACAAAAGTCCTACCAACTACAACTCTTGAGCTGAGAATAAGGCTGGAGGCATAAGGGGAAGAAATGAAGGCTCAATCCAAATGCAGCCCCCTGATCCACAAACCCCAAGAACTACAAACCCCACCTGTCTACCACTATGCTGCCATCAGAGTAATCCCACCACTGCCACCAACTGAAATGGACATGTAATGGATAGTTCATTGAACTGCACAGTATTCATATTCACTCACACATTTGTCACAAGTTCACAATTACCTTATTATCTAGCCAACAAGTCAGCATGGAAAGGATGCTTATCAATCAGCATTAGTTTAGCAGAGTGCCCCTAATCTCCCTCAAGCCTGTGGAGATACACGGGTGGGAACCCCAGGTATCAATAGCCTACACAAGATGGCCCTTAAGTAAGGGGCTATTCACTTGCTTTCTCATCTCTCTAATAATCTCTTTCTTGGTTAATTAGCTAAAGGTATTTAGTTAAAATAATTTAATTTTAACTTAAAATTATAGATGTGCACCACACATTTATGTAACGTGTTTAAACAACTACCCTTGTGAGGTTCTTAGTCTTGGTATCATCTAACATTTAACTCCCACTATAGTTAGAATAATTGAAGCACGGCCACCTGTTTTAGGTAGATGTATAATCCTTAGAGCGAGGAGAGGCCTCATGAACTAATTTAGCTTCCCTACTAGTCATGCCATTATTCCTTAGGAGACCAACTTTGGGATCGTCTTTTCAACAGCCAAGAGCCGATAAAGCAAGTACCAATAAATAGTCCTGATGATATTCTACTAAGATTGACCTCTCCCCTGACAAACACAGCCATATTAGTGGTAACCATCTTCAGAGTCTAATGGAGGTAAATTTTAAGGTGAGGTTCTAAACATGACAATTATAAATCCAAGTCCTTTCTCAATTCAAAGCCCTTGCTAACACATCTACCTTGCAGCCTGGTAAAAATTCCCTCTGTTACCTAAACATATATGGATTTTACATCCTTATAAATAGCTCAGAGGCATCATCAAGATTCTAGCAAAACTGGTGTTTTTAACTTGGGAGAAAATGCCTCACTCATTTGATATTCTGTATTTCTTTGGTAGCTTCCATAATTGGGAGACATATTACAACAACAACAACAAAAGAGGACAGGTGAAGTAAATAGTTTGAGGTAAACTCTTTATCTGGGAGGTATAATTGTAAGATTTTCTTCATGACCTCAGAGCCATAAACCAATGCCCAAAAATAACCCTGGCAATGTTTTCATAAGCAGTGAAAACCAATGTGATCTCAATGCTGATAGTTAACAAGCAGGGTTAATGGTTAACTGAGTCTCACCTCCACTTCCAGCCATGATAGAGTATCAGGATTCAGATTTACTCTCCCACCTTAAACAATTAGAAAATATGATCAAATATATGAAAGAACAATGTTCAGACATTGGACAACAGGCAATCAAGAGAGTAATTCCTGAGAGAAGGGAAATCAACAAGGTGAGTGCTTCAGTTGCTCCAGGGCATTGCCTGGAGACCACAGCACAGAGAGGAAGAACCCAAACAGACTTCAATGGTCTCACTAAGATAAAAAGACAGAACTCAGACTTCAAAGAGGTCAAGGCAGCTAGAATTTTGTGGAGTGAAATACTGATGAGAAGGGGGCTAAACAGAGAGAATGTTCCAGAGACCCTTAGAGGAGTCCCCCAAGTACCGATCAGTGAACACATGTAAGGACAGTACCTAGGCTGGAGGAAAGAACCCCTAGAAAGGAGTAGAAGGAATGATATCCAGAGCTCACAAAATGCATGGAGTAGTTGGTGTTCCAATGAGCAAGAGTGGAAATGCCTACTAATATCTGGGACTTCAAATAGAGTCAATAATGAGGTCAAGTTTGCCCTTGACTAAAGGCTGCTCTGAAGCCATCCTAACAAATTTTAAAAGTAAGCCTCAAGAAGATCAAATGGGTGCCTGTTAACTGCACATGAGAACAAAGTCCAAAATTACTAAAACAATATCCAGCACAACATGAAATTCACAATGTCCAATATCTAGTCAAGATTACCAAGCATGAACAAAGCATGAAAATATGATGCATAACCAGGATAAAATTCAATCAAGAGGAACAGAAACAGAAATTACAAAGAGGTATTCCATATGTTCAAGAAGAGTGAAGAAACCATGAAGTTGATGAGGAGAGAAATGGAAAATATTTTTAAGAGCTTCTAAAGATGAAAAACACAATAACTCAAATGAAAAATACACTGGAAAAGTTTAATAGCAGACTATTCCACTGCCAACTCCCATTGTTCCCAATCTTATCCCCTTGTTTCAGAGCAAAATGAAAATGAAAATTATTTTAGAAATGTACTTTTTAGTAGTTTTTAAACATGAAAAAAAAAAATCCAACTTCTACCAGTTCATTCTCTTTGCTTCTACTGTCTACTCCCTGTACTCCTCCACTGTTGAATAAATATATACCATGAATTTTAAATCTTTGAAATAGCCTCTCATAATTACTCACTAAGATCTTTAAGAAATTGACTTTAATAATAAAGTATGGGTTGAAAAAATTCATTTTCTGAAATCCTCCTTTAAGAAACATTTGAATTTGTCCCCTTACCAAATTTTAACACTTTTTCTAATGGTTAATTCTTCTATTTCTGAACTGTTTATCTTTCATCCATATATCTCTGCTGTATATTATCTATTTAATAAATTCTTACCTAAATAAAACCCTATGAACCAAAAAATGCAAATAATTGGATGTTTTTTTCCAATTTTGCATCATCCTTTTTGAAAAAGACGCAATAGGGCTTCCCTGGTGGCGCAGTGGTTAAGAATCCGCCTGCCAAAGCAGGGGACACAGGTTCAAGCCCTGATCCGGGAAGAGCGCACATGCCGCGGAGCAACTAAGCCCGTGCACCACAACTACTGAGCCTGTGCTCTAGAGCCTGCAAGCCACTACTGAGCCTGCATGCCACAACTACTGAAGCCCACGCGCCACAACTACTGAAGCCCGCGCGCCACAACTACTGAAGCCCACGCACCTAGGGCCCATGCTCCGCATCAAGAGAAGCCACCGCAACGAGAAGCCCACTCACCACAACAAAGAGTAGCTCCCTCTCGCCACAACTAGAGAAAGCCCGTGCAGCAACGAAGACCCAACGCAGCCAAAAAAAAAAAAAAAAAACTAAAGTGAGAAAGACAATTCCATCCACTGTATTACTTATACAGATATTAAAAAATCAGTTTCTTTAAACAGTAATCAAGATGAGAATAACAGGAAAACAACTGAAGAAACATCGTGTGCAGGACACAAACTGGCAACTTCTCTGTGTGGCACACTGTGGCCATTAAAATCTGTTTAATGAACACATGAATGAATGAATAACTGCAAAAACATGAAGATAAAAATTCACAAAACAAATACACTTTGGGGAAAAAAATGAGAAGAAATTCCACCAGACTTGCAGGCGATTGTTAAAATTAAACTAACACCATTAATTGAAAAGTACTTAATGTGAATTTAGTTCATTTTGCAAAATAAACACCTTCAGTTAGTACAAAAGCATCTTATAAACCAGCAGAGTAGCTCAACTATGATCTGTTCCTATGCTGTTCAGACAACAGAACAACCAGTCTCTTCCAGTTGGAGACCATACCATTCAACAGTAGGCTGTGGCAGCAGGAAGGGTAAAACAAGCCCCACAAAGGAGGAGAAGGCAGAGAAAATGCATTATAAACTACTTGACTCACCTAACAAATGCAAATACAGAGGACACCCTTGATCTAAGATTACTATCGTTAGAAGCCCAAAGGGAAAAAATGAGAGCGGGAAGGGGCGGATAAGTAATAATTATTAGTTGGCTATAGCCATGGTCATGATGTAAAACAAGTCTATTCGTTTTCTTTCTATTAAAAAAAATCATACCTCCTCCTCTCAGATTTAAACAGGTATTAACAACTCTACAGTTTACCTCTTGGTTCTCTTCAATGTCGATTATTTCAAGAAAACCCATTTTTTAAAAAATGGGAGCAAGGAGAGAATTAAAAAGAGAGAAAAGCCCCAAAATTAGGAAACCTGATGTCTCTCTTCTATCTAAACACTTTAAGCAGACATAAGCCTAGAGTAAATATTAAATGGACCAAAAGAGTCTAAGGTTAGAGGACTATAATTTTTGGTTTGGAAACTCAAGGCATATAAAAGCCTCAATACCTTCTCTCTAAAATAGAATAGAGACCTAAAAAACAACAAATTATTGCCAACTCAAAAGTCTTCTTAGCCTCACAATCAGGAGTAGTAATTCTATTGAAATGTATTATTCCTTCATTTTCTTTGAGGAGAAATATGTAATACCTTTTATTTACTTATTTTCTTCCTACATGGAAATGTATGTGTTGTTAAAAGGCAGTCATCTAACCATGAAGAAATAAAATTTGGGTCAGGCTTGCTTAGAATAGCTCTTTGACTTTTCTCTAAATTTTGAGAGTTGAGTGAAAATTTCTCAACTTTGTATTGGAAGGTACATAACTGAGCTACTAGAAATTCTAAGTCTATTAATAAACATATAGCCAATATTTAAACTGAGAAAAAAAGGGTAATGAGAAAATTGGTAGAAAATAACAGTTTCAGAGTGTTGCCAGCAAAGAAAGAGAAACGAAAAAAGAAAAAAATTTTGAATATAACCAGTAATTCACAGTGGAATTCCAATAACCACATATAAGGACAAGTTTGATTTCTTGAGTTACACAAATATTGAAAGAACAACCAAACCAGATTTAAAGTAGGTCTGGTTGAAAGTCCTAAACAGTACTAACTACCTTATTTCCTTCTCAAAAATAAAGTTTACAGGAACCCTGAAAGAGAACCATTTGGCCTATGAAATAGGTTATAAATTTGGGAATATTTCAACACAGCCCTACTCTAATACATGTTTATAGCCTCTACATCTCTATCCATTTAACAAGAATGTTCTTCTACCTAGGACTTCTGGAAGCTCATTTATTATATTATGTCCAATATTCATGGAATAGTAACCCAAAGCATCCTCCAGAAAGGTGAAACCCTTTGATCCCTCTATGCCAGTGATCCTCAAACTTCTTGGAAAACTTAACATCCCCCCTCTGTCCAACTCCCCCACCAAATAATTCTAATTTATTTTTGATAGTTACATTTTCCAGAATTAAGATTATGTGCTTGATAACTATGTGACATTCCATGGGGTCAGTGGGAATTCCTGGGCTTATCAGAAATCAAGTAGGAGGACCCCAGCTCCAAGGAATGAGTGGAGATTTCTCTTGGATGGTTCTTACATTTCTACATTTACACCTGGAAGGAAAGTCAGTTATGTTAACAACAAAACTTGGCGTTCTTAGAACCTCAACCTCTGATAGTCTTTGAAGATCCTGGGGCTCTTAAAATACCAGGGCCAGATGTGCTGGTGTCTGAGCTAGATGCCCAGACAGCAGGAGGAGAATACAATACAGCACTGAATGAATGCCTGTTATATTCAAAGCACAGAGCTTAGACCTACAGAAAGACTCCATGACCAAATATTTAGACAACTTTTTAAAGAACAGTAGGTAATTCCTCAACAAAAAGATCCTATTAAAAGGAAGCAGGAAAGGTATTCGGAGAAACAAAAGATAACAACAGGAAAATAAGTAGATGAAATTGTTATAATTGTTTCTCAAAGTGTAACTCAAAGACCAACAGCTTTAGAAGCACTCTGCAGTAGTTCTTTAAAATGCAGAACCCTGGGCCCTACCCCAGACCTACTGAATCAAAACCTCTGAGGGTGATGCTCAGGAATCCTCACGGTATTTTGTGCACATTAAAATTTAAGAGTAACTATATTCAAGGGACTTTAAACTATGAGTCTGCACTTTTGGGGGTAACCTGTACTTTATATGGAAAGCAACAGGGAACCAGCACTGGAGCAGAACAAGGTCAAAGCTGTAGTTAAGAAAGAATGTTTTCAGAATCACGTTTGTTTTCACCACGTGGTTAACTTGTTATGATGAAAAAAAAATAAACATTTCATCCTCTGCAAAAACAGACTATCTTATGCTAAAATAATCAACCTTAATTAAATACAGATATTTAAGTGCAAAACAAAATGAGAGGTAGTTTTAAAATATTTTCAGTGTTGTTATTCAAAATAGTACTTGAACTTTTCCACTAAGTATGTGTCAGTCTAATTTATGAAACTAGAAAACAAGGCCTGGTCACTGTACATAAATCAGGATTTAAAGTCTAACTAATGTATGAACTTCTTTAAAATACCTCACCTGTGAAAAGTTGACATTTTTCTCTAGAATTAATTATTCCCTGGCTATTGTAGTAGGAAACAGTCTCCTGAAACACCCTTTGGCTCAGTTCCACCGGGACTCACAGTACTCTCCATGCTGACCTGAAGATGGACTCCATTGTGCAGCCCATCACTCAGAACACAGTGATTCTCCACCTTCAAGCCTTCCTGCTGCTTCTCAGACCTGCTGCCTGAACTTTGTGTCTCCACCTCATCCTGTTAGTTATGTGGTGCCTTGGAAACAAATTTTCTGTTACTGAGCATCTTTATTAAAATGCTTATTTATAGCAACTCTAACCAAGGACCCAAAATACTGAATAGTAATAAGTTTTTAATAAATTACAAGTCTTGGGCAGTTTTTAAAACATGGACACATGTTATACTGTGCAGCAGATGCAATACAAAGGTGGTAAATCAAATTTTGATGAATTATTATACTTGACACACATAGAAGTACCAAGGAAATTTTCCACAAAAAAAAGAATACTTCAGTAATTTGAACAATTACCTTTAATGTATCCATTTTGTAATTTCTGATTTTTAATACCTTCTTTTCTTACATTATTGTCATTGAAATAAAGTAGAGTGAGGGAATATAACAGCATTTAGAGAAATATTTTAACAGAAAAGTTCTCCAGGAGACAAAATCACTCATCCTTAACCATGACCTACAGGCTTTACTTGTGTAAGTCCTTAACAGTAACTTTAAATGCAGAGAATGACTTGGATTCTGATGTCTTAAAAAAACACCTCTCCTTCAGAGGGCATATCAAACTCCAAATGGATCATTTCTTAAAGTAGTGACACTTTCAGTATACTCAGTAGTTCATCAAAGTATTACACTCAGACACTTGCTTTCTCAGTCTGACATGTCATTTAACCAGTAAACAGTAAGATCAGGTGTTGAAAAGAAGGAAACCAGTGGTATGCTGGTAAATGTTTAATAGCTGGCACCATAGGGAGGAAAAAGTCCTGATTTGTAGCATTTGACCATTTCTGTACTGTAAATATTCCCACCATGACCAACTTCAAGCTACCACCATGATGTCACTGATTACAGAGATGGGAAGACAGGTGCACAGCCTGATTGTGGGAGCTGGCGTAACCCAGTTTCAGCACGGCACTAGAGGAAACCCCCAGGCACTGAAAACTGTCTTCTTTTGTTATGAAGACCTTCTCCCTACTTCCTTGCTCTTGACACTGCAGTCCTCACCCAACACCTTACCAACGCTTTGTCCAAGTCTTGCCCTTCCAAGCCATACCTACAGAAATACCTCTCTCTGAAACCAAACTACCATGATATCACTTAAAACTGTTAATAAAATAGAGGTGGTGATTTTGCTCACCTTTCTCACAACACTGAGTGATTTCCTGGAATGCCCTCTGGAATAAGTACCAAATGTCCTAAAACAAATTACGTAGAATAAGGCATAGTGCCTATAATTAATTTTTGACTTGGTTTAGCAACTAATAAAATAGCAGGTGGAGACAAAGAGTTAAATATTACTATATGGGCATTATGCTGGAAATTAGATGATAATTGTGAATTAACCAATTTCTATATTTATTATTCATATATTTATGCTCCTTTACATTAAAAAACACCCTATAAAAATATAAAGTGTGTCCTGAAAATATAAATCAAGCAGTTCGAGTTTCTTATTTTAAAAATGCAATATTAACAGGGTCAGGAAGATACTAATAACAATCCCCACTCCTACCAACAGTGTAGCCTTGGACAAATAGATTAACCTTGCTGGGGCTCTTTTTCTAAAATGGGAATCATGATATGTATCTCAGAAGTTTCTTGTAAAGATTAAATAAAAGTATATTCAGGGACTTCCCTAGTGGTGCAGTGGTTAAGAATCCACCTGCCAATGCAAGTGACACGGGTTCGAGCCCTGGTCCGGGAAGATCCCACATGTCACGGAGCAACTAAGCACGTGTGCCACAACTACTGAGCCTGCTCTCTAGAGCCCGTGAGCCACAACTACTGAGCCTGCATGCCACAACTACTGAAGCCTGTGCACCTAGAGCCTGTGCTCCACAACAAGAGAAGCCACAGCAATGAGAAACCCGCTCACCACAACTAGAGAAAGCCCGCATGCAGCAATAAAGACCCAGTGCAGCCAAACATAAAAAAAATTAAAGAAACATCCTAATAATAATAATTTTTTTTAAAAAGTATCTTCAAAGTGCATAGTGCTGATACATAATTAATGCTCAAAAAAATGGCAGCAAATTATTATTATACTTTTCTCCATAGTCACTGTCCTGGGCTAGCAATCCTTTTATAAAAGTTTCTAGAGTTATGGCAGGAAAATCTCTGCATTAGAACACTAAGCATCTACATGGTTTTGCATATTCCCCATGTGCATGACACCCAGGCCTCAGGACCCAGTGCAACCACAGCCTCAAGTCTAACCTTGCCCAGGCTCTTACTACCCATGGCTGCTGAACTCCTGAGATGAAGGCATAATCCTTTGTAATAAGCCAGGCTAGCAGCCCTCCTTAATTGGCAACAGAAACCAAAATGCATTTTTAAGAGTATCCAAAGCTAACAGAAGAAAGTCAAAAGACAGAGAGAGTGTTACTCAATTTATTTTATGCTGACTAGTATAGCTTTCACTTGATAACTCTATAACACCAACAAGATAGATGTGTATAGAAAGAAATGTAAATAACCTAAATAAATCAGTGAAATTACTTTAACAGTACAGTAAAAGAATAAGGTACTATAATCAAGTATATCTTGGGAATGCAAGGACGCTTAAGTAAGAAATCTATAAAGGTAAGGGTGAACATATCTGAGTTTTTTAAAAGATAATCTCAATAAATGCCTAAACGCATTCAATAAAATTATATACCTATTTATTAGATTTTAAAATCTTTTAAAAATTAGGAATAAAATAGTTCCGTACCAGGAAAAACAAATAGCAAATAGCATATGCATAATTTAACACAAGAGACATTTTCATCAAAGGAGCAAAACATGGTTCTGGAAGTCTTGATCAATGTAATAGGGCATTAAAGAGAAATGAAAGACATACTAATGGAAATAAAAAGATAATCATTATCAGCAAATACTTTGTCTCCTACTTCTCCTAGAGAAAATAAAGTCATCAAACAAGGAATCCACTACAAGTACAGACTTATCTGCAGTTTCCCCCACATTTTCCACTTTCCATTTGGTTGCAACAAAAGAGGTATCCCTTCACCCTCTTCATGAGTAAAGAAATTATCTTACCACTTTTCAATCTCTGAATCACTCTATCATTTCTTTCTCTTACATTCAATAACACCTACTTTAAGGTTCTAATCCTCCTATCATGTTCCCTTTCGAGGTCCCTAGCCCACAAGACCCTACCAAATGAGCTTTTTCCCTGTTTCAGGAACATCGTCTCTCCTTACCCCATCTCCTACTCCCCTTCCTCACTCACTCCACCTCCAGACCTACTGGTCTCCCTGTTAAACTTCAAACAAATAAGCAGCTCCCACCTTAGAATCATCTAACGTCCCTATGCCTACACAAATATCATCATGGCTTGAATGTCCACCTTCTTCATCCCCTAACCTTCTATGTGTTTGTTTTGCTTTTTTTACACTCCCTGTTGGTTTCTCCACAAGAACATAAGCTCCATGATGACAGGGATATTTGCCTGGTACACAGGAATCACTCAATAAACATTGGTTGAATGAATGCATCTATCAAAAGAAAGTAGTATTTATGGAACTTATCCCAGTTAGGATATGAAGGCACAAGTAAATTGCATGAACAGTGACATATATCCCCCCTTGCTTCTTTTTGCCATTTTGTTAGCCGTCCATCTACCCAAGCCTACAGTCATACCCCAGACTTCCCTGTGAACAGTGTGCCTTTAGGGTAAAAAAAAAAAAAGGAGGGGGGCAATTCTTAGCTGGCATCAATTAGAGTAGAGTACTGAAATGCAAAAGCCCCATTTTGAGGTTCCTGAAGGACTGTCAGGATAGTAAGTTTTCCCTGAGGGGAGAATTTCTAGTCCACTTCACATGAAGAGAGAGGAGGGGCATGAGGTATGATTCTCACTGATTAATGGGAAGTAGTGAAAGAACAGTCAGGGGCTTAGAAGGGACAAGATTGGGAGACTGTTGACAAAAGGGTATAAGGAAGAAACATGTGATGTTCCTTCTCAAAGGAGCTCAATGTGTAAGAATGTCTTTCCCATGTCAATACACAACAAAAAGCCCCCACTGCAACAGAGCTTATTAATATTCTGGTCAAAAAGTCTCTTCTCTCAGCCATCCCAATATTTGCATAAGTATTTGTTGAATAAATTAAGAAATGCAAATAAAATTACTATATAACTAAAATACCCAAAAGAATCAATTAAAAATATTTTAATCTGTCAAACATAGAGTAAGATGGTTAATTTAAGAATTAAAATTAAAAATAGCAGCTTTTACATAGATCAGCAATTAGGAGTCAGAAAATATAATGGGGAAAAAAAAACATATTCAAACTACAAGAACAAAAATAAATATGAACACCCTAACTAGAAATGTATGGACACTGTACAAAGACCATCAAGAATTTTACCAAAGTAAAAGAAAATGTGAGCAAAGGAAAGAATATAGCATGGTCTCTGTACTGGAAAAAAATAATAATATTTTAAAGATATTGATTATTCTCTAATGAATCTATTGAAGTTAAAATAATTCTAGTGGCAATGGTTTTGTCTTTACAAAATTATTCTAAACTTTGACACAAATAGAAAAGAACCCCTAAATAAAAATAAATTATGGGAATAGAAAACTATCAACAGTGCATCCATACATGTGTAGATTTGAGGATCTGGCATTTTAGTCCTTCACATAAGAGCCTTCCATGAGCTTTTTCCTGTTACCCTGTTTTTATTGTGGATTTACCTCAGGGAGAAACGTGCCGCTTTTTTCTTCTTTTCTAAAGACGCTGAGAGAAGATAATTTATAAGATGGACTCATTCTCTTCCTGAACCACACACCTGTGACAATTACTGTAATGGACTGGACCTTATGTGTATATGTGTATGATAACTGGAGCTTTGCTCTCTCAATCTGTTGTGCACAAAGCAGTCAGGGGAAAAAAAACACAAAAAACAAAGTCTTGAGAGGACCTTCAAAATGGAGGAGGAGTAAGACATGCAGATCACCTTCCTCCAGAAAAATACATCAAAAATACGTCGACGTGTGGAACAACTCCTAAAGAACACTTACTAAACGCTAGCAGAAGACCTCAGACCTCCCAAAAGCTGTGTGGCTGACAGGGTTTTGGTGCCCCAGCTGGGTGTCAGGCCTGAGCCTCTGAGGTGGGAGAGTGGAGTTCAGGACACTGGACCACCAGAGACCTCCCAGCCCCATGTAATATCAATTGGAGAGAGCTCTACCAGAGATCTCCATCTCAATGCAAAGACTCAGCTCCACTCAACCACCAGCAAGCTCCAGTGCTGGACACCCCATGCCAAACAACCAGAAAAACAGGAACACAACCCCACCCATTAGCAGAGAGGCTGGCTAAAATCATAATAAGTTCACAGACACCCTAAAACACACCACAGGAGGTGGTCTGGCCCACGAGAAAGATAAGATCCACCAGAACACAGACACCAGTCCCCTCCACTAGGAAGCCTACACAACCCACTGAACGAACCTTACCCACTGGGGGCAGACACCAAAAACAATGGGAACTAAGAACATGCGTCTGTGCAAAGGAGACCCCAAACAGAGTAAGTCAAGCAAAATGAGAAGAAAGAGAAATACACACGTGGGAAAAAACCCACCAGAACACACAAATGAAGAGGAAATAGGCAGTCTACCTGAAAAAGAATGCAACATAATAATACTAAAGATGATCCAAAATCTTGGAAATAGAACAGAGAAAATACAAGAACCGTTTAACAAGGACCTAGAAGAACTAAAGAGCAAACAAACAATGATGAATAACACAATAAATGAAATTTAAAATTCTCTAGAAGGAATCCATAGCAGAATAACTGAGGCAGAAGAATGGATAAGTGACCTGGAAGATAAAATAGTGGAAATAATTACCTCAGAGCAGAATAAAGAAAAGAGAATGAACAGAATTGAGGACAGTCTCAGAGACTTCTGGGACAACATTAAACGCACCAACATTCGAATTATAGGGGTCCCAGAAGAAGAAGAGAATAAGAAAGGGACTGAGAAAATATTTGAAGAGATTATAGTTGAAAACTTCCCTAATATGGGAAAGGAAATAGTTAATCAAGTCCAGGAAGCACAGAGAGTCCCATACAGGATAAATCCAAGGAGATTTACATGCCAAGACACATATTAATCAAATTATCAAAAATTAAATACAAAGAAAAAATATTAAAAGCACCAAGGGAAAAGCAACAAATAACATACAATGGAATCCTCATAAGGATAACAGCTGATTTCTCAGCAGAAACTCTGCAAGCCAGAAGGGAGTGGCAGGACATATTTAAAGTGATGAAAGGGAAAAACCTACAACCAAGATTACTCTACCCAGCAAGGATCTCATTCAGATTTGACAGAGAAATTAAAACCTTTACAGACAAGCAAAAGCTAAACCAGCTTTGCAACAAAAGCTACAGGAACTTCTCTAGGCAGGAAACACAAGAGAAGGAAAAGACCTACAATAACAAACCCAAAACAATTAAGAAAATGGTAATAGGTACATACATATTGATAACTACTTAAATGTAAATGGATTAAATGCTCCAACCAAATGACACAGACTGGCTGAATGGATACAAAAACAAGACTCGGGGCTTCCCTGGCGGCGCAGTGGTTAACAATCTGCCTGCCAATGCAGGGGACACGGGTTCGAGCCCTGGTCTGGGAAGATTCCACATGCCATGGAGCGACTAAGCCCGTGAGCCACAACTACTGAGCCTGCGCGTCTGGAGCCTGTGCTCCGCAATGGGAGAGGCCACGACGGTGAGAGGCCCACACACTGCGATGAAGAGTGGCCCCCGCTTGCTGCAACTGGAGAAAGCCCTCACACAGAAACGAAGACCTAACACAGCCAAAAAATATATATAAATAAACTAATTAATTAAAAAAAAAAAACAAGACTCATATATATGCTGTCTACAAGAGACCCACTTCAGACCTAGGGACACATACAGACTGAAAGTGAGGGGATGGAAAAAGATATTCCATGAGAATGGAAATCAGAAGAAAGCTGTAGTAGCAATTCTCATCTCAGACAAAATAGACTTTAAAATAAAGACTATTACAAGAGACAAAAAAGGACACTACATAACGATCAGGGGATGAATCCTAGAAGAAGATATAACAATTGTAAATATTTATGTACCCAACATAGGAGAACCTCAATACGTAAGGCAAATGTTAACAGCCATAAAAAGGGAAATCGACAGTAACACCCCACTTTCACCAATGGACAGATCATCCAACCAGAAAATTAATAAGGAAATACAAGCTTTAAATGACACATTAAACAAGATGGACTTAATTGATATTGATAGGACATTCCACCCAAAAACAAGAGAATACACATTCTTCTCAAGTGCTCATAGAACATTCTCTAGGATAGCCCATATCTTGGTTCACAAATCAAGCCGTGGTAAATTTAACAAAATTGAAATCATATCAAGTATCTTTTCCAACCACAATGCTATGAGACTAGATATCAATTACAAGAAAAAATCTGTAAAAAATACAAACACATGGATGCTAAACAATACGCTACTAAATAACCAAGAGATCACTGAAGAAATCAAAGAGGAAATCAAAAAATACCTAGAGACAAATGACAATGAAAACACGATGACCCAGAACCTATGGGATGCAGCAAAAGCAGTTCTAAGAGGTAGTTTATAGTAATACAATCCTACTCAAGAAACAAGAAAAATCTCAAATAAACAACCTAACCTGACAGCTAAAGCAATTAGAGAAAGAACAAAAAAAAACCCAAAGTTAGCAGAAGGAAAGAAATCATAAAGCTCAGATCAGAAAAAAATGAAAAAGAAATGAAGGAAACAATGCAAAGATCAATAAAACTAAGGGTTGGTTCTTTGAGAAGATAAACAAAATTGATAAACCATTAGCCAGACTCATCAAGAAAAAAAGGGAGAAGACTCAAATTAACAGAATTTGAAATGAAAAAGAAGTAACAACTGACACTGCAGAAATACAAAGGATCAATAGAGATTACTACAAGCAACTCTATGCCAATAAAATGGACAACTTGGAAGAAATGGACAGATTCATAGAAAAGCACAACCTTCCAAGACTGAAACAGGAAGAAATAGAAAATATAAACAGACCAATCACAAGCACTGAAATTGAAACTGTGATTCAAAATCTTCCAACAAACAAAAGCCCAGGACCAGATGGCTTCAAAGGCGAATTCTATCAAACATTTAGAGAAGAGCTAACACCCATCCTTCTCAAACTCTTCCAAAATACAGCAGAGGGAGGATCACTCTCAAACTCATTCTATGAGGACACCATCACCCTGAAACCAAAACCAGACAAAGATGTTACAAAAAAAGAAAACTGCAGGCCAATATCACTGAGGAACAGAGATACAAAAATCCTCAACAAAATACTAGCAAACAGAATCCAACATCAAATTAAAAGGATCATACACCATGATCAAGTGGGGTTTATCCCGGGAATGCAAAGATTCTTCAGTATATGCAAATCAATCAACGTGATACACCATATTAACAAATTTAAGGATAAAAACCATATGATCATCTCAATAGATGCAGAAAAAGCTTTCAACAAAATTCAACACCCATTTATGATAAAAATCTTCCAGAAAGTAGGCATAGAGGAAACTTACCTCAACATAATAAAGGCCATATATGACAAACCCACAGCCAACATGGATCTCAATGGTGAAAAACTGAAACCATTTTCACTAAGATCAGGAAGAAGACAAGGTTGCCCACTCTCACCACTATTATTCAACATGGTTTTGGAACTTTTAGCCTCAGCAATCAGAGAAGAAAGAGAAATAAAAGGAATCCTAATCGGAAAGGAAGAAGTAAAACTGTCACTGTTTGCAGATGACATGATACTACACATAGAGGATCCTAAAGATGCTACCAGAAAACTACTAGAGCTAATCAGTGAATTTGGTAAAGTAGCAGGATACAAAATTAATGCACAGAAATCTCTTGCATTCCTATACACTAATGATGAAAAATCTGAAAGAGAAATTAAGGAAACACTCCCATTTACCACGGCAACAAAAAGAATAAAATACCTAGGAATAAACCTACCTAAGGAGACAAAAGTCCTGTATGCAGAAAACTATAAGACACTGATGAAAGAAATTAAAGATGATACAAACAGATGGAGAGATATACCATGTTCTCGGATTGGAAGAATCAACATTGTGAAAATGACTGTACTACCCAAAGCAATCTACAGATTCAATGCAATCCCTATCAAATTACCAATGGCATTTTTCAGAGAACTAGAACAAAAAACTTCACAATTTGTATGGAAACACAAAAGACCCCAAATATCCAAAGCAATCTTGGCTCCCTGACTTCAGACTATACTACAAAGCTAAAGTAATCAAGTTAGTATGGTACTGGCACAAAAACAGAAATATAGATCAGTGGAACAGGGTAGAAAGCCCAGAGATAAACCCACACACATATGGTCACCTTATCTTTGATAAAGGAGGCAAGAATATACAATGGAGAAAAGACAGCCTCTTCAATAAGTGGTGCTGGGAAAACAGGACAGCTACATGTAAAAGAATGAAATTAGAACACTTTCTAACACCACACACAAAAATAAACTCAAAATGGATTAAAGACCTAAATGTAAGGTCAGACACTATCAAACTCTTAGAGGAAAACATAGGCAGAACACTTTATGACATAAATCACAGCAAGATCCTTTTTGACCCACCTCCTAAAGAAATGGAAATAAAAACAAAAATAAACAAATCGGACCTAATGAAACTTAAAAGCTTTTGCACAGCAAAGGAAACCATAAACAAGACAAAAAGACAACCCTCAGAATGGGAGAATATTTGCAAATGAAGCAACTGACAAAGGATTAATCTCCAAAATATACAAGCAGCTCATGCAGCTCAATTATCAAAAAATAACAACCTAATCCAAAAATGGGCAGAAAACCTAAATAGACATTTCTCCAGAGAAGATATACAGATTGCCAACAAACACATGAAAGGATGCTCAATATCTCTAATCATTAGAGAAATGCAAATCAAAACTACAATGAGGTATCACCTCACACTGGTCAGAATGGCCATCATCAAAAATCTACAAACAATAAATGCTGGAGAGGGTGTGGAGAAAAGGGAACCCTCTTGCACTGTTGGTGGGAATGTAAATTGACACAGCCACTATAGAGAACAGTATGGAGGTTCCTTAAAAAACTAAAACTAGAACTACCATACGACCCAGCAATCCCACTACTGGGCATATACCCTGAGAAAACCATAATTCAAAAAGAGTCATGTACCACAGTGTTCATTCCAGCTCTATTTACAATAGCCAGGACATGGAAGCAACCTAAGTGTCCATCAACAGATGAATGGATAAAGAAGATGTGGCACATATATACAATGGAATATTACTCAGCCATAAAAAGAAACGAAATTGAGTTATTTGTAGTGAGGTGGATGGACCTAAGAGTCTGTCATACAGTGTGAAGTAAGTCAGAAAGAGAAAAACAAATACTGTATACTAACACCTATATATGGAATCTTAAAAAAAAAAAAAGGGTTCTGAAGAACCTAGGGGCAGGACAGGAATAAAGACACAGATGTAGAGAATGGACTTGACACAGGTAAAGGGAAGGGTAAGCTGGGATGACGTGAGAGAGTGGCATGGACATATATACACTACCAAATCTAAAATAGATAGCTAGTGGGAAGCAGCCGCATAGCACAGGGAGATCACCTCTGTGCCTTGTGACCACCTAGAGGCGTGGGATAGGGAGGGTGGGAGGGAGGGAGGCTCAAGAGGGAGGGGATATGGGGATATATGTATACATATAGCTGATTCACTTTGTTATACAGCAGAAACTAACACAACATTGTAAAGCAATTTTACTCCAATAATTATTTTTTAAAAAAAAAGCTCCCAAACTGGGAATGCCTAAAAGGTAGAAGAAGCCTGTATCAGTTTTAGGCAAATAAAATTTTGTTATTCAAACTCTTCAAATTAAAAAAAATAATAAAAATTATAAATAAATAAATAAGTAAGTAAATAATGGGGGGAGGACTATAGCCTTGATAGATAGATATTAAAGCAAGTTATAAACCTGTTTAAAGTAAAACACTGTAGGGACTTCCCTGGCAGTCCAGTGGTTAAGACTCTGCGCTTCCACTGCAGGAGGTGCGAGTCAGGGAACTAAGATCCCATATGCCGCATGGCACAACACTATAGTGTTGGCACATTAAAACAAAAAAGATATTCAGAAATAGATTGCACTAAGAGTGGAATATAAGATAAAGGAGACTCGGGAAAAAATTATTTCTTCATATATGAAAATAAATTTCAGAACTAAATGCTAAAAAATTTAAAAAGTATGGAAAGGAAAAAATTATGCTAAATATTTACTTTTTGTTAAATGTAAATGTATAGACTTTATAACCATAAAGAGTAAACCTTCTATACATTAAAAATGATATAATCAGACTATAAATCACCAGAAGGGCAGAGACTTTGTCCTAGTCACTGCTATATCTCCAGAGCTTCAAATAGTATCTGGTACATTGTAGATTTGTAAGCAATTTACTTTTTCCAAATTACATCATTCAAGTCCATTCCTTTGGATCAAACTTCGATGTTTTTACATTAAGAAATGGTTTAAAATGTCTACAATTTCTACCCAAAGAGTGAGCTGAATTGTGATAAGGATTGCATTGACTCTATCAATCAATTTGGGAAGTATTGCCATCTTACATTAAGTCTTCCAATCAGTGAACATGGGATGTTTTTCAAATTATCTAAATAATAGTTTGTAGTTTTCATAGTATAAGTTTTGCTCTTCTTGTAAATTTATTCCTAAGTAGTGTATTCTTTATGATGCTATTGTATATAGAACTGTTTTCTTACTGAAAGTTTTTGATTACACATTGCAAGTGTATAAAATTACAATTGATTTTTGTATCTTTATCTGGTATCCTGTAACCTTGTGGAGCTCATTTATTAGTTCTAATAGTTGTTTAGTGACTTCCTTAGGAATTTTTATGTACTTGATCATATCATCTGCAAATAGAGATAATTTTACTCTATCCTCTCCAATATGGATGTCTTTTATTTTTTTTCCTCTCGCCCAACTGCGCTGGCTAGAACCTCTAGTACAACACTGAATAGAAGTGACAACAGTGGACATCCTTGTCTTATTTCCAATATTAGAGGGAAAGCATTCCATCTTTCACCATTAAGTATGATGTTAGCTGTGAGTTTTTCATACATGTCCTTTATTAAGTTGAGGAAGTGCCCTTCTATTCCTAGTTTGCTGAGTGTTTCATGATGGAGTATGGGATTTTCTTAAATGCTCATTCTAAGTCTATTGAGACAATCCTGTGATTTTTGTTTTCATTCTGTTGACATGATACATTACTTGATTTTCAGATATTAAATCAATCTTGCATTCCTGGGATAAAACAAACTGATTCTCAAATTCACATAGAATTTTAAAGGACTCAGGATAGCCAAAACAACCTTGAAAAGGAAGAACAAAGTAGAAAAACTCATACTTCTGAATTTCAAAACTAAGTACAAAGCAAGGGTAATTAAGAGAGTATGGTATAGGCACAAATACAGAGATATAGAACAACTGAATAGACTTGGGAGTCCAGAAATAAACCCATATATCTATGGCCAATTGATTTTCAATGAAGGTGCCAAAAAACATACAGTGGAGAAAGAATAGTCTTTTCTAAAAATGGTGCTGGGACAATTGGATATACACATACAAAAAATGAAGTTGAACTCCTACTTTGTACCACTTATAAAAATTAACTCAAAATGGTTCAAAGGTCTAAATGTAAAATCAAAACTGTAAAATTATTAGAAGAAAACATAAGGGTAAACCTCCATGACCTTGTTTTTGCAAATTATGAGGCATGAACTTTACAAGTGCTTCAATCTTAAACATTCAAAGAAATTGTTAGGAAAAGTAGTAAAATCCTCAAAAAGCAATGGGCAAAGATAAAAAAAAAAACAGCCAATTCACAAAAGAAGAAATACAGATACCAAATAAACGCACACAAAAAATTCCACACCACCAGTTACTGAGAAACAAAAATGAAAACAAAGCTCGTTTGCCTATCAAATTACCATGGTGGTAAGGAGAGGGCCAAAAACAGCACATTAGATATAGATCCAGATATGGATATAAACACAGATATAGATACACATACACTATACATATTGATAAATGGAATATTGCCTGCCATATCAGTAAACAAAGGATGTCACAGTTATCAGTGATTGCAGCCCCCACGGGAGGGTGAGCTGGTGAGCCCTGAGGAAACTCAGGATATGAAAACACAAGATACTGACCCCAGATAGCTGAGGTGTATATCAAAGAAATGATTTCATTGAGCCCAGACTCTTGCATCTTCCCAGTCTCAGAAAAGTGATAAATTCCTTGAGATATCTAGTTTTCTTTTATTAACAGTAATCTTTTGTTCCTACTACCTGCCCTTTGTTGCAAAACTCCTATATATCCTAGCTCCCCCCGTTGCCTCCTCGGAGCAGGTCTCTCAGGGTTACCTGAGATGCTGCCTCCTGGGCTTTAAATCCTAAAAACTCCCACCGAATAAAACACAACTTTCAACTTTTCGGTTGTGCGGTTTTTTTTTTTTCAGTCGACAATATGCATACAGGTGTTAGATGGATGTTAAATTACTTTTAAAAAATTCCCAGACACATACACACACACACACACACACACACACACACACAGGAAGGAAAGAAGTATACCAAAGGGGTATTAGTGGTTATGCCACACTGTAAAATTATAAATATATTACAATGAGAAATGAGACTTTCCATTTAATGTAATAAAGGGAATTTAAAAAGCAATGAAGAAGAGGGCATTTTGGAGAGAAATATAGGCAGCTACCCATAGCAGAGTGATCACAAAAACGTTTCTGTTGCTACAACCCAACAGCCAGGAGTGGAGACAACAGGTACCATGGTATACACTCATCCATGTGGCAAACATCCTCATTCATTACCTGCTTTGGAAGTAACAAGCTGCAGAACAAGAGGCCTTCTCGTTACAATGCCGGACCCTCGAGGGAGAAAGTCCCTAAAAAAAAAAGAAGGAATAGATTAAGGCATATTAAGGAATTCTGATCACCTATAAATTTACAAATGAAGTTCCACAGAAATTCTAATTCTCAACCTTTCAGTGCATCACATATCTAAAGAAGGCTAGACCCATCTTATAAAAGAGACATTTGCAAAATAAAAAAGGGGGGGTGGGGAAGGGTCCTTATACTGAATACTAACCAACGTTCATTATCATAATGACCTCACTGGAATATGTAATTCATTCATTTAGCTGGAATTAATAAAAGTTTGCATTAAACTACTGTGTATTGTCAATTCATTTTTATTTTCAGAGAACAAGGATTTACAAAAATATTTGCTGTGGAAGTTAATCCTTAAACTCTTTGGTAATTAAAAAATTCATCACTCCATCCAGCTTCAAGATCAATATTAACACCATTAAATACTGACCATTATAAGAGGTAATAAAGGCACATTAGATTGTATCTTCTAAATACCTAATTTTTTTCTCCAATAAAAGGTCACACACAAAGTGGGATTAAGCGGAGATAAATATTGCATATGTAGAAATTAACAGCAGAAAAAATACTGCAATTTGATTTTTGTTTTTTCTCATTCCCGATTCATAGGAGCTTATAGAAAAAGGAGATTTTTCAAATAAATATTGTGTTTAAAATGGCATGTTAATATACACTAAACCAATAAAACTGCAAAGAAAGTATTTTATAATTACATCTATAATGCCACATAAATCAGTACTGATTCTGCAATGTCAAAGAGAATTCATAAACATACCTATAACACTGTTTTTAAAGAATTTAGAATGACTCACAACTTTTAGAAGCATCATCATTTTAAAAATCACAGAATTCCATTCAAAATAAATTTCTGACTCAATGGCAATGTTTCCCAAAAAGTGTTTCCAGGAACACCAGAAAGTGTTATAACCACAGACACCCAGGATCCATTCTGAACCTACAGATTCAAAATGTTCAGGGACAGATGTGGCATCTATACTCTTAACAAACTCCAGGGGATTCTGATGTTCACCATGGTTTTTCTATCGAGTCCAAGCTCACTCTGCATGCCGCACAACAGGCTAGTGAATAGGAGATGAGGTGTTGAGGCAAGGAATAGCAACTTTATTCAGAAATCCTGCAGACAAAGAAGATGGCGGACTAGTGTCTCTGAAAAACTATCTTATCTGGGTCTGGATGCCAGTTTCTTTTATAGAATCAGAGAGGGGGAGGTGATGAGGAAGTAAAGTAAAATGACCATAAGTTTTGCAAATATCACCTGGAATGGCCAGCCTCCCAGAGGGGATGTGTTAATTTCTTCTTTCTTGCAGCCATCCACAGGTGGACAGGGTCAGGATGTACAAAGGCACTTTGGTTTAACATTCAGGCAGAGGGGCAAGGTTACCTGAGGGAGGCCATTATGTATGATTATAATAACAAAAACAACGAAAAGCAAAGGTTAAAGTCAAAGAAACAGATCAAACATGGAGTCCAATTTAGCTCTTCCCTGTTACAGTTTGAGAACCACTGGCCTCAAGTTAGGAAATGTTACTTAATGATTTAGTGGATAATAATGGCATGGGATATACTATGAGTTTTGTAGGAAAATTGACAGAACACAGCTTCAACACAGATGGGATTTCAGTAAACAACAGCTTATACAATTGGTAATGGTCAGTGAGAATGCTGCAAAATCCAAGGCTTTAGCTCCACTAATACTTTGAAATAGAGAGTTACAGAGATAAAATTAAGCAAAATTTCCCCTACTTACAACTAATTTATTTTGCAAGTGCTAGTGTAATTTCTGACAGCCTCTTAGCTAAGTTAATGATTTTACTCCTTGACTCCAAGGGCTAAGTTTCATTTGGAATGTCACCATATGTAACTAAAATAGAGAATAGTGAAATTACAGACTTGTTTTTGCTCTTAAAAAATGCCACCTGAATAAATAATATTATTTACTTATCAAAAAAATTCACTGAAAAACTAAGAAGTGCTAGGAAGATGCTGTGGGCATGGGCCTGCACTAGTTAGACACCAGGAGTACAAAATCTAATGGGAAGATAAAGACATACATGCACAAAGAAAACCATTAAGAAGGGAGCAGGTAAATTACACTAGAGTTCAGAAATGAGAGAGACAAACACTCTCTTTTTAAAAACATCCAAATACATGCAATCAGATACTCTTAATATTCTTCAGGAACTGTATTAGAATATTTGTTAGTTTGGATGTTTTCAGTAATCACTTTAAAAAAAACAAGGAGAGCATCTACTCTGTGCCTAGACCTAAAAAGGAAAAGTTAATTTGAGAATCAAAATTGGTAAAGGGGGGCTTCCCTGGTGGCGCAGTGGTTGAGAATCTGCCTGCCAATGCAGGGGACACGGGTTCGAGCCCTGGTCTGGGAAGATCCCACATGCCGCGGAGCAACTGGGCCCGTGAGCCACAATTACTGAGCCTGCGCGTCTGGAGCCTGTGCTCCGCAACAAGAGAGGCCGCGATAGTGAGAGGCCCGCGCACTGCGATGAAGAGTGGCCCCCACTCGCCGCAACTAGAGAAAGCCCTCGCACAGAAACGAAGACCCAACACAGCCATAAATAAATAAATAAATAAATAGATAGATAGATAGATAGATAGATAGATAGATAGATAGATAGATAGATAGATAGGTAAAGGGAAAATGAAACAAAACTCCAGAGCAAAGAGCTGGAGGCCATCTGTTTGAGTTATTAGGGCCATGAATGACGTTTTAGGATGTATAGATGCCAAAGATAAATATACATGTCTTAAATGTCTAAATAATGGCATTTAACAAATCAATAAAATATCTTCTTTAAGCAAAAGATGTAGAAAATAAAGAAGGAGAGAAGGAAGAAGGAAGAAAGGAGGTTTAGTTACTTAATACCTTCATGCTGGGATCTGCTTCAACTCATGCTTGTGACCATATATTTATAATGTAGATTTAGTAACAATCATTTGAACATTATCAAAGCAAAACAGAAGGTATCAAACATCTTAAATAACAAATAATTATCATGTGTTTGGATAAAATGTAAGCCGACAGATATAGCTAACACTTTTCTCTACATTTTTATTAAGCAAACAGAACTTTGCTTTAAGAGTAATAAACGTTTTCAAGTATCCCCTTCATGGCTCTCCCAGTCCTACCTCCAACACATACATTTTCACCAAAAGTCAAAAGATTTGGTAACCAAATCCTGCTATTTTGAAGTCTCTTCTGACTTCACAGGAGTATCTGAATGCCACAAAGCACGAGAGAGAAATTTCTCTCTTCTGAAGACTGAGTGACTAATCTGGCACCCTGAAGATTCATGTCACTCTGATGACCCAGCAGCATGAAAACCATATGCTCAGCACACCCCTGCTGTGAGAGCTAAGGGGGTTAGCCCTCAAATGAAACACAGAAAACCTCTCATTGAACCCCAGTTCTGCCACTGAATGGGCTAAATTCTCTAAACCTCAGTTTCTTTTTCTGCTAAATTGAGGAAATCCTATAAATTTAAGGAAATGCAACACATGGGAAATTTTTAAAAACCAAAGCACCACAGAAAAAAAGTAGTACTATTGAGATTTCCAGGAAGATGGCGGAAGAGTAAGACGTGGAGATCACCTTCCTTCCCAAAGATACAGTAGAAATACATCTACACGTGGAACTGCTCCTACAGAACACCCACTGAACGCTGGCAGAAGACTTCAGACCTCCCAAAAGGCAAGAAAATCCCCACGTACTTGGGTAGGGCAAAAGAAAAAAGAAATAACAGAGACAAAAGAATAGGGACGGGACCTGCACCAGTGGGAGGGAGCTGTGAAGCAGGAAAGGTTTCCACACACTAGGAAGCCCCTTCGCGGGCGGAGACTGCGGGTGGCAGAGGGGGGAAGCTTCGGAGCCACGGAGGAGAGCGCAGCCACAGGGGTGCGGAGGGCAAAGCGGAGAGATTCCCGCACGGAGGATTGGTGCTGAGTAGCACTCACCAGTCCGAGAGGCTTGTCTGCTCAGCCGCCGGGGCGGGCGGGGGCTGGGAGCCGAGGCTCGGGCTTCGGTGCTAGCCGGGAGGGAGTCCGGGAAAAAGTCTGCAGCCGCCGAAGAGGCAAGAGACTTTTTCTTGCCTCTTTGTTTCGCGGCGCGCAAGGAGAGGGGATTCAGAGCGCCGCCTAAACGAACTCCAGAGACGGGCGCGAGCCGCGGCTATCAGCGTGGATCCCACAGCAACAGGGGCACAAAGGGAAAAACGGAGAGATTCCCGCACACAGGATCGGCGCCGAGCAGCACTCACCAGCCCGAGAGGCTTGTCTGCTCACCCGCCGGGGCGGGCGGGGCTGGGAGCCGAGGCTCGGGCTTCGGTCGGATCGCAGGGAGAGGACTGGGGCTGGCGGCGTGAACACAACCTGAAGGGGGCTAGTGCGCCACAGCTAGCCGGGAGGGAGCCCGAGAAAAAGTCTGCAGCCGCCGAAGAGGCAAGAGACTTTTTCTTCCCTCTTTGTTTCGCAGCGCGCAAGGAGAGGGGATTCAGAGTGCCGCCTAAACGAACTCCAGAAGACGGGCGCGAACCGCAGCTATCAGCACGGACCCCAGAGACAGGAGCGAGCCGCGGTTATCAGCGCGGACCCCAGAGACAGGCAGGAGATGCTAAGGTTGCTGCTGCCGCCACCAAGAAGCCTGTGTGCAAGCACAGGTCACTCTCCACACTGCCCCACCCAGGAGCCGGTTCAGCCCGCCACTGCCAGGCTCCCGTGATCCGGGGACAACTTCCCCTGGAGAACAGGAGAACGCACAGCGCGCCTCAGGTGGGTGCAACATCACGCCGGCCTCTGCCTCCCCAGGCTCGCCCCGCCTCCTCCGTACCGCTCCCTCCCCCCCGGCCTGAGTGAGCCAGAGCCCCCGGAGCAGCTGCTCCTTTAACCCCGTCCTGTCTGGGCAGGGAACAGACACCCTCAGGCGACCTACATACAGAGGCGGGTCCAAATCCAAAGCTGAACCCCGGGAGCTGTACGAACAAAGAAGAGAAAGGGAAATCTCTCCCAGCAGCCTCAGAAGCAGCGGATTAAAGCTCCACAAACAACTAGATGTGCCTGCATCTGTTGAATACCTGAATAGACAACGAATCATCCCAAATTCAAGAGGTGGACTTTGGGAGCACGATATATTAATTTTTCCCCTTTTCCTTTTTTTGTGAGTGTATATGTGTATGCTTCTGGGTGAGACTTTGTCTGTAGAGCTTTGCTTTCACCATTAGTCCTAGGGTTAGGTCCGTCCGTGTTTTTTCTTTTCTTAACAATTTTTTTTTCCTAATAAATGTTTTCTTAATAATTTTTTCTTATTTTCTATTTTTAGAAATTAAAAAAAATTTTAATAACTTTTTTCATATTTTTTATTTTAAAAAATTAAAAATTTTTTTCTTAATAAATTTTTTCTTAATAATTTTTTTCTTATTTTTTATTATAGAAAATTAATAAATCTATTTTTAAAAATTAAAAAAATTTTTTTTCTGAATACATTTATTCTTAACAATTTTTTTTCTTATTTTTTATTATAATAGCTTTATTTTATTTTATTTTATCCTCTTTCTTTCTTTCTTTCCATTTTTTTCTCCCTTATATTCTGAGCCGTGTGGATGAAAGGCTCCTGGTGCTCCAGCCAGGCATCAGGGCTGTGCCTCTGAGGTGGGAGAGCCAACTTCAGGACACTGGTCCACAAGAGACCTCCCAGCTCCACGTAATACCAAACGGCAAAAATCTCTCAGAGATCTCCATCCCAACATCAAGACCCAGCTTCACTCAACGACCAGCAAGCTACAGTGCTGAACACCCTATGCCAAACAACTAGCAAGACAGGAACACAGCCCCATCCATTAGCAGAGAGGCTGCCTAAAATCATAATAAGGCCACAGACACCCCAAAACACACCACCAGACGTGGACGTGCCCACCAGAAAGACAAGATACAACCTCATTCACCAGAACACAGGCACTAGTCCCCTCCACCAGGAAGCCTACACAACCCACTGAACCAACCTTAGCCACTGGGGACAGATACCAAAAACAACAGGAACTACGAACCTGCAGCCTGTGAAAAGGAGACCCCAAACACAGTAAGATAAGCAAAATGAGAAGACAAAAAAAACACACAGCAGGTGAAGGAGCAGGGCCAAAACACACAAGACCTAAAAAATGAAGAGGAAATAGGCAGTCTACCTGAAAAAGAATTCAGAATAATGATAGTAAAGATGATCCAAAATCTTGGAAATAGAATACACAAAATGCAAGAAACATTTAACAAGGACATAGAAGAACTAAAGAGGAACCAAGCAACGATGAAAAACGCAATAAATGAAATTAAAAATACTCTAGACGGGATGAATAGCAGAATAACTGAGGCAGAAGAACGGATAAGTGACCTGGAAGATAAAATAGGGGAAATAACTAGTGCAGAGCAGAATAAAGAAAAAAGAATGAAAAGAACTGAGGACAGTCTCAGAGACCTCTGGGACAACATTAAACACACCAACATTCGAATTATAGGGGTCCCAGAAGAAGAAGAGAAAAACAAAGGGACTGAGAAAATATTTGAAGAGATTATAGTTGAAAACTTTCCTAATATGGAAAGGAAATAGTTAATCAAGTCCTGGAAGCACAGAGAGTCCCATACAGGATAAACCCAAGGAGAAACACGCCAAGACACATATTAATCAAACTATCAAAAATTAAATATAGGGGCTTCCCTGGTGGCGCAGTGGTTGAGAATCCTCCTGCTAATGCAGGGGACACGGGTTCGAGCCCTGGTCTGGGAAGATCCCACATGCCACGGAGCAACTGGGCCCGTGAGCCACAATTGCTGAGCCTGCACGTCTGGAGCCTGTGCTCCGCAACAAGAGAGGCCGCGATAGCGAGAGGCCTGCGCACCGCGATGAAGAGCGGCCCCCGCTTGCCGCAAATAGAGAAAGCCCTCGCACAGAAACAAAGACCCAACACAGCCATAAATAAATAAATAAATAAATAATTTTTTTAAAAAAATTAAATATAAAGAAAACATATTAAAAGCAGCAAGGGAAAAACAACAAATAACACACAAGGGAATCCCCATAAGGTTAACAGCGGATCTTTCAGCAGAAACTCTGCAAGCCAGAAGGGAGTGGCAGGATATACTTAAAGTCATGAAGGAGAAAAACCTACAACCAAGGTTACTCTACCCAGCAAGGATCTCATTCAGATTTGATGGAGAAATTAAAACCTTTACAGACAAGCAAAAGCTGAGAGAGTTCAGCACCACCAAACCAGCTTTACAACAAATGCTAAAGGAACTTCGCTAGGCAGGAAACACAAGAGAAGGAAAACACCTACAATAACAAACCCAAAACATTTAAGAAAATGGGAATAGGAACATACATATCGATAATTACCTTGAATGTAAATGGATTAAATGCTCCCACCAAAAGACACAGACTGGCTGAATGGATACAAAAACAAGACCCATATATATGCTGTCTACAAGAGACCCACTTCAGACCTAGAGACACATACAGACTGAAAGTGAGGGGATGGAAAAAGATATTCCACGCAAATGGAAATCAAAAGAAAGCTGGAGTAGCAATTCTCATATCAGACAAAATAGACTTTAAAATAAAGACTATTACAAGAGACAAAGAAGGACACTATATAATGATCAAGGGATCAATCCAAGAGGAAGGTATAACAACTGTAAATATTTATGCACCCAACATAGGAGCACCTCAATACATAAGGCAAATACTAACAGCCATAAAAGGGGAAATTGACAGTAACACAATCATAGTAGGGGACTTTAACACCCCACTTTCAACAATGGACAGATCATCCAAAATGAAAATAAATAAGGAAACACAAGCTTTAAATGATACATTAAACAAGATGGACTTAATTGATATTTATAGGACATTCCACCCAAAAACAACAGAATACACATTTTTCTCAAGTGCTCATGGAACATTCTCCAGGATAGATCATATCTTGGGTCACAAATCAAGCCTTGATAAATTTAAGAAAATTGAAATCGTATCAAGTATCTTTTCCGACCACAACGCTATGAGACTAGATATCAATTACAGGAAAAGATCTGTAAAAAATACAAACACATGGAGGCTACACGATACACTACTTAATAACGAAGTGATCACTGATGAAATCAAAGGGGAAATCAAAAAATACCTAGAAACAAATGACAATGGAGACACGACGACCCAAAACCAATGGGATGCAGCAAAAGCAGTTCTAAGAGGGAAGTTTATAGCAATACAAGCCTACATCAAGAAACAGGAAACACCTCGAATAAACAACCTAACCTTGCACCTAAAGCAATTAGAGAAAGAAGAACAAAAAAACCCCAAAGCTAGCAGAAGGAAAGAAATCATAAAGATCAGATCGGAAATAAATGAAAAATAAATGAAGGAAACAATAGCAAAAATCAATGAAACTAAAAGCTGGTTCTTCGAGAAGATAAACAAAATTGATAAACCATTAGCCAGACTCATCAAGAGAAAAAGGGAGAAGACTCAAATCAATAGAATTAGAAATGAAAAAGGAGAAGTAACCACTGGCACTGCAGAAATACAAACGATCATGAGAGATTACTACAAGCAACTCTATGCCAATAAAATGGACAACTTGGAAGAAATGGACAGATTCTTAGAAATGCACAACCTACCGAGACTGAACCAGGAAGAAATAGAAAATATGAACAGACCAATCACAAGCACTGAAATTGAAACTGTGATTCAAAATCTTCCAACAAACAAAAGCCCAGGACCAGATGGCTTCACTGGCGAATTCTATCAAACATTTAGAGAAGAGATAACACCTATCCTTCTCAAAATATTGCAGAGGGAGGAACACTCCCCAACTCATTCTACGAGGCCACCATCACCCTGATACCAAAACCAGACAAAGATGTCACAAAGAAAGAAAACTACAGGCCAATATCACTGATGAACATAGATGCAAAAATCCTCAACAAACTACTAGCAAACAGAATCCAACAGCACATTAAAAGGATTATACACCATGATCAAGTGGGGTTTATTCCAGGAATGCAAGGATTCTTCAATATACGCAAATCAATCAATGTGATACATCATACTAACAAATTGAAGGAGAAAAACCATATGATCATCGCAATAGATGCAGAGAAAGCTTTCGACAAAATTCAACACCCATTTATGATAAAAGCCCTGCAGAAAGTAGGCATAGAGGGAACTTTCCTCAACATAATAAAGGCCATATATGACAAACCCACAGGCAACATTGTCCTCAATGGTGAAAAACTGAAACCATTTCCACTAAGATCAGGAACAAGACAAGGTTGCCCACTCTCACCACTATTATTCAACATAGTTTTGGAAGTGTTAGCCACAGCAATCAGAGAAGAAAAAGAGATAAAAGTAATCCAAATCGGAAAAGAAGAAGTAAAGCTGTCACTGTTTGCAGATGACATGATACTATACATAGAGAATCCTAAGACTGCCACCAGAAAACTACCAGAGCTAATCAATGAATTTGGTAAAGTAGCAGGATACAAAATTAATGCACAGAAATCTCTTGCATTCCTATATACTAATGATGAAAAATCTGAAAGTGAAATTAAAAAAACACTCCCGTTTACCATTGCAACAAAAAGAATAAAATATCTAGGAATAAACCTACCTAAGGAGACAAAAGACCTGTATGCAGAAAATTATAGGACACTGATGAAAGAAATTAAAGATGATACAAATAGATGGAGAGATATACCATGTTCCTGGATTGGAAGAATCAACATTGTGAAAATGACTCTACTACCCAAAGCAATCTACAGATTCAATGCAATCCCTATCAAACTACCACAGGCATTTTTCACAGAACTAGAACAAAAAATTTCACAATTTGTATGGAGACACAAAAGACCCCGAATAGCCAAAGCAAACTTGAGAACGAAAAATGGAGCTGGAGGAATCAGGCTCCCTGACTTCAGACTATATTACAAAGCTACAGTAATCAAGACAGTTTGGTACTGGCACAAAAACAGGAATATAGATCAATGGAACAGGATAGAAAGCCCAGAGATAAACCCACGCATATATGGTCACCTTATCTTTGATAAAGGAGGCAAGCATATAGAGTGGAGAAAAGACAGTCTCTTCAATAAGTGGTGCTGGGAAAATTGGACAGGTACATGTAAAAGTATGAAATTGGAACACTCTCTGACACCATACACAAAAATAAACTCAAAATGGATTAAAGACCTAAGTGTAAAGCCAGACACTATCAAACTCTTAGAGGAAAACATAGGCAGAACACTCTATGACATAAATCGCAGCAAGATCCTTTTTGACCCAGCTCCTAGAGAAATGGAAATAAAAACATAAATAAACAAATGGGACCTAATGAAACTTAAAAGCTTTTGCACAGCAAAGGAAACCATAAACAAGACCAAAAGACAACCCTCAGAATGGGAGAAAATATTTGCAAATGAAGCAACTGACAAAGGATTAATCTCCAAGATTTATAAGCAGCTCATGCAGCTCAATATCAAAAAAACAAACAACCCAATCCAAAAATGGGCAGAAGACCTAAATAGACATTTCTCCAAAGAAGATATACAGATGGCCAACAGACACATGAAAGAATGCTCAACATCCTTAATCATTAGAGAAATGTAAATCAAAACTACAATGAGGTATCATCTCACACCGGTCAGAATGGCCATCATCAAAAAATCCAGAAACAATAAATGCTGGAGAGGGTGTGGAGAAAGGGGAACACTCTTGCACTGTTGGTGGGAATGTAAATTGATACAGCCACTATGGAGAACAGTATGGAGGTTCCTTTAAAAACTAAAACTAGAACTACCATACGACCCAGCAATCCCACTACTGGGCATATACCCTGAGAAAACCATAATTCAAAAAGAGTCATGTACCAAAATGTTCATTGCAGCTCTATTTACAATAGCCAGGACATGGAAGCAACCTAAGTGTCCATCATCGGATGAATGGATAAAGAAGATGTGGCACATATATACAATGGAATATTAGTCAGCCATAAAAGAAATGAAATGGAGGTAATTGTAATGAGGTGGATGGAGTTAGAGTCTGTCATACAGAGTGAAGTAAGTCAGAAAGAGAAAAACAAATACAGTATGCTAACACATATATATGGATTCTAAGGAAAAAAAATAAAAAAGGTCATGAAGAACCTAGTGGCAAGATGGGAATAAAGACACAGACCTACTAAAGAATGGACTTGAGGATATGGGGAGGGGGAGGGGTGAGATGTGACAGGGTGAGAGAGTGTCATGGACATATATACACTACCAAATGTAAAATAGATAGCTAGTGGGAAGCAGCCTCATAGCACAGGGAGATCAGCTCGGTGCTTTATCACCACCTAGAGGGGTGGGATAGGGAGGGTGGGAGGGAGGGAGATGCAAGAGGGAAGAGATATGGGAACATATGTATATGTATAACTGATTCACTTTGTTATAAAGCAGAAACTAACACACCATTGTAAAGCAATTTTACTTCAATAAAGATGTTAAAAAAAAAATTAGTACTATTATTATTGCTACAGTACAACCACAGGGTGTTTTCCCTGATATTTTAGCATCCTCTCGTGTTAAAAAAAAAAAAAATCCTTGACAATTTTTAACATTTCATGAATGAAATTTGGAGGTGAGGAGGCTCAGATCCCACCTGAACTGTCGCCTTGATATCGACCAGCTGCACTGGTTTGGAAAGCTCAGTTCCTTTTTCCTGCCTCCATCAACAGGGAGCCAAGGCACTGATACAAACAATCATGAATAATTCATTAGCCATTAAGTACAACCATCCATTTGAATTTTATTATTTTCTGTGCAATAGGTGGTTGGTTCTCCTGTAGGTACATCTTACAGGAAAATTACTTTGCTAAATTAATGCAGAATAAAAGACTGTGCCTTTAGTATTACTGTGGATTTAAATTTGTGTGCCATTTTCCTGAAAAATGGACCTTCAAGGTAGAGCGAGAAGAGTAATCTGGAGACTAAGCAGTATTAAATTGACTCCCTTCTTTAGCCTGAATGTCTCATCTATGATTGGACTGTACAGATTTTAAGGCAGGAGTAGTGCTTCCCTCTCTATGCCACATAGCAGCTACAATTCAAATGTCTTTCTTCTCTCTCAACCCACCTCAATAAAGCATTAATCTACACAGTCTTAACAGCTAGTCTTCAGACAAAAAGTCAATGCTCTTTCATGGTTTCCTGATTCCTGAACAAAAAGGAGAGAACAGTTCCCATGCTATGGTCTAAGAACCACCTTGATAACATTTCTTATTGGCTCTTCCAGAAACTTAGTTATCAAGAAATATTATCATTGCTCAATTAGGAAATGGTTGATCTTTGGAAGCCTAAAAAGAGAGCAATGGCTGTATCAAAGCTAAAAGGAATTATCCCCCTTAGCAGCAAATAAACTAAGGACATGCTTTTGTTCAATATAGATGTAATGATGACTAACCAGGTGATCTGCTCAGTAAATAAATGTCTAACATCTGCCCTTGACTGAAGCCAAGAGGTATAACTCATACCCTCCAATAAGTTAATTCATGTAGCTGATCCATTCAAAGCCAAATCATCTTAGTCTTGGGGAGGGGAGTGGGAAACGAAATGCAAATGACTACAGTAAGCATGACAGACTCTATGGTTAAGCTCCACACAAGTTGAAGTATCGATGCAAAGCAGGGAATAATCTATTCTGCTTGGGGGACCAGCCAGAAACAATTTCAGAGAGACATGGGATAAGGAGGCATTCCACAGGGGATCCACAGGGAATGTGTAAAGACATGGAAGATCTACGTAACACAGAACATTATGGAACTGTAAATATTAAAGAAAGGTCAGAATGAGGTGGAGAAGTCTCTGGAGAAGGAGGCAGGAGGAGACCTTAGAAGGCTTCACTTGTATTTTTTTCTTCCTATGAAAACAGGAGAGCACTGAAGAGTTTTCAGTGATCAGATTTACAGTTCACTGGGGGACTCTACAGAGAATGTTGAAAAGGGAAAACAAAAGACAGGGAGACTAGTCACTAACCTGCCTAGGTCACTGAGGAAGAAGATGATAAAGGTTATTCAAGGCAGTGATAGTGAAGATGGAGAGAAGACAACAGAGAGAATGGACAACTGACAGGACTTAATGATCACTTTAATGTGGAATGAAATGATATGAAGGAGTTAATAGCCACCAGGATATTTCTGGTTTAGGAAGCTGATTGAATAGTGGTGCCATTAACCAGAATAGGAAATACAGAAAGATCTGGTTATAGCTGATATATATATAGTATCTACCATGTGCCAGGCATCATTTTCATTTGATCTTCATAACAACCCTATGAGGTAGATACTATTGTTATTCTCACTTCACCAATGGGGACACTGAGGCACAGAAAGGCTACATAATTTTCTCAAAGTCACAAAGCTAGTGACAGATCTAGGACTCAAACCTAGAAAGTGTGACTCTAGCATCTGTGCTCTTGAGCATTAGACTATGCTACACTGTAAAAAAAAATGGGAGAAGATGAGGATATGTTGACCTTTAGATACCTAGATAATATCTAGATTAAGACAAGTACATAGTTAGACTGAGCAACTGGAACTTAGGATAAAGGTCCTGTGTAGAGATAATAATTTGTGAGTCTTTATTGGAGGAGGTTGTTGAAGCCAAGAGAACAGATGAGTAGGAACAGAGTGGAGAAGAGTGATGAATATGGAGTCTGGAAAATACCAATACTTAAAGAGCACCTGAAAGAAGTAGAACTAACGAAGAGATTGAGAAGGAGTCCCCAGAGCAATAAGTTAAATACCAGAAGTCAGAGGTATCCCAAAGTCACACTAGCCTCTTAGACATCTCCACTTAGATGTCTCAAAACCAGTCTCTACAATTCAACTCATTATCATCTATCCAACATGTTTCTCCTCCTTTATTCTCAATCACAATCCACATCATCAGCATCCATACATGTCAGCCAAACCAAGTACATGGAAATCATCCATCCACCATCTTCCTCTGTCTTCATGCTCCAAAATGGCCACCAAGTCCTGCTGATTCTACCTTAATATCCCTTAAATGCATCCTCTCTTCTCTATTTCAATCCCCGTTCCAGGTGCCTCCAACTCTCATACAGACTACCACAATAATCTCCCAATTAATTTCCCTGCATCCAATTTGAGCACCCTCCAATCCAACCTCAAGAGGAACATAAGTCCCATCACATCATTCCCAGACTCTAAATCATTAAATGACTCCCCACTGTCTTTAGCATGAAATCCAAACTGTAAACAACAACAAAAAAACTATGCCTCCTAGTGGAAGTTTCAGTGTTCACCTGTGCTCTCAGGCACGTTCCTTGGCATATTCCATGCTTCCCTCATGGGATGCTCTCCCCCCACTTCTCCATCTAGTCAACTCCTACTTAATCTTCAATACTCAGCTCCATATCACCTTCTCTGAGAATATCCCCCTGTACACCTTCTTTGAAATCCCCCTGTACACGCCTCTACCTAAACTCTCAACACACACTTGTCATACTGGTCTATTTACACATCTGCTCCCTCATCCCCGTGTTCCTCCCAGTGCCTCCTTCAGTGCCCAGGTATTATTTTTAACACTTGCCACCTACTCTCTCAGGATGTTTTCTCATTGCCCCATATATTCAAAACATGGAAGGAAAACATGCCCATATCTGATTCTCAACAGGCAGACAATTAAGTGCCATTTTACATGGACAGAAAGAACAGGCAAGATAACTTCTGATTTGCCAGTAATTTGCTGAGGTCACTGAAATTAATATTTTTATTATGAATGTTTAAGAGCTAACAGTATTCACCAAAGTACACAATACAGAACATCAGGGAGGCAAATATTACTGAATGTCTGAAGACACAGAATAGAATTTGAAGGAAACAATATTTTTTTAAATCCAAGAGCCAATATACTTTTAAAAATCATTCCTTAAAAACAGAGAAGTCTCTTCTAAAAATTATCCTCAAAATGTAATTTTATGTGTTCCAAAACAGTCCCTGTAGGATTATTATCTCACAGTCCTTCAAAATGATAACTCAATTTTAAAGAGAGAAAGAAAAAGAGGAAAAAGACGGAGAGAAACAGGAAAGAGAAACAGATAGACAAGTCACTGCCAAATACTGTTTACTCCCTGCCCCAAGAAGGACTGAGGTCATGTATTCCACACACTGAACACAATGGCGCTGTTAAAATGGCTTTGTGTTTGCATGCCCTAATCTAGAGCTTTGCCAGTCATTACAATGCCACTTTAATTGCTGAAGGAAGTAATTATGCCAAAATCCACACATTTAATTGGAAATTTTCCACCGCAGTTTCCTTTTTCCCCTAAATTCTTGGCACACAGTAAGAATATTAGCATTTACTGATTTGTAAAAGATCACATTTTGGGGCTATCATTTACTCTATAATTTGTGGTAGTCAATAAATACCACCATCATTTTGTTTGAAAAACATAGTTGCAAATCCAAATGCAAGAAACACAGTGCTTTTATTTTTTTTACTAACATCTAAGAAATTTCAATATTTACCTTTCATTCACAAAACTCAGAATTTCTAAGCAATATATTTTCATTAAATATAATTAACCAGTAATTAATGGTTCCCATTGCAATATTTAAAATGCAAAAGTTTCTGAGTCAGAGATCTGTAAACTGAAGGAAGAAACCAGTTCTCAGTTTACAAATACCATGTGTTCTCCCCACTAGGAAATACTCTCAAAAACTGAATGCCTTCATATGTAATCCATTTTATTTACTTATTCACAAAGTCAGTTCAAGAATTTAAAGCACCAGATTAATAAGTCCCAGCATCAAGTAGAGGCACTTAGCTGTCATTCTACTTCAAATCACAGATTATACCTTACCCTGGGTAGCTGCCGTGCAAATGAATGACAAAGGGACAACTAAAGAGACTGTTAGTTGCCTACCCAATATCCATTTGCCCATTATTTCTCATTAACAGAATCCCAATTTTGTTGAGAATGGCAATGTGCCCAACTTAAATAGGTAAATAAATAAATAAACCTACACTTCACAGCCTCCCTTACAAATGGGGTGTCCACACAATTATATTTTAGTCAGTAAGATATAATTAGAGGTTGCTGAGTGACATCACAGATAGTTCCTTTGAAAGGATCTAATTTAGCTGATGTGTACCTTTGGCCCTACCCTCCTCTTTCTTCTCCCTCTCAGTTATACATGATAGCAGAGCTGCAGCAACCATCTTACATCACAAGGCAACCTTGAAGAAGAAAGCTATGCACTAAGAATGGCAGAGCAAAAAAAGACAGAGTCCAGAATAGTGATGGCATTATGAGTCACTGAACCAGCCTTGTACTGCCTAACAAAGAGAATGAGAAAGAAAAAGAGAGACAGCATGGTTTAGACATGTTTCTCAACTTTCTTATTTACTACTGTGCACGCAAGAAGCCTTATTAGACATTTTCCGCATTAATTTCCTCCCATTAAATTTAATACCACAGCTGTACTATAGTATATGTACTGCATGTACATCTATGCTTTATACATAAAAAGAGTAAGATTTTTTTTGACCCCCAAGAATCAATTTTTGCCCCCTCAGGGGCAATCTCACCCCCACTGAAAATATGTACTACAGATCAAAGAAAAATAAGAGAACCCAGGGTGCTAAACATTCAGTTCTGTTGGTCACCCCTTCCTGCTGGGTTTTTAAGAGAGATGTGTGGAAAGGACAAGGTCAGACAGCCTTTGCCTCAAACCCCAATACATTCCCTTCACAACCCTGAAAACATGGGCTGGATCATATGTAACCTTCATTTGGCCAAGTTCAGAGGCAGGCCTAAAGCCTGGCTATCAAAGAAACTGAAAGGCGTTCTGTGCCCCTTTTTCCATGAAGCCCATTCATGAACCTCAGACCTTTGTACTTTGACACCACAATGGCTAGGAAAGGCCCATGTGTGGAAGACCACACTCAGTGAGAAACAAGGGCGAGAGAACAATCATCCAATGACTAGGGCAAGCCTGGTCTAGGCAGCCCACCTCAACCCCTCCCCTAAGGCATAACTTGGAGAAATGTGGCCCAATTACTGTCCTTGGTCCTGAATGTGTATTACAGGTTCCTTGGCAGGGGGATGGAAGGAAAGTATGAATAAGGGTAGAAACTTCCCTAGCCAATACTGTACTCTCTGTTTTCACTTTTTCTGAGACACTGGAAGAAAAAAATAGCCCAAAAGTATAGGTCATTTTCTCCACTAAAACAAAACAGAGAGCCACAGCCACACCATATAGTGTTTTTGTCAATGGGAACAAGATTTCCAATTGTCAAGGACAGCTTTAAATGGATCCTTGAATCCAGTTCCTCCCTAACACTCTAGAAGCTTCATCCATTATACTCCCTCAGAAATCTTTTATTACCAGAACATCTGGTTCTCAAGTGACTTCACACTGATTTCAGACCCCTGTGTTGACTCCTCTACCACAGAAGCCCTTACCCAATGCACCTTTCTTTACCCATCTCACCCTTAAAGATAGAATGTTGGCAGAGCTTCCTATGCATGGCAAGTATTTCCTGATATGACAGTATATTTAGATGCCCCTCCTCTTTATTGCAAAGTACCACGAACCCCAGTCACAACCCCTCTCCTAGACAAGCTCCCTACGACAGGAACCTCATTTCTATAACGCCAGTGTTTGGCATAGCACCTGGCACAAAGAACGTGCTCAGTGGTGACTTGGTAAACACATAAAGTCAGCATTCTAGGAATGAAATTGAATTTATTGGGAAGATAAATTTTAAGGGGTGACTTTTAAAAAATAAATACACATTCATAATTAAAGATATAGGTATCATGTATGTGTTCTATTGTTTTATTTTCTTACCTGAAATGTGTTTTTTCTTGTCTGTTTAATTGACTTTTTCCTGTGATCCTATATCATTGATTAGGAAAATTTTAAAGATCAAAGAACTAAGGAAAAAGAAAAGTACTCAATATCTAATAGATGATTATATATATATAAACATGAATATATATATTTAAAATACACACATAATAAATGTTTAGTTATTTCTTATGTTAGAAGTTACCTTTGAAACTATATTCCCAATGAAAGTTTAGGAAAAATACTTTTAATAGCTCCAAGTCCTGAAATGTACTAAAAGTAGCCAGTGGAAACACATAACAGAGTTCAATAAATTCCTTCTTACTATTCAATAAACTCTGCTGACTAAAGAAGGCATATTAATGAATAAACTTAAGAATTATTTTCTCTATCTACTCTTCTCTGAGTATACCCATTAGACCATATTGCTCATTTGTGTATGTCAAGAATAATATGTAAACTACATGTCCATCAACAATCAGTAAACTGAGAGTATGTAACTAAGGTGACCTTTTTTTTACTGTCCAAATTATTTGCTATACTAAACTAAACTGCTTGGTGGCTTCCTTCTTTATTTAGAGTATAAAGCACCTCAAAGTATCATTTGTCTCAGCAGCAATGTTTCCTCTTTCTTGTAAGACCCAGCAAGCTTTATTTTTTAATTAATTAATTAATTAATTTTGGCTCCATTGGGTCTTTGTTGCTGCGCACAGGCTTTCTCTAGTTGCAGAGAAAGCGAGCGGGGGCTACTCTTCGTTGCAGTGCACGTGTTTCTCATTGCGGTGGCTTCTCTTGTTGCGGAGCACGGGCTCTAGGTGCACAAGCTTCAGCAGTGGTGGCACGTGGGCTCAGTAGTTGTGGCTCACGGGCTCTAGAGCGCAGGCTCAGTAGTTGTGGCACACGGGCTTAGTTGCTCTGTGGCAATGTGGGATCTTCCCAGACCAGGGCTTGAACCCATGTCCCCTGCATTGGCAGGCAGACTCTTAACCACTGCGCCACCACGGAAGTCCTCCAGCATGCTTTAAAAAACGAGCACACACGCTTTTGAAAATTTAAGAAGTCCAAAGGAGAACAGACCATTAGGTTGAAGACAAAACAATCAAATCTGACAGAATCTACTAAAAAAATAAATGTTTAAGATAGCATTTAACATAGGAAGCAGAACAGAGAGATATAAATGGAGTAATTATTTTCAAATCTGACTTTATCTTTACTGGAGTTATTAGATAAATAATATAATAATTATGTCTGTGAAATGCTTTTAAAGACTTATTTTTAAGGCAGTATAGCATGGTGGTTAAGAGCACAGATTCTAGCACTAAAATGCCTGGGTTTAAATTCAAAATCCACTGCTAACTGGCTCAGTTTCCTCATCTGTAAGTTGGGGTGGGGGTGGAGATAATACAACCCTTTACCTGCTGTTGGCCAAATATGATAACGCAACTCAATTTTTTTCTGATTTGAGAAACAGACTCCCAGACACAGAAAACAAATTTATGGTTACTAAAGGGGAAAGGGGGTGGTAGGAGTTTGGGATTAGCAGATACAAACTACTATATATAAAATAGATAAAAAAACAAGGTCCTACTGTATAGCCCAGGGAAATATATTCAATATCCTGTAATAAACCATAATGGAAAATATGAAAAAGAATATATATATGTATAACTGAATCACTTCACTGTATACCAGAAACTAACACAACAATGTAACTCAACTATAGTTCAATTTAAAATTTTTTTTTAATTTTTTTCTGATTCGAGAATGGTAAAATCATGCATGAAACTTACATTGTGTAATGAAATCTGAAGTAGCACCCTGAAATCAAACAGGCTAATATATCTAACACATATTTGCTACAAGTATATCTATAGCAAAACAAATGAATATTCACACTAACAGAGATAAAGACAAACTGTGAAAAACCTCACATCAGTCAGGTAAAGTTTGTCAGTAAATGAGTTTAGGTCAATATAAGTTTTGCCAAATGAATTACAAAAATATTTAATTTTCAGAGGATTCTGCATTTTGAAATCATAGACAGGAAGATTGAAGTACTTATAGTAACACCTAGCACATAGTAAGTGGTCAAAAATGTTAGCTGCTATCATTATAACCATCATCATCATTATCATTATTTTTAGCAAAAATAGTAGTAGTAAGTTATCCTGAAATCTATTTAGTAATTAATTACCCAAATTTGTTTCAGAATATATATATATATATATATATATATCTCCATAGCAACAAGTATCTTTGATGACCTTTTGCTAGCCATAGGCATGTGAATTTAGGGTAAACTAGATTCAGTTTGTCATACTGAAAAGTTTTGGATAATATGAAAAGGAAAATATATCAAAATAAACACCTATAACTTTAACCTTTTCAGCTGCTTCCTGGAAAGTCATCAGCTATCTAAAGACTATTCTCTAAGAGCTCTCAATATTGTTCTACTGTTTTCCATAATAAAGGTTAATGCAAAACATGGAATGAAAGCTTAAACCAACAAACACTCTCCAACTACAATGTGCTCAATTCAAATACAGAATGAAATGAATCCCCTGGCATCTAGAGTATTCCACAAGCTTGTTGCAAGTTTTATTTCTAGCCACTTAAGAGCACCAGTGAAAAGAGTTCAAATACTTAGAAAAGATTTCCATTCTCATAAGGAGAGGCATTTATTAGCACTTAATGGCCCCCTTTCATTGCCTTTCCACAGATGTATCTCTAATAGTTCCAATTATAATTTCAAGTAACAAAACCAATAATGGTAAAAGTCTATAGTTCAGTGTGTGCATTATGAAAAGAGATCTTTAACAGCACAAACCACATATAAAAGTATATGACAACATGGGATCTGGGTAGACAATATCACAAAAAAGAGAGGAGGTGGTATAAAAGAGCACTGGTCAAAAACCCAGCTTAGGTTCCAGCTGTGACTTCAACACATTATTTAATCTATAAGAGACTCAGTTTTCTACAACATCTTTAAAATGTGAGGACTGAACTAATGTCTGCGAACACCTCTGCCACTTCCAATGCTCTATCAGTCTCTGGTGTTAGAAGTAAATCAACATACACAGAATCTAATCCCATCAGTGGCTTTCTAAGCAATCTTTCTAAGGCTTCCTGTTTTCACTTCCACAACTGGGGATATTTGTATCCAGTTTAAATCCAACGAAGGCAAAGGATTATATCTTTTATTTTCTCCCTACTACCATGGATGGCACATAGCAGGTACTCAAAACTATTAGAGGAAAGGACAAAAGGGAGGAGGGAAGGCAGGCAAGAAGAGAGGAAGAAAGAAAGGAAGAAACGGATTGGCTAAATAGTTTATTGTGGCTGGAGCATTGCATGGAAGATGACAATGATTAAAGACAGCTTGGAATATGGGTTTCTTACTTTTAATAAAGATCATATTAGGAAATTTTACATTTAGGAATATACTATATCAGAAAATATTACAGAGATAATACCTATTAAATGTTTTCTATCCTCAGAAATAAGATGCTAAAAAATTTAATGTGTGATAGCCTATGTAGGGTTATGTATTTATGAATTATTGTTGTAATACTTTAATGGAGCATACATTATCAATATTTTTTCATTATTAATATTTTTCCTCATTGTTAGTTTTTAATAACAATATAGGTAGAAAAATAAATGCCAATCAACTGAAAATGAAAATACTGAGATTTGGAAGTGAGGGAAGAAAAGATAGAACGAAATCTCTTGATTCACTCGATGGAAAGTAGCATGTAGCACAAGAGTTCTAACATTAGCACACAATATTAACAAAATAGAAGCACTTTAAATCATTTAATTACATATTTATGCAACTAAATCTATTACTTTTGTTAATGTGAATATAATAAATATTCACTAATAGTCACATGCCAATAACTCAAAACTAAAGTGAAGTTTCAGCTGTCACTCTCTACAGTTTATATTTTCATGAAGTCAGTGCTCAAGATTCATATCTTATCTCCTGAGTCAATGAGATTTGAGATGCAATAAGCCAATATTTTTTACACTATGGGATCTGACGATAAGTAGGTGATGAAATCAATTTTATAAATCATAACCAACATACTTTTTATAATGGAAAGGAATATAATTCAATAGAAAATATCCCAGTATATTACATGTAGAAATGTTAAGTATTTCATAATACTTTTGTTTCAACTTTATAAACATCCACTGGGTCACAATGTAAAATGTATCTCTTACAAAGAGATACAGTCAATGTTTGAAAAACACTAGGTGCATCTTCACTATTCCACTTAAGACTATGTATATTTGTGGTATTTTACATACATTCCAATTCTGTATTTCAACATTAAAAAAGTTATTGTTTAACACTGAAGCAAAGAATTTTAGAGTTTTAAGAACTTTATCAAGAGCTTGAAAATCCTAGATTATTGTATATTAAGTCCCATTGGGGTTGCAGTTTTAAGTAGTCGGTCAGGGTAGGCCTCAATGAGAAAATGACTTGAAGGGGTGGAGTGAATTAGCTGTGCAGATCATGCTAGAAAGGAATGAGCAAAGGAATCAGAGATTAGGTCAGAGGGAGAAATGTGAAATCAGGAACTACTGATCTGACTTATTTTAAAGGATCACTTCAGCTATTAAGAATAAACTAGAGTCCATAGAGAGAAGTATGGAAAACAGAAAATGTTAGAATAAAAGAAGCAAAACATCATGGAGCATTGAACCAGGATAGTAACAGTGAAGGTGGTGAGAGGTGGTCAGATTCTGGGTATGTTTAAAACAGAGCCTGCCTGGAATTATTTCTGCCTTGCAGCACAATGTGGTGGGACACAGACAAACTTTGTTTCCAAAAAAGACTTGGGTTCAAATAGCAGCTCTACTGCTCATTAAGTCTATATTACCTTGGCTATCAGCTCTCTAAATCTCAGGGTGGAGGTCTATAAAATAAAAATAGAATCATATACTCTAAAGCACTGTTGAAAGGATTAAATAATATGCATAGAGCACATAGCAGAACTTCAATAAATGTGAGCTCTTTTTCTTCCTATTATTATTACTTGTTAGAGACATATTTAAAATACAGAAGGCCCAGGGAGTCACATCTGATGGACATTTCCTGGAAGAATTTTTAATAAAAATAAGTTTCCAAAATAAAGTGGATATCCATAAAATATGAAAGATTAGTGCATCTTTTGGTGTTCTGAAACTCAATTTCCAATGTGTATGGCATGGGTGAGGGGCTCCCCACACTAATGACAATTCTGACATGAGCAGAGTTCCCAAGAATTCAACTGAATTCTGATACTATCTACCCAGAGATCACATAAGATTCCACAAGTTAAGAGTTCAGTCCTATAAGACTGCCCCCATCTCCCTACCACTTCAGATGCCAATTGCAAGCCCAGGTTATTACCTGTGCTTCTGACTTATGGGGCTAGAGATTGGGGGTTCTAACATTGCAACATGGTATTGGTTTCAGATACCAGTCACAAGTCCAAGTTGTTACTTGTACTTCTGACCAACTGGCTATAAATCAGAGGTTCCCGCAACCTTCTCCTTGGGTTCAATTAATTTGCTACAGGGGCTCACAGAACTCAGAGAAACATTTTACTTACTAGATTACTGATTTGTTATAAAAAGATATAACTCAGGAGCAGCCAAATGGAAGAGATGCATAGGATAAGGTATGGAGAAAGGGCACAGAGCTTCCATGCCCTCACCAGGTATACTACTCTCCCCAAACCTCCAGGTATTCACCAACCTGGAAGCTCTCTGAACCCTGTCCTTTTGGGTTTTTGTGGAGACTTCATTATATAGTCATGATTGATTAAATACTTGGCCACTGGTGATTGATCCAATCTCCTGCTCCCTCCCCACCCCAGAGGTCAGGTGGGTGGAACTAAAGTTTCCAATCCCCTATGACTTGGTCAGTTTCCCTAGCAATCAGCCCCCATCCTTAGGTGGGGTCCAAAAGTCACCTCATTAATCTAACAAAAGGTACCTTTAAGGCTCTCATCACTTAGGAAATTCCTAGGGTTTTGGAAGCTGTGAACCAGAAACTGTGGATGATGACAAAATATATATGAGAAATATATTTTGGTTATCTGAATGACCAAATGTATATTTCTTATAAATCATAATAACACAGTGCATTTTTATTTAAAAACCAAAATAGTAGATTCAGAATCATGTCAGACCCTGGATTTTGTGCAAAAGTTTCTTGACACTCAGGTTCATCATTTCATAAGACTGACCTAATGGTGGAACACAAAGAGCAGCTTCTTGGTCTTTGAAATTGGGAACGGTTATTTAAAAAGAAACTGTCTTAAAGAAGGAATTAAAATATTTATTTTTACAAAGTACAATTGAACTACAGCTAAAAATATCTTACTAATGTTTGACAAGTTACTTCATTTCTTCAGCTAATCTTTGAAAGCTATGATGTTGCCAGCACTGTGAAAAGATAGAACAATCCGGTAACAGTCCCTTCCCCCATGGAATTCAGTCTAGTACATCCATCCTTCATTAAACCATCACACCCTGAAATCATACTCTACCAATAAATTTAGAAGGTGAGTCACCTCCTACAATTTAAAACTCTCTACTTCAAAAGCAGCCCATTATATTTTCAGTCTTGAGGTTGTGCTTTTAAACCTATTCATGATTTTTGTCCTCACAATCTACTTGTATCCACATTGATTTTCTTGTCTCTCCAGGCTCTTCACCCTTCAATAAAATTAATTTTGTGTAACACTCCCAAGCTAAATTGACTTGAAATACTCCCTCATCTATTAAGAAAATGTTTCCTGATAACCACCTCATTGTATTAAAAGTCCTCTTCCTGATTTTCAAGATCCTCCCCTAAATCCAGTCTCACACTAAGTATTTTTTTGGTTATTCTCCTCCCAAACACATACACCCAGAGATAAAAAAAATTAAAAATAAATCTTCAGCTCCATCAAGACAGGTCTCCCTAGAGCCCTGCCTCTATGCACACCAAATTCCTCTACTCCATGCTTTTGTATGGCTCCCTCAGTCTTTAATATCTTCTGTCTCTTTACTATGTCATTTAATAAAAATCTCACAACCAGTCTGTGATTTAATCAAGGCAGGCATTATCTCTGTATTGCAAATTAGGAAGCCAAGAATTATTTTTAGACTCCCTACTCTCTGCTTATTCAAAAAGAAGTGGTATTTGACATGAATTTTGAATGATGAGTAAGCATTTTCCAGGTGGTGAAACAAGGGAAAAAGACATTTTAGAATGGATGCATAAATGCCAGGGAGGTATGAAACAGATGCATATATATATTCATGTGCACATTCATATGCATATAAAGCTATGAACTGCTCCACTACACTAGAGATGCAAGAAATATCACCTTTTTGTTTTTAATAAATTTATTTATTTATTTTTGGCTGCATTGGGTCTTCGTTGCTGCGCGGGCTTTCTCTAGTTGTGGCGAGCAGGGGCTACTCTTTGTTGCAGTGCGCAGGTTTTCTCATTGCGGTGGCTTCTCTTGGTGTGGAGCATGGGCTCTAAGCACACGGGCTCAGTAGTTGTGGCTCGTGGGCTCTAGAGCACAGGCTCAGTAGTTGTGGCGCACGGGCTTAGATGGTCTGCAGCATGTGGGATCTTCCCGGAACAGGGCTCGAACCCGTGTCCCCTACTGTTGGCAGGCGGATTCTTAACCACTGCGCCACCAGGGAAGTCCCTCTTTTTGTTTTTTTCATATTCAAATCAGTTCAGACTTCAAGGACATGATTCAGCCACATCAGTGAGAAATCTGACATGATTAAAGGCTCTTTCTTCCCTCACCCCTTAAGTTGTATCGGACCCTAAAGGTGATGCTGGGAATTCCCTGGCAGTCCAGTGTTAGGACTCAGCACTTTCACTGCCAGGGCCTAGGTTCTATCCCTGGTGGGGGAACTAAAATTTCACAAGCTGAGCGGCAAGGCCAAAAGACCCGAAAGGTGATGCAGTGAAGAAAAATGAAGGCAAGGCCTGTAGTCAGTGGCCCATGGTGAACACCCCCTCCCGGAAATGCTCATTGTAAACCCTCATGGTCCTGTTAAAGGTGACTTAGCTCCGTTGGTAGCATCCATTGCTTACTCTATGCCACGTTAGGCATGAGGACCTTCACTATGGATGTCAAAGTTGTCTCAGTGCTCAGTCCTCCCTAGCACCCACATAACCATACCCACTTTGGAACCTCCAAGGAACTGCTTCAACTAGAGTACCAGCTTCAACTGCCCACAAAAATGGACCACCTCTGATTCCCACTCCCTGGAAATTTCTTTCTTCCCTGGAAGAGGATCAGCCAATCTTCTAAAGACAACTAGCATTTCTTTCCCAATCTCTTTCAACAATAATAGGATTCAATTGTTCTTTCAAAGACTTTAGACATAAGATGGTCCTAAAAGCCTGCACCATGAATTCTAGGACCATCCAAGAGCATGTTTACCTTCCTTGGGAATAAGAATTCCATCTTTAGGAATGGAGTAAATAGTCTCCCATTGCTAAGGATAGAATGCATGCTTCTCTTAATGCTGCAGAACAAACAATGAAGTTGTGTTTCTCTACCATGCTACAGTGAATTCTTGATAAGTTGCCCTATTAACATATATATAAGTAACATTAAGTCATCCTTCTCCAACTAGATCACAGGCACCTAGTATAATTGCCACAGTTCGCACTCATATATATTCTGGATATATTTTAGCTATTACATAAATCCATATTTTTGACATATCACAAACCAATCTGTCCCTTAAAGTATAGCTAGATGCAACATATGTTACAAAACTTATAGAATAGATATAAGGATTATCCTTTAACCCCAGCATTAAAATATAGTCACATTATCTATAAGTGTAAATCAAATCTGTGTCTCTGACAGATTCTAAACTTGGTCAATAAAATATTCTCCAGAATTATTCCTCTACTAAGCACTAGTTAGTTATAATAAATGCAGGGCCTATGAATCCATATCTAGTGGATAATGAATTCTAGTTCTATGATGATTTTGCCCTTAATAGACCATTTTAAATAGTTTGTTTTTTTAATCTTTTTATTGGAGAATAGTTGATGTACAATATTATATAAGTTACAGGTGCACAATATAGTGATTCACAATTTTTAAAGTTTACACTCCATTTATAGTTATTATAAAATATTGGCTATAATTCCCATGTTGTACAATATATCCTTGTAGCTTATCTTACACATGCTAGTTTGTACCACTTAATCCTCCCTCTTCCCTCTCTCAACTGATAACCACTAGTTTGTTCTCCATATCTGTGAGTCTGCTTCTTTTTTATTATATCCACTAGTTTGTTGTATTTTTTCAGATTCCACATATAAGTAATATAATACAGTACTTGTCTTTCTCTGTCTGACTTACTTTACTTAGCATAACACCCTCCAAGTCCATCCATGTTGCTGCAAATGGCATTATTTCACTCTTTTTTATGGCTGAGCAGTACTCCATTGTATATATATACCACATCTTCTTTATCCATTCATCTGTTGATGGACACTTAGGTTGCTTCCATATCTTGGCAACTGTAAACAATGCTGCTATGAACATTGGGGTGCATATATCTTTTCAAATTGGTGGGGTTTTTGGGGTTTTTTGGCTATATACCCAGGAGTGGAACTGCTGGGTCATATGGTAGCTCTATTTTTAGTTTCATTTAAATAGTTTTTAAGCAAAATTTTAAAGTGTGTAAGACATATGTAGAATTTTTAGCTATTATCTTTTTAATTTAAGGTTACTTAAGCCTGCTTTTCCAAAAGTGACAAGTCTACAAGTTAAATTTTCAAATTCCAAGCTCAATTAAAACCTCCAACCAAAATATCTTCCTCATCAATCCCCACATTAACAATGTGCTACAAATAAAGGACAATGGAGGTGGTGGAATGAATTGGGAGCTTGAGGTTGACATATATACACTAATATGTATAAAATAGATAACTAATAAGAACCTGCTGTATAAAAAATTAATTAATTAAATTAAATTTTTAAAAAAAAAAAAAAAAAAGGACAATGGGTTACAAGGAAGAAAGCGTTTTGTCCTGACACTAGCTCTAGGGCCTTAAACAAGTTACTAAACCCCTTTTACCTTAAACAAGTTACTAAACAAGTAAAATAGCAATAGTATACTTGCCTTCCTCCAATTAGTCATGTCATGTATTAATAAATAAGATAGTGCTTGGGAAAGCTTTCTAAAAATTATAGCATGAAAAGTAAAAAAATTTAAGTCAGTATTATTGTCAACATCCACCTTGGAGCATAAATTTAAATGAAAAAAGTTACCTCCAGAAAAATAAAATTCAGAAAGATAGCATCAAGTACAAAGAAGAAATCAATAATAATTTTTTAATCTTGTTTCTCTCAATTAGAACTTCTCCTTATGGTATCACCCCATTTTCACCCCAGTTCAACCCTTTTCTTAGAGTAGGTTGTGGTTTATTCATACAGTGGAATACAATACACAGCAATTAAAATGAATAAACAAGATTTGTAAGAATCAACATGGATAGCTTTCAACAAAGTAATGTTCAGTCGAAAAAAAGGTGCAGAATGATAGCTTTTATGTAGATTTTTTAAGCATACAAGACAATTCTATATTTTGTTTACAAACACATATATGGAGTAAGAGTGTAAAAGCAACCTTGAAGGATAAACACCAAATTTAAGTTGGTGATTAGTTCTGGGCTATGGAGCTGAAGAAACAAAGAAGACATTACCATACATGTAATATTTATTTCTATCATATTTGTAATGTCATTCATATCTGTAAAGACAAAATATTAATAACTTACTAATTTTGGGTGATGAGTACACTGGCATTTGTTGTAAAAGTCTTTGTATTTACTGATTTTTAAACATTTTCAGTAAAATCAAAAGTATTTTTTAAAAAAGTCTTTTCTTAACGTAACTGCTGTAGAAAATTTCCACTCAGAGAACAGAAAAATACAAGTAGTTTTTAACCACTAAAGGTACTTTAATATGTCCAATCCCTGACAAACACCTAATAACCTGTCACTACCAGCAGATAAGTCAATCACCAAAATATGTTGCTCTGACACAACTTTGTCTCAAGCTTATCAAATGTTCAACAAGTCAACTTCAATGTGAAGACAGTAGCAAATGTTCACTGAAACAACTGTTAGTAAAATAACGAGAAATGTAAGTCTTTGATCAATTTAAAAAATAGTCTCTCCTTTTTAACAAAGATTATCACTCCTGAACACATTTCTTCTGAATCAACAACATTCCAGGTCATTACTTTGATTTTAAGCCATTGTCCAGATTTCAGACTCTTGCTTATAAAAGACAAAAACATTTCTCACGGCAGGAATTTTGGATCTTAGAAGGTTTCAAGGTTTGTCCTTTCTGAATGTCAACAGGGCTACCACAATTCAATAATAAATGTTTTTACTTCCCTTTTACAGAAGTCTGATTTTGATCACTGGCAATTCTCAAAGGATAATTAAAATACTCATTTAACTGGTAAAAGAAATATAATGAAACTTTCATATTTGATGTTTAATAATTTCTATTATAGGTTACTATTTCAATTAAAGATATTAAATGAAAGAACACTATATCTCAGAAGTAGAAAGATGAATAATTGCTACTCCAAAGCTGATAATGTGTTCTCCAGGGTCAGAATATAGTCTGGGGTAAGGTTGTTTTATTCTTGAAAAATCCTGAGTATGGATTAACCTTTTTATGATCCCATGGAGCACTATAGACTTAAAATGTTTTTTAAAATGTGCTATGGAAATATACGCTTGAACTGATAATATGAAGCTCCCTTCATCTATCATCAGGTTTTGTACACCATCTACCATCTACATGAGAGATAGATACCAGCTCTATCTCTCAGCAATTTATTTAAGAAGCAGTAACTCATGGGCATCCTACAAATAGAAGAGTGAGACTCTTTGGGAAAGGCCCCAGCTGGCACTTTAACTGTCAAAATTTTATTTTAATGAAAAACTATAAATATAGTTGATATTTTCTTCTTGGCATTCTTAGCATACAGTATATCAAGTATTTAAATATTTCTTTTATAAAGTCCCCATTTTAAACATCAACAATTGTATTATGCTAAAGCATAGCTATGCCCACATTAAATGTTTAAAAGGCCTGATAATCCTGCACAAATTGTGAGCTTTTATTATTATTACTGTTCCCTTAAGAGGTATTTTACGATAGGTACCACATCTCCCTGCCATAAGTGTGCCTGCTCTTAACCATTCCTTCCCTCCTAGTTCCTAGTCTGTCACTCCTACTCCATAATGGGTGTAGATGTCAGAAAACCCAGCCTGTGAGAGTTGTGTGGAAGTGAGTGGGTTCTGGGCAACAGCCTGCATTGCTCACCTGAGGGTAATCTAGAGGAACATTGCTACATCACCATGGCTATGCAGAGCCTATTTAATTCACCTCTTGTCCCTTTACAGCTGTCTTTCAGGGTTACATGGAAAACCAGGGATGTGAAAATGCTTTCTACCACATAATGCACGATGTCGTTAAACTGTCATTACTAGGGACCAATGAATTTTTGGATTTCTGAATTCTGGCCAGGTAAGGTACAACTATGATAATATCATCTTTCATATGCACTGCATTCTATACATTTCAAAGCATTAATAATATACATATATTAGTTCTCTCAACAGTACAGGAGGTAAGTACAATGGCACTTAGTACTCACCTGTTACAAGTGAGGAAAGAGACAAAGAGGGGTTAAGGGACTCATACGCTATCACAGGAGCTCACTAATGACAGAACTGGGGCTGGAACATGATTTCCAGTCCTGTACTTTTTCTAAAAGAACTGTCTCCCAAAGAAGTTGGCTTACCCATGAAGTTCTCTCTCCAGGGACCCCCACCACTTGAGAAGAGCATGTCCCTAATAGGTCGAGAGAGGAATATGTCAAGAAATTTTATTCTTTACTTTTTACAGAGGTCACTCTGTAGATATTGGGGGGGAAATGGTTTAGATCATAGGTTAAACTAGAGAGAGGAAGAATATCGGGATGACAGGGAAGACTAAATGGCTAATCTCATACTTTTTTTGTTGGGGGGACATAAAATAGTAAAGCCTTTGAAATAGGCCAGCACTAGAAACACACAGAGACAGAGTTAAGGCCCACTTAGAATAAAGTCTGTGTACTAGTATGTGTACCTTTAACATCACTCAGACATCTTTGAAAGAAAGATCTCCGTACAATTATGCATTTGTGCTCATAACCCCCTTCCCTCCTTCCTCCTCGGAGACCTCTCTCCAGCAATTTACATCCTCTCAGACTCTCCTGCATTTTCAACCTCCCCTCTCAAGTGGTTCTTATAAAAATATTCGTTTTCCATCTTCGGGGAAAAAACAAGCAAACTAATACCACCATCTCTCTCCATCCTTGCTTCACTCATCCCCTCCCACCTGCTCTTACCCCTCACCACTCCCTCTACAACCAAGTTTCTTAAAAGAGGATTCTAAAATCATGCCTCTGGCTTCCCTGGTGGCGCAGTGGTTGAGAATCTGCCTGCCGATGCAGGGGACACGGGTTCGAGCCCTGGTCTGGGAAGATCACACATGCCGTGGAGCAACTAGGCCCGTGAGCCACAACTACTGAGCCTGCGCGTCTGGAGCCTGTGCTCCGCAACAAGAGAGGCTGCGATAGTGAGAGGTCCACGCAGCGCGATGAAGAGTGGCCCCTGCTTGCCACAACTGGAGAAAGCCCTCGCACAGAAACGAAGACCCAACACAGCCAAAAATAAATAAATAACTAAATAATAATAAAACAAACAAACAAAAAGAATCCGCCTGCGAATGTAGGGGACACGGGTTCGAGCCCTGGTCCAGGAAGATCCCACATGCCACAGAGCAACTAAGCCTGTGCACCACAACTACTGAAGCCCGCACGCCTAGAGCCCGTGCTCCACAACAAAAGAAGCTACCACAATGAGAAGCACGTGCACCTCAAAGAAGAGTAGCCCCGGCTCGTTGCAACTAGAGAAAGCCCACGCACAGCAACGAAGACCCAGTGCAGCCAAAAATAAATAAAAAAATAAAATCATGCCTCCTTGACCTCTAATGTGTGCCTCAAACACTGAAATTCAAGTCAGTCTTCTACTTCACCCTTAAAGCTGCCTTCATCAAGATCACTATGACCTTCTTATTTCTAAAAACAATGGGACTTCCAGAATTTATCTTCCTTCTTCTTTCAGGAACACTTGATATTGCTGACCTCTCTCTCCTCTCCTCTCTTTTCTTCTCCTCTCATCCTCTCCTCTTCTCACTTCTCCTTTCCTGATGCTTTCTCAGCTAATTTCCCTCATTCCATTCCCTCCTGGTTTTACTCCAACCTCTTCTCCATCTCAGTGTCTTCCACTGTCTAGTCCTTTCTGGGTTTTTATCAGCCCTCTTCTCACTCTACATGTTCTCCCTCAGTGGTTTCATCCACTCCCTACTAATGGTTCCCAGTCAAGTATCTGCAGTCTCGATCTCTCTTCTGAGCTCCAGACTTCTACTTGTACGTCACAAGCACCCCAAACTCAACATGTCCCAATCCAAGCACAGTGATGTCCCAATCTACTTCTCCTTGTTTATCTCCTGTAACAGTGAATGGCACCACCAACCAATCAACCAAGTAAAAAACTGGGAAGTCATCCTTGATTTTCTCCCCATCTGTCTTTTTTTTTGATGTGGACCATTTTTAAAGTCTTTATTGAATTTGTTACAATATTGCTTCTGTTTTATGTTTTGGTTTTTTGGCCGCGAGGGATGTGGGATCTTAGCTCCCCGACAAGGGATCGAACCCATACCCCCTGCATTGAAAGGTGAAGTCTTAACCACTGGGCCACCAGGGAAGTCCCTCTCCCCATCTGTCTTAACGCAAGCCCTCATAAATTACTTATTGCCAATCCTCCTCCACTTTGCAGTATCTTCTTTTGCGGTACACGGGACTTCTACAGTGTCCTGTAGATTCCATCTTCTTTCTTGCATCCTTGCTTTTGCACATGCAGTTTCCTCTACCTGGAGTACCCTCCCCCCTTGCCTATAGGTCCTTCAAGACTCAGCTCAGGTATCAGCCCTCCAAGACTTTTTGTTACTTTGCCTAAGCTGGGCTATGATATCCCTACTCTGAACTCCATATTATTTGTAGAAACCTATATTATAGAGCCAACTACATATGCTTATATATTTTCCACCTTCCCAACCACACTTCAACTGCTAGAAAGTAGAAAACATATCTAATTCATCCTTGTGTAACCAACGTTTAGTATAATTCCTGGTACATCATAGGCCCTGAATTAATGTTTTATGAATGAATTAAAAAAAAAAAAAAAACCCTGAGTAACTTCCACTATCCACATTTCTGTGCTTCTTGTTATCTGCTTCTACTCTCAAAAACCGTACCCATTCTTCATCACCCCATTCAAATATCATTTCATTTATGAAGCCTTCCCTGATTCCCACCCCCACTCTCTTATTTCTCACTTCTCTCATAGTGATTAACTGCAATGCAAAATAGAGAAAGAAATATGAGTACTTACTTTTCTATTACATTACCATTCTACCATAGGAGGCTTGAAGGGAAGGATAATTTAATTCATCTTTTAGGTGCTTTCCTTACTTAGGATTCTTTAGAGGAAGGCACATTCACATTTGAAAGAAACCAAAAGCAACACGCTAGCAAAAACCTCCTCTGCGTTAAAACTCAGCAGCATCTCACAATAGAGCTTTCAAAAGGAGTTACAGATCCTGTGTATAGTGCTGCTTACGAGCCATCACATGGCAGCAGCAGGGACAACACACCAGCACCAAATCTGAGACAAAGAGCAGAGATGAAGCCCGCTCTGTTCCTGCTGACACAACTGAGGCCACTGCCCTCTCAGCTGGCTAACAGCAAACAGGCCTCAGCAGGCCTGCAGCCCAGCTAGGGAAGCAAGCAGACCAAATTCCATAGCAGTGATTCCAAGCACTTAAGGGCATTGCTGTCCCACAACTTCACTTTAGTTTCAAACACAACTCATCATCCCTTTCTCCTAAAAAGTCAACAGCATAATCTCCTGTCGAATTAACGTGAAACTGTGATTGGAAATAATACAAACAAACAAAAAGAGGGGACCTATCACACAATGGAATACTATTAATTATTATAACAGAATAGTTAATAACATGAAAAAAATTCATTTTCTACATAAAATAAAAACATATAAATTACATTTTTAACTCATATGACATAACAGTACAATATAAGCTAAATCTATGCCAAAACGTTATGGCTAACTTTCAGCTGACTATAGGTGATTTTTGTTTTCTTATCATGTAATCTGTGTTTTCTAAATATTCTTCAATGAACATATTTCTTTAAGAGAGAAAAACTAGTTTCAGAGAATGAAGCGGTCATCTCTTGATTAAATTTTATATATCTCTATGTCTTCATAAATATATTCAATTTTTATTTATATCCTATGGACTTAAAACAATTTTTTTATTTCAGCCTTATTAGGTCTTGGAAGTGATGGTACAAGATTTTGTAGGATCACTAAATCCACAAAATGCTGTCTTGTCATGTCATGAAATGCTTACTTGTGAAACTAGGTTCAAAATGAAAATGAGAATGAGAAATGTACTAATTTTAAAATGATTTCTTATTATAAAGAGATTAAGACAAAGTCAGAAAACCAAGGCTAAATTCTACCAATTAGAATTAGGCCAATTAGGGCAAATATTTTGTTTTTATTATGTTCACCTATAAAATGTAGAAAATGCCAGATTGTTACAGCAAAGGAAGTTCTTGTCAGATGCTAGATTCTGTATCTCCACATAATGAATCAGACGATTTGAGAAGGTTCATTATTTCATTCAGTTAGCAGATATTATTAAGTATTCACTATGGAACAGCATGTGCTGATCTAGGTTTCCAACCAAAGCAGCAGTTCTCCACAGCATTTCCCTTACTTAGAATCAAAATATTGACAAGAGATAGACATGATTATTCACAACTGCCAGATTTCTGACATCTGTTCTTCTCATTGAAGGTCTACCCTTGACATCTGTAGAATAGGATAATAGCTGAAGTTGTTTAAGAAAAAAGCCTTCAAATAAAAGTGGATTAGGGCGAAAAGCTTTTATTAATTAGAGAAAAGAACAAAATATGAAATTTAAATTTGACATTCAGAAGAGGCAAAACAAATCCTGCCTGATCAAAGTCTTGTTTGTTTGTTTGTTCATTTTTAATGTCCAGGCTTCACAAAGTAAAAAGGTGGCAACTCTACATCCATGCCATTTTTCTTTAACTGTCTCTTGAAATTTAGCAGTCTGGAAGCCACTGGTTCCAAGAACATTTTAGCCACCCAGAAGGTGGCTGATGTACAATTTGGAACGCTGCCCCTAACACAATATCACACATATAAAAGATGCTCAAAAACATATTTGTTGAATGAAGAAATGTAATCCTGTTTCACACAGATGATTTGGCTCGAGGAAAACTTTAAGATGGTCCCAAACATCTACGACTCTAGGACGTTTCAAAAATGAAGTAAGAAGCAATACATTAAGTTATAATTAAGGGAGGTTGGCACTAGAGAGCAAGATTTCCCTACCCTGCCTACAAGTTGTTTTTTTTTTTTTAATTTATTTATTTATTTATTTATTTTTGGCTGTGTTGGGTCTTCGTTTCTGTGCAAGGACTTTCTCTAGTTGCGGCAAGCGGGGGCCACTCTTCATCGCGGCGCGCGGGCCTCTCGCTATCGCGGCCTCTCTTGTTGCGGAGCACAGCCTCCAGACGCGCAGGCTCAGTAGTTGTGGCTCATGGGCCCAGTTGCTCCGCAGCATGTGTGATCTTCCCAGACCAGGGCTCGAACCCGTGTCCCCTGCATTGGCAGGCGGATTCTCAACCACTGCACCACCAGGCAAGCCCTGCCTACAAGTTTTTAAGTCAAGTCGTTAACACTGCCTAAAAGTCTAACACTCAATAGGATATATTTGAATTAGTATGGACTCTTCTTTGAAAATGCAAATATTTGGAGAGGATTAAGGAATGTAACCATTTAACATAACTTTTATCAGACAAATTACAGGAGTTTTATCATAGTGTTTACCCAGTATGTAAAATATAACTATATGTTTAAGATTATGGTATATCTTTATGATAACTTAAAACTTAATTGAAAGTTTCAGCTATTTCATGTAACTGTAAATAATCACTGGTTTACATTTCAAGTGATATTAGATTATTGAATCACCCCAAATTGCTGGAATTTTTTAGACAAAAATGATCAAATATTAAACAATTAAAGATGATTTGGGGTATATGACACTGCAGTGTTGAATACATGACACTATGTACTGTCAAAACGTACAAAACTTTGGGGCTTCCCTGGTGGTGCAGTGGTTGAGAATCCACCTGCCAATGCAGGGGACATGGGTTCAAGCCCTGGTCCGGGAAGATCCCACATGCCGCAGAGCAACCAAGCCCGTGCGCCACAACTACTGAGCCTGTGCTCTAGAGCCCGTGAGCCACAACCACTGAGCCCGCGTGCTGCAACTACTGAAGCTTGCATACCTAGAGCCTGTGCTCCGCAACAAGAGAAGCCACCACAATGAGAAGCCCGCACACCACAACGAAGAGTAGCCCCTGCTTGCCGCAATTAGAGAAAGCCCATGTGCAGCAACGAAGACCCAACACAGCCGAAAAAATTAATTAATTAAATTAAAAAAAAAAAACTTACAAAACTTTACAGCACAAAAAAGTGAACCTTATAGTTATGAAATTTTAATACAGGAAGCAGTATTATTTTAACTCTAATAATAAAACTGCATTTAACTTTCTGATTCTATTTCAAAAAAGAAAAATTTATTAAAACTTGCTTTACATTTTTCCAAAAAAAAAAAAAAAGTGAACCTTAATGTATGCAACTAAAAAAAAAATCATTAAAGACACCAGAGGATTCCAAAATGGAATGAAGAGTATGACAAAACCATCTAACTGTATTACAAATTGTTCTTACAAATTGTTCTAACTGTATGAAACTATTCCCTGACAGGGTAGGGTATTTACCTAAATAACTTTGGAAATGAGTGATATCTGCAAGACGTAAGACAAAAGGAACTGTATATAACCACTGAACTATGGCTGGTAAAGCTGTTACCCCTGAGGGTACAAGTTAAAAATTCTGATATTGTTACACATGTATAATATAACTATGACAGTTTATCAGACTTTCCTTGTTTTGGATGATATTGACAATTTTGAGGAGTACTGGTCAAGTATTTGGTAGAATGTCTCAATTGGGATTTGTCTTTATGTTTTTATCATGGGGTTATGTGTTTTGGGGAGGGAAATTGCCATTTTTCAGAAAAATTACAGAAGTTTTGTCACAGTGTTTACCAAGTATGTAAAATATAACTATATATTTAAGATTTGGGGATATATTCATGGTAACTTAAAATAAGTAAATAAATGAAAGGTGGGAGCCAAAGTTCTCACTGTTGGAAAGGGGAAGTTACAAATAAGCAAGAGGAAGAGGGTAAATTATCCATATGGTAATGGATTAGAGTGAAGACATGAGTATGAACTCATGTTTAGTTTAACATAGGTACAGATGGTCACATACAGAAATATTTATATTTATGTGTATATACAGGGGTTAGTATACACATATATATTTCCTTGTTCTGCCAGCTGAGAAGACCTAGAAGCAACTATATCCCAGTAACAATGAGCACAACTAACATCAGATCTTGGTTCCTAATACCATTCTTCAGTGTTCCTTGGAGAAATAGCTGATTCTGAGACTAACACGTGAAATATAAAAGATGATCCTGGAGCATTTTACAGCAACAGAAAGTAAGGAAATGCTCAGAACACACACACACACACACACACACACACACACACACACAAGATGGAACAAATGATGGGTAAAGGGGACATTGAAACCAACTGAAAGAGCTCCCAAGGGAACAGTTTGAACAAAAAAATAAAGTATTGATAGTATTGGCTTGTAACCCAAAGTATAAAATAAATATCCATGAGTCCAACTGATATAAGTAAATGGTTGGGTGAAGAAATAAACAGAGAACAAACCAATCTGCCATGCAGGAGAATTCCTAGTAATTTATGTAAAGAATCCACCCTCAGGGAAGTGGAATAAAATTCCCACTTCTTAAGTGCAGGTTGTACAAAGTGACTTATTTCCAAAGAGGACAGTATGGAAAGGGAAACACTATCTCAGGTGATAATTGTCAACATCAACGGTAATAAGTCATGTTGATAGTGTGTGCCCTTGACATGATGTGATGAAAAAGGCAATTTCCCTCTGTAGTCTTTCTCCCAAAAACACATAACCCCAGGATAAAAACATCAGACAAATCCTAATTAAGAGACATTCTACCAAATACTTGATCAGTACTCCTCAAAATTGTCAATATCATCAAAAACAAGGAAAGTCTGATAAACTGTGAAAGTCAAGAAGAGCCTAAACAGACATGATGACTAAATGCAGAATGCTATCTTGCATGGGATCCTGGAATAGAAAAGACCATGAGGTAAAAACCAAGGAAATCTGAATAGAATACAGACTTTAAATAATAAAAATTATATCAATCTTGGTTTGTTAATTATAACATACCATACTAATGTAAAATTTTAATAATAGGGGAAACTGAGTATGGGGTATATGAGAATTTTCTTTACTATCTCTGCAATATTTCTATAAATGTAAAACCATTCTAAAATTAAAAGTTTATTTAAAAATAATTAGGGAAGAGATGAGATATTTACTGCACGTGATTACCAAATTTATGCCTCCAGCCCCATCTTTAATACTATCCATTGACATCAGCCACTTCCAGCTTTCTAAATGGGAAACTCAGATCTGACGTTTTGACGACTGTGGCCTTTTCACTTTGATGCTCTTCCTCTCTTGGGTGGGCTGTTGGCCATCTCAGCACAATTTGGTTGTAAAAACCATATAAAGTCAATTATACGGGAAAATTTTCAGAAACAAATACATTTTTATTTTATTTTTTTAAAGAATTACTGGGGTTTTTTAATTAATTAATTAAATTATTTTTGGCTTCATTAGGTTTTCATTGCTGCACGTGGGCTTTCTTTAGTTGCATCAGGTAGGGGCTACTCTTCGTTGTGGTGTGCAGGCTTCTCATTGCAGTGGCTTCTCTTGTTGCAGAGCATGGGCTCTAGGCGCGTGGGCTTCAGTAGTTGTGGCACGTGAGCTCAGCAGTTGTGGCACGAGGTCTCTAGAGTGCAGGCTCAGTAGTTGTGGAGCATGGACTTAGTTGCTCCACAGCATGTGGGATCTTCCCGGACCAGGGCTCAAACCCATGTCCCCTGAATTGGCGGGCGGATTCTTAACCACTGCGCCACCAGGGAAGCCCCCAATACATTTTAAAAATCATACTTCTCAATAACCACATGGAGAGACTCTTAGAAACCACGTCCATTGTTATTTTACCTTCAATTCAAGATTAATGACTTTATTTTTTGCTGATGTGATTGGTATCTAAAAATCAAGACCAAAAAGATGTCCTTCTAGATAGAGTTATACATGCCCTTCCCCTCCACACACACACATACAGAATTGGAAGTTATTATTACTATTCTAGCATAAACTATGTCACCTTTATAATTCTCAAACTTATTTTGCAGGAGCAGTGTCAAAAGAACAAAGGGCCAATTTAATGATTTCTTTCCCCACTGGACGTTGCTTATAAGTTAATTCAACTGACATCTAAAACTTCATATGAATTCTTTTTAATACAAGAGGCTCAGGGAGTAGCTGGTAGCCATTGTTCTAACTTTTAAATATGTTCTGTTAAATGCATATTGTAAAGCCAATTTTACTATAGAAAAATTACCAAGTCAACTATAAATAAATTTAATTACACTTTATCTCTAGGAAAGCATCTGTTAGTTTTCAAGGAAAATGAACAAACTAGTCATTTTTTCTACTTGGCTAGAAATGCTACTTATATATAAATTCACAGAATAAGTACTTCCATTTAAGACTGAAGATAGTTTTAAAAAGCCAAATCTTAAAATAAAACTGGAAAACAGATCCACTATGATCATTATTTTTAGCATCCTTCTTACAGTACAATATCAAACTAAGTTTTAAATATGTCCTCACAAAAGGGGTTGCTGCCCAGGCTCCATTCTTCTCTTTTGACATGAGCTGTAAAGAATTTGAACACAAAATGTAAACGAGGAAGCACAGCCAAGTAAACAGATCATTTTAAGGCACTACATATCAGCTTTGGAAGAGAGGTTTGATTAGGGGTCCCCAGGCAAGCTATAAAGTACCCTTAATGTTCTTTCTTTGGCCCTCAACTTGTTAGATCCCACACTGTTTGAGAATAGTTTTTTGAAGAATTGTACCCAAGAGCATCCTTTGATTCACTGAGCCTACTGTAAATAATTAGGGGTGGTTTGGATAATAGAGGTTGGTACACTTGTAGTTTTTCTCAATTTTTCCATATACCCTAGTTCTCAGCACTCAATATCACTACAAATCTGCACTACAAATGACTGGTTAATCCTAATTAGAAGAACACAAAATAAGGCTTAAACTCAGATCAGGATGATGACAACACATCTAGACATCCATGCAACTACACTGAACACATTAAGTAGTAATGCTAGAAATAAAGACATTTAAACCCAAATCTTTCCCCTTCTTCTACAACTATCCCTGGTAAATGCTCAGTCTCTGTTAAAATATTTGCAGTAAAGAATAGCTTTAAGGAGGCTTTCCAGCCTCCCTAATAAGTGGCCTTATCCCCTTCTCTATCATCTGGAAGGAGCTTTAACCTTTAAAAAACAAAGAGCCCATTTTCCTATCTTTAGCCTATTTTTGTTTGTTTGCTCTAATCTTTTCATAAACTTCAGCTAATTCTCAGTTTAAGCCTAAATGACACTATCCTGCCTAAACCTTCTTATGAATTCTTTTCTAGTCAGAGAGTTAAGGAGTAGCCAATAGCCATTGTTTTAACTTTGAAATATGTTCTGTTAAATGCATATTTTAAAGCCAATTCTACTACAGGAAAGTAAGCAATTTCATTTTAAATAAATTCTATGCTTGTATTTTTCCTTAGTTACATTCCCCTCCCTTAATATTTGGTATATTTTCCATACTCTTTGTGCTCAGAGAGTTGTCTATATCACTGGCTTTGTTAAGATAAACCATCTTGCCCATACACCTTCCTCTCTTGTTTAAATCATTTACAAATAAATCATTAGAATTTCATTTTTTATTATGAACCATCTTCATGAGTCACAGTCCCTTCTAAAATATTTACTTTTTCTATAAATTTCTTAAAATCTATTTTTAAAAAATTATACCCAGTAGTGTCTTGCCTTGACATTATAAAGTCTAATAAGGTCATCTTTCCCAGAATTCCTTTTAAGGCCATATCACCAATACATTATCAGCCATTAAAAGACACAGAATGGCAATTCTCTACACTGCTTCTTCCACCTTCAAAGAGATGACACTGTTGGTAATACGAGAGACGAATGCATCAGATGTTTTGGCTTTATGCTAACTCACACCTGTACAGTAATGTTTTCAATACTTTCACGAGCTTTACCATATTTGATGTTCATAATAACCTTAGAAGTTTAGAAAGAAAGGTGTTAACGTTCCAAGGACAGACACTGTTAAATGATTTACTCAAGGTCCGTCAGCCAAGCAAAAGGAAATTGGAACCTATCTCAGGGTCCTTTCCATTATGCTGCCTTACTCTTCATTTAGCAGAATTAGACTTCCAACCAACATAAGGATGCTAGAAGTTCCCCATCACTACTATTTCTTGCATCTACACCAGTTTTATAACCTATATTAAGAAATCTTTTCATTGTTTCTACTAGCTACAGAGTTTGTTCTCTGGGGAAATGACATTATTTCCTCCTCTCTCTCAAAAAAAAAAAAAAATGAATTTCATACAACCTTGGTTTTATTCCCAGCTCCACTATCATTTCACTGTAGAGCCCTGGGAAGTGGCTTCAAAACTCTATTGCAAATATAACGTTACTAATTTTTCACACTTCACGAACAAATGATTTTTCTACTCATAAAGAGAACCAAAAATTCCTCTAAATTCTTAATACATAACAATAACTAGTTGATTTCCAGCTATAGAAATAGAATAAGAAAAAAATGAAAACTAAGGAAGAAAAGAAAAATCTTTAAGTAGGAGATAACCAAGAACTTCTTGACTATAAGGGTATTAAAATACTAGACAGGTTGACGTCCACAGAAAGATAGACAAAATGAAAAGGCAGAGGACTAGGTACCAGATGAAGGAACAAGATAAAACCACAGAAAAACAACTAAATGAAGTGGAGACAGGCAACCTTCCAGAAAAAGAATTCAGAATAATGATAATGAAGATGATCCAGGACCTCAGAAAAAGAAGGGAGGCAAAGATCGAGAAGATGCAAGAAATGATTAACAAAGACCTAGAAGAATTAAAGAACAAACAAACAGAGATGACCAATACAATAACTGAAATGAAAACTACACTAGAAGGAATCAATATCAGAATAACGGAGGCAGAAGAACGGATAAGTGACCTGGAAGACAGAATGGTGGAATTCACTACCATGGAACAGAATAAAGAATGAAAAGAAATGAAGACAGCTTAAGACACCTCTGAGACAAAATTAAACACACTAACATTTGCATTATAGGGGTCCCAAAGGAGAAGAGAGAAACGACCCAAGAAAATATCTGAAGAGATTATAGTCAAAAACTTCCCTAACATGGGAAAGAAAATAGCCACCCAAGTCCAGGAAGGGCAGAGAGTCCCAGGCAGGATAAACCAAAGGAGAAACACACCAAGACACAGAGTAAGCAAACTGACAAAAATTAAAGACAAAGAAAAATTACAGAAAGCAACAAGGGAAAAAAAACAAATAACATACAAGGGAACTACCATAAGGTTAACAGCTGATTACTCAGCGAAACTCTACAAGCCAGAAGGGAGTGGCACGATATATTTCAAGTGATGAAAGGGAAGAACCTACAACCAAGATTACTCTACCCAGCAAGGATCTCATTCAGATTCGATGGAGAAATCAACAGCTTTACAGACAAGCAAAAGCTAAGAGAACTCAGTAGCACCAAACCAGCTCTACAACAAAGGCTAAAGGAACTTCTCTAAGTGGGAAACACAAGAGAAGAAAAGGACCTACGAAAACAAATACAAAACAATTAAGAAAATGGTCATAGGAACATACATATCGATAATTACCTTAAATGTGACTGAATTAAATGCTCCAAACAAAAGACAAAGGCTCACTGAATGAATACAAAAACAAGACCCATATATATGCTGTCTTCAAGAGACCCACTTCAGACCTAGGGACACATACAGACTGAAAGTGAGGGGATGGAAAAAGATATTCCATGCAAATGGAAATCAAAAGAAAGCTGGAGTAGCAATTCTCATATCAGATAAAATAGACTTTAAAATAAAGAATGTTACAAGAGACAAGGAAGGACACTACAGAATGATCAAGGGATCAATCCAAGCAGATATAACAATTATAAATATATATTCACCCAACATAGTAGCACCTCAATATGTAAGGCAAATGCTAACAGCTATAAAAGAGGAAATCACCAGTAACAAAATAATAGTGAGGGACTTTAACACCTCACTTAAACCAATGGACAGATCATCCAGACAGAAAATTAATAAGGAAACACAAGCTTTAAATGACACAATAGACCAGATAGATTTAATTAATATTTATAGGACATTCCATCCAAAAACAGCAGATTACACTTTCTTCTCAAGTGCACACAGAACATTCTCCAGGATAGATCACATCTTGGTCACAAATCAAGCCTCGGTAAATTTAAGAATATTGAAATCATATCAAGCATCTTTTCCGACCACAACGCTATGAGATTAGAAATCAATTACAGGGAAAAAAACGCAAAAAAACACAAACACATGGAGATAAACAATACATTACTAAATAACCAAGAGATCACTGAAGAAATCAGAGAGGAAATCAAGACACCTAGAGACAAATGACAATGAAAACACGATGATCCAAAACCTACGGATGCAGCAAAAGCAGTTCTAAGATGGAAGTTTATACCAATACAATCCTACCTCAGAAAACAAGAAACATCTCAAACAATCTAACCTTACACCTAAAGCAACTACAGAAAAAAGAACAAACAAAACCCAAAGTTAGTAGAAGGAAAGAACTCATAAAGATCAGAGCAGAAGTAAATGAAATAGAAACAAAGAAAACAATAGCAAAGATCGATAAAACTAAAAGCTGGTTCTTTGACAAGGTAAACAAAATTGATAAACCTTTAGACAGACTCATCAAGAAAAAGAGGGAGAGGACTCAAATCAATAAAATTAGAAATGCAAAAGGAGAACGTAAAACGGACACCGCAGAAATACGAAGCATCATAAGAGACTACTACACGCAACTCTATGCCAATAAAACAGACAACCTGGAAGAAATGGACAAATTCTTAGAAAGGTATAACCTTCCAAGGCTGAACCAAAATGAAATAGAAAATACGAACAGACCAATCACAAGTAATGGAATTGAAACTGTGATTAAAAATCTTCCAACAGGGGCTTCCCTGGCGGCGGAGTGGTTAAGAATCCGCCTGCCAATGCAGGGGACACGGGTTTGAGCCCTGGTCCAGGAAGATCCCACATGCCGCGGAGCAACTAAGTCCGTGCACCACAATTACTGAACCTGCGCTCTAGAGCCCCTGAGCCACAACTACTGAGCCCGCGTGCCAAAACTACTGAAGCCCATGAGCGTAGAGTCTGTGCTCCACAATAAGAGAAGCCATCGCAATGAGAAGCCCACTCACCGCAACAAACAGTAGCCCCTGCTCACCGCAACTAGAGAAAAGCCCTCGCGCAGCAATGAAGACCAAACGCAGCCAAAAATAAATAATTAAGTAAATAAAAATTAAAAAAAAAAAATCTTCCAACAAATAAAGTCCAGGACCAGATGGCTTCACAGGTGAATTCTACCAAACATTTAGAGAAGAACTAACATCCATCCTTCTCAAACTCTTCCAGAAAATTGCACAGGAAGGAATACTCCCAAACTCATTCTACAAGGCCACCATCACCCTGATACCAAAACCAGAGACACTACAAAAAAGAAAATTACAGACCAATATCACTGATGAATATAGATGCAAAAATACTCAACAAAATACTACCAAACAGAATCCAACAACATATTAAAAGGATCATACACCATGATCAAGGGAAATTTTTCCCAGGAATGCAAGCATTCTTCAATACATGCAAATCAATCAATGTGATACACCATATTAACAAACTGAAGAATAAAAACCATATGATCATCTCAATAGATGCAGAAAAAGCTTTTGACAAAAAGCTTTCAACACCCCTTTATGATAAAAACTCTCCAGGAAGTAGGCATAGAGGGAACCTACCTCAAAATCATAAAGGCCATATAAGAGAAACCCACAGAAAACATCAGTCTCGATGGTGAAAAACTGAAAGCATTTCCTCTAAGATCAGGAACAAGACAAGGATGTCCACTCTCACCACGATTATTCAACACAGTTTTGGAAGTCCTAGCCACAGCAATCAGAGAAGAAAAAGAAATAAAAGGAATACAAATTGGAAAAGAAGAAGTAAAACCATCACTGTTTGCAGATGACATGATACTATAAATGGATAATCCTAAAGATGCCACCAGAAAACTACTAGAGCTAATCAATGAATTTGGTAAAGTTGCAGGATACAAAATTCATGCACAGAAATCTCTTGCATTCCTATACACTAACAACAAAAGATCAGAAAGAGAAATTAAGGAAACAACTCCATTCACTACTGCAACAAAAAGAATAAAATACCTAGGAATAAACCTATCTAAAGAGGTAAAAGCCCTGTACTCAGAAAACTATAAGACACTGATGAAAGAAATCAAAGATGACACAAACAGATGGAGAGATATACCATGTTCTTGGATTGGAAAAATCCATATTGTGACAATGACTATACTACCCAAAGCAATCTACAGATTCAATGCAATCCCTATCAAACTACCAATGGCATTTTTTACAGAACTAGAAAAAAAATCTTAAAATTTGTATGGAGACACAAAGGATCCCAAATAGCCAAAGCAATCTTGAGGGAAAAAAACGGAGCTGGAGGAATCAGGTTCCCTGACTTCAGACTATACTACAAAGCTACAGTAATCAAGACAATATGGTACTGGCACAAAAACAGAAATATAGATCAATGGAACAGGATAGAAAGCCCAGAGATAAACCCACACACCTATGGTCAACTAATCTATGACAAAGGAGGCAAGGATATACAATGGAGAAAAGACAGTCTCTTCAATAAGTGGTGCTGGGAAACTTGGACAGCTATATGTAAAAGAATGAAATTAGAACACTCCCTAACACTATACACAAAAATAAACTCAAAATGGATTAAAGACATAAATGTAAGATCAGACACTGTAAAACTCTTAGAGGAAACATAGGAAGAACACACTTTGACATAAATCACAGCAAGATCTTTTTTGACCTACCTCCTAGAGTAATGGAAATAAAAACAAAAATAAACAAATAGGACCTAATGAAACTTAAAATCTTTTGCACAGCAAAGGAAACTGTAAACAAGACGAAAAGGTAACCCTCAGAATAGGAGAAAATATTTGCAAATGAATCAATGGACAAAGGCTTAATCTCCAAAATATATAAACAGCTCATGCAACTCAATATTAAAAAAAACAAACAACCCAATCAAAAAATGGGCAGAAGACCTAAATAGACATCTCTCCAAAGAAGACATACAGATGGCCAAGAGGCACATGAAAAGCTGCTCAACCTAATTATTATTAGAGAAATGCAAATCAAAACTATAAGGAGGTATCACCTCACACCAGTTAGAATGGGCATCATCAGAAAATCTACAAACAACAAATGCTGGAGAGGGTGTGGAGAAAATGGAACACTCTTGCACTGTTGGTGGGAATGTAAATGGATACAGCCACTATGGAGAACAGTATGGAGGTTCCTTAAAAAACTAAAAATAGAATTACCATGTGACCCAGCAATCCCACTACTGGGCATATACCCAGAGAGAACCATAATTCAAAAATACACATGCACCCCAATGTTCATTGCAGCACTATTTACAACAGCCAGGTCATGGAAGCAACCTAAATGCCCATCGACAGCCGAATGGATAAAGAAGATGTGGTACATATATACAATGGAGTATTACTCAACCATAGGAAAGAACAAAATTGGGTCATTTTTAGAGACGTGGATGAATCTAGAGACTGTCATACAGAATGAAGTAAGTCAGAAAGAGAAAAACAAGTATCGTATATTAACGCATATATGTGGAATCTAGAAAAAATGGTACAGATGAACCGGTTTGCAAGGCAGAAAAAGAGACACAGATGTAGAGAACAAACGTATGGACACCAAGGGGGGAAAGTGGGCGAGGGGGGGCATGGTGGGATGAACTGGGAGACTGGGGAAAAGAATAAAACAAGACAGGTTACAGAGAGCATAACGGAATCAAAATCCTTTTTGACTTCCAAAATTCAATCAGATTTTAAGGATTGTTTTACACATATCCTGAAGGTTCCATATGTTCCTATTGAGAAATAAAACACAATGAAAAGAAAACTATATATCAGATGATGCTTTAAAATAACTTAACTATTTGGTTATAATAAATTAACAGTGAATGAAATAAATCCCAAATCTTTTCTAATATTGACGGGTTGCATGCACATTTACACATTATGTGGGTTGCATAAATGTGTTTATAAATTATCAAAGAAATATTTAAACACAACAGAGATTTGTGAAAGAATTACCTATTTAATAAAGTAAATAAAACACAACAAAAAATGTAAGGTTTACCATTTTTTACGGGTCCCACAAATCACTGGGAAAGGATCCTTAAAGAATGGGATGCTTTTGCAATAATAATAACTCTGGCAATAATAAAGGCAAACCAAAGAACTTGTAAAAACAGGCTAAGAACTGGCCTAATTGTTCATGCATTTGTGAAAATTATAGAAAATCTTTTAAATAATAAACAATTTTTTAAAAAGACTTCGCCTCCAGAATGTATACCTAATATGAACAAAGAGCAGACAATCTCTGTATTTAGAAGTAATGGTCACTAGCTCAGGGTTATGGTCCTTGGGTTCTGACTACAGTGTGACCTTGAACAAGAGAACTTTCACCTCAATATCCTTATTTTTTAAATGAGGGTATTGGATTAGATGATTTCTAAAATCCTATCTCTATAATTCTGTGATTCTATGAATATCAGCAGAAGTCTATTGGCCTGAATCTAATCAATTCTAGTTCTCCAGCAGAAAATAGGAAGCACTCTGTCTACAACCCACAGGCAATTGGGTTTTCCCTCACAGCAATTACATCTCCAGTAATTCAATTGTCTGATAAATCTACCTTCTCTTGCCCTTTTATTTGATGATAATACATTACTATCCAATCACAACACATCAAAATATAATTCTACTATAACCAATAGGAAATAACTTTCTAGTAAGAAAGTATATAATGACTCTTTCAAACATTAAGCCAGAAAAGATGATAACTCTGTGTGCTAACTTGCAAAAATAATTTGGCTTTAAGAGACCTATATGAATCTGAAGAAATGTTTATAGTAGAGTCATTAATCAAATGCCTTGTAAATGAAATTACTAGGCATATGTTCACCACTAATGACTTAACCTAATCTTCACATTTTAAAGATTAAAACTTTTATGTTTGCCCTTTCTTATTTCAAATTCAAGCCATAGCCAGAAAACAATGAGCTTTGATTCCAACTCTTCTGTTAAGACTCCTACACCATTCTAAATTCCTAAAATCATAAGGTAAATAACAAAGGCAAAGGTAATTTTCCAGGCAGGCAGTGACTGAGCATGGGGATTTTGAAGAAAAAAAAAAAGAAAAAAGAGCAGGGGAGAGGGAAGGACAAAAAAAAGGCATCATTTTACCGTAATGATGTAATGATTACTTTACACAGTAATCACTTAGACCTCAAAAGATTTTATTATTGATCAAGGAAAAGTAGCTTGACAACTTGACAGTTTTCCTAAAAGAAAGAATACAATCTCATAATTTTGTCATATATTAACAGGAACCAAACTTTCAGCTCATAATCTCACAAAAGAAGAAACAAATTCACTTACTGCCATAAAATGTAGTAGGTTAAGCAGCTATTTAGCAGTGTTTAGCTCATTATATTCCAGAAGTCATTTGATTTTTAGCAAAACTCCCAGAATTCAAAAAAGACCAGTCTATGCAGCCACTGTGGAAAACAGTATGGAGGTTTCTTAATAAACTAAAAATAGAACTGTTATTTGACCCAGCAATTCCACTCCTGGGTATGCATCCTAAAGAAAAAAAGAAAACACTAATTTGAAAAGATACATGCACCCTGATGTCCTAGTAGCACTATTTACAATTGCCAAGATATGAAAGCAACCTAAGTGTCCATCAACAGATGAATGGATAAAGAACAGGTGGAATACTACTCAGCCATAAAAAACGATGAAATTTTGCCATTTCCAGCAACATGGATGGACTAAGAGGATATTATGCTAAATGAAATAAGTCAAAGAAAGGCAAATACTCTATGATATCACTTACATGTGGAATCTAAAAAATATAACAAACTAATGAATATTAAAAAAAAAAAAAAAGCCAAGTAACAGATATAGAAAACAAACTAGCGGTTACCAGTGGGGAGAGGGAAGGGGGGAGGGGCTATATAGGGGTAAGGGATTAAGAGGTACAAACTACTATGTATAAAATAAGTTGTAATAAGGATATATTATACAACACAGGGAATACAGTCAATATTTTATAATAACTATAAATAGAATATAACCTTTAAAAATTATGAATCACTATATTGTACACCACTAATATATAATATAGTACATCAACTATACTTCAATTAAAACAAAAAAACAAACAAACCAAAGAGACCAGTCCAGCTCTTGCTCCCCTGGAATATTCCACTACTGTCAACAAACAGCCTTTCAAGATTCCTGATCAGACAACCCACAACCTTTGCAGTCCAAGGCAAAGTGGCCCCTAGCCTAGGGCCTGTCAACATCTCATCATACTCCCAGTTCCAACCCACACCCTCAGAATCCTCCAAAGCAAGGTTTTGGGTACCCCAACCCAAAGTCCAAGATCCATCTTCTCCCTAACCCCCGCTGTGCAAATGCTACTCCTTGGACATCTCTTGCACCTAAGGGGAACACATTGGTGTGGTGTGCCTTTAGGAGAAAAGCAAAGAGGCCCACACAGGTCCTGAAAGCAACTTAAGGTCATTTAGGCAGAAAATTTTGGAGTCTGAGTTACCTGGAACATAGTTTAGAAGGAGGAAGGGTACAATCTCTAGGTGAGCATGTGCCCCCCTGGCACATCCTTGACCCCTCCAACTCCTAGCCCCATAAAGCCAGAGGAAAGACAGAGTAAGACCCTCTAAAGTTTGAGGGCTATGACAGAGGTCCCCATTGCATATAACTAAGGGAGGTACTCTTCCTAGTTATTTGAAATTTCAAGGATTCTTCAGAGGCCGTGACTCTAGAGGATACGGTCTAAACACAGCTGTATGCTCTCTCCCTAATAGTTTTACAGAATAAAATCAGATTAAAATGAACATCAAGGGCATTCTTTTAAGAAAGATAAGGGTACAAGATAACTATAAAAGTATGCATGTTTTGTGTAGGAGATAAAGAAGGTTATTAGGATTCCACTAAAAATCTGATTTTTAAAAAAAAATACCAAGTGTTTACCCATCTTCTCTCCTTAGACTTTCCTTATCAACTAACTGATCAATAGCCAGAAGCAGAATCTCCTAAAGCTTGGCACCCCAGAGCATTGCCTTAATGCTCTCACTGTACCCTAGAATTTGGGGAGATGCTAAAGGAGTCAGGTAACTATACAGATCAGTTCAACATTTCCCAAGCACCTAACTTGTGCCAAACGCATGATACAAGCTAAGCGTAGAAAGATGTGTAAATTCAACCCTGACATCAAGGAACTTGTAGTGGATTGACTGCAGAAATGGCCCCATTTGTTGACATATCTACACCCTTTTATAGCGCCCTCCCACAGTCACTCTGGGGTCAGCCATATATGACTTGCTTTGGACAATGGGACAGTAGCAAATGTACCAGAAGCAGAAACTTGAAAAGTTCTTGCACCTCAGGGTTTGCCCTCTTAATGCTCTTGGGAACCCTGTGGCCATGAGTCAACAAGCCCAAGTAGCTTGTTTAAGAATGAGAAACCCCAAGAGAATAACTGAGGTGCTCCAGTCAGCAATCAGCCAGCCCCCAGCTGAACCAGTGGCCATCCATAAGAGTCCATCCCAGCAAAAATCAGCTGAGCCCTGCTGAGCACAGCCCAAACTGCTGATTCCACAGAATCATGAGCTACATTAATGGCTGCTGTTCTAAGCCACTAAGTTTTAGGGTAGTTCATTGCAGGGCAAAGTCTAACTGATAAAAAACTCAAAGCTTTGTGGGGAAGCCAGTCTTGTACACAATACAGTATGAGGGCTACAGTAACAGACCTAAGGACAAGATTCATGGATAACTCAGAGCTGAGGGTGATTAACCCTGCTGGGTCCAGTGTGGAAGGCTGGACAGGAGCGTCAAGAAAAGAATCACAGAAGAGATGATGCATATTCTTTATTCTGAAGAAAAAAAAAAAAGTTTCAGCAGGTGACAGACTCAGCCAACCTCTGCTTCTTTCATCGTTGATACAAATCCCCAAAGGGAACACCAGAACCAAACTGGAATCCATGGGCTGCTGTTTCCACTGAAAAACTGGAGTCTTCTTTCAGCCAGAAGCTCTGTCTCTCAGAGCCCAAGAAGCTTCTTCAGGACTGGAATAAGACAAGACCTTGAAGATGCATCCAAGTTGAACATTTGTTTGACTCAGCTATATTCAACTCCCTGTGATCTCCCAACAGGCAGACTGAGAAAATGACAATACACTGTCACTGCAGATGGTGTGACACTCTGAACAGACAGGTACATTGGCACATTGGGAGAAAGCAAACCTTACTCAAAAGTCAGACTGGGAATGCCCTGAGCTTCTGAAACAATTTAAATGTCCAACAATAAAAGAATATTTAAATATATGTTAGTATATCTGTAATAAGGAATACAAGGAAGCTACTAAAATTATGCTTTCAATGAGCATTTAATAAGGTGGAAAATTCTCATAAAATCAGCTACAAAAATCACAGATACAGAATGATCTCAATAATGTAGAAAAATATATTCATAGGGGAAGAAAGGAAATATGTCAATGTCAACTGTATCCTTGGATAGCAGGATCATAGGTGAATGTTTTCTTTCTCATATATTTCTATGTTTTTCAAATTAAAATATAAACTCATTTATTTTTTAAAAATTGAATCATACAAGCCAAAATTAATGGTTAGTCTATAAGACAACTGGCTTATACTCTTCAGCAATATGTGTCATGAAAGAAAAGGAAAGGCTAGGGAAATGTTCCAGATTAAAGGAGATTAGAAAGACATGACAACTAAATGCAGTATGTGATCTTGACTTGGATGCTTGGTCAAGGGGAAATACGCTCTAAAGCAGGGTTCCCAACCCCCGGGCCACGGACCGGTACCAGTCCGTGGCCTGTTAGGAACCAGACCACACAGCAGGAGGTGAGCGGCGGGTAAGCAAGTGAAGCTTCATCTGTATTTACAGCTGCTCCCCATCACTTGCATTACCCCTGAGCTCCACCTCCTGTCAGATCAGCGGCGGCATTAGATTCTCATAGGAGCGCGAACCCTACGGTGAACTGCGCAGCGAGGGATCTAGGTTGCGCTCTGCTTATGAGAATCTAATGCCTGATGATCTGAGGTGGAGCTGAGGCAATGATGCTAGCACTGGGGAGTGGCTGCAAATACAGATTATCATTAGCAGAGAGGTCTGACTGCACAGAGACCATAATAAATCAATTGCTTGCAGACTCATATCAAAACCCTACCTGTGAGAGGCAAGTGACAATTAAGCTGCATTTGGTGGCAGGCTTTATAGTGGCAAGTGAGTTGATGTACTTCAATTGTACAGCTGCATCTGGTGGCAGGCTTTAAGCCAGAATCCAACCCTTATTTTAGTCTGCACGTGCCCCGCCCATTATTTTATTTTATTTTATATTTTCACCCATTATTTTATTTACCACCTCTGTCTGCGCCTCTCTCCCATACTGTGCACTTGTCTCAATCACAGTTTTGGTAAGCCCACAAGCTAACCCTAGCCAAAATGAGTAAAAAACAAACGTCACTGGAAAGTTTCTTTGAAAAGGGGGACAGACCTAATGATGAGACATCAAAAGACTCTAAGACTGCCAACAGAAAGAAAGCTGCATTTAAAAGAGAATACCAAGAGTCCTACTTAAATTAAGGGTTCATTGCAACAGGTGATTCACATTCTCCAAGCCCACTTTATACAATATGTGGAGACCGGCTATCCAAGGAAGCCATGAAACCTTCAAAACTGCTTCACCACATGGAGACCAAGCATCCTGCATTAAAAGACAAGCCTTTGAGGGGCTTCGCTTCCCTGGTGGCGCAGTGGTTGAGAATCTGCCTGCCAATGCAGGGGACACGGGCTCGAGCCCTGGTCTGGGAAGATCCCACATGCCGCGGAGCAACTGGGCCCGTGAACCACAATTACTGAGCCTGCGCGTCTGGAGCCTGTGCTCCGCAGCGAGAGGTCACGATAGTGAGAGGCCCGCGCACCGCGACGAAGAGTGGCCCCCACTTGCCACAGCTGGAGAAAGCCCTCGCGCAGAGACAAAGACCCAACACAGCCATAAGTAAATAAATAAATAAATAAATAAATAAATAAATAAAAATTTAAAAAATTTAAAAATAAAATAAATAAATAAATAAAAATAAAAGACAAGCCTTTGGAGTTTTTCAAAAGAAAACAATGTGAACACGAAGAACAGAATCAATTATTGAAGGCTACCATTTCATCAAATGTGTCTGCACTGAGAGTATCATTCTTAGTGGCTACCTGCATTGTTAAAGGTAAGAAGCCCTTTACTATTGGCGAAGAGTTGATCCTGCCTGCTATTAAGGATAGTTATCGTGAACTTTTAGGAGAGGCTGCAGTTCAAAGGTGGTACGTGTTCCTCTTTCTGCTAGCACCATAACTAGGAGAATTGATGAAATAGCAGAGGATATTGAGGCACAATTGATAGAGAGGATTAATGAGTCACCGTGGTACGCAATCCAGGTTGATGAGTCTACTGATGTTGACAGCAAGGCAACAATGCTTGTTTCTGTGTGATAAATTTTTCAGGATGCGCATGAGGATATGTTATGTGCACTTTTGCTGCCAACCAACACCACAACTGCAGAACTATTCAAGTCTTTGAATGATTACTTATCAGGAAAACTGAATTGGTCACTTTGTGTCGTATATGCATGGACAGAGCAGCTGCCATGACTGGATGGCTTTCTGGTTTCACTACTTGGGTCAAAGAGGTCGCTTCTACGCACTGTGTCATCCATAAAGAAATGCTGGCTAGCTGAAAAATGTCACCTGAACTTAACAGTGTTTTGCAGGACATGATTAAAATTACCAACCACATTAAAGTACATCCCTTTAACTAAAGTCTGTTCGTGCAGCTCTTCATGGACATAGAGCATGCACTTCTTCTCTTATGCACAGAAGTGAGATGTCTTTCTAAAGGTAGATCACTGGCCAGAGTTTTTGAGTTACAAGAGCTGCTCCAGAGATTTCTTTTAGAAAAACAGTCACCACTGGCAGCACATTTCAGTGACACAGAATAGGTCACAAAACTTGCTTACTTGTGTGATATATTCAACCTGCTCAACAAACTCAATCTGTCACTTCAGGGGAGAACGACAACTGTGTTCAAGTCGGCAGATAAAGTGGCTGCATTCAAAGCCAAACTGGAATTATGGGGGTGATGAGGGAACACTTGGATTTCTGACATGTTTCAAACATTGGCAGAGATTTTGAAAGAGACTGAGCCAGGGCCTTCTTCCTCCCAGCTGGTGCATGATCACCTATCTCAGCTTTCAAAAGAGTTTGAGCATTACTTCCCAACTACAAAAGACCCCAGAACTGGGAAGGAATGGATCCGCGACCCATTTGTGAATAAGCCAGGTGAATCGACTTTGTCTGTGCTAGAAGAGGATCAACTGCTTGAGATCGCAAATGACGGTGGCCTTAAATGTATGTTTGAGACAACTTCAAATCTCCATATGTTCTGGATTAAAGTCAAGGCAGGATATCCTGAGATTGCCACAAAAGCACTGAAAAGCCTGCTTCCATTTCCAACATTCTATCTTTGTGAAGCAGGGTTTTCTGCAGTGACAGCCACCAAAACAAGATGACGGAATAGACTGGACCTAAGCAACACACCTCGGGTGCCACTGTCTCCCATCAATCAGCCCCAGATGGGACCATCTAGTTGCAGGAAAACAAGCTCAGGGCTCCCACAGATTCTGCATTATGGTGAGGTGTAGAATTATTTCATTATATATTACAATGTAATAATAATGGAAATAAAGTGCACAATAAATGTAATGCACTTGAATCATCCCGAAACCATCCCCCGCCCCAGTCTGTGTAAAAATTGTCTTCCACGAAACCTGTCCCTGGTGCCAAAAAGGTTAGGGACCGCTGATCTAAAGAATATTATTGGGACAGTTGATAAATTTTGAATAGGGACTATATATCCACGTGGTTATATAAGAGAATGTCCTTGTTCTTAGGCAATATACACAGAAGTGTTTAGGAGTAAAGGGGCATGATATCTCCACTAACTCTCAAATGGTACAGGAAAAGACATACACACACACACACACACACAGACGTGTGTGTGTGTGTGCAAAACATTAAAAATTGGTCAATCTGGGTGAAGGGTATGCAGGAGTTTTTTATATTATTCTTGCAATTTTTCTATGTTTGAAATTATTTCAAAATAAAGTCAAAAATAATAATTCTAGACCTGGAAAAAAATCTATTTAAAGAGAAATAATATTTGATTGGTATTACAAATTTATTGTTTCATAGAAAATTCTAAGATTTGGTTCCTAAAACATTATGTAACATTCAGGTCAAATAACAAAACTGTCTCCTTGGAGAAACTGAGGTAGGAGATGGACAAATTCCGAAATTAATCCTGTTGTTCTCCTAACAGATGTTTTGACTGAGGCTGGAATCTCTCCCACTCAGCACCCACTAGAGGCCAAAGGAGCTTGGCAACACATCAAAGTGGGGCTCTTTGGGTGCTGGTATTTGCATATCTATACTGTATGGAGAATGCTGCCATTTCAATGACACACGCAGAATAATAGTTCACCCATGGCCTTCATCCAGACTCTCCAGCTCTTTCAGGCCCTGCCTGGCTCTATGGTGCCACTTCTGGCTCGGCCTGGCCCTCTGCCTGGAATCTCCTATTATCTCATCTGAAAATTTACCAGTCATGTAAATATTCCCAAGTACAGCTGAAAACCACACCCCCTCAGTCCCTCTGCTTAGTTCTATGTGAAAAGACAAAACTGGAAAGAAGAATTTTCAGGTTAAGAAGCATTATACGTTGTCCATGTCCTTAAATGTTAAGTTCCTGAAAGAAGGAGCTCTATCTTAAGTATATTCTACACTATACTTAATGTATATTCAATATCATGATCACAAAATTAAAGAAGTTAGTAAACTAACACTGTTTATGCTCCATTTGCTCTACTTAATGCTCTCTATGGCAAAAAATAATCTCAATTAAATGCACTAGCATGAGCACCAGTGGGAAAAGTTCAATTTCAAAAAATAGCCAAGTTCTAAAGAGAAGACATATGGAATACAAACTATAACTACACCTATAGATATTTGAACGATTACAGCTGACACATCTGACCATGTAACTGCTGATTACTAGATACTCTTCTGAAGACTTAGATTATAAACACAAAAAATCTATTTAAAAAATCTACATGAAGACCTAAATACAAAATACAAGGTCTATATCTGAAAATCGTTTCCCTTATTTAATCAGTCAAATTCTAAATTTAAGGTTATTTTCTAGAAGTCACAGGGAATAACACAAGAGCATTTGTGGTAGAGACAGCAACCAGCTAGCTCAACTTCTGTTCCAGTCTCCTTCTCTGCCTTCCTATATCGCAGAAGCTAGAATGCCAAAGTTTTTGTTTTCCAGAATCCCTTGTAACTAGCATTCTCAATGCAAGTTAGGTTTCACCATTAGATGCACTTCCGTAAGACCTGAATTCAGAATCAAGTTAAGTGGGAGAGAAGAAGCACTCAAGGTGTTTTTTTGCTGGTATAGATCTAGCAGGCAGCAGACAGCTTTGAAGCTAACAGTTCAGGCAGCAATCTGATTGTGAATCACAGCTAAGGTAGAATGTCCCAGAAGACAACAGGTGCTTCATGACTCTTGGTTGTGACTAAAGTGGTCAAACCAGAAGTTGGCATAGAGACCTCCTGTGTCCCCAGCTTCCTAAACTTACTAAAGGTAGCAATTCCCTTGGCAGATACTTTATTTTTTTTTTTGCTTATATAGCTAGTGGTTTCCATTACCTGCAACTGCAACACCTGTCTGAACACTTTCATGCTTTCAAATATCCAAAGTAATCTAAAGTGGACAGCACTAATTGCATACATCATATAATTCTTCATTCTCTTCTCTGAGCAGTAACAACAACAACAAAAAACCCTAGATTTTAAAAACACAGCTACTCAACACAGTGAGTCATTTTTCATTCAAACTCATTAGGATTTGATGTTTGAAAACTGTAGTAAAGAAAGGACTTTCTAACTACTTCCAACCCTTGCTTTGTTGAACAACTAAAACGGTGCCTTTCATACATCAGACCCTGAATGCATGTTAGCAACTGAGTATGGGCAGAATGATACAGGTGATTCAAACTAGTAGATAAGCCAAAAGTACATTAGTTTTGATTTGGGGGCAGCAGATTGAACTATGAGAATGTTACAGATAAAATTAAATGTATTAGCCAGAAATCTATTTACCTTATTGTACAACTAGAAACACTCTGACAGAAAATATAGGAGGCTCCATGTTAAAATCGTAGCAAATTTCTATAAAGGTTGTAATAGTAAAATTTCCCAGAATGACAGAGGATCTGATCAGATGGATAATTTCCTCAGGTTATTTCTGTTTTTCCACATATTAACGTTTTTTCCATTAAAAAAAATAAAGAACTTGACCTCAAAGGTCAGAAATACACTCACTGAGGTAGACAGAATATGCTTGATGAAAGGTCCCAACAGTACCAAGTACCTCTAGGGATCAATGCAATACTCTTCTTCCCCTGAAGTACTAATGACATGCCTTTCCATGCAAAACTATAATATAAAAGAAATAAAGCCATGGCCACCTGGCTCTCCCCTGGATGATGAATTGTCCAGTCTGGGTTCACACCTATGCAGAAAAGCAGTGGAATAAATGGGGCTTACTTTCACCTCTGTCACTTAACACAAGTCTCTTCTCCAGTTCATGGGAGAAACGGGTGGTTCAACAGATCCTTTTACCAGAAGCACGTTTAGTATAGGAGAGAAGTCCACTTCAGTTGCAAGCATTTTTCATAAATAAATTCCCACAGTCCTATCAACTTGCCAACAGATTTGAGTTTTTCCCAACTACCAAAAAAAGTAAAGGAATTTTAAATTAATATTTCCTGATTATTCAATTTGTGCAAAGCATTTTATTAACTGACAATGAAGGATTCAGCAGAATAGGGAACAAGGTCCCTATTCCCAAGAAAGTATGAGGGAGAAAAGTTCTCACACTCTTTTGTTTAATCTATGTGAAAAGCAAAAGAAAAAAATTCATTAAAGCTTAGGCAAACGGTTAGTAATCCTTCTTTGTAGGAGTTGTTGGACATCTCATCTTCAATACCTACTCCTTCATTCTTCTTAATAACTTCATGTGGCATATTTTTAAGTGAAAAACCTATTTTTAAATTGTCTCAGAACCTCATTAGTCAGCCAGAGATAGCATGATGTGTCACAATGACTACACTGAGAATCACTGTCCTTAGTGCTACGGAAAAGCTAAATGAGCAAATGAGTGAATGAAACAATACAGCTTAGCAAGCACAGATCCTCACTAAAGAACACCCACTCTCACTTGCAGCCTGTTCATCAGACACCCTGTCTAAAACTTAACCATGATTCGAACCTTGCAGATATGAATGAGGCAATTCAATTCTTGCGAATTTGAATTCTTCAGTGCAGTAGCTAAAGGTCAAGAAACTGGGTTAATGAGAACATGTCACTGGGGTGGCAATGCAGCAGGGAGTGGAGAAAATCAAAGTCAGAGACTCTTTAATTTCCACTGCAAGTGAGAAAATCAAGGCAATAATGCTGTTAGGCAATATAACCTCACTTCATTTTTTTTTAGAAACTTGATTGTTTAGTTTATGGACTGCCCGTGTCCTTTAGTGCTTCTTTTTACTGTTAGCATCATCTTTTAACTATTTCACTGGTGATTAGCACCTCTATAGAGGATGTAAATGGAAAGGAGACTGAAATGAAACTCAAGGTAGCCCAATTTCACTACGTGGCAATATATTCAGCAAGAAAGATTTATTGTAAAGAAAAGGCTAAGATGAATGGAATCTTCACCTTGGGTAAGTTCAACTTACAAACAAGCAAACTTGTTTATAAGATTAATTATAATTCTTTGCTTTAAAACAATCTTTGCTTTATAAAAATGATTCTAGTTACAACTGTCTAATAGACATAAAATCTTTGGGTTTAAAATATAAGTTAAAATATACCATTTAGCAAAATGTATTTTACATATGGTGTTTCAGGAATACACCTAAAGAAAACCTTACCTGCGTTACGGGCAAGAGTTGGGTGACTAAAATTATGCTTATTTTATTTCTATGATTGCAGGGCCTATCCAGAAGCAAAACAAAGTTCTGTGATTTAGGTTTTCAACATTAACTTTTTCCAATTTCGTACTAGGCTCTTCTTTGAATCATTAAAGTCTATAAGCAGAAAAAATAATGTGGGTCCACAAATGAAAATCTTACTTTCCATAACTATAAAATGGAAAACAAGTATCACACATATTCAGAATCCCAATATTCTAGAATTAGATGAATATTTATTTCTGTAACTTAGCTAATAACCTGAAACAACATTAACTTTCCAAATGAAATCCTGGAAAAGATAAAAGGAAATACCCCAAACAGCAAAAATAATATAAAGCCACAAGTATTTCTATTAAGAACTACCATTATACAATCCTAATAATAATCTTTCATTCAGAAACATAGTATTTTAGTAACAAGAGTGACACAAAGTTTTTTACACTCCTTCTCAATTTCAGTCAACAAAGGCCATTTGTTCTACAAAGATGTGAAGTGTCAGGTGTTTGCTATGGGAATTAAATGATTATTCTAGCCCCCATGGGGTTTAAGGCTAGAAGAAGAAAAAGTCACACATGGGAATAATCCCAGAGCCATACAGCCTACAGGAGGGCCTAAGAAAGGCCCAGGGGCTACATTAGAAAGAAAAGAGATGGTATGTGGCTGAGGTTATCAAGGAGGGCTTCATACTAGGTGGCATTTGAACTACACCAAAAAAGACAGAAATAGTATGCCAGATTTGGACAAGGAGTGATAAGGAATAGGGAGGCAGGGAGGGGTGGAGGAAGGAAAGAAAGAAGGGAGAAAGGGAGGGAGGGAGGGAGGGAGGGAAGGAAGGAAGGAAGGAAGGAAGGAAGGAAGGAAGGAAGGAAGGAAGGAAGGAATGGAGGGAGGGAGGGAAAGGAAGGAAGAAAAAAAAAGAAAGGGGGAGAGAGGGGACGTTCAAGATGGTGGAGGAGTAAGACGTGGAGATCACCTTCCTGCCCACAAATACATCAAAAATACATCTACATGTGGAACAACTCCTACAGAACACCTACTGAAAGCTGGCAGAAGACCTCAGACTTCCCCCAAATCAAGAAACTTCCCACGTACATGGGTAGGGCAAAAGAAAAAAGGAAAAACAGAGACAAAAGAATACGGATGAGACCTGCACTTCTGGGAGGGAACTCTGAAGGAGGAAAAGTTTCCCCACACTAGGAAGACCCTATACTGGCGGAGACAGGGGGGAAGCTTCAGAGCCATGGAGGAGAGTGCAGCAACAGGGGTGCAGAGGGCAAAGCGGAGAGATTCCCACACAGAGGATCAGTGCCGACCAGCACTCACCAGCCTGAGAGGCTTGTCTGCTCACCCACCAGGGCAGGTGGGGGCTGGGAGCTGAGGCTCAGGCTTCTGAGGTCAGATCCCAGAGAGAGGACTGGGGTTGGCTCTGTGAACACAGCCTGAAGGGGGCTAGTGCGCCACAGCTAGCTGGGAGGAAGTCCAGGAAAAAGTCTGGAACTGCCTAAGTGGCAAGAGACCATTGTTTCCGGGTGCGTGAGGAGAGGGGATTCAGAGCACCGCCTAAACAAGCTCCAGAGATGGGTGTGAGCCATGGCTATCAGCACAGATATCAGCGCAGACAACAGAGACAGGCATGAAACGCTAAGGCTGCTCCTGCAGCCACCAAGAAGCCTGTGTGCAAGTACAGGTCACTATTCACACCTCCCCTCCTGGAAGCCTGTGCAGCCTGCCACTGCCAGGGTCCTGTTATCCAGGGACAACTTCTCCGGGAGAACACACGGCGCACCTCAAGGCTACTGCAACGTCATGCTGGCCTCTGCCGCCACAGGCTCGCCTCACATTCCGTACCCCTCCCTACCCTTGGCCTGAGTGAGCCAGAGCTCCCTAATCAGCTTCTCCTTTAACCCCGTCCTGTCTGGGCAGGGAACAGACACCCTCAGGCGACCTACATGCAGAGGCGGGGCCAAATCCAAAGGTGAGCCCCAGGAGCTGTGCGAACAAAGAAGAGAAAGGGAAATTTCTCCCAGCAGCCTCAGGAGCAGCGGATTAAATCTCCACGATCAACTTGATGTACCCTGCATCTCTGGAATACCTGAACAATGAATCATCCCAAAATTGAGGCAGTGGACTTTGGGAGCAACTGTAGACTTGGGGTTTGCTTTCTGCATCTAATTGGTTTCTGGTTTTATGTTTATCTTAGTTTAGTATTTAGAGCTTATTATCATTGGTAGATGTGTTTATTGATTTGGTTGCTCTCTTCCTTTTTTTATATATATAGATATATTCTTTTTTCCTTATTCTCTTTTTTCTGACTGTATGTGTAGGCCTCTCTGTGTGATTTTGTCAGTATAGCTTTGCTTTTACCATTTGTCCTAGGATTCTGTCTGTCCTGCTTTTTGTTTTGTGTTTTGTTTGTTTTTTTGGTATACTTTTTGGCACTTGTTATCATTTGTGGATTTGTGTTTTGGTTTGGTTTCTCTTTTCTTTCTTTCTTTTTTTATTACTTTTTAATAATTTTTTTAAATTTTGATAACATTATTTTATTTCCTTTCTTTCTCTTCTTCCTTCCTTCCTTCCTTCCTTCTCTTTCTCTCTCTCTCTCTCTCTCTCTCTTTCTTTCTTCTCCCTTTTCTTCTGAGCCGTGTGGCCGTCAGGGTCTTGGTGCTCTGGCCAGGTGTTAGGCCTGAGCTTCTGAGGTGGGAGGGCCGAGTTCAGGACATTGGTCCACCAGAGACCTCCCAGCCCCAGGTAATATCAAACGGCAAAAGCCCTCCCAGAGATCTCCACCTCAACCCTAAGATCCAGCTCCACTCAACAACCAGCAAGCTACAGTGCTGGACACTCTATGCCAAACAACTAGCAAGACAGAAACACAACCCCACCCATTAGCAGAGAGGCTGCCTAAAATCATAAGTTCACAGACACTCCAAAACACATCACCGGATGCAGTACTGCCCACCAGAAGGACAAGATTCAACCTCATCCACCAGAACACAGGCACCACTCCCCTCCACCAGGAAGCCTACACAACCCACTGAACAAACCTTACCCACTGGGGGCAAACACCAAAAACAATGGGAACTACGAACCTACAGCCTGCAAAAAAGGAGACCCCAAACACAGTAAGTTAAGCAAAATGAGAAGAACAGAGAAATACACAGCAGATGAAGGAGCAAGGTAAAAACCCACTAGACCAAAGATGAAGAGGAAATAGGCAGTCTACCTGAAAAAGAATTCAGAGTAATGATAGTAAAGATGATCCAAAATCTTGGAAATAGAATGGAGAAAATACAAGAAACGTTTAACAGGGACCTAGAAGAACTAAAGAGCAAATAAACAAAGATGAACACACAATAAATGAAATTAAAAATTCTCTAGAAGGAATCAATAGCAGAATAACTGACACAGAAAAAGGGATAAGAGACCTAGAAGATAAAATAGTGGAAATAACTACCGCAGAGGAAAATAAACAATAAAGAATGAAAAGAATTGAGGACAGTCTCAGAGACCTCTGGGACAACATAAAATGCACCAACATTCAAATTATAGGGGTCCCAGTAGAAGAAGAGAAAAAGAAAGGGACTGAGAAAATATTTGAAGAGATTATAGTTGAAAACTTCCCTAATATGGGAAAGGAAATAGTCAACCAAGTCCAGGAAGCACAGAGAGTCCCATACAGGATAAATCCAAGGAGAAACAACCCAAGACAAATATTAATCAAACTATCAAAAATTAAATACAAAGAAAAAATATTAAAAGCAGCAAGGGAAGAGCAACAAATGACATACAAGGGAATCCCCATAAGGTTAACAGCTGATCTTTCAGCAGAAACTCTGCAAGCCAGAAGGGAGTGGCAGGACATATTTAAAGTGATGAAAGGGAAAAACCTACACCCAAGATTACTCTACCCAGCAAGGATCTCATTCAGCTTTGACAGAGAAATTTAAACATTTACAGAAAAGCAAAAGCTAAGAGAATTTACCACCACCAAACCAGCTCTACAACAAATGCTAAAGGAACTTCTCTAGGCAAGAAACACAAGAGAAGGAAAAGACCTACAATAACAAACCCAAAACAATTGAGAAAATGGTCATAGGAACATACATATTGATAATTACCTTATATGTAAATGGATTAAATGCTCCAACCAAAAGGCAGACTGGCTGAATGGATACAAAAACAAGACCTGTATATATGCTGTCTACAAGAGACCCACTTCAGACCTAGGGACACATACAGACTGAAAGTGAGGGGATGGAAAAAGATATTCCATGCAAATGGAAATCAAAAGAAAGCTGGAGTAACAATTCTCATAACAGACAAAATAGACTTTAAAATAAAAACGATTACAAGAGACAAAGAAGGACACTACATAATGATCAAGGGATCAATCCAAGAAGAAGATATAACAATTGTAATTATTTATGCACCCAACATACGAGCACCTCAATACATAAGGCAAATGCTAACAGCCACAAAAGGGGAAATAGACAGTAACACAATCATAGTAGGGGACTTTAACACCTCACTTTCACCAATGCACAGATCATCCAAAATGAAAATAAATAAGGAAACACAAGCTTTAAATGACACATTAAAGAAGATGGACTTAATTGATATTTAAAGGACATTCCATCCAAAAACCATAGAATACACTTTCTTCTCAAGTGCTCATGGAACGTTCTCCAGAACAGATCATGTCTTGGGTCATAAATCAAGTATTGGTAAATTTAAGGAAACTGAAATCATATCAAGTATCTTTTCCGACCGCAGCGCTATGAGACTAGATATCAATTACAGGAAAAAATCTGTAAAAAATACAAACACATGGAGGCTAAACCTACACTACTAAATAAGCAAGTGATCACTGAAGAAATCTAAAAGGAAATCAAAAATTACCTAGAAACAAATGACAATGAAAACACAACAATCCATAACCTATGGGATGCAGCAAAAGCAGTTCTAAAAGGGAAGTTTATAGTAACACCATCCTACCTCAAGAAACAAGAAAAATCTCAAATAAACAACCTAACCTGACACCTAAAGCAATTAGAGAAAGAAGAACAAAAAAAAACCCCAAAAGTTAGCAGAAGGAAAGAAATCATAAAGATCAGATAAGAAATAAATGAAAAAGAAACGAAGGAAACAATGCAAAGATCAATAAAACTAAGGGCTGGTTCTTTGAGAAGATAAACAAAATTGATAAAACATTAGCCAGACTCATCAAGAAAAAAAGGGAGAAGAGTCAAATCTATAGAACTAGAAATGAAAAAGGAGAAGTAACAACTTACACTGCAGAAATACAAAGGATCATGAGAGATTACTACAAGCAACTCTATGCCAAGAAAACGGACACCCTGCAAGAAGTGGACAAATTCTTAGAAAAGCACAACCTTCCAAGACTGAATGGGGAAGAAATAGGAAATATAAACAGACCAATCACAAGCACTGAAATTGAAACTGTGATTAAAAATCCTCCAACAAATAAAGCCCAGGACCAGATGGCTTCACAGGAGAATTCTATCAAACATTTAGAGAAGGGCTAACACCTATCCTTCTCAAACTCTTCCAAAATATAGCAGAGGGAGGAACACTCCCAAATTTATTCTACAAGGCTGCCATCACCCTGACACCAAAACCAGACAAAGATGTCACAAATAAAGAAAACTACAGGCCAATATCACTGATGAATATAGATGCAAAAATCCTCAACAAAATACTAGCAAACAGAATCCAACAGCACATTAAAAGGACCATACACCATGATCAAGTGGGGTTTATTCCAGGAATGCAAGGATTCTTCAATATACGCAAATCAATGTGATAATCCATATTAACAAATTGAAGGAGAAAGACTATATTTTCATCTCAATAGATGCAGAAAGAGCTTTTGAGAAAATTCAACACTCATTTATGATAAAACTCTCCAGAAAGTAGGCACAGAGGGAACCTACCTCAACATAATAAAGGCCATATATGACAAACCCACAGCCAACATCATTCTCAATGGTGAAAAACTGAAACCATTGCCACTAAGATCAGGAACAAGACAAGGCTGCCCACTCTCACTACTATTATTCAACATAGTTTTGGAAGTTTCAGCCACGGCAATCAGAGAAGAAAAAGAAATAAAAAGAATCCAAATCGGAAAAGAAGAAGTAAAACTATCACTGTTTGCAGATGACATGATAATATACATAGAGAATCCTAAAGATGCTACCAGAAAACTACTGGAGTTAATCAATGAATTTGGTAAAGTAGCAGGATACAATATTAATGCACAGAAATCTCTTGCATTCCTATACACTAATGATGAAAAATCTGAAAGAGAAATTAAGGAAACACTTCCATTTACCATTGCAGCAAATAGAATAAAGACACTAAAGACACTATAAGACACTGATGAAAGAAATTAAAGATGATACAAACAGATGGAGAGATATACCATGTCCTTGTTTTAGAAGAATCAACATTGTGAAAATGACTGTACTACCCAAAGCAATCTACAGATTCAATGCAATCCCCATCAAACTACCAATGGCATTTTTCACAGAACTAGATCAAAAAATTTCACAATTTGTATGGAAACACAAAAGACCCCAAATAGCCAAAACAAACTTGAGAAAGAAATACGGAGCTTGAGGAATCAGGCTCCCTGACTTCAGACTATACAGAAAGCTACAGTAATCGAGACAGTATGGTACTGGCACAAAAACAGAAATATAGATCAATGGAACAGGATAGAAAGCCCAGAGATAAACCCACGCACATATAGTCACCTTATCTTTGAAAAAGGAGGCAAGAATATACAATGGAGAAAAGACAACCTCTTCAATAAGTGGTACTGGGAAAACTGGACAGCTACATGTAAAAGAATGAAATTAGAATACTCCCTAACACCATACACAAAAATAAACTCAATGGATTAAAGACCTAAATGTAAGGCCAGACACTATCAAATTCTTAGAGGAAAACATAGGCAAAACACTCTATGACATAAATCACAGCAAGATGCTTTTTGACCCACTTCCTAGAGAAATGGAAATAAAAACAAAAACAAACAAATGGGATCTAATGAAACTTAAAAGCTTTTGCACAGCAAAGGAAACCATAAACAAGACGAAAAGACAACCCTCAGAATGGGACAAAATATTTGCCAATGAAGCAATTGACAAAGGATTAATCTCCAAAATATACAAGCAGCTCATGCAGCTCAACATGAAAAAAAACAAACAACCCAATCCAAAAATGGGCAGAAGACCTAAATAGACATTTCTCCAAAGAAGATATACAGGTAGCCAACAAACACATGAAAGGATGTTCAACATCACTAATCATTAGAGAAATGCAAATCAAAACTACAATGAGGTATCACCTCACACTGGTCAGAATGGCCATCATTAAAAAAATCTACAAACAATAAATGCTGGAGAGGGTGTGGAGAAAAGGGAACCCTCTTGCACTGTTGGTGGGAATGTAAATTGATTCAGCCACTATAGAGAATAGTATGGAGGTTCCTTAAAAAACTAAAAATAGAAGTACCGTATGACCCAGCAATCCCACTACTGCTCATATACTCTGAGAAAACCATAATTCCAAAAGAGTCATGCACCTTAATGCTCATTGCAGCACTATTTACCATCTCCAGGTCATGGAAGCAACCTATATGCCCATCGACAGATGAATGGATAAAGAAGATGTGGCACATATATACAATGGAATATTACTCAGCCATAAAAAGAAACAAAATTGAGTTATTTGTAGTGAGATGGAGGGACCTAGAGACTGTCATGGAGAGTGAAGTAAGTCAGAAAGAGAAAAACAAATACCGTATGCTAACACACATATATGGAATCTTAAAAAAAAAAAAATGGTTCTGAAGAACCTAGGGGCAGGATAGGAATAAAGACGCAGACATCAAAAATGGACTTGAGGTCATGGGGAGGGGGAAGGTTAAGCTGGAACAAAGTGAGAGAGTGGCATGGACATATATACACTACCAAACGTAAAATAGATAGCTAGTGGGAAGCAACCGCATAGCACAGGGAGATCAACTCGGTGCTTTGTGTCCACTTAGAGGGGTGGGATAGGGAGGGTGGGAGGGAGATGCAAGAGGGAGGAGATATGGGGATATATGTATATGTATAGCTGATTCACTTTGTTATACAGCAGAAACTAACACACCATTGTAAAGCAATTATACTCCAATAAAGGTGTTAAAATATATATATATTTCCAGAAAAAAATAAAAAAGCAAAGGGGGAGAGAGAAAGAGAGGAAGGAAAGAAGGAAGGAAGGAAGGGAGGGAGGGAGGAAGGGAGGGAGGTAGGGAGGAAGGGAGGAAAGAAAAGAAAGAAAGAAAAAGAAAATGGGAAGTGGCAAACTGCACTTTTTTGTTGTTTTTACTTTTTATTTGGGAAATTCCAAGCTTATATTAGAAAGAATAGTGTAATAAATCCACATACCTAAATTCCACTTCAACAATTATCAACACATAAACAATCTTGATTCATCCCTTTTCTCTCTCACTCCCATGTCCCACTCTCCTACCAGATTACTTTGAAGCAAATCCCAGATACCACACCATTTTATCAGTAAAGATTTAAGTATATTTCTTTAAAAGATGAAGACTCATTTTTTTTTACTTACTGTGATATCTATTTTTATATTTATGTAACAAAATATCCTAAGTGCTTTACAAATACCAACTCATTTAATCTTCAAAATGATCCTAGAAGGTAGTTACTATTATTCTTATTTCACAGATGAGGACACTAAAGCCCAGAAGGTTAAGCAACTTGACCAAGACTGGCCACCTAGTAAGTGGCAAGACAGGATTTAAATCCAGTGTTCAGGCTCAGATCAATGCTCTTAAACACTACACAACACTATACTGCCAGTAAATACTTGGTTTACTCCTTCAGAGTCCAGCCATAACTTACACAAGAGTCATTTTTACATCCTATGTTCCAACTTGTCTTCAAAAAAGACACTGTTAATCCTTCAGCCAAGCAGGAAAAGGTACAAGTGCATGCTTATTCCAATGGAATAACACTGGTTTTTTTTAGTAGCTTTAGTACATACAATTTTAAAAAAGCAATCATGAACTCTAGAAATTGCTGAATAAATGCAAGAGTAGCAAGTCATCCAGGTTCACTAATTATATATGTGCATTTGACAAGTAATGAACTATTTGAGTAGCATATTTTGATGCTAAAAGCATGGAGTTCTTAAATTATTTTTGAAAATCCTATATTATCTATTATACCACTGTATACCTTCTCATTGCAACATCAAAACGTAAGAACTATCACAGACACCACTGAAACATTAAATTATTTTGACTTGTACAAATTCCACAATTAATTTAATTTTAAGGAACCTTTAATTATAAAAACTGATGGTTTCCACAATTCTTTCAAACAATTAAGAGATTAATCAAATTAACTTAATTACTAAAATATGCTTATGTGTATATATACATATCTATACACGATATGTACACATATATTTATGGCATCTAAGTTTATACCCGAATATCTAGATATATGAAAAATACATATGTTTGCATATATGTGTATGGATGTGACATATAATTTTAAAATATAATAGAAAAACTGACATCTGATTAGGAATTGAAAAAACTGAGTTCACATTACATTAAGTTTTCAAATGAGTTCCAGAAAAAGAACTGTCTACCATAAAGTACTAAATAATGTACTTTAATAGCTACTTTAGCTGTGGTAAGAGGCCTTCTCACATTTCTTTCCTGTAGTCAAGTGACATTCAGGAGAAAAACAGAAACATTCTTACTTTTGAAAACACAGTAATAATGTCATATAACGAGAGGTTTAACATAAACGTGCCTCTGGTTTGGATTAGAGCAAAATCCTTTAGGAAGTAAAGGAAACAGCTCCTAAAGGAAAGATTTAATAATACTATTAGGAATGCTTATTTTATTGTCATTGAAGGAAAAGATAAAAGAATTTTTTTTTTTTTTTTTACTTTCTGGAGAAAGGAAAAGAAAAAGTACGTAACTTTTCACAGGTTTTAAGCCTAATAGTTAAGAACATCAGGCATTTCCACAGCTTCTAGAGAGTAACAGCTGTTCTTTAGAACAAAGGGGCTGAATACTTCTTTAAGAGATGTCGGCTTCTCACTCCCAAAACTACCTATTCTTTGCTTGGGACCAATCTCTCCCAACTTAAATAAGTTATTTTGTTATTTGCAATACCAATTCTCGACTCTGGAGACACAATTAATGCTGTCATCTCCAAGTCTTCGTCTCTTCCCCCTGAACAGTACTGATCCTCTGTACCATGCTTTACCTTTACTTAGGTCCATAGTCCTAACCATCCCATAACATACCATATAATTTACTTATTTATTATGCCAGTTGCTTATCCATCTCTGCAGTTAGAATATGAGTTCCTAGAGAACAGTAATCTTTGATTCCTTCACTGGCTTTGTTCTCTAGTTCTTAAAATACTGCCTGACACATAGTAGGTGTTCAACAAATATCTGTTGAATTTGGGATTTTAAATAACTCTTTTAATAATAGTAATATTCTATAGCAAACATTTATGGAAATGGAGAACCTATCACAGGCCAGGCACCAAGCTGTGCCCTTCATACCCATTAAAGAAACTCATAACAGGCTGGGGAAATACATACCATTTTACTGATGAAAAATGTTTCACCTACAGAGATTAAGTAACTTCACAGCAAGTGAAGCTCATTCAAGATCTTTTCATCTTGAAGTATGATTCAACTTGATTCCTTAAAGGACTACACCATTATATCTTTAAATATCCAAATACATCCAATAAGTACAACAATAAAACGTGAGTCAACAAAGTTTATCAAGTGTCTTCACAAATTATGGCAAACACAAGACTCAGACTCTAAAAGTAATTATAGAACTATTTTGCTCCTTCTTGCTATGATTATATTCCTCCCTCAATAACAGCAGCAGCAGAATTTCTGTAATACTTTCCAGTTTATAACATGCTTTACAAATATTATCAAATTTATCTAAACTATTAAAAAATATATCTATAATTCTTACTCGTCAACTGACTCCAAAGTGAGAAAGAACATCTTGTCCAAATTAGACCTGAATGAGACATGAATATTCATAAAGAGACCTCCTGAGTGGCAATTTCTATAAAATTCCGGAGCAGATATTAGTTTTCCAAATTTTCTCTTATCTGAAGAAAGTGACTAGGATAAAAACAACATGGTTCTACAAACTGAGACAGAGTACAACTGGGGCCTGCTCAGCATGCCAAGATTGGTGGAGGCTAGGCTGTCCTCCTACTGTCCCAATTATTAACATCTTAACTTCACTTTTTCTAGGAAATGCTAATAGGAAAATAAACCGAAAAATTTCCCAACTAAGAATAATCCCTTCATTCCTACATAAATTATTTTGACAATATCTAAGTTCCAATATTCACTGAGTGACTACTCTGTCCTCAGCACTATGGGAGATCCAGTGAAGTATAAGGCATAGTTTCTATCCTCAAAAAACAGCTGGGAAGATCAAGATACAAAGATGTAAAGACAAACAATAAAAAAGTTAACTGCAAAAAGAAAAAAAAATAGAAACTGGGGGATACTTTATCACCTCAAGAAATACTTGGCATTTGGTAATTCATTGCAAAGTCTGTATAAGTAATATGACTTGCAAGGTCATGTCAAATTCAACTTTCTGTTACAAAGTAGTACACTCCTAAAATCCTATTAAAATTACACTTATTCCTTAAGACCTAACTCAAATGTGACAGTCTCTGTCATTTCCCCTGACCTTCCCTCAATCCTCTACAAGGCTTTATCATTTCTCAAATTCTCCACACACTCCTTGTCACACTGACTTTCCTGATGGGCTATTAGCCAGCCATGTGAGAGCAGAAGCCATAGCCCAGACTTGTATGGTACCTAGCTTAGCAAATGTTGGCTAAATTCAATGGAATAAAGAATTTACTACTTCTAAAATCCACAGAATCTATCTTTCTGGAGAAAACATTTAATTAATACATGACCTCTGACTTACTAGAGGATTACAGTTTAAACGTTCTCTTCGGCAGATAAAAACAAGCAAAACAACAACAACCAAATATTTAAACAAAAAAGGGAAATTAGGACATATAAGTTACATAGTCACTGATACTACACTAGGGCACTGGTTGTCAAGGGAGTGCAATTTGGAAATTCATGAAGATGTTTCACAGTGACTGCAGAACCAGGAATGTTAACCATCCTGAATTTTGGGGAGAGTTCTGTACACTGAACAACTACACGGCATCCTGCATAATTTTCTAATCTTTTGCTACGCATCCATGTAGGTGAAGTTATCTGAGCTGAAGCCTAATTCTGTTTTACATATAAACAAGAATTTAGGTAACGCATGGAATTTTCTCAGAATAAAACTAGCATGTAAATTGAGAGAAGATTGTATTATACTTTGTTTTTTGGAAATTTATGAAAAATTGTTCAGCATTTGGTAAAATCAGATCCCTAACAGCAATGTATCTGTCTGTTCTTGTGACTCTAGGCATTGAGCACAAAGTGGTGAGCACATACATGATTGTGTACTGTATCACTCCATTTCTAAACAATGGGCACTGGTTCTTCCCTGACCTCCCTCCACCCCAAATAGCCCTCTCTGCCCCACTACTTATGACAATATCCGGTGCAAACTTTTGACTTTTAGCGTATAATTTTGAGTGCAGCTACCATTCTATATCTCTTTTTGACGCATATTCTGTTCTGCAAAATAATTGGCATATAGCAAGTGTTCAACAGAAATCATTTTGCTGAAGATCAATTCTTCACTTCTCATTTCAGGCAACTAGCACCAACCTTCTGCAGAACAGTGAACAATGCATGAGAGACTTCAAAAGTTTACAAGTCCCAAATGAGTAAAAAACTCCCTGATCATCAGCTAGTTCACAATGAAAATATAAACACATTATTTTTCAACTGGTCTCACCTAATATTTATTTTCAGTCATGTCTTCTTAATAATGAGGATATAGTAAGAGTCCATAAAAATTATGTGTCACCAATTTTACTTTAAACCAGTAAGGAATACAAGGGGCAATTCATTTCAAACAGATATTATTATTTAATATTTTCATAATAATGGAAAACATAATAATAGCAAATGTAAAAGTATTGAAATAGGTCCTAAAGCAAGCCATCAGAACCCTGACTGCAAGGTTAGTTCTTCAATGCATATTTATATCTTCCTAGGCACTACATCTGCACTTCCAGTAGCTCCCACCAATGGTGCCTAATTACGGCTTTATGATCCAAATGATTAGTGAAGGAAGCTGAATATCAGATATGAGCTGCTGCAGCTAAAATTATAGGACATGTCAGAACTTCCCATATTAAAAAATTAACTTGAATTAGCAGATAAAAACTACTATATATAAAATAGATAAACAACAAGGTCCTACTATATAGCACAGGGAACTGTAATGTCCTGTAATAAACCATAATGGAAAAGAATATGAAAAAGAATACATATACACATGTATAACAATCACTTTGCTATACATCAGAAACTAACACAACATTGTAAATCAACTATATTTCAATTTAAAAAAATTAACTGGAGTCCATGTAAAAGTTACCAGTTCCCACGTTTAACAAGCTGAAGGTTAAATTAAACTGAAAGTAATTGGTAATAAGTTGATTTCTGTCTTGAGGTAGCATGAAACATTTATCACCTATAAGCATTAGTTTTAATTTCTCAAACAATAAAAATAAGGTACAGCAGTAAAATATTTTAGTGATAATAACCCAGCATCATATCTCAGTGAGAACTAATGATTATCAGTCATGACATGAATCCATTTATAATTAAGTAAATGGAAAAAGAGAAAATAAACAACCAGAAAATTTCAGGTCAAGAGCTTAAGTTTCTTTGTGGATATGGGTACAGGAAAAACGTGGTTAGTATAAACTAGAGAAGAGGAATTCTAGAATGAAGCAGCAGAATTCAACAGTTAACTACATATGACAGATATAACTACCTGCTTCCCTTATGAGGAAATGCCTCTGAAGAAACAAACTCGGGCAAGAGTGAAAATCACACACTGTAGATCTTGGGAAACTTGAACTCTGCTAAGATCCTACGTGGCCAAGCAGTGAGTAAGCAGATGACAGTTCCTTGGGCATGTGGAGGATAGTACCAGATGGGGGAGTGCAAAGGAAATAGCACTTGGGCTATGTGCCAGGTGTTTTCACATACCTTAACTCAGAGGGGAAAGCAATAGCTTGTGCCCAAAAGCATTCATTCACAAAATGGTTTTCTCCAAAAGACCAAACATATGATGTTCAAATACACATCCTTAAAAAAAGCACATGCAAGAATAATTAGCCCTTGCAACTGTAGTCTGATAAATTATATAAAGGACACCAAGAAGCTTCTTTTGTTTCTTCTCATATGGCAATTGCTCTATCAATGAAAGAGAGAAAACAAAAAATTATGTTTTTCAATAGACAGAGGCTACTCCTTGCTTCATAAAGCAAGCCAGAGTTGCCAAGAAGCACTGACTTAGAAGAGAGCTAATTCTCCAGAAGAGAGCTAATTCTCCTTTCTTTCTGCCTGAAAAATTGCCTAAGTTGTGACATCTCTAACTCAATTATGCATGTCTATGAAGATGCCATTAAATAGGTGGATTTGAGTATTTCAAATAGATCTGGCAAGAAGCCATTTTTTGCTCAAAATTTTCCACTCGTTCACGCAATGCGCAGACTACAGTGTCAGGGTTGAAAACAGGAAAAATCACTTGGCTTGGCACCAAGTTCTTCAGGGCGTTTCAGTTTCTGCCCCTTGGCCTGGGCAGACCAGAGAGAAGATGGATGCCTGCCATGCCACGAGCTGTGCTCAGGATACCACTTGACACTCTCACCATGGAGGGTGGGTCCCAGGTCGTGAACCAAAGAATTCTAAAACTGATCAGCTCTAAAAGATCCTGTCTCTTAGGAAATAACACTATTCTTATTCAATCAAGAAGTACTTTTTAAAGAAACGCTTCACCACTATCACTCTTTAACAGTATAGGGGATGATATTGGGTGGAAAAACACAATCATCAGTCATGCACTGAAGAGTAATTCATGAGTTGGACCCAGTGTGAAGAAGTTTGGGGAATAATTAACCAATTTGTTTTATTAACATCTTACAACTTATGTATACATAAGAGTGGCATATGATAAAAATCTATTTCTAAAGTCTGAGAGCTTTTCCAATAACTATAAAACATAAGAAAGCATGTATTTAAATGACAGTGGATTTTTTTTTCTTTCTTAGCTTATATAAAATAATGGTGCATCTTAAAATTGTGGCATCTTTGATAGATAAAATATGGTAAATATATAAACATGCGATATATGATCAAAGGTACCACTGAAGCAGAACCCACAAATGCCGAATACTGGGATGATAAGAATTCCCTTCAACACTCAAGCATGTAAACTTGGGGCCTGTTAATAATTTCCAAAGTGGATTATAAATATGAAGTATACATTATTCCAAGAAGAAGTTAGGTTTAAATAAAAGTAAATTCAAAGGAAATGCAGAAAAAATATAATACGACAAGTATACGAAAAATACTTTGGGTGCATTTAACCTTAGTTTAAGATTAATATATGAAAGTGAGACCATGTGCCCAGCGTCTCTCCATGGCATATTACTTGAGTATCTATTAGCAGAAGAATCATGGACTAGATGAACCATGGATGTGACCTATTATAGTCTAGCACAGATGTGACTTCTATATTCCAAATATTTGAGGTTCAAAGTATGAACAGCCATATTAAAATATAGGTTTTTTAGGGGAATTCCCTGGCGGTCCAGTGATTAGGACTCCTTGCTTGCACTGCAGGGGGCACGGGTTCCATCCCTGGTCAGGGAACTAAGATCTCGCATGCTGTGCAGTGCTGCCAAAAAAAATTTTAAAATAAAAAATAAAATAAAATAAATGTTTAAAAAATAAAATAAAATATAGGGTTTTTTTTAATGAAATAAAGTAATCATGGTAGGGGCAGGGAGAGGGGTATTCTTCAATTACTTAACCAGTAACCATTTCCACAGCAAACTAATCAGAGTTATATCAAATTTCAAAAGCCATCACCTCTCATGTGAATACAAGTTTGCTTCAAATCTGTTCCAAGCCTGATCTTCAGCTCACTTGTCCTTTGGGGAGGCCTGCCCTGAAAGTCTGACTCCTATTCCTGCCCAAACCATTTCAGGCTCTTCTCCACATGCTGTGTAGATTTCCTGCTGACTTCAAAGGCTGCACTCCATGTGTGGTTACACACATAGCGGAAAACTTTTTAAATGTTTCGCCTTTATTAGAACTTACACGCACCAAAGCTTTTAAGATAAGGCCTAAAAGCAACTTTTCAAACCAGACCCCAAAAATACATTCTGTGAGTGTTTTGACAGACAATGATACCTACTTCTTAGGATCTATGTAACATCTCAGCCAATTGACCATGTATGCAGCCCTGAAAATAGTTACTGAACACTTACTGTGTGAAAGTTATAATATGGCATGCATAGGGACCTAAGGATGCAGGTAATGTGATTCATAGAAGCTTATAATGGGGCATATAAAATAATAATTGGAATATCCATAAGGCCTATTTAAAATATATAAGTGAGAGATACAGGGTACGAATTAGTGGTTACCAGTGCAGGGGCAGGAGGGGGCGAGGCGGGCAACAGGGGTAGGGAAGTGAGAGGAACAAACTATTGGGTATAAGATAGGTTCAAGGATCTATTATACAACACAGGGAATACAGCCAATATTTTGTAATAACTATAAATGGAAAGTAATCTTTAAAAACTGTAGAAAAATTTTAAAAAGAAAATGAAAATGAAAAATAAAAAAATGTAAGTAAGGTCTTTAAAAAAACATGAAAGAAAGTAAAATCAATTTAAGCTAGGAAATTAGAAAGGCTTCATAGAGGAAACAGTATGTAAACTTCAATTTACTAATTCCTCTGAATACAGTTGTGAGATCTGTGAGGGAAAGGGTAGTCATTCTCATCTCTGAATCCACAATAGCTAGCACAATCCTTTGTTTATGGCAAAGACTCAGGAAAGCTTTTATAAATTGAATTAAAATGGGAGGAATAGGAAGAGCAGAAGCACTCTAGATTGAGGAAACAGTATGGGTAATGACACAAGGGAAAGAAATTTGCACAAGGAATGTTCCAGAGAATGGTACCTACAGTGTGTGAGAGGAATGGAAGATTGATTATACTGGAAAGTAGTTGGTGACCAGATCATGGAAAGCTTTAAATGTCATGCCAAGGAGTTAGGATTTTATTATGTTGGAAAAAAGGAGCTGATGATGATTAGAGTTGTGCTTTAAGAGAACTCTGGCAAGAGTATTTACGATGATATAGACAGGGGTTGACACTGGAAGAACTGAGGCTATTAAACAAGCTATTGTAATAGAGCAGGCAAGAGGAAAATAAATTCGGAACTGAGACAACAGCAACAGAAGTGGAAAAGCACCGAGAGAGTACAAAGGCACCCTGAAGTAGAAACCCCACATTTAGTTGGTGTGGGGAGTGGAGAGTTTAAGAAAATATGAAAGATTTAAGGCTTGTTGATTAAGAGAAGAGAAGTCCATTAATACACATAAGAAATGAGCTATCCGGGGAAGATGATGAATCTATTAGTGAAAGTATGAGCATTTAAGTTGAAATTTCAGCATGCATCCGCAATATGGGAATGGGATCCAGGCTCAAGATTCCAAAGTCACCTGCCAAGCTGAACCCTGATAATGAATGAGATCACAGAGGGAGGAAGCTACTACAGGTTGTTATAAAATATGAGAAATTGCTCTTGCCTTAGCTCTAGAGGAAACTCTGTGAATATGAATGTTTCTTCCTCCTTTCTGGTAATAAAACTAAGTGATCATATTTCGCTTTTGCCCCTGACTACCAGGCTGTTTACATGCGTTCAAGTCCACTATTATGATAATTTTTATGTTTGAAAATTTTCTATTCTCCATTCTTTGGTCTTACCATAGTTACTTTTTTTTTGTCCTGCTTCTTCACTTCTAATCTTTATTGTTTCATTTTATGTGTCCAATATCTCTATAAATATTTGTTGAAATAAACGAATGAATATAGGAAGCCACCTCAAATCCTCTGTGGAAAAACAGGATATAAATAAATCTAAATTTAAAATGGTTTTATTTGCAGAGATGATAACTAACTTCTTATAAATTAAGGAAATGTTTCTCTCCAACTGAGAAAACTTGCTAGATTTTAAACATCTGTGTTTTAAAAGGGAAATTAAGGAATGATCAATTTCATTATAAAACAATTTAGCCTCGCAAAGATTCTCACTCTAAAAATCCAAGCTACATGCTAAGAAACATTTTTCAAGCAAGAATTAGAAACTTTTGGCAAGCAAAATCTGAAAATTAAAGCATCTCTAATATAGTAATGCAAAGTGTTAAGAAAATACTGTTTACAAATATTCAATTTATATACCATTTTTTAAAGAGAGAAGATACTGAATAAACAAGCCACACAGTGACGACTCAACAATAAATGTTGTACCCCATTCCAAATGGAGGTGTTTATACATGTATATTATGTATATTAGCTGTGATCTCTTTGTGCTTTTCTTGGTTCCAGCCTAATAGAAAAGTCCCTTTGCCAAGCTCAGGGGCCTCCACTTAACACTATGTTTCCACAAGTCCTGTCTGTTCTATGGACAACTAGGAGTTTGTCCTCTCCCCTGGCAAGCCTTATCATAAGCTCTGTTAGCTCCTTTCAACCAGTTACCAGGTCCTGTCCTCCTCACTGGCACAACTCCTTAATGCTCAAGCCGCTGGAGACCTTAATGGAAAATATGCAGGGTAGGTCCAAATATACATATTTTCCTTCTACGCCAAATGTATTCCTCCATTCACCCATCCATGGGTCCAAACCAGGGAACCTACAAGTCATTCTGAAGAAACATTACCTTTTGGAAAAACAGCTTTCAGTTATAGGTCTTTCAAAATCTGTCTTAAATGTTATGCCAAAAAAATGCAGCATTTTAAATAAAGCAAATGTCCTTGTGATCCTTGCATGGAGACCATCTCTTGGGCATGTTTTGCTACATGTAACTCTTTGCTTAAACACTATTTTTAAAGCTCATTTATTGAGGCGTCTATGTCCTATGTCCTAGACATTTAGACTTTTTAGACTTTGAAAATGAAGACTTTGCAAATGCAAACTTAGAAAGCCACAAAAGTTCAAGAGCCCTTGGCTTTTTGTACACACAACACTGCCTTTCTGGATAATTCTTCTGTATTCAAAGAGCTCACCAACAGTTCCACAGAGCTCTAAGAATCTCCAGTCTTTCAACATACATTTAGTGAATATCTTCTACCTGTGAGTTTCGTGAAGGCTTCCAAGAAGAGATGAAAGCTGTATCTTGAAAGGTAAGTCGAGTTAGGCAGGCAAAAGGGAACCCAAAGAGCTTTCCAGGTAGATGGGAATATGTGTTAAGCCATGGAGACATGAAAGCCCTTGATGCTTTTTCTAGGAACTCTAAGTAGTTCAGCAGGACTAAACACCACTGTGAATGGGAGGAGCAGCAGGAGAGGAGAATGGACAGAGGCAGACGGCAGATCATGAGCGAAACAGTGTATCATGCTAAAAAGCTCGGTAACAGATTTTAACAGTAGAGTAACTTGACAAAACTTGCATTTTAGAAAATCCACTTGTTTTTGACTTATGAAAAGGACAATTTCATATACATTTTGAATATACTTCTCTACTGAACTCACACTCCCATTCCCTCAGATATTCTTTGCCTACGTTTTCCTTTCTTCTTTCTATTCCTCCCTCTCCTTCCCACTCTACCATCAGTTAATGCTGTTATCTTATCAAATTGGAACTTGCCTATCCTCCCCCTATCAAGTCTATGCACCAGCTTCTTTATCCTTTAGTTCCAATGGATGAGGTGCCCCTCCTCCTCTTGTAAGAGGCTTTCCACCACAGAACCTCTGGATTCCATCCCCCTGCATTTTCCCAAGGCTTTCCTGACCCTCCCTCCTGTCTTTCTTCCCTGTATCATCTATGTCTTCTCCTGGATCATTCCCACTAGCAAACAAAAATGCTCTAATACAGGGGTACCCAACAGGGACCGCACAGCAGGTGGTGAGCGGCAGTGAGCGAGCGAAACTTCGTCTGCCACTCCCCATTGCTAGCATTACCTCCTGAGGCTAGCAAACAGCCTCTTGATTTACCTGCTACATCTTTGGTCTCTCCTTGGCTCCCTTTGCAGGGTGCCTTTCTTCTGCTTTTCTTCTTTTTCCCCTCTTTCACATATCCTCTCCTGAAGTGATTTCATCTAATCCCTAAGGTTTTCTTTTAATTGAGATATAATTCACGTACCATAAAATTCACCCTTTGGAAGTGTACAATTCAGTCATTTTTAACATATTCACAATATTTTACAACCATCAATGCTATCTAATCCCAGAACATTTTCATCACCCCCAAAAGAAACCCCATACCCCCTAGCAGTCATTCTCCATTTCCATACCCTGCCTTAGCTCCTGGCAACCTGCTAAACTAATCTGCTTTCTGTCCCTATGGATTTGCCTATTCCGGACATTTCATATAAATGGAATACGATATGTGGTCTTTTGTATCTGGCTTCTTTCACTTAGCATAATGTTTTCAAGGTTCATCCACATTGTAGCATGTATCAGTACTCTATTCCTTTTTATGGCTGAATAAAGTTTCATTTATGGATATATCATATTTTGTTTATCCATTCATCAACTGATGTGTATTTGGGCTATTTCTACCTTTTGGCTATTATGAATAATGCTGCTATAAACATTCATGTACAGGTTATTGTGTATACTTAGGTTTTCATTCTTGTCGGTGTATGCATAGGAGTGGAATTGCTGGATATTATAACTATATTTAACTTTTTAAGAAACTGAAAAATTGTTTTCCAAAGTGGCTTCACAATTTTACACTCCCATCAGAAATGTATGAGGAATCCAATTTCTCCATATCCTCATTGAAACTTGTTAATGTTCATCTTTTTCTTTTAATCATACCCATCTTAGTGCATGTGAAGTGATATCTCATCGCTGTTTTGATTTGCATTTCCCTAATAGTTAATGACACCGAGCATCTTTTCATGTGCTTATTGGTAATTTGTATATATTCACTGGAGAAATATCTATTCAAATCCTTTGCCCATTTTTAAATTGGGTTATTTGTCTTTTTATTAAGTTATAAGTGTTCCTTATATATTCTGGATACTAGTCCTTTATCAGATACATGCTTTGCAAAAAAAAAAAAAAAACGTCTCCCATTCTCTGGGTTATCTTTTCATGTTCTTAGTAGTGTCCTTCGAAGCACAATAGTTTTTAATTTTGATGAAGTCCAAGTTATCTTTTTTTTTTGGTCACTTGTACTTCCAGTGTCATAGCTAAGAAACCACTGCCGAATCTAAAGTCATCAAGATCTACACTTGTGTTTTGCTCTAAAACTCTAAGAGTTTTATTGTTTTAGCTTTTGCATTTAGGTCTTCAATACATTTTTAGTTAGTTTTTGTATATGGTTTGAGATAGCATTCCAAATTCTTTTGCATGTGGGTATCCTGTTGCCCCAGCACCATTTGTTAAAAAGGCTACTCTTCCCACCCTGCACTGAATTGTCTTGGCATTCTTGTCAGAAATCAATTGACCATAAATGTAATAGTTTATTCCCAGACCCTCAATTCTATTCCATTGATCTATATGTCTATCCTTATGCCAGTACTATACTGTTTTGATTACTGCAGTTTTGTAGTAAGTTCTAGAATTGGAAAGTGTGGGTCCTCCAACTTTGTTGTTTTTGTTTTTGTTCTTCCAAGATTATAATACCATTCTTATAAAGGGGTCCATATGAAAAAGGCAAAGAAATGTGAAACACATGGTAAATGTGTGTAGGGCATGAATCAAAGTTCAGTCAAAGCACAACAGATAACCTGGAGAAGCTGGGCCATTCAGGGCCTTTTATGCCATGCCAAGAAGCTTAAATTTTATGCTATTGGCATTAAGAGCTGAAAAGTTTTCACCAAGATAGTGACACCATTTAATTTTAATTTCATATCAATCATGCCATGGCTGTGTGGAAGTCAGATTGAAGGGTTACAGATGGGGAAGGCATTAAGTATATTGCTATAGTCCAGAAGATGAATGATGATAACTTGAACTCAGTAAACGGTTGTAGTAATTAAGCATCACTGGTAGTAGGAATTAAGCATACATAGGTGATTAACTTCAGAAATACTTAGAAAGTAAATTAAGCTGTTTGGAGATCATCAGTGACCTTGGCAAGGGCAGTTTCAGTGTACTGATGGGAAATGAAGACACATTTCTTTCCTTATCCACAGCTGCAGAAATAATAGGAGTTGTGAAAGTAGTGATTAGTAGCTCCCAAATCTGGCTGCTTATCAGGAGCACCAGAAGAGCTTTTGGAAAAACACTGATTACTCTGGTTTAACTCCAGACCCACTGAGTCAGTCTCCATGAGTGGAGCCCAGGAACCCATATTTTGACAAGTTCCTCAGGTAAATCATACACACACATATCTATATACTTGCTTTGGGAAATGTTGAGATGGACCATTCTTTCACGTATTAATTATTCCTTGTAATTCAAATCTACTTGGTTCCTGGGTTCAGAGAACAAGAGTTCAGATAGTAAAAGTTGGAAAGATAGTGAGAGAAGGAAAGAGCTAAGCTAACACAGCTGAAGAGGGCAGACGTTAAAACAGGAGAATCATAAGTAGATTTATATCATTAAAAAAATGGAAGGGAATTACATCTAATATCTTATAATAACCTATAATGGAATATAACCTGAAAAAAAAGAATCACTATGCTGTACACCTGAAACTAATGCAACACTGTAAATCAACTATACTTTAATTAAAAATTTTTTTAAATAAGTAAAAATTGTAGAGAAGTACAGGTGAGAGAAAGGATAACTCAGAAACTAAGGCACATGGGCTACAAGTATTAGTTTATCAAGCTAAGAGCATTAGTTCAAACACAGTCAGTATTATCTCATAAGTGTCAAATAGAAGTATTTCTAAAAGCCATGATCTTTATGCCCAGTACCAACCCATCTTAAGCCGGGTCAACAGTTTTCTTAGTGAAAATTCAATAAAAATTAAGTACATAAAACAGAATTGTGCAAGATACTATATTATACTGGGAATACCAGTAGGAGTTTGCAGTCTGCCTCAGGGACCACAAACTACAATAAGTCAGTCAGAAACCTTGAAGAGCTAAACAGCATGGAACTAAACTTAGGGAACCATCCCTAAGTCATCGAGAGGTCAGAAAAGGCTGCAATCTGTGACTTTTGGCCCCATCTCAACTTATCAAATTCTTATACTCTCCTGCTCATCTCAAACTCTACCTCTTTGATGAAATCTTTCCTGGACTCTCCAAAGAGATGTGATATTTTCCTTTAAGCATTCAGACCACTCTGTACCTCTAAAGACACCCAAATTCTATCTAAACTTCCATTTCCAATAATAATCATAAACACATAACTGTTGTTATGTGATAGCAAGAATCTTCAAAGTCAAGAACCTTCAGAGGCTCCACCTGCCTCCCTTCTACACCATGCCAAGAAGCCAGTCAGTCTTTAATCCCCAGCCTCTATCCTTCTGGTGATGGAATACTTACTGCTTCACAGGCAATTCATTCCATTTCTTAACTGTTCTGTTGAGCAGTCTCCCTTACGTTAAGTTTAAATCCGCCTGCCTATAACTTTCACCCATTTGTTCTAATTCAGTCTTCCAGGGACATACAGAGTCAATCTCCAATTAACAGCTCCTCAGATATTTGGAGACATCATCCTGACCCAGCCAACTACTTTCTAACAAATGCCTTGCATAAAAATTGTTAGCCTGGTTACCCTGATAACAACAGCATGGTGCATATCAATCCTGTACCCTTCTGGGTCACCAAGTTCTTTGAAGGAGCTACTATATACATAGAGCCTCACACAGTTTCTGGCATGGAGTGGACTCTCAAAATATGACTGTAAATGACTCAGTGAGTGAACAAATCCACCTGCTATTAGAATTTTCAAACGTAATCTTTCACAACTGGTTTAATCATCTACCTACAACCAAACAAGTTTATTAAACTCTCTCTGCCCTCAAAAATCAAATAAATGTAATATAAAGAAAATATAAACTCAGAAATAATTTGTCAGATATGCAGGTTAAACGAAACATCTTAATAAATAAGAAACCTCAGTGAGAGAAAGACAATTTTTACTATTTCTACTATACGTACTCTTGAAATGTCTGAGTTTTTATCACATATACATACTCCTTTTTCAATTAAAAGACAGTCAAAAAAAAAAAAGGACAGTCAATTTAACAAAATAAAAATATTAAAATTATCTTCATTTTAACTCACCTAGAGAAATAGTATAGTATAGTGTGAATTTTGCCTTCCATCATACATCCTACCACTGAAATATACAATAATTAAATAAATGACTAGAGGTAACATTAATCTAGTCCAGAGGCATTCAACAAGTTTGAGGACAACCATAGTAAGAAATACATTTTATACTGCAGCATGGTAAACATATACAAATATACAACTAATACAAAAGATTCACCATACAGTGCTTACCATCACTACCTGGAAGGTACTCTGATACTTTTTTAAGGCTGTTGCAACCCACTAAACTGATATCACATCCCACTAGTAGGTCACACCCACAGTTTGAAAACCTCGGATCCAGTCCAACATCCACCCCATCCTCAACCAATTTATTGATGAAGAACGTATGCTTCAGCTTGGATAAATGTATAGAATCACGTAGTTAGTTCATTCGTTTAGCTCCTGCTATATGCCAGCATTGTGTTATGGAAAATGATGAATGAAACACAGCTCCTGACTTCATGGAAGCTGCAAACACTTGGACAGAGAGACAAGGCAACCAACTGTACAGTAAGATCCCTGTGCAGTGAAGTATGAACGAGGACCACTGAAGAGGGGCTCTAAATCAGACAGGGAGAGCTGCGGAAGACCAGTGGGTGACAGTAAAGACCAAACTAATCCTAGCTCTCCTTGCTTTCTGCCATGTTGCCTCAGCTTATCTGCGGTATTTCTTTAACAAACATCCAGGGGACACCTACCGTGGGTGTAAATCAAATCCACCTCAAACTAGATAACTCACAAATACTCCTAACTCCCTCAGCAGTAAGATTCCACTGTGTTCTTTCTTCAAATCTTTTCTCCTCCTTTAAATATATGAAAAGAATGGACCTCAGTTTTATTAACTATGTAACAGAAACAGACACACTCACACACAAAGCTCTAAGCCTCCTCTGGATAACCCAAAGCTATTCTTACACAAAGCTTCTGAGGCATACCTAGCAACACAAAGATAATGTAATACCAAATGGAATCAGTTAACTAGCTCAGAGCTAAAATTGGAGGTTAACAGTTGTGGAAATGTCAATCAAGTCAGGATATGAAACTTTCCATTTAAAACAGAGTCACTGGGGGACTTCCCTGGTGGTGCAGTGGTTAAGAATCTGCCTGCCATTGCAGGGGACACAGGTTCGATCCCTGGTCTGGGAAGATCCCACATGCCACGGAGCAACTAAGCCCGTGAGCCATTTAAAAAAAAAAAAAGACGGCTTCCCTGGTTGCGCAGTGGTTGAGAATCCGCCTGCTAATGCAGGGTACACGGGTTCGAGCCCTGGTCTGGGAAGATCCCACATGCTGCGGAGCAACTGGTCCCGTGAGCCACAACTACTGAGCCTGCTCGTCTGGAGCCTGTGCCCCGCAACAAGAGAGGCCGCGATAGTGAGAGGCCCGCGTGCCGCGATGAAGAGTGGCCCCCGCTTGCCGCAACTAGAGAAAGCCCTCGCACGAAACAAAGACCCAACACAGCTAAAAATAAATAAATAAATAAAAATAAATTTAAAAAAGTAGCTATAAAGTCATATTTCAATTGATTCTCAAACACTGCGAATCCTGCTGTTAATCATCTTACTGAAGTCCAATTATATTTGCCATTTATAAAAAAAAAAAGAAAGAAAGAAAAAAAAATAAAATAGAGTCACTGGGTATTAGTTCAACACCTACTGCAAGAATTTTGATACTTCTCTAAGGTCTAATAGCACCAGCCACTATTATTTTTCTGTCTTACCTCCTGATCCCTTGTCTGTAGATCATTTCTGTTCCTTGGCCTTAGCTCATATTCTTGCTAAGTCATCCTGCTTCTCCAATCAGACTCTCTCAGTTGTTTTTCCCACTTCTACTTCCATCTTTGCCTACAACTTCATCTAACATTTCCAAAAGATAAAGATATGCTAAGAATGGTTTATTCCATATCACAGAATCAAATACTTTGCTTAAAATTCATTCTCTAGGAGAACATATGAAAATAATTTCAGCAAAATTCATTTTAATTCTATTATCTCTATGTTATTAATTCTACTATGTTCATTATCTCTGGTATTTGCCATTTAAACCCTAGCATGTCACTTAACTTCTAGTTCAATCTTCCACATTTCTAAATTGAAATTAATAAAACATGCCTTTACTATGCTCTCAGGGATATTGTTAGGATTAATAAAAGAATAAATGAAAAGTACTTTGGAACTCTTGGGAGGGAAGAGTATACAAACGGGATTTATGTTGTATATATCTGTTTAAAGAAAAAAAAAATACCCTCGGGTGACGCAAAATGTGGGAAATGCTTTCTTTTAAAAAGGTCCAAATATACTTTAAGTTAGTCTGATCTAAAAGTTAGTATTTTGATGCAGCTGTGATTTTTCCCACATGCACAAAAAAGAATTTGCAAATACACATTACTATCTATTCTCTCTTAAATTTGCTTTTGTTTCAGAAAATGCCCAGTCTAGATAAAAAACTTAAACTAATAGCTATCATTTATTGATTGCATTATCATAGACCAGGCACATTACACACTACTATCTATCCTGTCTCCTAAATTTACTGTTATTTTTAAAATAGTTAGAAAACATCCATTCTAGATAAAAGACTAAAGCTAATAACCATTAAATGGGTTCTGGTAGCAATTCCAACATGGGGAGGTGGTTTTCCACACCGACAATAAGCAGTACTCCGGACACCAGCCGGGTATCCTACAATTCAACTCAATTCTGACACTATCTACCTGGAGAAAGCATCAGATTTCACAGGTTGACAGCTCAGTTCCACAAGACCGCCCTCTCCTGCAACTTCAGGCACCAATCACAAGCCCCGGTTGTTAGCTGTGTTCTAACCCACCAGCTACAGATTGGATGTTCCCATGACCTCCTCCTTGATTCAGTCAACTTGCTAGAGCAGTTCAGAGAACTCAGAGAAGCATTTTACTTATTATACTACTGGTTTATTATAAAAAGATATATATAAATCAGGAACAGCCATATGGAAGAGACATACAGGACAAGATACGGGGAAAGGGTGAGGAGCTTCCATGCCTTCTCCAGGTACACCACTCTCCCCAAATCTCCACGTGTTTGCCAACCCAGAAGCTCTCTGAACCCTGTTCTTTTGGGTTTTTTTATGGAGGCTTCATTACAGTTATGATTGATTAAATCATTAGCCACTGGCAACTGGTTCAACTTGAAGCCCCTCTCCCCTCCCTAGAGGTTGGGGGTGGGGCATGAGACAAAGTTCCAACCCTCTAATCATGTGGTTAGTTCCACTGGCAACCGGCCCTTATCCTTGGGTGCTTTCCAAAAGTCACCTCATTAACCTAACAAAAGACACCTTTATCACCTTCAACACTTAGGAAATTCCAAGGGTTTTGGGAGCTGTGAGCCAGGAACTGTGAATGAAGACCAAATATATTTGAGAATTATATTGATATTTTGGTCATGTGAATGACAAAATATATATTTTTCTTATAAATCACAGTATCACAGCAATCATTTATTAAATGCTTCTTATGGACCATACGCTTTACATCATCTTACTTGGAACTCACACGCACATAAAACAATGAAGTCTGTATTATTGTCCCTATAATGCAAATGAGGAAATTAAGTCCCAGTGAAGTTCAATGCCTCGCTGAGGAGCCATGTGTGTATCCAGTGTAGAGTCAGCGGTGGGACGGACACACCTATCAGCAAAGCCGGCACTCTATCACCAGAATATGATGACTCCTTTTCAAATATTGGCTTTTTGAGGATCTAAGAAAACAAATATCTTAAGTAAGATCAGGTACCCATCAAATTACTTATTTAAATGAATTAGTCTTTTCAATTTCAAGCCAGGGAAATGATAGACAATGAGGTCCTTCAGAAGCCCTACTAAATTCTAATAGGTATGTATGTGTTATTCCCGGGGATATCATGACCTTGAAGCTCTGGGAAATGAAAATAAGACACTGTCACAAAGAAGCACTGAGACACACACACTTTAAACTCCTGGAAATAGAGAATCTTCGGCAGGGATGTTAGAAGAAAAACAAAATCTAAAGCAATCCTGTATCATTCATAAAATTCATGGACCAAATAAGTCATCCTTTTCCTCAACAATTATCTTGCCTTTCTTATTAACATTAAGAATTTAACGCAACATTAATACTTGTTGAAACTGTTAAAATAATTTCTATGACATTGATGGGCCTCACCCAAAGAATACAAACACAAAGAATATGAAACAGCAAACTGAAAGGTAAGGATTTGCTACCCAAATATATATCTTATTTATTATTTTTTTAAAGCATGCTCACTTGTTTTGTTTTTTATAAATTTATTTATTTTTATTTTTGGCTGCGTTGGGTCTTTGCTGCACATGGGCTTTCTCTAGTTGCGGCGAGCAGGGGCTACTCTTTGTTGCAGTGCGTGGGCTTCTCATTGTGGTGGCTTCTCTTGTTGCAGAGCACAGGCTCTAGGCACGCGGGCTTCAGTAATTGTGGCACACGAGCTCAGCAGTTGTGGCTCACGGGCTCTAGAGCGCAGGCTCAGTAGCTGTGGCACACAGGCCTAGTTGCTCCGTGGCATGTGGGATCTTCCCGGACCAGGGCTCAAACCCATGTCGCCTGCATTGGCAGGCAGATTCTTAACCACTGTGCCACCAGGGAAGCCCCAAATATATATTTTAATTTACAAAAAATCTCACCCATTTCTTTAAATAGTAACCTTTCCATTTATATTACTTATTGATACACAACTTTTCAGAAGCTTCCCTCGGTTTAAGCAAGGTCAATCAGTGACCAACCCAGGCACAACTTTCTAGATATGCCCACCTGGTGTGAAAATATTAATATTGTGTGAAAACATCCACTATTTCATGTAGTCTTTTCCTGGGCCCATCTGTTTCCTAAAAGTTACAATTTACTCTAGAATATATTATCTCAGCCAAATTACCTGGTCTAAGCCTGAGAAAAATCCTGTTCCCTGTCTCTTTACCCTATTGTGTATGAGGGGGAAAGAAATCATTGCTGGTCCACCATCAAGAAAAGTAATGGAGGGGAGTATCAAGGAGGAGGAAAGAGTGGTCCAATGGAAGGGAATGGGAAAAGGAGGTGGTGAGGATGAGAGGGAGGTACTTTAAAACAATAAGAGGAGGAAGAGAAAATGATGAACTGCCATGGGGCTCCCAGTTCTGAACACCAAGTTCCAAACTCAACTGTGATTCTATTTCTGACCTTGGGCAAATCTCTTGTTTCTCTGCATCCTAATGTAGCTCCAAGAAGTGAGAAAAATTAAACCAGGAGAAAGTTTCTTACAGAACCTAGTGAAAAGCCAGTCCTCACTACTGATTTAAAAAAAGCTAAGCCAGCTATGACCAAAAAAAAACAAAATCGCCAACCTGGTATTAATAAACCTTCTAATTTTCTGGAACAGTGTTTAATGCAATAACAAATCATTTAGTATCAACCTTCCCTTTGCCTTTACCCTCCTCTCTTTCTAAATACATTCTATTCTCAGGTTTGCCTTTAGAACATTTTCCCTGACATTTTGTCTTCCACTTACTCCACTACTTTAACTAAATGCCTTATTCTTAAAGAACAGAATTCCATCTCCCTTAAGTATTAGTGCCTTAAAGATCCTTAGTGAGTCTGATCTATCCCACCTATCTCAATGCATCCAGTTATATTTTTAATCTCTCCAACCTCTTTTCTTTCCTGCTACTCTTCTCTCAGGCCCTCTCCAACATACAGTGTCTCTTTGTGATTAAGTGACAGTCTAAATTCAATGCCTTGTTGTCAAGTCAGACACTGAGACACAGATCACTAACTCCCTGCTTTGACATCGATACTTCAGTACATGCAGCCTTGAGCTAAAATGATACCGGCTGCCAAATGACACCAAAATCTCAAATACTGTCTACTTTCCACTATATCACAATTCATTTTCAGAATTGTAGTTTTTCAGAGTTGTTTTCTTTTTCACAAAAATAAAGTGACATAGTATAAATTATTTTGTCCCATTTAGTTTGCATTATACCCAACTGCATTCATTTTACAAACTCTTTGAAAGTTGTGGTCTCATAGCTTATGCTGTCAGTTCTCTTTTTATATATACATCAGCTCCTATACATTTATACTTCCTTCTACATTCTTACTCAGTATACTTAGAACTCAGTAATAACATGCTCATTGACTTTCCTTGCCCACATTTCTCAAGAGTATCAATAGGAGTCATATCCAAGGCTAAATCCCAGCTTGGCACTTGCTAGCCATGTGACCTTGTACAAATTACTTGTCTCTCTAACCCTGAGTTTCCTCCCTTATTAACATGGGGATGTGAAAACAAGCTACAGAAGATACGGAATGTGTATAACAGAATCCATGCCTGCAACCAAGTAAAGCAAAGCAAATATTGGCCTCCTTCTTCCTTCCACTTTATAAAAATGTGTTTACTATAACATAATCCTTTAGAATTTTTAAATGAATGCTGAGTGTGAGAAAAAGCAAAGCAGACTTAGAGATGGGCAAAACTTTGGCCATATAGAAAATAAATTGAATTGTTCTATACAGTACATTAGCTCAGAGTTCTCTTGACTTGGCTCTGGTGGAAGAGGAAAAAAATCATCTATTTCTTTTAGCTGCTTGCAGTCCTCTCTTAAAATTAATCATAATAAGTAAAACAGCATAATTTAACTGTACTTATTAGCCCTAGCACCAAGTACTTACTACCTAAGACAAACACTAATATACTAAATATATGTCCCATTGGTAAAGAACCCAATAGCCTACCTTCTAGAATAGCTAACTACTAAGTTTCCATTCCTCCAAAGTTTTGGATGATGCCTGCCCAACTTCATTCTTAAAGAAGTTAATGGAGTACATTTTTTTGATATCTGTTAATCATAAGTAAATTTCAAAACAGAGATATCCTATGAAGTCCAGTTCACCTAGGTATATTGCTTCTCATGAATTATTAATAATTAAGTTGATTGTTATAATTAAATCCTACCAATTGAATTTGTGATAACCTAAAAGTATATTACATAATGTGAATTCAGCAAAAATATCTTTGTAATTTCAGGTTTTAGCAATTCATTGTTGGATGAAACAAAGTTTATGTTTCTGACACTTCGGTTAAATAGACCCTTGAGAACCATGAAGTATGATTTTCAACAATTATCACATTTTAATTGTTAGCACCCATTTATCTAATAACTTTAATACTTGAAAGCCATTTGTTGAAAAATATTCACTAATTCAGATGCTTGCATATTTTTAAAAATCTTTTCCCTCAATACAAACCTACTTCTGAATTAAGAAGTTTACTAATATGCATGCTTTGTGCCTAATCTTATTTGCAATTAGAGAACTCTTACCTCCTCAATTTTTAATACTCTCTTGAAATCAGTCAAAGGATTTAAGAATAAATTAGTATCCATCTAAGACATATAAATGACTTTGGATTTTTGAAAAATTATCTGGTCACGTCCATTCAACAATAGCATCAAATGGCTCACTTTTAAGGTTCTCCTGCGAAACGACTCTAATTTGATAATCAACATACCCATCTTCAGAAACCTCACAACTAAATAAATAAACCTTATATGACATTTCCATATTGAAATGTACTCCCCTCAACATAGTTACTTTATCCTTTATTTGACCCCATTAGTCAAAAAACCTATTCTACTTGTGCAAAATTGAAAGTCTATTTACCATTTAGGCTAGAAGAAAATAATGTGAATCCTCTGCCTATATAATAAGCATTGAAGAACTAATGTTTCTAACAAGTATGTCATTAAAAAACATTTACACCTTAGCAACTAGTACAGTTCTCACTTAACACCTCTATAAACAAGTTATATTCCCTATCAACACACACTTAAATAAATAACCCAGTTATATCCTAGAGCTCCCTTCAAGAATGTCTAATATAGTAAAGAAAAAAACTTATCTCTTAACTAATGTTGCTTCTGCCTAAGGGGTTGCCTCAAATCCTCCGTGAAATGAGGCAAGATAGACATACATAAATAAATATGAATGAAATTATTAACATAGCAGTTTCTTATTATTTTAGGTGGTGATTTTAAGTGTGATCAAAGAAAGAAGTTAAAAGTATTTATCAGAGGAACTGGTAAATCTCAATATGTAGGGGGTTCAATACAGCACAGAGGTTTTAGACCACAAGTATAGAGCCCAGATACCTCAAGCTGAATCCTAGCTCCACTGTTTTTATGTTAAATTTGCCTTCAGCAAGTTACTCAAAGTCTCTAAATCTCAATTTCCTCTTCTATAAAACAGAACTCTTAAGAGTACCCTCCTCTTCAGGGGTTTATGAGAATTCAATGAGATTATCCATGTAAAAGCATCTAGAAGAGTACCTGATGCATAACAAGCACTCCATAAATGTTGACCATTATCATCGTCAACATCTCACTTCACTGTTAAAAAAATAAAGGGGGGTGGTGTAAAATTAGTTGAATAAATTCTTCTGTACACAAACCAGACCAATGGGCAGACCCCAAGCCATCTAGTGAACCCCTATATTCAGACCATGAGTCTCAGCTTCTATTCATTAGACCTTAAGCTGCCTCTCACTGAGAGCATTATATCTCATCTGAACACCCAAAAGAACAATCTGGTTACTCACACTATATTACACTAATATGTAAATTCATCACTTCAGCAAGAAAATTCACAAACAAGTAGTTCATTCATGATTCATTTTATTCATAATAATCTCAAACTTGTCACCCCCAAAATTGGATTTTAGAGCTACAGTTAAATGAAGTAACACATTCACATCCAACTTCACTCAGTGGTGTCAAAAAAATCAATATAAACAAACAAACTGAGAGGAGAAGAGATGTTTAGTCCACTAAACATGGAATGTTAAATATTAAGGAGAAAATGCATCATTATTTTGAAGACCAGCTTAAATGATGAGCAAATGCTTAATTTACACAGGTAATGACCCCTTGTTTTATGACTGCGTTCAATAACTGCACAGAGGTCAGAGTCTTAAAATGAAAACAGCTACATGTAAAAGAGGAACGTTTCATTCTTAAAGAAAAGAACCTTATCTTTATTGGAAAATTTCTGGATAATAAAAAGATAAAAGGTTATAGTAGAATACGAGTAGTTTTTTCCACCTAGGATGAATCTCCTAACAAATTAGAGAACTCCTTTTTCCCTAAGGTTGGTTTATAATTAGAAATTAGATTCCTCAATAATTCAATGACCAAAACCTTTATTAAAGTCAAATGACCTTTTTAATTAATTTTCTCCTAATATATAAGCTCTGCTGGCAGGTGTCATCTCTACAGATAATAAAGCATTGCTATATTTACTAAATGAGTTTTTCCCCTTATGTCCATCCTTTTCTTTAACTTGACATTCTTACAGTAATTAATTATTGGTAAAGCTTTAAAAAGTATAATAAATTACAGATGTATTCTGGTAAATGACGTCCCTATTTTTCATTCTATCATAAAAAATGTTCAAGCTACAATATTTCACTCTTCCAGATTTTTTTAAATTCTCATTTGAAAAGAGGATAGCTAGTGAGGAAAAATGTTTACAATTTTATTACAGCATTAATGAATATATACAGGATTTGAAAATCTGAAGAACAGAATTAAGATACATGCATAAAATTGACATTAGCTTCAAAAGCTCTTGCCACAAAAAGTGCATTTATAAAACAGACTCATTCAACTAAATATACGAAAGATGCATAAAATATGGCCACTGCATTTGAATTACTTACAATTTTAATCTTTAAGTATTTGTTTAAAAAACAAAAGTAGCTAAATGACAAGTAAGGCATCCTGTTAAATTCTCGGGAGTTTGAAAACCCAAAAATACGTTGTCATCAAACCTCACCTTCCCTATAGACACTTTAAATTTACGGAATTTCACTGGCAATAAATCAAAGAGAGTAAAACCCTTAAGTATGTGACTGTTCTGTGTACATGTGTTAAATCACATATTCATCCATCACTTCACCATAAGTCTATGATGACGTAGGCAAAATGCTTTACCATCACTTTTCTCATCACTCAAATTAATGATAAAACCAAGCAAAGTGATTGACTTAGTCAAAGATACCAGCCAACTGTCAGCAATTTTACTTTTTTTAGTTAGGTTTCTTAGCTTTCTAGTTCAACAGGAAAAACAAAAAACAAAAAAACCCCTAAGAGTATCATCTGAGAGAAAAGAATATACACTTTATGGATACTAGCATTCCCAAAGGAGATATGGGAATATCTAAATTTTACACATCACCAAACACTAACAAAAAAAAGAAGAAAAAAACAAAAAAAACAAAAAACAGGAACTTTCTGAATCCCAAATAAAAAGAGTAAAGTACAATCTCTGTATTGTACCCTCTCTGGCCCACTCTCTCGGCCGTTGTACATTTCTACCTGGTTTACTGCTAGGAAACAGATTTCGGCTTTCATAATGCTTTCTAATGGGCTTTTTTTCTTAGCAAATGTCTACACTGCTCAGGCAAGGCCGTTAAGGTAACTTAATCTCTCATGAATTGCTCAATGGAAAAAATGCTGATTCCCAATTTAAAAATTAATTCTTTAGCTTTTTCTTAATTAAGAGTAACTACGAAACCCGTAACTATAATTTAGATTCAGCGTGTTAACTTGAAGGCTGGCAGGACAAATAAAAGCTTAGGGAACCGAAGATGATGCTGGGGGAGGGGGCGCAGAGAGAGTGCGAGAAAGATGCTCATCCCTTCCGAGATGATGCAGGAATGACATGGCACCTGGACAACACAAGTCCACGTCCACCCCCCCCCCCCCACCTCAGAGTCTGTGCCTCGGTTTCTCTGACATATGCCTGGATCTGTGAATAGGCGCACACGCGAACACACCACCTTTTATTCTTCGACTTCTAGAGAGGAGAATGGTGGGGAAGCGTCGCGGCTTAAAGCCTCACCACAACAAACGATTTCTTTCTCCTCGCACCCCGCCTCCCCTGCTAGGGGCAGGCGACGACTGTCTCGAACAGTAGACAGCTGACAGGAGCGGAGAATCAGGGCGAGAAGGAAAGCATCTCGGGGCGGGGGGGGGGGGGGGGGGGGGGAGGGGCGGGGAAATAAACCCCACAGCCTTGCCGAGAGCCTCCGGGAGGCTGACTAGAAAAGGAGGAGGATATTGAGCTGGGAAAACAGAGAGGGGGACTGCGAAGCTCCCGGGCGCGCGACGCACCCAGGCTGCCCGGGGCTGGCGCACATCGGGCGGGGGAAGTCGATGCCGGGGCGGACCCCCTCCCCCGACTCCCAGACCGGAGGACCAGGAGGAAATGGCTTTGTATAGCAGGATGAAAGGCAGACAGGGGGGCCGCCAGGCGGGGAGGGACAGAGGATGCCCGGAGCCGGGACGACCCCGCCCGCCTCACAGACACCTCCGCTCTTCCCTCCGTTCCGCCGCAGCCCCTGGTCCAGCCTCGCGCTCCCGCCATCCACGCTCGAACGGCCCGGAGTGGGGTCGCCCCCACCCCCACCGCCCCACCCCCGCGCCCTGCACGCTCACCTGCCCACGAAGTTCTCGAGCACCGAGCTCTTGCCGGCGCTCTGGCCGCCCACCACGGCGATCTGCGGCAGCTCCAGCAGACAGCTCTGTCCCAGCGAGGAGAAGGCGTCCTGCAGACGGTTCACCAGAGGGATCAGCTCCTCCATCTCCCGGTTCCCCATTGTACCTGCGCCGCCGGCTGCCCGCTAGACCCTGCTAGTCTCTGCGACCTGGCGGGGAGCCGGGGCCGCACAGCCCTCGCCGCCGCTGCCGCGCTCAGTTCAGTCAGCCGGGTCCAGTCAGACGTCGGATCCCGCCACCGTCCGGCCTCTAGTGCGCTCCTGACAGCAACGGCCCCAAAGCGCGCCTGCGCAGGCGAGCGGGGGCGTGGCCTGGCCCCGCGACCGCCCCGCCCGCGGCGCGCTGGGCGTCTGCTTTGCCCTAGTATTCCCAGCCTGACATCCCAGAGCGGCGCGCACGCACTGCCTCCCAGCTGCGGCCAGATGCCACCGCCTCTGTCGTCTGATTTCAAGGCTCAGGAGCAGAGTTACAGCACTTGGTCAGGGAATGGCATAAAATCAGCAGCAGCCGGCGGCACTGTTCCCTTTCAGTGGCTACAAAGCCAAAGTCCAGTGGAAAGCCCTACCACCGGTAAGAAGTCAGCACTGTCGCCAGCGGCAGCACCTCGGCTGCCTCCACCAGTGCACCGCCTCCAGAGTGCACCTCCCAGAAGGAAATCTCTCGTTCTCACGCCCCACTCCAGAACCCTGGCTCTTCCTGGGGTAGCCGGCCTTTTGGAGTCTAAATTCTTCAATCTGACATCCATTTCAGGCCCTGCGTAGTCTGACCCTGCTTAATCGTTCAACTTTAACGGCTTGGTCCTCCCGGCCCCATCTAAGGAAAGGTGGAGTCCGTCGCGCTTACCCCGCACCACTCCTCTTCAATCTACCAAGCTCATTCTGTCCTTTGCGACCTCTCATGCCATTTCTCCTCCTAATCTCCTTCTATAGGCTCTATCAATAAACATGCACTCTGCAGCACCCATTCTCTTAAGTTTAGCAAACTGAGAAGAGACTGTACGTTGGGTCCTGTGCCTTGTGATGGCGACACAAAGGATAAATGCATGCTTCCCTTAGCCTCCTTAGAGGGATGCTCTTTTCAAATACTGATACTCCTCAGGATTTAATTCATGGACCTTTTAGTCTACCTGAGGACTTCCCATGGCTTTAACTACACAAAATGGCTAGGGACTACAGAATCTAAATAACTAGCCCACCTCTCTCTTCTGGGCCTTAGACTATATTCCCGTTGGTCCTAGACCTCACTGCCTGAATTAATTTATCCTCACTTCTGACTTAATTTATTCAAATCTGAACTCATCTTTTCTAGTCTCAACATTTAATGCTATAAATTTCCCTCTAACCATAAAAATACTTGTATAAAAATGTCCATTATAACCAAAAAACCAAGAACCCAAATGTCCATCAAAAGGTGAATGAATAAACAGGTGTGATATATGCATTCGGTGATAGATTCTCAGCAACAAAGAGGAGTGGATTCTGATACAGCAACAGCTTAGTTGAATCTCAGATGCATTATGTTGAATGAAAGAAGCCAAAGTACGAATTGTATGATTCCACTTATGTGAAGTTCTGGAACAGGCAAAACTATTCTACAGTGACAGAAGTCAGAGCAGTGGTTCCCTTTGAGGGGTGGGGATTGACTGCTAGAGGCACGAGAGACTTGTGGAGGTGATGGAAACGTTCTATATCTTGATTTGAGTGTGAGTATACATTTACCAAAACTCATCAAACTAAACATTTAAGATCTGTGCATTTCACTGTAAATTATACTTCAACTTTAAAAAAAAAAAAAAGAAGAAGAAGAGAAAGACAAAACAGAACACATCATCTTCTCCAAGGTAAGTGGGATGTCTGCTCAACAGACAGCAATGTCTGCTTTTTCTAAGAATCACTCCTCCATCTACCATATGGTTGAAGCCAGAGCAGTCATGACAATAAAGTGGCATTAGGGCAACTAACTGTGCCGTGGCCACAGCCTCATGCGCCAGGGGAACACTGACTCAAGCTGTATCAATCAGAGCCCTTTCCAAGTACTACAGAATTCAGAGAGAGAACTATGGAACTATGGTTAGTAATGTTTTCATCTACAGAAGGGAGATGCAAAAGATGCTGGTCTTCAGAGAGAGAAAAATTAAAAAATACAGAAAGAGAGGAGCAGAGAGAAGTCCTAAGATACTTGTGTCCTCATTCTAGTTAATTTCTGAGGCTCAGCTACAGAGAGTCCCACCCAGTCCCAGTCCAGAATCTGGAAGTCATTCTAACTCCCTTTCTCTCTTTCTCCCTCATCCCCTACCTCAAGTTGGTTCCCAAATCATGCCCTTTCTGCCTCCCTGGAACCCATCTCCTCCTCCTCATTTTTGCTGTCAGTGCCTCATTTTTACTGTGATTGGTTGAACAGCCACCTTCTATGCTTCCCATGTATAGGCACCCTGAATAGATCTTCACATTGCACTTGACATGTTGCATTGAGTCTCTAATTTACATCTTTCTCTTCCACTAACATAGTAGGCAGAATAATGCCCCCCCCCAAATTATGTCCACATTCTAATCCCTAGAACCTATGAACATCTTACCTGACATGGCAAATGAGACTTTACAGATGTGATTAAATTAAATAGCTTTGAATGGGGAGATTATGCTGGATTATCTGGATGGGTCCAGTTTAAGAAAAGAGAACCTTTACCAGCTATGTCAGAGGGAGACATGACTACAGAAGAGTAGTTACAGAGATGCAACTTTGCTGGCTTTGAAGATGGAGAAAGCGGGGACCACAAGCCAAGGAATGCAGCCTCAAGGAGCTGGAAAAGGCAGGAAACAGATAATCCTTATCCCCAAGAGCCTCCAAAAGGACCACAGCCCTGCCAACATCTTGGTTTTAGCCCAGTGAGACTAGTGTTGGACTTTTAACCAACAGAACTGTAAGATAATAAATTTGTGTTGTTTTGAACCACTATGTTTGTGGTAATTTGTTATAGCAGCCATAGAAAGCTAATACAACTAATGACAAGCTCCTTGAAGGCAAGATCCATCTTTGTGATTCTCAATGCCTAGCACAGTGCTTGGCACCTAAGACGACCACAGTCTATTGCAGACAGACATAAATTATTACAACACAATGTAATAAGTGTTCTAAGGGTGCGATGGACTGAATTGTCTGCTCAAAATCCATATGTTGAAGCCCTAACCCCCAGTGTAGCTGTATTTGGAGTAAAGAAGTAAGTAAAATTAAATAAGGTCATAAGAGTGGAGCCTTGATCCAATAGGATTAGTGTCCTTCTAAGAGGAGACACTAGAGAGCTTGCTCTCCTTCTCTTTCTGCCACGTGAGGACACAGTGAGAAGACAGCCATCTACAAGCCAGGAAGAGGATCCTCACCAGGAACTGAATCAGTCAGCACCTTAGTCTTGGACTTCCAACCTCCAGAATTTTGAGAAAATACATTTCTGTTGTTTAAGCCACCCAGCCTATGGTATTTTGTTATGGCAGCCCAAGCTAAGACACAGGGTTTGTTTAAAGGAACACGAGATGGAAATCTGAGAGTAACAGTTCTGTCTGGAGAGGGTCATGGAAGTTTCAGAGAAGAGGTGACTCTTGAGGTGAGCCTTAATGAGTCTGTCCTGCACTCGGCTATGTGCTGTGAGGAATATAAAAGATTCAGAAGCACTCATCCTTGCCTCGAGTATCCTGCACTCCACTCCAGGAGACAGTGCTACCATGCATTAGAGAATGTATCATCCTTAGATAAATTTGAATTTCATGTGCACTGAAGCAATGCCTGTCATCTCGATTCTCTAGAACTTAGGAAAAGTCAGTCCCACCCACCTCCTTCAAGAAATCATCCTGAACTAGTCTTGTTAATTGCTTTCCTTCTTTACTTCCCATTTCCAGAATCAATCCTACAGTAACATGGAATCAAGACAAATTAAACACACAGAGACACACTTGACACCATTTGCTCATAAATTACTTTGGATAAAACAACTAACAAGGGAAAACTTGAAAGCAAAAAGCAGGGGGAAAATTTTGACAGGAAGACAACCTACACCTTTGAGAGTGAATGCAAAGCTGAAAAGGGGAGCCTGGTCAGGCACCCCAGCTTCCTGACTGTATCACACGATCATCTCAGCCCTGTTTCAACACCAGTAATTAATGCCAACTCTTGCTCTCTAACTATTACACTTGTTTCCACACCATCTTCCTAGCAAGGCAGAAGATTGCAAAGGTTAACAGCCTTTTTTAGGCGTGGCTCTCTAGCTAAGAAATTAGAACTTTTTATAAACACTTCAGAGTTCTTATACTTAAATGAATGTTTTCCTTCAGGGTCATTTTGAGAAGCGACAAACTTACTGCAATACCTCCACGCTTCATACAATATCAGTGGAACTCCTTTGAAATTGATGCACCTTACCCCAAAGTTCAAACTCAGTCACACATCGTTTTAGATGAACAGAATGTTATCCACATTGATCTCCTACCTCATTCATAGGACTTAGCACCAAATAACTTTTGGCTAATTTTAAGAATATATATCTATATACACAGGTATACACATATTATATGGATAGATTTTTTTTTTTTTTAATATGCTACAGGCTTGAAGGAAAGCTCTAAGAGAGGAGTTAGAAAATTTTGAAGTGGTAAAAACATCCCTAGAAAAATGTTTAACCTCTCAAAGAACAGCACATACTTGAATATATGAATTCAGGAATTCATTTTTTTAAAACCAGTCAGATTACTGCAAAGTCATATACCATATATTTCTCACAGTGCCTAGCTTGGTGGTCAATAAATATTTATGAAGCAGAACTGAATAAAAACTTAAGCAATGGGACTTTCCTGGCGGTCCAGTGGTTAAGACTTTGCCTTCCAGTGCAGGGGGTGTGGGTTCGATCCCCCATCAGGGAGCTAAGATCCCTGCCTTGGGGGCCAAAGAGCCAAAACATAAAACAGAAGCAATATTGTAACAAATTCAATACAGATTTTTTTAAAATGGTCCACATCAAAACTCTTTAAAAAACTTAAGCATTTGTCATGTTGTCCATTGTGAGCATCACTGCATAAACAATATTCTTACTCTGTGTACTATTTAAGACCTATTCGAGGCCTTCAGTTCTTTCTCTAAAGGTTATCTCGTGGATAGATTTTAGATCTTACTGCAAATCATCTTGTCTGTGGGCATCTTTTGAATTCTGTAAACCCTGTGAACATCCAATATAGGTATACAGACTTTCAATACTGTAGCCATTGTAGTTGACACTTATGCCTCTCAGGGCTTCTCTCCTTTAGTCTGGGGTAGGGGGGAGGGTGGTGGTGAGAGGGCAAAGACTCCCAGTTTTATTGTCCATATTTTTCATCAGCTGTCATCAGAAGCAAAATAACTCTGGAAGCACCACTCCGTATGACTTCTGTCAATTTGAGATCCGACAGATGGAAACTCACCAGTAGTCTCATGGAAGCATGGATAAATCTACACACATGCAGAGCAGAAATAACAGTAGGCAAGTGTAAAGTATTAAGAGAGAAGGGTTAAGGAGAACTCTCTATATCGCTTAAGTCTGATTTAGCAGCCAATTTGTGCTTCTTTCTATCAAGTAGGTATAACTGTGTTCCCCTGTAAACATAATCCATATATACTAAAGTTAGATATCACATAGGACTCCTTTTAAAGGTGAAGGTCCCTCTAATGCTTCTTAATTCTCATTTATTGAATTGTAAATCTCTCTCTGTATATATATGTATACACACACACACACACACGTATATATATAGAATTATAATAATATCTATTTAGTAAGCTATAAATGGCCATTTAAAATGTTTATGAAGACTTTTTAATGACACAAAGAAATGCTAAGAATGAAATATTAAATTTAAAGAGCAGGGTACAAACTTTTATATAAAATATTACCATATCTACAGAAAAGGCCATGTCTAAGAAAAAGAACTGGAAAGAAATATACCCAGAAATTTAATGTTATTCCCTATGAGAAAGTATGGGGAAAAAATTACTGTCCTTTTCCTTTTATTTCTCAAATTTTCTACAATGAGCATGTATTACTCTTACAATTTAAAAAGATGAATAGGGACTTCCCTGGCGGCCCAGTGGTTAAGAATCCGCCTGCCAATGCAGGGAACACGGGTTCGATCCCTGGTCCAGGGTGCCGAGGAGCAACTAAGCCCATGCGCCACAACTACTGAGCCTGTGCTCTAGAGCCCGAGAGGCACAACTACTGACACCCAAGCGCCTACAGCCCGTGCTCCACAAGAAGAGAAGCCACCTCAATGAGAAGCCTCTGCACCGCGAGGAAGAGTAGCCCCCGCTCACCGCAACTAGAGAAAGCCCGCGCACAGCAACGAAGACCCAACGCAGCCAAAAGTAAATTTTAAAAATGTTAAGAAGAGTTAAAAAAAATTAAAAGTTGAATAAATGCCATTTGATTGACCCGTAATTGGTTTACATACACACCAGCTTATCAAAGACAAAAGTGTTGCATAATGTAAGGTTAAAAGACCTTTGCAAATAGAAGCAGGAGAGTCCTCAAGCTTCCCTATCCCCAAAACTTTGCCACTCAATGGCAGTGGATAACTAGCTAACTATAACTAAGATTTTTAACTGGGAAATATTTCTGTCTGATTTAAACAGCAAAAATGTGAGATGCCCAGGCCACCATGATCACATGGACTATCATTAGCCAAGAGTTCATTCAGTACACAAAACGGCAGACTATTCACAGCTGTAGAAAAGTAGTTACATGTACTGAATTTTGTTTACTTAAAGCATAGGCCATAATCTATGGAATCAACAAGCCAGACATAGAATATTACATCTTATATGAATACATTTATATGACATTCTAGACAATCTGCATTGACAGAAGGCAGTCTGGAGCTGAGGATGGGGATGGGGGACTAGGGCACATGGAAACTATGTCTTGATTGTGGCGGTAGTTACGTAGTTGTATATGTTTGTCAATACTCATTAAACTGTACACTTAATATTATACTGCAATAAAAATAAATGGCCTCTGGCATTTATGCAATGGTAATACATGAAAATGGTAATACAAAGTATGATAGTCTCAGTCTGGGGGCAACCTAAGTAATAGCCACAATCCAAAATAAAAATATACCTAATCCCTTCCCCAAGAAGCTTGTAATGACTCTACAATTCTGCCAACGTAGAGTTATTCTTATGGGATCTCTGAGTATTATGTTAATGGGAAAACATCACTTGGAAAAGAGAAAAAATTACCTTAAGCCATTATCAACTATCTCTTAGAAAAGATTACATTACAGCAGTGCCAGCTTAGAAAGGGGGGTCTGGGACTGGGGCAAGGGGACAAGAACGGGGAGGACCTCATACACACACCACAGTGAGAGTGCCCTAAGACAGCTTTGCCTGATTCACCGGGTCTCCTCTCTTTTATTTTACAGGAGAAGTATAAACCTCAGAAAAGTACGTCCATGATCATACACTTGACACCCAACTGAACCCCCTCCCTCCTGGACCTTTGGCCAAAGACGGTGGTGACGAATAACACTGAGAGCTTTTGTTACTGCTTTATAGCCTCAAACCATTTTCACATCAGTTATTTCATTAGATCAACACAGCTACCTTTGAAGTAATAACCAACAGTCAGATAGCAACACCATTCCCTCTTCCATCAAGGAAACAGAAATTGGAGAGATTAGGAGGCTTGGCCAATGCCACACAGCTAAGAACTACCAGAGATGCTCTCTGATATGCTTCAAGGGGCCATACATGGATCCCTGTGGGAAAACCTTGAACCCAGGAAAACATAGTACCTGCATTTGCCAACCTAATATTGAGATTGAAAAATACATGGTAAACTTATATGTGGAATCTTAAAAGTGCAACAAACTAGTGAACATAACAAAAAAGAAGCAGACTCACAGACCTAGAGAACAAACTAGTGGTTACCAGTGGGGAGGAGGACAGGGGCAATATAGGAGGTGGGAGAATGGGAGGCCTAAACTACTGGGTGTGTATTGTACAACACAGGGAATATAGGCAATATTTTGTAATAACTGTAAATGGAGTGTAACCTTTAAAATTGTATAAAAAATTTAAAAATAAATATTTTAAAATGCACAGTATTGTTTGTGACCAAAAGCAGGTTTTATCTTTACATAAATTATTTCAACTGCCGTGACCTTAAGTCAGCAGACTGGGATTCAAGTTCCTGCTGGCTGTGTGATTCACTCTCCTAGCCCTTAATTTCACCTATAAAATGGGTATATTAATGTCCATTCCTCTTAATGCACAGAACTGTTGTGAAATCAAATAAATAATGAACACTAAAACATTCTAGAAACTGCACAGTACCAAATGACTATTAGACGTTTTATTTATAATTACCTAAACCTACACAGGGATTGTAATATGTTTTATTAATAACCAAAAGGTTTTTAATTAATTTTTAAATGATTTATGTGATAAAGATCTATGTGAGAAAATATCTTCAAGAATCTTACTATTCATGGATCTCATCAATTTTAGGATTCTTTCATCTAGTAAATAAGAATTGTTGAAGAGTTCACTCTTAGGAAGAGCCCAGAAATAACCAAACAGAAAGTGTAGGTGAAAGTAACAATTCACTAGGAATCAAGCATGACGAAGTAATGGAAAGCAAAATGAGTTTTCACAAATAGGTAAGAACATCCAGGAAGCAGAGAGTTAAGAGGTGGCAAAAGTGAGCCAAGATTGACTTTGATGGAGCAATTACAATTAAGCTTAATTCCTTTACAACTTTTGTGTACTCCATGTATAGCTGAAAAGGGCTTTAAGTATTAAGAGAATCAAGGTAGCCAATGACACAAGTATAATTTTCAGATTCTCAGTCAAAATTAGGCAAAGGAACCCGGTATCTCTGGAACCAAGGATCTCCAAAAATTCCCACTCCCTGTGGAAGCCTCCTTTTTACTTTCCTTGGTGACCATTCAAGCAGGACTCCCACTCTACACTGTTTCCCTCAGCCTGCTGACCCTCCACCCAGCTAGCACCCTCATTTGTCTTTGAAAAACATTTGCAGATCTAAGAATTAGTCCTGTATCAGGTCTGCCAAAGAGCAACTCATTGTGAGAAGTCAGTACCCTGAGGTCTCAGAGCTGAACCTGAAAAAAGCATCAAAACAGTAGACCCTTGATTTTACCACCACTTCACTATTCCATGCACCAGTCACTAGGATAAAATCTTCTCTGTACAGCCCTATAAGGCCTTCAAAAACTTCTCCTTTTAGAGTAGCTGGAGGAAATTTTTTTTTTCTCTTTTCTTCCATTCTCTCATACATTTTAGGAGTATAAATGCTGGCTGATATGTGCTGAGAGAATAGAAAGAAAATCACATAAAAGGTAATAGGCAGCTTTGACCCCATCTCCCTTTTATGCAATTTATCTCTTTTTATTGGTAAAAATTTCCAGAAAACACCTTATTGCTGAAGAAATATGTTCTGAAAAATAAAAATTCAACTGGGAAGACTGAATCCCAAACTCAGTGTACAATGCCTCTGATTCCATTAGGGCATGCTCTACTTATATCTTACTGCAGGACAGGAATTTTTCACACACACACTCACACTGAGAGAGTCCCTTCAGGCTGCTGACATCTGCAAAACAACAGCTCTGCCAAGGAGGCCATGGCAGCAGCAAGAAAACAATTATGCTTTCTGTGAATGAGTGTGCATATGTTTCAGATGAGCCATTTATCACCTATACTAATACAATTTTTTTCTTTTTTCCTTCTTTGTCCTTTTAAAATCAATTTTCAACAGTGGCTAGTTAGAGAAGGATCTGGCTGCAGTGTTGGTGTTGGTCCTCCATCCACTGACACAATTTCTCTCACAATCCAAAGGGGCTAGACACCGCAATGGAATGGCAAAATTTCCCCTTGCCAAGTCTTTCATGCAACAGGGATGGGCTCTTCAAAGATTTTTCTGTCCTATCCAGATGTCTTGATCCAAACAGAACAAGAAAATCAGAGAGGTCTCTTTTAGGGCAATCAGTTAGAGAGTTGATGGACAGTTATGTCTAATCTTGCCTTGTTGGCTGAGGGCTCTTTTATTATCTGCTTCTCCTCTCTGTTCCAAAAGTTAGATCCATTTTAGACAGGAGAGAACTAGGACACACACTACCTGCTGCAGGCAGAGCCCTAGTTCATGGAAACAGTCAGTCAGAAGCAGACAAGGGAAAGAACGTTCTCATACTATCATTAATAATCTCTGCATTAAATATGGGTCCTGTTATTTTCATCAGTCTGGTCATCTCTCCTATCTCCATTTCCCCCCTACTGCTGAACCCCCTCCACTGTGCCCTCTGCACCCCACAGTCTATTAGCAGTAAATTCTCTTCTATCCTCAACTTTTCTCCAAAGTTACTAACAGAAACCTGGTTCTTCCTTGAGGACCCTGTCTGCAGACTACTGGAGTAGTCTCTAGTGGTAGCTGTTGTCTCCTTCATGTGTCCTAAATTCTTAGGACTAAAAGTGAGGTAGGTATACTCCGTGCTCCTCATTGCTGTTTCTAAATCATTCTCTTTCCCTTTCCCTAAAATTTTCCAGTTTTGAATCTATATCTCAGTATATTATCACCCCCCACCTTGCTGTAGACATCTACCAACTTCTTGGTCATTCTCCCTCATGTTTCAAGGCCACTGCCACTGCCACTCTAACAACATGCTTGTCTTAATTCTTAGTAATTTCAGTTCCATGTTGATGATACTTTCAACACTGTTCTCTTTGTTCTTCCATCCTCCCCCGTCCAATGATTTTGTCTTCTATTCTATCTCAGTCCATCTACCCTGGGCCAACCCCTAGTCCTTGTCATTACCAAAATCTACAGTCACCCATAATCTCAGATTCAAACATCCCACAGTCAGACCTCCATCCACTTCTCTTTCCAGGTCACGCTCTATAGTATCTACCTGCAATAATCTGTCAGCCCCACTAGGGCCTACAATCAATTAATTCTACCATCTGTTCACTGTTCCTCACCCCATCATGTCCTCACTTCCCTCATCCTGTTTAAATGCTGTGATTTGTCATTATAAACACTATCTTACTTATGCCCTCCACCCTCTTGCTTCTCTCTCAATTTATAACACATAGCAAAACCCAGCCCTGGGAAAATCCAACTCTCCTCCTATTCTGTGCCTGCACCTGAGAAGCAGAATGTGGCTAGAAAAAAAAAAAGCACCATCATGTTGATAAGGAACCACTTTAAGTTAATATCACTGAACCTCAAAAAGACCTGGCAATCCTATTGCCTTTCCATAGTCCATTCACTCTCTCACTCTCCTAGATGACAACTTCATATTTTCTCCTTTCTCCTCAGACCTCCAGGTCTCTTCTCACCCTCATTCTCAAATGATGAATTATATACTATTTCTCGGCCATATATTCTGCCTTCCCTACTTTTTTTTTTTTTTTTTTAATAGATGGACTATTGAAACTCCTAAGACAGAATCTCCACATACACACTAGATTCTACTCTTTTATTCAGTTACAACGATTCTCTCTTCTTTACTGCATCATTAATTTCTCTATTGGATCATTCCATCAGCATATAATTATTTTTTTCTTACCTATTTCAGTTAGTGGCAGCTCCCTCCTTCCAGCTGAGTACACCAAAAAATCATGGTTATTCTTGACTTCTGTCTTTCTCTCACACCATATAATCAGTCCATCAAGAAATCCTATTGGCTCCACCTTCAAAATAGATCTAGAACCTGACTACTTCTCACCGTCTTTGCTGTTACACCCTGGTCTAAGCCACCACCATCTAGTACCTAGATTATTACAACAGCTTCCTATCTGGCCTCCTTACTTCTATCCTGACCCTCCTACTTATTCCCAATGTAGCAGCCAAAGTGATGCTTTTTAAACATAAATCCCATCATGTCACCCCTTTAGTCAAAAACCTCTCCACCCGTTTCCCATCTTACTCATACTAAAAGGCCCTTTGTTACTGATCCCCAACTCCCATCCCGCTTCCCCTCTGCCTTTATCTCCAACTATCCCCTTTACCCACTTTGCTACAGCCACAGACTTCCTGGCTGCTCCTTGAAAACACCCAAAACATTCCTTTGTGGGGGTTTTCACTTGCTCTTCCCTCTGCTTGAAACACTCTTAATTCAAATGGTCCCGAGGCTCATCCTCTCACTTCTTTCTAAGTCTGCGCTCAAATGTTACTTTACCTGACCATTGCACCTAAAATTGTACTCCCTCACAGACAATTTCTATTCTCCTTTCCTCTTTTATTTTTCTCCATCGCATGTATCTTCTAATATCCTACATAACTAACTTTTTAAGTTGTTTGTTAGCTGTTATACACACACACACAGCTGAAAGTAAGCTCCATGAAGAAAGGAATTTGTCTATCTTGTTCACAGTTATATACCCAGTTCCTAGTAGAGTGCCTTGTGCTTAGTAGATGCTTAAGTATTTTTTTAACATCTGTATTGCAGTATAATTGCTTTACAGTGTTGTGTTAGTTTCTGCTGTACAACAAAGTGAATCAGCTATATGCATACGTATATCCCCATATCTCCTCCCTCTTGCGTCTCCCTCCCACGCTCCCTATCCCACCCCCCTAGGTGGTCTCAAAGCACAGAGCTCATGTCCCTGTGCTATGCGGCTGCTTCCCACTAGCTATCTATTTTACATTTGGTAGCATATATATGTTAATGCTACTCTCTCACTTCGTCCCAGCTTACCCTCCCCCCTCCCCGTGTCCTCAAGTCCATTCTCTACGTCTGCATCTTTATTCCTGCCCTGCCCCTAGGTTCATCAGAACCTTTTTTTTTTTTTTTAGATTCCATATATGTGCCTCAGCATACAGTATTTGTTTTTCTCTTTCTGACTTACTTCACTCTGTATGACAGACTCTAGGTCCATCCACCTCACTACAAATAACTCAATTTCATTTCTTTTTATGGCTGAGTAATATTCCATCGGATATATGTGCCACATCTTCTTTATCCATTCATCTGTCAATGGGCACTTAGGTTGCTTCCATGTCCTGGCTATTGTAAATAGTGCTACAATGAACATTGTGGTACATGACTCTTTTTGAATTATGGTTTTCTCAGGGTATATGCCCAGTAGTGGGATTGCTGGGTGGTACAGTACTTCTATTTTTAGTTTTTTAAGGAACCTCCATACTGTTCTCCATAGTGGCTGTATCAATTTACATTCACACCAACAGTGCAAGAGTGTTCCCTTTTCTCCACACCCTCTCTGGGATTTATTGTTTATAGACTTTTTGATGATGGCCATTCTGAGTGGTGTGAAGTGATACCTCATTGTAGTTTTGATTTGCATTTCTCTAATGATTAGAGATGTTGAGCATCCTTTCATGTGTTTGTTGGCAATCTGTATATCTTCTTTGGAGAAATATCTATTTAGATCTTCTGCCCATTTTTGAATTGGGTTATTTGTTTTGATAATTGAGCTGCTTATATATTTTGGAGATTAATCCTTTGTCAATTGCTTCATTTGCAAAGATTTTCTCCCATTCTGAGGGTTGTCTTTTCGTCTTGTTTATGGTTTCCTTTGCTGTGCAAAAGCTTTGAAGTTTCATTAGGTCCTATTTGTTTATTTTTTTTTTATTACCATTTCTCTAGGAGATGGGTCAAAAAGGATCTTGCTGTGATTTATGTCATAGAGTGTTCTGCTTATATTTTCCTCTAAGAGTTTTATAGTGTCTGGCCTTACATTTAAGTCTTTAATCCATTTTGAGTTTATTTTCTGTATGGTATTAGGGAGTATTCTAATTTCATTTTTTTTTTAAATTTCATTCTTTTACATGTAGTTGACCAGTTTTCCCAGCACCACTTACTGAAGAGGCTGTCTTTTCTCCATTGTATACACTTGCCTCCTTTATCAAAGATAAGGTGATGATATATGCGTGGGTTTACCTCTGGGCTTTCTATCCTGTTCCATTGATCCACATTTCTGTCTTTGCACCAGTACCATACTATCTTGATTACTGTAGCTTTGTAGTATAGTCTGATCAGGGAGCCTGATTCCTCCAGCTCCATTTCTCTTTCTCAAGATTGCTTTGGCTTTTGGGGTCTTTTGTGTTTCCATACAAATTGTGAAATTTTTTGTTCTAGTTCTGTGAAAAATGCCATTGGTAGTTTGATAGGGATTGCACTGAATCTGTAGATTACTTTGGGTAGTATAGTCATTTTCACAGTGTTGATTCTTCCAATCCAAGAACATAGTACATCTCTCCACCTGTTTGTATCATCTTTAATTTCTTTCATCAGTGTCTTATAGTTTTCTGCAAACAGGTCTTTTGTCTCCCTAGGTAGGTTTACTCCTAGGTATTTTATTCTTTTTGTTGCAGTGGTAAATGGGAGTGTTCCCTTAATTTCTCTTTCAGATTTTTCATCATTAGTGTATAGAAATGCAAGAGAATTCTGTGCATTAATTTTGTATCCTGCTACTCTACGAAATTCATTGATTGGCTCTAGTACATTTCTGGTAGCATCTTTAGGATTCTCTATGTATAGTATCACGTCATCTGCGAACAGTGAGAGTGTTACTTCTTCTTTTCCAATTTGGATATCTTCTATTTCTTCTTCTCTGATTGCCAAAGCTAAAACTTCCAAAACTGTGTTGAATAATAGTGGCAAGAGGGGGCAACCTTGTCTTACTCCTGATCTTAGAGGAAATGGCTTCAGTTTTTCACCATTGAGAATGACATTGGCTGTTGGGTTTGTCATATATGGCCTTTATTATGTTGAGGTAGGTTCTCTCTATGCCTACTTTCTGGAGAGTTTTTATCATAAATGGGTGTTGAATTTTGTCAAAAGTTTTTTCTGCATCTATTGAGATTATCATATGGTTTTTATCCTTCAATTTGTTAATATAGTGTATCACATTGATTGATTTGTGTATACTGAAGAATCTTTGCATTCCTGGGATAAACTCCATTTGATCATGGTATATGATCCTTTTAATGTGCTGTTGGATTCTATTTGCTAGTATTTTGGTGAGGATTTTTGCATCTATGTTCATCAGAGATATTGGCCTGTAGTTTTTTTTTTGTGACATCTTTGTCTGGTTTTGGTATCAGGGTGATGGTGGCCTCACAGAATGAGTTTGGGAGTGATCCTCCCTCTGCTATATTTTGGAAGAGTTTGAGAAGGATAGGTGTTAGCTCTTCCTAAATGTTTGATAGAATTCTCCTGTGAAGCCATCTGGTCCTGGGCTTTTGTTTGTTGGAAGATTTTTAATCACAGTTTCAACTTAAGTGCTTGTGATTGGTCTGTTTATATTTTCTATTTCTTCCTCGTTCAGTCTTGGAAGGTTGTGCTTTTCTAAGAATCTGTCCATTTCTTCCAGGTTGTCCATTTTATTGGCATATAGTTGCTTGTAGTAATCTCTCATGATCCTTTGTATTTCTGCAATGTCAGTTGTTACTTCTTTTTCATTTCTAAGTCTGTTAATTTGAGTCTTCTCCCTTTTTTTCTTGATGAGTCTGGCTAATGGTTTATCAATTTTGTTTATCTTGTCAAAGAACTAGCCCTTAGGTTTTATTCATCTTTGCATTGTTTCCTTCATTTCTTTTTCATTTATTTCTGATCTGATCTTTATGATTTCTTTCCTTCTGCTAGCTTTGGGTTTTTTTTGTTTTTCTTTCTCTAATTGCTTTAGGTGTCAGGTTAGGTTGTTTATTTGAGATTTTTCTTGTTTCTTGAGGTAGGATTATGTTACTATAAACCTCCCTCTTAGAACTGCTTTTGCTGCATCCCATAGGTTTTGGATTGTTGTGTTTTGGATTGTTGTGTTTTCATCCTCATTTGTTTCTAGGTATTTTTTGATTTCCTCTTTGATTCCTTCAGTGATCTCTTGGTTATTTAGCAGCGTATTGTTCAGCATCCATGTGTTTGTATTTTTTACATATTTTTTCCTGTAATTGATATCTACTCTCATAGCATTGTGGTTGGAAAAGATACTTGAAATGATTTCAATTTTCTTAAATTTACCACAGCTTGATTTGTGACCCAAGGTACAGTCTATCCTGGAGAATGTTCCATGAGCACTTAAAGTGTATTCTGTTGTTTTGGGATGGAATGTCCTATAAATATCAATTAAGTCCATCTTGTTTAATGTGTCATTTAAAGCTTGTGTTTCCTTATTAATTTTCTGTTTGGATGATCTGTCCATTGGTGAAAGTGGGGTGTTAAAGTCCCCTACTATGATTGTATTACTGTCTGTTTCCCCTTTTATGGCTGTTAGCATTTGCTTATGTACTGAGGTGCTCCTATGTTGGGTGCATAAATATTTACAATTGTTATATCTTCTTCTTGGATTGATCCCTTGATCACTATGTCGTTTCCTTTGTCTCTTGTAATAGTCTTTATTTTAAAGTCCATTTTGTCTGATTTAAGAATTGCTACTCCAGCTTTCTTTTGATTTCCATTTGCATGGACTATCTTTTTCCATCCCCTCACTTTCAATCTGTATGTGTCCCTAGGTCTGAAGTGGGTCTCTTGTAGATAGCATATATACGGGTCTTGTTTTTGTATCCATTCAGCCAGTCTATGTCTTTTGGTTGGAGCATTCAATCCACTTACATTTAAGGTGATTATTGATATGTATGTTCCTATTACCATTTTCTTAATTGTTTTCGTAGATCTTTTCCTTCTCTTGTGTTTCCTGCCTAAAGAAGCTCCTTTAGCATTTGTTGTAAAGCTGGTTTGGTGGTGCTGAATTCTCTTAGCTTTTGCTTGTCTGTAAAGGTTTTAATTTCTCTGTCGAATCTGAATGAGATCCTTGCTGGGTAGAGTAATCTTGGGTGTAGGTTTTTCCCTTTCATCACTTTAAATATGTCCTGCCACTCCCTTCTGGCTTGCAGAGTTTCTGCTGAAAGATCAGTCGTTAACCTTATGGGGATTCCCTTGTATGTTATTTGTTGCTTTTCCCTTGCTGCTTTTAATATTTTTTCTTTGTATTTAATTTTTGATAGTTTGATTAATATGTGTCTTTGCATGTTTCTCTTTGGGTTTATCTCATATGGTACTCTCTGTGCTTCGTGCACTTGATTATTTTCTTTTCCACGTTAGGGAAGTTTGACTCTAATCTCCTCAAATATTTTCTCAGACCCTTTCTTTTTCTCTTCTTCTTCTGGGACCCCTATAATTCGAATGTTGGTGCATTTAATGTTGTCCCAGGGGTCTCTGAGACTGTCCTCAATTCTTTTCAAGCTTTTTTCTTTGTTGTGCTCCCCAGCAGTTATTCCACCATTTTATCTTCCACATCACTTATCCGTTCTTCTGCCTCATTTATTCTATTATTGATTCGTTCTAGACTATTTTTAATTTCACTAATTGTGTTGTTCATCACTGTTTGTTTGCTCTTTGGTTCTTCTAGATCCTTGTTAAATGTTTCTTGTATTTTCTCTATTCTGTTTCCGAGATTTTGGATCATCTTCACTATCATTACTCTGAATTCTTTTTCAGGTAGGTTGCCTATTTCATGTTCATTTATTTGGTCATGTAGTTTTTTACCTTGCTTCTTCATCTGTGACATTTTTTTGTCATTTCATTTTTTTTTTTTTGGATGGGTGGTGCTGTATTCCTGTCTTACTGGTTGTTTGGCCTGAGATGTCCAGCACTGGAGTTTGCAGGCAGTGGATAGAGCTGGGTTTGGTGCTGAGATGAGAACCTCCAGGAGACCTCACTTCGATTGATATTCCCTGGGGTCTGAGGTTCTCTGTTAGTCCAGCAGTTTGGACTTGGAGTTCCCACCACAGGAGCTCGGGCCCAACCTCCATCCTGGGAACCAAGACCCCACAAGCTTTGTGGCGCAGTGAAAAATAAAAAAGGAAGGAAGAAAGGAAAAAAAGGAGCAGTACAATATCAAATAAAAAACAAAATAAAATTAGAAAGATAAGAAATATATTAGGAAAAATAAAACTATAATTGAAACAACTGCAACAAGGTAAAATAAAACACAACAGAATAAAGAATAAAAAGGGGGGGGGCGGGGAAGAAACCAAAAGTAGAGAACAATAACAAAGTATAAAGAATAAAATAAAACTAGAAAAATAAAAGATTAGGAAAAATAAAAATCTAAAAGAATCAACAATGAATCAACAAGGTAAAACAGAACCCCAATCTAAAAGAGGAAAAAAAAAAAGCCTTAGTTATGGGGGCAGAGTTTAGGTGGGGGTGGAACTTGGGCAGGGACGGATTTAGCGTGGGGCAGGATCTAGGCAGGTGGGGTGGTGACGTTCAAGTGTGGGGCGGGGCCTCTACTTAGGACCTGTGAGGAAGGGGAGAGGCAGCACATGGAAAGGAGGGCCTCTGGAGTATGGAGTTCCGGAGTTTGAAGGTAGGGCCCTGAGTGAGGGTGTAGGGGCGGGGCTTGGGCTCTGCCGGGCAGGAGGGAGGCTCCGAGGGCAGAGAATTAGGCCCTGGAGCCCAACAGGCTCCCCGGTGCCTATGTAGACAGGGAAAGCGCTGGCCGCATTCCCCTCCATTCCTTCGCACCCCTCCCCCACCATCTCCCCCAGGGTCTCCCGTGTTGCCTCTTGACCCCTAACCGTGGGTGGGTCCCGCTGGGTGTAGGAACTCCTCCCCTCCCCCAGCCACCCCTCAGGGGTCCAGGTCCCGGAGGTCCGGCCTTTACTTTTGCTCCCCCTTCCCTCCCTCCCACTCCCTCAGGACCCACGCGGCTGGAGGGGGCCTAGGTGGGCAGAGGATCAGGCCCGGGATCTCAGCAGGCTCCAGGGGCCCAAGTGGGCAGGGGAAACCTGGCCACACTCCCTTTTGATCCTCTGCCCTCCCAATGGTTCCCCAATTTCCCCCTTCGGGCTGTGGGATCCGTTCCCCTCCCCCAGCTGCCCCTCAGGGGCACCAGTCCTGTCCCACCTCCACTTCTCCTCCCCCTTCATTCCCCCCACGCCCCACATCCTACCCAGTCGCTGGGGGTTCCTCCCGTCCCCTTAGATGTCCGCAGTCTCACACTGGTGCATGGTAGGTGCCCTAGTTTCGAGGAGACGCCAATTCCGCGTCCTCCTAGTATGCCATCTTCACTCTGCCCCCCAAGAATTTGCTGAATGAATGATTTTTAACACGTTAACTAGGTGTTCTATATTATTTTGTACTTATCCATGTGGGCAAGTCTGATAGTATTGCAAGCTTCCTGATGGTCAGAATCATGCCATCTACTTTTCTGACTTCCCTCCACAGCATAAATCATGGCTTCCATAAGATGAGTTTCCACATTAAATACCGATTGAATTGAACTTCAGTATAAATAATATCCTGATCAGCTGAGCCCTTCCCAAATTCCTGACTCACAGAACCTGAGAGATAATAAAATGACTGTTGTTCTCTTAAGCCACTGTTCTAGACTCAATGATTACATAGCAAGAGGCTACTGACACACTTTTACAGCACTGCTTTTGGAAGTTATAAATAATTCCCATATTATTCAGTTAGCTGTTCCAAACTAAGTTCTCTTTCTCTAGCAATTTAGTCACCAATAAAATTACTTAACCCCCTGCATGTATTTATTGGTTAAGTAAACTATTCATATAACAAATATAATAGATCCCAAAATGCATAATAGTCCAAATACAATAAAAATTTATTTTTTGCTCACATAGTGCAGAAAAGTGAATAAGTTATGGGGTGGTCTTCCTCTATGCAGTCAGTCTAACAGTAGCTCTCCTAAATTCAACATGCAGTTTCCAAAGTCACCCTAGAAGTTTTCTCCATTCTAGCCAATTACAAAAAGGAAAAATCATGCAGGAGCACACATGGGAGGTTTTTATGGGCTGGTCCTAGAAATGGCACATCACTTCTACAAACATTACACTGGTAGAACTCAGTCCCATGGCCACCCCCAAGTGCAAGGAACACTGAGAAGAGTAGTCCAACTAAGTGCCCAGTAAGTAGAGTTGCCAGATTCAGGTAAATTATAAAACAAAACAGGATATCCTGTATTTATCTGCAGTCCTGCTAGGAAGAAGAGAACATTTCTGTTGAACAAATAATACCCAAATAAGAAGGAGGAATGTGATCTCACTATATATTCTTAGTATGTCCCAGTCTCGATTGACATGTACACACTACTATATTTAAAATAGATAACCAACAAGGACCTACTATATAGCATGGGGAACTCTGCTCAATATTCTGTAATAACCTAAATGGGAAATAAATTTTAAAAAGAATAGATACATGTATATGTGTAACTGAATCACTTTGCTGTACACATGAAACTAACACAACACTGTTAATCAACTATGCTCCAATATAAAATTAAAATTTAAAAAAATATGTCCCAATCTCAGAATACTCAAGACCAGTTACAACAACTCAAAATCAGTGCAATTGCAGATTGCATTTGAGGACTCACAGAGGAATGGTAAGATCCAGTTATTAAAACACAGAGGCAGGAAACTACAGAGAAGTGGAAATGAAGAAATCTCTAGCTCTGCTAAAGATAATGGTCATATCTGGAAAGACCTTGCAACTCATCCATAGTAGCCTACTCCACATGACTCAAAGATAGCTAAACAAATCTACACATGAGAATTTACCATCTAAATTATACTACAGATCCCCTCAAGGGCAGAAACTTATAGCTTTAGAATATTTCCATTGAGTTAAAATGAAACCGGGAATGAAAAGATGCCCAGTATTATTAGTCACTACGGAAATGCAAATCAAAACCACACACTAAGATGGCTAAAACCCTTTCTTTAAATGGGAAATAAGTGTTGGTGAAGATGTGGAGAAACTGGAACCCTCCTACACTGCTGGTGGGAATATAAAATGGTGCTGCTGCTATGGAAAACAGTTTGCTGTTTCCTCAACAAGCTAAACACAGAATTATCATATTGCTCAGCAAGCATTTCTACTGCTAGGTATATAGCCCCCTAAAACTGAAAATAGGTATTCAAAAAAACCTGGTACACGAATTTCATAGCAGCATTATTCACAATAGCCAAAAGGTAATAACAACCCAAATTTCCATCAGCTGATGAGTGGATAAACACAATGTGGTATCTTCATACAATGGAATATTATTTAGCCATAAAAATGAATGAGGTACTGATATATGCCACACCATGGATGACCCTCGAAAACTCTATGCTAAGTGAACAAGAAGCCAGACATAAAAGGCCACATATTGTGGATTCCATTTATATGAAATATCCAAAATAGATAACTCCATAGAGACCAAACCCAGATTGGCAGTTATCAGGGACTGGGCAAAGGGGGAAATGGGGAATGACAGCTTAATGGGCATGGGGTGTTTTTTTAGGATGTTGAAAATGTCTTGAAACTAGATTGTGGTGATGGTTACACAGCATTGTGAATGTACGAAAAGCCACTGAACTGTACAATTTAAAATGGTTAATTCTATCTTATGTGTGTTTTACCTCAATAAAAATAAATGGAAAAAAAATTCAACAGACAGGGCCCACCTAGGCATATATACTCCTCATCATTTGTGGTCCTTTACCAGGGCTTGGCAGTCTTGTGTTTAGGTTGAGGTGTGGCACAAGTGGTTCTTTGGTCATCGGAAGCCTGACACCAGCCTCACACCCCCGCAGCCCTGAGCCTGGGGGAAAGCAGGGGTTGAAACAAACATCCTCTGTGGCCCTCAAGCTTCTGAGTGGGTGATGTTCTCCTCTTTCTTCTTCAGGGAGATGATAGGAAGGGCAGGCTGTGCTTTTATTCCACAATATTCAGCCTGTTTCAAGAGCTCCTACCTGCTACAGACACATCTCAAAGCTCAAGAAGTCTTGGCATGGCTCCAGGGCTCTGTTCTCTGGGTTGTGCCCCATGGGCTCAGAGCCAGTGATTTCTGAGTTCATAGCAGTGTTTCTGAGCTGTCCCACACCAGTATCATTTCCATTGATATTTGCTCAAAGAAGTTTGGATAATGTTACTTTAACACTCTGTCGCATTGCTACATCCTGAGTCCTTGACTAGTAACATTTATGGGACAAGTGCTTGAGGGCTAACCACTGTTTTTAAGCTTTGCAATAACCTGACAACTATTTGAGGAGACTATCACCACCCTTACTCATCTCTACTGAGTCCCAGAAACGAAGAAGAGAAACATGTCTGGCATGTCACAGGCTCTTAATAAACTAAACATCTCCCAGAGAGCAGTCATTTTCTGTCTGGAAATTTCCAAGATTGCAATCTATGCACACAGTAATCATATGCAAATCACTTATCAAACGCATATGCTAAGCTCACTCTCTGTGGCTTCTCTTTTGCATGCAGTGGTATTTTTTAAACACCCTTGGAAGAATTCTCATAGAGACCAGTGCTGAAAAGAGACACTGTTATCATATGTATTCTCTTCTCTCACTTAATAAAACAGCACAAGTGCCAGATCTCTTTTACTGGTTCAGTTAACAAACATTTCTTGAGGACCTTCAGAATACCATGCCTGACATTGGAGATAAAAAGAAGAAACAAAGATGTAAGTTGAAAGAACTCAAATATTTCATCCTCTTTTTGAAAAGGTCTATTTCTAAACATGGAAGGAGAATAATAACTCACCAACCTGGACAGGCCAAAGGCTGGCACCTCAAGATCCAGTTTCCAACTCAAACTCCATTCTTCTGAATACCTTCCTGACTGTCCCTAACCAGCTCTAATCATTCCTAACTGTATTGCTTCATTTTGCATAAGTGACTGCATTATTTTGTGCATGTGTGTGTATTCACGTGATAGACATAGATATCATCCTGTCTTTCTATTCTGTACATTTCATATGTAGATAAAGGAGTATACACACATGAACACACACCTTCATATCTTTCTAACTATAGTACAGGCTTTTGAGGGAGAAGTGGCTATGCCTTGTATCTGTCATCACCTTTTTTTATAGTGCACCCATCTTTCCCATGTTCAGCCTCAGGTGTGGGCTATATACTTAGTAGGGTCTCAAGAAGGGCTGGTGCCATTAAAAAGAATGAAACAATGCCATTTGCAGCAACTGGGTTGGACCTGGAGATTATCATACTAAGTGAAATAAGTCAGACAGAGAAAGACAACTATCATATGATATCACATATGTGGAATCAAAAAAGAACTATACAAATGATCTTATTTACAAAATAGAAACAGACTCACAGACTTAGAGACGAACTTATGGTTACCAGGGGGAAGGGTGGAGGGATAGATTGGGAGTTTGAGATTGACATGTACACACTGCTGTATTTAAAATAGATAACCAACAAGGACCCACTATATAGCACAGAGAACTCTGCTCAATATTCTGTAATAACCTAAATGGGAAAAGAATTCAAAAAAGAATACATACATGTATATGTGTAACTGAATCACTTTTCTGTACGACTAAAACTAACACAACATTGTTAATCAACTATTCTCCAATGTAAAACACAAATTTTTTTTTTAAAGGGCTGGTAAACCAACTTGGAAGCAAGGAATTTACTCTGGTCACTATGACATTTTCTTCCTTGAAACGTAGCAGCTACTCAGCAACTTCATGCTCAACATTCACAAAAACCCTTTGGGGCTTTTCAAAACATTTTACCCACATTATTTCATTCCATTCTCAAAACACAGTAGGTAGAGTGATTTCCCCATTTTACTGATGAACAAAACTGAGAACCAGAGAGGAAAGTAGCATGTCTAGGCAGGAAGTTGTACTAAATATTTTCTGTTTGCCCCCCACATCCTCTCTCTCCCTTTTCCACCCACCCCCTTCCCCAGGAGGCTGACCTCTGTGACCTATATCAATAGCCCCCTTGCTCACTGGCTTCCAGTTAGAGTTGTCCAGTGGAAGGATCTAAGAAGGGAGAGTGGAAGGAGAGTATGTTTGGGTATTTATTCCTCTTGCTCCCTTCCTCTTGGTTGACCAGAAGTCGACTGTGACCCTGAAAAGATGGCCACAGCTCCTCTCAGGTGACCCTCTCCATACTTTTCCTCCCTCCCAACTCCAGTAACCACTCCCTCTCCTTGCTTCTTCAGCCTAGTAATGGCTCCCCACTCTTGCTTTCCGAGAGACACTGCACCATCCCTTGTTGTTTCCCTGAACCCAGCCCACACCTTGTAAATAGTCTTTCTATTAAGTGTTCCTCAATTGCCCAGTGTGAACGTGTCATCTGTCTTGCTAGGATCCTGAGTGATGTAATTGGTGCTATTCACACCTTCTACCTCTTGCTCCATCCTTTGGGTTCCCAATCTAAACTCTTGCTCATTACAATATCAAATCAAAGGGAGGAGCATTATCACATCACATAGGGTTGCCCCTACCACCTGTTCCACATCAGGACCTTCCAGGAGTGCAGAAGCTCTGGAATCAAGCCTGTTGGCTCTTCTGGTGAGGTCTGGAGCACAAGTGAGTCTGTACCTGCAGACAGCTGTAGCTTGCTCTCAGTAAACAAGTCAGCCCCAGCCACCAGGACATTAGTGGAAGCAAGACAATGACTCATCAGAGAAGCTGCAGTCACTTGACCTCCTGTGACTCAGACACATATTGTTAACAGGCTGCTGAGCTGCATAAAAGCTGAATAAACCAATGCTCTGCCTCAGCCAGGTTCCTGGCAATCAATGAGTTAAAAAGCACAGGAATCTTGGTCTATTTGCTTCTGTCCTCAAATATTCTCTCCCATGAGTCCTCCAATATCCTTCTGTCATCCCTCCTCTTTCCACCCCACCCACAAAAAAAGCACATTGCTGAAAATGAATCAGAGGTGCACAAGGTCTGCACTTCTGAGATAACAAGCATGAGGCCACCAGCCAACACTGCACTTTGTTCTAATCATTTTGTCGTGCACAAAATCCATGACTCCAAGCCCGGTTTCTCTTGTCTTCCAGTTATAGCTTCAGCAAGGAACTCAATTTAAGGATGCAAGTACCCTCTGCTGCCAGGCTTCTAATCCAATCTCTCCTCCTCAGCTCCTCTTAGTTGAGGCTCTTTCAGTTTTCGTAAGTTTGAGACCTGTACCATTGATCTGACCTTGCAGAAATTTTGTTATAGTAACTAGATATCATGTTCAGCAATAACGCGTTCAATGAAACAACACTGAGCAATTACTAGGTGCCAGGCATTGTGCTAAGGCCTTTACTTTGGTTATCCCATGCAACTGCCTTACTAACCATCTGAAACTGGTGTGCGTGTGTGTGCGTACCCAGGCGTACACGTTTTACAGATGAAAACAGGTTCAGAGAAGTTAAGTGATTTAGCCAAGGTCACATAGTTATTTGTAAAAAAGGAATTTGAGCCCAGGTCTACCTGCCCCTCAGTTTCGCGCTCTTAACCATTTTCCTGCTTCTGTGTATATAGCATCATTTAATTTTCAAAATTCAGAGTTCTTCACCTCCAGACAAAAATTCTTAAGAGAAGGAAGGACATGCCCTATTAGATTTTTTTCAATTGAGTTTAGCACTCATTTACTGAGCACTTACTGTGTACCAGCCACTGTGCAAGGTACTGGAGCCACAAAGGTAGAAAAGACAAGAGTCTCTGCTTTCCAAGAGCTCACAGTCTAATTAGAGAAACAGCTTCTGAATTTCTTTTAAGGCTTCTGGTTTCCCTTTGGCTCTGGTATTATGCAAAGGTGAATTTTTGCCCTTGTTTATGTCAACCTCATAGCTGAAGGATTTCTGCTTATTACTTAATAATTGCGATTAAGAGACCAGAATAGGTGATATATGTGTATATTTTAGAAAGAAAGAAGGAGGGGAGTGTGGAAGAGGAGCAGAAAGTAAGGAAAGGAAGGAAAAAATAAGTCAACCAAGGTAGAAGGGAAGTTGGGGGTGGGAGGAGGTTAGGAGGAAAATTCCAGAAAAGAGGTGGGTTTTGTAAAGGCAGAGAGGTGTAAGAGCCCCAGGACTTTTGATGGACCCCATTGGACACATGCCTGAAATTCACACCGTTTAAGTCACCCAGGATTTTTTTTTTTATTGAAGTATAGTTGATTTACAATGCTGTGCCAATCTCTGCTGTACAGCAAAGGGACTCAGTTATACACATATACACATTCTTTTTTTATATTCTTTTCCATTATGGTTTATCACAGGATATTGAATATAGTTCCCTGTGCTATACATTAAGACCTTGTTGTTTATCATTCTAATTTTTTTATTTAATGTTTTAAAATACAGTCATGGTTCAAAATTAGGACAATATAAAAGGGTGCACATTTTAAAATCTTGTTCCCATGTCTATGTTCATCTTCCCATCTTCCCTCTCCCCATCCCATACTCCCATCTCCATCCCTTAGGTATTTAAGTCTGTTGTATATCCTTTCTCTGTTCCTTTATGCAAATATAAGTGAATACAACTATACAAACACACACAATTCAAGACTTTCTGAAGATGCATGCATGCATTTTTTTTACTATGCTAAAGCATATGTATTACTTGGGAAAATAAAATATTATGCATTTTAACATCTGAAAGATGTTATTGTTAGCCTTCATGGATGGAGTACCTCCTACATACCATTATATCTAATAGTCATAACAATTTCATTTTATGGATGAAGAGAAATGAGACTTGAAAAGGTCAAGTAACTTGTGAAGTTCAGACAGTTAGTGGCAGAAGCAGCAGAATGCCTCCTCCTTCAACATCCTATTTTGGGGATATGGCCCTTCCATTCACCTAATTACTTTAGCAAAAAACCTGTCTCCCTCACCACTCATATCCAGTATATCACAAAAATATATCATGTCTTATTGATGTGAACCTCTTATTATCTTTCAAATCCATCCCTTCCTCTCCACTCCCATTACCAGCTCCCTCGATGACCCTCATCATCTCGTACCTGGTCAAAAACACTGGCTTTCTCACTGGTCTTTTTCTCTCTAGGCTGATGTCCCCTCAAACCTATTCTCCATTCTGCTCCTAGAGTGATCTAACACACAAATCTAACGGTGTCTCTCTGCCTCAAATCCTTCCATGGCTCCCAACTGCTAAGAGTATGAAACCTAAACATTTGCATGGCATGGTTGGGTCCCAGGCACATCTCCTGACCATCCCACCACATTGATACAGAAAAAACCAAAGCACTCTAAGTTTCTAGAACCCTCCAGCTCTCTCCTGCTCTGAAGTTTTGCCCAGCTGAATCTTCTGCCTAGAACATACTTTTCTTTCTTGGCAAATTCCTCATCCTTTGGCTCATGTGATGCCTTTTCTGGAAGCTGTCCTTGCCTCTCCCAAACAGACCTTGATACTCTTCCCCTGTGCTCCCACTGCTTTTTGTTCATACTGCATGAAAGCAGTCACCTCCTGGTAATGAATGGCCCAGAAATTTTCCTTTTCTAAACAAGCAACCCAAGTAATGTTGCAGTAGTCTCCAAACCTTTTTTTATTATGCACTTCAAGCATTTAATTTTTTAATTTATAAGTTAGATCATGTGTTTCTGTACTTATAAGATAAAATGCACTCAAAATAGAAATGTTAAAAAGATACGAATAAATCTAAATAGAATTTCTAATATTTTCTTTTCACACATCAGTGGATCATCTTGTGCATCCCTACTATGGATTCTGCCCATCAATAAAATGAGCATCTTTTCTCAGTGGTCTCAAGGACCACATTTAGGGAGATATTCAACTACAAAAATCAAAGAAACATCTATTGAGGTCCTTTTGTGTACCAGGCAATGTGCTGGACAACTTCATTCATATTGTCTCATTTAATCTTTCCAAAAGCCTTGTAAGATATGTATTATTCATGTCAGTTAAAGATAAGATTGACATTTCATGAGATCCATGTAACTTGCCTTATGTCTCATAGATAATAATGATGAAAAGGAAATTTGAACCCAGATAATGTTTTTCACTATATTGTATATATCAGTTAAGAGTGTATTTGGCTGCAATTAGCAGAAATTCAATTACAGTGATTTAACTAAATAGTGGTTTATTTTTTCCTGTGACAAAAATTTCCCATGTGTGGAATCGAGGCTGGTAAAGAGTATCTAGGATGGCACCAGAGACACAGGTTTCTCTTCTTTTTCAGTCTCACTATCTTTAGCAAAGTGGTTTTTGTCACAAAATGGCTATTCCACCTCTAGACATCATAGCCATGTTCCTAGCAGAAAATAAAAGTTGGAGAGGGGACAAAAGGCAAAATGTAAAAGCTGAAAAGGCTCTTATCAGATGACTCAGCCTCGTTTAACAAGGTTTCTCAGAAGCCCCACTTGGTGACTTGATCTTGCATCTCACTGTCAGAACTATGTAACAAGGCCACCCCTAGTGGCAAACTGAGTAGCTTAAGCTGGGCATAATTGGGACAAACTTGGATTTCTCTTAGTTAGGAAAGAGAGAATAAATTGGGGGGAGGCAACCAGGAATATCTGCCACGCTGCTTCTGCCTTAATGCCAGAACTACCACAACATTGTAGCTGCTGCGTGAAATAATAGTCTTAGCACCCCAGGAAGAGAATATTTTCAGGTCATGTAGTCCATGTCCCCATCCTATGCAAGAATCCAGTCATGACCAGGTGGTTATCCAACCTCTGCATGAAACTTCCAGAAACAGGAAATCTCATGACTTCACTTTGTTATCTATTCTAATTGAGGCAGGCTTTAATTGCTGGAACTTCTATTCTAGGAATAATCACAATGTATCACATTTACATTTTTACATTAGACTTAGGGGCTGTTTCTTATTCATCTCTGTACCTGGTACAGTTGATAGCCATAAAGAGGTGACTCAAGAAAAGATTTGTGGGCTTCCCTGGTGGCACAGTGGTTGAGAATCTGCCTGCTAATGCAGGGAACACGGGTTCGAGCCCTGGTCTGGGAGGATCCCATATGCCGCAGAGCAACTAGGCCCTTGAGCCACAACTACTGAGCCTGCGTGTCTAGAGCCTGTGCTCCGCAACAAGAGAGGCCACGATAGTGAGAGGCCCGCGCACCGCGATGAAGAGTGGCCCCCGCTTGCCGCAACTAGAGAAAGCCCTCGCACAGAAACGAAGACCCAACACAGCCAAAAATAAATAAATAAAGATACCTCTCCATTTATTAAAAAAAAAAAAAATATTTGAGGCATAAATTGAGAAATCTTTTTCATATTGAGATTAAATGATTCTTTTAGCTATTAAAAAAATCTTTTCTCTCCCAGGCCCATCGTATTCAACTATGCTGTCATGTTCAGTTATTAAGTAGTATGAAGAATGAATTATTAGGGTCACATCCCAGGAGATGTTCAGGATGTATAAGAAGCCCTACAGAGCTCTGGAAATAAGCACTGTTCCAGGAAGAGGTGAATGTGCTTTAGGGAACAGCTTGTGATCTTGACCCAAACAGCTGAGAAGAAATGGGGCTCTTGCAGGGCAGTCCCCAATCCAAAATTTACCACCCTCCCCCTGCTCTCTGCTAATCTGGGTTTCCATCAGATTACCTTTGTAAAGTTTTGCTTCCTTTGTCTTTGTAAATTTGTAAATTTTTGCTTCCATGATGACCAGAGAATCAATGAACATGAGGTGTGTGTGTCTGTCTGTCGCTAGGATTGTGGTCTTTCTCCACTTCCTCTTCTCCAGGGCAATAACCTCCTAACCCAGATCACAATACCACATACCCTGGTGTGTTCACATACAGAAGTAGTTTTTACTCCAAAGTAAAATATTTGGAGGGAAACAAACTAAGTGGAAACGTAAGTTCACAGGTTTCAAGAGAGTAGGACATATTGGTTGAGAGTTAGGATCTGCAGTCAGGCAGAACAAGAGCTGATCTTGTGATGATTTAACTCCTCTAAAGCTTCTGTTTCTTCACCAGTAAAGCAGGGATAGCAGTATCGGCTACCCAGAGGTTGTTGCGAAGATTAAATGAGATACAGCCTGAAAAATACTTACCACAGTGCCTGGTGTATATATGCTAGGTAAATAGCTAATCATTGGCATTTATATACATAATCTCTCAGAATATTCAAAACCACCACCCTGAAAGGCAGGTGCTTTTATCCTAAAGAAACTGAGAGTCAGAGAAGTTAAGTAGTTTGCCCAAAGTCACAAAGCTTTTAAGTGATAAATCCAGGATTTAAAATAAGGTTTATCTAACACTAACGTTAGTAGTGAGCAGCATAGGTAGAAGAAAAAGCACCAGCAGGTAAATTCAAGATCTAAAACAAATGTTATTGGCCCATAAAGAGGTCCCTCTGAGAGGAAGGGGTATAGCGAGGAGAGCATTGGAACTAGAATCAGCCGATCAAATTTTAATTAAATTTCAGTTTCTAACTTGTTTGGTAACTACCTCAACCCTTTTCAGTTTCCACATCTGAGGAAAATGGAGGAAATGCTAGCACCTATCTCAAATAACTATTTATAAAGACAAAATGAATAAACATGTAGATATGACTAACATATATAAAATATCCACTTTTAAGTATGAATTTTAATAAGCAATTAAAACACAAATTGAAGCACCTATATCATAGTATATATTTCATTGGACTTACCTGAACTAATTTCCAAACACTGGAGAATACTCAAGCCTTTCAGGGGATGGGAATAAGTAGGGGGGTGGGATCAGAAAGGGCAGAGAATTTTCTGGGCATTTCTATAACTATCAGAGACCCTTAATCTATCAGAGCTACCAGTCTCTTTGCAGAGCTGATCCTCCCAGGCCCCAACGTGTTACTTCTCAGTGTTCTCTCTTCAGAGTGAAGGATTAAGGAGTGAGATATCTGCCAAACAGAAAGCTAAAGATCACTTCGGTAAGAGCACCGAGCTGGGCACACAGCATATGCTCCATAAACAGCGGTTAAATTTAACTGGATTCCCAAGGGTCCTAAAAGCCAGCGTCTGAGACAAACCATTTTGTGGAATCAAACAATACATGGGGATGTCACCATGCCTGAAGGACGAAGTCACGTGTGGGGCTGTTGAGCAGAATTTTCTATTCTGGCCCCTCCTCTTTGTTCCATAGCCCACTGGGCTGCAAAAGACCTCCTAGGAGGCAAGTGCTCCTGGTAATGGCCAAGCATGCCAGAAAGGGGCCTTGACTCATCCCATCACCTGGTCAGCAGGAGCTATTTAAGCCAGAGGGATCTTAGGAAGAAAAGTGTCCTTTTATGAATTTCATGACTTTCTTGCTGACAGGTGACATTTACAGCCCGAAACCGGTACAATCAGAATTTCACTTTGGTTTTTAAACTGACGGAACAAAAAAAATTACCACCTTCTGTTTATGTAACTATAGTTAGTGCCTTTTTTCCCCAACAGTTCAAAATACTTGGTAGTCATACCTTCATGAACTCTTAAAAATTCAGAAATACTGTTACTGCGTGGGGGGGAAGAGTTTCAAGAGAGCTAAAGGGCCTGCTTGACCGAGTGGAACCAGGCGCTGGGAATTGCTGATGTTAATGTGATTCCAGTGGTGTCCAGGAATCGCAGGGGCCTGGGACCCTCCTGCTGTGGTTTTTAGGAGAAGGCAAGGAAGGGGACAGCACCCTTCTCTTCAGTCAATCATGCATGCACCCATTTATTTACTCACTCAATAAGCATTAATTGAGGACCTTTTTGTGTGCAAGGCTCTGCACTAAGCACTTGGGGGAGGAAGGAGTTTTAAAGGAAAATAACTTTACAAGTAGGGTCATTGCTTTAAAAGGGACAGAAAACCAGGCTGAAAATATGTGGCCTATAAGAAGAGAAGTCAGTCAGGGCCTAAAGAGTAGCCTTGGAACAAAGCAATCGAAAGGTTCCCTTGAGTTCCCTGACATAGAAAATTTGCTTGACTTGACTAAGATCATGTGTATCATTGAAGTCAGAGACTGAGCTAAAACCAAGCCCTGACTGCCATTCAGACAACACCATGAGCCTAACACAGTGAAAAGAACCGACTTTGGAAAGAAACACCTGGATTTAAGCCCTTGGTTTACCTTTAATTAGCTTAGAATGAAATCTCTCTGAACCAAAATTTTCTTGCATGAAAAATAGGGATAAAAAAAATACTCATTGTTGGGCTTCCCTGGTGGCGCAGTGGCTGAGAATCTGCCTGCCAATGCAGGGGACACGGGTTCGAGCCCTGGTCTGGGAGGATCCCACATGCCGCGGAGCAACTAGGCCCGTGAGCCACAATTACTGAGCCTGCGCGTCTGGAGCCTGTGCTCCGCAACAAGAGAGGCCGCGATAGTGAGAGGCCCGCGCACCGCGATGAAGAGGGGCCCCCGCTTGCCGCAACTGGAGAAAGTCCTCGCACAGAAACGAAGACCCAACACAGCCATAAATAAATAAATTAATTAAAAAAAAAAAAGAAAAATCATAAAAAAAAAATACTCATTGTAAAATGAAGTTATTAGGATTAAGTAATTTCCATTTCCGCTAAAATGGAGTAATAGGGACCAAATTTTACCTCCCACTTTCAACAACTGAAATACAAGACAAAATATATAAGACAACTATTTTCAAGACATTGGACATCAGGCAATAAAAGACAAAGTCCCTGCCAAGGAATACTCCAGCCGCAGCTGGGGCCAGCCTGCCCGCCGGCTCATCTGCTCGAGACTGATGGTAAATAAGTGATGTGAGCCCTACGACTGAGCCAGCTTACTGCCGTAAGAGAGTTCCCAGGCCATGGAATCAACATGAAGCCCAGTCAACTCTGAGCTGAAGACACACAGATGAGACTCCAGAGAGATCAAGTGGCCAGAGTTTGCAAGGCAGAGGGTCCCTTCAAGTATTCAGTAAAGGACTGTAAAGATTAGGGAAAATAATACCCAGAGTACACACAGGATCTGGAATAGTTCTTTCATCCTGAGTAGAAAACTTCATAATTTCTGGGGCACTAGATAGAGTATTCAGAAGGATTTTGCCTCAAAGTAAGGCAAAAATCAACCTTACACTAAACACTTCTGTGTTTCTGATTAACAAAGCTTAAAAGCAAGACACAAGTATCACACTGTTCCCAAGTAACTTAACTATGTCCTGAAACAAAGCTTAAGAATATTTATAAGTATACATATATACCCAGCACTCAAAAAACATAAAATTCACAAGGTGCAGCATCCAATCAAATATTAACAAGCACTCAGAGAAGCAAAGAAACACAACCCATAATGAAGAGAAAAAGTCAACCAAAATCAACCACGAAAAAAGACAGCTGATACAATTAGTAGAAAAGGACATTAAAACAATCATTATAACTGCATTTCACACATTTAAGAACTTAGAGGAACATTAAATATGTTTGAGATATGTGTGATATAAAAAGACCCAAATCAAACTTTGAGAGATGAAAACCACAGTATCTGAGATGAAAAATACAATGGATGGGATTAATGGCAGATTAAACATGGCAGAAAAAAAATAAGTGAATTTGAAGATCTAACAGTAGAAATTATCAAAAATAAAACAGAGAAAGAGAATGAAAAAAATAAATAAATAGAGCATCATTGAGCTGTAGAACAATCTCAAGAATCCTAAGATATATGTAAATGGAGTCACCAAAGTAGGGGAGAGAAATTCCTTTAAAGACAGAAACTACCAAAGCTCACTCAAGAACTTTTTTTGAAGCCTGAATATCCCTGTATCTATCCCAAAAATGGAATTAATTTGTAGTTAAAAACCCTTCCACAGAGGAAATTCCAGACCCAGACGAATTCACCAGTGAGGTGTACTAAAGGAAGAAAGAATTCCAATTCTGCACAAATGCTTCCAGATAATTAGAAAGGAGGGAGTATTTCCCAATTCATTCTACAAAATGAGCATTACACTGAAACCAAAACCAGCAAAGACATTTCAAGAAAGGAAAATTATTAACTCATATTTTTCACGAACAGCAATGTAAAAATTCTTAAGAAAATTTTAGCAAAACCAGTCAAACAATATTTTAAGAGGATAATTCATCACAATCAAGTGGGCTTTATCCCAGAAATGCAAGGTTTTTTTTTTTTAAATCAATATAATTCACCATATTAACAGACCAAAAAGGAAAAGAAATCATGAAAAAGTATTTGATGAAATCCAACATCCATTTATGATTTTTTTTTTAAATCTCAGTAAACTTGAGTAGAAGGCAAATTCCTCAACCTGATAAAGGATATCTATGAGAAACTTACAGCCAACATCATAGATAATGGTGAAAGACAGAATGCTTTCCCCTAAGTATGAACAAGGTAAGGATGTCTGCTCTTACCTTTTCTGTTCAGTATTGTACTGGAGATTCTAGCCAGTCCAATAAGGCAATAAAAACACATAAAAATTTAAAATTGGAAAGGAAGAAATAAAGCCCTTTACTCAGGGTGACATGACTGTCTATGAAGAAAATCCTGTGGAATCTGGGGGAAAAAAAAGATATTGATACTAGAGTAAATGAGTTTAGCAAAGTTTCAGGATCCATTGACTTTTGTATATTGGCCTTGTATTTCCATATGCTGGCAACAAACAATCTGAAATTGAAAAATTTAAACACTATTTACAATAGCACTAGACTTCCCTGGTGGCGCAGTGGTTAAGAATCTGCCTGCCAATGCAGGGGACACGGGTTCAAGCCCTGGTTGGGGAACTAAGATCCCGCAAGTCACACAGCACAGCCAAAAAAAGAAAAATTAATCAACAGATGAATGGATATTGTGGTATATCCAAACAGTGGACTATCCTTCAGTAATGAAAATGAATTAACTATTGATACACACAACAATATGATGAATCTCAAAGTATGCTGAGTGAAAGTAGTCAAACAAAAAAGAGTACATACTGCATGACTCTGATAATATAAAATTCTAGAAAATGTAAGCTAGTCTATAGTGACAGAAAACAGACCATTGGTTGCTTGAAGATCAGACTTGGGGTGGGAAGAAATAGGACCAAGGGATTACAAAGAGACAGAAGGAAGTTTTTGAGGGTGATGTCTTGATTGTTTCATGGGTATATACAAATTTTAAAACTTATCAGTGTATGATAAGTTACACATGTGCAGTTTGTTGTTTGTCAATCATACCTCAATAAAGCTACTTCTTAAAAATTATACAATATTTGTATGGTAGCCTCCACATAGTAGGTGATAAGTAAATGTTAGTTTTCTTTATGTTAACTATGTTTTACAGCTATGAACTAATAGGATCTTAATTCCTGGCTAGGGGAGCTCTTCTCTCACCAGAAAAAGGGCGGAAACAATTTCTGAAAAGCTAAACTGCTCAGTCACCTTTGCTTTCAGTCCTCCTAAGATGGCAGCTCTGTATCTGCAATGCCCCCAGAGAGCCAGGCAGTGAGAAAGGCCAGCCTACCTTCATTCCTCTCCACCCTCACCTCCCAGGGCCATCATCTTTGGCAATCTAACCCAATTTGGTAGCTTATCAAAATGTAAATTTCTTGATTTGGGTACCCTACTGCCCCAGCATAGTGTTTGGTATGTGGCTAGTGCTTGATAATATCTTCCTCCTTTCAGTGTTTAAGGAAAAGATCAAAGTTTCTAGTCCTGTTCTTGTGTGCCTGCATGGTGACTTCTGGCTCCCCAGTCTAGTATAGGTCCCAGAATAACGTCAATAAAGAGGATACTGAGGAACCCGAGTACGGCTGATAAAGGTGTGGAGCTCAAGGCTGCAGACATTGCTTTGCTTGTGAGGGGAGAGTAGGTCTGTGAGGGCGAAGCTGGTGCCACCTGAGGACATTCCAGGCAGAAGCTGACGAGCCCCTGAAAGGCCTGGCCTGGACCCCAGCAGCACTGTTTAAGACGATGAAGAAATACAGCTGAGAACAGGAGAAAGACAGGAATCCTCCCCATTTCTGCACAGGATCAATTTACAATAGCATTAAAATTATAAAGTATTTAGACAGATATGTGACAAAGGTGTACAATAATTGTGGATTAAAAGTTACAAAACATTGCTGAGAGAAATTAAGCTTGAAAATCGCACTTGGTGGCTTCTGTGAACTATTGTCATTCAGGGAGAGGTCAGCTTGGGTTCTCTGCAGGACATGTTGGCATAGGTGCCTTTAAAATTAATCAATTAATATAATCCGTATAACAAACATGCTTTCTATGAAGAGCACCTGCCGCGTATTAACAAATCTCTCTTTTTAGTTTTCATCATCAAATATAAGGCTCATGAGAATAGGGACTTTTATTTTTACTTTTATTCACGGCAGTATTTCTAGTGCAATAGAACAGTGCCTGGCACATAGTAGGCACTCAATGTTTATCGAATAAAAGAATCATTTAATAAGATACTTGTGAGTGGAATTTGTATGCAATGCTTTGGAGAATCGCCAAATGCATGTAACCTTCCTTGATCAAAATTGTAGTAACGACTTCCTTTAAATACCCCGGTACTTCCTTGTTCATTCCTTCAGGTGGTCTACGAGCAACCCCAGGAGACTCATAGAGATCCAGGCCTTATAGTAAAGAAGAGAAGCTTGAAATAATCTGTTTCAGAGTTGTAGATTACGTCTCAACCTAACCAGTACTATCCCTGGAAACTGGTACTCCGCAGGCCCCATCAGCAGGTCAACAAGCCCTGTGGAACATCTTCTCAGCTTGTTCCCACTCATGACCAAAACAGAGAGAAAAAAGGTTTTATGGATATATTGCCTGGATAAAATATATCACTATGATATTAACTAGCTGTTTGTTTCTCTGCTCTTATTAAAAGGGACTACCCTGTTTGGCCACTTTTCGTTTGTAGATACATAAATGCAAAGAATTTAACAAATTCAAACCCTTAGCTCTGCCAAATATTGCAAATCGTTCCAATTTTACTGAGAAAAAGACTTTTTAAAAACAACATGCTTCAAAGGTCTCCAGTGGGATAAGAAATCCACACTCCATTTTTTAGTCCTAGAAGATAATATCCTGTAGCAGCTGTTCTATGGCCTGTTTATTATCAGAATCACTTGGGAGCTTTTAAAAAGGCAGATTCCTAGTCTCCACCCCTGTCCTCCTCTATCACCCCACACATATATCCAAGATTCTGATGCAGTTGGTCTGGGATACGGTCCAGAATCTGTATATGGAAAATGATCTTCAGGTAGTTTCATTAAGCAACCAGATTTCAGAACTACCTCTTACACTGTTCTGCTTTATAAAAACCCTCCATAACTACTGACTGCAAAATCAGGGGCTTCTTTCCTCTTATTCTAAAGGAGAGGATTGGGTCTTTTAACCTACCAATCCTGATGCATATATAGAATCTACAACTTCAAATGCCTACAGGACCAGGTGTGTAACAAATGCATGAAGGAGGCAGATAGGGAGCAGTGGGGACTGCAGCAAATATGATTGATCTAAAATGGACAGATGTTTACCAGTTCTAGCCAAGTGTGAATGTGAGCCTGGCATCGCCAGAGCTTCTAAGTTTTCCAAAGAAGCCAGAAATCCAGATTTTATATAAACTGTCCTGTGAGGGCTAAACTAAACACACCTGTGGGTAGCACGTTGCCCAGAGACCATACAACCTCTGGTTCTGTGGGGTGGCGTGGACAAGGCAGTGGTATGCATTTACTGAGGCTGCCAAAACAAATGACCACAAACTAGGTGGCTAAAACTACAGAAATTCTTCCTCTCACAGTTATGAGCCAGACGTCCTCAATCAAGGTGTCGGCATTGTTGGTTCCTTCTGGAGGCTGAGGGAGAATGGTTTCATGCCTCTTTCCTTGCTTTTGGTGGCTGTTAGTGACCCTTGGCATCCCTTGGCTTGTGGTTACATCTCTCCAATCTGCCTCGGTCCTCACATGGCCTTCTACACTGTGTGTCTCCGCTGTCTCAGTCTGTTTCCCCATCTATTCTAAGGCCTTGTCATAGGATTTAGAACTGCCCCAGTCCAGAATGATCTCATCTCGAGATTCTTAATTACAACTGCAAAGACCCTTTTCTGAATAAGATCACATGTGTAGGTTCCAGGAGTTAAGACTTGGATATTTCTTTTTGGGAGCCACTGTTCAACCCACTACAGTCAGGCTTACATGAAAAAATACCAAAATCCATTATTGCAATCAAATTTTACTTTTACCAACCTTTCTCTTATCTTCTAGTTTACTATGATAGAAATGACTTACATCTGACAGAAAATTTGACTCAGGCCCAGATGCATGTTGTTACATTTTTCTTTCTTATACGCTTCCTAGCTTTAAGCTCTATTAGAATTATCCCATTGCTCTACTTCCAGCCATTGTTTCTAAAATCAGTGATGTGAGGCAAACCATTGTAGACGTCCTTGATTGGAGAAAAAGCATACTTTTTATATTCATGGGAAGGATAAAAGAATGATGATGAAAGAGCAGAGGGGGTAGGATATTGGGTAAAGAGAGAGAAAAAAGGAGTCTGTCCTCAGACATGAGAGAAAAAAGCAGGAAATATGGTTCAGGTGAAACAAGTCATTGAAAGCGTTCTTTCTGCCTCTCCCAAGGAAATTTTGTAGACACCCCAGCACTTAAATGCGTTTTCTAGTGCCATCTACCGGGAAGCACAGGAACCAGCTCAGACCTGAGCCAGAAAAACAAAACAGTTCGTCACACCTTCAGTCACTTTAAGGGAGCCATTTTTTATTGAGACTTGACCCTTTCCTGTCTAACAAGGACCTAAGAAGACTCTTAGCAAACACCTGACCATCTTCTGTGCATTCCTCACAATTAACATCGGGGGGAGGGGCGGTGTTTCCAGAACTTATCCAGGTGTTGCAATTTGTCAGTGAGTCCTGTAACAGCAGGAATTGTCTCTCTTTCCTCCATCTATCCTCAACACAAGCATGGTGTCTGGCGCATAACACACTCTCAAAAAAATGCCTGTTGAATATTTTTTAAAAAACAAAGAATTCTGCTTCTCATTGACCATTACTTATTGACAAATCTGTAGAAATGAAATGGCAAGCCAAGCCACAAGAGGGAAAGTGGATTACCTGTGATTTACTCTGCTGAAGTATTTGGCCTTCACTGAGCAGTCCTTAGGACGCACACCAGGGCCCAGTTATGGTGCGAGTGTGTCCACTGTGCTCCACAGAGGAGATCACCCCATACCACAAGCTGACCTCCCCACCCTGCTGCCATCCACTCAAAGGGCAGGGGGCTGGCGTGTGCACCAGCGCATAGGTGTGCGAAATAATTATGTACGTATAGGTCTCTGACCCCAGTTCCTGACAGAGCTCCTAAAACTCCTGCAAAACATCTTTTGTTCTAAGTGGTCACTCTTGCTAGGCTCCTGGATGAAAGCTGGCCATCAGAAAGACCAAGCTGAGACAGGCTGAGACCTGGGACCCTTAACTGCAGTGCTTTCACCTGGACAAACGTCTCCTCAAGCAACAGACTACAAAGAAACTATAAGGGACTAAAAACAACTGCCTGCATGAGCAGTTGGGGCAAATTACTAACAAGATACAAAAAAGATCAAAACCCAGCTGCCACTTCTGAGGTGCCTGGAGCAAAAGCAGGGTATTGCACATGATGCCTGCACAAAGCACCACCAAGGGGGTGGGCAGACCACCTAAGCCGCCCCTCCGGCCCCACCCACGGATCTGCCCCAACCTCGCCCCCTTTAAGGGCGCGCCTTGCCCCAGTGCCCCGCCACAGGGAGCGAGCAAGGGCACCTGTTACCTGTTCTCTCTCCCTCATGCCGCAGCACTAGTCCCAATAAAGCCTTGCCTGAATTCCTCATCTGGCCTCTCATCAATTTCTATTGATTAAAGAGTCCAAGAATCTGGGTCGCTAGCAAAGCCATGATTAGAATCTAGGGGCTTTCATCCCCACCACCCACCCCCATTCTCTGGGGAAGGGAGAAGGGCTGGACATTGAGTTAATAATCAATCATGTCTACATGATAAAGCCTCCATAAAGCTCCCACAAGCACAGGGTTTTGAGAGCTTTCAGGTGGGTGAACACATGGAGGTACAAGGAGGGTGGCATGCCCAGAGAAGACATGGAAGCTCCACACCCCTTCCCACATACCTTGCCATGTACTTCTTCTATCTGGCTGTTCTGAGCTGTATCCTTTTATAATAAACTGGTAATCTAAGTAAACTGTTCTCCCGAGTTCTGTGAGCCACTCTGACAAATTATCAAACCCGAGGAGAGGGTCAGGTGAACCTCGGATTTACAGCCAGTTGGTCAGAAGCACGGGCAACAACCTGGACTTGCAGTGGGGAGACTGGCGTCTGAAGCTGGGTTGGGGGGCAGTCTTGTGTGGTCTGCACTAACCCTAGAAAGAGAGTGTCAGATTTGAATTGAATTGTATGACCCCTAGTTGGTGCCAGAGAGAGTTGGAGAATTGCTCAGTGTGGAGGAAAAAGAACCCACACATCTGATATCAGAGTATTCTGTGAGTAAAGGCAAACACAGTGTGTCTTTCCTAGACAAGGTGGGAGGGCATACTCCAATTATCAAGCGACTGTTGCTGCTTGCATCTCAGAACTAAACTGATATTCACTGATGGGAATAACAGCTCCTTCCCCCCCCATCTCATAATGAAACGGAGCAGGACCCTATGGTGTCCCACCCCACAAACCATGTCCTTCGCCTTCCTTTTGTCTGTGGAAAAACTTTAGCCAAAGAATAAGTTTAATCAGAGAAGTGAGAAAATGCAGAAACAAAGGAAAACAGTCAAAAGAGACCACATAATAATAGTTTAGTCATTAAGTAAAGTCAAGGACCTTTAGCTCCTTCTCAAGGGCTATAGATAATATTCTGAGCCATATCCTGTGAGCTGTCTTGCAGATACTGAAACCCCCATTAGGTGGAAGAAGTTAACTACATGATGACCATACTTTAACCAAGACATAAGCTGCCACAATTCTGAGAATTGGCCTCAAGGAAATGGGAACAAACTGACCCTGGAACTGAAGATTACCTGTACCTAAAACAATCAAGACAACACTGGCCAGACTACCGATAACCAATTTCAAGATGACTGTCAGAGCTGACTGTGCTATTTCTACATATAGCTCCCTCCCTCCGTCTATAAAAGCCCTTGCCCACTGATTGTCAGTGGGGGAGAGTCGGCCTTTGGACAGGTGTCCACCCTCCCCACCTCCCCAGCCCCCCACCCAGTTGCCGGAATCCAAAATAAAGCAAATTTTCCTTTCCACCAACCTTGCCTCTTTACTGGCTTTTGAGCGGTGAGCAGCCTGACCCCACTTTCAGTTACAACAACACAGCTACCATAGAACCTCTCCCTCAGTGGGCCTCAACTTTGGCTGCACAACATTATCAACTAGAAAGCTTTTTAAAATTCTGATGCATAGGCTGAATCCCAGACCAATTAAATCAGAATCTCTGATTTAACTTAGTCCCAGGCCTAAGATTTTTTTGGTTTTTTGTTTGTTTTGTTTTGTTTGGCCGCAACGTGCAGCTTGCAGAATCTTAGTTCCCTGACTGGGGATTGAACCTGGGCCACGGCAGTGAAAGCGCCGAGTCCTAATCACTGGACTGCCAGGAAATTTCCAGGCCTAAGTATTTTTTAAAATTTCCCAGGTAGTGCACTGTTGGTGGGAATGTGAATTGGTGCAGTCATTATGGAAAACACTATGGAGGTTCCTCAAAAAAATTAAAATAGAACTACCATACAATTCAGCAATTCCACTTCTGGGTACTTATCTGAAGAAAATGAAAACACTAACTCAAAAATATATGCACCACCATGTCCACTGCAGTGTTATTTATAATAACTAACATATGGAAACGACCTAAGTGTTCATCGATGAATGAATGGATAAAGAAGATGTGAGATACATACACACACACACAATGGAATATCATTCAGACATTAAAAAAAAAAAAAAAGAATGAAGTAGTGCCATTTGCAGCAACAAGGATGGAACTTGAGGGCATTATGCCAAGCTAAAAGTCAGGCAAAGAAAGATAAACACCATATAATCTCACTTATATGTGCAATCTAAAAAAAAAGGAAAACCTAACTCATAGATACAGAGAGCAGACTGGTGGATGCCAAAGGCAGAGGGACAGGGGAAGAGGGGGGGTTGGTGGCAGTGGTGGTAAAATGGGGGTCAAAAGATATAAACTTCCAGTTAAAAAATAAGCAGGGCTTCCCTGGTGGCGCAGTGGTTGAGAATCTGCCTGCCTATGCAGGGGACACGGGTTCGAGCCCCGGTCTGGGAAGATCCCACATGCCACGGAGCAACTGGGCCCGTGAGCCACAACTACTGAGCCTGTGCATCTGGAGCCTGTGCTCCGCAACAAGAGAGGCCGCGATAGTTAGAGGCCCGCGCACCGCAATGAAGAGTGGCCCCCACTTGCCACAACTAGAGAAAGCCCTCGCACAGAAACGAAAGACCCAACACAGCTAAAAATAAATTAATTAAATTAAAAAAAAAAAGTGTTTCCCTGATTTAAAAAAAAAAAAAAAAAAAGCAGGTCTTGGGACTTCACTTGTGGTATAGTGGTTAAAAATCCGCCTGCCAATGAGGGGACACGGGTTCGAGCCTGGTCCGGGAAGATCCCACATGCTGAGGAGCAACTAAGCCTGTGAGCCACAACTACTGAGCCTGCACTCTAGAGCCCGCGAGCCACGACTACTGAGCCTGCATGCCACAACTACTGAAGCCCATGCGCCTAGAGCCTGTGCTCCGCTACAAGAGAAGTCACCGCAATAAGAAGCCCGCGCACCACAACGAAGCGTAGCTCCCACTCGCAGCAACTAGAGAAAGCCTGCGCACAACAACGAAGACCCAACGCAACCAAAAAAAAAGCAGGTCATGGGGATGTAATGTACAACATGGTGACCAGAGTTAATAATACTGTATTGCATATTTCAAAGTTGCCAAATGAGATTTTAAAAGTTCTTATCACACACATATTTTCCCTGTACATTAGCTTTCTATTGCTGCTGTAACAATTTACCACAAACTTAGTGGCTCAAAAAACACAAGATTATATATGTCTATAGTGCAGAAGTCAGAAATTTCACTGGGCTAAAATTAAGTTATTGGCTGATTTGCATTCCTTACTGGAGGCTCTATCGGAGAAACGGTTTTCTTACCTTTTCCAGCTTTTAGAGGCTGCCTGAGTTCCTTCCGTCTTCAAAGCCTGTCAAGCCTTTCTCACATCACATCACTCTGACATTGGCTGTTCTGCCTCTCTCTCCCACATTTAAAGACTCTCGTGATTATGTTGGGCCCACCTGGATACTCTAGGATAATCTCCATATCTTAGAGTCAGCTGGTTAGCAAGCTCAACTCCTTCTGCTACCTTAATTCCCCTCTGCCATGTAATGTAACATATTCACAGGTTGCTGGGATTAGGATGTGGACATCTTTGGGGACCATTATTTTGCCTATCATATCAGATGACGCCAACATGCAGCTGAGAACTACTGGTCTACCTGTAAGAAGATGGACTCAAGCAGCAGCCCAGTTGGCGAGCTGAGCCATGAAGGCAGATTGGAGACACACAGTGAAAAACTGGTGTTAGGGGGGAGGGGGAGGAGCAATAACCAGTCTCACCAGTTCTACATTGTTGCAGAATGTGCCTTGGTGGTGGGGGGGGTGGGTCATGTGATATATTTTCATTCAGTTCTCTGACAGTCCTGGGAAGTTAAATTGTACACTATCCCAAAGGTGGTGGGACAATCCCCACTCAAGAGTAGCCATTACGGAAAATGTTAAGTCATAACACAAGATGGAACTTTTCCAGACTTTTGAGATTGGTAGCTATCAGCTCGTTCCTTGTTTCATGCTCATTTGGAGCCTGGGTGTATGCCAGATTCTCAAGTGCTCTGAAGGCTGTCCCCTGTAGTGAAAGATGACTGGCCAACTGGTTGAATATGGCTTGAAGAGGTGTTCTGATTGGCTAACACTTTAATATTCACACACACACACACATCCACTCGGGATTTCTGGCTTCTCTTAAAAAAATCTAGCACTCCTGCAGAACAACTCTCTGCTGGAAGAAGAGCTGCTGCCTTTCTACAGGGCATATATTCTCTGGTTACGGCAGGCTTTATCCTAGCCTTTCTGTTTCACACCTGGCTCACTTCACACTTCTGTTACTTGCCTGGTCTGGAAGGAATATGACTTTACAAGCTTCCCTATCCTCCAGAGTTCATACGCCTGAAGTCAGGCAAAATTCTCATGAAGAGCCATTTGCCTGTCATCAATGCAAAAGTGAATAGCATACTGTGATCATTTCACAATATATACAATTGAATCACTGTGTTGTACACCTGAAACTAATATAATGTTGTGTCAATTACACCTCAGTTTTTTTTTTTTTTAATTTATTAACTTTATTTTTGGCTGCGTTAAGTCTTTGTTGCTGTGCACAGGCTTTCTCTAGTTGTGGTGAGCAGGGGCTACTCTTCATTGTGGTGCACGGGCTTCTCATTGTGGTGGCTTCTCTCGTTGCAGATCACAGGCTCTAGGTGCACAGGCTTCAGTAGTTGTGGCTCGTGGGTTCTAGAGCAGAGGCTCAGTAGTTGTGGCGCACGGGCTTAGTTGTTCTGCAGGCATGTGGGATCTTCCCAGACCAGGGCTTGAACCCACGTCCCCTGCATTGGCAGGCGGATTCTTAACCACTGCACCACCAGGGAAACCCTACACCTCAGTTTTTAAAAATATGAAATAAAATGAAATCCCCCACCCCCCCAAAAAAGAAAAAGTTAATAGTTCTCCAGTAGGAAAGATAGTCTACAGGCCAATGGCATTGCCTTGTACACACAAAACCCTTTCCTCACAAGTGAGCACACCGAGCAGTTAGACTAGGGTTTGAGTAAAAGCCTGAATCGCCATGTGTCCTCATGTACACAATGGTCTCCATCAGCAGAAGGAGGAAATTTGTAGGAAATTAAGCTGAAAGCTGCCCAACTGTAATATCTGCCCATTGGTCTTTCTTCAGCCTTTGGAGGCACGTGTAACCAACCTCACTCTTCTTACATACCCACAGTCTTTCAAAAATTTTAAGACAATTATCATCACCCCTGAGTGCCTCTTCCTACATCCAAAGGCTTCTCTCCAGTGAACCTAATTCCTTCAGCTACTCCTCATAAGAGACACAGTTGAGACCTTGTCAGCATTCTGGTAATTCTCTAGCTTAGCTATGCCACCACGTATGCTGTTTCAAAGTCTGCACAGCACTAGATCCTCCAACTCAGACCCTGTGCCTCTATAACCTATCCTAACACTGCATTATAAGTTTACAAATTAGAAAACAATGGAGGATTCCCAAGCTGAGGTCCTTGGGTTGCAGGGCATGCTAAGAGATAACCTTCCCTCTACACAGTTCCAGGGAAGGCCCTCCCCTGAAGAAGACCTAGTGTTTCTAATGGATACCATCTAAAATCATTACTCTGCACACAAAGCCTTCTCCTCAACGGGCTGCAAATTTTGGAAGGATGACAACCTAGTTTTGAAACATGCTTCACCTCAAGAGGTTAGAGTTCACTTTAAGGGCCTGTGGAGAGAGGCGCTGGGGTGGTGGATCTTCCACGGTGCTGCTCATTAAGTCAGCCTTGGCTTACTACTATTAGGAGAGGTGAAATTCCAGCCAATTTCCTAACTGCTGGCATAACAGTTTCAATAGGTAAGATTGATACTTCTGGCCAAGTGAGATTTGGGGTTAGATGCAGTTTTGGTTTAACTATCTTTTATCTCAGATCAAATGAGACAGTGTATTGAATTACTTAGAAAAGTTCCTGGAACATGTTAATTTTTATCACTAATTTGTGGTTTTGGGCAATTCTTAAAACATCTTTACTTCCACTACAGCTCTTTACAGTGGGTCTGGCATGTAGCTGCCACTCAGTAAATGTGAGTAAACCAATACTGGAGACTTCAGTCTGCTAAGTCTCTGACACATGCAGTCATGGGGCCAGTTACATCCACTCCCTCCACTGGAACAGAATAGATGGCTTAGGCTACGAGGAAAGTTGTTAAGCAGAGGAGTGGGTTAGCAGATTCTTAAAACTTGGGACCATTGGGCTTCCCTGGTGGCGCAGTGGTTGAGAATCCGTCTGCCAAGGCAGGGGACACGGGTTCGAGCCCTGGTCCAGGAAGATCCCACATGCCACGGAGCAACTAAGCCTGTGTGCCACAGCTACTGAGCCTACGCTCCAGAGCCCGCGAGCCACAACTACTAAGCCCACTTGCCACAACTACTGAAGCCCGCATGCCTAGAGCCCATGCTCTGCAACAGGAGAAGCCACTGCAATGAGAAGCCCGCACACTGCAACGAAGAGTAGCCTCCGCTCGCCGCAAGGAAGACCCAACACAGCCATAAATAAATAAATAAATAAATTTAAAAAAAAAACAAAAAAAAACTTGGGACCGTGTCAGCACCTGTTCCATCTGTAGGGAGACAGCGTAGATGTTCTCGTAAATGATCCTACTCTATTTATAGTCTTTTGGCACAGAATGTTCTGCTATCTCACTTGAGATTGTTCCTTTAGGAACAAGAGAAGGAGAAAGCAAAGCAAACCAGCAATCACATTTGATTGTCTCCAGTCCTAAGGAGCTTGGGGCATGCTCTTTAAGGCATCACACCTGATGGGGGCTCCAGCAGGGACTCCTACTCAAGGACACAGTAAAGGAAGCAAAGGCAATCAACCCAAGCAGTACTGAAGAGGACAGGATGGAAAGGACTTTTTTATTTTCCCAGATCTTCAGGCAACCTCACCAAGCTGGAGGTCGCATGCAGGTGAGTATGAAACTAAGAAAAATACAAGGCTTAAAAAGTATTGTGCATTATATTTCTTCAATCTCTGGTAGGCCAGGAGCCCAAGGTCAGTCTGGCAGGAAGCTGAGAGGACTGCCTGGTCCTGACAATCACACAATCTTCACAGTTTTGAGCATGTCTGACAGGACGTACGTGTCATCCCAGCCCTTTCCAGGCTTCCTCAGGGTTTGCTCCAAGGCCTGGGCCATTTCCAGCAGCTCTGGCATGGCAAGTTTCCGCTCAGGGTGCGGCTGACAGAACAGGATCTCGTTTACTTCACCGTCAATTCGCCGGACATATAGGAGGGGGAACACCGCCTTGAGCCCAGCCAGCACTGAGTCCTTTAGCCCTAGGTCTCGGCACACGAGGTTGAGGATAAAGACACCTGTAGGGTGGGGAGGAAAGGGTCAGAATGACTGTGGTTCAGGGGACACGTTGGAGACAAGGTTCAGCTCTGAGGAATATAGCCATTCCTGCCCCAGGGAGGCTGGTGGACCAAGGAACACACCTACAGCGGCAGTGACTTTGCAGAGAACACACAGCATACAAAGGCAGGAAGAGAAAAGCATGGGGGATGTGTGAACCATGAGAAAACTTCAAGCTAATTTCTTGCTCTTTTGTGCTGCTAACAAATGTTACCATTCTCCATGCTTCAGTTTCACAAAGGATTGCTTTGAGAAAGAAGTAATTAATACCCCCAAGTAAGAATGTAGCAATTCCACAGAGAGATTATGTTCTTGACATATATATCACATGCCTTCACTTGGGCATTAAGGGTTCTAAATCAACTCTGTTCACCACAGTACCTTAGCCAAATCAAAATACCTGGGAGGCAGTGAACATAAGGATTAAGAGCTCCAGCTTTCAAGTCACAAGGATCAGGGTTGGAGCCTTAGCTCTTATCTTGTGTCACCTTGGCAAGTCTCTACCTCAGTTTCCTCATCTGAAAACAGGCTGCTATGAAGATGAAATCACATACTGCCCAGTCCAGGGCATGTGGGAAGAATTCAAATGGTCACTGGCGCCACCACGCTGGTGGGGATGTGAATTGCTGCGACTACTTTGTAACTGTGTGGCAGCGTCTACAAAAACTGAACATATGCATAATCTGTGATCCAGCAATTACACCCCTACATCTATGCCCAACAGACCTGCACACACATTTCACCAAAAGACATCTACCAGAACGTTAATGGCAACACTTCTTATAAAAGCCCCAAACAGGAAACAACCCAAATGCCAAAAGCAGAATGGAGAAATAAATTGTGTATCACCCAGTGTCAACACAACACTATGGGTGAATTTCACAAACATCATGCTGAGTGAAAGAAACAGAGAACACTCCGTATGGGCAAAACTAAGCTGTGCTGATAGAAGTGAAGATAGTGGTTATCCTTGAGAGGACAAGTTACTGAAAGGAGGTAAGAGGTGGACTTCTGGGGCACTGGAAATGTTCGGTGTTTGGTGCTGGTAAATGAATATGTTCAATTTGGGGAAACCGATCAAGGTACAAGGTACTTATGATACGTGCATTTTTCATTAAAAAGAAAAATGTCCTTAAAGGGCCCATCCCTTCTCCCTCCCCAGCCTTTTGTTCTTCATACCTTCAGGAGTCAAGATGCTTTTGACCTTCTGCAGGAAAGGTTGGGCCACAAACGCTGGGGGTGGGCAACTCATTCCCAGGGTTGGGTCCTTACTGTCCACATCAAACATTATGACATCGTAGTGAGGTCGTGCTGGGAAAGAGAAGCAAACGAGTCTTTGTCTCTGCTGGATACAATAACGCCATTTACATTCCTCCACCACATCTCCTCTGTGACCTGTGGTGGGCACAGGTGGCTAAGTCAGAAGGATGACACGGAGGGTGTGGTCTGCTTACGAGGGCACTAGCGTCATAGTTCAGAGGAGGCACGTCATCAGCGTCCTGCTGTGAGTACTCCATGTCTACGATGGGGCCTGCATCTCATCTTCTTCCTCCACATTTTAAAGCCCTTTCCACACACACACATTACCGGGGTCCACTCCAGCAGGATTACTGCTTGGTTAAGGGTCCATCTATACCAGTGATTTTCAACCCTGGCAGAACATTAGAGTCAAATGGGAAAATTCTAAAGATGCAGAGAACCTGGGCTCCACTCCTAATCAACAGAGTTAAAACCCTGGGGTGGCGAGGAACAGATGGGAGGGGAGGTGTGACACCTCTGGTGTACTTTTCTTAAGCTCCCCAGGTGATTCAAAATATAGTCAGAGTTGAGAACTGTTGATCTAGACAAAGCAGCTGAGCTGCCTCTGCCTTTAAGGGCTGACCCTGCAAATGGTAACTTTAACTTAACTCTGGAAACAGCATATGTTGCCTCGTAGAAGAAAATGTTCTCAAATTAAAGTTAGCATATCTTTTCTAGCTGCTTGAACAATTACTGGCTCAAGAAAGAACTGATTTCGCTCAATGGGTGAGAAAGAACTGACCATGAATCTGATGATCTACTCCTTACTATAATGTTAGTTTTTACTAGGGGTAGGCCTGCGATACTAACGATTTGTTTTGGGCAAACTTTGAGACAGTGCTAATGATTATTCAATAAATACATATTTACTTAGGACTACACATGTCCATCACTGTTCATAGCACAGACCTGATTTTGGTTTCTTCAAGAGCAGAACATGTTGGCTCATCAAAGTCCAAGGACAACCAAGGCCCACATTTGTGGCACTGAGCCCCCCAACAATCCGAAAGGTTGCTGTTAAGACGAAGGCCAGGGCTGTTCAAAACTGACTTGAGGTGATAACAGCAGCACATCATGGATTGAGTACCTACCATGTGCCTGGCACTGTTTTAAGTGCTTCACATGTATCAGCCCTGGGCCCCCAGACTGGTCCCAGCCTCAGAGAGTGAACCTGTGAAACTCTGATAGAGTTAAGTTCAGTTTGCAATTACGTAAGACAGCATCTGTCCATCCCAGCACCAAAACACTTACCCCAGGCATCCCGTTTTGCCACACCCTTCCTGGAAGATACTCTAACCCAGCGAGAACCAGAGCATCGATTACAGAATGAGCAGACCAGGAAGGGTGTGTGGCCTGGGCTCCCCAGGTTCACGTAGGACTGAACCAACCTAACTGACTTCTCCCTGAGGGGCTCATGTTCTGCAAAGCATCAGTCATCAGAAGCCTATATATTAAGCTGCAGAAGGATCAGGGGAGCTATTGTAAAACATTAATATGCCTTTTGTCCAAGTCTGGGATACAAATTATTATAGCAAAATGGAGCCTTAATTCCAGTAGCAGCAGGGCTACGGGAATTCCCACTAACACCTGCATCATGGTTTAACCTCAGCACTATTGACATTTGGGTTAGATAATTCTTTATCATCAGTGGCTGTCCTGTGTATTGTAGGATGTTGAGCAGCCTCCTTGGTCTCTACCCACTAGACGCCAGAAACACCCGTACCTAATGGTTACAACAAAAAAGTGCCTGCGGACATTGTCCCTGAGGTTTAGAACCACTCATCTACATGAATGCTGTTTTGCTCTGTTTCTGGCTTCACCTGTAGCTGAAAGATTTACAAAACAACTTCCCAACACACACCCCCAACGTTTCTTCCCCTTTTCCTCACTCAGATACAGATTCTGGGTTTTTTTGGGATGATGAGAAAGTGGCAAGGTTACAGGGTCAGAAGAGATTCAGAAGGGAAGCCCACTCGTTTGTTAGTGTCGTTAGTGCAGGAAACGGTCTGTTTTGCTTGTTGCCACAGCCCAACCCCTAAGAGTACTGAGCATGTGGTGGACACTCTATATTTACTGGATAACTGTCAACAAATGAATGAACAAACGAACTGGTGAAAGACTGGGATGATGCTGATGCTGCCCTCTCAGAGGTGAGTTCTAGAGGCTCCTGCAGGCCTGACAACCTGGGATCAATCCTCCCTCGACGCCCCTCCAAATTCTCCAGTAGCAGTACCTTCTTCTTCTGCCAGGCTGCTAATATAGTCCAGGCCATCCGCGATGTGGACCTTCATACGGTCGCTCTGGGAGAAGCCAAACCACTGAGTGGCCACTTGCAACATGGAGGGGTCGATCTCCACAGCATCGATGCAGGACTTCGGGAAATGATCGTGGACAAAAAGGGGGAGGCTGCCCCCACCCAGGCCTACCACCAACAATCCCAGTGGGGTCTCTGTAATAAAGAATAAAAGCATCGTTTTACCACCTGCTCACTGTAAAGTTTTGTACCACACTTGGGGAGGGCGAAAGAGGGAGTCAGATTGTTGGTGCTACCCAGGGGACACAAGATTTAGTAGAGACCTGGCCTCCCTTGTCTCTTTCTAGAAACTCGGGAGTCAATTTAACATCTGCAAACTCAACCCTGGCCTCACAATCCTTCCTTTACTAGATCCAGAAGAATGAACCAGTGTATTATTATCATGGCTCCTTAAAGATCCCAAAGCACTCAGCTGACATTATAGCAATAACCCCCACCATAAGCATTATTAAACCCCTCTAGGAAACGGGAGGGACAATGGCCAACATCTGGTTTACGATCACAGGGAGTGTAGATGTGATGCCCTCTGCTCAGCTTTCAACTCAAAGGCCACACTGCCTTCTCAGACACAGCCACCAAGTGAGGGCCATCCACCCAAGTTCCAGAAACCACAGGAAAACAAAGGCCCAAATCCTACACACAAGCACAGAAAAACCACAGCAACCACAGGGGATGAAGGGAAGGTAAGAAACAAGAAAGAATCACCAAAAGGAGACAGACCCTGAGGATTAAATGGAAGAACTGAGACTCTAGGGACATACATCAACACCAAGATACATCAAATGTACAGCGTGTTCCAGTAAGACATACTTAGGGACTTTGGGTGAAGACAGTTACAAGAGTAGACAGAATCATGGACATTTTTGCTACTGTGGTCAGATCCAAACCTATTATTAGTGATAAGGCTATGACTGTACTATCTATACTATGTTTTTTTTTTTTTTAAGTAGAAATTCAAGATAGAATTGCATCTAGTACTCAAATAATGCATCACTGAAAAGCCAGAAATTCTCCTAAAGTGCACAGGTATATTTCTCCGGAGATGTGATTTTTAAATATTCCATCTGGTTACATGGGTAAATGCATGTGCAAAAATTCATCAAGCTGAACAACTTAAGATCCGTACACTTTACAGATCTCACTGAATGTATTTTACACACTAACTTTTTAAACTGAAGTATAGTTTATTTTACACTGATTTTTAAAATAAATGAAGAGGAAAAAAATTTAGGTATCAGCACATGTAGCTGTTTCAAACAATTTGAGTTTGAAGGAAAAGTTATTTGGATGTTCATGAATGTAGAAGATGGTTGGGAATAAGAAAGACATGACTATATGTGCATCTGTTGGTCTACAATCATGGTTCTTAAACTGCAAGGCAGCTGACACTGATTACCTCCGTGATCTTACATGTTCCCTCCTGTGGAAGGCAGTGGCGACCCCCTCACCTAGGAGCAGCTCCGGGTTTCTCAGCAGGGCAAGGCCGGCAATCATGGCTTTGTGGTGTTCACAGCACAGGTAACTCTTATCAATGGCCTGCCCCGGGGCTGCAGGGGGGTCCTCTGGAGTATCAGCAGACCGCTGCTTCTTCCTGTCTTTTTTCCGTTTCTTCTGGGCTAGATCACAGACAGAGATGAATGAAGTCATATGCGTGGTACACTACTCCTTGGAAAGTAAGGCACACCAGCAGCAGTATGCTGCAACTGGTTTGATGACACTCGAGAACCCAATTGTGAAATATGCAGGAATTTTGCGAACTGGTTGGCATGTTGGTGGCTTGAAATCTGGCCATGGTGGCCATTTTTATGCCACGGAAATTGGCAAACAGTGCATATCATGGCTTTTTCCCCCAAAGAGACGGTTGTTAAACATTTAACATACACCAGAGAGTCAGAAAAGGGAAGTGGCAAAGAAACACCCTGAAACTCAGGACACTGGGAAAACTCAAGTGAGGAGTACTAGTACCTCTCCTCTGGGAAGTATAAAGCCACTAACAGGTGAGAAGTTTATTCATCAATTCTTTTAGGGGAAAAAGGACTTAGTTTCCAACTACCTCCTCTATGCCAATTACTATACTAGGACTTTTACTCTTGTAGCTTTGAAACAATCCTATATCAATGCTCTTATTCCAATTCTTAGCAGATGGAAAAACTGAAGATCTGAAGAGTTATTAATTAGGCCCAAATCAGTAGGCAATGCAGCCAGGATTTGAACCTGGGACTACCTGTCTGCAGCAGCTATCATCTTTCTACTACATCACACAGACAGTAATTCATACCACCCCACTGGACAAGGACATCACAAATGTTCACAGAAGGGGGGAAATCGTACAAAAGGCCCCTCTACTCTCCCTCTACCTACTCCCTCAACTGCTCCAGGATAGAGTGAACAGATGGCTCTGGGGTTTTCCTAGGGACCAGCTGTACCGTTGGGCACTGAAGTGTAAGTGGCAGTGTGCTTTTCAGAGATGTTAAGTTGCTTTTTAACACATTCTCCTCTTTGCTCACCAATACTTCCATGAGGGAAATCATTCCCATAAGAATTAAGTGATAGGGGCTTCCCTGGTGGCGCAGTGGTTGAGAATCTGCCTGCCAATGCAGGAGATACGGGTTCGAGCCCTGGTCTGGGAAGATCCCACATGCCACAGAGCAGCTAAGCCCGTGAGCCACAGTTACTGAGCCTGCGCGTCTGGAGCCTGTGCTCTGCAACAAGAGAGGCCGTGGTAATGAGAGGCCCGCGCACCGCGACGAAGAGTGGCCCCCACTTGCCGCAACTAGAGAAAGCCCTCGCACAGAAACGAAGACCCAACACAGCCATAAAAAAATAAAAAATAAAATAAATTAAAAAAAAAAAAAGTTAAAAAAAAAAAAAAAAAGGAATTAAGTGATACTAAGAAGTCTTGACAACAGTGGGGAAAAAACCCAAAACCCAAATTGGAGGGCAAAATGTTCTTTGAAGCACTTTTACTGAGCTTTCAGTGAGATGAAACTGAACCAACCTGCAGCCCAAGTGACCCAATGACAGCACAGGAACCCAGCAAATATGGGTGCACATGACCAGGGGACACCCCTCAAGAGGAGACCATACTGCTAAGAATAACCTGATCCTGAGCTGTGGGCAAACCCATGACCTCATGAGGTTCTGAATTCTCTCTTTTCGCCCTCCTTCCAGATGGCCTTGCCAACAGGACAGCATCATCAGGCAAAGGGAACGACCGGCAATCAGGAGAGCCAATTTCAGATTCCAAGCCTGACTCTCTGGGCCTCTAAAGGGAAGTTATACTGGAGAAGGGGTGGGGAAGAACATTCTTCTACTCTATACATGTGATCTGTGATTGATTACAATGAGTAAGTATTACTTTTATAATACAAACATATAATGCCCCGAGAAAATAAACAAACGATTGCTCTCCCCATTAGTGGGTGTTTCTGAGCAGCACGTGGGAGACCACTTAAAAGAGAACATGGTGGGGGGCTTCCCTGGTGGTGCAGTGGTTAAGAATCCGCCTGCCAATGCAGGGGACACAGGTTTGATCCCTGGTCCGGGAAGATCCCACATGCCGCGGAGCAACTAAGCCCGTGTGCCACAACTACTGAGCCTGCGCTCTGGAGCCCGCGAGCCACAACTCTTGAAGCCCGCGCACCTAGAGCCCGCGCTCTGCAACAAGAGAGGCCACCGCAATGAGAAGCCTGGGCACCACAACAAAGACTAGTTCCCGCTCGCCACAGCTAGAGAAAGCCCATGCACAGCAACGAAGACCCGACGCAGCCAAAAATTAATTAATTAATTAATTAATTAATTAATTAATTTAAAAAAGAGAGAACATGGTAGAGATCTACCCTGTCAAAGCCTGTGGCCATGGGCCACTTGTGGCCATTTAAACTTAAATGTCAGTTCATCAGAATTAAGAACTTACATCAGAAAAAAGATTAAAGATTCAGTTCCTTAGTCACTTAGTCACACCGGCCATGTTCCTAGTACTCGGTAGCCACAAATGGTTCATGGCTGCCACCCTGGGCAGCTGACTGGGTATTAAACATTTCCTTCACTGCAGAAAGTGCTACCAGACTAGGTGACCTCCAGGGCACCCACCAACTGTACAACCCTCTAAAACAGGTGCTAGGAGGTGGCCCCATGGAGGAGGGCAGGCCTACTGAATTAATGTTACTGAATTAATAGACAGACGTATATGGAGCAACTTGTAAAACACATGGTCTTTGAACTGCAGGCATTGAAGTGATTATCACATTTGTCTGATAAACCACCACCCCTGCTCCTTATCACTGCAGAGTCAGGCTTTGCTCAAGAACAGAACATTGACCTCCCTTCTGTTCATCGCCACTCACACCCTAAGAGCCCAGATGATAAGAGGACAACCCACAGAGCCGTGTGCCTCTGGTCACAGGTATCCGGGTCTGTCCTACAGCTCCGCCAAGCTCCCAGGTCTTTCTGACCACCCCAAATTGTCCATACCACGTCCATGTGGGCCCCACCACTGTGCCCACGACGCCTCACCTCTGTGAGACACATCCTTCAGCAGCCTGGCTTCTGACTGCACCACGTTCCTGTTGCTGAGGAAGATCAGCCGCCGAAAGTAGCGCCTGTCATCCCCCTGCACATCCTCGATGACGTAGTCGCCACTCAAAGGGCTGCAGTCTTGGTGCTGAACAGTCCGGACCCCGATGTCCCCACCCACAGACAGGAAGGGTACCTGAAGGAACAGCAGAGATGTGGTGAAAACACCAGCTCAACTGAGAAATACGAGAACTTATAATCCCTTCCCTTTGTGTGTATGTGAAGAATCCCCGCACCACGGTTCTGAGCAGCAACAACTCTGAAGATTTGCCATTTTCTTAAAGTACTCTTCTGGGGCATTTGACTAGATCTCAAAAGGTTTAACTGACCTTTCTGAAAACCAACTGAACAACTAAAGATTCCCCAAACCATTCGTGAAATGCAGTTGGTTCTCCACAAGAAAAATATGAGTTTCTCAACAGTAATCCTTAAAAGGACTTTCAATAGTCCAAGACAATGAAAGCTAGAAGGAAGCCTCAAGAAGGGACTAGAATCATGAGAGAAGGAATCTAAATAGGGATAAAGGTATCAAAATCCATGGGGAAAGCAACCACTCCAAATTTGGCGAAGTGTCTCCCTTCCCCCAGTTATTCTCAACTTTTTTCTGCATTCTTCCAAACAGAAGAAAAAATTAGGAGGAAAAAATACATTTTTCTCCTAAACTTTTCCATTCCCTTCCCAATCTTCCCAATCTTTGTTTCTTTTTAAAGACTTACAAGAGTATTTAATAATCATGAGGGACTCCTGACTTTGTGGAGATGTAGGCACTGTTGAGAGAAAGTCACAAATGAACCTCCCCACAGGATCTGGGTCTCTCTGATGGGACACCAACCCCAAAGTCTTCCAGAAAGCATCAAATACATATTCATTGGTAAGCACAAGTCAGCCTAGTGGGCAGAGCCACAGGCTGGGAACCCAAGAGCCTGGGTTCTTCTTTTCAGTTCTGTTACTACAGCATCAAGCTTCCAGGTACCTTGTCTTTCCCATCTATCAAGAAGGATAAACTTCTTTCTATAAAGCCCTTGCAATAAAGTCACCTATCAATTACCCTGTCTTGTGACCAGGATAGTACAAGACAGATGGCGTCAACTGATAATACCATATCACCATTTTGGCAAAAACCTTCAGTTTCCTTCCCAGTGGAACATCAGACCAGCAATGTTAATATCCTGAAAATTAAGCTGAGCTCTTTTGGCCCTTTCCCATTCTACCTCACATAATGATGGTTCTAAGAAGCAAAATGGCCAAGGAAATCCTGCGCAAAGTGAGTTAGGAGAAATACAGCCTGAGTAAGCTGCAGTGTGAAGAGCTGCAGCTTGCAAGGTGGAGAGCACTTCCTTCATGCCATCTGAGTGGCCCCACAGGCACAGATGCTACTGGGGGTCTCAATAAGGGCAACCGCTCACCTTCCACTCACTGCCTGGGACATAACTTCTGCTCACTTAGCTCTTAGCTGCTGACATGCCCTCCAGGAATAGACTAGGGTCACAGACCCTAGTCCTAGCTTCTGCCAAGATACCCTCTGCCTTCCTGGCTACTAATATGACTTCTCCAGAGACCCTGAAAGCTGCTACCAAAGCTTTGTTACCTGCTGCTGGGCGGGCATCCCGGCTGGGGCCAGCTCCATGACTCTGGCCGACAGCTCGGCCTGGATGCTGTCCATGCCTTCATACTGCTGACCTCGGTGAAGGGCCACTGTGATCAGCCTCCTGAAGCCCGCACTGGCTGCCAGCTGCTTCCGGCCCTCCTCCATGCCAAAGAGCCACTCGGTCTCCCGACCCTGGGGGACTGGAAAGAGGCATTTGTTGACAGGGAGTCCTGGGAAAAGTTCAAGCCCACAACCAATATGCCCCACGTGGCAGAGAGCCAGCCCCTACCCCAAGCCCAGCAACCCAGCAACCCTTCCAACTGTGACCTACTGAGGGGCTATCAATGCCCAGTCAACAATGTCCACAGCAAAGCTGCCATCAGACCCATGGCAGGACCCAGCGTGGAAAAGAAGTGTGAGCATGTATGTAAGGGGAGGGAGGCAAGTACCTAGTGCAAGAAAAATAGCAATAATGCTAACACTTCTTACATGCCAGGCATTATTCCAAGCAGTTTACAAACAGAAACTAATCAAATCCTCACAATAGCCCAAGATGCAGGGAGTATTATTATTATTCCCATTTTATAAATGAGGAAATTAAGACACAGAAGTTACATTATTTGCCCAAGTTCACACAGCTCGTAACTGGCGAAGCTAGGGCTCAACCCCAGGCAGTCCAGCCCCAGACTCCATGCTCGTATCCGCTGTGCTATTAGTTCTCACAGGTGCACAGTTAGGACAAGGAAATACTTGGAAAAATGGATTCGAGGTCAGGAAACAAATTACCAGCATGATGTATCACCACCTCAAGTTTGTCTAGAATATTCTACTTTTGAGAGCATTTCCTCATACTACCTCTTTTGATCATTACTAAGGTGAATCTGGTATCATTTACCCCTTTCAATAATAACACTAACATTTGTAAAACTTATCGTGTGCCAGGCACCATTCAAAGAGCTTTTACACTCCTCACAATTACACAGTTAAGATCTCACTTTATAGATGAAGAAACTGAGGCACAGAAAGAACACTAACTTGTCCAATACCACCAGGAAGTGACTGAGCCAGGACTGGAAACTAAATAGTCTGGTTCCAGAGCTCACTTTTTTAGCTACTACCCTGTACTGTCTCTAAATTCAGCAGAGACGCACAGAAACTTCCCCAGGTCACACAGCTTACAGGCTACAATGCTGGGACTCCCGTTGCTTCCACTACTCCTTGTTACAAAGTGACTAACATCTCTACAAATGCGTGACCTGCCTAAATGCATCTATATTACTTCAAGCCTTTGCAATGGAAGATGAGAAGAAATAAACCTCAAATCCAAGCAGGCAGCTCCCCCTTCCTCATGCCCTGGCCAGTCTAACCTCTTCAAGCACCGCCCCCTGCAAGATAAAACCAGCCAAGGCATACCCATCCACCAAAGCCCCAGCCCCAGCCCCTGTAAGCCAGCCCCCTCCAGGGAAGAGAGGGAGCAATCCCAACTCACTGATGAAAATGGCAAAATGACTGTCCCGCGATGGTTTCACAGTGGGGCTGTCCACCACGTGGAGGGTGTAGCGTGGCTCCCCCGTGTCCCCACTGCACAAGTCCAGAGACACATTCCCCAGCCCGGCCTTGCGGTACAGCTGGCTGCACAGCCAGACATACTGCTGCCGCTCCCGCACCGCCTCAGCCAGCCGCTCGGCACTCTCCAGCCGCACAGGCTTGCCCTGCTCCTGAGCACACAGCTCAAAGATCTGAAGGGCAGAGCCAGGGACCGGCCTGAACTTGGTCATGATGAAGGCAAAGACAGGCAAGGAGAACCGAGGCTCTGCTTCCAACAGCTGGTCTTGGCTGTTGGCCACCTGGTGCACCCTCACCATCCACCCCTCCCGAGAGAAGTGACCCACTGCTTTCTTCAGGACGTGAGCCTGAGCCAGGGAGATGCAGAGGTAGCGACCGCCCACCTGCAGGACACGGCCAACCTCAACCAGCATCCTGTCCACCTGCTGCAGGGTCTTCTCCTCCTCATCTGTCAGGACGGCGTCCAGGGTGCCCTTGTCCAACACCACCTGGAATGAGGCATCGGGAAACTCCATCTGTGTCATGTCCATCTTCAAGAAGCTCATCTGGGGCCGTCGGCCGGCATTGCGTTCCTTCATTTGCTTGATGACGACCTCACTGATGTCAATGTTCACTATATCCTGATAGCCCACATCATACAGCTGCTCGCTTAGCTCTGAGTTACCACACCCAATCACCAACACCTAGGGGGAAAGAAAACAAGATGGAGGTGATCAAGGCAAAGGAATGAGCTTCAGACACTTCAAGGAATCAAGTCTCACCCTGGCTGCTGTATGTTTTTGGAGGGCGAAGATGCTATGCCATGAGAGAGCACCATTACAAAGTTGATTCTAGGCTCCATCTCGAAACACCACTGGTTAGAAGAACTCACTAGTAACAAACCACATTCCGCTATAACAATACAAGTTATGCAGAAACAAACTAACCGGCGTTGTTCTTTTCTCTGAATCAAGCGTTTATTAATCAATTGCAGGAACAAACTAATCATGGTTGTTCTTTTCTCTGAATCAAGAATTTATTATTCAAGAATTGATAGGAAGTCACAGAATCCAAATACAGTAGTTATAACTGAAATCTCCTATTTGTTTTACTGTTGAAAACCTAGGTCTGGCATAATCCTATTCCACTCATGCCTCTGGCTCCAACTCATGATATTGTGCTATTTTCTGAAGCCAAACTTAAAACACAGGTTGTTGCCTCCCTCTCTGTGGAGGAATCTCCCATTGATCTTTCAAAATTCTGCCCTGATGTCACCATCTCTGGAAAAGCATTGTACAATGACAAGTGCATAAGCTTTGGAGCTAGGTGGATCTAAGTTTAAATCCCCACACGACCACTTACTACATGTATGGTCTTGGGCAAGAAACTGGCTCTCAGAGCCTCAGTTTCCTCATCTGTAGAATTCGTGTATTACCACTCACCTCAAGCTTTATTATGAGAACTCAGTGACTGAGCAAACACACACACACAGCACCCAGCATAAGGTTTGGCTCTGAAAGCTTACTCCTCCAATCTTCGTTTTCTACCCTTCTTCCTTCCCTACTTCCACCTCTATCAAACCTCCTATTACTGTACTTGGCACTTTTCACTTCTGGAATGCGCCCAGGATTTATATCTTAATGCTTGTGTGGCTTAAGGGCTGAACACAGTGCCTGAAAGTCAGTGGGCCCACAACAACTATTTGATAACAGATTCATTTATCAGTAAAGCCACGGGTGCTGCCAGCTCCACGGGGATGCACAGTGACAGAAAAGCACACTTCCCTCACTAAGAGGAGATGTCTAGCTTGCACTACTAAAGAAGTCATTCTTCCAGTGAGGTTATTAATTCAAGAATGATCTAGGGGTGGAAGCTCTGTTATCTGAAAACCTTTAAAAGGATACTTTGTAATTACCTTTTAGCTAGAATGTTGTATGGAATCCTGAAAACATGGGCCCGTTTAGGGCCCCCACGCCTGTCACCGTCTACCAAGTGCAGGATTTCTGTTATCAGTTCCTACCTTCCAGGGCACACACAGGGCTGCCAGGCCGCGCTTACCTTTTCCCTGGGCTTGATATATTTGTGCAGCAACCCGCACAGTTCCAGGTAGGTTCCATACCACTCGAAAGCTTTCTTTCCCCGCTGCTGGAAGAACTTCTCCCAATAGTCAATGGAGCCAAACTCCTTAGGGCTTTTAGGTAAGAGATCCATATTCCCACTGCTCGAGCTGCGTCTTCAAGACTCTCCTACTCCCTGTGCGGTACCATCCGAGGGGTTTCCCCACGCGCTGGTTCTGGGACACCGCAGCAGGAATTCTTTCCACGGACAAACAGCCACATTGACTTGTCCCCCACTCAAAACCCAAAGGGATGACCTTTACACGCCCGCCGCACACGCAAGGCAGTGAACCTAATAACCGCTCACCCCCTGTTCCACCCCAAAGCCCCAAACCCATGTGGGGAGGCCCTCACACTTTTTCAGAGCTCGGTTTCAGAATCGGCAATCATATCCGGGTGCGAGGCTTCGCGATTGGTTGGCTGCCCAGCCCATCTCAGCAGTTCATTGGTCAGTGATTTTCGTCCTGGCACGTCATTGGCTGCAACGCGCTCTCCTCACGCCGGCGGCTTCTTCGCAGGCGCCGCGCTTTAATTTACGTGAGCCGGAGCGGCGCGGGGCGGGGCTACGGGCCGGAGGCAGGGCGGGAGCCGGGGTGTCCCGGTCCCAGGCTTGCGTCGGAGCACCGAGCGGGGGCAGCCTTCTCAGCTCTGGGTTTTCCAGCCTTGGAAGAGAGCTCCCGGGTCCCAGGCTGTTTGTTCCTTTCGTCTCTGAGCTCCCATTCTGATCACGAGACACATAAGGGCTGAGCGCTGACCGCGGTGGGCACACTGGAGGAGGGGGGCCTCGGAAAAGAAAAACTTGTAGATTAGAAGGAAGTGAGGCAAGGGATGAGTAGAGCCAGTCCATAGCAGAAGAAAACTGCCCAACCCAGCTGTATCTTCTGCATCTCCCGCCCCACCCCTGCGTTACTTTAACCACTTTACTTGTACAATTCAGGTTTAATTTGGAGGAAAGTAGCACTTGGCTGTGCTCAGCTTGCAGGATCTTAGTTTCCCAAACAGGGATTGAAGCTGGTGCCCCAGCAGTGAGAGCGCCTAGTCCTAACCACTGGACTGCCAGAGAATTCCCAGGGTTTCACTATTAATAATGTAACAACATGGAAATTCAGGGGAAAAGAATAACAACCAGTTATTCAGAAGTGCGTCCTCTCCCTCTTTCTCCTTCCCTCAAAGCACAGTGCACAAAACTTAAGGCTCATTTTGGTAATTGGCCTCCTCAGGTTGTCATTCGGATGTCATCTAAAAGTAGTTACTTGGGACTTCCCTGGTGGCGCAGTGGTTAAGAATCCGTCTGCCAATGCAGGGGAGACAGGTTCGAGCCCTGGTCCCGGAAGATCCCACATGCCGAGGAGCAGCTAAACCTGTGCGCCACGACTACTGAGCCTGCATGCTGCAACTACTAAAGCCGGCGGGCCTAGAGCCTGTGCTCTGCAGCAAGAGAAAAAGCCAGTGCAATGAGAAGCCGGTGCACCGCAGCGAAGAGTAGCCCTGGCTCACCGCAACTAGAGAAAGCCCGCGTGCAGCAACGAAGACCCAATGCAGCCAAAAATAAATAAATAAAATAAAAAACCATTAAAAGTAGTTACTACAGCTTATTTTATGTATTTAATGAATGTACTATGTTTTTAGATGCTCATCTTATCCAAACACCCTAAGGAAGTTCCTGTGAATGGCACTGTTTTAAAATATGTGCATCATTGGGCTTTTCACAGCATTATAAACTGCAGGAGGAATTTACAGACTGAGGATGTTATGGGCTCTTTCCAGATTCTTGGACAGCAATACCATAGAAATGAATATCACCTCCGCAAGACTCTTAGGCAAGCAAAGCTTTTTATTTAAAGAGATAGCTTGAACATAACAAGGATGGCGCAAAAAAAAAAAAAAAGCACCAGCTCTCAGAATAGAAGGGGCAAGTTGATTTTACAGTAAGTCTCCTCCATGCGAAGGAGTTCCATTCTGAGAACGCGTTTGTAAGTCCAATTTGTTCGTTTAAGTCCAACAAAGTTAGCCTAGGTACCGAACTAATGCAATCAGCTATATAGTACTTACTGTAATAGGTTTATAATACTTTTCACACAAATGATACATTAAAAAACAAACAAAAATAAAGAAAACATTTTTAATCTTATAGTACAGTACCTTGAAAAGTACAGTAGTACAGTACCACAGCTGTCATACAGGGGCTGGCATCGAGTGAACAGGCAAGAAGATTTACTGACTGGAGGAGGTGGGAGGTGGTAGAGCTGAAGGATCGTCAGCAATAGGAGATGGAGGGAAAGCTGCAATTTCACTCATACCTGACGTTGATGGAACGCACGTTTGCGTCTCTGAAAGTTCGCAACTTGAAGGTTCGTATGTAGTGGACCTACTGTATAACAAAACGGAGGGTTTGTCTCATGATCACTGATAATTTTCAGAAATAATCAAACTTCTTTGATCAGCAACAGGTGGCTCCATGGTGGCTATCAGGAATAGAGAGTGCTTCTCCGAGGAGAAAGAAATGCATGAGAATTTTCTGTAAGAAAGCACAGGAATAGATATGGTTAAAATTTATAGTTGAGCTTCTTGTCTTGTGGCAACTACGTATACTCCTTAGTGTAACAGAGATAAAGTTAATTTTTTATTCCTTCAAGCCTGGTTTTTGTCTTTGGGACGCAGGCCCTCTGGGCCTTTGTTCTTTAGCTTGCAAGTTCTGTTTGCCCAAGGCAGTTCCCTGGTCCTTTTCCAAAATGGCTGTGCTCTTGTCATCCTGTCTCAAGGAGGGCAGGTAGGCTTGGAATTGAGCTTCTGTAGTCTGGGCTATTTTAGACCTCACTGGCATAGATAGCCAAGCAGACTCTCTTACTAGTTAAATAGATTAAACTGGACTTGAACTTTGGTTTAAAACAGTAGTTCTCAAACTTTGGCATGCATCAGAATCAACCTGGAAGACTTATAAAAACACAGATTGCTGAGCTCTAGCCCCAGAGTTTCTGATTCACCAGGTCTATGGTGAAGCCCAAGGATTTGCATTTCTAACAAGTTCCCTGGTGATAACAATGATGTTGGCCAAGGGACCACACTTTGAGAATTACTGTTTTAAAATATAATTAAGAGATAAGCCAAAATGGATATGGTTCCAACTCCACAATTTTAAAAGGTTAATCTAAAAGCCCTCTACAAGAACCTCAAAGAAAATCTATTTTCATGTACCACTTGCTGAGTTCACATTATTTCCTCTCTACCCAAGATAAGGTGAGCTGGAAGGAGCCTCTGAGTGGCTCCAGCTATGACATCATGCAGCATTCCTAATGGATGTGATGTGTGTTATTTCAGAGAGCACTTATTGAGAGCAGAGGACACTGTGCTTGAAGTGCTCCCCAATACCAAAGAAACAAAACAACACAGACTCTGCCCGCTCCCCTCAAGGACTGATTCAATTCATCAAACATTTAAAGGGACTAGTATGAGCCAATCACTATGGTGAAAGCTAAGAATGCAGTGGTAAGCAAGACAATCGTATGGAAAGCATACAGCAAACAATTACAAAAAAGAATCTGTAATGAGGGTTTGTGATAAGTGCTGTGAAGGAGAAATATAAGAGTCCACAAGAGCAGATATCTTTGAGACATCTTCTGATATGGGGGGTCACCAGAGAAGGCTTTCCTGAGGAAGGGACAAAAAGATTTTAAAAGATTCTGTAATCTGATTACTTCAGTAAATACTGCACACCTGAACTTGTTTCAGTAGCATCAGGATGACATAGGTAAGAACCAAGAAGTATTTTCTCCCTCTGGAGATCTCTTCAGGAACCTTTGGCTGCTTCTTTTCCCTCTGTCTTTATTGTCCTTTCTGATAAGGAAGTGATATTGGAAAAGGTAGTAAGAAGTGATTTTGATCACAGCCCAAGCTCCAGCCCCTTATGTGATGCCCTAAAAATACAATTATTGTTTGCACTATGTCTCAGACCAAAAGGGTAAGTAACTCACCTATCTCCATCTGTGCCTGCTCGCTTCTCTAAGCCTAAGAAAGCAGTAACAACCAGAGCACTTTAAGATAAAACATGTAGGGAAGTTTCTTAAAAGTGTATGAATGACTAATGCAGAAATACTTTAGATATAACATTAGACTCTGTCTTTTAAAATACCCATAATTGAAACATTTCTCTCAAGTTTTGCCTATGAAATATAATTAATAGGTATGTTATCATTAGTATCATTCATTAATTTAAGCCAATTAAATATTAAAATCCTTTGTGTTTTATTAGGATCCTCCAAGTGGTTACTAGTATGATTTTTTTAAGATTGAAGTATAGTTGTACAATATTATATGTTACAGGTGTAAAATATAGTGATTCACAACTTTTTAAAGTTATACTCCTTTTATGGTTATTGTAAAATGTTGACTATATTCCCTGTGTTATACAATATATCCCTGTAGCTTATTTTATACATAATAGTTTGTACCTCTTAATCCCCTACCCCTATATTGCCCTCCCTCCCTCTCTCGACTGGTAACCACTAGGTTGTTCTCTGTATCTGTGAGTCTGATTCTTTTTTGTTATATTCACTAGTTTGCTGTACTTTTTGGATGCCACATATAAATGATATCATACAGTATCTGTCTTTCTCTGTCTGACTTATTTCACTTAGCATAATGCCCTCCAAGTCCATCCACTTTGCTGCAAATGGCAAAATTTCATTCTTTTTATGGCTGAGTAGTATTCCACTGTATGCGGATACCACATCTTCTTTATCCATTCATCTGTTGATGGACACTTAGGTTGCTTCCATATCTTGGCAATTGTAAATAATGCAGCTATGAACACTGAGTTGCATATATCTTTTTGAACCAGTATGATTTAAAGTGCAAACTGAGCTTAGATAAAGCCATTCAATGTTGTGAGGTTTTTTTCCTAAAAATATAAATCCAGACCTCTGAATATATAATTTTCAGTTAGTCTTACTTAAATGAAACATAAGTTTTTTGGTAATAATATTCAATTAATTATTGTTGCTAAGATGACTGCAAAATGAGGAATAGATAATTAAAAGCATTTCTGACAACTTGGAGGTCAGAGGATAGGAGAGAGCATGTGGCAGGCAGAATAATGTCCTCCCAAAAATGCCCATGTCCTAATCGCCAGAATTTGTCAATATGTTAGGTTGCTTGGCAAAGGGGAATTAAGGTTGCTAATCAGCTAACATTAAAATAGGGAGATTAGGGACTTCCCTGGTGGTCCAGTGGTAAAGAATCTGCCTTCCAATGCAGGGGACGTGGGTTCAATCCCTGGTCAGGGAACTAAGATCCCACATGCTGTGGGGCAAAAAAGCCCGTGCGCCACAACTACTGATCTCGTGTGCCCCAACGAGAGAGCCTGCGTGCTGCAAACTACAGAGCCCACACGCTCTGGAGCCTGTACGCCACAACTTGAGAGAGAAAACCCACACACCACACCTAGAGAGAAGCCCACACGCCACGATGAAAAGCCCGCACTGCAATGAAAGATCCCCCATGCCTCAACTAAGACCCGACACAGCCAAAAGAAAAAAGAACAAAACAAAGAAAATAGGGAGATTAGTCTAGTTTATACAGGTGGGCCCAATGTAATCACAAGGGTCCTTAAAAGTAGAAGAGGGAGGCAGAAAAGGGAGAACCAGAGAGGGGGCAGCAAGAGAAGGACTGGTTCAGAGTTGCTGGCTTGGATGATGGGGGAGGGGGCCATGAGCCAAGGTAAGTGCTTCTAGAGGCTGGAAAAGTCAAGGGAAAGGATTCTTTTCTAGAGCCTGTGAGGGAACACAGCCCTGTGGACACCTTGATTTTAGTTGATCCTGTCAGGCTTCTGACCTCCAGAACTGTAAGATAATAAATTGGTATTGTTTAAGTTAATAAGTTTTTGGTAATTTGCTGCAGTGGCAACAGGAAACTAATACACAGCATAAACAGGAGAGGGAGTATATCGTTGGGCAGAAGGTTACAGTGGGAGGGGAGCAACAGAAGATAAAGCTAGAAACTAAAGTGAAGGTCAGGTTTTGAGAAGAATAGAATTCTTCTATTCCGAGCATTTGGATTAAACTTGTTCGGCCACAAGAAGCCAATGGAGAACCAGGTTTGTTACAGTTGAAAAGAACTGATAATGTGAGAGATGTTCTTAGGAAGAACTGAAACATTTGTTGACTGATTGTATATAGGGTATAAAAGATTGAGGGGCACACAATGACTTCCACCTGGGCCTCTGGATGACTGGGGAAATCATCTATAGAAAGAAACAGGGTGTCATTTGTAGAACTGTTGCTATGAGGAATTTAGAGGTCACCACACTAGTAAAACCCAGAGCCAGAGCTAAAAGCTAGTCTCCTCACCCTGCATGCCTATCCCAGGGCTCATACCCTTCTCAAATTCTGTCAGTGGTATCCAGTTGGAGTTAGTAGTCCAAGACATGAAAAGGCTTCATGAGTGGGATATAAAACTGTTTAAAGGGAATCTCTCCTTGGTGTACAGGGAGTGGCTTGTATAATGCTGGAAACTATTTCACACTGGAAGTCTCCTTTGCAAATGGGTTTGTTTTCCACCTTTGAGAACTTAAGAAATAAATGGTCTCCTATGTCTTGGAACAGTGGAAGAAACACATGACATCTTAGGATAATGTTGTACCATTTTATTAGCCGGCATCAACCTTTGTTGACCTGAAGTCATTCTTTAGCTGACATTGGATTCCTAAGATTGGGATAATCATAATAGTATTTTTTTAGTTTGTATATCACTTGCAATTTGCCAAGAATTTTCTCACATATTACTTTGAATTCATGGGATGGAGACATACCCACACACACACACACACACACACACACACACACAACTAAGGCAAAACTCCAATTGTTTAAAAATAAATTAAAAAGTTATACATGACTGAGTGAATTCAGCCATGCCTGCCTCTGGGTATTATACTTGATTCCCAGGACTTACTTTGCTTGGTAGTTTCCTACTCTATCACTGAAGACCTCTGTAAGTGTACTAGTTTTCTGATATGCACGGACTACAAAGGATTTATGTCCACTTTTATGGGGGGAAAGCAAAGGGCATAGTATACATGGCAAGTTGTTTACCTTTAAGGCCAGTTGGCAATAACATTTGGAAAACTAGAAAGCCAGGAAAGATGAGGGAATGCTGTCAAAGACAATGGCCTGTGCCTGGTGCATTGGACCCCTACAGGGGGAGGCTCACAAAGCCCTCCTTTTGGATCCCATCTTTGTATTTTGCAGCCTGGATACTGGGAAAGATTACAAGGTTAAACCATTAAAATATGTTCTCCATAATGTTATTCTAAATTTCAGTTATTTTGCAGGAAAAGAAAAAACGCTTGGAAAACAAGCTGTTTTTTTTTTTTATCAAACTCTAGTACTCAGCACATCTACCATGAACAACTCATGTATCCCATCTTATTGGATGCTCTCTGTCCCCAGTCCATAACAAAATATTTTTCTACCGCCAAAAAAAGGGATCTTTAAAACAGCATTTAATAAATAAAAAGTTCTTAAGTGATCCACCTAAGGTATTTTTTTAACATTCAGATCCAGAGAACTTCAAAGAAACCAGGAGAACAAAATTCCCTTTAGTCCAACAAAAAAGTTATATGTAATCCTTCTCTAAAACTAAAGCACTTTTCTTGCCATGAGAATGCAAGGAAGGTCTTCCCCTAAGAAGCATCTCAAATGATGGTGCCAAACTTTTTACTGTTCTTAATGCACTTCATCTTTGAACAGTGTACTTTTATGCTCATTGGTCTGATACAAAGAAGGAAAAAGTTTCCACCAGTATGTGGAAATTTCATCCGAGCAGCGGTTCTGATGTGTGAAAACTCAACAGAAAAAAGTCCTCAGGAAATGTGGTGTGGGCACTTCTGGAGAGAGGTGGCAGGAAAGGGAACCCTTGGCTAAATTTAAACCCCTGTCATTTAATAGGAAACTATGTAGTAGAGAGGTTAAGAACATGGGATTTGGAATCAGAAAGATCTAGCAGTTTCTCAGTATGTGAATTTTGTCAAACTTCTAGCCTTCTGTTCCTTCACCTAATGGCCTCCTTTGCTCTTGCCCAGCCTTAATCCATTTACTGCACAGCAACCAGAGTGATTTATAAAAATATGTAGCTTTTTTTCCAATGAGACATATTTCACATAACAAAATTCACCATTTAAACATGTATACTTTAGTGTGTTTTAGTATACTCACAATGCAATGCAACCATCACCACTATCTAATTCCAAAATATTTCCACCATCTTGCAATCATTAATCTACTGTTTCAGTAGATTTCCTATTCTGGAGATTTCATTAAAAAGGAATCACATAGTATGTGGTCTTTTATGACTGGCTTCTTTCACTTAGTATGTTTTCAAGGTTCATCCACATTGTAGCATGTAACAGTACTTCATTCCATTTACTTGCCGAATAATATTTCATTGTATGGATAAACAAAATGTGGTATATCTATTCATTGATAGATGAACATTTGTGTTGTTGACACATTTTGGCTATTATGAACAATGTTGCTATGAACATTCATGTACAAGTTTTTGTATGAATGTGTGTTTTCAGTTATCTAGGATATATATCTAGGAGTGGAATTGCTGGATCATATGATAACTCTATGTTTAACTTTTGGAAAACAATGATCATTTAAAAGTATAGGGACTTCCCTGGCAGTCCAGTGGTTAAGACTCTGTGCTTCCACTGCAGGGGGCACAGGTTCAATCCCTGGTCAAGGAAGTAAGATCCCACATGCCGTGCAATGCAGCCAAAAAAATAAATTAAAAAAAATAATAAAATAAGAATTTTAAAGCATAGATCTGTTTATGTTACTCTTCAGTGGATTCACAATGCATTGAGGATGAAATCTAGACTCTTCCTATGTTCTATAAAGTTCTTTCATGACCCAGACCCTGCCTACATCTCCGATCTCCTCTTCTACCACTCTCTCTGTTTACCAAGCTCCAGACACACTGGCCTACTCCATCATCCTCAAAAATACCAAACTCCTTGGTATTGGGAAAACTGGATATCCATATGCAAAAGAATGAAATCGGACCCCTATCCTCACCATATATCAATACAAAAATAAAGTTTACGTCTTTAATCTATTTTGAGTTAAGACCTAATACTATTAAGCTCCTGGAGGAAAACATTGGAGGAAAGCTTCATGACATTGGATTTGACAATGACTTCTTGGATATGACACCACAAACACAGGCAACAAAAGCAAATATAGGACTTCCCTGGTGGCGCAGTGGTTAAGAATCTGCCCGTCAATGCAGGAGACACAGGTTCTAGCCCTGGTCTGGCAAGATCCCACATGCCGCAGAGCAACTAAGCCCGTGCACCACAACTACTGAGCCTGCGCTCTAGAGCCCACGAGCCACAACTACTGAGCCTGCAAGCCCAGGCACCTAGAGCCCGTGCTCCGCAACAAGAGACGCCACCGCAATGAGAAGCCCGCACACCGCAACAAAGAGTAGCCCCCCTCGCCACAACTAAAGCCCGCACACAGCAATGAAGACCCAACGCAGCCAGAAGAAGAAAAAAAAAGCAAATATATACATCAGTTTGACTACATCAAACTTCTGTGCATCAAAGGAAACAATAAACAGAATGAAAAGGCAACCTGTGGGATGGGAGTGAGTATTTGCAAGTCATATGTCTGATAAGAGGTTAATATCCTGGCCTCTCCTGTCACTTGCCCTGTTCCAGGCTCCTGGCCAAGCTGATCTTGCTGAATGATGATGCCCAGCACGTACACTTCCAGCTGGCCTTGGGCAGCCAGGGCCCTCCAGACCTGTAAAACTCAGGCCAGTTCTCAACCACATGCATAACCCCCAGGGTAAATGGAGCCCACCACCTGAAAATCGTTCTGAGGTGGCAGCTTTAAACTGGTGACAGTCAGTCCTCATTTGGATGTGCTGCCTGACAGGGTCCTGGGCTTCTCCAGAAATCATAGTTCCCAAGGGTGTCTTATTGGCGGATACTCTGGCTAGCCCGCCCAACCACGCCCTGGTAAGACCAGATTCCTCTAGTTCTACCTTGGGGGATATGCATATTTGTGTAGGTTAGGGCTTGGAATTAGGCAGATGACTTGTACCCTCAAGACTCTACTCCTGTGACCTGCCTCTCCTGACACCTGCCTTGTTCCAGATACCTGGATGTTACCGAACTGGTCGTATGGAGCTCCACCTGGGCCCTAGCCCAGCCAAAGCCCCCTGCCTCGAAGGTTCTTTTTCTATTCGGATTTGCACAACAGCACAACATTATTCAGTGGCCAGAGAATGGAGAGGCGGGAACCTAGTTCACAAATCAACTTCTTAACCCAACTTGGGTCGAGATACCAGATATATAGGAGCATCAAGGTAAAAGGAAGGGAATAGAGTAAAGAGAGGGAGGAATATTCATGACTTATCAGAGAACAGGCGTGGGGTATGCTCCGAATTGGGACAACGCCCCTTTTCAGTCCTTGTATGGGCTCTTCTGGCAGTTGCCATGGCAACTGTCGACAGTCTTGGCGCTGATGGGTGTGTTATTTAGCATGCTAATGTATTATAATGAGGCTCAAGGTCTTCTGCAGGTCAGGTTTTCTGCCATCTTGGGCCTAGCTGGTTCTAACCACTTCTGGCAGGCTCTTGTTTTTCTCTTCTGGTGGTTTTCTGTAAGACAAGGATACCATTGCTCCATAGCTTAGTTACCTCAAGGAAGGGGGAGGGTTAGAGCTCAAGGCTAACAGCCATGGTAACACGGCTACCCTGACCTGGGTGGCCCAAGCATGCCCAGTACGCACTCAGCCAACTGGCCTTGGCCTTCCAGGTCTGTGGTGCTCTCTCTGGCCAGTCCCCACTACCTGCATAGTCTCCAGTGTGGAAGGAGCCCAACCCCTGAAAATCGTTATGACGTGGCAGCTTTAAACTGGCGACAGTCAGTCCCCATTTGGACTTGGTGCCTGGTGGGTTCTGAGCCTCTCTAGCAACCAGGACTCCCAGGTGTCTCTTATTGGATGATACTCTAGCCAGTCAGCCCAGCCCTCCTTCCCTTACAAGGCAGTCAAGTCACCTCGAGCTCTGTCTTCAGGGAGAATATTCCCCATCGGGTAAATTAGGATTTGGGATTAGGCATATGCCGCTTCCATGACCTGGTATCTCTAGACCCTTGCCCTGTTCTAGACCCCTGGTCACCCTGAACTTTGCCTCATGTATCTGTGCAGTGTGTGCCTCTTCAGCAGGGCTTGGGCAGCCTGGGCCCTCACAAGTGTTACTGAGGATGTGGAGACTTTAGAACCCTCGTGCACTGTTGGTGGGAATGTAAATTGGTGCAGCCACTATGGAGAACAGTATGGAGGTTCCTTGAAAAAAATTAAAGATAGAATTACCATATGATCCAGCTATTCCACTTCTGGGTATATATCCCAAAGAATTGAAAGCAATATCTCCAAAAGGTTTGCACACTCATGTTCATAGCAGCACTATTCACAATAGCGAGGAGGTGGAGGAAACCAAATATCCATTGATGGATGAATGGATAAAGAAAATGTGGTGTATACATACACAATAGAATATTAGCCTTTTTAAAAAAGAAATTCTAACATGTGCTACAACATGGATGAACCTTGATGATATTGTGCTACGTGAAATAAGCCAGTCACAAAAAGACAAATGCTGTATAATTCCACTCATATAAGGTAACTGAAGTAGTCAAATGCATAGAAACAAAGTCGAGTTGTCACTGCCAGAGGTTTGGGAGAATGGAAACAGGGGAGTTGTTCAATGGGTACAGAGTTTGAGTTCTACAACATGAAAAAGTTCTAGAGATCTGTTGCACAATAATGCGAATGTAGTTAACACTACAGAACTATGCACTTTAAAATGGTTAAGATGATAAATTTTAAGTTATATATTTTCTACCACAATTTAAAAATTGTTTTTAAAAATGCCAAACTTGGCACTTCCCTGGCAGTCCAGTGGTTAAGATTCCTTGCTTCCACTGCAGGGGGTATGGGTATGATCCCTGGTTGGGGAAATAAGATCCTGCATGATGCATGGCGCAGCCAAAATTTAAAAAAAAAAAAAAAGCCAAACTTTCCTGCCTAACAACCTTTGCTCCTGCTATTCTCTCGGCCTGGAATACTCTTTCTCTTGCTTTTTGCATGACTGGTTTCTCTCATACGTCTACTTTCAACTTAAATGTTACCTGCTCAGAGAGATCTCCCTTGACAACCCTATCTTTTGAAATAGGCTCCCCTTGAATCTCATTCTCAGCCACTTGTTTGTTCTTTTAACAAAACACTTATGTAGTTATGTAATTTATTTCTGCCTTTCTTTCCTGCTATATGATAGTCTGAGGACAGCAACTGTGTCTGTATTTAAATCACACACCTAGTTTAGTAACAGATAAACAATAGATGTTCAATATACTTTTTTCTGAATAAACAAATGAGTCTATGTAAACTAGAACTAATAACATCTGCCGCATGGGGTTGCTGTGAGAATCAGGTGCAGTAACATATATGGCACAGGACCTGATACATAATAAGAACTCAACATTTATTTTTAGGGCAGGACATTTTGATTGTACCAGATGACCTTTAAAATTCAATCCAAGTCCAAGGTTTTCAGGAATGGTGCAAGGACTTTGGGCAAGGCAGAGCTATGAGCGTGTTAATAAGCAAAAATATTCTAATCAGGAAGGGTAAACTTCCATGCCAGGATATATAGGTGAGAAACAGTTACTTGTTCTTTGCTCAGACACCTCCCAGGGCTTCCCTGGTAGCGCAGTGGTTAAGAATCTGCCTGCCAACGCAGGGGACACGGGTTCGAGCCCTGGTCCGGGAAGATCCCACATGCCGCGGAGCAACTAAGCCCGTGGGCCACAACTACCGAGCCTGCGCTCTAGAGCCCGTGAGCCACAACTACTGAGCCCGCGTGCCACAACTACTGAAGCCTGTGCGCCTAGAGCCCATGCTCTGCAACAAGAGGAGCCACCGCAATGAGAAGCCCGCCCACCACAACGAAGAATAGCCCCCGCTCACTGCAACTAGAGAAAGCCTGCGCGCAGCAACGAAGACACAAAGCAGCCAAAAAATAAATAAATTTAAAAAAAAAAAAAGAAAGAAACCTCCCAGTATCCTTGGGGCCATCCACTCTTTGGCAAAGAGGATGAAATACTTAAATCAGGGGACCCTTGAAGACCATGGATAGAATTCAGAGGGTCTGTGAACTTGGATGGGAAAGAAATTACATCTATATTTTCAGTAATCTCTAACAGATATCAGCATTTTCTTCAACTATAAATGGAGCCCCCCAAAACCCTCAGCAGTTCTAATGATAGGAATCACTAAGATTTTCATATCACATTACAACCATAGATATCCTGAAATATTGTTTATGCTCATTACTAATTCAAAATCATGGTAGATGTTAGGCCTGACACTAGATTTTATTTAATGAGTTAATAAAGAAGCATATATCTTAGTGTATCACAAATTTTCTTTTAAAATATTTTATAGCATTATAAATTTCCTTCCTTTGTAATTCTGTATAATTTTGATGCATTTAGAGATATTATTTTAATAAGAGGTTCCTAGATTTCACTAGATTGTCGAGGTTCTTGGTACATAATGTGTATGCACAGTGCCTGTCACTTAATAGGAGGGCCATGAAGGATGCTTCATGGTCATGAGAATTTTTCCTGTATTTTTGGTGCTGCCTTAAATCTATAATTATGTAAAGGATAAACCAGAGAGGCTGGCTTAGTCCACAGAGAAAACTTGACTACATTTTAAAAAAATGTTGTTAGGGAAATATTTATTATTTCACTTACTTTTCATCCTCTGAAGAAAGTTTGAAATGTATCCATTCAAGGTATTTTGAGGACATAATTTCATTCCTTCTAAATAACTGCTCATATGCCACTTGTGACCACAGAACCTAAAGCAGGGAACTATGATAATGGAGCCCTTGTGATTTGCGATGTCAGTGAAGTGTGACTGTGACTCTGAGACCAACTTTATGGATTGTGTTATAGGCTTTGAAATGAGTGTGAACAGAGGATGTGATCATTTCTTTGCTTAAAAAACAAAGATTAAAAGTGAAAAATAAATAATTCACTGCTGTAATAAAGGAAAATAGGAATGATAAATGTGTATATATCATGCATAAAAAGGTTTAGATACAGCCTATATATAAAGAGAAATATAAAGTAAAAGGAGACCCTACTTTTCTTTCTACCAACTCTGTAATATGTGGCCAAAGGGGAGCTGACCCAAGTGTTTCTGAATAAACAATGCTGATTGAATGTGCCTTCATTGCCTGAAGAAACCAGGATCTTCTCACTCTGGCTCATCTCCCAGCCTGAGCCTATAATAAGTAATGCACTCTACCTACCTGCTTGTATGTGGGAGGACTTAAGAAACTCTCCCTTTCAGAAACCCCTCCCTCCCATTTTCTTGTGTAGTCATGGCAAGTGAGCCTATCTCTTTATAGTAGTTTAAGAGTAGCTTGAATATAGTTCTACTTTCAGGTCTGATGGAGTAAATTGAGCCACACCAATTCTCCCTCTAGGAATAAATGGAAAAGCCAGATAAGTACCAAAAGCATCTGTATAAAGCAATCCAAGAGCTGTTGGAGCAACAAGACTAGAGGGGCCAAGATTCCAGAGGAGGAACTGCAAAATGGTGAGCTTTTTCCTTTGCCAGTTGGAGGTGCTTATAGATTCTGGGTACAAGGCAAGATGCTGAGCATCTGGGCTTCGCCTGGGTCAAGGGTCATTGTTGGGGGACAAAACAAACAAAGCACTTACATTTTGGGTTCTCACAGGACTGAAGAGACAAAGCTGAAATCTCGGAGAGCCAGGATTTCAGGGAGAAGGGAAGGGTGAATAACTGAGCGACACTGATGATATCCCCACAAAATTTTGCTGAATTCTGAAGCTACTTGGGGTGGGAGGTTAGGATGAGAAAATCACTGTTTATCAGAAGCTTTCTGCTTAGCATCTTTATCTATCCAGCAGAGATTAGAGTGATTCCACTTTGGAGAGGGATAACATCACATAGATGTTCTTTCTTATACTCAATATTTTATACTCAATTTTTTTTTCTTTTTCTTTTTTTGGCTACACCGTGCAGCTTGTGGGATCTTAGTTCTCCCATCAGGGATTGAACCCACACCCTTGGCAGTGAAAGCACAGTCCTAACCACTGGATGGCCAGGGAAGTCCCTCTACTCAATTTTTAATACTTGGTTATTTTATATTCAATAGTCAATATCGAATGAATATCAAAAACTATTAGGTATACCAAGAGATAAGAGTCATATCACCAAAATCCAAGAAAAAAATAGATAATAGAGACCAGTAATTTGGGTATTAGATTAGCAGACAAGGACTTTGATTAAAATATTTTTAAAATATGATAAAAAGATAGAGAATTTCCCCAGAGAATTAGAATCTATTTTTAATGGAAATTCTGGAACCAAAACATACAATAACTGAAATCAAGAGTAGCCTGGAAATCAAGAGCAGGTAGGGAAATATGTCTGTGCACATAGATTCTGACACTGGCTCGGGATGTGACTCAGTCGCATCTCTGGAGCCCTGCGTCAGTGCTGGAACCCTGAGATCTAGTGCAGACTCAAAGGATTTGCGCACACATTTAAAAAAAAAGAAAAAGTTTTAAAATGTAGACACACATGTTTCTTCAAGAGTATACTCTCAGAACTGTGTTGCAGTAAACAAGTTTCAAAACATAATGATGAGTTCTGAAGGTCACGAAAACTTCCTCAAGAATTCTCTCAAAATAATTCTAAGCACAGGTCCATTATTAAATTTACTACCACGACATTTTAGAAAATAGTTGCAAAACTTGTTATTTATCTATAAAGGACTGAGGGAGAAAGGCAGCACGGTGATTGCCAAAAACTTTTCTTAAAATTATTCCATAGGGATGATTGTCATTGAGCTTGAGGCCAGATAGATTTCCCACAGTTAATCTCATATGCCATGTTTCAGACCTGGACCTGCCTGACATTGAGGCATTCACTGTAATGTTAGCTAACATGATGAATTTAGAGTCACAGAAAAGATGCTATGAAGTTTTCTGGTTAAATCATTGTTTTTCTTTTAAAGTGGGGGAGAGTTGGATGCTTAATAAACTCAAAATAACAACAACATAACCAGAGCCAGAAGGAAAACTGTTCTATTATTAATTATTAAAAGAGACGTGATCTACTACAACATAGGGAAAAACTGAATATGGTATAGGAAGCTATGGATGACTTAGAAAGGTGTTTTCCAGTTAACGTTTTTTTAAAATTAAAGCATTTTGCTTGTTTACACTTTATGAGTAAAATACAAAGAGAGAGTGCCTCCTAGAAATAGATTATGAAATTCTTAAAAAATTTATTTTTGGCTGCACTGGGTCTTCATTGCTGCATGCTGGCTTTCTCTAGTTGCAGAGAGCAGGGGCTACTCTTTGTTGCAGTGCGCGTGCCTCTCATTGCGGTGACTTCTCTTGTTGTGGAGCACGGGCTCTAGGCACGCGGGCTTCAGTAGTTGTGGCTCGCAGGCTTTAGAGCCCAGGCTTAGTAGTTGTGGCACGCGGGCTTAGTTGCTCCGCGGCATGTGGGATCTTCCCGGACCAGGGCTTGAACCCGTGTCCCCTGCATTGGCAGGCAGATTCTTAACCACTGTGCCACCAGGGAAGTCCAAATTATGGAATTAAAGTGCACTTCAGGTAAACTGATAAGGTGAAATGACTATGGAATCCCAACATAAACATTTATTTACTTAAAGACAGTGATATTGACTAATAAGACTTGTAATCAAATTGCCTCTGTTTCCTTTCATTTCTTCATTTTATTTTTGTAAGTCACAAATTTTCATTTTTCATACTTTTTTCTCACTTCTATTTTCTTGAAATGCCAAAAGAAAATCAACAGCAATAGGCCAAACTCTCGCTAGCCAACTTTTAATAATAATAAAACAGTACAGAGAAAAGAGCAGGAAATCTTTAAAAATGGAGAAATTGTACATTATCTGGTTTATAAGGTGAACAAAAGAATATGTAAATATTATTTTACTAAGAGCTTGTGATATTCTTGGAAGACAATAAGGAGGCAGAGATTACTCATTCTTTTGCTGCCTGGGAAATGAAACCAGTACTATTGAAAGTAAGTGACTTTTGTGAAGGTCAGTAAGCAGGCAAAGTGCTTCTAGGATTCCCACGCACTGGCAATATAAAACATTCTCTCATGCTTTCACTTCCCTTATTTTCTTTTTTCTCTTGTCTTTTCTTCTCATTCAAAAGCAAACTTTAAAAATTAGAATCATCAATAAATATTTATTGTGTGCTTGCTCTGTGCAAGGTACCACGAAGGATAAGAAGGAATCTAAGATAGAGTCCTTGATTTAAAGGAGCAGTCAAAATCGCGATTCTAGCCTGGATCTTCATAGCTGCTGAGAATTTCCTTTTGTTCACCATTTCACCATTGTTAAAGCAGCTATTCCAAACCGTCTCCATTTTCTTTAAGCTTCCAACTCCAACACTGCTTTCTTGACCCTTCACATAAGACCTTGCTTGCCTTTTACTGATCATTTTGAGTCTATGAGTTTCCTTAACTTCTCTCTTTTCCATTTCAAAATCTCTATATCTTCATCATCAGTCACTTCTTTCCCCCTTGCCTCCAAGAAGGTATTCTCTCTCCATCTTGCCCAGAACTCCCCTCTGCTACTCTCCAACCCTGATCCCCCACCTCTTCAGAGATATCATTCCAATGTCCGTTGGCATTTTTTCTTTTTTTGATTTGCATTTTCAATCTCATTCTCACACTGGCTCCTTATTCCCCATTCCTAAATATAGCATGGTTATTTCTGATGGTACCTTAACCCTATTGCTGCTTTGAGTTGCAACTTCTCTTTACAACTGAATTTCTTGAAAGAGGAATATATAATCTGCATTTCCCTTAAAAATCAACTCTTACAATATGGCTTCCACTTCCACAATGTTACTGAAACACTTCCTGAAGATCAATAGTGGTCTGTGAGTCAACAAATGTGATGGCTTTTTCTAGCCTTCATTCCCCCCACCCCTCCCCCCTCCCCCTCCCTCCCCACCCCCAATTTCTCTGAAGTTTTTGTTGCTAATGACCATTCCTCCTTCTTCTTTTACACTGTCCTGTCTCTACTGTTTTTCTGTGTACTGCTCTGACCACTTCTTATTGACTGCTCCTCATCCTCTCACCCCTAAACACAGACATTCTCCTAAATTCTGCTTTTTTTCCTTATATACACTCTTCTTTGGATTCTTCTTCATAGAGATAATAGTTGAAGCTGAGGATTCCCATGCTCTGGGAATGCTAAAACACTTTCCCCAAAGAAAAGTGCATTTAAGGGAAAGGGCAGACTTTATCACCTTCCTTTTGTCTTTCCATGGGGTTCACTTAGTTGGCAAGAGAAGTAGGAGGAGAATAGGTCAGAGCTGTCTTAGCAATGGCTAAGATTCCTCTATCTAGGACCATGGCTCCTGCCAGATAGGCCCTCTCCTACAACTGTGGCTCTTGCTTTGTTCTGTTGACCCTTCTCTTGCCTCTTTGTACCTGGGAATAGTAATGGATTCCACCTCTTGCTTGTCCTGAGGTGTATCAGCATGTCTACTTGATTCCATTTGTGGTTTTAATTTACTGTTAAACTCCTACAAGTAATTCAGTTTTGATATTACAGTTCACCTTAGGCAATTCTGTTTGCTAAGATATCCATATATGTGTGTGTATATATAAGTATATATTCCATTGTTCACTTGAATCTACAATTAACTTTACTCAATTTTCAATAGTTGCTTAGTCTTGTGTTTCTATGTAAGAATGTGAGTTCTTGGAGGACAGAAAACACTGTTTACCATCTTTATATCCCCAGACTTTAACAGAATATTTGTCACATAGCTGATGGACCAATTTATTCACTTAGACAAAACACCCAAGATTAATATTACTATCTTCAGCAAGAAATTAAAGTTGTGTTTGACCTTCAACAGACTAAAGCCTCCTTAGTCATATAAGATCATCATAAGACATTAAGCCTGACAGATTCCACCTTTACCATGCTTTAAGAATAAATTGTCTAATTTCTATTTTAAGGGCAAAGCATGCAGCCCATTTCAATAAAATATTTATCTCATCTTAATTTAAACTTATAGCTCTGTAATACTTACTGATGTGCCCAATTTTACCATACTCTTACCTTGGACAAATTACATAATTCATCTCAAAACCTTGGTTTCCACATTGATAAAATGAGAAAAATGATACTTGTTATCAGAGGGTTGTTGTGCTGAAATAACATCTGCTAATCACTGAACATAGTGTTTAACAAAATGGGCATTTAATAAGTGGTAGCCATGTTTAACTTTCAGAGAAGTAGCAAATAAATTTATAATACAATTAGAGCATATTACTACACAGGTCTCTGTCGTTGCCATCTTTGTGGGAGGCAACTTCTCCGAGATAAAATGCTTATAACATGTCACATCAATAAACAAGAAGTTAGGAGAGGAACAAAGCATCTCTATGAGTCCATCTTATAATGTTAGATCTAACATTCCATGAGGAAAGCATAGGGGACATTCCATTTTATTACATATTTTTTAACAAAAATTAAACTATAGTAGAGTCTATCTTTAAAAACCAGACTCCACTTAACCCACTTGCTCTGTTACTCATTACTGTACATTCTCTCTGTGAACTGTACTCACTGTTGCCACAAAGGACACAACTGGCACTACTGGCAAACTTTGAATATGGAAGCTTTATTAGAAAATAGTATTGTAACAATGTTAAATTTTCTGAATTTGAAAATTGAATCATAGTTATGAAGAGAATATTCTTGTTCTTAGGAATAGCCACTGAAGTATTTAGGGGTAAGGACGCATGATGTATGTAACTTTTAAATAATTAGGTGGGGAAAGAGGAGGGGAGAGAATAAAGCAAATGAAGTGAAATGTTAACAACCCCCTTGAGTTAAGTCGAGTATACTCTCTGGCTCTCTGTTCCTTCATCTACTAGGAGAGAGAGACTGGGCTGAACTCTTTCAGTATTATTCACACTGTGAGCCATGAAATTCAATTAGAAGTGGAGCGGGGCATCAGAAAATGTTAACCAGTGAATCTGAATAAAGTGTTTGCAAGAGTTCTTTTTATTTATTCTTTGGTAAGTTTGAGACTCTTTCAAAATCAAAAGTAAAACAAGCTAACTATATTTACATAACACCAAGGCCCTCTGAGCACTAACAGGTTAGAGGCTAACAGGTTAGCTATATGATACACCTGTGTACTTCCTCACCAAAACAGTTGAGCTGTATGCTTATCAAGAGTCAGTTTGTATTTGTAACCTAAAATATTTATGCCTCTTATTATACTTATGGAATTTAAATATTCAAACCAATGAAATACCAATAGAAAGTTGTTTCCGTGAAAACTAAATTGATGAAGGTGAACAACAAATAAATTACTATAGAACTAGATATGGGTAAGGAAAATCTGTAAAACTTTGGGAAAAAATTGTACAAAATCTAGATTGACTTGGCACTCAAATTGCTTCAAATGTGTCTTTAAGTTCTTGCTCTGCTTTGAAGAAAAAGAAAATTTAAACAAAGTAATTTATAATAAAGACAATGAGGTGCTCCAACAAACAGATTCATGCTCAGATAAAAGGTCTTGGCCCTACTTCAAAGATTAGTGAGTGAATGTATAATTACACATTTGAGTTAAAAATTAAAAAGTTAAAGTATATCTGCCATTTTTATGACCTATTGCTTTAACTGACTTTTTAAATTAACTGATCAACAATTGGTCTCTATAATCAATCCCAGCCCAAGGACATCTTGCTAAAGGAATTCCATAGATACAAACTCTCCTGCTAGTAAATACTAGTTTGTAGCCAGGAAGTCTGTTATTACCATACTTTTAAGATTTGCATGCTTGCTTGCTCTCCAAGGAGTATTTCCCTCTAAAGGGAGAGAACTGATTGTAGATCTGCTGCTTTAACTCCTTCCTTCCCAGTCATTGATAGATTAAAAATGACATTTCATTGTTTATTTTGATTTACATTTTGACTGATGCTGAACAATTGTTCACAGGCTTATAACTGATTTGTATTTTTTTTTTCTGCCTCATGGGAGAGAAGATAATAGCAACAAAATATTGAAACCTGGAAAGTATATGAATTAGTGGCAATTATCTTAGCCAACTTGAGAAACAGGAATCCTAAGCAGGTCATGAAGCAACCTAATTCACACAGCTAAACCCCACATAAGGGAATTGAAAGCACCAGATAACTCTGAGCATGGTGTGGGCTAAAAACAGAAGGAATAATATAAAGCCTATTTAAGAATCAATCAGATGCTCAGATTCCCTTCTGCATCCCAGAAGTCCAGAGATTTAGTCCTCGAAGAAAGGATCTCGGAAAAGAAAGAACAAAGGATCTCTGGCGAGGAGGATATTAGGCCCCACTAAGGGTGAAGGTCTAAAATTGAACGAGAAATAAGAAAATTAGAGGACCAACAGCTGAATAATTGGAGCTTAATAAAGAGAAAATAGGGGGCTTCCCTGGTGGCGCAGTGGTTGAGAATCTGCCTGCCAATGCAGGGGACACGGGTTTGAGCCCTGGTCTGGGAAGATCCCAAATGCCGCGGAGCAACTAGGCCCGTGAGCCACAACCACTGAGCCTGTGCGTCTGGAGCCCGTGCTCCGCAACAAGAGAGACCGCGATAGTGAGAGGCCCGCGCACCGCGATGAAGAGTGGCCCCCGCTTGCCGCAACTAGAGAAAGCCCTTGCATAGAAACGAAGACCCAGCACAGCCAAAAATAAATAAATAAATAAATTAAAACAAAAAAGAAAATAGGGTAGGAGAAAATCAAATAATTCAAATTGGTGAGACTGGAACCCCATTTTGACTTTAAGTCCAGTGCTATTTATATTCTTTCAGGATAACTGGTATATCTGATTCATATTAACTGTAAAAGGACATTTTCTAAGCTTTCAGAAATGTTGGGGATAGTCAAAGAGACTTTGTTCAGGTGATTAAAGGGTGGGGCTTGCATTAGCCCTCCCCAAACGAATTATACCAAAATATTTGGCAGAACTAAAGAACTATGGTTAAAAAACCCAAAAAGAATGGTTTATTCATACAAGCTATGCAATGACATGCCAGTACAGGTCAATAATCATATTGCCTTAAGTTGTTCTGTAAGAAGGGCAGAGGCTGTAACTGGCTAAAGCTCTAACTGGCTAAGGTACCAATGCAGGGAAGCACCCATAGCAAGCAGATATGCGGATATAAAGTCAACTGTGGACAGGAAAACAAAAACCAAAAAACTTCTGGGTTATCTGTGGATGGGTAGTCTCATCATCATGCCCAAGCAGAGAAACATACTATAAAAAACTTCCCTTCCAGGTGGACTATTTCAGTCCAAGTCAGCCTGGATCCGAGTAGTGGATTCACAGATGATGAGCGAGTCTAACATCAGGCTTTCAGAAGCTTCAATTGACAACCTACGGCTTACTGTTTCTCAACATCCCAGGCCAATTAAATCAGAATCTCAGAGTAGGCGGGGCATCCGTTTCTAAAGCTTTCCAGGTGGTTCAACTCTACGTAATTAACTTGAGAGTCATTGCCCTAGCCAAGGTATCTTTCAATTAGTGTTTGTTTGGCTTAAATATGCACTAAATCAAAACACTGTATTAAACAAAGGACCCAAAGATATTTAGTAAAAATGACGTTTAGCAGAAAAATTGATAGGAAAAAAAATGATAAAACAATCCAGCTGGGGCGTGTGTGGGAGGAATGGATAAATAAGACAAACAAGAGAAAGCAAAAACGAAACTGGAATTGTTTTGGATTACTATGCCCAGCCACTGCAGGCTTAAATATGCTACTAACTTGGGGGGAGGGGAGGTAGGCAGCGTCAAGAGAACAGTGGAATGGACGTGCAAGAGTGAATTCCCACCTGAAACCTGAAGGCTCTAGTGTCTACCTGGTGTCTGGACCCAGTTATTTTAGGTTAGAACTCTACAGCATACAGGGGAAAGAACACTGAGTCCTCGTCCCAAACCTGTCCAACTAGCTGTGCAACGTCAAGTAAAGCTCTTTGGACGAGAGATTCCTAATGTCTAAAATAAAGAGACTGGATTAGTAACCCTGACGATCTCTCTCCAAGTCTAACTCTGATGCTATAAACAAGGGATCACACACATCTCCTTACTTCAGGAAAGGCCCAAGACGAGCCGAAGCCGGTCGTCAGGCTTCGAGCCATCCTCGTTTTTCTGCTAGGCTTCCTTAGGCCGGGGGATAGACCAGGCACAAAGCACCACCTTATTAAGGCCTCATCAACCCCAGCAAGCCCTAAGGCGCCCCACCCTGCGTGACTTCTCAGGACTTCCTGCACCTCCCCTGAACTTCCGACCTCGGCTTGGGACCTCGGGAGCCCGCGGCTGTTGTTCCTCCCTTAAAGCACAAAATCATCCCGGAGATCCAAAGTTCGCGTCGGCTAGGGCCTCTAGGTAGAGAGCGGAGGGGTGAATCGACTCCCTCGACGATCTCCGCGGCCTGGACCCGCTCCCTCCGCCTGGCGCCAGGCTGCGGAGCGCCGATCGGCTCGATGAGCGGGGGTGCAGCTGCGGCGGAGCGGTAGGCGCCGGGTCCGCGCCCACTGTCTTCCCGCCTCCCCGCTTTCTTCCTCCGCTTCCCACTCCTTCCTCCGCCCGCCCAGTGCTGCCCGCCCCGGAGAGCTGCCCGGAGCTCCCCGGGAGACTCAGGTACGGCCGCCCGCCTGTTCCCGACGGGAAGGGCTGATGTGCGGAGGAAGGAAACGGAGACGAAGTCCCTGCCCCGCCGCCCCCAACGTCCGCGTCGGGCAGGGGGATCGGCCTCGGGGGTAGTGGAGGGAGCCCAGAGTGGGAAAAGGCTGGGGTCGGACCGGGGGTTCCCTGAGGAAGGGCGACCAGGACTGGGGTGTGCGATGGGGAGCGGTTAAGGGGGAGAAGAATGGGAATTGTAGGGTGCTCTGGGGAAATGGGAAGAGAACAGTGGCGGGGCTGGGGAAGATTGGAGAAGAGTGGGAGGCAGCCCGGACTGCGAGTGGTGATCTTGGGGCAGAAAGGACTAGAGTTAGGAGATGTCGGGGGACGTGGCCTGGTGCGACAGATGGGGTGGGAGTGGGGGGGGGCGGTGAGAGGAGCTGCTTGCTGGAGGGATGGATTTGTTTCACCATTAAAAGGCTTGGGAGAGAGAGCACCAACCCCGCTGTGTTTATAATGACCGGAAGGTGAGGTGAATCATTACACTTTGACAGGTTTTGTGAATAACATCTCCAGGCTGTGTCCATCCAAGTCACTTATTTCCGTGAAACTGCACCAACCAAGACTGCTGATGAGAGATGAGGAAGAGGAGTCAGAAAGGGAACGCAGGCTGGGAAAAGGGAAGCCTCTGCCCAGATGCAAGCTTTTTGTGAAATGAAATACTAGGGGGTTTGGTGTGCTTGTTGTTTGCATAAAGCAAAAAAGAAGCCAACATTTGCTAAACAACAGGTTAGAAGTTTATTACTTGTAAAGCCATTGAATACAGAACGTACTGCCTCTTCAAAAAATACATACATGAAATTGTAAACGTATGATGGCATAAGAAGCGTATGGTGATGTGACATTTTAAAACTGTATTGGTGATGTTGAATTACATCATGAAGGCTCTCTTATTTACATATATACCTAGACCCAAACACCTGAATTCATATGTATTTTGTACAGGAGAACTCTTAGGTAGAATATGTATAAATCTAATTTCTGAGCGTTGTTTTATTTCTACTAGTCATTTGGTTCAAATATCATCATTTACCCTGTGCTTCATCGAGCACAGTTAATTAATCTTCCTGCTGCTTTGCTGATGGCTTTTATGTTTGTCAGACAGTGATTTCTTGCCTTCATGAAGCTGATTCTTGGATTATGGGACCTGAATTTGGGTTTGCTCATCATTAAACTTGTAGCTTTACTGTATATTTCATAAAGATGTTATGTAAGTCGCCCTGTTATTTGCTTTTGGATATTGAAGCAGCCCCTTTGTAGGGTTTAAAATATAAATAAAATACAGGTATAATTAAAAGCTCTAGTTCTTCGGTTGCTTCCTTTGTCATCTGTTTCTCCATACATTCTGTAACATTTCTGCATGAATGAATTATTCTGAAATCAAAGTATGAGGAATAAAATGGGTCAGATGCCAGATATACGTGACAGAAATATTGTAGAATGAAGAGCTCTAGCGCTGTTACTTAGGTAGCAAGTATTTGGTTTTTGTTACAAGTGGTTAAGTTTCTGGTTTGGAAAATTATTTCTTATCAAAGAAAAGTGTATCAATTTGTTTTGATGGGAAGTCAACTTAAAATTTTACTTTATTTTGTTTATGAAACTGGACTCTGGGCTTGTTTATTCTTTTTTAAGTGTATGATATTAACCAACAAATGTCTAATTATACTTAAAAATCTTAGAGGTTCTTCTTGTGGAAAGGGAAAGAGGACTGCTGGGTTGTTACAGGGAAGTGGTCTTTCTAGAACAGAACTGTATAACCTGATAGACAACTAATTGGATAAATATTAAAATTGATCATGCACAGCCATTAATAATTTAGGCCTATGTTTCTGATATTTCAATCAGTAGAGTGACTCACACTATTAGTTACTTATCTTTTACCAAGCCTTAGTTTTCTCTTAGTTTCTTTGTGCTTACTTCGAAGGAGTGTTGTAAAGAGTAAAAGAAAATGTGTGTAAATCGCCGAGCATAGTGCCTGACACATAGTAAAACATTCAGTACACTTTAGCTATTCTTATTTTTCATCCATCTTCTAGTCCAAGATACTGAAAACTCGTATTTGCATGTCAGCTTTTTCTCAAGAAAATTTTGAATATATTGTATATTCAAGCATTTTCCTGGAAAATCATAATGCAAATTAGTGTATAAAAGACTGTGAGATGTTCTGTAGCAAACAAAAAAAACAAAACCAAAAAACCTGGCTTTGTTTAACCCAGTACTTTCCAAACTTACCCCTTTTCTTGGAGCACCTAGTGTTATGCATTAGAACAGGGCGTTGTAATTGACAGAATGTTTTTGCATGTATGTATTAATCTGATTTGACCATCCCCACTCCATGCAGAAGCCTAGAAATCACTATTTTACAGATGAGGAAACAGAATCATTGTTTAAGCAACTCCCTAAAAGTGAAAGAATTAGAAGTGTTCTGCCGTTTTCTGACTCCAAGTTAAAATCTTTAAGCATTTGATGTCTCATTTGCAAGGGGACAACCTCCTAATTTTCCCCCTCTCCTGTACAAGCTGCTCTTTGATTTTATAAAAATATTTTCACTAATTTCCCCCACGTGTTCTCTAGAAGTTACCTCCATTTTCTCTTTTTAATAACTATTGTGTATTGAGGCCTAGCATGGAGGCCAGGGTCACTGGAGTGGAGCAGGTGAGAGGGAGCTGTTGAAGTCAGAGAAGTGAAGGGGCCCCACCATATAGGGCCTTGTACGCTGTTTTCAGTACTTTAGCTTATACCCCAAAGTCTCAAATCTGATGAAATTTATTTTCTCTTTAAGGTGGTGAAGACTTATTCTGCTGAGAAGTAGAAGAGTACTTCTTCATTAAAAGAGATGCCTCCCAAGTTTAAGCGCCACCTAAATGATGATGATGTCACTGGTTCTGTGAAAAGTGAAAGGGTAAGTTCAGAATCTTAATCTTTAAAAAAGAAAGATTCAAAATATCTTTTCTTCCCTTTGTAAATAATTTGTTTTAGAATAATATTTATGACTATATTCGAATCCTATTTGTTTTCTTCATAGTAAACATTAAAAAATATATGTTACTTAGATTGAGACTCAACCAAGTTCTATTTCCATTATTGACCACATTATGTTCCCAGCTTCTTTCTAGTCTTTCAAAGGGAATTTTGTACAAATACACAATATCTTATTTAGGACTCTGGAGCCAAATGTGGTTGGAGTTCCTCAGAATTTTTCAGATTTTACAAAGCTAGTTAGTGCACATTATACAAGAGCCTTTTGGGGGTCTAGAGCAGCACCTCCAAATATATTAATATTTCTCAGTGGAATGTCTGATTATTCTAATTAAGTATATAAATTAGCTAACATCAATTCAGGTAAGATTTTCCTCCAAATGAGTTTTGACTCCAAAGCTTATAAAATCTCTTGGTTTTCAGAACTTTTTAGATTTTGGAATTGCAGATAAAGGATTCTGGTCCTGCAGTTGCCACAGAGTCCGGAGTAGCTTTTATATAATGTTCAATTTTTAGTTTATTTCAGAACATTCTGTGCAGGATTGTATAAATATAGAAATTATGCTGCATTTTGGAAGATAGCATTGATATGAATATTGTAGATAGGCTACTTTTAGAATAAGTAATCAATAAGTATTTATTGAGGGAAGGAATTAGAGCTATTCTTTTTCATCCAGCAACCTAAAGCCCTCCCTCACTTCCTATCTTCTTGCCATTCCTTTATTTTCTGATTCATGCAACAGATGTTTATTGACTACCTACTATGTGCTAGGCATTGTGCTAAAAACTAGAGGGTATGGTCTCTGCCCTTAAACAGCAGATAGTCTGTTTGACTTCATTTTACATGCTCCTTTTTTACACAACCTTGGAACCTCTGTCCAACATCTTATGATTTAGAAGTATCTTGAAATACAGTACAGGAATCATTTGTCATCCCTTTATTCTGACTCTTTATGCAGTGTCTGTTTTTGTTTTGCTTGAAGGGGGATACAATCCACCAATAGACTAACTGCTAGTAAACTTTTTAAAATAAGCTTTATTTACTCAAAAATATAAAATATACAGTTTCAATCAGTTCTACTTCTAAGACCATAACTATGGCACTTTCTTTTTACATTGTTGGTTGAATACTACTGCAATTTATTGTAAAAATAGGATATTAGATAGCAGAATTGAAAAAAAAAATTGGCTGTTTAAATAGAGTCCTCCTTTTGAATGTTTATCAGATCATGAAATTTGATAACTGATTGGTTCTAAGAATTTATAAATTACTTTTATAAAACTTTAAAAAATTGTGTTCCTCTTTCCTATAACACTTTTTTGATAACAGCTTTATTGAGATATAATTCACATGCCATACAATTCACTCCTTAAAAGTGTACAATTCAGTGGATTTTAGTAACTAGTATTTAGTACCGAATTGTGCAGCCATCACCACAATCAATTTTAGGACACTTTCATCATTCCAAGAAGAAACTCTGTACTTTTTAGCAATCATCCCCCGTTCTCCTCATCCCTTCAGCCCTAGGCAACCACAAATCTATAGGTTTGTCTATTCTGGACATTTTATATAAATGGAAGCATACACTATGTTGTCTTTTGTAAATGCTTCTTAGCATAATGTTTTCAAAGTTCATCCATATTGTAGTATATATCAGTACTTCATTCTTTTTTATTGCTGAATAGTATTCCATTATATGAATATACTACACTTTCTTTATTCATTCATCAGTTGATAGACATTTAGGATTATTTACACTTTTTGGATATTATGAATACCACTGCTATGAATGTTCACATACAAGTTTTTATTTTCATTTCATTTCATTACATATGTTTTCATTTATCTTGGGTAAATACCTAGGAGTAGAATTACTGGGTATTATAGTAACTCTATGTTCAACCTTTTGAAGAATTGCCAAACTGTTTTCCAGAGTGGCTGCACGATTTTTACATTCCTGTCCAGCTGTGTATGAGAGTTCTAATTTCTCCACATTTCTCCTCACCACCAATTTCTCGTCACCAACACTTGTTATTATCTGCCTAGTGGGTGTGAAATGACATCTCATTGTATCTCATTACCCTTTTTTGATAATGTATCCCTAGCTCTTGTGTTTGTTCAGTGAATAAGTATAAAGACATTTGTTTTAATTGTGTTTCTCATTGGGCAACTATAATAAACACACTTTAGTATCATCATCCTCTAAGGCAAATAAACTGTATCGTAAATGTAATGATTGTTACTTATTAGCTAGAAATATTTGTTGAAGGAAGTAATGTATCTTCCTGAATATTATTGACTGTGAACATGTTTTCATGTGGTCATTGGCCATTTCTTTTTCTGTTAGGAATTGTCTATTTCTCTCCTTTGATGATTTTTCTATAACGTGTCTTTTTCTTACTAGTTTGTCAGCGATCTTTATATAAGAGAGACCCTTTAGTCTCTGTATATACCAGACCCTTTAGTCTGAAAGTATGTTGCAGATTTCTTTCCCAGCCTGTTACTTGCCATTTAACCTTGCGTATGATGTTGTATGTTCTTTATGTTTTAAATTTTTATGTAATCAAATTCATGAATTTTTTTTTTTTAGAGATTCTGGGGTTGTTTGTGACTTAGGAATAATTTACTCATCTTAATAGTTAAATACTTATTTTATATGTTTTCAGTCTTTGTAATTTCATAAATAAATGGATTTAAGGTCACATTTTCCTTTAAGTACTGCTGTGACCATTCTACAGATTTTGTTTTGTAATGTTCCCAGTGTCATTCATTTCTAAATAGTTTGTTAAGTTTGTTCATTTCTAAATAGTTTCTAAATAGTTTGTTAAGTTTGCATGTACCTTTTAACATTTTAACAGAAGAGTATTTTAAAATTTCCTTTTATTTGTTTTAATTTCCATTGCATTATGCCCAGAGAATGTGACCTGTGTAATTTCTAGTTTGGGCTATTTATTAAAATTCTTTTATTGCTTATTCATTTCTTGGACATTTGAAAATAACATTTGCTGAGTACACGGTTCTAGATTATTTATTTTTTTGTCTTCCTGGTTTCTCCATCTCTGAAGGATATGTTAAAGCTTTCCTATGATTTTTGAATGTATCCATTTCTTCTTATAATTTGAGCAGCTTTTGCTTTATGTGTTTTGAAACTATATTGTTACATATAAACATTCATTGCTGTTAAATCTTGGTGGATTGTGCATTTTGTCATTGTAAAATCTTATTTCATTGTTTAATGCTTGTCCTAAAATAATCTCTTTATATTACTTTCGCTAACTCTAACATTCTTTTTGTTAGAATGTGCTGATATATCTTTCATCTCTCTTTTTTTTTTCATCCTTTATTTAACATTTATCTTAGGTAAATTTCTTATAAACAGATATTGGCTGGCTGCAATTTTTTTGAACTCTAATCATGTATAGTTTTTACTTTTAGGAGGAGCATTCAAACCATTCGCATTTATTAAGGTAACTGATATATTTGGACTTTTTCTGCACTTGCTAGTCCCTCTGCTGGCAGTGAATGCTCTTCACCCTGATCTTTGGTTGGCTCTTTGTTATTGTTTGGATCTCAGCCTAAATTTCACCTTTTAAGAATGATTTTCCTTGACAGCCTAATCTTACTTAGTCACCCTGTCACTTTTTATCCCATCACTGTTTTAATTCTCTGCATAACATTCATCACCGTCAGGTGTTTTTCTGTAAGAGCTCAGACCTTGTCTGTCTTGTCCAAAGCTGATGCTTGGTACTTAGAACAGTGCCTAGTACATAGAAGATGCTCAAACATATTTGTTAAATGAATATTGAACACATCCTCTTTTCATTTTCTTACTCTTTGTGTATTATTTATTATAATATATAGAGATAATGATATCCATTGTATTTCTTATGTGTTCCCTCTTTTCCCTAACTTCTTTAGCTAGATTGATTATTTTTCCTCACTTTTTCCCTGCCCCCAGGACCACTAGGCAGTTAAAAATTTCCTCCCTTTCTTCCTCTTTCCCGCTCTCTTTTTTTTTTTTTTTTTTTTTTCAAAATAGTTCCTGCCTTTTTTTTTTTTTTAAATTTTTATTTATTTATTTTATTTATGGCTGTGTTGGGTCTTCGTTTCTGTGCGAGGGCTCTCTCCAGCTGCGGCAAGCGGGGGCCACTCCTCATCGCGGTGCGCGGGCCTCTCACTATCGCGGCCTCTCTTGTTGCGGAGCACAGGCTCCAGACGCGCAGGCTCAGCAATTGTGGCTCACGGGCCCAGCCGCTCCGCGGCATGTGGGATCCTCCCAGACCAGGACTCGAACCCGCGTCCCCTGCATTGGCAGGCAGACTCTCAACCACTGCGCCACCAGGGAAGCCCTCCTGCTCTCTTTTTAATTAACTTTATATGTTAACAATAATGTTTAAATCTGTGTTCTCTCTCAACATGCCCAAAACGATGCCCCTCCACACTACTTTTTCATTCCAGGCTCCTCCCACTTCCAGGCTCCTCCCACTTCTCCACTCCTCTCCCCACCAAGATGAGTGTGTTACTTTGCTTCTAACTCCCTCACTTTACTCTCCACTTCCTGCTGGTGGGCTTGGTGAGAAAAGTGTTAGATTCTCTTAGAATTTTTCTTTATATTACGCATTTTTCTCTTTCCATAGCTGTAAGTTATAGTTCACAATCATCTTCCATTTAGATTTGACCACACATTTTATTAGATGTACTGAGTATATCAATCTCCATCTTAAGATCTTTGTTCTGATTTAATTTTCTTTTTAGCTGGTGTAATTCCTTGAGTAGTTTCTTCAGAAAAGGGAAATGGGTGTTGTATTTGCTTCCTGCTTTTACAAATTACCACAAACTTAAAACAACACAAATTTATTATCTTATAGTTCTGGTGACCAGAAGTCCAAAATGGATCTTGCTGGGCTAAAATCAAGGCACTGGCAGGGCCTTGTTCCTTCTGGAGGCTATAGGGAAGAAGCCTCTTTCCTTGCCTTTCCCAACTTTTAGAGGTTGCCTGACCTCCTTGCTCATGCCCCTTCCTATATCTTTAAATCCAGCAGGGTGACATCTTCCAACCTCTCTCTCTCTCTCTCTCTCTCTCTCACTCACACACACACACACACACACACACACACACACACACACACACACACACTTCTGCCTCTCTCTTTTTTAAGTACTCTTGTGATGACTTTGGGCCCACTATATTGATCTTCCCACCTCAAGATCCTTGATTTAATAATTTCTGCAAACTTCCTTTTACCATTCAAGGAAACATATTCACAGGTTTCGGGGATTAGGATGTCGACATCTATGGGGAGCCGTTATTCGGCCTACAAGTTGTGTACTGTTGGAGTTCTTGCATGCTGAAAAGGTCTGGTTTTTGCTCTTCTTCAGCCTCCTTTTGGAACTTTATATCTTCCCCTTTTGGGGAGAAGGTGAGACATTCCTCATTTTAAGAAAAACAGTTGTATCTTACAAGGTAAAAGTATAAAGTTGTTTTTGTTTGGAAGTTCAAATATGTGTAGAGGGCTATTCGTAAGCTGAGTAGCTGTTAGGTGGACTGTGCCAGTTCATAAACCCTTGTCTCTCAGCTCCAAACCTACCTTCTATACTCTTCTCTCCGATGCTACAGTTGGACTCTGCAGCTACACTTCTCCTTTGCCCCCAGCTGCTTCTTAGGTTCTGCTGATAGAGAGAGACTGGAAGGCAGTGGGAGGAGGAAGGACTTGCCCCTCCCTGATTGCCTGCATCCCTCACTCCCATGCCATCTTCGGTGACCTCTCTACCTTGTGGTCAGTCAAAGAATTCCGGGCTTATAAGCATTTTCTTAGAAAGTCTGCATTGTGGTTCCATACCTTTTAGCTTCCAGTGAAGCACCTGTAATTACTCTTCCCTGTGTCTGGAAGCTTGGAGTTAAGAAATTTCACCAGGATGGAACTTGTTTCATTACTCTGCCCTTGACAGTTTGTAAGCCCCTTGGAATCTAAAAACTCAAGTCTTTTTCTTTTTTTGACAGAGAAATCTTTTGGAAGATGATTCAGATGAAGAAGAGGACTTTTTTCTGTAAGTTTTTTGTTTTTCTTTTAACAGCTTTATTGAGGTGTAACTGACATACAATAAAATACATATAAAGTGTACAATAAGAGTTTTGACATATCCACTGTACACCTGTGAAATCATCATGAAATTCAAATAATGAACATAGCCATCACCTCAAAAGTTTCCTCAAACCTCTTGGTAATCTGTCACTCTCCCAGTCCCAGGCAGCCACTGATCTGCTTTCTATCACTGTAGTTTGTATTGTCTAGATTTTTTTTTGGAAGTGGAGTCATACAGTATGCCTCTTTTTTTTACTGGCTTCGTTCACTTTGCATAATTATTTTGAAATTCACCCATGTTGTCGCATGCATGAATAGTTTGTTTCTTTTTATTTCTGAGTAGTGGTCCACTGTATGAACATACTGCAATTCATTCACCCATTCACTTATTGATGGATATTTGGGGTGTTTCTAGTTTTTAGCTATTACAAATAAAGCTGCTATAAACATGCATGTACAGGTTTTGTGTGGACTTATGCTTTCATTTCTCTTGCGTAAATAGGAGTGGAATGGCTGGTGTATGTTTACAGCTGTTTCCCAAAGTTGTGTACCACTTTATATTCCTACCAGTACTGTATGGGGGTTCTAGTTGCTCCAGATCCTCATCAGCACTGCATATGGTCAGTCTTTTAATTTTAGCCACTCTTGTGGGTGTATAGTGGTATCCCATTATGGTTTTAATTTGCATTTCCATAATTACAAATTATGCTGAACATCTTCTTTTGTGTGTATTTGCCATCCTTATATCTTCTTTTTTAAAAATTTATTTATTTTATTTATTTATTTTTGGCTGTGTTGGGTCTTCGTTGCTGTGCGTGGGCATTCTCTAGTTGCGGCGAGTGGAGGCTACTCTTTGTTGTTTCGGTGGCTTCTCTTGTTGTGGAGCATGGGCACTAGGCGTGCAGGATCCAGTAGTTGTGGCATGCGGGCTCTAGAGCACAGGCTCAGTAGTTGTGGCACACGGGCTTAGTTGCTCCGCGGCACGTGGGATCTTCCCGGGCCAGGGCTCGAACCCGTGTCCCCTGCATTGGCAGGCGGATTCTTAACCACTGTACCACCAGGGAAGCCCCTTATATCTTCTTTGATGATGTACATGTTAAAAATCTTTTGCCCATTTCTAAGTTTGTCTTCCTATTAAGTTGTGAGTTTTTTATATATTCAAGATACAAGTTCTTTGTCAGATGTATGTTTTACAGATATTTACTCCCAGTCTGTAATTTAATCTTTTCATTTTCATAACTGTATCTTTTGAAGAGCAGAGTTTTGATTTGATGAAATTAGTTTATTAAATTTTTCCTTTCATTGTTTTTAAGAAATCTTTGCCAAACCCAAAGGTTCTAAGATTTTCTTCTTTGTTTTCTTTCAAAAGTTTTATTGTTTTGACTTTTACATTTAGGTCTATAATCTATTATAAGTTAATTTTTTAATATATGGTTGAGTTAAGGGTGAAGGATCATTTTGGGGGGGCCGGGGAGCATATGGCTATCCAACTGTTCCACCACCATTTGATGGAAAGATTATCTTTTCCCTGTTGGATTGCTTGATGCTCTGTCAGAATTAATTAACCTGGTCAGTCCTCTGCAGTTTTGATTAGAAAGGGCCTCGGTTTTATTTTCAAAGTCAGGAAGGATGACATATTGTTGCAGGAGTTTTATCTGGAGGCTCATGCCTCCAGAAGGGTATGCCTGGGAGGAAACATTTACCTCCCACTTTGCTATAATGTTGTGGAGTTTTTTATAGAGGCTTTTTTTTTTTCCAAATAAAAAGCATTGTATAAAACATTTTATAAAAAGTAATTGACAGCCATGAAGCAATTGGCAAAAAGAGCCTGCAGGATGGAAATCAATCCAATAACAGGAAATAGTATCATTTTTGGCAGGAAAGTCAGATGAAGTGGGAAGATAATTTCCTACAGGTAACAAGGTTTCCAGAGTCAAAAAGCTAATTGCTCATAGTGCCAATTACAGTGAGAAGCCTTAGACTAGAGCAGCAGCTACCTGTCAACAAAGGACTCAGTATTGAAAAGGTCAGATGCTTTGGCTAAACAAGTGATCACCCGAATGTAAGTGAGAAACAAAAACTTTTCAGGCTAACTGTACAATGGAGGTTCACTCCCAAATAATGCTGTACATCTTGCAAAGGGCCTGACGACAAAACCGGCACACTACCACACGCTGTGGTTCTATGTATTGAAAGGGAGACAGAGCTAATAAAATTTCTGAAATAATTTTTTAAAAATTAATCAACACCTGTTGATTATTATGAACAATAATCCTGTTCATAGCAGGATTATTCATAACTGCCAAAAGGTGGAAGTAACCCAAGTGTCCGTCAGTGGAGAGATGGATAAACAAAATATGGTATGTACATACAATGGTATAGTACTCAGTATTAAAAAGGAAGGAAATTCTGACACATGCTACAACATGGATGAACCTTGAAGACATTAATTATGCTAAGTGAAAGAAGCTGGTCACAAAAGGATACATTTTACATGAGTCTTCTTATCTGAGGCACCTAGAGTAATCAAATTCATAGAGACACAAAGTAGAATGGTGGTTGCCAAGGGCTGGGAGGAGGGGGAAATGTGAAATTAGTGTTTAATTGGTATAGAACCTATTCTTTTTTGAGTTTTATGGTTTATACCTTATTTTCTATCATCAGAAGATGGAAAATTACTTAAAACATCCAAAAATTTTAATTTTCAGAGTATTAAAATGGATTGGTTTAAATGATACAACACTCGACTATAATGGAGAGATAATAATTTGAGAAATGTTAATATTTTCATAGACTCTTACATTTCCCTTTAGTTATGTTGCTAAGTTTTAAGATGAGTAATCAAAAAACATACTTGAAAAATTTTAGTGTTTTGAATGGATTTTTCTCTACATCCATCCCCCAAATCAGCATTTCATTAGAGCCTAAATTCAAGGTAGTTGGACTTTTAGTGTTCTATAATTGATCATAAAGTTATTCATAGTCACTGGCACTTTAGTTGTTACGGTATTTCAGAGTTTAATGATTAAAACTACCTGTGTATAACTAAGAATTATATTAAAAGTGATAACATTCAGAAGAATTAGGTTGTGATGGCCCACACTAAGTACCAATGAAGTACAGACATGATTAAATATCATTAGGTTCCATCAGTACCAGTAATATGTGGTTCCTTATGATAAATGATCCATGTTTAGAATTCAGCAAGTGTGTGTGTTTTCTGTTTTGGTGTTTGTTTTAATGCTCTCATTAATATGTACTTGGTGTTTTGTTTTCAGAAGGGGACCATCTGGACCAAGATTTGGACCTAGAAATGAAAAAATTAAGCAGTAAGTTTGTGAGACACTCATTTGTTTAAATGATTATCATATTTCTACAAGGACCAGGGGTTGGCGAACTACCGCATATGAGCCAAATCTGGCTGCCACCTGTTTTTGTAAAGTTTTATTGAAACACAGCCATTCCTGTTATCTATTGGCTGCTTTCAAACTACAGTGACAGATTTGAGTAGTTGTGACAGAGACCTTATGGCCCACAAAATCTAAACTCTCTATTATCTGTCTGGCCCTTTACAGAAAAATTTGCTGAGCCTTGATGTAGACTAATATTACTACTAGGTTGTAAAAACCCAGTCATTCTTTTCATTTTCACAAAGTTACCTCTTAATTATAGCTAAGGAGATGCAATTCCTGGTTGTTGGTTTTCTTAATTTAATTATTATATATCAAATTCATTTATTTAGCATAATCTCAAGGTCTATTTTGGTTTTAAATCTATAGCTTGATTCCCATTTTCAGCATGATAATAAAAGTAATATAATAGATTTAGTTTTCTGAAGTACAGTATCTTATTTATATACTTCCAGAATTTGTTCATATCTATTACTTATCCTAATCCATTTATTGATCTAAGTTTTATGGCTCATTAATTTTCAGTTTAGAGCTTTTCTGTATATATTGTTGATGGCAGATGGTGGATAATGCTGTAGTGAATGTATCTAATATTAGAATCATATGAGTCCTGGCAAGAAGGGAGAAGGAATGAATGGAGCAGTGAAATAGGCCTGGAAACTTATCGAGCTATAAAAGGTAAACTGGAAGATAAACTGAATGGCCCAGGTTCAGGATCTAAGGAGGGGTAGTTGCTACCCTAAGTCTGGATATAGATGGCACATAGTGGGAAGGGTACTGTAATGGGGTATCAAGTTATTGAGGAGGGACTTTCCTGGTGGTCCAGTGGTTAAGACTCCACGCTTCCACTGCAGGAAGCACGGGTTCGATCCCTGTTGGGGGAACTAAGATCCCGCGTGCTGCGCGATGTGGCAAAAATAAATAAATAAATAAATAATAAACCATAGTTTAAAAAAGAAAAAAGTTATTGATTAGATACTTGGGCTTTAGTCAGGTAGTGGTTGGTGTGAAAAAATAGGTCCACACTTAGCCTGATCCTAGCTAATGGATTCTGTAATACAGAATCAAGGTACCACCAAATTGGTTTGAGTACTAAATGGGATGTTTTCATTTTCTATTGCTGTGTAACAAGTTACCCTGAACCTAGCAGCCTGAAACAGCAAACATTCATCATCTCACATTTTCCGTGGGTCAGGCGTTCAGTCACTGCTTAGGTGGGCCCTCTGCAGGGTCTCACGAGGCCGAAATTGAGGTGTCGCCAGGACTTTGATCTCATCTGGAGCTCCTGACCAAGCTCAGGTAGTTCTTGGCAGGATGCACTTCCTTGCAGCTGTACAACCCACAGTGCTTGCTGCTTCAAGGCCAGCAGAAGAGAGAGTCTCTGCTGCTTCAAGTGTCTGATTCAGCCAGTAAAGATACAATGAGCCACTTAGATTCAGACAGTTTATTACTTACATAAATTGTCAAAGGAAGAGTAGCCAAAGGTGCCAGCTCCCTGGGTTCTTGTCCTAAACACCAAAAATGATGATACCAAAATAGAAGGGTCCGGGTGGCTGCAGTATGAATAGTGAGATGCCCTATTACAAAGGAGCCAATTCTAGCCTGCAGCTAAGTGGTTTTATAGTCTGCAGATACATCCTGCAGAAAGCCTTATATGTCATCAGAACCTGGGAGGTGATAAGAAACTGTCTCATGACAGTCTCCTAGGGGAGATGGGGAGGTGAGTGGGAGATGGCCTCAGAAGCCACTCATCCTCATCTTTGGAAGAATCACAAGGCATTCAAGGTAGTGAGGATGCCATGGCAGAGCTGTTGCCCTTCTCTGAGCCAGAGTGACTTTTCTATCCACCTACATATATACCTCAGCTGCCACTGGAGAAGAGGACTCCACTGATGACACACCTGTTTTTTCCCTGCCAATGTGCTTCATTTCCTGTCTGACATCCTTCTGCAGAGTGAGCCTGGTACTGAGTGTGGCCCAGTGAGTCTTTTGAGTATGACTTTCCAGCTGAACCCCAAAACCAGTGCCAGTTGTACAGAGTGGGCATTGCAGGATACGTCTGTGTTAGTAAGTGCCAAGCACACATGCACGTGAATGTGTATATGTGCATATTAAATTACCATAATAACGTTGGTGATCACAGAATTTTAGAACAGTAAGGCACTGTTGAGGAAGTGTAATGGCTCTTACTCTAGAGCTGAAGGCTTATCATACGTACTCAGAAGGTGGTCAGTCATCAAAACACACAAATTAACCCTTGGCACAACCCCATGAGTGCTTATCTAACCAGGGTACGACTCAGGCGTATGCCCAAAGTGGCCCCAAATGGTGGAGCACAACCTGCCACGCTACTTGCCCAAGAACAGATTCCTGGCATTTGTTTAGTAACTAAAACTGCGAGCACTGGTGAGTTTCTTTAAGGTGTGCTGTCACCGCCTAATGTGTGACGTTTCCATACAGGGTGTTTTTGTGATGTGTGGATCAGCAACATTGTTGCTTTGTCTGCATTTGATTGACATGTTGATAACAGATTAATCCCACAAAAATGCCCAGTGTCACTTTTTTTTTTTTAATTGAAGTATAAGTTGATTTACAATGTTTAATTTCAGGTGTACAGCAGAGTGATTCAGTTATACACATATATATTCTTTTTCAGATTCTTTCCTTTATAGGTTGTTACAAGATATTGAATATAGTTCCCTGTGCTGATACAGTAGGTCCTTTTAATGGGTTCTTTAGTATTCCAATGTCACTTTTCAGGGAAGGTTTTTGGGAAAGATTTTAAATAGTCACATGCCTATATAAAAAATTTGTGATTCTCTTTGGAATGTTTCCTTTGCTTTTAAATTAAATAGTAGCATTATAAATGCCACTCCAGTGAATTGTAGACATTCTCTGCCACAGGTAGGAAATCTCCTATCTATAGCCTTGGTCCAACAAGTTTAACTTTATTCCCCCAAGGAATGTTCCATGATGAACAGATACACATATATACATATATATGTATATATGTACATATATACTATATATATATATAATTATAAAAATACAGCATATATACTACATATATATGTATATGTATGTGCATATATATATATTTATATATACTTGCAAAAATACAGCATACATTTAAAACTTTTTTTGTCAACAGTACCTTAAGAGGCCACAAGATGGGGGTGTTAACAGTGAAAATAAATATTTTCTTTATAATAACGGATGAGTGTGTGTTGCAGAGCATGAGCTTTTTTTTTCCTTAATGGAAGAACACTGACATTAAACACATGCTAAGCGTTAGGAACCGTGCTAAGTGTTTAAAACACACTTGTCACATCTAATTCTCATAAGGGAAAGATTATCATCTTCATTTCAAAGGTGAGAACATATGAGGCTCAAAGAGGCTTGCAAAATGACTTGCAAAGCCACATACGTAGTAAGTGATAACACTGAATTGCAAACCCAGATCTGTCTGTGTCCAGAGCCTGGCCTCTCTACACTACACCACGCGGCTTCCCTGTAGTGGTGATAATTAGAATAGAGACATCTCAGGAACACAAGTGCTGTCAGACTCTAAGGAGGATTTAAAACAATGTTAAAATGTCTTTTCTCTACATGTCTTAATATTTTCCTGGGTATGTTCTCTCTTGTGTCCTTTCTTCTACTATATGACTCTAACAGGAAATGACATAAATCTCCACCCCCTCCTTCAAAAACTTGCTTTTTCTTTGAGTCCTTAATTTTCTCTTTCAGTTAATGACCATCATCTACATCTACTCAGTTGCTCAAATTATAAATCTAGAAGTTCTCTGCCCTTTTTTTGCCCCAACTCCATCACCCATATCCAGGTAATCATTGGTTCCTGAAATATCCCCTCCTCTTATTCCTTTAGCCTAGAACTTTCCCACCATTCATCACCTTTTTTACTCTGCCCAATTCACTCTTAACCTCTCAAAACTCAGCACCAGCATCTTGATGCCATCTCTGGTCCAGGCTGGATTCATCTAGGCTGCACGACTGATACCATGTGCTTCCTTCCATTATGGCACTTGACATATGGTAATATAATCCTAGCTACCAGTGTTCCCCACTAGACTGTAATCTTGCTGAGGGTCAAAACATCACATCAGTATCCTCAATGCATAGCATAATAATAACTCCTTAATAAATATTTTTGAATAAATGAAATACTTAATTGAGATCAGAAAACATTTGTTGAATGCCTATTTTCTACCAGGCACATTTCACATGACCTGGGGAACAGATGAGTGGGACAATCTCTGTTTTTAAGGCATTTACAGTATAATGGTGAGGATAAGACCAACATAAAATACAAATAGAAATCAAAGTATTGTAACTGCTATGAAAATGTAAAAAATCATGGGGAAATATGTTTTCACTTTTTTAAAAATTATTTATTTATTTATTTGGCTGTGCCAGGTCTCAGTTGCATCACTTGGGATCTTCATTGTCACATGCAGGATCTTTAGTTGCAACTTGCTGGATCTTTGGTTGTGGCATGCGGGCTCTTAGTTGCGGCATGCAGGATCTAGTTCCCTGACCAGGGATCGAACCCGGGCCCCCTGCATTGGGAGCGTGGAGTCTTAACCACTGGACCACCAGGGAGGTCCCTTTCCACTTGTTTTTTTAAAAATTATCCTTTATATTAAAGTAAATAAGTAGATGATTTTCTTCTTTTTTTTTCCCATAAAAGTTGTGTTCTGGGCATGAAAATATCTTGAAATATAGAAGCACAGTCATGAGATCTTCCGTTATTTTAAGATTGAATGAGAGTTATACAGTAGCTGGATTAAGAGGGTTATACCAGTGGATAGTAATATGTGAAGGAGAAAGTAACAATAATTTATTAATCACTTGGCAGGAAAAATTAAAATGTTGGGTGGTTTCCATTAGCCATAGAGATTACATGTGTGTCATGTTGTTGAGGTAATACCCCTAGGTTTATCATAATCTAGTAAGACTTAATCAGGAATTTTATGAATTCTATTCCAATTAATCTGCCTGTATTATCCATGGAGTCTTTTGCTTATAGGGATTCTGGGACCATAACGATTCCTTCAGTTATTTTGGTTTTGTTTTAAAATCACATGTAGTATAGGTATGTTAATATCCATAATAGCTATAATCTGATTATGTGTAGGAGCTGCTGTACATTCTGTCCATTTCCACCGTGTTGCGCCTTACTTTAGGCCATTATCTCTTGCATACGATGGAAAGTAACTACCTAGGAATTTCAAGATTGGCCCTTGATAAACAATAGTTCTGCTTCCATTATAGTTAAATGGAGACCTCTACATTCTTATATCTACCTTATAACTCTTTCTCAAGTAGCTGGATGTGCTTTGCAGGACTTATACCCAAACTGTTCCCTTATTCAGCTGTTTAGTATTAAGTGCATACTCTTTCCCAAGCAATGTTACAGGTACTGGGGCTACAAAAGTGAACAAAGTAGGCAAGGTCTCTGCATTTGTTGAACTTACCTTCTAGTGGGGAGAGACAGGAAATAAGCATGTAAATAAATAAATACTTTCACTTAGTGTTAAATGCTGTAAATAATATAGAGTAATGGGTTAGACACAGACTGTTAAACAACTCTGAAGGTTAATGAAGTGCATTCATTGCACATTTAAGCATACGTTCCATGAGAGCCGGAATTATTGTCTGCTTCGTTCAGTATTGTTTTCCTAGTGCCTAGAACAGTACATAGTAAGCTCTTAATTATTTATTGAATAAATTGCTTAAGTATTTGTGCCATTGTTCTTGTATAAGATTTTACATCTTTAGCTGTCTGCTTAGGAGTTGCAACAAGACCTCTTAGACACGTGGGGGCTTTTTCAGATCTGTGTGGGCAGAAGGGAATTCTCCATGTCGCACTTTAGTTGTGCTTCAGTTTTATACCCTTTAGTAGAATACTGTGTGAGAGGCACAGAACTCTAGGAAGCTGTGATGAACCCTGAAGTCTATGTGTGGATGATCAGTGGGTGCTTTTAACATGGGATGGGGGGTGACTGTCATCAAACATAGTAATTCTACTTGAATCTGAGGATGCTTCTTCTGAACCCGTATGTGTCTAAATGGGCCTTCATTTTGTTTTTAAAGCAAACTTTTTGAAGATATAGCTTCGTGACAGGGAAGGGATAGAACTCTTTTTCAAAATTACACATGTCCTGCCTTACTCCCAACTCACTATAGAGTAGAGGGGCAGTGAGGAGATGTGTATTGTGAAATTTTTTTAAAAGCTTCCTAGGTGATATTTGATAAATGATACACTTCCCCGACTAGAAGGAACACTTGCATATCCTTATTAAAACATATATCTACTTATAGTTGCTAGTAATCCACTTTAAACAGTTTTTATATTTTAAACAGTTTTTGAGTTATAAGAACTGTGAGTTCATTTTATTTCTCCTTTTAAATATTTCTCTGGCATGACTTATTCCATAAACTAATTTAAGGTAACATTTTGTCAAATGATTGAAGCAACAGGGGAAAACTAGACATTTGTCAAATGAAGCAACAGAGGAAAACTAGACATTTAATCATTTCTATGTTTATGTACCCTGGGGGTAACTTCTGAGTGAGAGTAGGCAGCTGAGGTCCAATTATTAAATTTTTGAATGTAGTTTAAATCTTCATTGAACATGGGACTTCCCTGGTGGTGCAGTGGTTAAGAATCCGCCTGCCAATGCAGGGGACATGGGTTCGAGCCCTGGTCCGGGAAGATCCCACATGCCACAGAGCACCTAAGCCCCTGCGCCACAACTACTGAGCCCACGCACCTAGAGCCCATGCTCTGCAACAAGAGAAGCCACTGCAATGAGAAGCCTGCGCACCACAACGAAGAGTAGCCCCCGCTCGCCACAACTAGAGAAAGCCCGCGCGCAGCAACAGAGACCCAACGCAGCCATAAATAAGTAAATAAATAAATTTATTTAAAAAAAAAATCTTCATTGAACAGTCTGAAGTTTGGTTGGAACAGGCTCTCATCACCTGATATAAAGAAGAAAATCATATTTTCATTTTGAAGAACAACCAAAAATGTTTCCTCTTTGCTCCTTCGTGGGTGCTTCAAAACCCTCCCAAGTGTTGCTCATTGTTTTAAACCCTGTTTAAGAGGAAACTGATGAGCTGTGAAGAGTTATACCCACTGAGCCTTCGTGTCCTAGAGCATACTGTACCTTTCCATTTTGGAAACTCAGTATTTTTCCTAGGCTTCTAACATACCTGGGCAAACTCTTTTGTTAGCCTTAGTGTGTGAACTATATGTATAGCAAAAGTAGCTTATAGCTGTGTCTATGTGATGCCTCAATGGCCTATTGAAAAGAAAATGAAACGGATTATTTAGAGTCAAGCTATTTGACTAAGTTCTGTAGTTACTGAGCATTCTGACAGTATATTTAATTTGAAGAAACAGGGTTAAGAATAAACTATGAGTTAAATATTACTTTATTTGTATCATGTTGTCTTTTAATTGCCTGAGTAATCAAGCCCACAAATGGAAGGACTGTTGCTACAAGCCTTAAACTTAAACATTTTAGAGTTGAATAATTCTGAGAACTTGCTGTTTTCTATCATGTCTAATGAAAGTCTCAAAAACTGTAAAATTCTCAAAAGAAGAATGCATTATTTTTTAATCTTTTTTTTTAAACTAGTGTTCAGAATCAGGTGGATGAAGTCATTGATGTCATGCAAGAAAATATTACAAAGGTAATAGAAAGAGGGGAGAGACTAGATGAACTACAGGACAAATCAGGTACAGATACTTCATATAATTCTTGATGTTATTAATCTGTGTTTTGATAGTTCTCCCATTTTTCTAGCCAAAGTTGAGGAATCTTGACTTAGGAAAAATGGCATTTATGGTTTTAATGTTTTTAACTTTAGCTCCCTTTACTTTGTTTTTTTTATATACAATTTATTTTATTCAAGTATAGTTGATTTACAATGTTGTGTTCATTTCCACTGTACAGCAAAGTGATTCAGTTATACATATATATATGTATTCTGTTTCATATTCTTTTTCATTATGGTTTATCACAGGATATTGAATATAATTCCCTGTGCTATACAGTAGGACCTTGTTGTTTATTCATTCAGTGTATAATAGTTTGCATCTGCTAATCCCAAACTCCCAATCCATCCTTTCCCCCACCCCACCACCCCCCACCTGTGGCTACCACAAGTCTGTTCCCTGTGTCTGTGAGTGTTTCTGTTTTGTAGATATGTTCATTTGTGTCATATTCTAGATTCCAAATGTAAGTGATATCCTATGATATTTGTCTTTCTCTTTCTGACTTACTTCACTTAGTATGATAATCTTTAGGTCCATCCATGTTGCTTTAAATGGCATTATTTCACTCTTTTTTCTGGCAGAGTAGTATTCCATTGTAATATGTTCCATATCTTTATCCATTCATCTGTTGATGAACATTTAAGTTGTTTCTATGTCTTGGCTATTGGAAATAGTGCTGCAGTGAACATTGGGGTGCATGTATCTTTTTGAATTATAGTTTCCTCCAGATATATGCCCAGAAGTGGGATTGCAGGATCATATGGCAACTCTATTTTTAGTTTTTTGAGGAACCTCCATACTGTTTTCCACAGTGGCTGTACAATTTACATTCCCACCAACAGTGTAGGAGGATTCCCTTTTCTCCACACCCTCTTAAGCATTTGTCATTTGTAGACTTTTTAGTGGTGGCCATTCTGACCGATACAAGGTGGTACCTCATTGTAGTTTTGATTTGCATTTCTCTAATCATTAGAAATGTTGACCATCTTTTCATGTGCCTGTTGGCCATCTGTATGTCTTCTTTGGAGAAATGTCTATTTAAGTCTTCTGCCCAGTTTTTGATTGGGTTGTTTGCTTTTTTGTTATTGAGTTGTATGTAGCTCCCTTTGCTTTGAATCATCTTATTGTTGTATTATTTCTTTAATTGATCAGTTGAGAATGGAAAGATTAAAAATTCATTGTTGAAGAGTTAGATTATTTTTTTCTTTTGTCCTGTTACATTGATGTGCTTTGTATTTCTCCTGATCTCAAGGAAGATAAGGTCTAATCACTTCTTTTCAAACTTATTTCACACATATCTAATATTTTTATCTTATGCTTTCTCTGATGACTTAGTAACATTTTTTTACTGACAAATGTTAGTCTCTGTTCTTAGTTCATGGCACTTATTAGGCACTCACATATTTTTTAGATGATGAATGGCTGAATGAATATCTGATTAATCCTTGACAGACTTTTTTAACCAAAAAACTTATTTAAACACTTTTAAGATATATTGTTTTGCTTCAAAATCAGTCACTTTTGATACCTTCTAAGAATCTAGCCTTCTCCGTGTGTAAATTTTTTTTTCTATAGTTGTGCCAAGTATTTGAATTTTTAAAGAGTATTTCTACCAGAATTCATAAGTTTATTTGAAAACATTGAGGCCCTGGGAAGACTTCTCTTACTCTTATTGTAAAAGTGGATTGAGCAAACTGACCTGCAGCCATTTTTTACTTTTTGGTTTTTTTTTTTTAGAATACAGAATGCCAGAGTTTGTGGGTAGAGGAAAGGAAAGATGTTGTTTTCATGCTTAAAAGGGAATAGATTTGCAGAAGTAGAAATTAATGTTTTCTTGTCTTTGTGTGACTAGATAAAAGAATGCTGTTATGTCGATTAATCCTTCTCTCCATCCTCTATGTGGTATAGAAAGCTTATCGGATAATGCAACTGCTTTTAGCAACAGATCCAAACAACTTCGAAGGCAAATGTGGTGGCGTGGATGCAAAGTAAGTAAATTGGAAGATATTGGATAGGTCCGTCAGCATATCCAGCGGTATTCAAAGACGTGAAGAAAAAAGGGCCTCTAGGTGATAAGCTCTGTGGGAAACGGGACTACAACTGTCTTGCTTATTATTATATCTTCTGAACCTGGGACATGGTGGAACTCAGTAAATATTTGTTGAATTAATATCTTATGGGTCAGAAATAACTAAAGGAATCAAGAAGTGCCTAAAAGGATGTTTTCATGGATTTCTTCGTAGAGAGTAATCCACATTTTATTAATAATTTAGCTTCCTCTAGATTTATCTTGTAAGAAATATTAACTTGTAATTTATTTTTAGTACCTTTTTGGAGCAACTATAGCATTACATAGAGATATTTAAAAGACAGAAAGCAAGCCAGAGAAAAATATAATTTTCTGTTGGACGGGGAAAAAAATAAAAGCAGTTTAATGTGTCAGAATCCATATGGCAAATGGGGCTAAAAAAGAAAATCCCACTGTCCCTCATTATTCCAGAGAAATAAGATACAGTCTTATGCCATACCACCCTCAACCTGCCTGATCTCAGAAGCTAAGCAGGGTCAGACCTGGTTAGTACTTGGATAGGAGAAATAAGATATAAAAGAAAAATTTGTAACAAGGAAAAAAATGGGAATCATTATTTGCTAATATATTCCTGAAAAACATTTTATGGAAATGAATTTACTGCTTAAATCAAGTATGGCTACTATATATCAAACAGAAAAATGTTTCCCTTAAGATTTTATAGCAAATTTCATGTCATATGAACAGATCTTTTCTTTTCCTCCTGATACTGTGTATCATTTTTGGCTTTGTTGAAAATCTTAGATATACCACATTGTTTTTAGTCTCTCATTTTCAAGTTTAGCAATAACTTTCAAAACTTGATGTTGACATATGCTAAGGATTTCTTTCAAGAGTTGCCTTGGATTTGCTTATTTTTGTTTACCTGTTGAATCCTCTTACTTTCAGAAATAGAACTTAGGGAAAGAAACAAGTTTCATTGCTCCTTTATGTAGAATTTAAATTTTCTGTTTTTCTTTAATGAATAAATTTTCTATTTCTATAGAAATTTTCTATCCTGCAGACTAGTTTGGAAGAACAAAATGTCCGTGAGCTACCTCCTCTCCCCATATGACTCATTCATGTGGCCATTAACAAAATGATAATGTGCATTTTGCCTAGCTTTTTTTTAGCTATATCTAAAGAGTTTCATTTTGTACTTTACGGGGTCCACATCAAAGGAATAGTATGCTTTTAAGGGGAAAAATTGAATTCTATTTTTAATTTATATTTTTAAATAGTCTCTATATCACTACCATTTTCTGGATTAACTTCATAATGATTATTTGGGAAGAGCTAAGGAAAGGGATATAGGGACAGAAAAGAGATCAGAGGTTGCCAGTGGCTAAGGATGGAGGGGTGGAGATTGACTACAGCAGGGCATGAGGGAACTTTTTGAGTGATGAAAATGTCTTATGTTCGACTATGAAGGTGATGGTTGACAACTGTATGTATGTCAAAACACATCAAAATGAACTTTAAGAGGGTGAATTTTATTGTATGTAAAGTATATTTTAATAAACCTGACTTTAAAAATAAGTAAGTGAACAGAATTATCCAATGGGTGGGGAGAGAGGATCAGTGACACCTCTCTTAAGTATCTTATGGGTCTCTGAGGCTCTTATGTGTTTAATGAGAAACAGATTTTTCTCCCTGTTGTTTGGAAGAAGAGAGCTTTGGACATGCATGGATACGTTACTGCCATTTTTGGTTGTAAACGTTTCCTCGCCAGTGTTAAAAACTCCGTTTATTTAGGTGTTTTAAAATTGGTATTGATATTTCCATTTAAATCTTCTAAATGTTAAGCCTAGCACAAATTAACAGGGCAAATTAAGATATATTTTTGGTAAAGTTGAAAAGCTATTGTAAGATTCCAAATTACTTTAGAAACGTTTTCAGCTTAAAAAAAAGATGCAGAGCTTCCATATATTCTCTGGATTACTTGGTCACTAAAGTACTTTACAGTGTAAAGTACTTTCTACATTTTTTGGTTATCATAATTAATAATTTTAATAGGCACCTGGTATTCAAATTGGAAAGCGTCCATATATTCTCTTGGTCACTTTGTTCTTGTCATGAATGTAATGCCACTAAAATGCAGCCAGTAGTTTTATTTTAGAAACATTTCATTAGCTACTTCTAGTTGCTGTTTGTGATATTCATCAGAGGGTTCTATGTGTTTATAATAACTGGGTATCTTTTTTCTGAATGAACCATCTTTAATCAATTATCTGTGAAAATGTTTGGTGAAAACAAGACTCATTTGAATTCATCAGGAAAATCAAATCAATTTATAATTTATGCATTTTAGGATTAGATGAGGAATGTGACAATTTTATGGGGAGAGGTGATGTAGACCTAAAATATTAACTAGCTAAGGACTAATCTTAAGGTTTCGCCTCTCAACTCTGAAACTGACACACAGAATGCTCTTAGGCAAGTTATTTATTAAATGAGGTTCTTCACGAAAAATCTAAATTATATTCCTCAAAATGAAGATAAAAATGCTAAGAAGAAAGTAAGGGGAGCAAAAACTAATAGAATTCTAATATACTTTGAGAATAAGTGCTATAAAAAATGCTGCCTTATACTATATATATTGAACCATCTGTATTGGATGCCAATCTTATTCATAATATCCTGACACTTCTGAACAGAGTTGATAAAATATTGTTCTTTTCCTGGTCTTAGATTAGAAATGTGTGAGAAATCATAGACAAAAAAGATCAGGCCCATAAAGGCTTTGATTATTACTGTTTACTCTTCAGCCTTAAACAATAAAATCTAGGCAAGCCAAAACCCTCAAATTTGGGGAACTCTGATTATTACAAAAAGATGCAAGTAGTCAGAAGTTCATATGAGAAAAAATTTGGAAACCTTTCAAGGAATGAGCCTGTCCAATGATGAGTTAGTGTAATGTGGTAAACAGTACAACAGATAGTCTTTATTAACAAGTCAGACATTAATCTTTCTTATGCCTTTTTGTGTGTTGTAGATAAAAGCCATCATGGCTTTGGTTGCTGTTATCGTTTTGTTAGTGATTATCAGTAAGTATTTACTGGATTATTAATTTGGGGGGGTGTCATTTGTTTTGAAGTTCATTTAAATTTCCTTTTTAATTTATATTCAGTTGACCTAGTATGACTAATGTCAGGATTGAGTAATGACTTCTGACTCCAGTAAGGAGCTCTTAACCTAGAATCTGTAGCTCTCTGAAAATGCACATAAATTGTATGTAAAATTTTATGTGAATATGCATATGTACAGTTTTATGGTGAGAGTATATCTTTCATCAGATTCTCAAAGAGAACCTCTGTCCTACCCTCCACCCCTACCCCTGCAAAGGCAGGGCTAAGTGATTTGTTTGAGGCCAAATATGGCTACTATTACGCTCAGGACCATAACACTCATTTTCTATTTATTTTTAACTTTTAGGTATGGCAGCTTGCATTTCATAATATTGTGTTCAAAGGAAAATCCAGATAAATTCTCCAGATGATCATTTTTGTTTTGGATTTGAGCTTCATTTCAGTCATTGAAACATAACTCTTGCCCTTCCTTTTTTTTCCCCTTAATATTCTTTTTAAAGTCATATCATTCAAAAAAAATTTTTTTTAGTGTAGTTGATTTACATTGTTGTGTTTGTTTCAGATATACAGCAAAGTGATTCAGTTATATATTATTTCAGATTATTTTCCATTATAGGTTATTACAAGATATTGAATACAGTTCCCTGTGCTATATAGTAGGTCCTTGTTGCTTATCTTTTTTATGTATAGTAGTTTGTATCTGTTAATCCCGTATTCCTAATCTATCCCTCCCCCCTCCCCTTTCCTCTTTGATAACCAGAAGTTTGTTTTCTATGACTGTGAGTCTGTTTCTGTTTTGTATATGGATTCATATGTATTACTTTTTAGATTCCACATACAAGTGATATCATATATTTGTCTTTCTCTGGTCAGATCATTTTTAATACCTCCTTTTCTCCAAAGCTTCTTTATCTATATTTACAGGGATTTTTATAAAGATTTGGAAAGTATCTCAGAATGACCATTTGAAAAATTCCATGGTGATACTCTTTTTAAACAGAAAAAAAGATTTTGTTCTAAAGAAAAAGTCAGTCCTCATTATTTGTGGATTCTGTGTTTGTGAATTCACCTACTAGCTAACATTGATCAGTTACCCCAATGCTTTCGGAGTCATTGGCAGATGCGGTCAGAGAAGCGAATGTTAGTGCACAGTTTCTCACATTTTTGTGTGTCTTGTTGATGCTTTTGCTCTTTAAAAAGGCCCCCAAGTATACTGGTGCTGCAGTGCTGGCTAGTGTTGCTGAGCACAGCAAGGCTGTGATGTGTCTTGTGGAGGAAATACACGTGTTAGATGAGCTTTGTTCAGGCGTGAGTGACAGCACTGTTGGCCAGGAGTTGAGTGTTAATAAGCCAACAGTATATAGTAAATAAGGTGTCTTCACACAGAAACATGTAAAACAAGGTTATGTATGGATTGGTTGTCAAAAATGTTGTAGCCAGAGGCTGGCAGGGATTTAAGCCTGTGTTTCCCCTCAGAGCAGTGGTTCAGTGTTTACTCATTCAGTGTTTGTGGTGACTTTATAGAACATAACTACTGCCAGTACCAAGAATCAACCAATGGAATGTTGAATAACATAAAGAAGAAAATAAAATCCAACTGTTCTCTTACCACACAGAGATAGCTACTATTAATATAACTATTGTATATACTTTAAGTCTTTTCCTATTAATATATAAACATGTTTTTCAAAAACTAAGATCATATGTATACTTTCTAATAAATATATTATAAATATTTTCCCATGTTATTAAATATTTAAAAAGTATTTTAGCTGCTTTATGCTATGGTTATGTATTCATCTATTTGATCAAAATGCTAATGTTAGACATTTAGGTTGTTTCATATTTTTGCTTCTCCATTCCCATTTGTTATCTATCATTTCAGATAAAAGTTGTCCTCATTAACTATTTTCAAAATGGACACTAGTTTCAAAATGGACACAGCTACATTTAGGAGTATTGTTTCTAACATAGCATATGAATCTGATTTTGATGTTTCTTTTTCATTTTTTTCTCTTGCAGTTCTTATAGTTGTGAAATACCATACTTGATTTGATGACAGATCTTCATTAAACAAAATCTGGGACAATAATAATAAAAGACTGCTGCATAATTTAAATGAAACCCATGTATATAACTTTCAAAGCTTCTTTTTCAAGAAATTAAGAGGCAAGTGTCACTTCAAATTGGAGCATTGAGAATGTCCCATTATCTTCTTCCCTTCCAACAAAGTGTGCTTTTAATAATTATGTTTAAGGCAAAGATAACCAGCCTCGATTTTGCCATATTCCAAGGGTCTAATTTGAAACTAGATACTTGCCAGTTCATTATTTGTATATATAGTTAAACACTGATAATGATATTTCATACTGTTATTTTAATGGCATATGGACTTGCATTTGTTGCATCAAGGCGGGGGTCAGGCTGGTGGTCAGGGAGCCTCTGTAGAGTACCAAATCATTATGCCGAAAGACGTGTGTAACCATTCCATTGATATTTGCAAGATTCTTCTCATATTACAATTGCTTTGCAAGCAATTTTCACATGTTTATGGGTGTAACAAAAGCTAAATGTTGTAAATGTTGCTGCCTTCAGCTATAACTAACAACATTCCAGTAAACCTATTTTTGACTGTATAAGGGAATGTGTAGTAATTTTTTGGCATTTGGATTATGGAAATGGGAAATATAAACAGTGTGAAAAGCCTAGTATGGCATCATAAAACTGGAGATAATAAAATTATTGGAGAGTGTCATTGGAGTATTTGAAAGTGACCAACATAAAGCTAGAAGTCATGGTCTGGTCTGTTTTCAGTTAGCCTCCAATAAGGAGGACCAGTCCAAATGTGAGTAAATGAAATTCACAGGTAACTTGTCCCCTACTTTTCTTTTTGTTAATAGCTTTCCTCTTTAACTTCAAATAGCCCTTTTACCAGAAGTGCTAAAAGTAGCAAAATCATCTGCTTAGAATTTGTGGTTTTTGTATTCCCTCTTTATCTCCTGGAAAATGCATGTGATATGTACAGTCCAGTGTCAAATTAGCCAACAATAATGAATATAAAAAGTCAGGAGCCTAGCTAATCAGTCAGTCAGAGTAACCAAATGCTAGGGTCACCATTAATCTCAGTCTGTTTTTATAATGATAAAAAGTGTTGTTAACTTTAAAATATGCCACCCTTCTTGGATTGTTTAACCATGTGAAAGTGAACATACATAGTTCTCTAATGTGTGTGAGGAAAAAGTTTTATAATAAAATTGGAGGTTCTGCAGAAACTTGTGTACATGGACATCTTCACAATGTATATATAACTCTAAATTTGAAATAGGGTTAGTAAAAAGTACCAGTATTTAAATAAGAAAAAAAATGATCCTTATAGGGTTTATTGCTTTGGTAATTTTAATTCAAAATGTATGAAACATAGAATCTTCGTTTTTTGTTTTTTTTTAAAAATTCTACAGGATTAGTACTAAGATGAAAAAATGTTCTCTTTAGAATGGAAAAAGAAATTTGAAGGGAAAAAGCAGATTAAGAGATATTCAAGACACCTTCAAGTCATGAAGATCTAAATATAATTGCTTAGTATTATAGTCTACTAAGAACATTTAAAAAGAAAGAGATAAAGGTCTTACATACTATGGAGTGTTTTCTCTGTCTCCACTTTTCGTAAATGTCAATTACTGTAAATAACAAACATAATAAATACTAAACCCTTTGACAAAAGAGGATACCCAGGAAAATGAGCATTTTTAGAATTTCAGTGGCTAATCTAGTTCAGGAATGGGAATGTTTTAACTGAGTGAGTGGACAGAATCAGTACTAACATGTGTGTCCTTGATTTGGGATTGGAACTAGACTCACCAGTGGTTAATTTTCCATTAGTTGGTATAGAAATCTGGTTTCTTCATATCTATCAGTGAAGAGGAAGATTATTTCTCAAAAAGAATCCACATTTCCAGTGTTTCTTTAATAAAGTATGCTTTTAAATAAAGAAAGAAAATAAAATTTTTAAAATTTTTAACCATGAAAAATAAAGGAAATATTTATATGATAATACCATGTATACGTAGTTCTCTTTGTATTTAAATCTATTGCTGCTGAGAATACTGGTGGCGGTTATGTTACTCTGTTACAGCTTTGCACTAGTGGTGGCTTGGCTCACAGTTTATCATTTCATCTTTCTTGGTCTTCATTAATCCTGAGACCCTTAAAGTGGCTGGCATGTTTATGACTTTATTATCATAACCTTGGAGACATGAGCCTTCAGAAAAAGAAAAATTTGTTCAAATTGATGCCAGGCCTACCTTCCTCCCCTCCCTTAATCATTCTTTTTCTTATTCAGCTCGGATCATCCTGCACTTGAAAAATGAAGTTTCCACACCATCAGAACTCTCATTATTTAACAGCAATGCAGAGCAACAGAAAAATTCAAGTAGCTTTGTAAATACTAGTTGATACCCAGTGAAATCAGGTCACTATTTTTATAATGCCTGCAACATACCCTCGTGATTTATGTTTAATTACTGAAACCCATTGCCCTGCAGCAGTTTCATGATAATGCTGATTAATTAGTTCCTCCTACTGATTATAACCCAGTAATACCTGTGGTCTTTCTTTTGGCCCCTCTATCCTGATAAAGCTCACTGGAAATTGCCCTCAGGTTTTATAAACTTGGGGATTTCTTAACTAAAGAAAAGTTCAATGTTGAAAATGGAACATTATCTAAAATGGAGGAAGGGTAATTAGTACACATCAAATACAGAAATACCTTCTGTTAGTGCTTCTGTAGATTGCTTATGATAGTCTTCCTGTGCAGTCACTCTGCACTAGAAAATTATAACTTCATTTTTTTAATAGCAGAATTGGGCATCTTTCAATTCTGTGTAGCATGTGAGTATCCTGGAAATGATTATGCATGTACAAACTGAGAAGAAAAAAAAAAATGGAAATTTCTCATCAGAACAATCTTAAACATGCTTAATGGCCTGTCAGCATTGTTGCCCACACTACCTACATCTAAATGTGTATATACTACAATTAGAAAATACGCAAGAAATTGTCTTTTCATGTTGAGAATGAACGCCTTTAGAAGATGCCTTTAGAAGATGTTCTTACCTCATTGGTTGCTCCTCTTCTCCCCAGCTCAACATTGGACTGCTCCGGGATTCAGGTCTTGGTCTGAATCACATATCTCCACCCACATCCCCTTTGGTAATCTTATCTAATCTTCTTAAAATTCGAAATAACATTTATGTGCTGACAAATCCCAAGTTTATGTCTCCTGCTTGACTTCTGAATACGGACTTTATTCAATATTCTAGAGGACCTTGGCCAAGATGGCAGAGTAGGAAGACCCTGAGCTCACCTCCACTTATGGGCACACCAAAATCACAACTATTTACAGAGTAACTATGGATCTAGCAGAAAAGATCATCTACAACTAAAGATATAAAGAAGGAACCACAATGTGATGGGTAGGAGAGGTAGAGTTGCAGTATGGTTAAGACCCACGCCCCTGGGTAGGCGACCCACAAATGAGAGGATAGTTACAATTGTAGAGGATCTTCCCAAGGAGTAATGGGTCTGAGCCCCATATTGGCTCCCCAGCCTGGGCATCCTACACCAGGAAGATGAGCCTCTAGATTCTTGGCTTTGAAGGTCAGTAGGGCTTACATTTGGGAGAACCAGAGGGCTGTGGGAAATAGAGGCTCCACTCTTAAAGAGCACACACAAAAATCTCACATGCTCTGGGATCCAGGGCAGAAAAAGTAATTTGAAAGAAGTCTGGGTCAGACCCAACTGCTGGTCTTGGAGAACCTCCTAGAGAGGTAGGAGGCAACTGGAGCTCACCCTGGGGACAGAGATGCTGGTGGCAGTCACTTTTGGCAGCTTGTTCTACCATGTGGACACTGGTGCTGGCAAGCACCATTTTGGTATCTTTCCTCTAGCTTATTAGCACTGGGACCTGGCCTTACCCACCAGCCTGTTGGCACCAGTACTGGGACACCTCAGGCCAAGCAACTAGCCGTGTGGGGACACAGCCCCACCTACCAGCAGGAGACAACCTTAAGAACCCCTGAGGCCACAGCCTGTCTAGGACACAGTCCTGTCCTCCAGAGGGTCCAGGATACAGCCCTACACACAGTGCATTGGCAGTACCACCGGGACTTCCAAGGTCCCGCAGCCAGAGACCTCGGGACCTGGTTCTGCCCACCAGTGAGCTGTCACTAGCCACAGGAACGCCATCACCAGCACCAGCCTGAGGACTCCCTAGGCTGCAGCCCCACCCACCATCAGGCCAATACCAGTTCCAAGACACATTGGACCCTTCAGCCAGCTGCCCCAGGATCCAGCCCTACTCACCAGTGGGCCAGTACCAGCTTTGAGACACACCAGAACCCACACCTAGCCATGTCAGGAACCAGCCCCAACCACCAGCAGGATGATACTAGATCTGGGAATCCTGGCCCTGCAACTACCTACTTCAGAACCCAGCTCTGTCCACCAGCAGGCCAGCACTAGCCCTGCCCACCACCCAGGGTTCCACAGCCAGCCACCCTGTGACCTGGCCCAACCAGTAGCTGCACCCTCTGCACAAGGCAGGGCCTGCAACCTACTGGACTGGGAGCCAGCCATGCCTACCAGACCACCCAACAGTAGTCAGCCCGCCACAATAGAAGGATCCATGCAGCCCATAGAGGGGGCACCTCCAGAGCATACAGCTCTGGTGACCAGAGGGGAGTGCGCTGCTGGAATGCACAGGACATCGTCTACAAAAGGCCACTTATCCAAGGTGATACAAACTCATAGAAATAACAGCAAATTAGGCAAAATGAGGCAGTAGAGGAACATGTTCCAAACTAAGGAAGAGGATAAAACCCCAGAAGAAGCACTAAGTGAAGTTTAAAGGCAATCTACCTGATAAAGAGTTCAAGGTATTGACTGGAAAGATGATCAAAGAACTTGGGAGAAGAATGGATGAAGACAGTAAGAAGTTTAACAGATTTAGAAGATATAAAGAAGAACCAAGCAAAGCTGAAGAATACAATATCCAAAGTAAAAGACACACTAGACAGAATCAACAGATTAGATGATGATATAGAGAAACAGACCAGTGAGCTGGAAGATAGAGTAGTGGAAACCACTGAAGCTTAACAAAGGAAAAAAAAAAAGAATAAAAAGAAATGAGAATAATTTAAGAGACCTCTGAGACAGCATCAAGTGTACTAACACTTGCATTATAAGGATCCCAGAGGAGAAGGGAGAGAAAGGGGCAGAGAACATATTTGAAGACATAATAGCTGAAAACTTCCCTAACCTGGGAAAGGAAACAGACATCCAAGTATAGGAAGCACAGAGTCCCGAAAGGATCAACCCAAAGAAATTAATGCCAGGACACATTGTAATTAAAATGGCAAAATTAAATATAAAGAGAAAATATTAAGCAGTAAGGGAAAAGCAACAAGTTACATACAAGGGAACTCCTATTAGGCAATCAGCTGGCTTTTCACCAGAAACTCTGCAGGCCAGAAGGGAGTGGTACAATAAATTTAAAGTGATGAAAGGGAAAAACCTACAACTAAGAATACTCTACCCATCAAGGCTTTCATTTGGATTTGATAAAGAGAGCAAAGGTTTTACAGACAAACAAAAGCTAAAAGAGCTCAGCTTTACGAGAAATGTTAAAGGGATTTCTCTGAGCAAAAAAGAAAAGGCTACAGCTAGAAACCTGAAAATTACAGAAGGAGAAAACTCTTTGGTAAAAGCAAATATACAGTAAAGGTAGTGAGTGAATCAACCATGTGCAAAGCTAAGTAGGAAAGTTAAAGACAAAATTAGTAAAATCATCTATGGCTGCAATAAATAGTTAAGGGATACACAAAACAAAAAGATGTAAAATATGGTGTGAAAAAGAGTAATCGTGGTGGGGAGGGGGATAAAAATGCAAGGTTGTTAAAATGCATTTAAAATTAAGATATCAACAACTTAAAATAATCACATATATATAGGTTGCTATATATAAACCTCATGGTAATGACACACCAAAAATCTATACTACATACACATGCAAGAAAGAAGAAGGAATCAAAACATAAACCCTAAAAATAGTCATCAAATCAAAAGGGAAGAGAACAAAAGAAAGGAACAAAAATAACTAGAAAAACAACCCCAAAACAATTAACAAAATGGCAATAAGTACATACCTATCAATAATTACTGTAAATGGAAAGGGACTAAATGCTCCAATCAAAAGACAGAGTGGCTGAACGGATGAAAAAAAAAAAAAGACCCATATATAGGCTGTCTACAAGAGACTCATTTCTGATCTAAAGACACAGACTGAAAGTCAGGGGATGGAAAATGGTATTCCATGCAAGTGGAAATCAAAAGAAAGCTGAGGTAGCAGTACTTATACCAAACAAAATAGACTTTAAAACAAAGACTGTAACAAGAGACAAAGAAGGACAGTACATAATGACCAAACGTCAATCCAAGAAGAAGATGTAACAATTGTAAATATATATGCATTCAACATAGGAGCACCTAAATACATAAAGCAAATATTAACAGACATAAAGGGGGAAATTGACAGTAAAACACAGTAACAGCAGGGGACTTTAACACGCCACTTACATCAATGAACAGATCATCTAGACAGAAAAATAAGAAAACACTGGTCTTAAATGACACATTAGACTAAATGAACTCAATAGATATAGAGAGAGAATACTATATCCAAAAGCAGCAGAACACACATTCTTTTCAATGTACATGGAACATTCGCCAGGATAAAGTACATGTTAGGCCACAAAACAAGTCTTAGTAAATTTTAAAAATTGAAATCATATCAAGCATCTTTACTGATCACGACACAATGAAACTGGAAATCAACTACAAGATAAAAACTGCAAAAAGCACAAACACATGGAGGCTAAACAATATTCTACTAAACAACCAATGGATCACTGAAGAAAATTTAAAAACACCTGGAGATAAATAGAACAACACAATGATTCAAAACCTATGGGACACAGAAAAAGCAGTTCTAAGAGGGAATTTTATAGTGATATAAGCATACCTCAGGAAACAAGAAAATCCTCAAGTAAAAAACCTAACCTTACAACTAAAGGAACTAGAAAAAGAAGAACAAAACCCAAAGTTGGTAAAAGGAAAGAAATCATAAAGAGCAGAGCAGAAATAAATGAAATAGAAATTTTAAAAAGCAATAGAAAAGATCAATGAAACTAAGAGTTGGTTCTTTGAAAAGATAAAATTGATAAACCTTTAGCCAGACTCATCAAGAAAAAAAGAGGGAGGGCCCAAATCAATAAAATTGGAAGTGAAAAAGGAGAAGTTACAACATATACTTCAGAAATACAAAAGGATCATAAGAGGTTACTACAAACAATTATATGCCAGTAAAATGGACAACCTAGAAGAAATGGACAAATTCTTAGAAAGGTACAATCTCCCAAGACTGAACCAGGAAGAAATAGAAAATATGAACAGACCAATTACCAGTAATGAAATTGAATCAGTAATTTTAAAACTCCCAACAAGCAAAAGTCCAGGCCCAGACAGCTTCACAGCTGAATTCTACCAAACATTTAGAAAATAGTTAACACCTATCCTTCTCAAACTATTTAAAAAATTGCAGAGGAAGGAACACTTCTGAACTCATTCTTTGAGGCCAGAATCACCCTGATACCAAAACCACACAAAGATATCACACACACACAATTTCAGGCCAATATCACTCATGAACATAGATGCAGGAATCCTCAACCAAATATTAGCAAACCAAATTCAACAATATATTAAAAGGATCATAACCATGATCAAGTGAGATTTATCCCAGGGATGCAAGGATTTTTTATTTTATTTATTTATTTATTTTTAATTTTTTTCCCCATGGGCCAATTTTTTTCTTTTTTTAAAAAATTTTTTATTGGAGTATAGTTGCTTTACAATATTGTGTTAGTTTCTACTGTACAGCAAGGTGAATCAGCAGTATGTATACATATATCCCCTCTTTTTTGGATTTCCTTCCCATTTAGGTCAACACAGAGCATTGAGTAGAGTTCCCTGTGCTATACAGTAGGTTCTCATTAGTTATCTATTTTATACATAGTATCAATTGTGTATATATATCAATCCCAATCTGCCAATTCATCCCAACCCCCTGCCTTTCCCCCTTGGTATCCATGCATTTGTTCTCTACATCTGAAGGATTTTTTAATATTCACAAAATCAATGTGATAAACCACATTAACAAACTGAAGAAGAAAAACCATGTGATCATTTCAATAGATGCAAAAAAAGCTTTTTACAAAATTCAACATCCATTTATGTTTTATCACAAACATAAATTATAAAGAGTTTTCATACTCTCAACAAGTGGGACAGAGGGAACATACCTCAACATAATAAAGGCCATATATGATAAGCCCAGAACAAACATACTCAATTGTGAAAAGCTGAAAGCATTTCTTCTAAGATCAGGAACAAGACAAGGATGCCCACTCTTGCCACTTTTATTCAACATAGAATTGGAAACCCTAGCCACAGCAGTCAGAGAAGAAATAAAAGGAATCCAAATTGGAAAGGAAGAAGTAAAGTTGTCACTGTTTGCAGATGACATGACCCCATACATAGAAAATCCTAAAGACGCCACAAAAAACTACTAGAGCTCAATAAATTCAATAAAGTTGAAGGACACAAAATAAACATACAAAAATCTGTCACATTTCTATATACTAACAAAAACTATTAGAAAGAAATTAAGAAACAATTCCATTTACCATCACATCAAAAAGAGTAACATACCTAGGAATAAATCTAAGGAGGTAAAAACCTCCTTGGAAAACTATAAGACAATGATGAAAGAAATTGAAGATGACACAGACAGTTGGAAAAATGTATCGTGTTCATGGATTGGAAGAATTAATATGGTTAAAATGACCATATTCCCAAGGCAATCCACAGATTGAGTGCAATCCCTATCAAATTACCAATGGCATTTTTCACATAACTGTAACAAAAAATTTTTAAATTTGTATGGAGACACAAAAGACCCTGAATAGCCAAAGAAATCTTGAGAAAGAAAAATGGAGCTGGAGGAATCAGGCACCCTGACTTTAGACTATATTACAAAGCTACAGTCATCAAAACAGTACGGTAGGGGCTTCCCTGGTGGCGCAGTGGTTGAGAATATGCCTGCCAATGCAGGGGACACGGGTTCGAGCCCTGGTCTGGGAAGATCCCCCATGCCGCAGAGCAACTGGGCCCATGAGCCACAATTACTGAGCCTGTGCGTCTGGAGCCTGTGCTCCACAACAAGGGAGGCCGCGATAGTGAGAGGCCCGCGCACCGCGATGAAGAGTGGACCCCACTTGCCACAACTAGAGAAAGCCCTCTCACAGAAACGAAGACCCAACACAGCCATAAATAAATAAATTAAAAAAAAAAAACAGTATGGTACTGTCACAAAAACAGAAATATAGATCAATGGTACAGGATAGAAAGCCCAGAAATAAACCCATGCACCTATGGCCAATTAATCTATGACAAAAGAGGCAAGACTATGAAATGGAGGAAAGACAGTCTCTTCGATAAGTGGCTGGGAAAACTGGACAGTTACATGTAAAAAAATGAAATCAGAACATTCTTTAATACCATACACAAAAATAAACTCAAAATGGATTAAAGGCCTAAATGTAAGACCAGATAGTATAAAACTCTTAGAGGAAAACATAGGCAGAACACTCTTTGACATAAACGCAGTAATATCTTTTTTGATCATCTCCCAAAAATAAACAAATGGGACCTAATTAAATTCAAAAGCTTTTGCACAGCAAAGGAAACCATAAACAAAACAAAAAGACAACCCACAGAATGGGAGAAAATATTTGCAAACGATGCAATTGACAAGGGAGTAGTCTCCAAAATTTACAAACAGCTCATTCAGCTCAATATTAAAAAAACCCAAATAATCCAATCAAAAAAATTGGCAGAAGATCTAAAGAGACATTTCTCCAAAGAAGACATACAGATGGCCAAGAGGCACATGAAAAGATGCTCAACATTGCTAACTAGCTATTAGAGAAATGCAAATTAGAAGTACAATGAGATATCACCTCACACCAGTCAGAATGATCATCATCAAAAAATCTGCAAACAATAAATGCTGGAGAGGTTGTGGAGAAAGGGGAACCCTCCTACACTGTTGGTAGGAATGTAAATTGATACAGCCACTATGGAGAACAGTATGGAGGTTCCTTAAAAAACTAAAAATAGAGCTACCATATGATCCAGCAATCCCACTCTTGGGCATATATCCAGAGAAAAACATGGTTCAAAAGGATACATGCGCCCCAATGTTCATTGCAGCACTGTTTACAATAGCCAAGACATGGAAGTAATGTAAACATCCATCAACAGATGAATGGATAAAGAAGATGTGGTACATCTATACAATGGAATATTACTCAGCCATTAAAAAGAAAGAAATGTCATTTGCAGCAACATGGATGGACCTGGAGATTATCATACTAAGTGAAGTAAGTCAGACAGAGAAAGACAAATATCATATGATATTGCTTATATGTGGAATCTAAAAAAATGATACAAATGAACTTATTTACAAAACAGAAACAGACTCACAGACTTAGAGAACAACCTTATGGTTACCAGGGGGGAAGGGTGGGTGGGGGGAGGAATAGATTGGGAGGGAGTTTGGGATTGACATGTACACACTGCTATATTTAAAATAAAATGCCTTTCCATGAAAAATAAATTATATACATATATATATATAAATATATAGCTCACATAACTCAATGTCATAAAAACAAACAATCTGATTACAAAATGAGTGGAAGACCTGAATAGACATTTTTCCAAAGAAGACATACAAATGGCCAACAGGCACATGAAAATATGCTCAACATCGCTAATCAGAGAAATGCAAATCAAAACCAAATGAGCTATCACCTCACTCCTGTCAGAATGGCTATCAAAATGACCACAAATAACAAACGTTGGAGAAGATGTGGAGAAAATGGAACCCTCGTGCACTGCTGGTTAGAATGTAAATTGGTACAGTCACTATGGAAAACAGTATGGAGGTTTCTCAAAAAACTAAAAATAGAACTACCATGTTATCCAGTAATTCTGCTCCTGGTTATATATCCAAAGAAAAGAAAAACACTAATTTGAAAAGATACATGCACCCCAATGTTCATAGCATCATTATTTACAATAACTAAGATATGAAAACAACCTAAGTGTCTATCAACAGATGAATGAATAAAGATGATGTGATGTATATACAATGGAATACTACTCAGCCATAAAAAGAAATTTTCCCATTTGCAACAACATAGATGGACCTGGACAGCATTATGCTAAGTGAAATAAGTCAGACAGAGAAAGACAAATACTGTATGATATTCTTATATGTGGAATCTAAAAAATACAACAAACTAGTGAATGTAACAAAAAAGGAAGACAGACTCACAGATATAAAGGCAAACTAGTGGTTACCAGTGGGGAAAGGGAATGGGGGAAGGACAGATAGGGTAGGAGATTAAGAGGTACAAACTACCGTGTATAAAATAAGGTACCAGGATATATTGTATGGCACAAGGAATATAGCCAATATTTTAAAATAACTTTTAATGTAATGTAATCTATAAAAATTTTGAATCACTATGTTGTACACCTGAAACGAATATGTTGTAAATCTACTATATTTCAATGAAAAGTAAATAAATATTCGATGTGACATTTTCATTATTCTTCATTTCAAATTTAGCACATCTAAAACAAAATTCCAATCTGCTCCCCCAGACTTACTCCACAAGCATTTTCTCCCATCTTAGTTGATGACAACTGAATCCTTCCAATTGCTTAGCCCCAAAATCATGGAGTTATATTGACTCCTTAATTTCTTTCACAACTCACATTTAATTTGTCAGAAAATCCTTCTGGTTCTACCTATAAAATATATCTGAAATCTGACCAGTTCTATTACCTCCACTGTGACCATCTGGTCCTTAGCTACTGTCATCTCTCACCTGGAATACTGCAATGGTTTTCTAACTGTTCTCCATATTCTACTTTTCCTTTTCTCCCCTTAACTTGTTCTCAATAGAATGGTGGAAAAGATTCTTTCAAAATGTAATCAGATCATGCCTTTGCTCAAAGCTGTCCAAAGACTTTCTATCTTCTTTAGGGTAAGATCCAAAACCCTCTAGGGTAAAAACCAAAAACTCTCAGGATGTATCCCCAGGTTACCTTTCTGACCTCTTTGCCTGTCTTCTTTCCTTTATTCACCATGCTGCAGCCTCACTGGCCTCCTCACTATTCCTCAGACACACCAGGCATGCTCCTGTCTTAAGGGTCTTGCACTTGCTGTGTGCCTATCTGAAAAGCTCTTCCTCAGAGAGCGGCATGAACAATTCCCAGGGATCTTTCAAGTCTTTGATCAAGTTTCACCTTCTCAATGAAGTCTCCCCGAGTGCACTATCTAGTCCTCTTACCATCTCTATTTTCCCAGAACATTTAGCCTTTCTAACATTCTGTAGTTATCTAATTAATTATGCCTTTTGTTTATTGTCTTTCTCTTCTCATCCAAATGTAAGCTTCACGAGAAAAGAGATTTTTGTCTCTTTTGTTCTGATGTATCCCAAGGTACTCACTGCAATAGATGAATGAATGAGTCAATTATCCTGAAGCAAAAGACAACCATAATTTTGAAAATGATGTACTGCAAGAACTAAATTTTTTAGAGTACCTCGGCATCATGGCCTCCATAATTCAGAAAGTCACAGATAAAACAGTTAAGGAGTTATAAAGACAGTTAGATCAGCTAAAAGGGGAGCAAGTTAAATAAGTAAGGAGTGCCAGGAAACAAATTCCAATGCAGTTATCAAACCCTTCACTGAAGCAGTAAGGAGCAGAAATGACTGAAGAAAATCAGAGGAATGGAAGAGAGGCCAAAAAAGCTGGCACAGAACACAGAGGAAAAAGACCAAAAATGTAAATGGAGAGGGTAATGATAGATTTTGGAGAGGAAAAAAGAATAAGATTACTAATAATTACATAATATTCCTGTGTAAGAAATCTAAAAAGAGTGGACCAGAAGCCATCATCAAATCAATCAATCAAAAAAACTTTTAAAAAGTCCTATAGGACATACAGGTTTTGTCAAATATAAGAAAAGACACATTAAGATACCCTGTGGCAGAGTATATAACCATAAGTTTAAGGGGAAAATCCTGTAAGTATTGAGGCAGGAAAAATGGGATACCTACAAGGAAGCAAAAATAAAGCTCATCTCTCTCTTCTCTTACACTAAATTCTAGAATCCTAGAAAGGCATCTACACAGTTGGGAGGCTAGAACTGTGACTCAAGAATTTTAATACCCAGCCAGTTATCACTTATGCATGAAAACCACAAACACACATGCATACTCAGAAATAAGAGGGCTCAGAAAATATAACATTCTTGTCTCTTTTCTTGAAAAGAATTACTGGAAAACCTACATGGTACAGGCAACTAAGAGAAAATTGAAAGCTCAAAAAAAATCAGATTATTACACTCTTCTACTCAAAAACCTTGGATAGATACTCTGTGTACCTGAGTCAAAAGTAAACTTTTTATCTTCCTGATCCCATCAATTGCTGCCATGGTGGCATACTGCATTAGTCTCCACAGGTCACAACACACTCAAAATAATTCAAGGAATGTTTAATAAAGAGATTGTTGACAAAATATGGATGGGGCTTAAAGGAACTAGAAGGGGTAGGGAAACACCCAGGTTTGAAGAGATGAGGGAAGGGAGAGGTTACCTGGAAGGAACCTGGAAGGAAAAAGTCACATGGACAGGGCTGTCTTGACTTGGTCAAGGGATGTAGCCAGCCTAAGATGATCTTACAGGGAGGAAGCCAAGTGCATAAATACCTTGACCTCATTCCATTTTCTGTGGGATCCAGTGCTAGGGCTCCCAGGTTTTTTTTTTACCCAACTAGAAAGCAGATGGCAAGGAGCCCTAGTGATATAGTCCATACCGGTCACCATCCAAAAGTAGTGGGGAAAGTACATCTGATGCCCAGATCCCATTCCTCAGCTATTGTAAATGGTAGCTGCTAATGGCTCACAGTTGCCCCCTTCTCTGGGAGAACTGCCTCAGCCACTGGGCACTGCCTCACCTGGAGGTTATGCCCTATCCCTAAGGGTACCCTGGAGCCAATGACTGACTCATACTGGGGTTCAGAAGGCTGATTCCGTGTCTGAAGGTGAGAAACTTTATGTTGTGATATATGCTTCAGAGCTACACACACACACACACACACACACACACACACACACACACACACACACACACCCTCTTGGCTCAGCGGAGACTAGACTTTACCCAGAACTACATCCTTGCTTAGCTTTCCTTATCCTGCATCCCTTTTCATGGTGCAGATTTTCTCCTGAAAAGCACTCCCTCAGCAAAACAAATGGGCCTGAATCCCTGGGCCCAGCTGTTTCTAAGGGACCCAATTAAAATGGTTGGTACCAGGAGTGGTCCTAGAAAACAAGTTCTAAGGATGAGATTCTGGAATTAGATCACCCACTGATTGGAGGGCAATATGGATCTCATCACTGGTGGTAGGCGGGGTATTGATAGTTCCTGACATGCAGTAGCAGTGCAATTGCTAAAATGTTCCCCTCTGGTGGAGAGGGAGTGATACAGGTAGAGGGGATGCATAAATTCATGCAATATCTCTGGCATTTGAGAGGAACGGAGTATTTATAAGGACCTTGGAATAGGGTGCCTACTGCCAAAAACCCTCCATAGCTTTGAAAAGGAAAACGACAGGTGCAGGGCAATCAATCATTAATTTAAAGCAAAATGTGAGAATCAGAGTCTCCTTGGAAGTATTTAAAGAGACCTTCATTTCCTGAGCCTAAAGAACAGAGAGCTGGAGACCAGGCCCAGGACTTAACCATAAGAGGTGGCAGAACTTCAAAGAAGGATGACTCCTTAGCCTAGGCAGGTCTATACCAAAGAAGTGTCCTGGTAGAGAAGGAATAGGACCTAGAGACTTGGGATGGGAATACTTGCCTGGATGCACTTGAGAAACTTGAATCCTCAGATCCCCAAACTTTCTGGGCCTGCAGAAATGGCCCAATCCCCCTTGTTGACAGATAAATCTCCCTTTCTTCCTTCACTCTTGCTTGCTTGAAAGCTATGCAAGAGCCTCAGACAAGGCAAGTGCCGTACAACACAGTGCTGGCCCATCTCAGGATCTGCCCCCACTGCCCTGCCTGGCTGATCAAGGCACAGAGAGAGATTTAACAATTAACCCAGCACTTGCACAGGTGATGCGTGACAGAACCAAAGCTGAAATCCAGCGTGAAACCAACCACTGGATCCTTTACATCAAGCTGCATCACCTGTGTTAGGCGGTTTTCCTTTATGAATAAATCTCTAAAACTTTCACTAAGGCTTTTTTCTCTATTTCCACAGTCAAGAGTGATGGGCAACAGGTGATCAACATCTCCTTGCAAAGAGATTTCATAAACTCAGATTAAGTTTCTACCCAGCTCATTTTCTTTCTTATCGGCATAATTTCTTATCTACATAATTTTCAGAACCAATGCAAAATGAAAATGTGTGTTCAAAAAGCAGAGAGAAAGTGACATTAAAGTACTAATACATAAACTTCCTCCTTTAAAAATATTTTATTATTTATAAAACATAACAGGGTCAACGTCAATAACCATTAGGGAAATGAAAACCAAAACCCCAATGAGACACCAGCCTACTCCTATTAGGATGGCTACTATCAAAAAAGAGAAAATAACAAGTATTGGCAAGGAAACATTGTGCACTGTTGGTGGGAATGTAAATTGGTACAGCAACCATGGAAAATATTATGGCATTTCCTCAAAAAATTAAAAATAGAATTAGCATATGATCTAGCAATTCTACTTCTTGGAATGTACCCAAAAAAATTGAAAGCAGGAACTTGAACTGGTCTGTGTACACCCATGTTCATAGCAGCATTATTCACAATAGCCAAGAGGTGGAAGCAACCCACGTGTCCGTTAACCGATGAGTGGATAAAGATGACGTGGTATGTACATACAATGGCATTCAGCCATTAAAGCTATTCAGCCTTAAAAAGGAAGGAAATCTTGTCATATGCTACAATATGGCTGAACCTTGGGGACATTATGTTAAGTGAAATAAGCCAGTCACAAAAGAACAGATATTGTATGATTCTGTTTATATGAATTGCCTATAGTAGCAAAATTCATACAGTCAGAAAGTAGATGGTGGTTGCCAGGGGCTAGAAGGAGGGAACAATGGGGAGTTATTGTTCAGTGGGTAGAGAATTTCAGTTTTGTGAGACAAAAAGCGTTCTGGAGATGGATGGTGGTGGGTGTTCACAGCGTGAAAGTACTTAATGCCCCTGAAGCGTGCACTTAAAAATGGTTAAGACAGTAAATTTTATGTTGTGTGTTTTACCACAATTAAAAAAAATAATACTTTTTAAAAAGCCCAGTAGGGGTAATTACCATTCTAGGGAAAGAAAAATTTTAATTTTAACTGTCAGAACGAATCCTACCATTTATGCAATGCCAGTTTTAAATGCAAATGATAAGAGCTTTTATCTTGTGTGCAGAATCACCAAAATTACATTTTGTATTTTATTAACTCAGTGCACAGGTTTCATTTTTATCAGAGCAGTGAAAATGCTGCACAAAACGTTTTGTTTCACTTCTTGATATGTGCACATTCTATCAACACTCTCTACCTGACGATGAGTAAGAAAGGAAAAGGAGCTATGAGTTGCCCTATGTTTCCCTTCTCTTCTAGATCATCATTTCCAGCATAAGCACTTGGCTCATACGGCGAAGTTACCCAAGAAAGAAAGGATACGATAGGGTTCCTAGGTCGTTCCTGTTTCTTTGAATGCCATTACCTTCTTTCTGCATTGGAAGCAAGGTCTGGTTTTGATGGAAAGGGTGGCCTCTTGTGGCTGCTGGCACCCCTGCTGCTGTGGACGTGTTGATATGGAACACGGCACAGGATCTAGGGGGCCCATGATTCATGGGAGTTCAGTGACACTCAAAGCAAGCACAAGGTAAGTGCATCACAGATGCTAGGTAGCGGCCACAGATGCTGACTGTGGATGCCCGGCAAGGCTCGGGGATGTGAGCACGCACCTACCTCCTCGGCCCCATCGGACTTCACTTACAAAATACAAGTTCAAAGATAAGATTACTAGAATTTCAAGACAGTGACAGGGCTTTTAACCAAGTGCAGTGCCCTTCTAAAAGCGCCCAGTGTGAGCGCACTTGTCACATGTGCATCGAGCTGACCCTGCTCATCGGCCACTCTCCCTTGGAGCATTTACACATTCTCAATGTCTATCCTAAATATGGGGCCCAAATTGAGCTCAGTAGTGTAAGTTTAGTAAGATCGAGTATAGTGAGAGAATTATCTCATAGAGCTGGGTTGTTCTGCTAATACCAGCATCATGTGAATTTTTTTTTTGAATGCCTGAACCCTGTTGCTGATTTTATTCTCTGCTCATTATCTTTCATATCCTTTAAAATACCAGACCTTTCTCTGGCCCATCAATTCCTTGCTGCATACACTTTCTCATTTCTCAACCTTACTTTCCCCTCTTAATTAATAGTCTTTGGTTGGACTCAACTTTGTATTTTAGCCCAAACCTGACATAGAGCAAGTGCTTCACATTTGTTGCATTGATTATCTTGTTTAACCCTCATAAAAACAAGTATCCTGAGATGGTGCTTCTACTTGTCATGCAGTCCTGTATTCAATTATTTGTTCAGTCACGAATATGTGTTCAATGCTACTCTGTGCCCAGCACTTTCCTCTTTCTCGTTTCTCCACTCGCCTTTCCCTTTGGGACAAGGATGAGGAGTGGTGATGATCATCATGTCAAGGTGCAGGGAACTTACTGCCATATTTCTACCCAGCTCCTCTGAAATCAATACCCATTAGAAACTAGCCATTTATCCCATGGGATTGGCAAATTTATCCTCTTAATACTCCACCCACCTTGGCTTCCACCTGTAAGCTCAATGAAATTATTTCTTAATAGAACTCAGTCATTAGCTAAAAGCATTAAAAGCACTAGACTCAGCAAGGTAATATTCAAAATATTTTAAAATATTAAGGAAGACTGAGCCTAGGACCAGGGCGGGACCCTCAAGGGCTCAGGGCAACCGCTATTTACCAAAGAGAAGGAAATATGTCAACAATTTCAAATCAATACAATTGTACTCACATCTACACAGCGGCTGATATCAGCCTGGCCAGAGAGCAAGGTCCTACTGCCACCCGGAGGGTCCCTTTTCCTCTCTGTGATTGGTGCAAAGGCAGGGTGGAGCCACCTCGATTAGAACTCTCTGAAGGGCTGTACCTCAGTGCAGCGGTGACCCCAAGTGGAACTCCACACCTACTCTTGACCTCTGTCTCCCTCGAGCAGGACAGGTGAGCAGCAGGATTTTACCTATAGGCGTCAGGGCCTGAAGAGGAGGGATAGAGGAAAGGAGAGAGACCAGAGAGGCGTGAGGAGAGATTTTGCCCTCCGCCAGCTCTCAGGAGTTGTGTGGCTGCCTGTGCTGAGTTTTAAGCACACAGTCATGAAGAGCAGCTGTGGGGTGGCAGAAAGAGCTGTGGGCCTGTGACGAGGCAGGCCTGTGCTCACATGTGAGACTCATCCCAGACTCACCTACTCACTTAACTAGCTTAACTCACTTAACTTGCTTACATTTTCTGAATCTCCTATCCTGGCTTTAAATCCACAGGGCAACGTTTGTGTCAGAAGATTCTCCACTGCAGTAAAGTTAATGAAAATGCATGCAATGAGCATTTATTGAGTGTCTTACATCCAATAAATGTTTTTTGAATCTATTTACAAAATGGGTGTGGACATCAATGGATCTAAATACACTAGGAGGAAGTTTAAAGCGTTACTGACTCAGTGACCAATAACATCTACTTTCCCTCAATCAGTCCTGGAAATAAATCTGACTTGTCTGATTCCCACCCCCACCCCAAAGCCAAGTCAATATTAATTGGGACCAGAAAATGCCCTGTGTGTAAAGGAATTAACCTTTAGAGATCATTGTAAAAAGGAACACCAATATTTTGATGAAAAACCCAACCTTTTATCCCCACCTGACTACCCTACTTTCCACTATCTTCTTCCTGGTAACAGGCTCTGACCCAGTGCCACATTGAGAGTCACACATTTCTGAGCATGGAAAGTACAGCATATGCTCTGTCTTCATCATCCTCTCACTCTCCCTTTTCTCCTTCCTTCTCCCTCCTCCCCTGCCTTCTCTCTTTCTGTCATCTTCAGAGCCATCATTATCATCACTAATATTTGGAAACACTCAAGCAATGCCAGGCACAGTCTAGGTGCTTTATATGCATCATCTCAACATTAGTCACTTTGTCACAAACACTCTATTGATGTAAAGGGCAGACAGCAGAAGCAACAAGAACTAAAATCCTGCAGCCTGTGGAACAAAAACCACATTCACAGAAAGATAGACAAGATGAAAAGGCAGAGGGCTATGTACCAGATGAAGGAACAAGACAAAACCACAGAAAAACAACTAAATGAAGTGGAGATAGGAAACATTCCAGAAAAAGAATTCAGAATAATAATAATAGTGAAGATGATCCAGGACCTTGGAAAAAGAATGGAGGTAAAGATAGAGAAGATGCAACAAATGTTTAACAAAGACCTAGAAGAATTAAAGAACACCTAGAAGAATTAAAGAACAAGCAAACAGAGATGAACAATACAATAACTGAAATGAAAAATACACTCAAAGGAAACAATAGAATAACTAAGGCAGAAGAATGGATAAGTGACCTGGAAGATAGAATTGTGGAATTCACTGCTGTGGAACAGAATAAAGAAAAGGAATGAAAAGAAATGAAGACAGCCTAAGAGACTTCTGGGACAACATTAAATGCAACAACATTCACATTATAGGGGTCCCAGAAGGAGGAGAGAGAGAGAAAGGACCAGATAAAAATTTGAAGAGATTATAGTGGAAAACTTCCCTAACATGGGAAAGGAAATAGCCACCCAAGTCCAGGAAGTGCAGAGAGTCCCATACAGGATAAACTCAAGGAGAAACACACCGAGACACATAGTAACCAAATTGGCAAGAATTAAAGACAAAGAAAAATTACTGAAAGCAGCAAGGGAAAAACAACAAATAACATACAAGGGAACTCCCAAAAGGTTAACAGCTGATTTCTCAGCAGAAACTCTACAAGCCAGAAGGGAGTGGCATGATATACTTAAAGTGATGAAAGGGAAGAACCTACAACCAAGATTACTCTACCCGGCAAGGATCTCATTCAGATTCGATGGAGAAATCAAAAGCTTTACAGACAAGCAAAAGCTAAGAGAATTCAGCACCACCAAACCAGCTCTACAACAAATGCTAAAGGAACTTCTCTAAGTGGGAAACACAAGAGAAGAAAAGGACCTACAAAAACAAACCCAAAACAATTAAGAAAATGGTCATAGGAACATACATATAGATAATTACCTTAAAAGTGAATGGATTAAATGCTCCAACCAAAAGACACAGGCTTGCTGAATGGATACAAAAGAAGACCCATATATATGCTGTCTACAAGAGACCCACTTCAAACCTAGGGACACATGCAGACTGAAAATGAGGAGATGGAAAAAGATATTCCATGCAAATGGAAATCAAAAGAAAGCTGGAGTAGCAATACTCATATCAGATAAAATAGACTTTAAAATAAAGAATGTACAAGAGACAAGGAAGGACATTACATAATGATCAAGGGATCAATCCAAGAAGATATAACAATTATATATGCACCCAACATAGGAGCACCTCAATACATAAGGCAACTGCTAATATATATGCACCCAACATAGGAGCACCTCAATACATAAGGCAACTGCTAACAGCTATAAAAGAGGAAATCGACAGTAACACAATAATAGTGGGGGAATTTAACACCTCACTTACACCAATGGACAGATCATCCAAAATGAAAATAAATATGGAAACAGAAGCTTTAAATGACACAATAGACCCAATAGATTTAATTGACATTTATAGGACATTCCATCCAAAAACAGCAGATTACACTTTCTTCTCAAGCGCACATGGAACATTCTCCAGGATAGATCACATCTTGGGTCACAAATCAAGCCTCAGTAAATTTAAGAAAATTGAAATCATATCAAGCATCTTTTCCGACCACAACGCTATGAGATTACAAATGAATTACAGGGAAAAGAACGTAAAAAATACAAACACATGGAGGCTAAACAATACGTTACTAAATAACCAAGAGATCACTGAAGAAATCAAAGAGGAAATCAAGAAATACCTAGAGACAAACGACAATGAAAACACGACAATCCAAAACCTATGGGATGCAGCAAAAGCAGTTCTAAGAGGGAAGTTTATAGCTATACAAGCCTACCTCAAGAAACAAGAAAAATCTCAAATAAACAATCTAACCTTACACCTAAAGGAACTAGAGAGAGAAGAACAAACAAAACCCAAAGTTAGCAGAAGGAAAAAATCATAAAGATCAGAGCAGAAATAAATGACATAGAAACAAAGAAAACAATAGCAAGATCAATAAAACTAAAAGCTGGTTCTTGAGAAGATAAACAAAATTGATACACCATTTGCCAGACTCATCAAAAAAAAGAGGGAGATGACTCAAATCAATAAAATTAGAAATGAAAAAGGAGAAGATACAACAGACACCACAGAAATACAAAGCATCCTGAGACTACTACAAGTAACTCGATGCCAATAAAATGGACAACCTGGAAGAAATGGACAAATTCTTAGAAAGGTATAACCTTCCAAGACTGAACCAGGAAGAAAAAGAAAATATGAACAGACCAATCACAAGTAATGAAATTGAAACTCTGATTAAAAATCTTCCAACAAACAGAAGTCCAGGACCAGATGGCTTCACAGGTGAATTCTATCAAACATTTAGAGAAGAGTTAACACCCATCCTTCTCAAACTCTTCCAAAAAATTGCAGAGGAAGGAACACTCCCAAACTCATTCTATGAGGCCACCATCACCCTGATACCAAAACCAGACAAAGACACTACAGAAAAAGAAAATTACAGACCAATATCACTGATGAATAAAGATGCAAAAATCCTCAACAAAATACTAGCAAACAGAATCCAACAACATATTAAAAGATCACACACCATGATGAAGTGGGATTTATCCCAGGGATGCAAGGATTCTTCAGTATACGCAAACCAATGTGATACACCATATTAACAAATTGAAGAAGAAAAACCATATGATCATCTCAATAGATTCAGAAAAGCTTTTGGTAAAATTCAACACCCATTTATGATAAAAACTCTCCAGAAAGTGGGCATAGAGGGAACCTACCTCAACATAATAAAAGCCATATACGACAAACCCACAGCAAACATCATTCTCAATGGTGAAAAACTGAAAGCATTTCCTCAAAGATCAGGAACAAGACAAGGATGTCCATTCTCACCACTGTTATTAAACATAGTTTTGGAAGTCCTAGCCACGGAAATCAGAGAAGAAAAAGAAATAAAAGGAATACAAATCGGAAAAGAAGAAGTAAAACTGTCACTGTTTGCAGATGTCATGATACTATACATAGAGAATCCTAAATATGCCACCAGAAAACTACTAGAGCTGATCAATGAATTTTATAACGTTGCAGGATACAAAATTAATGCACAGAAATGTCTTGCATTCCTATACACTAATGATGAAAAATCTGAAAGAGAAATTAAGGAAACACTCCCCTTTACCACTGCAACAAAAATAATAAAATACTTAGGAATAAACCTACCTAGGGAGACAAAAGACCTGTATGCAGAAAACTATAACACACTGATGAAAGAAATTAAAGGTGATACCAACAGATGGAGAGATATACCATGTTCTTGGATTGGAAGAATCAGTATTGTGAAAATGACTATACTATCCAAAGCAATCTACAGATTCAATGCAATCCCTATCAAATTACCAATGGCATTTTTTACAGAACTAGAACAAAAAATCTTAAAATTTGTATGGAGACACAAAAGACCCCGAATAGCCAAAGCAGTCTTGAGGGAAAAAAACGGAGCTGGAGGAATCAGACTCCCTGACTTCAGACTATACTACAAAGCTGCAGTAATCAAGACAATATGGTACTGGCACAAAAAGAGAAATGTAGATCAATGGAACAAGATAGAAAGCGCAGAGATAAACCCACGCACCTATGGTCAACTAATCTGTGACAAAGGAGGCAAGGATATTCAATGGAGAAAAGACAGTCTCTTCAATAAGTGGTGCTGGGAAAACTGGACAGCTACATGTAAAAGAATGAAATTAGAACACTCCTTAACACCATACACAAAAATAAACTCAAAATGGATTAGAGACCTAGATGTAAGACTAGACACTATAAAACTCTTAGAGGAAAACATAGGAAGAACACTCTTTGACATAAACCACAGCAAGATCTTTTTTGATCCACCTCCTAGAGTAATGGAAATAAAAACAAAAATAAGCAAATGGGACCTAATGAAACTTAAAAGCTTTTGCAAAGCAAAGGAAACTACAAACAAGACAAAAAGACAACCCTCAGAATGGGAGAAAATATTTGCAAACGAATCAACAGACAAAGGATTAATCTCCAAAATATATAAACAGCTCACGCAGCTCAATATTAAAAAAACAAACAACCCAGCGCAAAAATGGACAGAAGACCTAAATAGACATTTCTCCAAAGAAGACATACAGATGTCCAAGAAGCACATGAAAAGCTGCTCAACATCACTAATTATTAGAGAAATGCAAATCAAAACTACAATGAGGTATCACCTCACACCAGTTAGAATGGGCATCATCAGAAAATCTACAAACAACAAATGCTAGAGAGGGTGTGGAGAAAAGGGAACCCTCTTGCACTGTTGGTGGAAATGTAAATGGATACAGCCTCTATGGAGAACAGTATGGAGGTTCCTTAAAAAACTAAAAATAGAATTACCATATGATCCAGCAATCCCACTACTGGGCATATACCCAGAGAAAACCATAATTCAAAAAGACACATGCACCCCAACGTTCATTGCAGCACAATTTACAATAGCCAGGTCATGGAAGCAACCTAAATTCCCATCGACAGACGAATGGATAAAGAATATGTGGTACATATATACAATGGAATATTACTCAGCCATAAAAAGGAACAAAATTGGGTCATTTGTTGAGACGTGGATGGATCTAGAGACTGTCATACAGAGTGAAGTAAGTCAGAAAGAGAAAAACAAATATCGTATATTAACGCATATATGTGGAACCTAGAAAAATGGTACAGATGAACCGGTTTGCAGGGCAGAAATTGAGACACAGATGTAGAGAACAAACGTATGGACACCAACAGGGGAAAGCCACCGGGGGGTGGTGGTGGTTGTGTGATGAACTGGGCGATTGGGGTTGACATGTATACACTGATGTGTATAAAATTGATGACTAATGAGAACCTGCTGTATAAAAAAATAAATTATATAAAATTCAAAAAAAAATCTGTTCATCTCCAAATCTATGCTTTTTCATAAAAAAAAAAATAAACAAAAAAAGTAAAAATAGAATTACCATATGATCCAGCAATCTCACTACTGGGCATATGCCCAGAGAAAATCATAATTCAAAAAGACACATGCACCCCAATGTTCATTGCAGCACTATTTACAATAGCCAGGTCATGGGAGCAACCTAAATGCCCATCGACAGACAAATGGATAAAGAAGTTGTGGTACATATATACAATGGAATATTACTCAGCCATAAAGAGGAACGAAATTGGGTCATTTGTAGAGATGTGGATGGATCTAGAGACTTTCATACAGAGTGAGGTAAGTCAGAAAGAGAAAAACAAATATCATATAGTATCGCATATATGTGGAACCTAATAAAATGGTACAGATGAACCGGTTTGCAAGGCAAAAATAGAGACACAGATGTAGAGAACAACCGTATGGACACCAAGGGGGAAAGTGGTGGCAGGGGGGGTGGTGGTGTGATGAATGGGGAGATTGGGATTGACATATATACACTAATATGTATAAAATGGATAACTAATAAGAACCTGCTGTATAAAAAAATAAATAAAATTCTAAAATTCAAAAAAAAAAAAAAAAAACCCCAAAAAACCACTCTATTGTTGAGGATATCAACTAAGAAAATAAGCCTACATTATTTCTACTGTAATTAGAAGGTGAATATTAAGTGGATTATCCTAACACTATTAAAACAAACCAGTGGTTCACAACTGGAGGTGATTTTACACCCTCCCCCAACCCCAGGACATTTGTCAATATCTGGAGACGTTTTTGGTTGTCATAATTTGGGGTGGGGGATGCTACTGGTGTCTAGCTGGGGGAGGCCAGGGTTGCTGCTAAATGTTCTGGAATACACAAAACAGCCCCCCACATCAACGAATTATCTGGCTCAAAATGTCAAGAGTGCTGAGGTTGATAAACCCTAAGATAAACTAATCTTTTTTTTTTTTTAAACTAATCTTTTATAGGGTTTGGAAACAATGCACCATCAAGAAAATCTTAGGTTACCATTGACTCTTTTACATCAAATTATACAATTTTTAAAACATCATCAATTTTTCCACCTTGCTGCAATCATCAGAACTACATTTCAAAGCATTTAAAACAAGTCAAAGTTCTTTATATCTCCATAAACTGAAGAACAAAAAAAAGTAGGTTTTTTAGCCTTATAAAAAAATATAATTTTGTTAATTAAAAAATGTTACTAGCTCAATGAACAATGGCTTCTTTTATTTTAAAAAAAAAACTGGAAAAATATCATTGTTTTGTAACTTTTTCTGTTTAACCTTCCATTTTGCTGACAAGCACTAAACTGAACCTGTTTACTATCCTTTAAGATGAAACGCTTATTTCTCATCTTTTCTTTAATCAAAGGGCCTTTTCATCATTGTAAAGGCAGAATTAAAAGAAAAGTTTTAAAACCCTCTATTTCAGGCAAACAACAACAATATCAGCCAACAATAACAACAACCAAAAAAGCCAATCGTTTTCTTTCATTTCTGGTAGTTTTTTTTAAAGATTTTTTTCATGTGGACCATTTTTAAAGTCTTTATTGAATTTGTTACAATATTCTTCTGTTTCATGTTTTGATTTTTGGGCCGCAAGGCATGTGGGATCTTAGCTCCCCGAGCGGGGATCGAACTTGTACTCCCCGCACTGGAAGGTGAAGTCCCAACCATTGGACTGCCAGGGAAGTCCCTCATTTCTGGTACTTAAGCTCATATTCGTCGATCTAACTTATTCTGTGGAATATTTTTCTTATTCTGTATCTTAAGTAGGGTCAGTTTTCCCCTGGCTTTCCTAAAAAGCTTCATTTGCCCCAAAGTTTACATTATCCTGCTTTCCCGAAAAGCTTATGTTCTCTTCTAAAACTCATCTCTATACCCATAGCCCGAGTCCCACTTCTTGATGGCTTTCACACTTGAGATTCCTTCAGGTGTACAGCCAGCTCTGGGCTTAGCCAAATTGGCTTTGATTTTATAATACATGCCCAAAATTGCCTGGAGAAATATTGGCGCCAGGAACGAAATCCAAGCATTACTTATTTTTAAATTCCATATTCCTTTTCATTTAAGAACTCCTCTTCCTCTCTCTTCACCCCTGTTTCCAAATTAAATCAACTTTCAAGTTAGGGATCATTTTAGAGCCACAAAGTCTTGTTTATCCTAGAAACTTGGCCAGCAGCTTTTGAATTCTGAACAGTATGCCCTACTTAAGAGGGGAGTTTAGGGGAAGAGAAAATAGCTTTCCCAGAAACATGTCGCTAAAATTTTTACCAATCTACTTTTAAAATTTGGAATGATTTCTTCCTTCCTTAGTTTCCAAGAAAGCCTAGCTGAAGGCCACTGTTGCTTGATGACTTCCAAAAGCAGCTGTGTCCTAGGTTTGTAAACAGGTTGTTTCTTACTAAAGACCTTCATCCTCTATCTAGTCCTCAGTATCTCCTGCCTTTGTCCATTCATCAGTAGTTTATATTATTTCTTAAAGGAAATTGTGATCAGATACTTGTACTGTAATAATTGAAAATACAAGTCAGCTCTAAAGAGATTGATGATTTCCTTCTTGGCATTCTGCTTGTGATTATAGTTGACATTTCCAAGGAAATATTGGATCCTTGTATTTGGCAGTGGTCCCCAATTGTAAACTTGCTCCAGATGTGATTGAAGTAATCAGGGTGATTTAACAACAAAAAGTACAAATATGAGCATAACTTTCCCACTTCCCCCACAACTATTTTGCTTAATATAAATAAATATTTGGGGTAAGACAGAGAAATATATTCACCAAGGTACAAGTTAGGCTCTCTTCTCACATTAAACCCAAGCATGAAATATCACCATTTAACTATTATTTCTCCCATTCTCCCATAAAGATGTTTTTAAACTTCTTCCATTTAGAGTTTGGAAATCAAATACCTAAACATAGCTTCTGCCTGTCCTAATTACGTCTGCCTTCACAGGAACTATATTCTTCATTTAATCACCTTGCTATTAATTCTAATCCTCTAATAAAAGACTCTTTCATGGGGTTGCATCCTGATATTCCTAAAGTCCAGATTTTTTCTTAAGACTTTTTCTCTGTGTTTTCTTTTCTTAGTTCCCCAAATGGAGAAAACTAAAGAAACTTATTGCCTTGTAATAGTCTCTTCTCTATCAAGAAAAAATTACTGAGAAGCCACATCTTCAAAGAACATGTCATCTCTTCCCAAGCCCCTTAATTTCTGTCCTATTTTCTATCTCTTTATTTCTCTGCAGTGCCATCTTGGAATATCTTCCAATTTGCTTTCCAGCTCATCAGTTTTCTTTTCATCTATATCTAATTGCTGTTTAACCTATATATTTCAGGTTTTAGTTTAACCATATTTGTCATTTTTAGAAGTTATATTTATTTTTCAAATCTGCCTCTTCTTTGAAAAAATAGTATCTTGCTATTTTCTTAGGATTTCAAGTCTTTCTTTCAAGCCTTTAATTATTTTTACAATACCTGTTTTTTTAAGACATATTTTTAGTTAAGACGTTTGTTGTTGAAGTTGAAGTTCAACAACTGAAGTTCTTGGGCTTTCCTGCCCCTGCTGCAGTGCCTGCTGGTTCTTGCTGGTGGTAGATGGCTTCCAGGGCCACCACAACACATAACTCCAGGAGTTTCGTTCTCATCACCGTGCATGTGCCCCTGCTGTGTGCAACACACAACCTAGGCAGGCACCTGCAGTGGGCCTAATGGGGTCTGCCTTGTTTGATACATTTCTACTGGTAAATTATCTTTAGTAGGGATATTTTTTCCTGTGGGAACCCCATAGAAGTTGCTTTCTGGTTTCACAACATTTCTGCCAAGCATTCCAAGAGTATTATCAGGGATCCATTTTCTATATTATTTCTCACCTTGGGGGTTTCTGGACCATTCAGGTAGTATCAATTCAACCCTCAGATCTGTGCAAGGTGAAAGACAGTTTCAGTTTCTTAGAAGGCTTCTCAGGAAACAGACTCAAGCTTCCTTTCATTTCCTTGAGTTGGTAGATTTCTTTCTCTCTTGTCATTCTTACACTGTTAGACAATACACTTCTGTTGTTTAAGCCACCCAGTTTGTGGTACTTTTGTTATGGCAGCTCTAGTAAATTAATACATTACTATTAGTCTAGAATTGAAAACAACCCAAGTGTCTATCAAGTGGTAAAAGGATAAACATATAATGGTACATCTGTTCTGTGGAATACTACTCAGCAGTAAAAAGGAATGAACTTCTGATACATGAAGCAACATGGATGATCTCAAAAGCATTCATGCCAATTGATAGAAGCCAAAAACAAAAGGCTGTGTGTCACATATTTTCACTTTTATGACATTCTTGAAAAGGCAAATCTATAGGGACAAAAATCAGATCAGTGGTTGCCAACAGCCAATGAAAAGGAAAAAGGGATTAACCACAAAAGGGCACAAGGGGACTTTTGGGGAGCAAAGGAAATATTCTATATTTTGATTGTAGTGTTGGATACATCACAATATACTTGTCAAAACTCACATAAAAGAGTAAATTTTATTGTATGTAAATTATACTTCAACAGCCTGACTTTTTTTTAAGTCTAAAATCTTTTTAAAATTGAGTTATAGTTGATTTACAATATTATATAAGTTTCAGGTGTACAACATAGTGAGTCACACTCAATAGCTTGACTTTTAAAAATTAAATTATATTAAAAAATACAAAGATGAAAACCACAGTATCATGTAATCTCATCACCTAAATATAATCACTATGAACATTTTGCTATATATGTCTAGCTTTTATATATAAAAATAGGTTTATAAACTTAGGGTCACATTGTATATACAGTTTTATAATTTATTTATTTCATTTAATAAAATATTGTAAATACTAATATTCTTCTGAAACTTTATTTCTGACTGTTCTACTTTATGGTATATGCTTTTTTCAACCAATCCCCTATTGTTGAAAATTAAGGCTTTCCCTGCAGTGTTTTGCTGTTACAAACAATGCTTCAATCAATATCTTTAAAACTTAGTTGTTATACACATTTAGAAAAATGGAATAATAATGATGTTTATTAAACAACAATGATAAAGGTATCATATGATATACTGATATAAAGCTACTGGTTTAAAGTTGATCTGTTTCGTATATATCCCCATTGCTCTACACTTTTAAGTATTGTCTTCTTCCTGAGAGGAATTTAGAGAGGCTGAATAGCACAGTGGAAATTACATGGGTGCTGGAATCAGGGCACCTTAGTTTGTGCCCCAGCTCTGCCTCTTTGTGACTGAGTGATTAGCATGCACACTAGCTTTCCCATCTGTAAAGAATCCTATGTGGTCCACACTATTGGTCAGCTAACCAGACTTCCTTGTCAAAATGCTTCACTCTTGCTCACCTTCACTATAGACGACCTGGAAAAGCTAAATAGTTGCTTTCCCACTCTCCTTTGCAGCAAGGACGGCTGAGTGACACAGTTCTGGCCAATGAAAGGTCCTTTGGGAAAGTTTTTGCTTTTCTAATAAAAGCAAAGTTGTTCCTGGTACCTGCTCCTTTCCTTACTCCTTCTTCCAGACTTAAACAATGATGTGATGCCTGGAGCAACTGTCACATTATGAGGGTGAGAGGCCAACATTCTTATCAGAATGGTGAAGTGGGAGGTAGAAGGAACATGTGTCCTTGATGACACTGTTGGGCCCCACACCAGTTCCAGAATGCCACGTCCCAGCCTCTTGTTAAATGAGAAAAACAACCTCCATCTATTTAGGCCAAGTTTCCTGTTACATGTAAATAAAAGTATTCTAACTGACTATACTGTTGCCAAGGACAAATGAGGTGTATATGGGATTGTGCTTTGGAAAATGGGAACCAACATAAACATTTCAGATACTAGTTGCTGGTCAATTAAATATAGAATTAATAGCATACAGACTGTCTTTATTTGGGATCATTTTTCTCTCTCTAAGCTTCTCACTCATCAAAAGTTTATATTATATTTCTTATACTCTTTCAACCTTTCTTCAGTTATTTACTACTGATTGATTATTTTCAGAAACCTTTTATGATTAAACCAAAGTATACTGTGCATTGCAATTTTTAGAAAAGAAATAAAATCAGTTGCCTTGTTCAGTGAAATGAGTGTTGTAAACAGTACCATACCTGTATCATTAAAAGTAAGATTATGAATTCCATTGTCAGATGAATGGATAAAGAAGATGTGGTACATATATACAATGGAATACTACTCAGCCATAAAAAAGAGTGAAATAATGCCATTTGCAGCAATGTGGATGGACCTGGAGATTATCAAACTAAGTGAAGTAAGTCAGTCAGAGAAAGACAAATATCATATGGTATCACTTATATGTGGAATCTAAAATATGACACAAACGAACCTATCTACAAAACAGAGACAGACTCACAGACACAGAGAACAGACTTGTGGTTGCCAAGGGAGAGGGGGTTGGGGGAAGAAAGGACTGGGAGTTTGGGATTAGCAGATGCAAACTAGTATATATAGGATGGATAAACAACAAGGTCCTACTGTGTAGCACAGGGACCTATATTCAATGTCCTGTGATAAACCATAATGGAAAAGAAGATGAAAAAGCATATATATATATATATATATATAAATGAATCACTTTGCTGTACAGTAGAAATTAACACAACAGTGTAAATCAACTATACCTCGCTACAATAAATTAAAACAAAAAAAAGAATTCCACTGTCAAAAGCAAAGATCCGATTGCCAGTATCATCTCAATCCCAACAGCTGAGTCAAACCTCTTTAGGTGGGTGGTATAGCCAAACAATCCTAAACTATTGCTCCAAGAACATCATTTCCTGAGCTAGGAATTCTCATTCCACTTCCCTAGATGAGAAGTGTTGGAAACAAGTGCTGATTATGATTTGAGGATGTAGAGCCCCACATTTATCATCATTCTTTACAGGGTGTTTAAAGAGAAAAGATGAAGACTTTGAACAAGTCTGTAGCCACAGAGGCTCAGCTTTCTCACTTTAATACGGGATTGCGGTTGAGGTATTTATCTACCTACGCTGAGGGATATCATTAAGTGTCATAGTAATGTAAATAAAGTCTTGGTACTTACTGGGTGCTCCTTAAACAGAAGCTTGGCTTGCATACCAGGAAAGGCAGCTACCTCTGCATTCCTGAACATCGCAGCTCAGATCCCCTTTATTTAAATCACCCTCATTGGGTGATCTTGGACAAAGCCTCACATTTCTCAGCTGTAAAATATCATGATAATGATAGTACCTACTTTATAAGCGTGTTGTGAAAGATTAGTGATGTAATCCTGCTAAAGTGCTTAGCGTGGTCCCTGGCACACGGCTATGTTTAATAAGTGTCAGCTGTTATTATCATCAGTACTTACCCTTCTGCTCTGTTGGCACTTTCGCTTCAGCGTATAAACACATCAAGTTTTTTTCCATCGTAAAAAAAATAGACCTTAGATATTACCTCTTATTTTTTTCACCTGTTCAGTTAATTCTTCTCTCTTCATATCCCCCGCCCCTTGCCCCTAGCCGCATACACAGAGCCTAGGTGAAGGCAGAGTCAATCCCGCCCACCTGACCACAGCCCAGGGCCATTTATGATGATAAATGTGGGGCTCTACCTCCTCAAATCATAATCAGCATTTGTTTCCAACACTTCTCATCTAGGGAAGTGGAATGAGAATTCCTAGCTCAGGAAATGATGTTCTCAGAACAACAGGCATAGGGGATGGACAGGCGGTTAAGAGCCAGAGGGTCATTGCTCTGAATCTTGGCTCCACAACTTTCTAGGTGTGTCTACCTTGGGCAAATTTCTTGTCATCTCTGAACCTCAGCTGCCTCGCCAATAAGTTGGGGATGTGAACAACTGCCTTGCAGGACTGCACGCAGTGAGGTTAAAACAGATAATGCAAAACAAAACAAAACAAAAAAGGGACTTCCCGGAGGTCCAGTGGTTAAGACTCCGTGCTTCCAATATGGGGGGTGCGGGTTCAATCTCCAGTCAGGGAACTAAGATCCCACATGCTGCACAACGTGGCCCAAAAAACAAAACAAAAAAACAAAAACAGAGAATGCACGTAAAGTACGCAGCACAATGTCTGGAACATAGCAGGCACTCAGTGCGTGGTTAGATATAATTATTACCTAAAATATAAAGTACATTATAACTTGCAATCTATATCCATAGATATAGAGCAGAAGGAAGGAAAGAACCCAGCTAAGATAGAGGAGAAACAATCAGAGGGGCACAGGAGAGCCAGGGAAGATCAGTGTTGCTATAAGAGTGAAGCAATATTCCAGAAAGAGTGCAGAATCAACATTAAGTGCTGTAATGATAGAAAAGAATATAAAATCTTTAAAAAAAGAAGAAAAGCAAAGTTATATTTGACTTGGCTGCACTATGTTCTTGGTTTTATTTTTTCTTTGTTTTTGTTTTTAGCAGATTTACCTTTTTATTCAGTCTTCCTGGTGCTAATAGTAAAATAATCATTCTGCCTTCCCTGACCATGGGCTAGCTGGATTTTGTGGAAAAGTTGCCTGAGAGATTGGGAGCTTGTTTAGGAAGCTCACTGGACCTGAAATACAGCTACAGATAACCTGCAAGACACATAATTCCCAGCAGGATGCTCAGGGGTCTTTGACATAAGGTCCTTTCCTGATTTGCCACATTCGATATTTTTTCACTTTTACCTAGGGCAAAAAGCCACAGGAAGATAGCTCTTTCTTTTGCGTCCCCCTCCTCCCTCCCCGGAACGTTGGATATAACCTAGCAGCACTGGGTTTTTAAAGGACAAACTGTTCTCCCTTAAAGCCAAACTGCCAACTTTAAATGAATGTGTGTCTGCCTCCGTGGCATTCTTTCATCACTCAGTTTTGCTGGTGGTAGATCACAGTTCCATCTTTAAAAATAAAATATATTGTAATAGTTTCTTAATTAAAAACCCTTTGGGGCTTCCCTGGTGGCGCAGTGGTTAGGAGTCTGCCTGCCAATGCAGGGGACACGGGTTCGAGCCCTGGTCTGGGAGGATCCCACATGCCGTGGAGCAACTAAGCCCGGGAGCCACAACTACTGAGCCTGCGCGTCTGGAGCCTGTGCTCCGCAACGGGAGAGGCCGCGACAGTGAGAGGCCGGCGCACCGCGATGAAGAGTGGCCCCCGCTCGCCGCAACTGGAGAGGGCCCGCACACAGAAACGAAGACCCAACACAGCCAGAAATAAATAAATAAATTAATTAATTAATTTAAAAAAAATTAAAAAAACAAAAAAACAAAAAAAAACCCTTTGAATCATGCTTACTGAAATCTGTTACATGGATTTAACTGATCGGCAGGGAAGAGATTTTCTGTTCCCAGTGGAATAAAAGAATTCAGAAAGGAAATGAATGGTTGAAAGCTTTCCCATAATGAAATCCCTCTCTTTAATACATGTCATACTGAGAAATTATCGACTGGTAAGCTTACTTAACTTCACTCAAGTAAGGCAGAACAAACCGGTCACTCAGGGAGCCCAGGCCCGGGGGAAGAGTGCGGTGCACATTCCAGCTCCCATACTTACCAATGCGTTTTTCTTTGAGACTCAGAAACTGAATTTATTCAAAAGTCATGTGGGGGAATTACTAAGCATCTAATAGGGTGGTTGAAAGGATGATTGCACCTAGTGTGTGATCCGGGCCATTTTATCAGGAAATGATTCTTAACCCTTGTATCATCCAGTCTCATAACAAGAATTCAGGAGAAACTTTCATCCTTATGGAGTCCCTTTGCTCCACTAGAGGTACAGATGAGTAATAACGAGCATTAAAAATCCTGATGCCATGCTCTAAAGGTTCTCGGTCTAATTTGGCATCTGATCTTCACAAGGGCTTTTTCTGAAGCATTTTAAATCCAGAGAAACTGAGGTATGACCATTTGACCAGTGCCCCAGGGACACAAGGAGTGAACAGACCAGGTGGAGATATCTAGGTCCCATCTTCTTTTTGCTGTACTATACTAACTCCTAAAGAGCAGAAATATAAGGAATAAATAAAAAGATTGGAAGAAGCTTAAAAAAAATTTAAGATAAGTTATTTAATAATCACTTAAAACAAGTTCAGGTTGATTATTAACCTTCCACTCTTACACTAAAAGCAATACAATGGGAATATTTCAATAACTTTTTATCATTGTCTATTGAAAACATTCTGCTTTTCTGTGAAAGTAAAGTTTAAGCTAATTACCTGCCAGGAAAAAAATCAGTATAAATTTAATATAGATCAGGGCTAAAATTGTTTAACATGTTTTTTTGTTTGTTTGTTTAACTTTTATATGATTTCCATGAGGTGGAACAGGGGGTGAGCAGAAGCATGGGAGAATATGGGAGATGCCGTGGTGCTGGGGGGAGGGTGGTGTTAGACTCTGCAACCCATTCATGGATTGACAAGTCAATTTCCACAGTTTCCTCCTTTGTAAGATGGGGTTAATGGCACTTATCTCTCAGGATGGTCATAAGGTTCAAAACAAAAATGAGTTGGTAAATGTAAAAATATGTTTACATACAGAGGTACTATTCAGAGAAATAAGGCAATATTTTATCTATTTATAAATGTTCTCAAAAGCCCACAGTTTTTGCTCATGTGTTTGTTTTTTAATTTATTAATTTATTATTATTATTATTATTTTATTTTTGGCTGCATTGGGTCTTCGCTGCTGCGCACAGACTTTCTCTAGTTGCGGCGAGCGGGGGCTACTCTTCGTTGTGGTGCGCGGGCTTCTCGTTGCGGTGGCTTCTCTTGTTGCAGAGCATGGGCTGTAGGTGCGCAGGCTTCAGTAGTTGTGGCTCGCGGGCTCTAGAGCACAGGCTCAGTAGTTGTGGCGCACGGGCTTAGTTGCCCCGCGGCATGTGGGATCTTCCTGGACCAGGGCTCGAACCCGTGTCCCCTGCATTGGCAGGCGGATTCTTAACCACTGCTGCCACCAGGGAAGCCCCCTGCTCATGTGTTTTTACACACCAAGCTCAGTCCATTGTATTGCTCTTGTGGCATGGGGCTCTCTGCAACTCTCATCACCCCTCCACTGAGTACTGACCGTTTATTTAATTAACAGTAGATCAAGAACCACCTTGACTCCACCCCAAAGATCACAAGTGGATTGTGCTCCATCAATAATTTATAAACTTTTAGCGTATGAGAAGCCATATATACATGGCTTTATATATATAAAAAAACCGAATCACTGTGCTGTGCACCTGAAACTAATACAACATTATAAATCGACTATACTTCAATAAAATAAAAATTAAAAATAAAATAAAAAAGAAGCATGTTTTTCTTCTTTGATGCAAGCCATGAGAACTCAGCATTTTCCTACAGAAAAATGTAAATGATAAGTAGAGGCCCCAAAACCCATAAAAGTTTATGTTACCTATGCTCTTACTATTGGCTATTGTGTACCCAGTTTTTTTTTCCCCTCCATGTGGGTGAGAAGGGAAGTCTAAGTCATCAGGAAGTTAGTTGCCTCTGTCTTCCCCTTAACCCCTAACTTTGAAATATCTGTCCCATGCCTAGCACAGTCCTGCGCACACAGGACTAGAAGTCCCTAGAATATTTATTAGATGAATGTCCCACCATGTTTCCTTCCATGGTAATAAATATTGCCTAAACACGGTGAGGAAGATATTACTTTGGGGGCACTGAACTTGAGTTGCTAGCTATCTCTCACCAACTCACATCTCCTTCTAAGGGAATCTTTTTTTGCCAGTAGGCTTTTCTTTTTTTTTTTTTTTAACATCTTTATTGGAGTATAATTGCATTACAACGGTGTGTTAGTTTCTGCTTTATAACAAAGTGAATCAGCTATACAGCTATACATATACATATATCCCCATATCTCCTCCCTCTTGCGTCTCCCTCCCACCCTCCTTATCCCACTCCTCTAGGTGGTCACAAAGCACAGAGCTGATCTCCCTGTGCTATGCGGCTGCTTCCCACTAGTTATCTATTTTACATTTGGTAGTATATGTAAGTCCATGCCACTCTCTCACTTCATCCCAGCTTACCCTTCCCCCTCCCTGGCTTTTCTATTCTAAATAGTCCCCTCAACCCCACCCCACCGCAAAAAAAAAAAAAAAAAAAAAGAAAAAACACATAATTAAATGGATTGAAGTTGAGTTTCTGTCCCAAGGGCAGAACTTCGATGGGCCACTGGATAACGTCCAACTGATGTGGTCGGCTTGAATGAATGAGCTCAGCCAATCAAATCTCTCAAGAACATGGTCTGGGGGACTTTCCTGGTGGCACAGTGGTTAAGAATCCGCCTGCCAATGCAGGGGACACGGGTTCCAGTCCTGGTCAGGGAAGATCCCACATGCCACGGAGCAACAAAGCCCGTGGGCCACAACTACTGAGCCTGTGCTCTAGAGCCCAAGCACCACAACTACTGAGCCTGCATGCCACAACTACTGAAGCCTGGGCACCTAGAGCTCACGCTCCGCAACAAGAGAAGCCCCCGCTTGCCGCAACTAGAGAAAGCCCACGCGCAGCAACGAAGACCCAATGCAGCCAGAAATAAATCAATTAATTAAAAAGAAAGAAAGAAAGAAAGAAAGAACGTGGTCTGGGAAACAGACTGAGTCAGTAAGCAGAGCTGAAAAGCCCTGTGCTAGGAGGTAGGCTCAAGCCTGGGCTGACCATGGGGGACCAGATGAAAGCTGAAGTCAGCAGGAAGATACTGGTAAAGTAGAGAACAGAGCTGACACATTGAGAAGCAGAGCCACCATGAGTAAGATTTCGCAGCTCTTGAGAAGCAGGGAAAATAGTTCACCTGGTCATTTTTCAAAAGGTCAGTTTCAGTTTCAATTTAGGAGAACACTTCTCATATTCTGCTTTCCTACCCACCACTCCCCTCACACACACCCTTTTCTTTTTTCTTTTCTCCTTGAGGAAACTTGAATGGGAATCCGTACCTTGAAACTATAACAGGAGAGCTTCTGTGCTCAACCTCAGGAAGAGTTATACCCTCAGCCCTCACGCAGCCTCTGGAGGAGTCTTGGATTGCCCTCAGGGTTAGTCCAGGAGTCCCCGGTAACATCGCAGGCCACAGACCAGCTGCTCATGCTTCCGCTCTGGCCTACACAGTGTAGGACACACAATCCCACTCTATGGAGTGAACCCAAAGCAGATGTCCCCGTATATGTTTGGGCAAATCTAGTCTTCAAGTTGCCAGTCAATAGAATGGGTAGAGGGGAAACATCTGAAGAGCGTTTGTAAAGTTTATTATTGAGGTCTTCCCCGCAACACCATTAAATTTAGAAATTGGATGGAGTGGGAAGGCTAGTATTCAGGTCCTAGTCTCATTTACCAGCTCTATGATCTTGAATGAATCAGTTAATCCACAGTTTAACTCTGATCCACAGTTTCTTCATTTGTAAAAGAGGAATTATGAACTCTGCCCAGCTTACCTCAGGGTTATTGTGAGAGGTTAAATAAAACGACGTATGTGAAAGTGTCCTGTAAACTTTTTGGCCCTTATTCAGGTATATGTCTTTGGCTGAGTGATAAAGAATTGAACAAGGAGTGTCAGCTCCAGGGAAGTGCTCAGGCTATACCTGCTCTTGTTTTTAGTGTCTGATGCTCCTCCTGACAGAAGCTGACCTTCAGGAAGAATGAGATTCCATAAGGTAAGTCCATTAAGGCGGAGCTAAGAAACCAAACACGACCCATTATGAGACTTGTCCATGTGAAAATTCCAGGAGAGCAAATAATAATGGAAAATGAAGTTTTCCCTTGTTTTTAACTTCAGGAAAAAAAAAAATGATGAGAATCGATAGTCAATGAGTAAGGAAAACAGCTCAGAAAAAGACATTTCCAAATTGATAATTAAGTACCTGTTCCTTAGGAAGGAACTTCCATGGAAACTTGAAGGAAAAATGGGAAAAACATAAAAAGCATGATCTGATCAGATCCCAAAGTGGATCCTTATTTAAAAAAACAAAACAAAACAAACACAGACAGCAGTATCACTGCGAGGAGGCGAGCTCAGGAATGTAGGGCAAGAAAAGGACAACAAAATTCTCCAAATGCAGGAAGCAGATGGGGACGGGATAGGTTTTCATATCAGAAGGTGATGAGGTAGTTAAACATGGTCATAACATCTCCCTGTATCAGGAGACACAAACAATTGACTGGGTTAAGTCAGGCTTTCAAGGGAAAGATAAAAGAGCGGAGAGTAAAACAAAAGACTGTTTATAGACACCTAGAACACTGAGTGTATTCGAACCAGCAAGGTCTGATGGCAGGGACCCTAAATCTTTTTTAAAAGTCCAGTTTTCTTAAGAAATCTCAAGAAACTCTCAAAAGAGAACTAATTTTAATTATTCTAAATAAAAAATAAATACAAATATGTGGCATATAATTAATTTAGACAAGGCTAACAATTTTGTAAAGTCAGGCATCCAAGAATACTGTATCCAGCTTCTGATTGGTTAGAAATCATTAGAAATCACTGTCTTCCCAAGCCTAGTTCTTCTACCCTGATCTATCACAGCCCTTGTAACACAGGCCTGATGCTCTTTTTCAAACTGGGCTATTGTTTGGTCTTTCGAAAGTGTCTCACTTTTTCTTTCTGTCCTTCCTTTCATATCTCCATATCCCACCCCCCAATCCCCTATAGAAATCCTACCCATTAACAACAGCTGGAAGAAAACCAGCTTAACATGCCATATAATAAGGCTTCATGGGATGTTCATGGCACTAGTGGTAGAATCTGTAGGATGAAAATTGCCAACAATGTTATTGTGACAATTTAAGTGTGGTTTGACACTATCTAGATGCTAGCATGACATTTGGAGCTCTCAGAATTGCCACGAGGGCTGTCCCTATACACATTCAGGCCTCATAAAAGCCTTCCTCTCCAGGCAGGGACAAGCTCCTGGGCTATACTTTGTAGCTGCAGCTGCTGGGTCCTGCCCTTGTAAGTCTCTCTCTCTCTCTCAACAGGGAGAGGATGCCCCAGTGCCCAGGACCAGCTCCCGTCCGGACAGCACTGGACAACCCCTGGACAAGCGCTGGATGGAAGAGAATGTGCAGGGCTCAATGGTTTAAGATCCCACCCCCCCTGGCTTCCTGCTTTGGGTCAAAGGGTGGTGGGAGGCAGCCAGAGAGGAAATAGACATGTTTAATCTGAAAGTGATTCCGCATGCCTTGTCATTAGACACAAGGTACACTGAAAGAACCCAAGGCAGACCTATAACCAGTCACAACCCGAGGGCCTGAGCGATTGTTAACATGTCACCTCTTTAGGTCCCTTTACAGATGCATCTCCCCTGTGAAGCACCCCCGTTCACGAGGGACACCCACCTCCCCTAGGCTTCTCCAGCACTTAGGTTACTCCACCAGCCTCACCCAGCGTTACAGCCTGAGAGAGTCTTGAGGATGGGGTCCACCTCCTACATATTCCTGTGTGCGCCACAGCCCTTAGCACACAGTAGGTGCTTAATAATGAATCACTTCAATGATGAACCACCCGGGAAAGAGAGGAAAGCTGCGGGGTGGAGAATGGTGCCTTGAGCTCCCCGGTTAAGACTGCGTCTCATCAGTCCCTTCCCTGGTCCTCATTTTCATGGTAGTAAGTTACCATTTTAATGGTAAACAAGGAGGTTTTGTAGTAAGCCTCCTTATCCGTAGTGAAATAAAGGCATACATAAAATAATCCCAGTTGAGGCTATGTGTGTGCATTTGGGGGAGAGGAGTGTGCCCCCAGCAAAGGCTTCCTCTCCAGCTGGGAGAGCCCTGCTGGCAGACCCCAGGGTGGCGCCCAGAGGGTCCTGAGCAGCCCAGAAGATGGCACCATCCATGGCTTTACTCTCATGCCTGAGGGCTCTTTTGTGTTCTGTTTCTGCTTGAATTATGTACCCATCCACTAATCCACTGAAAATGTGTTGAGCGCTTATATCTGCCCGACCCTGGGGACAAGATGGTGAGCCAAGCGGTCCCAGCTCTACCCTCGTGAAGGTTCCAGTTTCTCGCGGAAGAAGTGCAGAAGAAAACCAGGAGCCAACCAGCTTAAACCCCAGGCTAAAAGAACGGAAATGAACACAACCTCGAAAAGAATTATGTAACGGACGCTCCTTAAGCATGCCGCTCCCTCGTGCCCCCTGCTGCCCCCATCTTGCACGGAGGCCCCAGGCCAGCACCTTCCGTGCCTGCTCCGGCCACAAACCTAGCTCTGTGGATGGCCAGACACACGCCTTTCCGGCCTCTGAGCTGGAGACTCCCTGGCTCCAGGCTCCGGAAAGGAAATGCAACTGGAACACACAGTCTAACGGCGAATCTGGAGTGGACAGTGTTTCGTCAGAGGGAAAGGGGTCTCCACGTCCAGGGCTCCAGGAGGTGGAGACTGCGGGGAGTCGGGCGCTGGCGCGGAGAGGGTGGTGAAAGGCAGAAGGGTGAAAAGGGCAGGAGGAAGCCGACCAGATGTTTATTGCTGTTCACGGGGCTGGAAAGTTTCCTGTGTCTTCTAGTGAGCCCTTTTCTCTGCTTTTAGGAAAATAACTCTATTTCATGAAAGGATGCAGTTTTGTGAAATCAGCTGTGAAACCTCAAGGGTATGCATGGTTTTGCTTCACTGAAGGCCTTAATTTAGTGGGAATATAGGAAGCTAGCTCATTTCCTAGAGCGGTGATTCCTTGAAGAAGTGACTAGAGTCTTTCATGTATTCTGGGCAATTAGTGGGCCCTTGGGTGGATTAGGCTTAGGCGAGAAGATGGAAAACCTTGGAATCTGGAGACCTCAGTTTTCTTTCCGGTTCTGCCACTCATTGGCTGTGTGACCTTGGGCAAGTCCCTCTCCTTTCTCATCTGTAAGTGCCCTCGAGTGTTCCATGAGGGCCTTGAGAGGGAGATGGGCAGCAGACAGAGCTCTGGCAGTGAGGTGCAGTAGGGGTCGTGATGGCGGGTCAGGGGAGGAAGGCAGGATGTGAGGGCCTGGTCAGTCCTTATCATATCCGGCTCCAGGGGGAAGATGGGACAGTGAACCACAGTGATAGAGAAAAGGTCAATGAACCCAACAGCCACATTTCTTTCCCTAAGCACAGTGGCATTTGCCAGGAACCATGAAGAACGTTGAGAATGATTGCTTTTGCCTGGCAATCAAAAACTGGGTTGGTCCAAGCAAAAATGCCAGGGATTGTTAAACTCTTCACCCCTGACTGGCACCCACACAGCTCAACAGTGACTGGCCTGCAGCTTAGGGGAGATAAAGCAAAAGAGAGGGATAAAGTGTGGGTGAAAAAAGACAAAAATTCACTAAAGGGCATTGGGAACTGACTGGAAAAGCCCCGGGAGATACAGATTGTGTGCTCCTGGATTATCCGAGGCAGTGCTGTATCACAAAAAGGAAATCAATTCAAGGGAAGTCAGAAAACCTGATTTCTAGTCCTGTGTTCTTCCTTTACAAGCAGAGTTATCCTGAGCAAACTGAAGGCAGTAAAATTACTTACGTTTCTCTTTATCCAGAACTCTTTTCCTCCACGGAGTCGGCAGCCCAGGAACGATCTTAGTCCTTTTAACAGAAAGAGGACATTCCTAAGAGTAAAGCCAAACAGATTTGAATCGGTTCTTGCTGACTATAAGATATTTTAAAAAATCATTTTGGTAATGTTTATTATCTGATTCAGGAACTGAGACTAGTACCCTTTAGTCAGCAGTAAACAGACACCCACTTGTAAGTGTCTCAAGTGCAAGTCTAACTTTAGAACCAATCAAATAAGAATAGAATCTTTAAAAAAAAAAAAAAAAAAGAATAGAATCTTTAGAGCAAAATGTATTTTCTCAATCTCGAGCAGAGTCTGCCAGGGCACATCTGAAATATTATATTTACTTCAAAAATACTGAAGATGTTATTGGTATCAGACAACATCAATTGCTTAAATGCAAATGTTATTTTAAAAGTTATCTATGAGGCTGCTGCACACGTTCTGATTTGCGTGGACCTCTTCTTGGCATATTTGCTGGGGGGTTTTTTCCTCTTTAGATTTATTAATATAAAGCAGGGATTATTAACCTAGGGTCCAGAAAGCTCATGAATTTGGATGGAAAAAAATTACATCTTTATTTTTACCACTTTTGAAGTAAAATTTGGGTTTAACATTTCCTTCCGTATGGATCTAGCCATAAATCCAAAGTTGTGTTAGCAGTACCTGTGACTTTGTCACCACCAATAGAGATCACAGACGTTTTACATTTCATTACAGTTGTTGCAGTTAGCATGCAATAGTATTTACGGGCAAAACTACTTTGAAATTAGATACCCCCCTGCTAGACCTTGTTTTTAAGACGTTAATAAAAAGGACAGGTATATTTCAATTAAAAGATTTTTTTGATAGTAGTATTTCAATATATGTTTTCTTGGCAATCCTATATATTTTATACATTTAAAAACATCTTCCTGAGGAGGCTTCCACAGATTTCATCAGTGAGATCAATGGCATTTGCATGCACGTGCACACACGTGGTGAGAACTGGTCTAGAGGCTAGCACTGACATTGGTGCCTGAGATGCAAGACTAGAATCAGAGCGTCCTCCCAAAGATACACCCACATTTGTTTTAAAGGGAGGGGCGGGGGCAGAATTCTGCTTCCGACTGCTTTTAAAGCATTGCTGCTCCCTTAAGCCTGGCGGCATGCTGCCCTTGTATCCCACCTGGCTGTTATTCATCTCTGTCACTGCTACAGGGACAAAGGGACTGTGTCTTAGGTATGGCTGTATCCCCGTTTTCTAGAACAGTGCCTGACACAGAGAAGGTTCTCAATAAAGTTTGCAGAGTAATGGAAATAGGAACTAGAAATAAATCCTTGTTGAAATTGCCACACGAGTAGTCATGCTGGATGAGGTGGGTATGTGTGAGCGTATGTGGGAAAACAGGGTGGGGATATAGAGACTGTTATGGGGATGTGAGGTGCATAAAGTGGGACATTCTTTTTTAAAAGAAATTCAAAACAGACCTCTGGAAGATCATTTTCTAAGACTCTTGCTGGCAGTGTGAAAACAGCCTCCCCTTGTGCACGGCCTCACCCAGCCTCACGTGGCCACATTATCCTCCCCCCACGCAGGGCTGCCTCCCCCAGTATATATAAACCTCTGTGCAGCCAGGGCAGGAATCAGCCGGGCCACCCAGCCAGACACCTCTCAAGTCAGGGGAGAGTTCCAGAGGGAGCCTCGTGCAGCCGCTGCTCTGAGGGCTTCTGTGCACCTTGCTGCCACCGCAGGCCCGAGATGCCAGCCGTCCAGCTGCTGCTGCTGGCCTGTCTGGTATGGGGTGTGGGTGCCAGGACAGCCCAGTTCCGGAAGGCCAACGACCGGAGTGGCCGATGCCAGTACACCTTCAGTGTGGCCAGCCCCAATGAGTCCAGCTGCCCCGAGCAGGGCCAGGCCACGTCAGCCATCCAGGACCTGCAGAGGGACAGCAGCGAACAGCGTGCGGCCCTGGAGTCCACCGAAGCCCGGCTCAGCTCCCTGGAGGCCCTCCTCCACCGCCTGACCTCGGGCCAGGCTGCCGCGCCCTGGGACACCCAGGAGGGGCTGCAGAGGGAGCTGGAGTTAGCCTACAGAGACCTCGTCCGTGACAAGTCAGCTCTGGAGGAGGAGAAGAGACGACTGCAGGCAGAGAACGGGGATCTGGCCAGGAGGTTGGAAAGCAGTAGCAAGGAGGTAGCACGCCTGAGGAGGGGCCAGTGTCCCCAGGCCCGCAGCACCTCTGAGGACGTGCCACCAGGCTCCAAGGAAGGTAACACCGTGGGGTGAAGGTGGCACGGTTCACGGAAACCTGTTACAGGTGGCCAGGCCTGTCCTTCCTGCCCTCTCCTTTCTCCTGGAGACCACGCATCTAGCGTGAGTCAGACAAATTAAGGAGGGCAAAGCAATCACTTCACATGTTGCTAGTGAGTTAGGTCCCGAGAGTTCTGTTGAGGTTCGTGGTTCTGAGATCTTTTTTTAAAATTTTTAATTTTTTGGCTGCGTTGGGTTTTTGTTGCTGTGTGCGGGTGTTTCTCTAGTTGCGGTGGGCAGGCTTCTCATTGCAGTGGCTTCTCTTGTTGCAGAGCACGGGCTCTAGGTGCGCAGGCTTCAGTAGTTGTGGCACAAGGGCTTCAGTAGTTGTGGCTCGCGGGCTGTAGAGCTCAGGCTGAGTAGTTGTGGCTCGTGGGCTTAGTTGCTCTGCGGCGTGTGGGATCTTCCTGGACCAGGGCTCGAACCCGCGTCCCCTGCATTGGCAGGCGGATTCTTAACCACTGCGCCACCAGGGAAGGCCCGGTTCTGAGTTCTTGTGCCTACCCATGACAGTTTTCACAATCCATAGCAAAATGAGAAATATAAGGACCAGGTGAGATGCAAATATATAGGATCAGTAGAAAGTTGCCAACTATCCTTTTTAGAAAATTGTCCTTTTGTGAATCTTTGTTCAGAGATTGTTGACGCTTACCTTTTGTTGTTAAAATGACCTCTGTTTATGAAATGACAATAGATTTATGAAATGATGATAGGTGGTAGGGGTTTTTTTTAAATGTCCTTCCTTGGCAAAATAAAGAGGCAGCAACCCAGTGTGGGTTCCCTCAATATGTTGTTTTGGAAATTTTCCTGCTCTTGGTCCAATCTGAGAACCTCTGCTTTTAAGTCACTTTGAAGTGGCTTTTGCTACCTGAGATGTCATTCTGTTCATCCTGGTCCCTGCCAGGTGAGTCCATGAGTGTACACTGGGGGAGGAGGGACACTCTTCCCAGTAGTTGGGAAGACAGTATTTGTGTCACTTTTTGTGAAACTCTGCTCCCAAATATTCACTGTTTAAAAAGTTTTCCAATCATGAGGGAACAAGCAAGCAAATCCAGTTAGGGGACAATTAGTCTGGGCCCTTCAAAGATGTCAACATCAAGAAAGAAAAATAAAGGGAGTTGGGGGTGGGGGCCTTGTTTTCGATTAAAGGAGACTGTAGAGATGTAGTGACCAAAGGCAGTACATGATGCTGGAGTGGCCCCTGCATCCAGGGGAACAAAGCTACGAGGGACAGGTTTGGGATCCTTGAGGAAATTTGAATATAGACTGCTTATCAGGTTGTGTTATTGGGTTCGTGTTCAGTTTCTTGGGTGAGATATGGTATTGTGGTTATGAAGAATATCTGTGTTCTAAGGAGATACATGCTCAAGCACTTAGGGATGAGGCATCAGCATGTGCACAGTTTACTTTCAAATGATTTGCAAAGACTGTGAATATATAAAGAGTGAGAGAAAGAAAAATGATACAAATGTGACAAAATATTAGCAGTTGGTGAATCTAAGTGAACGACACATGGGGGATTTATTGTACTGTTCTGTCAACTTTTCAAAAGCTTTGAAAATCTTCAAAATAAAATGAAGGGAAATTATCTTCTAAAGAGGCTCTCTGCATGAAAGGCAAAATCTGCACAGATGTGAGACCAGAAAACCCAAGGGTCCATGCCTGGGTGTGACCTCGGGCAAGTCGTTTAGTCTCTGCACCTTGGTTTCTCATCCATAATGTGGCAATGAAAATTCCTGTTGTGAATAACGATTTTTGTAGGGTTCAAATGAAATGACTCTAAGGTATAAAGGATTTTTTAAAATCCTGTATTGATAGAGGTGGAAGAGATCCAATTCTAAATTTTACAGTGAAGGGAAGTAAGGTCACAAGATGCCAAGGGACCCCAGGTTGAACAGCTGATCAGTGATGGTGCTGAGACTTGTTGAACTTGAGTCTTTGAGCACAAATGAATCATTATTAATAGAAGTGTTATGAGGCATTACGTTTTTCAGACTGTTAACTGAATGAACAAAACCCATGAGAGACAGACACAGAGAGAGAGAGAGACAGAGAGTGTGTGTGTGTGTGTGTGTGTGTGTGTGTGTGTGTGTGAGAAAAAATAGAGGAAACATTTTTTTTTATTGTCTTGTGGTCATTTAACAAGTCTTTGGGAATTTATTCAACGTGTTCTCTGATTTTATATATATATATATTTTAATTTATTTGTTTTATTTATTTATTTTTGGCTGCATTGTATTTTCATTGCAGTGTGCGGGCTTCTCATTGCGGTGGCTTCTCTTGTTGTGGAGCACAGGCTCTAGGCACGCGGGCTTCAGTAGTTGTGCAACACGGGCTTCAGTAGTTGTGGCACATGGGCTTCAGTAGTTGTGGCACGCGGGATCAGTAGTTGTGGCTCATGGGCTCTAGAGCGTAGGCTCAGTAGTTGTGGCGCACGGGCTAAGTTGCTCCGCGGCATGTGGGATCTTCCCGGATCAGGGCTTGAACCCGTGTCCCCTGCATTGGAAGGCAGATTCTTAACCACTGTGCCACCAGGGAAGCCCTGATTTTATATTTCTTTTTGTCTTTTCCAGCTACTCTACTTTTGAAATAAAGACGACGGCCCATTATAGTGAACTACAGACTTGGAAGCTCTTTCCTAGCAGTGGGTTTTTCGTGAGCAGGAAATTACATTAGTACAAGAATGTATAGCTGGAAAGGGGGCCTCGAGAGCATCTGATGCCTCTGGCTCATTTGTGCAGATGTGGAACTTAGGCCCAGAGAGGTTGCTCAGAGGTTCCCGGTCACCAGCCCTCTAGTGGCAGAGCCGGGACTAGAATTCAGGCCCCTCCCCCGAGGTTCAGTGGCTCTTCAGGAGCCTGACGTGACCTCTGGTTTATAGAACCTAAAGATGAAAGACAGAAAAGTTACATTTAAATGTCAGGGAAAGAACGCTTGGAACAAAAGATGTGCTTCAAGGTCCTAGATTTGAGAGTAAAGGGGTGTTTGGTGCAGCTGGGATTCAGGTGTGGGTGTGCTTTAGGCAGGCGAGGCAATAACTGAGGGATGGAGGGTGTGGGACTGAGGGCTTAGTGAGGCCAAGTTGGCAGAGGAAAGGCCTGCGGAGGTGGACTTTTCCTGACTCCACCTGTAATTCAAATTGTCACCACCGTCTTCTTTATTGTGTAACTATTACATAGAAAAAAAATGTCCTTAGAATCACGGAAGTCACTTGTTTATACGTGTGTGTGTGTGTGTGTGTGTGAGTTGAAATAATATATGCATATAAAATGTTGTAGTAATAATTCTGTAGTGAAATGTCTAGAAATCTTTTAAATAATCTTTTAAATCTTTTAAATAAATAGAAAACACAGATTACCAAAAGAGAAACTAGAGTTGCTTATAGCGTCACAAGAGAAATCCCACCTTCCCCTTTATGTCTCGTCTGCTTTGGACTCTCAGAGAACAGAACCTGGGATGAGGGCTTGTGTGCAGTGTTTGTATGGGCCACGATCCCAGGGAGGAGAATCGGGGACAGGGGAGAGTGTGACAGGGAAGGAAAGAGAACCAGCATGGGGCAGTGGGGGAGGGCCCTTCTCCAACTGGTCCCCATGGTGGGCAGCAAAGGCTGTACCCCACCAAGACTTCTGAGAAGCTGTGTAGAATGCAACAGAGAAAGGGAGCATTCCTTCCCAGATTCGATACTCTGTTGGCCAAGGATCATCCCATGGGGTATATCGCACTTCCCTGATCCACAGATGTGAGCACCAGGCTGGTTCTTGCAGAGGCTGACACAGCAATGGCTAGAAAAAGGTGGGCAAGATATGCAGGGAGGGGCACCAGAGTTGCTCAACACAAGTGCTGCAGATTTCACTTCCTCACCTATAGGATGGGGAGAATAATCCCCCCAATTAGAAGTAACGCAGGAAAGCATCCAGCACAGTGCCTGGCACAGAGTGACCACCCAGTAAATGGATTATAGCTACGAAGGGCTTCTTTTGCTTGAGCTCCACTATTGTTTAAAAATGTCATTTATAGGGACTTCCCTGGTGGCACGGTGGTTAAGAATCCATCTGCCGGGCTTCCCTGGTGGCGCAGTGGTTGAGAGTCTGCCTGCCAGTGCAGGGGACGCAGGTTCGAGCCCTGGTCTGGGAAGATCCCACATGCCGCGGAGCAACTGGGCCCGTGAGCCACAACTACTGAGCCTGCGCGTCTGGAGCCTGTGCTCCGCAATGAGAGAGGCCGCGATAGTGAGAGGCCTGTGCACCGCGATGAAGAGTGGCCCCCGCTTGCCACAGCTGGAGAAAGCCCTCGCACAGAAACGAAGACCCAACACAGCCATAAATAAAATAAATAAATAAATAAAAAAAAAAAAAAAAAAAAGAATCCATCTGCCAATGCAGGAGACAGGGGTTCGATCCCTGGTCTGGGAAGATCCCACATGCCGTGGAGCAACTAAGCCTGTGCGCCACAACTACTGAAGCCCGCGTGCTCTAGAGCCTGCACGCCGCAACTACTGGGCCCATGCACTGCAGCTACTGAAGCCTGTGCACTCTGGGGCCCACGTGCCGCAACTACTGAGCCCGCGAGCCACAACTACTGAAGCCCGCGTGCCTAGAGCCCGTGCTCCACAACAAGAGAAGCCACCGCAATGAGAAGCCTGTGCACCACAATGAAGAGTAGCCCCCGCTCACCACAGCTAGAGGAAGCCCGCGCACAGCAACAAAGACCCAGTGCAGCCAAAAAAACAGAAAAAGAAAAGTCATTTATAGATCAAAATGTCGACGTGTACATATCATTTCTGTAACACGCATTGATTCAGTATATGTTGGAGCAGTACCCGAGACAGTCGTCTGCTAGCTAATCTTCACCTTCTAGAGTGTTCATGACAACCTGTGATTATGTTGGCACCCTTCTTTTTCTTCATCCTCTTCATGTATATAATACTGACCTAACTTCTCAGGCAGTGATAGAAAATAACTACAAAAATCATTGCAATGTCATTTGCTCATATATCGATATATAAGTATATAAATAGGACAGAGCATGAAGAACATATTTCCAAAAGTTTGTAATAGACATGAACTTCTCAACCGCAGAAGGACTGAATTTTCATAGAAACAAACAAAATCCTTAAAAACGTTTAGCTGTCTGATACAATACGGGCCTTAATCTTTTCATAACCTCTTTTTGTTTTTCTCCCACGTTCAGAATGAAATTTGAGTGATTTTGAAACATTCCAGAGAAATTTTAGTTTTGTTACATTTTTACTGAGGATCATTTCATTTATAGTTTGAGCTAAGAATTCTGAGGCTCAGAGAAATTGAGTAATTGCCCAAAGTCACACAGCTGGTACATGGCAGGACTGAATTAGGAAACTATGACTTCTGGCGCAGCCAGGCCCCTTCACGCAACGGCTTCCCTGCCTTTGGGCTCTGCATCCTCTCCCACAGGCTTTGCTTCTCACTCCAGGCGACTCTACTCTGGGAATCTGACCGTTGCCAGGTGTTCCTGGCTGACACAGCCAAGCAGCACCCAGCAGATTTGCAACCCAACCATCCCACCTGCCAACTGAGAACTGGCCTTACAGTCATTCGGAAGCCATTCCCTGACCTTATGGTTTATTGTGATTCTTGTTTACTCCAAAGAAAGCACATGAGGTGTGGTTCTTGCAAAGGGTTTGGGGGTCAGGGGGCCAGGGAGAAAGACCCCCTGGTTAGAGCCCTGAGGACCTTGGTGGGACCAGGAAAGGAACTGGGCACCAGCCAGGCACGTGTAGGGGAGGAAGAGCTGACGGGAAGACGTCTCTGTGGGTAAACCACCTGGGAGCTGTGTGTGCGTGAGCCACCCACTGGAATCTGAGTCAGCTCCAGGAGTGGGTCACCCCCTAAAGTGCCGAGCAGTGTAGAGCCTCTGGTAGCAGTCTCAGTTCAAGCAGGAGACAGATACCACATAGCAGGTTAAGTCAGGGATGTTCAATATAAAGAATTAACTGATGAAATAGCAACTATGAGATAAAATAAGCCCCACATGGCACCCTAGGGCTGAGGGAGGGTACAGAGGAAGGACAAACTTGGAATGGGTTCCGACATCACTGAGAAAGGTGGGGTTGAGCCCATCAGAGAGCAGAGACGCTGGCCGGTTAGCCCAGGCTGGAGGTGGAATGGACACCTCCTGAGTCTGGGAAAGGCTGCAGGAGCCCTGCAGAGCCAGCGTAGGGGCTTGCAGAGGTCTGCAGAGCACGGGGGTCCCCATGCAAGGACTCTGGGTGTGGTGTTGAGAGGGTCGTGGAAACGTTATGGCCAGGCTGAGGCTGCGAGGTCACAGAAGAACCACGTCCTTGGCAAGTGCCTGAGGCAGAGCTCCACCAGATGTCCTCACACTGCTGCTGCCAGCCCAGCCCCTGCGGGACACTGCAGGAGACTGGCACCCCCCACCGTGTCCCTCTAGCGCCCTCTACTGAGAAAGCCTAACATCATACTCACTTTAAAGGAGAAATGTCTCTTTTTTTGAGAGAGCATCTATGGAAGGGTGCATTCAGCACTGACAGGCAGTACATTTATAACTGACCCACATCCCCACCACAGGGTGGAAAGGTTCACAACTGCCATGACCGTGGCACACGTGGGTTCAAGTCCTAGTCCCATCACTTACCAGCTGTGTGACCTTGGGCAAGTAACTAAACCTCTCTGAGCCTCGGTTTCCTCTTCTGCAAAACGAAGATCATAACGTTGCCTCTTAGGACTGTTATGTGGAATAGAGGTAATGATAGCAAAAGCCTAGCACGGGACCTGGCTCATAGGAGGCACTTAGTAAGTGGTGGCAATAGTTAAATTAGGGGCAGACTGCAGTTCTAAAGCTTTATTCTGTTTCTCTAAAACTTGTGATGGCACCAGATCACATAAATAATTTATATAAAACTGCTTTGAAATGTGGAAAGAGCCATAAATACCTGTTAATCATCTCTTTTCACAAAGAAGCTGTTTTTCAGTATTTCAGTGCCAGTACTTTAGATGTCTTCAGTGAAGTTACCTGGGAAAATGCCTGTTTGGGTTTGTTTCCCCCTCACTTTTTTTTTATTCCCTGTGGCTAAAGAGGGCATTTTCCTTTCTTTCTTCTTTTTTCTTTTGGCTGCACCATGTGGCTTGCGGGGATCTTAGTTCCCCGACCAGGGATCAAACCTGGGCCCCCTGCATTGAAAGTGCAGAGTCTTAACCACTGGACCACCAGGGAATTCCCGAGAGGGCATTTCCACACCAGCATGTGGCATCTTAGTTCCCTGAAACTAACTAAGGAAAGGTACAAAGGAAAGGAAAACAACTCACCTCAGGGAACTCGTTCAGTGACATGACTTTGAGAAACGGCCACATTGCATGAGCCTCTGCTCAGTGTCAGAGGTTGGGTAGGCAAGGCGGGGGTGGGTGGGGTTGGCTTCTGACAGCCAGAAGTCAGGGCTCTCTCCTTGTGTTTTAGGCCTAAGAGACAAGTCAAGTGGTTGGGAGAGGCAGACAGAGGGCAGAGACCTGGCTTCAGGAGGCAGGGACGGTTGAAGACAGCTCTGTCAGCCCCTCGTAAAGGAAGGGGCTTCCTCACACTTACCTATTCCTGGCAGCACAGAAGAACAGGGGACCTTGGGCACCCCGTTCCTCTCCCACGCTGCCCACGCAGGTCCCGGACTGGTCTGGCCTAGGGAACCTACCTCTGACCTAGTAGATCGGCCTCTTCCTTGGGTACCCTCCTAGGTCAAGGCAATCTTTAGAGGGAAGAACAGAGGAGTTTCCTCATCTCCACAGCCCTCCAGACAGGGAGAAGGAGATTCAAGGCACCAAATTAACTTCCCAGGACTTTCCAGCAACCATTTGGATGGTCCAACCGATCCTGGTTCCCAAAGTAGCCTGGAATGACCCATGTTACTTCCTGGCAAAGAGGACTTTGCCAGATTATCCATTCCTAAAGGGAACCATGGACCAACTGTAACTTATTCGCCTTTTTGTCTCCGCATCTAGTCTTACACTTAATAGGTGCTCCAGAGGGGCTGGCTGACAGGATGGATAAACAGCTTCCCAAGGCTGCGGACACTGAAGACTTTCCACATCCCTAGGGGTACTCCCAATTACCCCTGGAGTTTGGAGTGCATATCTAGGATGACCTCAGTTGGCTACACGTTTTGGCTTAGAGTTCATAACTGGTCACCCGGCCCAGTTTAGACTGAGGAACGTCCCAGGGTGTGAGCACGCACCCCCTCCAGGGCAGTCACACTCTCCTGGAGGCCAGCTGAACAGCTGCATGAAAGGCAGGGGTGGAGACTACTGTGGGATCGGGAGGGGAGGTGGAGGAGATACACCTGAAGGCCACCCCCCAGCACCCTGGCCCAGCCCAAGCCTTAGGGCTTCTTAGCTGGATGCTTTCCCTACCTCCTTACAGGGAGAAGCCTTTTCTAGTACTGTAGTTCATCTAAGCTGAATACCAGCAACTATAAGAGGGTACCTTGATTCCAGACATGTGAAAATGTGAAAGAATGTGTGGCTTAAGATTGATGAAATGTGGCACATCCAGGAGGGTTAAGAGTTCCATAGCCTGAGAGGTAAATTTAGAAGAGTTAAGCTAACAAGTGATGAAAGACAGAGAATGTCTTCCTGACTTTCTGGGCTGGGTGGGAGCCCAGCCTCAGGCATTGCCCTGACTGCCCTCCCTGCTATTCTGCTGGGCTGGGGGCCAGGTCAGACTGCCTGAGAAGTTCAGCAAGAGAAAAGGCCAATGTTTTAAGCATATCTTTTTATTCTGATGCTTTGACACCTGGGTCTTGCTGATAACAGGAGGGACTGCCCCTCAGAGGGTTAGCCAATTCTTAAAGATAGTAGATGACTCACCTGTAAGCACACCTTTCATATGCAAATGAACCAATTCGGAGCCTACACCCCACCCCCTCCTCCATCGGGGTCTCACGCTCAGGGCCACTATTCCCCTGCCCTGATCAATGGGGGCCAGGTACCAGACAACCAGAGACAGCTCCTACGCTTCAGAGCCTGCAGAAATTATTCAAAGTAGCCAATCCTAAACCTGCTTACCCTGCCTCACTCATTCCTTGCCCTGGAAATCAAAATAAAGCTCTCACCCATGTTCCCCCTCCCTCCTGATGAACCCTGGTGCTTCACCGTGTGGCCCTCTATGAGGTGGTGTCCCCCCTCCTCTAGGGATCAGTGAGTATAACGAGCTATCTTTTTAATGGCCGTTGTCTCCTGATCTGTTGGCCTCACCATACCTGAACCATAATCCAACCTGCGTATTAAAACAGCTGCTCCTGTGGCTGTGCTTTTTCCTTGTATTCAAGGGCTGCTGTATGCCATAATCCTAAGTCAAAGTAGCAATGTGCGATACGCTGTGATGACTTAACGTCTAACCAATGTCATCCGCACCTCTTCCCTTCTCCTTGGCTCAAACTGTCCCCCAAATTCCTGTAGGAATCCTGCACACTCTCTTCCTTGTCTAAAATGGTCTTGGAAAGGGATCTGACAGAATATTTCAGCTGAGCATGTTAAATCTTAATATGTTACTTCTTATGGGGACAATTTGCATTATGACAGGAGAAAAACACACCTAAGTCAGGCATAGAATTGTTAATTGTTGAATTTCTGGCATCCCAGAAAATGCTAAGGATTTTCGCAATATCCCTGCATCACACCTCACCTACTCATAAATCAGACCTTCTAGTGGGAATTATTTTAATTTCGTACAAGCTTACTTTATTTTGAATACTCTACTCTGTGCTAGGCACATTGCTATGCAATTTATTATTTGTGAGCTTTTTATTATGGAATTTTTCAAACATTCACAGAAGTAGAGAGAATAATACAAACCCTAAAATATCCATCACCCAGCTCCAACAGTTGTCAGCACAGCCCAGTCTTGTTTCATTGTCCCTCCCCCTCCCTGAACCCCATTTATTATCTTAAAACAAATCTCAAACACCCTAATATCTTTGGAAGCCTATTTAAATCCCATTCTCAACGTAGTCTATCCTTAGGCCTTTTTCCTCACAGTACAGTTTTGCCTCTTTCTTTTACTATAGTTTCTAAATGGAATTTGGAGAACGTGGACTTTCAGGAATTGAAGTCAGAGTTAACTGAGGTTCCTGCTTCCCGAATCTTGAAGGAGAGTCCATCTGGTCATCCCAGGAGTGAAGAGGGAGGCACTGGTATGGAGTTAAATTTCTCCTCTTCTGTACCAAGGTGGTCTTTATCTGTGTCTAGCTCTGCATTCAGAGTTGCTCAGCCCACTATGGGGGAGGGGGGGGTGGACAAATAACCTCCCTGGGAGCAGAGGCAGGAAAGGGGAAGAGGAACAGAACCCCCTTTCTGCTCCCTTTCCAGGGCACACTGGCAGGAAGTCGGCCTTTCCCTAGCAAAGCTCTGTATCTTATCACCTACACTTGGGAAGGGGACGGGGCTGCACCGAGGGAAGATGAGAGATGTGTTTGTTTCACCCACTTGGTTGTCATATAGAATTGATTGCACCTGAAAAACAACACTTTTCCAGTAGATCCTTCATATCTTTATCTTGGGGCCAGACAGACACCATGGACCATCCCAGCATAGTGTCTGTTACTAAAGGTATCTTTTCTGAATTTTGGGTATTTAGGAAAAGTACAATTGACCCTCTGAAAGGTGTTCCCTGAAAGCCTGACTTTAAGACAAAGACTGTGTCTTTCAGAGACAGTGACTCTCCATGTTGTTGACACTTATTGCTAGTACAGAAGGGCATGCATGAGGATGGAGAGTTTTGAGATATTCAAAATATGATTCTCTGAGATATGGGCAACAAAGCGTTTCCACTTTCTGTAAGGAAATTGAGATGCCCATTAAAATACAGAGGTTTACTGTGATTCAATCAAATTTAAGTTTTTAACCAACTCTTCACTTAAAAAATCATATTCAGATTTTATTATATTAAAATGATGGCTGCAGTATGTGGTCCATTGGGGAAGGGCTTGAAAACCTTGTTTTATAGAGATTATTATAATGACTTGATTATTGTCTCATTTTTTATAATAATGAAATAAATCAGACGTGAAAGTCATAAAGAGTAATGCAATGAACATCATGAGACGATGCCCAGCTTAAGTCAAATATTACAAATACAGTGTGAAGCCACCTGTGCAGCCTTCATCTTTACAACCGATACAGAGTAGAAGTATTTATTGAAAAAAATCCACGTATAAGTGGACCCATACTGTTCAAACCCATGTTGTTCAAGGGTCAACTGTACTTTGATATCACATAGTGATCACAGAATATTTTCTGGGCATTTACTCTATACCGAGCACTTAACGTGTATAATTACATTTAAAACTTACCACAGCTCTACTACCCAAAACACTACTCTTATCTCCCCTTACAAATCAGAAAACTGAATCTCTTAGAGAGCAAAGTAACTTATTGAAAGTCACAATAAGTGACAAAATAAGGTGATGCGTGGCAAAGCCCCGTTTAAACCCAGACGGTCTGTCTCTGGGGTTCTCACTTCTACCGGCTCTGCCATGATTCCACATTGTGGAAAGATGGTGGCTACATGGTGTTTGTTTTAATTCACCAGGATGTGGAGAACTCATTTGGGTAGGAGAACCTGTCACTCTGAGAACAGCTGAAACACTCACGGGCAAGTACGGCGTGTGGATGAGAGACCCCAAGGCCGCCTACCCCTATACCCAGGAGACCACGTGGAGAATCGACACAGTGGGCACAGACGTCCGCCAGGTTTTTGAGTATGACCTCATCAGCCAATTCCTGCGGGGCTACCCTTCCAAGGTGCATGTGCTGCCCAGGCCGCTGGAAAGCACAGGCGCCGTGGTGTACCAGGGCAGCCTCTACTTCCAGGGGGAGGAGTCCAGAACGGTGATCAGATACGAGCTGCGCACCGAGACGCTGAAGGCTGAGAAGGAAATCCCTGGAGCCGGCTACCACGGGCAGTTCCCCTATTCCTGGGGCGGCTACACAGACATCGACCTGGCAGTAGATGAGACAGGCCTCTGGGTCATCTACAGCACTGAGGCGGCCAAAGGCGCCATTGTCCTCTCCAAGCTGAACCCAGAGAATCTGGAGCTGGAACAAACCTGGGAGACTAACTTCCGTAAGCAGTCGGTCGCCAACGCCTTCATCATCTGCGGCACCTTGTATACCATCAGCAGCTATTCACTGCCTGATGCTACCGTCAACTTCGCATACGACACTGGCACCGGTAGCAGCAAGGCCCTGACGGTCCCGTTCAAGAACCGCTACAAATACAGCAGCATGATCGACTACAACCCCCTGGAGAAGAAGCTCTTTGCCTGGGACAACTTCAACATGGTCACCTATGACATCAAGCTCTCCCAGATGTGAAAAGCCGCCAAGCGCTAGCAGAAAAGTCAGAAGGAAATGATGTTCAGGGTTCCTGAGGGGAAAGCCAGCCAGCCAGCCCATGCCCATGCAGCTTTTCTGGCTTTCCAAGCTTGCATTAACCCAGAAGAATGTGCATGGTCACCATGTCCAACTGGGCGGGAATAACAGTCTGGGGATTTAGATGGTTCCACGTTATAATAGATATTCTTTTCTTCTGTCAGCTTTTAAAGGGACATTTAACCAAAATAGTTTAAGTTTTCTGGTGATTTGAGGCAAAAGCTATAATGCGCAGTAGTTGCTTCATGAAAACCACAAAGCTTTTAATAAATGGCCCTCAATGGCTAAATAACATATGTTTGGAGAATAGTTTGGTAAAAGCATGTTTCCCCACGTGGAACCTGTTCCATGCATCGCCTGCTCTTGCATGTTGCCTGGTTACCATGAGCTATAATAACAAGCAGCACTCCTAAAGGCAGAGGAACAGCTATTGCGGCAGCGCTGAACATATATAAAATGTGTTTACTATAGTTGGCTTCTAATGCTTCAGGTGGGATCCAGTTGGATATTACAGCAACTTTGCCCCGTGAAATAAAATAATCTTACACAATATTCTCCTTGAACTTTGTGGGATACTTTGCTGAAGAGAAGAGAACAGATTCCAACCATCAGATAATTCCTTTGGGTTGGGAGGTATGATTATAGGCTGCTAAAGTTTTGTGTGTGTGTGTGTGTGTGTGTAACTGAGAGGATTATGCCTGGTTTTGAGGTGTTGCCCACGATGACAGCAGGCAAGCAGTGGAATCCATACCTTCCTACGCCCATCTCTTGGTGATTTTAGTCCTTCTGGAACAATCTTTTCATCTTTTCTCCAACTTACCCTCTTTCACCCTAGCTCTATTTTGGTTCTTATTTGCTGTCACAAGTATGAATTTCATAAGCCATAACCTCAGGTAAGCAGACCTAAGGAATTTAATTACCTCTTTACCTAAATTTAAATACCTCTTTAAAGGTCTAGCTCCAAAGACAGTCACATTCTAAGGTACTGGGGGTTAGGACTTTAACATATGAAGTGGCGGGGAGACAGTTCAGCCCATAACTGGGTATTACCACTCTACTCCACTGGTAGCAAATTCTTAAAAACTAGAAAACCCAGAAGTCAGAGTGCATGAAGTCATTCACCCTTCTAAGGACATGTAGCTGCCAGGTGTTGAATGAAAAGTGGAAGATGAGGAGACACTTTTGGGTGGTGAGATGAGTGGTCACAGCACACACATAGGTAAGGCCAACCCTGCTTGCACAGCCCTGCCCACGTTTCCTTTTCTTTCCCTCCGCCAGCTACTGCTTCTGGCTTCAGGATGGAAGAAGAGGGTGACGGAAGGAGGAACAGAAGGGAGAAGGAAACTCTTCGCTTAGCTTCCAGGACATTAAACTCCTCCTCCATTATGGATTTCTCCTTCTTGGTTTTTATTTGTTTGTTCTGCTGGTTCTTCCTTTTAGTCTGTATTAGTCAGGGTTCTCCAGAGAAATAGAACCAATAGGAGATATATAAGTATAAATACAGATTCAGATATAAAAAGAGATTTATTTTGAGGAATTGGCTCATGCAGTTGTGGAGAAGTCCCACTGTCTGCCACCTGCAAGCTGGAGACCCAGGAAAGCTGGTCCAAGTTCAAAGGGCTGAAAACTAGGGGAGCCAATGGTGTAAATCTCAGAGCAGGGTAGAAGACCCATGTCCCAGTTCAAACAGGCCAGCAGGGAGCAAAATGGGTGAACTCCTCCTTCCTCCACCTTTTTGTTCTTTTCAGGCCCTAAATGGATTGTATGATGCCCACCCCTACTGCGGAGGGTGATCTACTTTACTGAGTTCACCAATTCAAATGCTAACCTCATCCAGACACACCCTCACAGACGCATCTAGAAATAATGTTTAATCTGGGCACCCCTTGGTCCAGCCCAGTTGACACATAAAATTAACCATCACATAGCCCCAATCTCTTAAGATTGTAGCACCCCAGGGCTCACTTTAGGGTTTATCTACTCATTCATCTGGTGATCTCGTCCAGCATCATGGCTTTAAATGCCATCTCTATGCTGACAATGCCTCAAATTTATATCTCCAGCCCAGACTGCTCCTGAACTCCAGATTCATACATTCATTTGCCCACTTGACTTCTCCATTTAAATGTCTGTTAGGCATATTAAGCGAGCAAGAATAGAATTTCTGAGTCTTCCCATCCCACCCCCTCAGACACTCCAAATCTACTCGTCTTGAAGCTGATGGAAACTCCATCCCTCCAGTTGCTCAGACCAAAAATCTTGGGGTCATCCTTTACTCTTCTCTCTCACAACCCCTCATCCAATCCATCAGAAACTTTTATTGGTTCTATCTTCAAATATATATATCTAGAATCTGACCACCTTTCTCACCATCCCAACTATGACTTGTCCAAATTATCATTGTCTTTTTCCTGGATTACTACAGTAGCCTCTGAAATGATTCTGTTCCCTCCCCTCGTACAGCCTGTCCTCCACACAAACAGGCAGAGCGCGTGTCTCCTTTTCTGGACATCCTCCAGGCCTTCCCAGCTCATTCAAAGTCCTTACACAGCCCCATGTGATCTACCTCCTTCCCCCACCACCTGTGACTTCATCTACTAATGGCCCCTGATTCACTCTACTCCAGCCAAGCCCCACTGACCCCTTCTCCTCCTCTGGATACACCTTTGTCTTAAAGCCTTTGCACTGGCTCTTCGCTCTGCTCTGATGTCCACACACCTAACTCCACCACTGTCTTCAAGGTTTTACTCAAATATCGCCTTCCTAATGAGGCCTACCCAGACCACCCTATTTAAAATTGCAACTCACCTGCTTCTTCCTCTGCCACTTCTAATCTCTCTTACCCTGTCTTATTATTTTTAAGTGTCTTTTCCATTACATTTAACATCTCCTAACATATAATTCGTTGTTTTTAAATTATATACACCTTTTGTCAGTCTTCCCCCACTGGAGTGTAAATTCCATGGGGGCAGCGATTGTTTTGTTCAGTAATATGTCCCTAAACCCTCTTGCACTGTTGGTGGGAATGTAAATTGATACAGCCACTATGGAGAACAGTGTGGAGGTTCCTTAAAAAACTAAAAATAGAACTACCATACGACCCAGGAATCCCACTACTGGGCATATACCCTGAGAAAACCATAATTCAAAAAGAGTCATGTACAAAAATGTTCATTGCAGCTCTATTTACAATAGCCAGGACATGGAAGCAACCTAAGTGTCCATCAACAGATGAATGGATAGAGAAGATGTGGCACATATATACAATGGAATATTACTCAGCCATAAAAAGGAACAAAACTGAGTTATTTGTAGTGAGGTGGATGGACCTAGAGACTGTCATACAGAGTGAAGTAAATCAGAAAGAGAAAAATAAATACCGTATGCTAACACATATATATGGAATCTAAAAAAAAAAGAAAAAAAAGATCAGAAGAATCTAGGGGCAAGACGGGAATAAAGATGCAGACCTACTAGAGAATGGACTTGAGGATACGGGGAGGGGGAAGGGTAAGCTGGGACAAAGTGAGAGAGTGGCATGGACATATGTACACTACCAAACGTAAAATAGATAGCTAGTGGGAAGCAGCCACATAGCACAGGGAGATCAGCTCGGGGCTTTGTGACCACCTAGAGGGGTGGGATAAGGAGGGTGGGAGGGAGGGAGATGCAAGAGGGAAGAGATATAGGGACATAAGTATATGTATAACTGATTCACTTTGTTATAAAGCAGAAACTAACACACCATTGTAAAGCAATTATACTCCAATAAAGATGTTAAAAATAAACAAATAAATAAATAAATAGACTCATGACCAAGATTTAACAAAGCCAAAAAAATAAAAAGATAATAAAAAATAATATGTCCCTAGAACAGTGTCCAGCTCACACAGTAGGTATTTAATATTTTGAACACATGAATAAACAGAAAAAATATCCTGGAACTTGCCCAGAAACAATCAGAAATAAAACTACCTCAAGGGGTACCCCTTCCCACCATTTTCCCTCCTTGATTCTATGCTTAACTGGCTGTGTGACCCTAGACTAGTCACTTAACCTCTGTTCCAGCGGTAATAGAATTTTCTGTAACGACAGTCATGCTCTGTATCTGTAACACCCAGTATGGTAGCCGCCAGCCACATGTAGCCATTGAGCACTTGACATGTGGCTAGTGCAAGGAACTGAATTTTATATTTATTTAATTTTGATGAATTTATGTTTAAGTAGCCACATGTGGCTAGTGGCTACCCTATTGGACAGTACAGGTTTGTTCTCTCATCTGACTGAGGATGAGGTCATGTGTGTGTTGAGCCCCCAGCTGGCGATGACAGGTGCTCCAGGCATGCTCCCCCTGCTTCACTGCTGCGGCAGCAGACCACAGGAAGGAACCTGACTTCCACATCAACAGCACAGCCCGCTGACTATGTGGGGAGGGGATCTGAGCACACATAAGGGTGGGCTTGGAGGGAGAACGTCCACAAGGACTCTGAAGAAGTGAATGCAATAAAAGATGGCCCTGTTGGGGGCCAGGGCAGACCACCCCAAAATGTGCCTCAATGGTGTATGGATTATCTTAAATAAGTTACTTAAGAAACGGCCAATGCAAGAGGAATACTCTGACCCTCCTTTCTGTCTGACCCTAAAAGTAGGAAATAAATCTCTCACATAATCGGACACACTTATGGTCAGAGAGAGAATTTGGGTTGAGAAGCCTGTGTAAACAAATCTTGTTACTTCTTTTATTTACTACTCCAAGCCCAAACTCTGTTTAGATTCTTCATTAATTGAGCACCCCCAAACCTAAATTTCTTTGTCCTACCTATTCCTCACAAATGTATTGTTTCCTCGTCTAAAAAGTATAGAAACTGCCTGCTTTGGCCACTTCTTTGGTCCCAATTCCATGAGACCTCCATGCACATGAATTAAAATTTGTTTCTCTTTCTCCTGTTCATCTGTCTTGGGTCAATTTTACTATTAGTCCAACCACCAGAACTCAAGAGGAATAGAGGAGGAAATTTCCCCCTCCCCAACGGCAGCTAAGGACATTTCCCAGAAGTGGATTTGAATTATCGTCTCTTTGATGATTTCTGACCCTTCAGAAAAGTCCTGTGGGTCCCTAACTAGACCACTCTGCACTTGGCTGCTTTTCAAGCTAAGTTTCTTCTGTTAGAGTTTGAAATTCACTTAAATCTCCAAGAAACAAACTTTGAAAATGTCGTCCATAAATGTGAAATGCAGCCCAGTCCGAGCCCAGGAGATGCCACAAAAGACCACAAAACTGTCATGTCCCAGGCTGAGGTTTGAAAACCCAAACCCCTCAGGGTTCTCTGGAGCTCAGATCTTTAAATTCAGATTTTCACTCATCCAGGTTTAGTAACAAACACTGAGGCCTGATAATTTTTTTTTTTAATTCAAATACGACTGACTACCATAAGTGTTCTACAGTGTGGCATAAATTAAAGACCAAACAGAGACGTCAGAGACTTGGCTTGAGAAACCAAAGATTACTCTAAGTGCATGAGTAAGGATAAACAATGCTCAACAGTGGTTGTAGGAGAAGAAAACTAGGAAAGAAAGAACAAAGATTTTCCAAGAGAGTCTTCAAAGCCAACCCCAGTGACTTCACGGAAACAGTTTTTTGGAGTTTTCTGTCAAAGTCTAGTTCAAAATGACTGATGTTTTAGGTGCTTAAGAAGGAAACTTTGGAGTCTTCAGTTGGAGAAGGAGGTGGGGCTGGGGGTACTTCGGAGCCAGCTGTACTAGGAGGACGAGCTTGTCCCGAATCCATATCTGAGGGTATCTCCCCCGCTTCATCACTTTTCTTGGTAAATCTCTCTTCTCTGGGAAGAAAGGCACACTGAATGTCATTTAAAGATGGGATTTTTAAGAAGAACCCCCAGATCCCAGCACCTAAAGAGCATACAGCATTTTGGAGGACATCCTGACTCACCTACCCACGTTTACAGAGCCATCACCTGGCAAAGATAAGATACACTCTATTCACACTTCGTGTGTCAGCTCTTCTCAGAGACAATTTAACCATCTCCACTGGTCCCATGGAACCAATGTAGCTGGGGTCCACCCCTACCAGCCAGCTCTCTGTAGTTTCAGCCCAGGGCAGGCTCTCTCTCTCTCAATGTTTTATTTGCATACCAGCTATTCTCTGGCTAGTTCAGCCTAGGCTCACTTCAGCTCTCCTTTCTGCCTAGTCACCCCCTGCCCCCCTGTTCCCACCTCCAGCCTGCCAGGTTCTCCTTCCCTTCTGCTAGAATGCACCAGGCATCTCCATTCTACTCAGGTCTGGGCAAACCCTGCCTTCAAGGGAATAGGACTAGCCAGTCAAGTGATTAGAGATTCAGAATTAACTGTTCGCTGAATGAACACCTACTACTCTGGTCTAGGGACTTGGAAATTAACTAGAAACTAACTACATTCAGATTCTCAACGACAGCTCACTCCTGTTAAGTTTTTCAGCTGAGGAAGCTGAGACAGAAGGCGATTTGCCCGGGTCATATGGCCAGTAAAATACAGAACTGGAATCCAAACTCAGACTTCCTAATCACAAATTCACTGCTGCATCTCCCAGTCAGAGCTGATCCCTAACGTTGCCGCGGGGATGTGGGGGAATGGGGAGGGGCTAACAGGGAAGGAAGCTAGGAGAGGCCCCAGAACTGTGGGATCTCTTCCTTCCTGAGTGGATGTTAGAACATAGTGACCACAGCACCCTGGAGACAATGCCCACTCCACAGTCTAACCAGTGGTGTCAGACTTGCCATGCAGCCCCATCTGTACAGGTTTAAAACTCCATACCTATGTTAACTAAGAAATTGTACATAATTTTTAAAATCAATTCACTAATATCTTACATCCCAACAAACTCTAAAGTCAAGAAGCACTGTGAACAAACTGGACGGAAGTCCCTATTTCAAATCAATAATTTTTATTTTGGGCCAACTTGTCAGGTTTCATAAAATCATTATTTTTAAGCTCGTACTACACCCGCAGAACTCAGACCAAAAGTGTCAGCTCTGCCAATTGTTGTTTACTCATATCTGCATTATTAGAATGACTTCAACCCAGGTTTCTTGGCAGAAATTTGTTAGGTCACTTTTCTCTGTTGAGGGTTGCGTTCATTAAGACTAAACACAATAACTTATAAGTCCACTTAACCCACACAGACAAACTGCAACATGTTGGCATTTGCTGCGAGTGAGTGAAGCAGTCCAGTGAAGCTGGCCTTCCTCCAGCTTTGCAGCTCCCATCCTCCCATCTGGAAAGTCTCAGTCTACACACGACCTCCTGACGCGCAGGGAAGGTGAAGCATCCAGCCAAACATCAATTTCAATAGAGCTCGGTTTTCATATGAATTGGAGTCCTAATGTTTTCTTTATATACCTTTACATATGAGATGTCTTCGGCACCTGACTGGATCTGGGGAATCTCAGACCAGAGGGAGCACAGAACATCCCACAGTGGCCATCGTAGGCTTGCCAGATTCAGCAAAGGAAAATACGGGGTGCCCAGTTAAATTTGAATTTCAGATAAACAATTTTTTTTACTGTAAGTATATCACAAATATCACACAGACTTACTTAGGCCAAAAAAAACCCCTTTTTGTTGTTCATCTAAAGTTCAAATTTAACTGGGCATCCTGTATTTTATCCACTGAGCCTACAATCAGGGGAAGGTATCAGGCAGTGAGTGGACTTGAGAACTCCAGCATGCAGCTCAGGCAGCTAACTACGCAAAGGCAGGCAAACCCTCTCCTTCCCGCCAGATAAGCTGTTGAGGCCTCCCCTTTCTAAGGGCATGCTAGTGCAGTCCTGGGCACCAGGTGCAGAGTCATGAAGGACAAGAGCAGTCCTTGCAGGGAGCTTACAGCCTAGCTGGGAATGAGGACAAGCTTCGGGGAATCCATGCTGTTCCCAAACTTTGCAAAGTCATGCATGTTTATACTGAGAGGGTACGTCATAGCTTCCAGCTGAGTATCAAAGTGACCCTCACTCCCCAGTCAAGAGCCACTGACCTGAAGTTCATCCCAGCGCCCTTATCATTGCCTACTGAAGGATCACGTGACAAGGGTCTGTTTCCCACAGTGGGTGACAAGGTGTTTTCTCATCTGTAAAATCTGCCTTGCTGCAATGGATGAATACATTTACATAAACCAGCGTCTGGAGGCATTTTAGGGCACTTGGTGAGGATCAGCATTTATGTTCCATCCTAACCCCCACCAGAGACCCCGGAAATACCTCATGGTCATGGTGATTCGGCGCCTGGTCACCTCGGAGGCCAGGTCTCTGTAGGGGAGGTTAATGCTGTTGCCCATGGAGCCTTTCTCTGCCATGGCCTTGCATTCAGAGGATTTAGATTCACCGCACCTGTGAATCTAAAACAAAAGCACCAGCAAACACGCTTCAGGGGTTGGGACTGGTCTGCCTGGGTCCAACAGGGCACGGTTTGCAGAGGACTTTCGCTGCCATGTTCTCAGCGGGTCCTCCTTACAGCCCGCCCCCCTTCCCCCATTCCCCAGCCCCACCCCTGTCGTGAGGCAGACATTCAAATACCTGCTGGGGGGGAAGAGCAAGGTCCTCCCCACCTTAGATAGAACAGGTATTATTAACCCAATCTTGTGATATGGAAACCAAGGGCAGCTATGGTTTCCCCCAGGGAACAGCTGAGGAAACGGAGGCCCAGAGAGGTGAACTGTCTCTCCCCAGGTTGCACAGCTGGGCCCTGTCGGTGCTGCTTCCCCGCTAACGAGTGCCACTTCCATGGAGCCCTTCTCTCACAGGGCTCTTTGGCATCACTGACACAGACGCAGAGCCGCCCGCTTCCTGGAGCACTTACCTTCTAAAGAACGGGAAAGGGACATAGGATTGACAAGGCTACTTATTCAGATATGCACCTGGCAGAGACACTGGAGGCTTGATATTGAGAAGAAAAATAGCAGCAGTGGGACCTCTTTAGTGTCGGATGTGGGATGTCCTTTTACAGTATTCTGTCTGGTAACCACAGTAACTCTGCAAGGTAAGTTATTACGATCCCCATTGAGCCAATGGGGAAACTGAGTAGCAGAGAAATTAGGTAGCTTCCCCAGGGGGCATAGAGCTGGAATCTCAGCCTATGTCTGTCTGGCTTCAAAGACTCCAGTACAGAGTCAAGAGACCCTCCAGTTATGCCTCGGTGCCAAGCCGTTTCCAAAGGAGTAAGGGATGAGTCTTCATTCCTGGATACCTGGTCACACTCACGAGGTGACATAGCCGTTCTCAGAACATGAGTTGCAATGGCCTGAGCTCACCAGCCTGGTCTGCTGGCTGGAAAGGTTTGTTCTTAGGAGGAAGCCCAACTGACTCACCGTTTGATTCCAGATCAGCTCAGGATGTGACCCTTTCCACACCTCAGCTCATGGTCTTTAAAGAAATGCCCTTATTCTGTGCAGTCTCTGTTCCCACACGTCAAGTTACTCCACCGTCTCAGAGATGGAAAAGTCCAAAACCACCACTACTGCTGCCAACTGCCTCCCAGACTTTTTTAATCCTCCTGTAGTCAATCTCTCTCAAGAGCTTGAGTTAATGGATTGATTTGTGCCCTTCAAAGGTAGCAGCTGGGACTTCCCTGCTGGTACAGTGGTTAAGACTCCGAGCTCCCAAGGCAGGGGGCCTGGGTTCAATCCCTGGTCAGGGAACTAGATCCCACATGCATGCCGCAACTAAGAGTTCACATGCTGGAGCTAAGGAGCCCGCGAGCTGCAACTAAGGAGTCCACCTGTTGCAACTAAGACCCAGTGCAACTAAATAAATAAATAAGGTAGCAGCTGACACAGATTTTCCCTGCAGAATTGACCTTGATGGGAAATCCGCAAAGATGTTGCAGGGGGGAGGATGGGTCTTGAGCACAAAGCAGGGGAAGAACCTTTGGCGACATGAGCAACGAGGAAGCACAGAAAGAGGCTGGAAAGCATGACCTGTTACTACTGACTACATTTTAAAAGCTAATTCATGTACAGCCCTCCTCCCAGCACCATCATAATAATTGATCCCACTCCTTCCTGATGACTCAGCACTTCTGCTGAGGTGGCAGGTGCTTTGACTTTGAAATAAAAGGTATTGATTGATTTCATGACTCTCACTTTTGAGCTGCATGATCTTGGGCAAGTAATTTAACTTCTATAAGCCTCGGTTTTCCTACCTGTAAAAGAGGAGTAATACTCATAGCAGCACTATTCATAATAGCCAAGACATGAAAACAACCTAAATGTCCATCGACAGAGGAATGGATAAAGAAGAAGATGTGGTGTATACACACACACAGACACAGACACACACACACACTGGAATACTACTCAGCCATAGAAAAGAATGAAATAATGCCATTTGCAGCAACATGGATGGACTTAGAGATTATCATACTAAGTCAGTCAGAACGAAAAAGACAAATACCATATGATATCGTTTACATGTGGAATCTAAAATATGACACAAATGAACCTATCTATGAAACAGAAACAGACTCACAGACATAGAGAACAGACTTGTGTTTGCCAGTGAAGGGGGAGTCGGGGAGGGATGGAGTGGGAGTCTGGGATTAGCAGATGCAAACCATTATATATAGAATGGATAAAAAACAAGGTCCTACTGTATAGCACAGGGAACTATATTCAATATCCTGTGATAAACCATAATGGAAAAGAATTTTTAAAGAATGTATATATATATATATAATTGAATCACTTTGCTGTACAGCAGAAATTAACACAACATTGTAAATCAACTATACTTCAATTACAAAAAGAAGTAATACTCTCTACAAGGGCAGTTGTGAGGATTGAGAAAATATTTGCAAAAATCCCTAATTTAACCTTTTTTGGGCTTTTAAAATGTTTAAATTCATGTTTATATATATATACACACACACATATATATATATACATTTAGCCCAGGATGAATATGAATATGTGTGTATACTGCCCTTGATGTAATACCATGAATGTAAGCCTTTTCCTCACAAACACAATTATATACTTTTTGAAAGTAGGAGCCCTATTTTTTTAAAAATTTATTTATTTAATTTATTTATTTTTGGCTGCGTCGGTTCTTCATTGCTGTGTGCAGACTTTCTCTAGTTGTGGTGAGCGGGGGCTACTCTTTGTTGCGGTGCACGGACTTCTCATTGGGGTGGCTTGTCTTGTTGCAGAGCACGGGCTCTAGGCATGCAGGCTCAGTAGTTGTGGCTCGCAGGCTCTAGAGCACAGGCTCAGTAGCTGTGGCGCACGGGATTAGTTGTTCCACGTCATGCGGATCTTCCTGGACCAGGGCTTGAACCTGTGTCCCCTGCATTGGCAGGCAGATTCTTAACCACTGCGCCACCAGGGAAACCCAGAAGCCCTATTTTTTCCCTCCCTCCTAACCCAGGCTTGGCACAGTGTTGAGTTCCTAGTGGGAACCCAACAATTACTTAAATTGAATCAGAAACTGCTATAGCATTGTGTTCCCATCTGTTTCCTTTAGCCATGTGATTACCAAAGTCTAACATAATCAAATTTCTCTATGGTGTTTGAATATGTCAGAAACAATTATTGGTTTGTTTTGCATTTGTTTGTTGTTGTTTTGGCCCAGTGACTTTGGAGAACAAAGTCTGAACTCTTAAGTAGGAACCCTTGGGAAGTTTGCTGTCATCAGATATATCTGAATGATTAACAGCAATACAAACCTGGACAAACCCCTACCTCCTATGCTAGCCATCCTTTATGATATTCCATACAAATCGAAAACATGTTTCTGAACCCTGACATCCAAACATGAAGTTGACACTTCAGATGTGTAAGAAGAAGCCCTGGTAATGGAGCAGTTTGGCAGTAAGAGAGTCTGTATTTCTCTCCATTAACTATAATGAAATCACATTAGAAGTTAGCTGCTACTTGTGAGATAACATGTGTTAAAGCTGGGGTTCATGAGGGGCAGGACCAGAATAAAGACCCAGACGTAGAGAATGGACTTGAGGACACGGGGAGGGGGCAGGGTGAGCTGGGACTGCGTGAGAGAGTAGCACTGACATATGTACACTACCAAATGTAAAACAGATAGCTAGTGGGAAGTAGCTGCATAACACAGGGAGATCAGCTCCGTGCTTTGTGACCACCTAGAGGGGTGGGATAGGGAGGATGGGAGGGAGATGCAAGAGGGAGGGGGTATGGGGATATATGTATACATATAGCTGATTCACTTTGTTATACAGCAGAAACTAACACAACATTGTAAAGCAATTATACTCCAATAAAGATGTTAAAAAAAAAAGCTGGGCTTCAAAACATGGTCTACCTGACACCAAAGTTCACATATTTAGTGACTGCGGTTTTCCACTCACAAAATAGAATAAAATGAAAACATGTATTCTCTAAAAAACAATAGAAAACTATACAACTACCAATATTACTAATTTTACAATAGGGGCACTGAAACTTCTCTCTTAGGCCCTCTCAGCTATGTGGAACAAAGACCAAGGGATAGGGATTGTTGGGAGGATATGCAGGCAAAAGAGGCACAGGAATCCTCCTGGAAGAACAGGATGGGTCACCCTGCTGTGCCTCCCAGGAAGACTTGAACTGGGAAAGCCAAAGTGGAGACACCTCTAGGGACTATATTATCTTGCCATCCCTACAGCTACCAAAACGTATGGCTCTAGCACTCTACCCTGAACGGGATTCAGTTATTCTTAATCTCTGCAAGATGTATAAGCCGGGTATAATTTTTATAGGCATAGATGCCTAGCTGAGGTAACAGGATAATTAGCACTAACACAGGTGTGCGGGTCCCTCAAGTGTACTCTCAGCTCCCTTGACCCCCTCTCTAGTCCGCGTTTGCTTGGCTGAGTGCCAACCTAAGTTACATTCACCTCTCTACCTCTTGACGCCTGTACCGATGCAGCTATATATGGCTAAAGAACAACACACACCTTGATGACTACTCACTTGAAATTCATGACTGCAAACTTCAACTGGGTACTTATCTCAGGCCTAGAAACCTTCTCATCTCTTCCCTAAACCTCCAACACTTCTTCCTAATTCTCACTTTCAGCTGAGGAAAACAGAAGCAATCAAGAGAACTTCCAAAAGTACCCATCCCCCACCCATCTACCCACCTTCCAGCTTTTGTGCCATATTCTTTGCCTCTCCTCCCGTTACTATAGATGAACTATGAGCATTCTTTTCAGAGACCAACGCTTGCACTCGGACACCTGACCCCATCCTCTCTCATCCTCATCAGGTCTTCACTCCAGTAACCCTCTCCTCTTGCATATCAAATGTCCCCTCTCTACTGGATCTTTCCCATCAGTGTACAAACATTATTTCTCCCATCTTAAAACTCTGTCTTGAATCCAGTTTTCCCCACCGCAAAACAAATCAACAAAAATTTCTTGAAGAAGAGTTGTTTGTATTCATTGTCTCCAATTGCTTTCCTTCCATCCTCTATCAAATCCACGCCAGTGGTGATTTACCAAAACATTGCTCCTTTCACTCAGCTATCAGTAGCGTTTGAAACGGTAGATCACTCCCTCCTCCTTGAAACATTTCCTCCTTGGCTTCCAGGACACCACACTTCTCCTGCCCCAACCTCACTGGTTACTCTTTCTTAGTTCCCTTTGCTTGTTTCTTTTCATCTTCCTAAACTCTTAACATTAGAGCATCCAAGGCTCGGTCCTTGAATCTCTTCTCTACTCTCATTTCTCTGTTGATCTCATTTAGTCACATCATTAAATTCCATCTCTAGGATGATGACATCTTGTCTGTCTCTCCAGATCTCTCTCCTGAACTACAGACTGATACATCACCTGTCCACTTGACATCTCCATTTTGCTAATAAACACTTAACTCAAAACGCCTAAGACTGAACTCTTGATCAACTCCTTCAAACCTGCTCTACCTGCTCTACCTGCTGTCTTCCCCATTTCTGTTAATGGCAACCCTATCCGTTCAGCTGCTTGAGCCTCAAATCTAGAAGTCATCTTTGTCTTATATCTCTCTCTCTCTCAAACTCACATTCAGTCCGTCAACAGATGGATTTTGAGCTCAACTTTTCAAGTTATATCCAGAATCCAGCCACTTCTCACCGCCCTCACTGTTACCCGCCCTTGTCCGCAACTCATCATTATCCTTGGCATGAATAATTGCAAAAGCCTCCTAACCGGCCTGCCTGTTTTCATCCTTGTCCCTCCTTCAACATACAGCCAGAGCAATCCTTTAAAAATATGTCACGTTTCTCCTCTGCTCCAAACTCTCCAATGGCTTTCCATTTTTACTCAGAGTAAAAGCCAAAAACCCTTGCAATGACCTTCAGAGCTTATTACAATTTGCCCCCTTCCCTCACTCCCAATTTCTCTGACCTCAACAATTATTACTCTCCCTTTTTCTCACTCTGGCTTCCTCATGTTCCTGAACACCCAGGGACACTCCCTCTTCAAGCCAGGCTTTGCACTTGCTGTTGCCGCTGCCTGGAACACGCGGCCCCAAATATCTACATACCTTGTTTCCTCTGTTCCTTCAAGTCTTTGTTCAATTTTGCCTGCACAGTGATGCCTTCCTTGTGTACTCCATTTAAAATATAGAAAAAAACACAGGTTTTTGCCTGCTATACTCCCTGCTGTATCTCAACACCCGAAACAACATCCAGCGCATCGTAGCTGAGGCTGTGGCATGTCATCCAGATCCTCTTTCTGGCCGAGGCACTCGTTTCCCCAGCTGCTAGGAGTGTTGGTGGCTGATGACTTTCAGCTGAGTCCCTCTCCAGGCATTGCTTTCAGCTGAAGACAGTTGCCTCAGCCCCTCCCCTAGAGACAAATGATAGCCCTCATCCAATGACTGACCAGTGTAGGGGTATGAATGCCCAGACCCATCCTACCTCGGGAGCTGCCTATAGAATCAACCGAGGCCTTTGTTGTAACTATTGATACATCGCAGTTCAGCTTCTCTCTCCCATGGATACTGATGCAGAGGGCACTCCCCCAAAGAGCTTCCTGCACATAAATCTACATTTCAGTGTGTTTCCCAGGAAACTCAGTCTAGCACAGCGGATGCCAGCAGTGGTCTAAGGAAGCCGACTCTAAAAAGAGATTTTGGCTGTGGATTACCAGGCAAAGAGAACCTTATCACTGATGGTATGTGGAGCATTAGCAGGCCCTGGCAAGCTGTAATGGCCAGTGGTTAAAATTTTCATTGATGTGCAAGAGGGAGGGAATATGGGGATATAGGTATCCATATAGCTGATTCATTTGTTATACAGCAGAAACTAACAACATTGTAAAGCAATTATATTCCAAAAATTTGTTTTTCATTGATGGTGAATTGGGATGGGATTGTGTTGGAAGAGGATGAGCTGGAAGGTTTAATATCTCAAGCTTTTGAGAGGTTCTGGGGAAGAACCAATTATAAGGACAATGCCTCTTTCTGAGAAAGATGATGAAAGATTGGGGTCATTAATCAGCAGTTGAAGGTGAAGTGAGAAAGTCAGAGGCCTCTTTGGCAACAGCTTAGTTTCTGCAGCCAAAGGACAGAAGACGTTGAGGATAAGGCTGAGGACGTAATTATAAAAGTAACATTCCAGAGGAGGCTGACTTCTCAGTTCCAGCAAGGCTGGGAAAAAACAGGATCCTGAGACTTGGGATGAAGAAAATGCTCAGAGGGCTTCCCTGGTGGCGCAGTGGTTAAGAATCTGTCTGCCAATGCAGAGGACACAGCTTCGAGCCCTGGTCTGGGAAGATCCCACATGCCGCGGAGCAACTAAGCCCGTGCGCCACAACTACTGAGCCCGCATGCCGCAACTACCGAAGCCCGAGCACCTAGAACCCGTGCTCCGCAACAAGAGAAGCCATTGCAATGAGAAGTCCGCACACCGTAACAAAGAGTAGCCCACGCTCGCCGCAGCTAGAGAAAGCCTGCACGCAGCAACGAAGACCCAATGCAGCCAAAAATAAATAAATAAATAAATAGGTAAGTAAATTTATAAGAAAATCCTCAGGGCCTGCCGAGATGGTTTAGTCCTCCCTATTGGAGACTAGCACTCCTCTCGATTAAAGATGCTGCAGAGGCCTCTGTGTTGTAGGGTAACACACACACCATTCAGGATCTCCCTTCTGGCTGCCAGACCAATATCTAGAGTCAAGTCACCACGTAGCCTGCCAGGAAACTGCTAAGGGACCAAAGGGATTGTAGGAAGAGACAGCCGCAGCACTCGGCTAACCTGTACCAGCTGGGCCTGGTATTAACCTACATCTGAGACCGGATCCTGCGAATGCCGGCTCAAGGGGGGTTTAGGAGAGCCCTGTCCTGCATCCATGTTTTTAACTCCCCAGCAAGGACCCTGGGAGACAGTGCTCACCTGCTGCTATGATGGCTCTTGGAAGCTGGCAGTAAGAGATGGCCCGTGTCAGATGAAGTACAAATTCCAGGATGGATGGTGGAAGGTAACACAAGGCTCAGAGAAATGGGCATTCTAGACTGGATATACTGTGCAAGGGCAGAAAACCCAGTTGAGTATGAACATGGCGGACACTCCCTTTTACCAAAGGAGCGAAGAATGTACCGCACAAAAGGGTTCCAGTGTCATTAGGAAGCCCAGGGGGCGGCTGTCCTCTGTAGGCAAGGGCTGACAGTGGGAGATGCTATGACTTGGAATTGGCCTCACCTGTAGCAGCAAGCATAACGGATACTAAAATAAGACAGGTCAGGTGGTTAAGGGTCAGGAACAGGTGGATAATATTACCACAACCAGCAGCAAAACCAGAGCGGCAGCTGGGTGGTTTGGACCCCACAGAACTATAGAAGTGGTTCATAGAACACAGCCTTCCCAGGAATGGTGAAGAGTCAGCAAGCATTGCTCAGTTTCTACGATCAAATCAGTGGCGGATGATGGGGCCAAGGGCAGCCACCTTAATAACCCACTCACTGAAAGAGAAATCAGGAATTTCCCCGTTGGTCCACTGGTTAAGACTCCATCTTCCCAATGCAGGGCGCACGGGTTCGATCCCTGATCGTGCATGTCGCACAGCGTGGCCAAAAACGAAATTAATTTTTAAAAAATAAAAGAGAAATCAAGTTCTAGGAGGAGGTCCTTGCAATACCCTGGCGAGATTCCTCATGGGGATCTAGGGCCATTTACCCAAGTTACCATACACTGGAAATTACCTACACATTTCTAAGATTTTTGGATACAGGATTCAAGTTGACGTTGATATTCAAAGTGTCAACATGGTCCTTCTGCTAGAGTTGGGAACACATGGAGGCCAGGGATAGAGTCCTGGCCCAGGTTTGACTCACAGTGAGTCCACTGGGTCCAGGACCTACCCAGTGGTCCTTTCCACATGCTTTCCATATGCCTTTTAGGATTGGAACAGACGTACTTGGAAGTCGGCAGTCCTCTCCCATTGTGCCTGGGCCTGAGGTAGGAGCTATTGTTGTGGGAAATACGAAGTTGCTAAATGAAAGTCTCTGAAACTGCCTCCTCCCAGTCAATATGGTAAATCAAATATCTTGTGCCGGGTGGTTATCGCCCTGATTGGTACCACCCTTAGAAAACTAAAGGTGCAGAGATACTGGCTCCCATAATATCCCCATTTAATTCGCTCCTCTGGCCTCTACAATAAACCAGATTGAAGATTGCTGCAAACTCAACCCAGCTGTAGCCCTAATTGTAGCTGCTGAGTCAAGTAATACATTTGTTAGAGCAGGTTGATGTGGGTCTACCCCATCAGTGAAGTTTTTAGGGATCCAGAGATCTGGGGTCATGCCATTCCATCACCTCCAAATTAAAGGACAAAATATTGCACCTTACACCTCTCACAAAAGCACAACTTTTGGATTCTGAGGCAGCATATTCCATACTTGGGAGTACTGAGTGTCATGAAAGTCTGCCAAATTTGAGCAGGTTCTAGAGCAGGAAAGGCCCCTGCAGACACAGACAGTGAGGCAAGTGTACTCACTTGCCACTTGGTTGATAACTGACTAGAAGACCCCATGGTATTAAAGGTATTGATGACTGGAAAAAGATCGGTGTGGCAAGATATAGTAGGAAAATTACAATGCAAGACCATCTGCAGTGGAGTTTTATGTATACAAGGTTCCTGGGAGAAACAGAACACCTGACCTCAGGACGTGAAGTGACCAAATGGCCAGGACTGTTCATCTTGAGCAGCTCTGTTAGGCTCTCAGGGTCATAAGTTGAGCAGGCCCAGCAGCAATCTATCATAAGCTATATATATAGAACTGGGCATAAGTAGGGCTCATGCTACAAGCAGGTGGCCCAGAGCCCCATATCTTTCATTAATATTGCACAGCACCTCTCCCTCAGATCATCCCTACGTTTGCATGAAGTGTCCCTTATGGTCAGCCTAGAAAGAAGGGGAAAACTCAAGTTTGGTCGCGTCAACGTAGTATGTGGATACAAGCCAAAACTGGATGGCTGCTGTGCTGTACCTCTTGTTAGATGTGGCCCTGAATGATAGGGACAAGGGAAAATTGTCCCAGTAGAATTTTGGGCAATTCATTTGGCCATTTACTCTGTGTGGAAAGAGAAGGGGCCCAAGCCAAGAATATCTGCAAACTCATGGGCAATGGGAGAGGACTTGGCTTGTTGGTCAGGAGCTTGGTAGGAAAAATGACTGGAAGACCATCCAACCCTTTGGTGACTGGAACTGACCCATTCTGTATATGGGTTTGCCTTCTCTGCCTGCAGGACCTCAACTGGCACCATCAGAGAGCTTACACAATGTGTGTTCTCCCCTCAAGTGTTCCTACCTCTCTTTGAACAAAGGAACCCACCTTACCTCAAAGGAGATGTGGCAATGGACGCATAACCATAGAGCCCACTGTCCTATTGCATACTGTACCACCTAGAAGCTGCCACCCCGATAGTGCAATGGAATGGCCTTTTGAAGATACAATTGAGGCACCATCTTGGAGATAATACCTGCAAAGAAGGCATGGGAGAAATATGCCAACATGAAAATAGCAAAGGAATGAATCAGCAGTTTGCAAATGTAAAGAGAAATATAAAGAGAAAATGTACCAATGGAAACAATTGAAATGTTCTGATAATTACCCACAATTTCAGTATACTAGGCCAGTGCCCACTCTTATCACAGACACCATTGAATTTATTTATTTATTTATTCAGAAAATTCCTCAATATTTATTTTTATTTTTTAAAAATTAATTAATTAATTTTTTGGGTCTGTGTTGGGTCTTTGTTGCTGTGCACGGGCTTCCTCTAGTTGTGGCAAGGGCAGGCTACTCTTCATTGCGATGCATGGGCTTCTCATTGTGGTGGCTTCTCCTGTTGCACAGCACGGGCTCTAGGCACACGGGCGTCAGTAGCTGTGGCTCACGGGCTTAGTTGCTCCGTGGCATGTGGGATCTTCCCAGACCAGGGCTCGAACCCATGTCCCCTGCATTGGCAAGCGGATTCTTAACCACTGTGCCACCAGGGAAGTCCCTCCTCAATATTTATTAAAGGAAGCACGATGTGAAATAATTCCTGAGTAAAGGGGGAAATACAATCTGAAATTCCTGTTTTTTTTTTTTAATTGGGGTATAGTTGTTTTACAATGTTGTGTTTCTTCTGTACAGCAAAGTGGAGTTCCCTGTGCTATATGGCAGGTTCTCATTAGTTATCTATTTTATACATATTAGTGTATATATATTAGTCCCAATCTCACAATTCATCCCACTCCCCCTTTCCCCCCTTGGTGTCCATATGTTTGTTCTCTACATCCGTGTCTCTATTTCTGCCTTGCAAACCAGTTCATCTGTACCATTTTTCTAGATTCCACAAATGTGCATTAATATAGAATATTTTTCTCTGACTTACTTCACTCTGTATGACAGTCTCTAGGTCCATCCACGTCTCTACAAATGACCCAATTTTGTTCCTCTTTATGGCTGAGTAATATTCCATTGTATATATGTACCACAACTTCTTTATCCATTCGTCTGTCAAAGGACATTTAGGTTGCTTCCATGACCTGGCTATTGTAAACAGTGCTGCAATGAACATTGGGGTGCATGTGTCTTTTTGAATTATGGTTTTCTCTGGGTGTATGCCCAGTAGTGGGATTGCTGGGTCATATGGTAATTCTATATTTTGTTTTTTTTAAGGAACTTCCATACTGTTCTCCATAGTGGCTGTATCAATTTACATTCCCAGCAACAGTGCAAGAGTGTTCCATTTTCTCCACACCCTCTCCAGCATTTACTGTGTGTAGATTTTTTGATGATGGCCATTCTGACCGGTGTGAGGTGATACCTCATTGTAGTTTTGATTTACTTTTCTGTAATAATTAGTGCTGTTGAGCATCTTTTCATGTGCCTCTTATCCATCTGTATGTCTTCTTTGGAGAAATGTCTATTTAGATCTTCTGCCCATTTTTTGATTGGGTTGTTTCTTTTTTGATATTGAGCTGCATGAGCTCTTTGTATACTTTGGAGATTAATCCTTTGTCCATTGATTCATTCGCAAATATTTTCTCCTATTCTGAGGGTTGTCTTTTCTTCTTGTTTATGGTTTCCTTTGCTGTGCAAAAGCTTTTAACTTTCATTAGGCCCCATTTGTTTATTTTTGGTTTTATTTCCATTACTCTGGTAGGTGGGTAAAAAAGATCTTGCTGTAATTTATGTCCAAGAGTGTTCTTCCTATGTTTTCCTATAAGAGGAAATTTTTTCCTCTGCATTTTTTTTTCCTCTGCAATTTTTGGGAATAGTTTCAGAAGGATAGGTGTTAACTCTTCTCTAAATGTTTGGTGGAATTCACCTATGAAGCCATCTGGTCCTGGACTTTTGCTTGTTGCAAGCTTTTAAATTACTGATTCAACTTCAGTACTTGTAATTGGTCTGAACATATTTTCTGTCTCTTCATGGTTCAGTCTTGGGAGACTGTACCTTTCTATGAATTTGTCCATTTCTTCTAGGTTGTCCATTTTATTGGCATATATTTGCTTGTAGTAGTCTCTTACGATCCTTTGTATTTCTGTGGTGTCGGTTGTGATGTCTCCTTTTGGATTTGTTTTTAGAGGTCTTTTTTTCCTCCTTTCTTCTTTCGTTCTCTTCTCTTGTGATTTGATGACTGTCTTTAGCGTTATGTTTGGATTCCTTTTTCTTTTTTTTTGTGTATATCTATTGTAGATTTTTGTTTTGCTTTTACCATGAGGTTCTTGTATAGCAGTCTATATATATATGTACTTGTTTTAAGTTGCTGATCTCTTAATTTCAACTCCGTTTTACATACCCTGCATTTATACTCCCATCCCCTCATGATTACTGTTTTTGGTATATTTTCCATCTAATTGTTTTGTGTATCCCTTAATTGCTTACTGTGGATACAAGTGATTTTTACTACTTTTGTCTTTTAACCTCCCTGCTAGCTTTGTGTGTGGATGATTTCCTACCTTTACTGTGTTTGCCTTTACCAGTGAGCTTTTCCTTTTTGTAATTTTCTTGTTTCTAATTGTGGCCTTTTTTTTTTTTTTTTTCCACCTAGAGAAATTCCTTTAGCATTTGTTGTAAAGCTGGTTTGGTGGTGCTGAATTCTCTTAGCTTTTGCTTGTCTGTAGAGCTTTTGATTTCTCCATCAAATTTGAATGACAGCCTTTCTGGGTAGAGTATTCTGGTCATAGGTTTTTCTCTTTTATCACTTTAAGTATATCATGCCACTCCCTTCTGGCCTGTAGAGTTTCTGCTGAAAAATCAGCTGATAACCTTATGAGAATTCCCATGTATGTTACTTCTTCTTCCTTGTTGCTTTTAATAGTCTCTCTTTAATTTTTGTCATTTTGATTACAATGTGTCTTGGTGTGTTCTAATGTGGGTTAATCCAGTATGGGACTCTCTGCACTCCCTGGACTTGGGTGAGTGTTTCCTTTCCCATGTTAGGGAAGTTTTCAACTATTATCTCTTCAAATATTTTCTCTGGTCCTTTCTCTCTCTCTTCTCCTTCTGGGACCCCTACAATGTGAATATTAGTGCATTTGGTGTTGTCCCAGCAGTCTCTTAAACTGTCCTTATTTCTTTTCATTCTTTTTTCTTTTTTCTGTTCAGTGGCAGTGATTCCCACTACTCTGTCTTCCAGCTCACTGATCAGTTCTTATGCTTCATTTAGTCTACTATTGATTCCTTCCAGTGTATTTTTCATTTCGGTTATTGTATTCTTCAATTCTGTTTTTTTGTTCTTTATATTTTCTAATTCTTTGTTAAAAACTTTAATTTCTCGCTCTGTGCATCCATTCTTCTCCTGAGTTCTTTGATCATCTTAATGATCATTACTCTTAACTCTTTCTCAGGTGGATTACCTACCTCCACATCACTCAGTTCTTCTTCTAGGGTTTATCTTGTTCCTTCATCTGAAACATATTCCGCTGTCACTTCATTTTGTCTAAATTGCTATTCGTATTTTTATGTATGTGGTAGGTTAGTTACATTTCTCGACCTTGGAGAAGTGGCCCTCTGTAGGGGACATCCTATGTGTTCCAGCAGTGCACTCCCTTATCATCACCAAAGGGCCAAGGGCCAGCTGGTCCCAGGGTAGGGTCTGGCCTGCATTTGCTGACTCTGTCTGCAGGCTGCAGAACTGTAGTTTTCTTGCTTCTGTTTGTCTCCTGGTGGGTGGGGCTGGTCTAGAGGCTTGTGCAGGCTTCCTGGTGGGAGGGGCCTCTGTCTGCCCCTTGGTGGATGGTGCTGGGTCTTGGCCTTCTAGAGATGGTGGGCAGAGCCATGTCTAGGGACGTGTCTAGAGGTGGTTGTTCTCAGGAAGACTTTAGGCAGCCTGTCTGCTGACGGGTGGGGCCGAGTCCCTGCCCTGATGGTTGTTTGGCCTGAGGCATCCCAACACTGAAGCCTACAGGCTGTTGGGTGGGCCCAGGTCTTGGTTCCAAAATGTCAGCCTCCAGGAGAGCTCACACAGATGAATCCTCCCTGATATGTCTGTCACCAGTGTCTATGTCCCCAGGGTGAGCCACAGCTGCCCCCCGCCTCCCCAAGAGACCCTCCAAGACCAGCAGACAGGTCCAACCCAGGCTCCTATTGAATTATTGCTTTTGCCCTTGGTCCCAGTGCATATGAGAGTTTATGTGCACCCTTTAAGAGTGAAGTCTGTATTTCCCACAATCCTATGGAGCTCCTGCAATCAAGCCCTGCTGGCCTTCAAATCCAAATACTCTGGAGGCTCCTCTTCCCAGTGCCAGACTCCTGGGCTGGGGAGCCTGATGTGGGGCTCAGAACTCTCCCTCCTGTGAGAAAACCTCTGTAATATAATTATTCTCCAGTTTGTGGGTCACCCACCTCGGGGGTATGGATTTGATTGTATTGTCAGTCTGCCCCTCCTACTGTGGTTCCTTCTTTATGTCTTTAGTGGTAGAAGATCTTTTCCGGAAGGTTTTAGTCTTTTTCAATGATGGTCGTTCTGCAGATTGTTGTGATTTTGGTCTGCTCGTGAGAGGAGGTGAATTTAGGGTCCTTCTACTCTGCCATCTTGGCAGCTCTTCTATAACTTATCTAGTCTGGAGGCTGAGGTCAGGGTACCAGTGTGGTCAGGTAAGTGTCCTCTTCTGGGATGCAGACTTACTTTATGCTCACATAGTGGAAGGGCTAGAAATTCCAGTTTGCTGAAGAGCACAGATATTAGTTTAGATTAAGCTATGTGGATTTAGCAAGGCAATTAATCACTTTATTGCAACCTGCCAAACACCAGGCATAGTGTGTGTGGATATATGTGTGTATGTATATATATATATATTTTTTATTTCATTTAATCAAAACCTTGTGAGGAAAACCGAATCATTTCCGTTTTAGAGCTGGAGAAACAGACATAAGAGTTGTGATTTTCTTGGTAACTTCAAGTCCAGTGCTTTCATAGCAGTGCAGCTCAGTAGTTAAGAGCTTGTGCTTTGAGAATCAGACTTCCTGGACCAAATCCTGGCTCCTACACTTACTGCATATCCTTGGGCAAGTTATCTATGCCTCATTCTCCTCATGTATAAATGAGAATAAAAATACCTTTTAAGGGTATTGGGAGGCATCAGTTGATACATGGTAATTAGGACAGTCCCTGGCACACTGGCATTTTCTTGTTTCCTACTTTTATGCAGACATAGCAGGAGGACTAAGGAAGAAGCTAGTTTTGGACACGTGTGGCCAGAGAGTGTTACTCTGTGTTACCACTTTTCCCTGTGTTCTCTGGTCAAAACGTACTTGGGAGAAGCCTTTGTACTATGGGTGAATGGGAACTTACAGAGTATGAGCATGGTCTGGCACTAGTGGCTAGGTCCTGTCCCTTCGTAACCTAAACCACCAGGGAAGTACCACTACTCTGTTTGGTCACACTGTCTCTTAAACTGTGAGCTTCTTGGAGGGTGGAATCATGCCTTTGGCTTTAAACATTTAGGACCTAGCAAGGATGACGCTTCCCATGTGTTAGGTGCTGCACCAACGTTTCTGGAATAAATAGGAGTGCCCATGTGCCTTTCCCTATGGTTAAGAATAGGATTGCTTTATGTGGGAGGCCTACTTGGCCAGGAAGGTTAAAACAAAACAAAACTCAAGCACTTGAACTATGGCCCTGATTCTGGGCTGCTGAGGAAAAAAAGGTGGTAATGTCTATGAGTAATTGTTTTCCCCCCGTGAGGCTTTAAGCTGGATATAAAATTCTGGTAACTGAGTTGTTTAAGAGGGAACTTTATAACATCCATTTCTATTCCCAGGTTATAGAAATTCAAGACCCAATCAATCCCCCCAATGGGGATCACTATCAGCTTCTGTGTGAAGTGTGGCTTTACTCTTGGTACAATCGTCTCTTTGGCTTCTCATATTAGTTTGAGAGGGCAGCTCCTCTCTGGAATCAATTAACCTTATTCATGTTAATGCTTGTGTTTTGTAGCAGTTGCATCCCTTGGCCAAAATTTTAAAGTAAAACTGCTTCAGTTGAACAGTATGTGTACTTCCAATTTGAAAACCGCAACCCTAAGTCAGTAAACCAGGTATCATTCCACACCTAACCGTGTGAAATTAACTGAAATTGAACACTTCCAATTCTAACTCTAGAGGGCCAGAATACATCTGTCCATCCTTTTTCTGTCCCTCTACATCATCCTTGAACCTAAGACTTATTCATCTGGAACCTCAGGCCTGATTAATGAAATATCCTCACTCTAATTCTCCAATGAATATTAACTCATTTAGGGGCTCCCTTTTCATTTCAGATGAACAAATTGTTGACTTTGCTTTTTTTGCTCAGAAACCAGTAAGACCAAAATTTACATATAATTCTACTACTTACTAGCTAGTGTATCCAGAAATGGTGAGAAACAAGACCAGATTAGTACTACCTAAATACTTTTAGAAGGTTTTAATCATACTTAGAAGTTAAGCAGTATGGGTATATGGCAGGGGAAGGGAGAGAGATTGACTGGAAGAGGACGGCTTGAGGGACCCAGGAAATAGAGGTCAGGTATCAGTGATGGCAACCTGAAAGACCTCAAGCTACCACTAGACTATGTTGAGGTAAGAACTGTCTTCTATATTCCCAGCACCTGACACATACGTAGTTGATACTTGACCCCTTGCCTAATTATAAGAGCCTCATCGCTTGTTTAAACTCTCCAGTGCAAGTAAAATTTCCTTCTCCTTTGGTATGATATTTCCCTGTCCAGGGAAATGTGTTTTTGACAATAATTCTCTGGAGTAATTCCGTGTTGGAATATGGAGTTAAGTTGGTGAGCCTTACCCAAACTTTTTTAACCATTCCTAGATAACAGCCTACTAGCTGTGGGCATTAGTCAATATGTGTTGTCTACATTGCTTGATATCTACCAGTTTTCACTCTAAAAAATTCCTGTCAAACTAGGTGTGGAAAAAACTGAAGGAAAGTATCTGTAAAAATTCAAAGAAATTCTGTATTCGCCATATGTAAAAGACTCTAGCAGACATGTCAAAGAAATGGCATAGGCTTTGTCAAAAGATTGGATGGAAAATAAATGTACACCTAAAATCATGCAATTAAAGTATCCATATTTTCTGATTTCCCACTCTAAACAGCTCCCAGTTCAGAAAGATAGATCTGAGGGCTTCTATTAAGAATCTAAGTGATGCCATGTCACGGTCACCCTACCACAGAAATAAGCTTTTACCCATTATAACTCAAGAAAGGCTGAAAATCAATAGCACTCTCGGCTTAACATCTGTTGCCACCATCTTCTGGATATTCCAGGAAAACCAGTAACTAATTGGAGCACCAACAGCAGACCCAGCCCTACAACTGAGGGTGTGACCAGCACATAGAGGAAGGAAAGGGGCCAAGGAACCATTTCCCTTTGGCAACGTAAAAGAAACATGCAAATGCTAAGATAGCCAGTGTAACATTAAGACATCTTTGTCTAGTTCTTTTCATTTCACAAGCAGAAAGTTTATGGCTAAAATTTCTTAAAGCACCTAAAATAGAATTAAGATGCTTTTCACAAATAGGTCAACTGTGGTTAACTGCTATGATTGGAATGGAAAAGTGAAAATACTGAAAATGCCAAGAAGCTATGAAATATGATACAGTGGCAGCATAAAATAATCACTGATGGGGACTTCCCTGGTGGTCCAATGGTTAAGAATCCACCTTCCAATGCAGGGGATGTGGGTTCAATCCCTGATCGGGGAACTAAGATCCCACATGCCACAGGGCAACTATGCCTGCACGCTGCAACTACTGAACCCGTGCACCACAACTACAGAGCCCATGTGCTCTTTAGCCCACGTGCCACAACTAGAGAGAAGCCCGCGTGCTGCAACTAAGAGACCAGACGCAGCCAAAAAATAAATATTAAAAGATAAAATAAAATGGATTATTTGCCTTAAAAAATATCACCGATGACCTGTTAGAAAAGACATACCTCATACATTTAGGTTCTGACCATCTCCTCTCAACTTTTTTAAACCTATGATATACTCTGATCCTACCTTCTACATCTTGCCCCCAACCAAGAGTATGTTGATTTGCTTTCTGTAATTTATACTGTGAAAGCAAGTAAATTAAATGCCTTTTCAGACTATACTCATCTCATTCCCCAACACAGCCCCTGATCGTTCTTCTATCACAGAGCACAATTTGTTATTAACTAAGGACAAAATCATGCCCCTTCCCCCTCACCAGAAGAGCTGAAGGCGTGGAAGGTTATGTGACCAAGTCTACTGTCAACCACTAACTGCAACATCTTTTGGGTTATCGTGTCCTATGTTGGAGAAGCCAGAGATAAGATTTATATGACCAAACTGGAGAAGCACTTATACAAATATCTTTCTTTCATTGGCTATACTTTCGTTGTCATTTTTTCCACTGTAGATCCTAGCTAATAAAGGGCCTAAGGTATTAATGGTTTCAAATGAACACAACCAGCTGAACAGCACATGCTTGGTGGCTTGTAAGTGAAGATGGTGCAAACTATACAGTTGGTCACTCTGTAAGTCCTAAAATTTAGGAGGACTGAACTTAAGGATGAGAATATGAAAGAGTGGTAATGGAAGTGAGTGAGAAGGCACATATGTGAAGTAGTGACTACAGCATTTTGGTAGAGGCTTGTGTTCCCAGCCTTCTCCATCATACCAAATTAGAGCACATTTAGAGAAAAACCTGAGACTGGAAAGCTTGGACATCAAGGTAGGGTTTATTAGTACTTGCATATTTTAAATGTTTAAGAATCACAGCATCTATGAGTAAAGAAGGCACACAGGTTATTAGTAACTGAATTTACTAGTTTTCCTAAAGCTGGGTCTGGAAGCCATGTGTTCTGGATACAGGATTTTAGGCAATTGAAATCCCTCAGTACTTCACTTCACAAATTGAGTAAATGATAAAACAAACTCCCTTACTGTCTGCTTGTGTGGGTGATAATGGCTACGAATGTGTTAGCAAAAATAAGAAAAATACAAATATAACTACTGAGATCTATTTTGGGTCCTTCCACTTCCAGCCAGAAGAATGGTGATTCTATTTTCTACATTCAGCACTTTGCATCAAGAAAGACTTCTCTCCTCCTCCTTGACAGACTGCTTTCAACAGGAGTATGGCTACCTTGAGAACAGGAGCCATAAACATTATCCTCTAAAACAATCTTTACTTTGATTGAATAAGCTTTATAGTTTTGGAAAGTCAGAAATCAAGTTTTGGGATGATAATTTTTTTCCTAGAGCATAATGTAGTCTTGATCACTCTTTTTGGTATGTGACAAGCCTTCCTGCTTCAAATTTTAGGAATGGACAAGAAGCTCCAAGACTCATTATTTAGAGAATACTTTATTAGTTTCTGTAATCAAACCCATGTAGATAAGACCTTACATATTTAATACAGTGCGTTACCCCTGTACAAATGGAAAAAATTATGTTTAACGTTTCTAGACCAATATGGCTGTTGATTTCTGTACAATGCCAACCCAACACGGTACAACTGGGATACTTCTCCAAAGTTGACAGCACGGCTAAAGTTTCCAAAAATTCAAATTATATATATATGTATATATATATATAGATAGATTTATTTATTTATATAAAAAGACCAATAGCAGTATGTTATGCATCAAGAGCAGCAACAGCTTTGCCAGGTTCTGCAGTCATCTGAACACAATTATAGAGACATCCAGCACACTCCATTTAAAAAAAAAAAAAAAAAGGTAAAAAACAAAACCTCAGAAAACAGCAAATTCTGTTACTGTTGTGGTACCTGGCACCATTTTTTTTTTTTTAAATTAGCTTCTCAATTATCATCTGGAAAGAAAACATTCTAGAATAACGTCATTAAAAACAGATCTGATAAAGCACGGTCACTACTACGTATCATAAAGCAGGTACAAGATATTTTACATTCACAGAGGTATGATACAGTACTGTCCTACATCTATAATACTAGAGGATATAATTAAAAAGGCATTATTTGAGACTTGATTCTACTTTTCCAGCAGAGGGCCCAAAGGATGGTTATAACACAGCTCTGGTACAGAAATGCACCTTCTTAGATAGGATTTCCTTTCTTTAGTGGCACAGTTCTAGGTACTCAATGATCTTTATGAACATCAGCTAAAAACCGTTTTAAAAAATAAACAAAAAACTACTGGATTCATACAAAGATGACTGAGTAGAGGCAAGCAAGATTCAACCTAACTAGTATTTGACCAACTCTGTCGTGTCTGAACGGTAAGAGCTCCACGGAAGAAAGAAGACGCCAAGTAGCACATCAAACCTTTGGGCCACAACCAAAACACAGCATCTTTTCAAACAGAAGCAGTAGCCAAACGCTGTCCACCTGGATATGTTCAAGGATGCTGACGTCAATATTTCATCATCTGCTCACTCATTCAGGAAGAAGGGGAGATCAGTTACTGTACTTTGATTGTGTTCAACTCAATCACCACGTTACAAAAATAGCAAGCTGCCATAATAAAAAATAAGGCTCCTCTATCCAGCACCAGTTATCTTCTGTTCTTTACCACCAAGCCTATAAATGCTATAACCATATCCAAAGAACATAAGCGGAGCAAAGAAACCACACCTGATGTCTTAGCTGGGATCACCGCATTGTTCAGGCTGAGCTATTCCTCTGTGATGTTACTGCCCTCATATTTCTGGTGTTTCATCTAACCATAAGGATTTTAGTTCTAAATTATATGCACTCAAGGAATGTGTGCACGTATTCGTATATAAATTTCTGACTGAAGATGCATGGTCGTCAACAGAGTGCATGTTATATAGTAGGTGCAAGCTGGCAAAGCCTCATTTTTACTGGTGCAGCAGCTGTGTGTCAGTGTAAATTGCTCCTATGTCCCCTGTGCACCTCCAAGCTCTGGACAGGATAATGTCAGAGAACATTTTACCCCTCTGGCTGCTGGCATTATCTGACTTCATCCTCCCTCTTTCCCCTCTCCCTTCCCCCAACCCCCTGCAATAGCCCACAGCCTTTAGGATTTTGTTTCTTCGGTTTTGATTGCCTGAGGTTTGATTGGTCCAGTTCTAACAGGTTTGGTGGCTATGGTGGGTGCAGGGGGTGGCTTTTCTTCTACTTTTTCCTGACAGACAGCAGGGGGGTCGGTCAGTGTTTCAGGAGGTTTACTTGAATCACTGTCCACTTTCTGGGCTTTGCCTCCTATCTGTTTGTTCTGTTGCTGTTCAGAGAAGAACCGCTGCGTGGACTGAAGAACCTCTGCTCTCTGCTTTGCCTTAAAAAATGAGAAACAACAACTGAAAATGCTACAGTATTATCAAAGCTTGTCAATCAAGCTCAGTTCAAATTCTTTTACCAATCACAAATCAGTTTTCCCCATGTTGGTTTGGCCCCAAAGTACCTTACTGATCTTTCGGCTTTTAATGGATAGATTTCTTCTTATTTTTGAAAACATTCCATGTGATTTAAAAAAATAATAATAATAAAAAAATAAATAAAAAGAACAGGACCACCTCCCACCATCTTTTCAAAGTTTGCCCTTTTATCAAATAATAAAATAGAAATTGTTGTTGGTTTGTATCTTTTCTGGAACAAAGCTTATTGATATTAAATTTTATTTAGGGAGCCTGCTTGCAAATTTGAAAACATATATGTAATACTTAAAACTTCTAGTTATCAATATGTGGTCTACAATAAAATGAAAAGGAAGCACTTATATTGTGGCATTACCAACACCTAGGACCAAATGTCTTGTGGCTGAGTCCTCTTCCCACAGCTCTCTTCTGCAGGGGAAGAGCATCAGAAATTAGTAACTACAACTTCACTTGATCACTAAGTTCTGATAGCTCCTACCACATTCTGAGCTGGTAAAATAATTTCCTAGTTTTATTGACTCTGTGCCCCCACAGAATATACTTACGTCAATCTGTAAATTATACCACTGTATAACATACACAGTTAAAACTAAAGTTTCTACACCTCTTGCATATAACAAAAGCCCTTCATGTTCTATAGGTACCTGTACTATAGTCAAAGTTCTGAAGCAATTTTCATGAAATCTGTATCCTTCCCCAGCCCATTCATTATTAAGCTCTAATGTCATTTCCAACATGGGGATGTATGAAAATCAAGTGCCAAGAAGGCAAGAGAACTGGAAACCAAGGCCAAATGGTTTCCAAAGATTTCTACACATACTAGTATTTTTAATAGTTATGAATGGATGGAAATCCTAGGCACACAGCCTTAATAAAAGTGGATAACATTTAACAAGCGTTTCACTGCAGGGCAGTCTTTAAATTTGATTACTCAGGATCAGAAACAAGGGATATCCACCCAGAAAGAAACTTTACTCAGTCAACCGAATTTTCTAACAGGATTGTCATAAACATGTTTCTAATTCAGAGTAAAGCATTACTATGGACATTTCCCATTTGAAAGCAGTAAGCTTTTCTTTGTTCTCGTCTGACCTGATATATAAAGTGACAAAATTGGCAAAATTATTAAGACCTCTGAAGTTAAGTCTAGAAACAGAAATAAACTGATTCAGCTAGCTGTACAGGCAGACAGGTAAGGTTTATGCTATAAAAACTGTCCCCACACAGACTCCTAAAGGCACCCTTCTGCATTAGCAAACCTCAAGTTTATCAGCGCCTTTTATCACGAAGGATCCCAAAGTGCTTTTTGAGTTCTTCATCTACAACTACACAATCTGTTGTGGAATATGGCTGCCTCAGGCGGCAGGCAAAAAAAAAAGGGTATGAAACCAGTCTGAGAAGAAAACTATACTTGGATGACTCATGAAGGAAGAAAAATCAAGATAGGTAACATGCCTCACCCATTCCAGAGTTTTCACATAACCATGATTTATATCTTGGGATGGGGGGATGGGGGTGGGGTGGAAAGGGAGAAAAAAAAAAAAAAAAGAAAATGGGGAAGCCTATAATAATTCATATTACTTATTTGCTCTTCCAAAAAATGTGGCAGCTAAACTTATATCTCCCTCAAATATTTATTTTGTAAGTAATTCATTTGGCCACAGAGTTTAAAATGTTAACTTGTTTGCTGACTATTAGCTGCAAAAAACAAAAAACAACAAAAACATTAAAAAAAAAAAAAGAAAGAAAAAAGTGTGTGGGGGGGGTAGGGAGAAAAAAAAGAAATTAAAAAAGGGGGGCGGGGTAGGATGAATAAAAGTAGTTAGTTTGGTTAAGTCTGCTAAGACAATGAATGCCTGGATATGCAGTTATGGGTCCAGAGGCATCTTAAGACATGGTTCAGAGACAGATTCTTGCTCTGTTGGCTGTTAACACTGTACTAACCTTCATGTCTTGTTCAGCCTTCAACGCAGCCTGGGCCTGATTACCTCTGACTCCAGATAGTGATCCACAAGGACCCCTGGCTACATGTGGCAAACGAGCATGGCTCATGAGGCCTGTGGTCAGCGGAGGAGGCATCTGACTGGCCAGTGCCATTGGCGGCCTCTGAACAGGCGCTGGGAAGGTGTTAGTATGTGGGGCTCTTACCAATGGAGGGACCAGGTTAGGCTGAGAGAGAATCTGAGTGAAAAAAACAAAACATACAACATTGAACTGTTAAAAAAAGAAAAAATTTGCCAACTAGACCAGGTTGGCTTATCCCAGAGTAAATCTGTGCCCATTCTGTCAGTGAAAGGAAGTGTATGGGTTTGTGCCATTCTATTACAAGGACCAAGAACAAATGGGCCATGTTTGGAGAATCTAACAGAAAAATTAGGCAAAGCATGCTATGGCACTTCGGTTGGTTCTAGCATTTCAGCTACAAATTCTGAAGGGGAGACAGAAAGGCTATTAATTAGGATATCTTTAAAAAAAGATACAACTGCAGAAAAGGCACATACCTATACCAAATATAATCTGAAGATAAATGAAAATAATACTAATTCAACAAATATATGAGAGTGCTTATCAATTTTAGTTAGTCCTTCCATATGATTAGCAAAGGGAAGCCAACATTTTTACACATACATTAGAACACCTTTTAGAATTTCCAGCTCAACTACATATAGTTATCTTAAAAAAACAAAAACCAAAACTGCCCCCGCCCCCAACTTTAAAACTAGAAAACGGTAAGCACTGGGACCCTTCTCTGAAAAGTCACCTTCAAAAAGATAAAAGGATCAGGACTGAAATAAACTATCAGAGCTGTGTGGGGAATCTTTTGACTATATTTCAATTGTCTGCTTTAGAACTATATGGTTACTACTTGTGTCTAGCTAAAAATTGTAGAGAATATATTTGAATGTCATAAATTTACTAAAAACTGTTTCTAAACTGGTTATAATACGGCAAGATTATAAAATCAGAGAATTAGCCAGATTAGCAATCACCTGCAAGTAAATAATACTCATTTCTCACTTATATCTGCCCACCTGGGGTGCAAACTGTGTAGGAAAAGGTTGTGTCATTCTCACAGTGGCAGGGGCTGACTGGAACTGCTTCTGATAGACAATGCTGTTCATTTTGCTGGACTGGCTGTTCGGACTTGTGGAAGTAGCCCTTGGAAAGAAGCCATCACTGGTCAGTACGGTAGTGCCACATAAATGATGCTTAGAGACATTGCTCTTGGTAGATTCATCATACTTGTAGTTGATGAAAATTTACCAAGGTGAGTTACCAAACATTATGGTGGTAATGAAGAGACACTGGAGATGCAGATGTGAGAAAGCACACTAGCTAGATTTTCCCCTGGGTTAAATTTTTTTTTCTTAAAATAGAGTATAGCAAATACGTTCTTAATAATTTAATAGCTTAACATTTTGGTAAAACTATCAGAATGTCTTATACTTACTATAGGAAAAGTGGCATTAAGTATCTAACAAACAAATGGTGCTCAGTTATTCGGATATTCTCTAAGCAAATGTAAAGGCCCATTTTACCGGAAAGGACTAGATGTTGGTGTGGTGCTTCTACCGCTGATGGGAGGTGTGCCTGGTTTTATATCAATGCCACTTCCAAAGGCTTTTAGTTCCATTTCAGACATCTGAGAAAGAGCATAAAGTAAACTTAACATTTCTGCAATTCCATAAACTAAAGTGCTGTGTTTAGTATTCTATATATGATAACTTCATCTGGCAAAGGGCAAAGAACCTTAGTACAAAATTCCTCCACAAAATTTATGAATTCTTTGTTATTAGGTAAAAACCAGAGGGGACCAAACACATTAACAGAGAGTAGATAAAAAGTAAGTATAATGAGTTTGACATTTCTTGGAGGGTGGTAAAAACTGATGCATTTTATTTTTATAGACTACACAGATGCATATATCTAAACTCATGGCCTTAAATTCTCAAAGAAACCGCGTAAATTTCTCTTCACTTACTTTTCCTGTGGTTGCGATCATGCTATGCTGTGTTCCAGCAGGGATTAATCCCCTGAAAGGCTGGCTTACTTGTGCAGGACGACTCATGCTCTGGGCCTGTGCTTGTGGGGTGGTATGCTGTAATGGGGGCTGAAGGGTCTGAGGCAGAGCAATTAAAGGCTGCCCGGTGGATCCAAAATTAGGCAAGGAAAGCTGGGAGGCTGGTAAAGGTACTGTAACCTAGAAAACAAGCAAACAGAAACTGTAACAATTTGCTTAGACCTGTTGTATGTATATCCCTTTTACTATATATTATACATGACTCTTTAAATACTTTTGAGTAAGGTTTTAAACAGAATACTTCAATCTATTAATATATTTCACATATAAATATTTTGCTTAGTGACTATCTCCATTCTTTTATTAAATGTGCAACAATAAAACAGATTAGCAGTAGAGAAGCTATACATATAAAATAATTATGACTATCTTTGAATTAATCCATAGTACATGCCTAATAACCACAAAATACAATAAAATCATGAATATACAATTTAAGAAAGCAGTTACAACGTTCATTTTTATAATAGACATTTTTATACTGTTTTCAGGTGTGGTCAAAATGAGCTTTGACAAAAAAATAGTCTTTCAGTTTTCATACAAATAATATTTAATTTGAACATCAGTATGGTGATATTTTTTGAATTCTCACCCCCTAAAATACCCACCAAAAACAGTTATGAGAAAATGACTAATGGCTTGCCTCTCTCCTCCAGCCCTCCACCAACTTTCAAAGAGTAAGCTGATTAATGACATTGCCAGAGGAGATAGTTTCATAAAAATATACATTTTTCACTGAAAATTATTACATTCATATACTTTAGAAATGTGTTTGTCATTTTTACTCTGTCATAACTCTGCAACCCAGTCCTATGTATTATATTAACCGGTGTGGTGGTCTTCAGGGTCTTCCTTCACCTCTAGCACGAATGGGTAAAGCATTTATCACACTTACATGTAACTGCATATGGTTTTCAAATTTTTACATGTGTGGAATCTTTTGTTAAAATAAATGATTACCCAGAAATCCATTTTAAAAAGAGGTAAAAAGCATAACGGATTGAAGTGGGGGTGAGAAGAGGGGTGGTATAGGACTGAAACATGTCCCACTACTAGTGGACCCCATGGAATTCCTAGACACCTCAGAGAGAAGTCTGAAACCACTGCACCACCTCCCCATCTTGGTTCTATTTAAATTCCCCAACAATAACAAAAGCAACAGCAACAGCGGCAACAACAACAATAATAGTAAAGAAAATTGAGGAAATTTACCATGCCATAGTTTACCTGCTGGAGAGCACTTGGTGACTGGGCAGTGTTATAAAAATTTGTCTGACCAGGCTGTTGTACTTGTCCAGAATAAAGACTTGAAGCCTGGGTAAGATTCGCTCTAGCCTAGAAAATATTTTGTAAGAAGTTAAGATTGAAATATTTTTCAATTCAGATATCAAGATCATGACTTCAAAGTAATCTCTAAGAATTTTAGCATTAGATAGAAAGGAAGATCTTGTTTTTTCCACTGCGTCATTTAACATTTTTTCTTTCAAAACTGTTTTCTTAAATAATTTGCTGCATGGGAATACAAAGACAGTGCATGATTCTAGCTCCTGCCTTACCTGGAGAAGATGTGTATCAATCAGCTGGGAACCCCCTAGTCCTGATGCCTGACCCAGCTGATGTTCATACAGTATAGGAATAGGCTGAGTATTTGAAGTTTGCTGAAAAGCAAGACCCGACTGTGCCTTGGCAAGTTCCTGGTGTTGGACAGCTGGGAAGTTGTGGATGGCAGTACCAGAAAGTACCACAGATGGCTGGGATAGACTGCTTTGCATGAAGGCTGGCTGAGATCTACAGAAGTATTAAAGAGAAAAGGCTTGTGTTAGAAGTTAATTCTATCTGGAATCTTAAGAATGAGTATCTCAAATGACCAAGTACTCTAATCAGCACAATTAAAGAGGCAGAGTGTGTCTAAAGCACTTGTTTCAAGATTTAGAGCCCTGTATACAGCAAAGCTCCCCATGTAAAAGTTCTGGGAAAAGTCTTGCTCTTCCTGAGGAAATGGTAAGATTTCCTTCTCTTTAACAATGAGAATAATTCTCTTTTCATGTGTTCATTAGCCAGCTCAGAACCAAATCTGCTGTTTTTCTCTTTGGTATTGACATTCTATTCAAATTTATAGCACCAATAGCTCTGACTTTCGTTATTTGTATTTCGTTACTTCCACATATATGTGTGTATATATACATACATACATACATACATACATATACATGTATATGTATTTTTCCTCTAAGAGGTCTCAAGACCTCTATGGAATGAAGCAGAGTAGTAGTTAGCAACAGGATTACCCACAAAATTTTGCTTTGTTACTTGAGGTATAAGGGACTTATAACATGACACTAGTTTCGGGTGTACAACATAATGATTTGGTATTTGTATATATGCAAAATGATCACTACAATGAGTCTAGTTAACATCTGTCACCACACAGTTACACATTTTTTTTTTTCCTTGTGATGAGAACTTTTTAAGATCTATTCTCTTAGCAATGTTCAAATATGCAACACAGTATTATGGTCAAAGGGTATAAACCTCCCATTATAAAATAAGTCATGGGGATGTAATGTACAGCACGGTGACTATAGTTAATAATACTGTACTGGAAATCTGAAAGGTTTTTAAAAAAATACAATGCTGAAATCTAACCTCAGACTGCCCTATTATTTCTGGGACGGAGGTGTCCAATCTTTACACATACGACAGGAACAAAACCCATTAAGCAGGAGCACTAGTCTAGGGTCACAAGTAATCTTTACAATGTCCACTTATAATCTGTTTCAAATATAAAATGTAAAACATAAGCATACTGTTAAAACTACCCCGGTCCTGGCAGAAATTAATTCAAGGATTCCCTGTTCATAAACACTATGCTAGTTAGGTTCAGAACAAGAAACAGCAGAATGATGTGGTAGGGATACAAACAACTACTTTCAAAGTTGAAACTGGTGCCTTCCAAGTAGCCATTTGCCACAATTACATATACAGCTTATATTTCTATAGAACAGGTCTGGTCTTAAAAAGTACATCTTCCAAGGCAATTGTTAAAATGGGGGTTACAAATACAGAATTGCATTGCTAATCCATCTCCCATAGCTATGGAAGACATTACTAATTAATTACTGAACTCTTTTTAACAGAGCTGAAAAGTTGCAAACTTTTCAACAATGTTTCAAACAGCCAGTACCAATTAAAAGGAGATTGGTTTTGAGATTAAATCTATTTGCTATTTCTAAATCTACTGGTTTTAAAATTTTAATTTTTACCACAAATTTCAAGATAACCTCAAATTTAATAACATGAAAGAGACTGCCTATAATTCCAGTTGGGGTAAGTAATTTTACTTGTAGTGAGAGAGAATTTCTTGGAATAACCAAACCAAACTGTCGTACCATACCATTACTCTGGTATGACGGAGTAATACCAGAAAATAAAACATACTATATAATTATACAGATGTACTAAATTCTACTTAATAATCTTTAATAAAAAATGAAAGTGAGAGCCACATTTATTAAGTTTACTAATAACTCTGTTCCTTTGAGAAAGTTTGATTAGCTGAGCCTAGCTTCTTTAGGAGTAAAACGTGATCTGAAAGAAATGAGCTGTATCAATTGATGTCAAGTTTAATCTATAAAGTACGGACATTCTACCTGAACCACTTAAAAAGCAAATTTCTAAAAGGAAATGCCTAGTTTTGCAACCTTCTTTACAGTAAATGTCCTGAAAGGAATTTTTTTCTTTTTTTTTAAAAAAAATATTTATTTACTTATATATTTATTTGGTTGCACCAGGTCTTAGTTGCGGCAGGCGGGCTCCTTATTTGCCGCTCACGGGCTCCTTAGTTGTGGCATGTGAACTCTTAGTTGCAGCATGCATGTGGGATCTAGCTCCCTGACCAGGGATCGAACCCGGGCCTGTGCATTGGGAGCGTGGAGTCTTATCCACCGCGCCACCAGGGAAGTCCCTTATTTTTCTTTTTGACTGTTTAGGGCCGTTACCATGAGTATCAATGACAGGTATACCATGATGATGACTGAGTTATGCCATGATCACTGCTGTCATTCAACTCTTACCCCACTCTTCCACTCTCATTAAGTTGGAGATGAGAGACACCTGGGTTAAATCCAGGCTCTGCCACTTATTTGCAGCATTAACATTAGGATAAAATACCAAAGAACCCAAAAACAAAACAAAAAAACCCCCCACAACTTCTTCGAATGTCAAATGGGGATGATTTAATCTACCTTATATGGTTTTGTGAAAATTAAATAAGTTAGTGTGTGTAAAGGGCTGAATAACTATCATGTATAAAGAAGTTCAATAAAGATCAGTTTTCATTACTTGCTTGTCTGCAAAGATAACTTACAGCAGTGAACCTTTCAAAAGAATGGTCTCTTCTACACTACAGAGCATTACCACTCATCACGACTACTTCTATTCTTTGTTTGACACCCTACTCTCTCGCTTTCATTATATTCCACCCTGGTCTCTGCCCCCTTACATACTGTAATGTCATCTGCCACGCCTCAGCTCTTACACAGAGCAGGCCTGGATTTAGAGTTGTTAGCAGCGAGACGGCACTCAAACTTTCAGGTCCTTTAGCAGCTATTTCTGTGATTTCTAATTGTTACAGGACTGCTGTTAGCCTCTTCTTCAAGACGCTTTGAGGCTTCACTTTGTTCAGTAAAGACTGACAGAAATTACCAGAGGCTGAAGTTCATGACACATACTCAACACAATTATTTAATGTAGTTTATAAGAGGGTCATCGTGTTTTGGAGGGGAAGGAGGGAGTAGAAAGGATATGGCAAGAAGGCTCAGCAATTACATTCTTTCCAACATCACATACATAATTTTAAAGCTTTTACCTATATGGTTGAAGTGAAGAACTGAATAGTTCCTGAGCCTGGGAAACAGCAGGTCCAGCACCCAAACTTAGCTGGGCTTGATGCTGCCCTTGCAGTGGTGCATAAATAGGGATTGGAATCTGCTGAACTGAAGTTGGCTGCGATGCAATGAAAAAACAATATATGAACAACACCATATACACAAATGACAATACCTGGAAAATAAAAATCTGAGATATGAAACAAAAGATTAATGCTATGTATCAGTTCCTTTTTAAAACAAAACCAAATGTAAACATCTAAAATTTCTTTTCAATCCATTACTAGTTCTACATTGAGCCCCCAAATACTATCACATCACACCACAAAAATGCAAAGAAACAAATATAGAGTGGAAGAAGCCTGTGATACTTACCTGAGAGAGACCTGGTTGGAAGCCTTGTTGCTGAGCCAAGGATGGTGGAGCCAATCGTGCATGTTGGGTATTGAATAAATGACTTGTGTCCATATAGAAAGCTGGGATTTGAGCTACAGATTGGCAGGAAAAACAAGCAGTAATGAGTGTCTAAACTTCAGAATTTTCCAAACAGTAACAAAAAACCCAAAATGCAGATTTCAAATAAAGTGAGCCCTCTGAAAATTAATACAGCCAAGGAAAAACTAGAAATGTGAAAAGATACAAATGCAAAAAGATGTAAAACTTCTTTCAGACAGGTATATGCAAATTAAAACAATGAAACTCTAGAACTTGTGAAGGTTGACGAAAATAGACACTCTCATACACTGCCACTGGAGTATAAACTAGTAAAATTTTACATAATCCACTAAAATTGAAAATGAACCTACCTGTTTACCAGCTAATCCACTCCAATTTTAAATCTACCAACTAGAATTTAGCAAAATATTTCACAAGAATTGACATTTAATAATTGAAAGAATCTGGTATAGATTCTTAACAGATTTCTTCTCTATGTTTATACTCACTACTACTTTGTATTACGCTGTTTCTATATAATAGTATGTTTGGGAGAACTTCCCATGTTGTTTTTAATTTATTATCATTATAAACAATACTGCAATGAATGAACACCCTGATACATATATATCTGATTAATAAGTAGGTTTACCTGTACAATAAGATTCCCAACTATGAAACTGCTACTACAGTGACTATGTATAACACATAAAATATTCTGAGATACTTTTCTAAAAGAATTCTGCCCATTTATATGCTCACTAGCAATGTACTTTTAAGAGCCTATTAATAATACCTGTGGATCCTTATAGATAGTAGGTATTAAATATGCTGGGTATTATCAATCTTCCTAATATTTCCCACATGGAAAGACAAAAAATAGCCTCACTGTCCTTTTACTTTGAATTTAAATCATTAGTGAGCTCGAGTATTTTTCAAATGCTTATTTACTATTTAACTCAGATTAACATTGTGACATTTAGTAGGACAAGTTACCCCCCGCCAATAAATAATTTTTTCTCTTCTTTGTTGTTCTTAGGTTTATTCTTCCTCATGAACTTTATCATCAATTTGTCAGGTTTCAGATAACAGACTCCGGTTGTCTGTAGAGGGTTGGTTCTAGGACCACCCCCCAGATACCAAAACCTGCAAATGTAAAATGGGGTATATCATTTGCATATAACCTAAGCACATCCTCTCATATACTTTATTTATTTTTTAAAAATTATTTCCAATTTGTTTATTTATTTATTTTTGGCTGCACTGGGTCTTTGTTGCTGTGCGCAGGCTTTCTCTAGTTGCAGCGAGCAGGGGCTACTCTTCGTTGCGGTGCACGGGCTTCTCATCGCAGTGGCTTCTCTTGTTGCGGAGCACGGGTTCTAGGCACGCGGGCTCTAGAGCGCAGGGTCAGTAGTTGTGGCACACAGGCTTAGTTGTTCCGTGGCATGTGGGATCTTCCTGGACCAGGGCTCAAACCCCTGCATTGGCAGGCGGATTCTTAACCACTGCGCCACCAGGGAAGTCCCCTCTCATATACTTTAAATCATCTCTAGATTACTTATAATACCTAGTACAATGTAAATGTTATGTAAATAGTTACCTGTGTGCAGAAAATACAAGTTTTGTTTTTTGGAACTTTGTGAACATTTTTTTCGAATTACTTTCAATCCACAGTTGGTTAAATCGTAGACTCGGAATCCATGGATATAGACTGTACTGGACACCAATATGTCTACTATATATGTAACATATGTGTAAGAAACAATTGCCACGAACCCCAGAATGCTTGTCAAGGAGAGACAGCATTCAATTCTATGAGGAAACAAATTTGCAAAGCAGATCAAAAAATATTTAAGCTTGAAAGGTAAGGGAAGAGAGAAAAAAAGCATTAAAACGTCTTCATTTCTGAATTCCTTATATTCAAACATCTTACCTGCTGCAGACTGAGACACATAGACTTGTGGACTCTGTTGCTGCTGGGCAATAAGGGAAGGCATACAGCTTAACTGCGAAAAATGACTTGCAGAAGGCAGGCTGCTTGTCTGTAATTGTTGGGGCTTCACTTTACAAATATTAGGAGGGTCTGATGTGGTTGTAGATTTTGTACTTAAAGAAGAGGTAGTATATGTACCAGCTCCTACATTCGGGAGAGGGATAAAATAAGGGGGAAATGTAGCATATTTTAAAGTACCACTGTTGTTCACAGTAAACTCAAGCACTAACCAGAAACTGGAAAATTAATATTTATGCCCACTGTGTACTCATTAGGCACTTATATACGGTACCTCAGACCAAAAGTGGATATGAGGGGGCTTGTAGAAGGAAGACACATTTATCAGATACAAATAAGACTATAAAATCTGGAGAAATACAAATAGAAAGTTAAAATGAGGAGAAAATTTAAAAATAAACTCACAAAATAAGGAGGCTGAGAGCCTACAACATTGTTATAGTCTAGCCTCAAACTAATATTTAGTTTTTTAATCATCACAAAGGATAATCAAGAGCTTCATTCATTTATGGTGAGGCATAAATATCAGCACATAAATGGGCCTTGAGAGATCAGAATTGCTCCTAAAAAGTCACATAAACTTAAGGTTAGACTTTTTTTCCTCTTTCTGGCAAAATACCTTAAGGATAATCTCTAGAACTTCAGTTATTTATAAATAAATATTTGAACATCTATTAAAGGTCAGGCATAGACATAAAAACACAGAAGGATAAAGTGTCTTAAGAATAATTATTAATGTAATATAAAAATTTAATGTAAATTGCTCCTAAAAAGTCATATAAACTTAAAGACTATTCCTGTCTCTCCCTGTATATATACCAGCAAAAACTGGTATTTAGTAATACGTTAAAAACAAGACAAACTATTAATAATACTTGAGCAAATGACAATATAGGTATTTGATTCAAAAGTGTGATGTAGTAGTTATTATTATTTTCAGATATCAAATGATGTTCTAAGAGAGGACCAAGACTGAGGTACCTCTGTTCTTGCACTTGAATCTCTACCACTACGATGACTAGCCAAGAAGGTCCTTGTTAAAAATTTATCCTAGTTGATGGGAATGTGGGGAAACTAGACCCAGAGGAAAGGAAGTAGTTGGGTTCCAAAGAAAAAACTAGGAACCTCCCCAGTCCCTATATTTCCTAATCTTCCTACCATACTCTCCTCCTGCTTCCTTTATAGCCTCACCTCCTATCCACCCAAGTAGTCTGGGGCCCAAGCTGGTAAGCATAATGAAGATGCCTTGGAAATGGGTGATGGGGAGTGCCTGAAAGGGTTTAAAGAGGGAAGAAGTACAGTTGGAATACTCTCTTTGATTTGAATATCTGGGCTTGTCTTAATACATATATCTGATTCCAGATAGTGTCAAAATAACTATAGTACAACCTCAGTCCTTTTGGTGCTTAAAAGTAGCACAGAAAGCCAGAATACTGAAAATCATTACTGCAATCATTAAATGAGAACTAGCCAAAGCAAGTAAATTCTGTGCTGTATATATTTTACATGTATTGGAAAGGAGTTTCCGACTGTTTTGGAAACATTAGAGAGTATTAGGAAAGCTTAAAATGAATTTCTATTTTCAGTAGAAGAAACATGGTTATACATATGGTAAAAGGGTATACCTTCTTAGAGTCAAATATTTCAGAAATATCTCTGGTTCTTTAAGAATGATAAAGCCCCATATGAGATATAGTTCAATGAAAGGATTACACACTAGTGAAACATTTAAGAAAGAAAAACACCTTCTAACTTGGGATGCCGATGGACTCTCCTTTAAAAAAAAAAAAAAGAAACCCCAAACTAATGGATATCATTTACTCAAATAACACAGACTGGAAATTCTCTACCCGTAACTCTTCCCCAGAAAATATGTTAAACCAACAGACTTAGGCCAAGAGCTCCTTCAAATGAGATACAGATCACACAAAACTTAAAAGCTTTGTGATTTTGTGTTATTTCCGAGTTGGTCTAATTAGCTCTATGAGTTAAATAATAAAAATTAAAAGGTGAAATTTATAGAAAAATTTAGAGGAGCAAGACAGAAAATCTCCCACCGATTCCTTATCCGTATCTGTATTGGGAGTTGGGGTGGGAAGAAGAGAGGGTCAAGCGAAGTATTTTAGTAAGCCATCATTAAATATTTGCCAAATTAAAATTGGGAGAGGGCAAGAGAGGGGAGGGAGGCAAGAAGTTTATAAACCAGCTGATAATTATCTCATGTGCAATCTTCTGTCTTTTACAAATAATACTTTGGGGGATAGTAAACAGGAAAAGATCATAAGAAACTTTAAATAATTTAAGATATTTAAAGAAAAGGTACAAGACTTCTACCTGATAGTGAAGTTGTGGGAGTGACGGAAGCAACAGGAATCTGAGGCATCGATGCACTTGAGAATGAATTGTAATTAGCAGTGCTTGGTCCACTGGCACTACTGCTGACTCCACTTGCGATTGGAGGTGCTGTGGAAGTTACTGGAGATCCCTTTTCCCTAACATTTGGAGAATTTTCCCATGCCTTACGTGCAGACTCCATCTGCAACCAAATGAACATTTTTTAAAGCCAAAAAAAAAAAAAAAAAAAAAAGAAAGAAAATCACTATGCTAACAGAACTAATACACATATATAAACAAATATATATACATAAATGTGTTCCAACTGTAACCTTTCAAAAACCACATATATAGATTAGGACCATAAGGCTTTCAAAGCTTTCACTTTCTCCTTTATCTCCACTCCTTTACTCAAATTGGAGGCAGTGGGCTTTAATTATGTCTCTGTAGAGAGCTTGTTAAAGGCTTTGGCAAACAGGTCAGTGAAATATAGTCACAGCTCTTGTATCATCTAAACATGAGTCCCTATTCCTACCAGTGAATAAGGAAATGGAAATACCATGTCCCTTTAGGACTGACTTGAGGCTCTGATTCTAGTAGGAAAGACACTAAAGGCCCTCCATTAAATATCCATTCTCTCCAGTCTTTCTTTTTAAACCAACAGTTCTCAAATGGCAAGCGACAGGTACCTTTTGTTTGGCTGTTTTATGCTCACAGTGTTTTAAAAGGCAGTGTAACCAGACAGGTTTTAGGCTTGGGTACAGTAGAAACACTTCTTGTTTCACCTCCAGACCCCATCAAGCATTTCGGGTTCTGACTGCCACCATTTGTATTTGTGGCTGCTGGTTTTACCTGTAGGCTTAGTTTAATCTATCTAGAGCTGTTCAACAGATAGACAAATGCAAGCCACATATAATTTTAAATTTTCTAGTAGCCACACTTTAAAAAATAAAAATAAAGAGGTAAAACTAATTTTGGTAACATATTTTATTCAACCCAATATATCTACAATAATAATTAAAACCTATAATCAATACAAAAATTGAGATGTTTTAATTAAAAAAATTAACATTTCAGATCCAGCATCTATTTAATTTTAAATTTACAGCACACACCTCAACTTGGATTAGCCACATTCAAGTGCTCAGTAACTACATGTGGCTTGTGGATACTGAACTGGAGAGCACAGATGTAGGTCCTCAACTATCCTGAGGCTCCTTGAACAGGAAAGGAACAGATAGAGAGATTCTGAAGCTTTTAGTTCTACTAGTCAAAATACGGAGCTGAGAGGAAAAAATCTAAGATAACTTATAAAATTCAGCTGCAATGACTTATACCAGGGTACTTTTCACAAATAAGATTTTAAAATATCACTGTTGGGAAGTCTGTAGGTCTCTGAAGTACCAACTTTAAAAATTTCAACCTGATTTTAATTTTAAGTATTTGAGAAATATCACATATCTCCCTACTTTCCTGTTAAAACACACACTATATATAATATAACCTTTTCTTGATGGCTAATATCATTACTACAAACTCAAAACACAGGACACTTTTAGGTTTGCTTGACTCTTTCCTTTTCCTCACAATCACCTTGCTGGTTTCAAATGTATTTTGTTTTAAAACAAAAGTCTTAGAGGGTAAGAAACAAAAACAAAAAACCCCCATACCACCACTTAGACAAAATGCGATTTGCTTGTACTATCTGAGATTTTATAGCTTAGAGGAATGTTATAGACTACAATGCCTTTTACAACCAGTTTTGTTGTATGGGAAATACATAAATTATAGGTTATCAATCTTACATAATACTTAAGCCACATACATTGGTTTCATTTCATTTCTTAAGCAGCAAGAAAATTTAGATTCTAATTTTGGAAATTCAAGGAAACTAAAAAAGTATAATTACTTAACTATATTCATTTTTCCTTTTGGCAAGTATACTGTTGACAATACCCATATAATAGAAATTTCCATACTTTATAAATTACTCAAATAAAGAAAGGTGTCCAAAAAAAAAGTAAAAATAGATAATTGACAAGGACCTACTGTATAGCACAGGGAACTCTACTCAACATTCTGTAATAACCTATATGGGAAAAGAATCTGAAAAAGAATGGATATATGTATAGGTATAACTGAATCACTTTGCTCTACACCCAAAACTAACAAAACATTGTAAATCAACTATACTCCAATATAAAATAAAAATTAAATTAAAAAAAAGTAAAAATAAACCAGAAAAAGTCTTAAGCTAATACAATTTAATTTAAATTTACTTTAATCCAAATGTATATTACTTCTTTTTGGGGTGTTAAAAACATTAAGTGAAAGGCAATGTGGAAGGGCTTTCTGAAGAATCAACAACTGGCCTGAAGAATAATTAATGATGATATTGTATTTGCTTATGCGAAATGAGACTACTGCCTTAAGCAGAATAACGGTAAAAACCAAATGTAAGATATAGTATGAAACACAGGTTAAGACAGTCACTCAGGTGGAAAAACAACAAAAAAGGCTGAGTAGGAACTGGCAGTAAACAGTAAGAACTGGGTAAAGATGGAGATGACACAAAGCAGAAGCGGTTGTCTTGTAAAATTTTATAGTCTCAAACTTGTATTTAAGCACCTTCTTAAAAAGAAGTTGGGGGTATTAAAAAAAAAGTTGGGGGGCGGCAAGGGGACAAGTGGTCAGGAGGCTGGAGAATCAAATAGAAAGAGTCTAGAAATAAACACTGGTCACATTATAAAAAAACTTAGTTACTCCCTCTCCTGAAGATCATCAAAAAGATTCACTGGCAACCAGTGTAGCATTAGAAAGCCCTGCTACAGTAGAGGATAAATACTTGCCCAGGTTATAAAACTAAACAAACAGCACCAAAGAGATATATAAATGCAGTTTAAAAAAAAAAAAATCCTCACTTAATTCCACATCTGTACTTTTTAACAACTGACTACTCTTGAGGTGACCAACTGATTTAAAATACTCTCAAATAACTCAATTGTAAAAAAAGTATTAGTAACATAGCTCAAGATTATAAGCATAATAGGAGATTAAAAAAAAAAAAAAAAAGCCTAAACTTCTTGACATCAAAAAGCATGTGTTGTGTAAAATCTCTTTTGGACCGTTACTCAAAAATTATCCAACAAAAATCAAATCAAAATCACTTGTATTAATCAATTACATCTTCATAAAATATTCTTAATTACTACATTGTATTCATTCAATTCACACATGACTTAGAGGAAAGACAGAAAATTAGCATTCTTACCATTACCAGTACTTAGGATAAAAAAACATGCAACACCAAGTTAGTTGTTTTCTACACAACTAATGTATCCAATAATTATTAAGATCTCTAAGAGGAACTCAGTACAAACATGAAATATAAAATGCTCTCCTGTACTTTTAAGACAAAATTCACAAGCATAATATGCCTCACTTTAAATATGAGGATATCAAGTCACTGCTATGTGGTATTAGAAACTAATAAAATTTTAAGGTATAATTTGACATCACTCCGTTTCTTCAGCTTAGTGTTGCTGCTTTTCACACAAAACTAGTAAAAATACCAAGAGTATTGTTAACTTATGTCCCCTTGCATGCAATAATCAAGGACCTTTAGAGATGGATGTCGTACATACCTTGAAGGTGAGGCTGAAAGTAGTGGGAGGAACTGAAGTTAGGCTGGAGCTCTGTTGTATAGTCTCCCTCTTAGGGAGGGGGAGGGTGTTGGGCAGGGGCACCTGAAAAGGTAAGGCAACACATATTACAATCTAAGTCCGCTACAAAAGCCCCACTAAAGATAATGCTAATGTATTCTAAGGTTATTTTCATCAGAACCAAGAGGAATATTTGACTGCTTAGTTACACTGCATTTATAGTAACTGATAATTCTGGACATCTTAGATAAAACTTCTGAGAAGAAATACTATATCTGCTTATTTATGCATAAATTGACAGAAAAAATCTGTCACAAACATAAGGTAAAAACTCAAAGGTCATGCTTCCTACAGTTTAATGTATATACAAAACACCTGGGGGTGTTGTTAAATGCAGATTCTGATTCACTTGGCCTGGGGAAGCCCTGAAATTCTGCCTTTCAAACAAGCTCCCAGGTGATGCTGATGCTGCTGGTCCCTGGACCATACGCTGTATAGCAAAGCTCTAAGTAACATAAGTTCCACCATTTACAGGACCCACAGGTTCTATGAGAAGCATTTAACATGGTAGGGTAAGTATAAGAAATTATTCTCTTTACAGCAATCTAATCAACTCATAAATAGATTCAAGAACAAAAGTAATGTTGGGAGGAACATATATAGTATCACCCCCACCTCGTTACGCTAACCAAATTGCTTTGCTATAGTAAGACACGATTATGGCAAGTACTGTTAGAAACCTGAAGATACTAGAAATTCACTACTCGTATCTCTTTTTTTCCTCTAAGTCTCTGGATCTTGAGATTTTATTATGTACTACTATATGACTGATTTGTACTACTACATGATGGTTCAGTCAGTTGTTTAAACACAATGACTGAGATGTTGGGGGTGGGTTTAAGATAATCACTTTGTGGTACTACGGACAATCTAATGGAGATTATTTTATAAATCTTTAAAATAGCTGTGCTATAATAATCAAAAACACCACCTGCATTTAAATCTTCAAGACATTCAAGATTCAAAACAATTGTAATATTAGGTATTACAACCAATAAATATCAGCTAAGATCCTTAAAAAGTGCGTTAAGCCTCAATAAGGGAAATAAGGCTTTTTTTCAGTTTAATTTTAATTTTTAATTTTTTGGCCACGCCAGACGGCTTGTGGGATCCTAGTTCCCCGACCAGGGATCAAACCCGTGCTCCCTGCAGTGGAAGTGCAGAGTCCCAACCACTGGACCACCAGGGAATTCCCCAGTTTAATTTTTAAAAAGACAAAAGTTCTATGCATAAAATGGAGCCCCCAGACTAATGAATGAGAAAGGGACATTTCAAAAGGTCCTAAAATTTTTTCCCATGTAGGACATTTGTTTTTAACACTATGTTAAGCTCAGAATCACCACCACACTCGGCACAAATAAGCAACACTGTGAAATCATTCCAAACTGATGACCTTTTATAATGCTCCCTGACCCAAACTGATCTTGTTTTCAAACATACTCTGGATACACTGCTAAGAATCAAATATAGACTATTTACTTAAACACAAGACTGGGCGTCTTCCCTTCAGTAGTCCTCTGTGTACAAGTCACTATGTTAATCAGCCTTGCAGATTAGACAGAAACCATTAAAATGCTCATATGGATGTTTTCAATGAGTTTTAAGAATCATGATCTTCCCTTCCATATTCATATTTTATAAATTATATTTTTAGAAAAGAGTAGTTTGGCAGAAAGCATCATATACTTTCTGGAAAAGGTAACATACTCTACATTTTTCTAAAGTGAGAAAAGACAGCATGATTCAAGTGTAATTAAACCTTATTGAAATGTTACTAATTCAATATTTGAGAATCCATGTAGTGACATCAGGAAGTAAATTCAAAGTCTTTCTGCCCTTCGCAAGTTTTCTATTACTGCCTATAAGAAGTTAAATAAACCTTTCTCCAAAAGGTCAGGGGAAGAGGATTTGGCATATGAAGTGAAGCTTTATAACATAAGTTGGACAAATTACATTAATCAGCTCCAAAAGTGTTCTCTTATCACAGAGAAAATGTGTGTCTTCCTCCTTTCTCTCCTTTTTCCTTCAGCTGGACTACAAAAGTTGGATTAAATGATCCCTAATGCATCTCACCTAAAAGTCTATATACCTGATGCTAGAGAGAAAAACAGAAAACATGGGAAAGACACTGTAATAAAAGATAATTGAGATTTTTATTCTAAAATGATAGAGTTAAAGCTTTTTAAGAGATCTTTAAATATATCTGTAAAGGTTATTTTTTTAAAAGAAGCCTTTAATATAGAAGGCTATATTTAAAAAAGAGGCCAGATGACCGAATTGCCACCATACCTGCTCTCCAAAACAAGAGCCATACATGTAACTTCTAAAATGCTCTTCTTCTTCCATGGGAGGTTACCTAACTTTTTTTTGGCTCACAATTTTTCACCTGTCAGTTAGTGAACTAGGCAAAATACTGGACTGTACTGATTTTTAACAGAGTCTTGAATTATAACACGGTAGCTATGGGATGCTAGAGCCAAATTTACATAACTTACTGTCATCTTTTAACACATTTTTGAACGGAGATGTATTATGGCCACAGGCGTTAGTTTCTGCAAAAATCCCCTGGTCAATAATGTGTTAATAGAGCTTTTAAGGCTTTATGAAGATATACATTATAGCTCAATCTTCACAAGAGGAATGAAGCTGTTATGATCCAGTATAATTTTTTAAATTCAAAAAGAAACACATAAATCTTTGGTAATAATCTAATTGTCTTTTTAAGTGAATGACCTTTCACTGCATTATAAAAAGGTGTCATTTAAGAACAAAATTACCAACCAAATAAATGCTGAATCTGTAGAATGTGAAAGCTAAGAACAAAAATTCTTACCAAACCAGGTTAATAGGATTAGTACTTATGAAACCAAGCCTAAGCATCACAAGCCTGGATATTAAACATAAAGCTGATGCCTTTCAGGGGAAAAACAACTCAGCTTTGACTATTTCCCCTAATTATATTACAGGGCTCCTAAATACAAACTTACTATCAACTCTTTCCCTGAGAACAGTTAAATACTGGTCATAAAGTGTGTATTAGATAACAATAGCCAGGTTCCTATCCAAACTTGCCACATCTCAGGTTGATTACTTACATTATTAACCAAAGTATCCTCCATCTTTGCATTATTAGTAGCCACAGTGTTAGGCAGAGAGGAAGAAGGTGTAGTATAGTCTGTTACAGACTCCTGTGGAGTGGTAATAGAAAAAAATACGTTTTAAACTGAATTAAAGAGTCACTTTCTAATAACAGCCTAACAGTTGTAAAGTTATTTTGGAAGAAAGCAGGAGAGGAGAGCAGACCTTAAGATTCAAATCTTAAAGACCGACAGTGGGATAAAACAAACGTGGACCTACCACATTTCAACCACTGCTGGGGTCCTATACATTTAAAAAATATACTGCATAGTACTAGGAGGTTGTCAACAGTGTCAAGTATTTATTTCTTTGGATTTCTAAAAGAACTCTGTGTGGTTCTTATACTCAATCTATAGCTTACTTTCAACTACTGCTTTTCTATTTTCTTCAAAATAAAACATGGATAAATGAATGTCAAGATCTTAGTTGTCACAATTAATTAGGTTTTAGGATAAACTCCTTGTTTATCATCATGAATCTCTTCTTTAAACATGGCAGAGTTAGATCACACAAGCTTTTCACTTCCATGCATTGAGTTGTATGGCAATTAAAAAGAGAAAAATATTCAAGTAATATGAAAGATTCCATCTACCTTTCTTCTCCATGAATACATGTTCTGGAGTGAACACCAAATGGCAGATATAAATTTGCTACTCCCACAAGTGTCAGTCCCCATAAAGTCACTCAGTGTATCTTGCCTTAATGAGTATTTCTAAAGATATGCATCTTTCATTCAATGTAGTCCCTAAATGCAAGTCAACCATTCCTCTGGTGCTCAACCAATGAAACATGATCTGTTCCAACCCTGAAAGAAAACTGGCTATACTGGAGTTACCAAAAGTTTATCTTTTAGTTTATCTTTCCCGACTTCAGAATCTCACTAGTGTGCAAGATAAGGAGGGGTCCACTGTAACTCCATTAACAAAATAAAAAGTAATATAGAGCAATTCTTTCAAAGTCTATAAACACGCTGAAAAGCATTCTAATCTTGGGTAAATATTTTTTCACTTTAAATTACTCAATAGTCCAGTATTAAGTTGCCACAGAAAGATAATTTACTGTAAGGAATTTCTTTAGATCACATATGCACACCATGAAATAAAATCTTCTCTGTAAGAAATAACAACCCTTATAAGCTACAGAATTATATGCCTCAAGAAAAAAAAAAAAAGTATTTTGTTGCTGTTTTCCCCATTCATTTTAGACGTGGTTTGCATCAACTGAACTGGTAATCATTGCACGTTGCTTACCTTCACGTTAGTGCCATATTCTGGGGATGATACTGAGATTATTGTTCCTATTTCAGTAGACATTTCTGAAACTGCTTTGGTTTCCTTTGCTGCCACAGGATCTGTACTTCTGACTGTAGCAGGGCTTGATTTCTCCTGTCCTTCCGGCTCCACCTGTTGGGCATCTTTTACTTTTCTGTTTTTTAATGAACGTTCCTTTCCAATAGGACCAGGTTTATGTTCTTTGTTTTCTACTGGACTCAAATCTGGAAGCTAAATTCAATGTTTATGACAAAAACACATCATGATCAAAGACACTCATTGAAAACTAATCCAATTTTGAAACTTATTTATTCTCCTTAAATGTTAGTGGCTTTCATACAATTATATCTGGAACATGAACTATACCTTCTGGGCTTTGATAGGGCCTGCCCGTGGCTGCTTCTGCCGTTGTTCTTTAGGTTCAGATATTTTGTCAGTAGTTTTTTCCGAAAGCACAGGAACAATTTCATTTTCACCCCCGTTTGAAGCTGGAGCACCAAACTGAATTGTGTCAATTCCAATTTCAACTCCACTTTCTTGACTATTCTTTGTTCCCTAGTAAGAGAACATTTAAAAACTTGCTTCAGATGTGAGAGAGTGGCATGGACATATATACACTACCAAACGTAAAATAGATAGCTAGTGGGAAGCAGCCGCATAGCACAGGGAGATCAGCTCGGTGCTTTGTTACCATCTAGAGGGGTGGGATCGGGAGGGTGGGAGGGAGACGCAAGAGGGAGGAGATATGGGGATATATGTTTATGTGTAGCTGATTCACTTTGTTATACAGCAGAAACTAACACACCATTGAAAAGCAACTATACTCCAATAAAGATATTAAAAAAACCCCCCTCTGGTTCTATAATGATAAAAACTTAAAAAAAAAAAACTTGCTTCAAAGCAGAGTTCAAATTTGACTGAATGATTTATGTAATAGCACATATTTTAAAAGTACAATAGAAGGTTTGAAGAAATCTACATCCAACTGAGATTAACTGACCTTGGTTTATGTTTTAGGAGAACATTCCCTTAACCCTACTGATCTGTATTAGCAAACAACTGATAAATTAAAAACTAGGACAAGACTTAAGTTTTAAAGTCCTGGCTTTAAGTGCCCTGGGTTGAAGGGCAAATCAGAGCCTCAAGTTAAAACAAATGTAAAACATCATTTAAAACAAATGTAAAACAAATACAGAAAGGCACCACCAGCAACAGATAAACAAATGAATTAACGGGGGGTGGGGGGGGGTGGGGAGCAGAAAAAAGATAGGAATTCCAGTGTCACCCACTTCTGCTTTGAAAATAAAATGAATTAATATACATGAAAGTACTTTGATTGGTAATGGCGTGCACACACATCAGAAATTCATTCATCAATTAAACTGCTAATTTACGTTAATACCTTCTTTGTGCTAGGCGCTGATCCAGGCAGACACTACCAATCTAACTTGCATTATAATGGATGAAGAAAATAAACAACTAAAAAGTTAGACAAGGGATATGCAAAAATTAATATATGGTTAAACCACTTAGAAAAAGGCCCTAGGAGGTCATACTGAAACTGAATCTAAACTATAGGATTAGTGGAAGGTGTTTCTGGCAGAGCAAACATCTAGTGTAAAGGTCAGGAATTAAAAAAAAAACCCAAAAAGCTAGTGAGGCTGGAACACAGCAGGTATTAGGAACAGTGGCAGAAGATGGACAAGCAGACGGTTAGATGACATGGGGTTTTGTAAGCCTGAGGGTGTTTATAACAATGTCCCCCAGTGGACATTCAAAACCACAGACAGTACTCAACAGTACACATACTGTGTTTTTTTTCCTATACATACATACTGATGATAAAGTTTAATTTACAAATTAGGCACAGTAAGAGAACATCCAAATTGCCAGCCACACTATTTTTGCACTTTGGGCCACTATTAAGTTACGTAAGGGTTACCCGAACACAAGCACAGCAAAACGACCAACTTGATAACCAAGATGGCTACTAAATGACTAATGGGTGGGTGGGAACACTGGATTTCATGACACTATTATTCAGAAAGGTGTGCACAATTTAAAACTTAAGAACTGTTTATTTCTGGAATTTTCCATTTAATATTTTCAGGCTGTGGCTGACTGCAGGTAACTGAAACCACAAAAACTGTACTTAACCTTTTCATGGAAGAACAAACAAAAAGACAAAACTAGGGACAAAGTTAAACTTCAGGCCTTGGTCTTATAATCAAATCACTATTTCATATCATTTTTGCTACCCCTGAATTAAGTGTGTCAATTACTGTGTAAGGTTATTGTTATATTTATCAGTATGACAATGTCATCAGTAGGAATAAGGCATGTCATTCAGATCTATTTTTAATATCTGAACATTCACTTTCAACTATAGACAAACAGTACTGATATAACTTAGAATAAACATCTCTGTTTTAGTCAATGTTGAAATTTTCTAGTCAGTTCAATATAAATGTACAATTAATTTTAGAAGAGAGAATGGTGCAGTATTTAATAACTGAAAGCTATTGATTTTATGTATAAAACAATAAAGAACTTATAAATAGTTAAATGAATAGGCAAATAGTTAATGGGACTTAGAGAACGTCAGACAATTTTAGGAAGAATATTCTATTCTTTGAAACAAAAAATGTCTATAAAATATACATAAGACAAGGAGAGATGATAAAATCATTCTATCCAGAAAATATAAAGAACATATAGAGGATGAAGAAAAATATGCATGAGAAAAATGAGATACCAACAAAATATCTTGCTGCTCCAAGAGGCTGAAGAAGAATGTAAGCATCCTTTTAGTATTATCAACTTGTAGTAGAATGTCTACGACAAAAATCTTGCGGCTGAGAGATTATGGTCCCTGTACTTTAACGTCAATTTAAAAACCTGGACCAAACATTTTAATAAAATTATTAAACCAGTACACTCATCCAAAACAAAGAAAAGAAACTTTCTACTCCATCCTTCTCATTAGTAATGAAAAATCAACTTTCTGTACAAGAAATGCTCTAATTAATCATAATGTCAAAACAAACAGGCAGAGGAAAAATGATTAAACTGAGCATCTCAGATACAGAATCCAGTGACTCTTGATTCTATTTTTACAAAGAGTTCTCTGTAGAACTTAAAAAAATCAAAACAGATGATGAGGCCTACTCCAGACCTAAGTCAGAAAGCTGAACTGGGGGTAGGGAACAGCAGGAAGACTTCCCTGAAAAGAAAAAAGAAGGAAAAAAAAAAAATCTCTTAACTGTATCTTCCTTGACATTTCTCTGCTCCCCTTTTACGGCAAAACTATTCTAGGTTCTCTACACAGTCGGCCTTCTCTCAGCATCCATGGGCTCCACCACCCTTGGATTAAAAAAAACAAAAAAACACCCAAGAAAGTTCCAAAAAGTGAAACTTGAATTTGCTGCACACCGGCAACTATTTACATAGCATTTACATTGTATTAGGTATTATAAGTAATCTAGAGATAAATATATGCAAATACCGTGCCATTTTATACAAGAGACTTGCGCATCCTTGGACTCTGGTATCCATGGGGGATCTTAGAACCAATCCCACTGCGATACTGAGGGACGACTGTACTCATCTTTTCTCCCATTTTCTCTTAAATTCACACTAACCAGGCTTTTGCACCGAGTGCTCTACCAACATTGTTTTTGTCAAAGTCACCAGTGACCTCCACATTGTTAATGCCAACTGTCAATTCGCAGGGTCTGTCTTACTTGACCTTCCAGCAGCATTTGACACACTTGATGTATCCCTCTTTAAACTCATCTTTCACTTGGATTCCAGGACACTTTTCTCATCACTTAGCTTCTCCATCTCCCACAACTCCCTGAGTTAGGACTCGGTTTTTGATTCTCTTCTCTTTTTCTAACTACTTTTATACCTCATTCTCCCTTCGTGACCTCAACCAACCTCATCACTTAAGCACCATCTAATGACTTACAGATTTATGTAGTCAAACTAGACTATCTTCTCTGAACTACAAATTCTTATATTCAACTACCTACTTGACATTTCCACTTAGATGTGTAATAAACATCTTAAATCTAACAAGTTCAAAACTGAATTCCCTCATCTTCCCCAATGATGATTCATTTTACAGCTTCCCAATCTCAACTGATGGGAACTCTATCCCTTTTGCTGCTCAAGTCAAAAGCTTTGGAGATAACTGACTCCTTTTTCTCACATATCACATTTAATTCATCAGTAAATTTATGAGCTCTATCTTCAAATACCCAGAAACCAACCATTTCTCATCACTTTTAATGTCACTTTCCTGGTTTAAGCTATCATCATTTGATTATTGCAACGGCATCTTACCATCTATTCTTCGCTCCCACAGACTGTTCTTAACAGACTACTTAGAATAGTCTTCTAAAAAGTCAGATCCTGTCACTCTTTTTCTCAAAACTACCTACTGTCTTCCTACCATGCCTGAAGTCCCTACCAGATCCTCCACCTATTATCTTTCCAACCTCATCTGTTCTCTTTTCATCCCTTACTTCAATCCAGCCATATGGACCTCTTCAAACACACCAGGCATGCTCCTGTGTTAGGGTTTTGTATTTACTATTCACTGAACCAAGGGTTTTGTATTTACTATTCACTGAACCAGGAATTCACTTTTCCTTAGACAACTGAATAGCATGCTCTCTTACCTCCTTCAAGTCTTTAATTCAAATGTCACCTAAGTAGCCTTTTCTGGCCACCCTATTTTAAGCTGTCTCCACACCCCTTGGGAAATTCCTTATACACCTTCCTTGCTTTTGCTTTTCTCCTCAGCACTGATCACCACTTAACATTCTATGTGTTATTTATTGTTGGTTCTCCCCAACTACAATGGAAGCCCCATGAGCGCGGGGCTTTTATTCTGTTTTCACAGCACCACCCACTTTTTCTAAGGCCACAGGTTAGGACAGTGCCTGATACATCACAAGTGCTCAATAAATGTTTGTTCAATGAATGAAGAATTGCTGGCCTAAATAGCCAATTACCAATACTGTGTGTTTGAGAAATTATGTTAGAACAACCTCCCGGAAACTCTGCTTCTAAGTAACTATACTGCATATCATTAAACATGCATATTATGCATATTTATTCAAACATGCATATCATTAAAAACACAAAACAGTCCAGAAAATAGTAATTGCACTTACACTCTCTGTGTCACAAAGCTAGAAGTTTTAAAATGTTAACCTTAACATGTCTAAAGGTGAGAAGCAGCTTGTAACTGTTGAGATTCAGTAGCATTAACATCACTTGAGAACTTATTAGAAATGTACTCAGGCCTTAGCCCAGACCTAATGAATCAGAAACTCTGGGCATGGGTCCCAGCAATCTACTTTAATAAGCTCTCCAGGTGATTCTGATGCATGCCAAAGTTTGAGAAACTGTTTTAAGGAAACTCTGCCACACTAACCCCACAAAAGCCATTATTAAGTCTGTTCCTACCTCTGATGAAGTAGCTGATCCAAATGATGTTAGGGGCTTATTCCATGCACTGACTGAAGGTGGCTGTGGTGGACTAATGGGACCTACTGAGAAGGAGAAGCCACAGGAAATATGACCATTAAAATTTAGAGGCTAATAATCTTTAACCCATTTAACCCTTTCTTTTAATGGTAGCTAGATAATAAAACAATGACTTTTCACATGGTATATAATACTTAAAGAGATTCTTGCATACCAAAATAAATATAATCTCCTCCAAAACATTGTACTATTGTTTTATCAACACAAAGTTGTGTCCATAAAATATGGCTGTTAAAAATATAACACACTTGTCTTAGAAACAAAGGTTTTAAGAAAGAAGCTAAGAAAAGATTACTGTTACTGCTTCCTACTGAGAAAAAAGAAATGGCTAGGAAAAAACATACTGAGTATATAAATAAAATTGAAAACAAACCCCCAATTCCCATGCCATTTCCACCCCTCACTTCTTGTTGCACACTTACATTTCTTAGAGATGTCATTCAACACAGCTGGTGGGGCCACCTTGTTATCCCATAATTCAGTTGTAAGAGTGCCATGTGACTGTGGGGTCTGGATGGGCTTTCCTGTGGCTACGTAATCTGCGCCATTAGGTGTCTGAGCTGAAGGTAGTCTAATTGAAGGAGGGGGCTGTTTTGAAGACTGTGTTGTAGTCTGTAGTGGACTCTGGACTGGTTTGTGAGTCTGTCCCTGAGTCTGGGCTGGGGCAGTAGGGGCTGGGACTGAGACTTGGACTAGGGCAGGGGTTGGGGCTGGGGCTGGGGCTGGGGCTGGGGTTGGGATTGAGGCAGGGACAGTCGGGGCTGAGGTGGGGGCAGCTGGGGCTGAGGCGGCTGGAGGTGCAGCTGAAGCTGGTGACAGAGCTGAAGCAAGGATGGGAATTGAGGCTGAGGCAAGGATGGGGACAGAGGCTGGGGTGGAAGCGGAGGCAAGGATTGGGGTTGGAGCTGGAGCTGCAGAAGAGGCTGTGGCTGTAGTTGAGGTGGAGGCTGGAACTGGAGCTGAGGCTGAGGCTAAGGTTGGGAGTGGAGCTGAGGTGGAGGTAAAGACTGGGACTGCAGCTGGGGCTGGAACTGGAGCCGAGGGCGATGCTAGAACTGGGGCTGGGGTTGAGGCTGGAACTGGAGCTGAGGTTGTGGCTGGACCTGGAGCTGAGGTTGAACCTGGACCTGGAGCTGAGGCTAGAGCTAAAGCTGGAAGCTGTGCTTGCTGGGTTCCCGTAGCCTGTTTTTTGGCAAATCTTGGTGGGAGCTTAGAAGTCTGACTTCTTCCTTTTTCATTTGCATTCTTTTTATTCCAGACCTTAAAAAATTTGCAGGAATCATTTGTGTCAGTAACACAGCTGAAAGTAATAGTTCACACAGACATTCCAACAAAGCTATCTACTGCTGATTTAGCTCCTTTACTTTACAAAATAGCTACTTGATAGAATAAAAACATCCAGGTTGCCAATGAGATTTTAAATTACAAGATGCTATAGGGGAGGGCTTCCCTGGTGGCACAGTGGTTGAGAATCTGCCTGCCAATGCAGGGGACACGGGTTCGAGCCCTGGTCTGGGAAGATCCCACGTGCCGCGGAGCAACTGGGCCTGTGAGCCACAACTACTGAGCCTGCGCGTCTGGAGCCTGTGCTCTGCAACAAGAGAGGCCGCGATGGTGAGAGGCCCGCGCACCACGATGAAGAGTGGCCCCCACTTGCCGCAACTAGAGAAAGCCCTCGCACAGAAATGAAGACCCAACACACAGCCATAAATAAATAAATAAATAAATAAATTAAAAAAAAAAAAAAAAGAGGAGCTAAATAATAATTTAGATACAACATACTTTAAAAAAAAAAAGATGCTATAGGGGAAAAAAGACAAATATGTATTAGATATTCTTGATATACAGGTCCACAATCTCTTTTCCACTATTCTGAAATTAAAGAAATTAAGTAAATTCGCACTAAATTCATTTGGCAGCAAAATCTGACCCCACCTGACAAAAAATTACTTACTTAACTCATGTTTGCCACAGAAGCATTAATTCTGGGAGTGTTGCTGGGTATTATGCTATATAAAATATGCACTAATGTATCTTCCTAAACAATAATAACAAATAAATGACTTCTGAAAATATCTAGTCCCAAGGATTATATTCAATTAAACTCAATGTTACCATCCACATAGGATTTTTACAGTGTTTCCTGCTTTTAAGCCCTCTCATCTGTTAGGGCTCTTTATTGCTATGACCCATGTGCTCTATTTATTTTTATCCTGTGTCAGCATTCAGTAAAATGGGTGTTTCGGTTGATTTAAAGGAAATAACTTATTGTGATTCATACTATTTAAATGAACTAATTTAGATTACAACAGAAACTTGTATAGGTCAAGAATCTGCAAGTTATTAGAGATAATGGCAGTTGTATTCATTAAATTTCCAAGATGATTTAAAATTAACCCTAACTCTGCAATGTAGTAAGATGGGGCAAATAAGATATATTTTGAAATAAAGTAAAAATGGTTTTCTCTAAGGCAAACAGTGAGCTAGTGATTACATTCTACTTAAAATTTACCTCATTCTGGTTAAAAACAGTTTAAAGTTGTGAAAAATCAGGTCATTCTCAACACTTGAATAATAAATGCAGCCCTGACCTTATAGGTGGATAGAAACCTTGACCATTTCCTAATATATTCTGGGCAACAATCTAAATAACGAGCAACAAATTGAAACGCTAAACCTGTATGATTTGTTCTTCCTTCTTTCGGCGTTCTTCATCCTGTAAACGTTTCTGTTGTTTTTTGGATACAACTTCAGTAAAACCATCATCATTCAAATTTGACTGGGGGTCTTCAACCACTGTTACTTCAGGATGGTCATCAATTATAACAACACCTACAGATATACAAAAAGATTTAAAATGATATATTTTTTTCAATTGAAAAGATAAATAGAAATGTTTAGTCCAGTAGTGATTAAAAAATAAAAGACATGGCAAAGATCTAGTTCTTATAACTCATAGTATATAACCCATTTCCCATAAAATGGCCATTTAGCAGCAAAATTTGCAAAGATTTCATAGATATATGACAAGATTTTGTAAACAAGGTTAAAAATAAAAGTCCTGAGACTATCTACTTTGAATGATATATTATACATCTTTTTTTCTTAAGCAATGTAGTGGTAATGCCTTGTTTTTTAAAAGAAAAATCAAAATTGTCTTATCGTAGTCAAATCACTTAACCTCTACCTCTCCCAGCCTCAAGATGTGTGCTGTGCTGTAAAGATCTACGTAGTACTTACGTAGTACTTTATCTCATTTGCATCTAACCACTCTAAGAGGTTACAAAGGATGTAATAAGCTCTGAGAGGCTGATGTGCTAACAATGCGGTGTTGAACAACTAAGCTGGTCTTATGGTTCTTAACGCCTCTAGTTTACGTAGACTATTGTCTATAATGTGGAGCTGTTAAAAACATGAAATACATGTTAAAGTTCCATACGAATGTAAAGTGGCATAGATGTACATACATCATAATAACCCAGTGGAAGAATAATTCAAGATATACTTTCAACTCATTGTCTAACTAACAATTATTCCGGCTATCTTGTTAAATTATTCTATATTCCAGTGAGTATAAGAATTTTAGATCCATTAACTAATACTCAGAAGAAAAATAAAAATAATCCAGGTGATGTGATTTTGGGTTGTAGGTATAATGTTTGCACAATAAATATAAGAAAAGGGTGAGGCAATTCAAATAAATTATTTTAATTTTGCAAATATAAATATATAATATGTTCTGATCGGGAAACACATAATAAAAATAGATATTTGCTTGGGAATTATACATATACATTTCAGAATGGTGATAACTTGCGGGGGCTGGCAAGAGAATATGACCATGGAGTGGACCATAGGGAATCTACTGGAAAACAGTTCTTTTTAAATAGCTAAAAATTTGCATTTATAGAAACACTGACAAGGAAGCAAAAAATAAATACTAAGACTGGCTTTCACTCTTTATAAACCTATTACTGTTATTGTTTTTCTAATAAAAATTTAATTTCAAAGGAAAAAACCAATTGATTCTGATTTATCTATGACACTTCTACTTGTGTTCTAAATCCTTTAAGAAATTAACTGTGTATAACACAACACTGTAAAGCAATTATACTCCAATAAAGATGTCAAAAGAAAAAAAAAAGAAATCAACTGTGTAAAATGGAGCATATGCTCATCTCAATGCAAGGTTTTAGTCCAACATTTCTAAGGATGTCATGCACTCCAGTATTTCAGACTTGTGAAGAGACCTCTTCATAATTCTAAATTCGTCTCGGTTTTTCACTTAAACTAAAAAGTGTGTGTGTTTAAAGCTCATCTTCATAGTCATGCCATCACTCATTATTTAAATTTTCTTGCCTAAGAGCTTCGTTAGAAACCTTTTGAATAGTTCACTCAATTACATGAAGCATTTAAGGACATGTGAACAATACTTTGTTCTCAACACCCTGTTCTTGCCTGGTGCTTTGTAACATTTTGGGCTAACGGGACATTATTAGGAAGACCATTTTAAGGAAATTATAGAACATTTTTAGGAAAAGAACCTAAAGATGACTCTTAAAATTAACTTCAACAAGTTAAAACTAATAGCTCAATTTCCATTATCAATTCAGAAATAATTGACTTCTTACCTTTTTATATTGTCTTAATCCAATAATATAATACTTTGCAAAATTTCTACTCCAGAAGTTGTTTGGAAAAAGAGAAACTAGTAAACAAATATTTGAGAAATCTGCCATGTTTTGTGGACTTTTGTAATCTTCACTTGTCATTTTCCAAATGTGGTGTTTAGATGGATGTTAATCTCTTCTCATGGACCACAGTAAGATTAGCATCCAAGCTTCCTATGGATTCACTTTAATCACTTTCTCTAAATCAGAACTTTCCAACTTTAGCAGTATTAACATTTTGAGCTAGCTGTCCTGTGCACTGTAGGATGTTTAGCAGCATTCCTGGCCTATACCCACTAAGATGTCAGCAGCATCCAGCCACCAGTTTTGACACCAAAAACATCTCCAGAGATTGCCAAATGCAGAACCATCCCTGTTAAGAACCACAGTTCTAAAAATTCTTAAAATGCGCAATTAAGATAAGTTTATTTCTTTCCCACGTGAATCCTAAAATGGTAGTCTAGAATTAGCTCTCAAAAGTTTGCGTGCATCGGAATCACCTGGAGAACTGGTTAAAACACAGATTGCTTCACACTCCAAGAGTTTCTGATCCAGCAGGTCTGGGGTAGGGCCCAAGATTCTGTATTTCTCACAAATTTCCAGGTGATGTTGATGGTCTGAGGACCATGCTTTGAGAACCGCTGGTCTAGAAATAATAATGCCAAAGTCCTGGGCCCAAATCAAATTTAGTATGTATAAATAAGTATTAACTAGATGAAAGAAAACTCTCATCTACATCTCGAATACTGGAATAACAACAGTACCTAACCAAAGTTTCCCATTACTACTATCTGGTCTTAACTTAGTAAATCTCTCAATCTTATTCAGTATTTCCAGCTTAAGTCTCATCTGAATGAATGACAAATAGCACATTTTTACATGTATCAATATAAGTGTCTACTCATAGAGATTCCTTATTAACTTCTTCATCAAATATTTCCTTCTTGCTGTGTTATCCTTCATATTTGATATCCTATCACTCCATGGCTTTCTGAAAGCATTTATCCATAGCCACACTACCTCCCATCCTATTATTTATTCTCTATTTATCGTATCTTAGATGTCAATTTTATCAAGGTCATAACTCACTGAGGTTAACATTTCTTTCCTTTCAGACACAGAATATGTACAGATATAACTAAGCATCTTCACATTTGGTTTTCCGTGCTTCCCCACACCTGTTTAGCAAGGTAGGGTGGTTAATTTCCTCCTTTTTTTTTTTTAAAGAAGAACAGTGAAACTCTGTGGATTATCTTTAACAAGAATTTTATCAAGCACTCAAGCCTATGCTAAAAGCTGGTGTTATTTCAGTTAAAGGTATATCAGTTGGTGATTCATAACCAGTCTCTATCTCTACCTTGAAGTCCAACTCTTTCTTGTTTGATGACTTCTTTATTTACAGTATCTATTTAAATGTAACAAATAAACAGATAGATATATAAAAGGGACCTGAGACGCACTTGCATAGTTGTTGAGATCAAACTGTGATAGTGCATCCACTTTCTCTTTGGGTTTTTTAGGGCCTGGTTTGGGCTCTTCTCTTTTTTTCCCAGTAGAATCTTTGGAGTTCTTTTGTCCTGTACCATTAGGTGCTCCTTCCTGGTGGTGTGCAGAGCTGCCATTGACAGGATCAGCACCAGCTGTGCCTGCTGACTGGTCATCAAATGGCCTACAAAATAATAATTTGAGATTTTATTACTACCTCTACATATCCGAACAAAAGAAAAATGCTCTTAGTGGCAGTTTCTAAAGTTCAATCTAAGAAGAAATAACAGTGGGATAGAAGACCCTAACTCTAAAACCAACAAGCTTTAGTGACTTTTGTTGGGTACAACTTCACTAAGACGGAGCTTCCCAGTAAAGGAAATAAGACAAGCTCCTTAGGATTCTTTCCAGCAATTAAATTCTAGAATTCTAATTATCCTCTGAAGGTTCTTATCGTGTCTATTCTTTCTGTGTCTATCATGTTATAAATGAGCTATCAACATTGTTTATAGCAGAAAATTTCTGTGATCCAAGCTAGTCCAAAGTATTCACTAGTGGATCTTCTCCACAAGAGGGCAGCATATGAAAAATTTTTTTTTAAAGAATTCTATGCTTACACTACAAGTATGTTTTTCTTTAAAAAAGTTCAATCAGATTTATATACATGTAAACATTTTAAAAACCAGTTTTAATATGGAAACGATTCACTTCACAAAACCAAAGGTATTTCTACAGGGTTTTTTTTACCTAACAGATTCTTTTCTTGGGTTCATTTTACAAAAACTTCATGAAAATACACCATGAAAAATGGCCTTACCAATTCATTTTCAGCTCAGTCTATAGTATTACTCACGATAAAAGCTTAGAAAGAGCCTGACAAAAAGCATGACCTCAAACAGGTGAAGAATGAATTCATTTCTTCTAAATGGGACTCTTGCAAAACATTCATTTCACTACAGCCAGTAACTGCTATTTCTGCAGGTTCAAAGTTGTTACCATCTACATAGCACAAAAGTCTTGCTAAGTAGTTGAGATCTACAGTGCACACAAATCAGATCAATTTTTCCCTTGAGTATTATTACTTGAAATTCTAATAGTTTGGTTACAGTCAACAACTATTGATACGTTGTTATTGTAACTTATGTTATCCTATTCTTTTGACTTTTAAAGGGAGGTTTAAATTCTGTGTTAAGCAGGTACTCAAACACAACTGGTAGTATTATTTCCCTGGAACTTTTTCTAAATTATCAGAAAGCAAAAATATTTTCGCTGACTGGTATAGTAACCTGAAATGCTGAAATGCTAAGTGTAAGTAACTAACCAATGCAGATTAAGATACCTTTGCTTGAATAAATTTCCTACCAGCTCAGGCTGCAAATCTGGGAATTGGTTTAAAAAAAAAAAACAACGGGCAGGTCATTAATAGTTGCTTACTATATACCAGGTGTTACATTAAGTGTTTCACAAATATCATGTCACTAAATCTTCACACATTTTTATAAGTACTATTACTTTCTCCCCCTTTTACTGGTGATGAAGCAGAGTTTATACCACTAGTAAATACCAGAGCCTAGATTTAAAACTAGGAATAACGCTACTTTATAATGTTTCCTAATACTAAAAATAATAATAATAATTTATTATAACCAACATTTTAATATTTAAAAAAACAGACCAAGTTTAGCATAGTTGAGAAAAATTCTTTTAAAAACACCACCAATGACATGGTATGTATGTTACTGGTGGCCTTGGTGGTTGGGCAGGACTTTGCTTTCTAGGCCTCTCTCTAAGCTGGATCATTTATTGTAGGTTTGCAACTTGAGTGAGGAATATTATTTATCCTTAAGTTTCAACATTCACTCTCTAGAAACCAGTACAGAGTGACTGTGTATGGTTACAACATGTTAAATCCCAGAGGACACCTGTGAGCACCAGTTTTCCAAAGAGAAACCAAGAAAGAAAGGCAGGCTGCTCATCGTCAGTAAGATGATTTACCAAATGGAAGACACTGTATAGGTCCTGCCCTAGGTGTGTAGATTTCCCCAAACCTACAAATTCCTAACAGGACTCTTTTGGGAAATGTAACGTAACAACAGGCAAAGACTTCTGAGACACACTAACCTCTTTCTCAAGCACCCTTACACTTTTAGAATAGAAAAAAAATTCTAGGAGAAGAATGTCTTGGTCCTCTATAGACTAGCTCCTTTGCACAGTTCAACCAAGAAGTATACTTTTAGCTTCTCTAAAGGTGCAAAAGTAGGGAATTCCCTAGTGGTCCAGTGGTTAGGACTCTGTGCTTTCACTGCCGAGGGCCCAGGTTCAATTCCTGGTCAGGGAACTAAGATCCCACAAGCCGCATGGCGGCCAAAAAAAAAAAAGAGAAGGTGCAAAAGTAATTCTATCTAACACAAAATACTCACCCTCGTTTTCCACTTTTTGATGGTGGGCCACTTCTCCGTTCATTCCTAGGACCTGAGAAATTCCTTCCGGATTTGGGTGGACCATTGTTGCCACGCCGATTCTGGCGATCTATGCCAGGTCTCTGACTAGAAAAACTTCTCTTTGATATTTCCCTTTTTGGAGGTAAAACATTCTCTCCAGCCTTTACAACCACTTGTGCATTCAAATCAGCATTTTTTTTTTCATCCCTTTCGCGCCTCTCATTGAAATCACTGCTTTCAGAAGCTGTTTCCCATTCTTCATTTGCCTGATCTGAAGAGTTCTGATTAGATAAGTCTGGTGTCTTATTCCCAGAAATATCCCCAGCAGTATTAACTGGTTCTTGAACCACATTACTAACTGTGCCATTTGTGGGCACTGCCACCTCATTGGTTTTTGAAGCAGCCTCCCTCTCTCTTAGCCGTCTAAATCGGGGAGGTTTATCTTGCCTCGGTGGTCGGGTAGGACGCTGCCTTCGGGGCCTCTCTCTAGCTGGGTCAAATTTTCTCTCAAATTTCGGAGGCCGTTTATCTGCTGGCATAGGAATAAACTGCTCATGTCTTCTTGGTGGCTCTCCATCATCTGGTTTAGGAGCTTCTGCCTGCCTTGGGTTCCACTGATTGTCCCGATAAGCAGGTCTTCGTAAAGTGGAAGGGCGTGACGGGCGACCTCCAGGATCCCTTCCACCACGTCTGAATGTTCCCCCTCTGCCTCGCCTTGTAGGCTCTCCTTTAGGAAGGAAGCCTGGTTTAGATTTATCATCATCCCTTACAAAAGGTTTTTCTAGAGGTCTACTATCTATTTGGACATGATTTTCAGGCTTGAAAGAAGATGGAGGCTTTATAGGTTTTTTGTTTTCAGACCGTTCCTCTCTTTTGGGAAGTTTACCTTTGCTTAAACTATCCTTGTCACTTGCACTTTCATGAATTTCACTGTCTGTGTCAGTCTCTGAACCTCGCTGTCTTCTTCTTTTGGGAACTACTTCAAAATCAGAGCTCTCACTTCGTGTTTCACTTTCTTCTCGTTGTCTGAGGGGTCCTGGGGGCACATGCTCTGCTCGTGGCTTATTGTCTCTATACTGAGGATAGTCTCGAGTGTGCCCTCTACCACCCCGGCCACGCCCTCCATAAGAGCCTCTATAGCTTCGCCCTCTGGAGTAATATTCACCTCGGCCTCGACCTCTGTATCCTTGATCTGGAAACCAATCTCTATCTCTAGCTTCTTTCCAATAGGTCCTAGGGGGTAAAGTTGATTCTTTCTTAGCTGTTGGTCTTAAATCTGGTCGAGACCTCTCTGTAACAAGGTCTTTGCTGATGATTTTCTCAGGTTGCTTTTCTTCCTTGACTGTTGGTACTGTGACAGTTTGCTGGTTTACAGTTTTAGCTGCAGGCTCTACCTCCACACTACTTACAGGTTCCAAAGGCTTCTCGGTATCTTGAGGTGGCTTTTGCACCAAAGTTGATGGTGAAGTTTCTACTGAAGGAAATTTCTCTGGTTCTGGTTGAGGTGGCAGTGGAACCGACTGTGGCTGAAGTGGTGCCACAGGTGGTGGGGGTGGAGGAAGAGGTTCTTTCCTCTCTATCTTTTCAGGTTTTGCCATTTTTTCAGTGACCTTTTCTCCCTTTTCTCCTTCTTTCTCCTTCCTTTGCTCTCGTTCTTCTTTCATATCTCTAAGTATAGGTTTTTTAATAGGACCTGATCTTCTCACAGGCCTATCATTACCTTCTTCTCTTCTGCTGGAGCTAGGCCTTGGGCCCCAACGAGTTTCCGATTTAGATTTATACAGTTTTTCAGGTTTTGGTCCTTCAGAAGATCGTATAAAGCCCTCTTTTTTTGGTTTTTCCTCTGGTCTTTCTGCTGGTTCTTTTGAATCAATGCATCTGCTAGTTACTTTAGGAATGCTTGCAGATGGCTCATTTCTCTGCTCCTCTGATTTTTGAGTATGGTTAGATCCATGGGAAACACTTCTTTTCCGGGCAGGCTGACTTTCTCCAGCTGAAATTCGGTCTTCTTGAGTAGATACAGTCTTTTGATCAGGTACATCAAAACAAGCAGGCTGATTATTTGTGTCAGTATGATGAGGTCTAATGTCTTCCACTGATCTGCTTAAAAACTTCTGTACTTCTGTCTCACTTGATTCTCTGACAAAGTCTGTTTTTGGATGAGCCTCTAACTGACTATGTTCTACTGGATAAGCAGCAGTTATTTGTTCCTGATCCAATGGGGCTTCAGGCCTATGATAAGGAGAATTCAAAGAAATAACAGCCATCAAGGCAAAAATCTTTCTCACAGGTACATGTACAGCAAAATAACCCCTCTAATTTAAAAAGAAAAAAATGGATCCTACTCATAAAGAGCTTTATGTCTCCATAAAAAGTTTAGTGCAACATTATTCATAACAGCCAACAGAAACAACCTAAGTGCCTACCGACAGATGAATGGCTTAAGAAAATGTGGTCAATGCATACAACAGAATGTTGTTTAGTATTAAAAAAAGAACGAAAATCCTGCCATATGCTATATCATGGATGAGGACATTACACTAAGTGAAATAAACCAGTCACAGAAGGACAAATGCTGCATGATCCCGCTTATATATACTATATAATGTAATCAAACTCATCCACACAGAAGGTGTGATTGCCAGGGACTAGGAGGAAGGCGGAAATGAGTATGATTAAATGGGTAAAAAATTTCAGTTGTGCAAGATTAAAAAGTTGTAGAGATCTGTTGTGCATTATGCTTATACTACACACTTAAAATTTTGATAGGAGGGTAGATATGTTATGTTTCCACCCCCACAATTAAAAACAAATGAAGCTCATTCCTTAAGAGGAAGTTTAGAACATGCTGATGTGAACTTTTAATCCACTGAAACTAGTAATTTCCACTTATAACGAGAGTACACTAGAGTAGTTCCATCTTTCCCACTGAATCAGAATTTTTAAAACACCATAACATATACTCCTTAAAAGGGCAGAAGTTCTAACTTCATGGTTATAAACTGTTAGAGATCACCAATTGTCTGATACTTCAAAGTAACTCTGTTAATTAGTGTTTGTCCTTAACTCAGCCTTAGAATTAAATGTCTACCATATTTCTCGTTAGTGGAAGAACTACATCCACACTTTAGCCACATTACATGTCAAGTACCTAATCAACAGCAGAATCTTGCCAATTTTAACATCTACCGCTAAATTTCAGCATTTAACTAAGTGTACAGAGCTACGTCACAAAATGCCCTAATCAATACAGAAATGCCAGAAAAAGGAAAATACGTCCTAGAATGAAATAAGGCATACTAAATGGGAGAAAATCAGATCGGTGGCTCAGTCCTAAATCAGAAAGATCTTCAGAGAGACTACACAGTTTCCGTTTCCCCACGATATTCTATTGGTCTACTAATAATTTTAATAATTACCTTACATCCTCAGGTTCTTCTGTTGCCTTGGGAGTGGTGGCCTGCTGAGGCTCAGTATGAGGATAGGGATCTGACCCCCACATCATACGAGGCTCAGAGAGGGAAATTGCATGATCTCTTGCAGAGCGAGCTATATGCTCAAATGACTCAGAGCTGCTCGGTGACCCTTCCATCTGGTCTCTTCTCATTAATGGCTTAGGAGGAATCATTCCTATACAAAAGATCAGAAAAAGATTGGGGGTGGGGGTAGGAGAACGAAGGAAACAAAATCATTACAGACGTAGAATCTACGTTATTACTTAATTACTATTTGGACATTCTATATTTAAACCAAAGAAATACTTTTGGCAAGTAAAACTGATTAATTCAAAAAAATAATCAGTGAAAATTATATTGAGTTTTTCTGTGAATGAGATTTTTATTGTTGCTGTTAAATAGATTTAAAAATTGAGGAAGCAAAGCAAGCAAAACCATTAAGAACAGCCTATTTTACTTTAAAGGAAAGAAAAGATAATGCCTATAAAAATCAGATAGCAGGGCTTCCCCGGTGGCGTAGTGGTTAAGAATCCGCCTGCCAATGCAGGAGACATGGGTTCGAGCCCTGGTCTGGGGAGATCCCACATGCCGCGGAGCAAGTAAGCCCGTGCGCCACAACTACTGAAGCCCACATGCCTAGAGCCCGTGCCCCGCAACAAGAGAAGCCACTGCGATGAGAAGCCCGCGCACCACAACGAAGAGTAGCCCCCGCTCTCCGCAACTAGAGAAAGCCCACGTGCAGCAACAAAGACCCAACGCAACCAAAAAGAAATAAATTTATAAAATAAAAAAAAAAAATCAGATAACAAGCACCATGACTCTACATATGTTAAACATTATGAGAATTACACCAAATGATAAATTTTCAGAAAAACATTTTCTATAGAAAATCCCATTAATCTAGTTTAGTTGATCAATATGCTATAAATTATGCCTCTTAAATTTAAAATTTTCAGTGTAAATTTTAAAATACAGATGTGATTCTTGATCATATTTTTGTCACCTCTAAATTTTCCTCTACACTGTCTTGGTACTGGATTATCTGGATTTATTCTGATAAAGACTGCTATTTTATTTGTTTTTAGCTAACCTATTAGGAAATCCAAGTGTTAGGCTGGCAAATGATAGAGAAAATTTAAAAGCTGTAATATATAATATATGGACAAAATTCAAATGCTGAAACACCTGAAGGAATAAAAACAATGTAGTGAATAACAGATATAACTAAGATAGTAATTTTCCATCTGAAAATTTTAAAATAGTATTTGCAAGAGAGAAAATATATTTTCTCTTTGGTCTTACCACACTGTTGGTACAGTATCTGGCATTTAACTACTCTATGCTGAGAGAAGACACATAATTTTATGACTAAAAAGTCCTATTTAAGTTCTTACTAGATTATAACTCTCAAAGGAATTAAGACTAAAAACGTGGGGAAAATGAAAAACTTTGAACTTGCAAAACTGCAAGTGAGCCATGAGACAATGCCAACTTAGACTTACCAGGATGAATGGGTGGAATATCCATAGCAGGTCTACCTGATATCATTCGCGGATCCATGTATGACTGCATCATGAGCCACCTTGGATCAAAACCCATAGAAGCCAAATGCTGAGGGTGAGGCTGCATGGGCTGGTAAAGAGGTCTGTGTGGTGGTGGAGGGACAGCACCACTGGATGGCTGTGAGGGAACCGTTTGTGGAAGTACACCTTGCTGCTGCTGCTGCTGCCACTGCTGCTGTTTCATCTGTTCCTAAAAAAAAAGCAGGACCCCACATCTGAGACTTTAGCTCCATGCGATAAATTAATATAATCAATCAGAAAATAGGCTTTGTGAAACCTTGCCGGAAAAGAACTCCAAACACATTTGACAGTGAGAGGTGGCAAGACAAAAGAACAAAGAATGAGTTATGACATTTTGCCTTACACTTGACTTAAGCAACTAATCACTCATTAATTATACTGCAGAAACCACTTCCTAGAAAGGAAGATGGTTTCTATAAATGAGGCAGAGGGAAAAAAGGAATGACATAGACGTTTCACAGTAAAGCCCTTATCAACAAACTTTTACTAATTTAAAAGGGGGAAATTTTTCCGGGAAAATTTGTATGCTTTGTGTATTTCGAGTTTTATGTCAAATTATTTCTTATACTACTGAACAATAAACCTTTTTAATCACACATACAAGATACAATGTTTTTATTGTTACCTGCTGCCGCTGGAATCGTGGTGGTAAAGACTTCTGAAACTGTTTAAAATAGCCAGATAATATAGCAGGCCGAGGCTGAGACCCTGATTCTGGTTCTGTTTCATGTGCTGCTTGTGTGGTCTCCTTTTCACTGCGATTGCTATCTTGTCTACTGAAAACTGGGTCATCCTCTGCCCAAAGAAAAGGTGAAAGGTAATTATACTCATCAACGACACTTGACAAATACATGTTGTTTGTACTGGAGTGAAATAATTAGATTGATATATTTAAAAAGTTAACGAGGAAGAAAGCATCCTTACTCTAAAACACTTTTGTATTTTAATATTGGTAACCATCAATGAGGTAACATTAGATTAACAAAACCCTAGACTTTCTCAAAGCTGGATTCTTAAGACAGAAATCACATGCTCAAATGCTTTACCATACAAATGTCTGTATTTGATATTTTGTGATAATAAACCATTTCAAATACTACCTATTTTGCACTGTTTCACTAAATATTAACACTACTGTCAACATTCACTTGGGGTTCTCTAGGACTTAGGTGAAAACACAAATGGCCTATAAATACTTAAAATAGAACATACTGGTTTACTTAAAAATTTTTTTGATCAGGGGGTGTTATCTATAAAGAAAACTAATGAATCTAAGTCTGATGACAACAGAGTGATCACCAGCTATCTTCAAATATATAAATCATTATTCTGTGATATACTTGAAGATAGCTGGTGATCACTCTGTTGTCATCAGAGTTTAAAATCATTATTTTATGTAAAGGGTATCAATTATGGTACATGAGAAGAACCATACACATCCCCCCACACAAAAAAAGTTCTCATCCCAAAGAAAACCAGAGCCATATACATTCTAGAGAATGCCATTTGTCACAACTACAAAGCCATGTATATTATAAATTCTTTTCTCAGAGAATTAGGGGTGGATTTTAATGGGAAAGCTAATGTAATGCCAATGGTAAAACGATGCAGTAAAGAATCACAAATCACATTTTGTCTGTATTACATTCAATATTAAAAATGTTAAAGAAAATAAAATATTAGAGGGGAAAGAGAGCCAAGTAGGTGCAACATTTAAAAATGAAAATGGGTACATCTCATTGATAAACCCAGCTAAAATTAAACTGCCATCAGAGGACATATAAAATGTGAATGAAAATAAAAGTGTCACTGAATAACGATTATTAAAAACAAAACCATAATTAATTATGTATATATAGTGGCTGCTGATGGTTAAATTAATTAATCAGGGTCAATACATGTATTCACTGGCAGAACTAGGACTAAAATGAATTTCCTTATTTCTAATCCATGGTCCTTTCTCATTAACTGTGAATGAGATTCCCTAAGGTTGCTCTCTTTCAGAATTCATCAATTTTAAAGTATACAAATGTTTTTCATTTGTGTGGTGAGAAATTTTACTTTACCTTTTTTGAGTGTTTTGAGCAAAGTGCTTAAGATACATAATAAAAGCCCGTTATCAATATCAATTTATCTCCAGACTGCTTAATATAAAAATTTGTGAAATCTGGTAACTAAACAAATAATCCACATGGGCTGTATCTTTTTTTTTAAAAAAATTGAGATAAAACACTCTTACTCTTTTTATAGTTACATTAAGGACCAAGTTTGAAGGTAACCCAGAATAAAAACTTAAAGCAAAACCTTAAACAGCTTTATAACTTCAAGCAGCAGGGTCTTATAGAAAGAGCATGGGTTTTGAGGTAAAAAAAATTTCAGTATTTCCGTAACAGAAAATATACTGAAATAAAACTATTTCTATTTTAAATCACTGTTAACTCAAGCTATTCATTAAGACTGAATTTTACAGCAAGTCTGGAGCAAAGTTTTATTAATTAGAGTTTATAAGCCAAGCTGGGAAAGAACAAAAAAGCTGATTATAGCTAGCAAAGGCTTTGGGTTTTTTTTGGCAGCGCTGTGCGGCTTGCAGGATCTTAGTTCCCCAATCAGGGGTTGAACCCACGCCCCCTGAGGTAGAAGCGCGGCGTCTTAACCACTGGACTGCCAGGGAAGTCCAGCGAAGGCTTTTTTCAAAAAGCATAATTACTGTCTGGTAAGCATATAAATGACCTACGGAAGCTTTTCTATTCACACTGGTAGAAAAGCAAACATGAAATTATGAACTGAGTACAGTCATTTAATTATGACAATCCAAAATTCCCATTAACCTCTATTCAACTTAAGTTTTAGAGGTATTAACACATGTGAACAAATGAGATTTTATTTAGTAGTTAAATGTCTTGGAATCAGAAAAGAGTAGGAGAAGAATCAGCACCTCTTAACTATGAAGCTAATACAATTTTGCAGACAAAATAGAATTAAAGGTCATCTAACTATATGGTATCTACAATGAACTCACTTTAGATCCAAATATATAAATAAATTGAAAATGAAAAGATGGACAAAGATATTCCATGGAAATAGTAACCAAAAGAAAGCAGGGTGGCTACACTAACATGAGACAAAATTGACTTTAAATCAAAGAAGTTTTACAAGAGATAAAGAAAGTCATTAAATACTAATAAAAGGTTCAATACTGCAAGATACAACAATTATAAAACATTTATATACCTAGTAACAGACCATCAAAACGTATGAAGCAAAATACTGACAGAATTAAGGAAATAAATAGTTGCACATTAATAGTTAGAGGCTTCAGTCTTCCCTGGTGGTTCAGTGGTTAAGAATCCACCTGCCAGTGCAGGGGACACAGCTTCGAGCCCTGGTCCAGGAAGATCCTGCATGCTGCAGAGCAACTAAGCCCATATGCCACAACTACTGAGCCTGCACTCTAGAGCCCGCAAGCCACAACTACTGAGCCCACGTGCCTAGAGCCTGTGCTCTGCAACAAGAGAAGCCATCACAGTGAGAAGCCTGCGCACCACAATGAAGAGTACCCGCAAGCTCGCTGCAACTAGAGAAAGCCCGCGCGCAGCAACGAAGACCCAACGCAACCAAAAACAAACAAACAAATTTATATATATATAAAAATAAAGGCTTCAACATTCCAATCCCAATAATGGCTAAAATAGCCACACAGAAGATAAATAAGGAAAAAGAGAACTTAATAAACCAACTAGATCCAACAGACATATACAGAACACTCTACCCAAAAACAGCATACACATTTTTCTCGAGGGACATTTCCAGGACAGATCACGTTAGGCCACAAATTAACTCTCAAAAGAATTAAAAAGATAGATATCATATAAAATATTTTCTCTAACCACAATGGAATGAAGTTAGAGATCACCAGAAGTAAACCTGGAAAATTCACAAATCTGTGGAAATTAAGCAATACACTCTTTAATGGCCAAAAGATCAAAAAAGAAAGTGCAAGGGAAATTGGAAAATACCTATGAGATGAATGAAAACAAAAGCACAACATACCAAAACTTATGGGATGCAGCAAAAGCAAAGCAAAGAGGGAAATTTATAGCTATAAATGCTTACATTAAAAAACAGGAAAGCTCTCAAATCAATAACCTAGAGTTACGAATTAAGGAATGAGAATAAGAAGAACAAACTAAACCCAAGGTTACTAGAAGGAAGTAAAAATCACAGCAGAGATCAAGAAAATAAAGAATAGAAAAATAGAGAAAAATCAATGAAAACAAAAGTTGGTTCTTTGACAAGATCAACAAAATTGACAAATCTTTAGCTGGGGTGGGGGGGTGAACTAAAGAAAAAAGAAGACTCAAATTACTAAAAGTAGAAATGAAAATGGGGACAATACTACCAATTCTACAGTGAGAGAATTATGGACAACTGTACACCAACAAACTGGATAACCTAGATGAAATGTACAAATTCCTAAAAACAAAAAATCTACCAAGACTAAGTCACAAAGAAATAGAAAATGTGAATAGACTTTTAACTAGTAAGGAGACTGACCTGGTAATCAAAAATCTCACGACAAAGAAAAGTCCTGGACCTGATGGCTTCACTGGCGAATTCCACCAAACATTTAAACAACTAACATCAACTCTTCTCAAACTTTTCCAAAAAATTGAAGAGGAGGGAACACTTCCTAACTCATTTACAAGGCCAGCATCACCTTGATACCAAAGCCAAACAAGAACACTACAAGAAAACTACAGACAAATATCTCTTATGAACACTGATGCAAAAATTCTCGACAAAATACTAGAAAACAGAATTTAGCAATATACTGAAAGTGTTATACACCGTTTACCAAGTGGGATATATTCCTGGGATGCAAAGATGGTTTAACATACAAAAATCGATCAATATATTACACATTGACAGAATGAAGGGAAAATAACACATGATCATCACAATTAATACAGAAAAGGATTGGACAAAATTCAACACATTTTTATGATAAAAATACTCAAACTAGGAACAGAAGGAAACTACCTCAACATAATAAAATCCACTTATGAGAAACCCACAGCTAATACCACACTCAATGTTGAGAGACAAAGCTTTTTTTGTAGGATCAGGAACAAGACAAGGGTGCCTCCTTTTGCCACTTTTATTCAACTTAGTACTGGATAATTTTGAGGGATTCAACACTGCAGTGGAGGAAGTAACTGCAGATGTGGTGGAAACAACAGGAGAACTAGAATTAGAAGTGGAGCCTGAGATATGACCGAATTGCTGCAATATTACAATAAAACTTGAATGGATAAGGAGCTGCTTCCAACAGATGAGCAAAGAAAGTGGTTTCTTGAGATGGAATCTACTCCTAGTGAAGATGCTGTGAAGCCTGTTGAAATGACAACCAAGGATTTAGAACATTATTACATAAACTTAGTTGGTGAAGCATTGGCAGGGTCTGAGACGTTTGACTCCAATTTTGAAAAAAGATCTACTGTGGATAAATGCTATCAAACAGCACTGATGTTACAAAGAAATCATTTGTGAAAGGAAGATTCAATCGATGCAGCAGACTTCACTGTTGTCTTATTTTAAGACATTGCCACAGCACCCCCACCTTCAGCAGCCACCACCCTGATCAGTCAGCAGCCATCAACACTGAGGCAAGACCCTCCCTCACCCCCACAGCAAAAAGATCATGGCTCAGTGAACGCTCATTGATGGTTAGCATTTTTAGCAATAAAGTATTTTTAAGTTAAGGTATGTACATACAGTATATATATATTTTTAGACAGAATGCTACTGCATACTTAATAGTCTACAGAATAGTGTAAACATAACTTTTATATGCACTGGGAAACCAAAAAATTCATGTGACTTGCTTTATTGCCATATCTGCTTTATTGCGGTGGTGTGGTACCCAACCTGCAACATCTCTGAGGTACGCCTGTGCTCAAAATAAATGAAAGCAGGCAGGGTCTCAAAGAGATATCGGTACACTCACAGTCACATGAGTGTTATTTAAAATAGGTAAAACATGGAATCAACCCAAGTGTCCATCAACAGGTTGGGTAAGCAAAATGTGGTGTGTGTGTGTATTTATATAATGATTAGTAGCCTTAAAAAGGAAGGAAATTCTGTAATATGCTACAATGGATGAAACTTAAGGACATTATGCTAAGCGAAAAAAGCCAGTTACAAAAAGCCAAATACTGTATGATTCCACTTACATGAGGTCCTGAGAATAGTCAAACTCACACAGAAAGAAAGTAGAATCACCATCCAGGGAGGGGCTGGGGAGAGCTACTGTTTAATGGATATAGAATTTCAATTTAAGAAGATGAAAAGAGTTCTGGAGATGGATGGTAGTGATGGTTCATTATGAATGTTTTCAATACCACTGAACTGTACACCTAAAAATGGTTAAGACGCTAAACTTTATGTTACATGTATTTTATCATAAAAAAAAATTACAGAAAAAAACACATTTTAAAGTATCTAATAAAATTCAACCTTATCCAAAAAACACTAATCACTTTTATTTGGATTACATATTTTAAAAATACAAAAACATCCAATATCCACATGTAATATGAAGCCTTTTGTAAAGCTTATATAAAGACAAACAAGACTATTATACCTTTGTTACAGCTGTTTTCACTTTCTGGTTTTTCTACCATAGGCTCTAAAGTAGGTTCTTTGTGTTCAATTTTTTCCTCCACCTTCTCCCTTTCTTTCTTCTCCAGCTCACATTCCTTTTCCTGTTCTTTCATCTTCTGCAGTTCTTTTTCCTTTTCTTGCTGCCGTTCTAGTTCTTTCTCTTTTTCTTGCTTTCTTTCCTTCTCCATTTCTCTCTGTTTTTCCTGCTCTCGCTCCAGTTCTTTTTCCTTCTCCTGTTGCCTTTCCCTTTCTTTTTCCCGCTCCTTCTCTCGCTCCCGTTCTTGTTCTTTTTCAAGTTCTTTCTCACGTTCCCGTTCCTTTTCTCGTTCTTTTTCTCGCTCCCTTTCTCTAATTTCCTCTGGAGAGGGTTGTTTGTCCACGATGCCAAGCTTTTCATCTAATCGTTTAAGTTTCTCTGCACATGCTGCTTTCCTTTGCTCTTCCATTCTTCGCTCTTCCTCTTCACGCCGTTTACGAGCACGTTCCACTGCTGCAGAAAGTTCTGACTGTTGTCTTCTTCTTTGCTTCCATATTTCATCTTCATCCGGGACCTGCTGCTTAGCGGGGAAAGGGCCTGGTCTTCCAGGTACTGCCTGTCGGTCTGGAGGAGGATGCTGAAACATTAAGATAAATTATCAGATGAGTATGACAACAAAGGATATATCATAGACACGGAGCAGGAGCAAAATTCTCCAGTGTGTCAGGAATTTTCCTGAAAAACATACACATTAAACTGCAAGCAAGTAACAATGTGGGGAAAATAGTAAATCTAGTTAATTTTTGAGAATAATTAATCCAGCCATCTAATATTTACTGAGGGTGTACCTATTTACTGTGCCAGACATTACTGCTCACTCAGTATTTGTTGAATAAAATTAGAAGTTGTCACAACATGAATTTCAAAATCTAAATTCAGAGACAAAGGAAATTTAGAATGTGAGTGCTTTAGCAGGAACTTCCAGAGATGGAATGCCTAAAGAGGGAGAAAAGAAGTCCATAAAGATGCAACATGGCAACACATGAGCCCTGAGAAGACTGAGATACAGTTACAAGGAAAGAGCACACAGTCAAAGATGCTAAGTGAAGGACATGGAGACATTGCTGCTGCTGCTGACATGCCAAAGGAGAGGAAATTCCTAAAAAGCAGCTTGGGTAGAGAGAATTCTAGCTTTAAACTGAAAGATCCAGAAAGGTGTATCTAGATCCCATGGTGGAGAATGGGAGGATGACCTAAGAGGCTGAGTTTTAATGATTTAATTTTCAATTAACATGTTCTAAAACAATTACTACAAAGCCTAAAAATGCCAGCAACTTTGCAAACACAAGCAGGATGAAAAAAAGCACGTGAAGAGCTGCAACATCAAGGAACTAAAAAATTTGTTTTAAAAACATTGATTTTCGGGACTTCTGTGGTGGCGCAGCAGCTAAGAATCCGCCTGCTAATGCAGGGGACACGGGTTTGATCCCTGGTCCGGGAAGATCCCACATGCCGTGGAGCAACTAAGCCCATGTGCCACAGCTACTGAGCTTGCGCTCTAGAGCCCACACGCCGCAACTATGAGCCCACACACCGCAACTACTGAAGCGCGTGTGCTCTAGGGCCAGCGTGCCCAACTACTGAGCCCATGTGCTGTAACTACTGAAGGCTGTGCACCTAGAGCCCGTTCTCTGCAACAAGAGAAGCCACTGCAATGAGAAGCCCGTGCTCAGCAACACAGCCAAAAAAAAGAAAAAAAAAGATTTTTAATAGTATTAGGGTGAAGAAACCTTAAAAGCCATATAATTAGTCAGAATCCCTACAAAAGAGAAAATAATGATATGGTGAAAACACTGGACTGAATACTAAAAACAAAAAACCCAAACAAACCATGAATCCAGACTCTACCATTTACTAACAGTGCTGTCTTAGGCAAACTGTTTAATCTCTCTGGTATTTAGTTACTTCATCTAGAGCTTGAAAGACAAGCTGCAAAAGAAAAGTAATTATATAAACATACCTAATTTACACTGTAAACTCACAGAGTAAGCATTTTTTAAAAAGCAACTTCATTGAAGTATAATTTACATAAAATGTGATATATATATTTTAACTGTATAGTTTGATGAGTTTGGACAAATGATAAACTTAGGTAACTACTGCCCCAATCAACATATAGAGCATTTTCATCAGTCCTCTGCCTGCATCCTTGACCTCAAGCAACCAGCAATCTACTTCTGGCAGTATAGAGTAGATCTGCCTTTCCTAAAATTTCACAAAAATGGATACATCAAGTTATATTCTGTTTTGTATCTGGCTTCTTGTGTTCAGGGTAATGGTTCTGAGGTCACTGTGTGTAGCAGTGCTGCATAGTATGGCATCACAGGCATATTGTTTCATCTGTGGATGGACATACGGATTGCTTCTAGTTTTTTTTAACTAGAAATAAGACAGCTATGGTCATTCATGCCTAAGTCTTTGTGTAAATGTATGTTTTCATTCCTCTTAGATGAATACCTAAGAGTGGAACTGCCAAGTCATATAGTAACTATGTGTTTCACTTTATAAGAAATTGCCAAACTGTTTTCCAAAGTGATTACAAGGTTTTACAGCTCCACCAGCAATATATGAGGGTGTCACCTGCTCTGCATCCTCCCCAATATTTGGTGTCATCAGCCTTTTAAATTCTGGATGTGTAACAAAATTTCAATGTGATTTTACTTTCCATTTTCCTGCTGACTAAAGATATTGAACATCTTTTCATGTGCTTATTGGACATTTGTATACCTTATTTTATGAAGTGAATGTTCAAATCATTTTGTTGGACTTTTTGTCTTATTATTGACTTGTAAGGGCTTTTAAATACACACACCCACCCCATACAAGTTCTTTGCCAGATGTATTAATATTTTTCCTGTGATACCTTTTCTTTGCCTTAGAGATGTTTTTCAAAGTCCAACTGATCGATTTCTTTTTTCTTTCTAATTCTTGCATTTTTTGTCTTATCTAAGACATTTTTGTTGGCCCAAGTTCATAAAGACTTTCTTCTACATTTTCTGCTAGATGTCTTAGTTTTAGCTTCTATGTGCATAGAAATGCTACAAAGAGCATTCAGTGGTTAAAAGGAAAATGACTGGTGGAGATGCCGGTGATGGTTATGGTATGTGCACTATCATTGTAGAGTGATCAGGGAAGGCCTGTGCATTGTTAGTATCTGAGCAAAGAACTTGATCACAGCAAGAACCTTAGAAAGAGTCTTCTGGTTAGAAGCAAGAGCAAATAAAATGTCTTGAGGGTAAAATTAAAACAAGAGCAATAAAGCTTGTGTGGCAAGAACAGAGAGGGAGAAAAGTAGATGAAATCAGAAAAGGAGACAGAAACTTTAAAGACCATGAAAAGAACCTGAGCAAGGAATAACTGACCTAGTGTATGTATGTATGTGTGTGTGTGTATATGTATGTAAAGCATATACATGTAATATAAGATATATAAATATATATATATTTAAAGTTATATCTGCTATAGGAGAATTTGGGATGGAGGTAGTGGGTGAGCAGGCAGCACGACAGGAAAACAAGACGACCTGTTAAGTCCAAATGAAATATATCTGGTGGCAGCAGCAAGTACTCAGTATAGGAATATATTCTAAAGGTAGAGGTGACAATTTGCTGATAGATTAGGTTGGATGTAAGGTAAAAGAGAAGAAAGATTTAAGAGAGACTTCCATGTTTTAACCTCAGCAATGTCATTATCTAAGATAGGGAAGACGGGAAGACAGTAGCCGAACTGCCTAAGTGTGGGTGAGGGTTTTTATGGTTTGCACTAGTAACTGTCAGATATCTACCAGAGATCCAAGTGGAAATGCTGAGCCGACTGCTGAATACAAGACTTTCGAAGTCAGGATAGAGCTTTAAGGGCTCGAGATACTTACTGAGTGCCATCAGATGATCCCCCAGGGAAAGAATATAGTTAGAAAAAGAAATGAGAACACAGCCCTGAGCCCTCCAACACCCAAAGGCTTAAGTACAGGAGGTCCAGAAGGAATATAAATTTAAGAAAGAGAACAAAACAGTATGATGTCTCAAAAGCAAGTTTTTAAAAAGTTTTAAGAAGGATGGAGGGATGAAGAGATTAACTATGTCAACTGCTGGTGAGATTAAGTAAATGAATACAAGAGAACTGTATTTGGCAAGATGGAACAGTCATTACTAACCCTGATAATAACAGTTTCAAAGGTATAGTGGGGAGATGAAAGCGTAACTGGAGAGGGTTAATGAGAGAGAAAGTGAAGCCAGTAAGTGTAAACAGCTCACTAGAACAATTTGGCCATGACGGGGAACAGAGATATAGGTAGGAAACTGTGGGGAAATGGAGTGTAGTGGGAGTTAAAGAAGGGTTGGTGTTTAAAACTTTTTTTTAAAGATGAGAGAGAATATTACTGGTAACTGATAAAAGATGGGATCCAGAGAACAAGTAGAAGGGTCATCCTCAGGAGCAAGGGCAACAGGAAAAGAGTCAGACCAGGAAGGGCACTCAAATGGGAAGAACTGCTTCTTACTTTCTTGGAAAAATCAGGAGCATGCTCATCAGCTGAGGAGGAAGAGGGACAGGCTAAAGAGGAAGACGTGCAGGAGCTACAATGTGAAGTCAAGAACTGTTTCATAAACATTATAAATAAGAAACACACAGAGGATGTTTCCATTAAAACAAATAGGGCGACTAATACATACAGACCATTAACAAGCATTTAGTTAAAATTTACCTGCTGTGCAAGCAACTTTGGAGGTGGTGGCAAGTGTGAAGATGGTCCACGTTCCTATTATAAAGAAAAGGATTTTTACAAAGTAAGATAAAAAATATCTACTTGAAATATTTCTGACTGCAATGTTTTTCAGTGAGACCAAAAGACTGCAAAAAGTAAAACATCTTTATCCTTTTCTCTTTTTAAATAAAAGTACATCAGTCTCTACAAAATAACTTTATGTTCTATACAATCACTCAGCCATTTTAATTAAGGTTACAATCTCCAATTAACTTTGTTAAGAGTAGAATCTTAGTGTACAAATTCTAGAATTCTAGCCCAGGTAATCTGGCTGTGAAGAAGTATGCCTCTAATTTCAAATTTTTATTTACATAAGCCCAATTGTTTTTCTAATGGCAAACGAAACCTTTCAAATTTATATAAGGAAAAGAAACATCTAAAACATTGGAACCAGATACATATAGACTATTCACTTGTTATTATTCATATCAGTGCCACACACACGTACGCAAATCAAAACATCAAGATATGGTCTATATTTTTCTGTTCTTTTATCATTCCCCATTATGCCAGTAAGTTAAAAGTCACACAAAACACAGATTTTATTTAAAAATTACTTTAAAAATCCTTCTTTTCCAGAATTCACAAATTTATTTTCCAATGGCTAACCAATGCCTTAAGAATAAAACTCAAACCTCTTGTACAGCATACAAAACTTAACAACTACTAGTTCTTACATAGCTCTCTTACTCCTCTCCCATGTCAAACTGCTGGGGACTTCTTGATTAGGCCATGCTTTCCTATACTTCTCTACCTGAACATGTTCCCACTGCTTGGAATCACCCTCTTCCCTTTGTTTACTGGCTAATTCCTGCTTCAAGTATCAAGTCTTTTGTGAAATGTTTTACATAGAATTTTCTAAGAACTATGTGCACCCTATCACGACACTGTTAGCTACTTACTTTTACCTCCCTGAAGGCACTGATTCCTCCATCTGTTTTGTATGAATTCAACAAATACATGCTGAGTATACTATGAATTACTTAAGTAGGCTCTCTGGAAGATAGCCCTGTTAAATTCTCACTTTGCAGTACAGTTCTTGCTGCATCTTAGAGGTAGGATCAAGTGTATCTGTTGCCCACATACTTCCCCCTTTTTAACAACATTCTTCAAAATGGCTCAGACTACATAGATTTCTCTACTCCCTAGTGTGATTTCCCGACTCAGATAACATACAATTTCACACATGAATACTAACTAGGATTTACGAAGCATTCAGTAAACTATAAAGCACTTCAGTTATGTTAGTTTGGAAAAACAATTTATCCCTCCACTCTGACATGCCCAAGCTGCTATAAGAAGGAAGAGTGAAACTTTAGTTTCTACCTGATAATTTTAGCTACTGTATTGATAATTCCTGTTAGTATGCAATAAAATTATGGTTTAGGTCTAGAGCTATTTAAGAAAAAATAGGTAGTTCCCATTTCCTACGTCTTTTTCCAACTAACTCTATGATTATGAGATTAATTCATCCTTGTCACTTGTCTGCAGTGACAAGAATCTCCATGAGTCCAACAAACCTGATTAAGTGGAGGTCCTTTCCCATAGGGACCTTTTGCTACTGATGGATGGGCAGGTATCTGAGAAGATGACTTAGTGTTGAAAACTTCATCTGCTTCTTTTCGGTTTTCAGTGTTTTCAGAGGCTTTTGAACCTTGATCCTCACTGAAGAATCAAAATCCAGGTGAAATAAAAAATAGAGTGGACAGAATGTACCATAAGTAAATGCATTTTCTCAACGTAAAAAAGACATTATTTCCATACAATTTCAGGGGGAAAATGTATCAAGGAATGAGATGGTGTTGTAACCTAGCAGTGCTAATTTATTCATTCAAGAAATATATGCTATATATCTATAATGATATGGGGCCTGGGCTTGGCCAGATTATCACAAGATACAAGATGCGATATAGTACTTATCAAATACGGACACTCACACTTGACACACAATATGATTCCATCATTTTCTATTACCCCCAACCAAAACTCTCATCTGAACACAACTGAGTAATATTCCAGATAATTAATTAATGTATTCTAATTTGTTCTGATTTAATGAAAAAGAGAAATCAAACTACAGTATTTTAGTAGGCATCTCACAACTGATCATGAAACAGCAGTGTATTACAACACTATGGCTGAAAAATTATACCAATATGTGCGTGCAGACTCCTGTTTATCTTAAGAGCCCAATTTTTATGTCACATAACCCATATATTCCTGACTCTGATGCCCCTATATTCCAGTAAAAAAGAGAAAAAGCTCCTATTTTCCAAGACCTTATTGCTCCTTGCTAAGTTTAAAAAATCAAAGACTTGAAGCAGCTGTTGTAACCCAAGTAATTTTTCTCCGATTTTATAAATGTGGATCAGGTCAAGTAAGTAACAAGTTTTAAATGGTCCCGAATACTGTTTCTCAAAATATCTCCAATTAGATGACAAACATCTAAATAGCTTCTTTTTAAAAATAGGTATTTTCTTTAGAAACATCAAACTCTTAATTCCTTGATTATCTGTACTTTTAAAATTTGGCTCATTAATCGCCTTCCCACTCAGTAAAAATCCTTGGAGTAGAATGTAGAAATTCTATAAGTGGGGAACAAATACCTATTAATGAAACCTCTCTGCATAAATGGCTCATGTTACATCAACAAATTCATACTATTATTAGTAAGAGATATCACAACTTACCTGCTGTTTTCTTTAGGACTACTACTTCCCTGCTCATCATCATCACTGAAATTCAGCTGTTCTGTATAATCTACTTCCATCTGAGCACCTATTAAATTAAGGAGAACTCAGATTGACTGTTTCAAAGCATCTAAAAACTAAAAATGCTTAATTAATCTTGCCTCTTACCTGCCCAACCTTCATCAGCTTCAGCATCTAGGTTATCAAATTTATCAAGCTCCTTCAGTTCTGACGCACTAAGGATGGAGGGGCGTTCAGGCTCAGAGGCCCATGAAGGAGGTGGGCCTCTTCCTCGAAGGCCTCTAACCAGTGACAGGTTATGAAAGAAAAGGATACTAAATTAGGAAAATATTAGAAGATTGGAATTTAGTTCATTTCAATTCAACATTAGTTTTCTATACCGTGATATACAAAATATTTTGCACCTGACGTGTATGAAGAGATTATAAAATTAACACAGAAATTTAAGACAATACATAATTATATTTCTTATGCAGAATTATATGTTTTCAGAATTTTATGTCAACTGATTTAAAGTTTTAGAAGAATAAAGTATTTTTGTTCTGTCTTACAAAAGTTAGCCAATTACTTGTTAATGGCAAATGTACCTTGAGGACAAATAATAAATCCCCATAATCCACTCAACCTCCAGAAAATCTTAACAAGTATACATATACCCTGCAAACTTTAATCATTTAATAGTCTTACTTGTTTGTTTCAGTTAAAGAAGGTGGAAACCTCATGGGACCATGTAGAGGAGGATAGGCCATCCTTGGATACTGCTGAAACATCTGTATAAAAGAAACAAAAATTGATAAAATCTAGCTACTCAGTTATTTAAAAAAAAAAGATCACCCTGACTAAGCCTGAAATTATAATTTATAGAAATGATTAAAATAAACAGTACTGTCAATAACTAATTTTGTCTACTGGTATAGATGATCATTCACCCTCAATAACAAGCCATTTATAAATCTACTGCCTCCACCAAGTCATTACAAATAGAGGTAATAACTAGGACACATCTTATTAAGAACTTCTGTTATCCCATTAACAAAGTTACATAAAAATGACTGCGTACTGAAATGAAAAAGTAAAAACGACAACATGCATGCACCCCAGAAAACTTCAGTTTCTTAACCAAGTTCAAATATCAATACTAGAAATGATATAATGTGAGACCTCATCCTAATACAAGAGTAGATTAACTGAAAGCAGATTTGCTGATAAAGAGGAACTCAGTTCAGATAAAAGGATAGTCCATAACCCAACAGAGCTGAAGGAGGAAGTGGGTAGGGAGCTAATTGAGAGATTTTCTATGGGTAGGGCATAGGTGGATTCTGAGTCATCACACAGATAGTAATTATATACAGAGGCCCAAAGATGATGCTCTCCACGGGAACTTGGCTTTGAGAATCTGACTTTAGGAGAATTCTAAGATAGATTATGAAGACAAATAATAACACCAAGGGATTCATCCTATGATTTGGAAGGGAAGAAATGTCAAGGAGTGCTTGATTATTTACTATTTGCCTATATCCAGGTTAAATTATGTTTAAAAAAAAAAAGAAATTGTATTATCTTAAATACATAATTTATATCCTGAAATAGTTTAGCTTTTCTTTAAAAAAAACTGATGAGGGAATTGCTTTATACTAGAAGAAAGGCTATGTTTATATGATTGTGCTGTGTAAAGAAGAAATTTCTAAGTAGGGTTGAAGCAAAAGTTAATTAAGATAAGCAACAGCTGAAACTCAACAGGAGAAGCTTTTTGTTTGGGGAATACTCGAGAATTTTCGGTTGGATCACACTTTACACCGAAATTAGCAAATACACTATTGGAGGCAAATGTTCATCGGTTAAGTTGCATTAGATCCTTCTGCTGATTATTTAGGCATAGATATTAATTTCGTGCGGTATTAATAAATGTTTGAAATTTAGGAATTTGCCACAAAAACTGCAGAAACAGGGGACTTCCCTGGTGGTGCAGTGGTTAAGAATCCGCCTGCCAAGCAGGGGACACGGGTTTGATTCCTAGTCCTGGAAGATCCCACATGCCACAGAGCAACTAAGCCCATGCACCACAACTACTGAGCCTGCACTCTAGAGCCTGCGAGCCACAACTACTGAAGCCTGCGTGTCCTAGAGCCTGTACACCGCAACTACTGAGCCTGCACACTGCAACTACTGAAGCCCATGCGCTCTAGGGCTCGCGTGCCATAACTACTGAAGCCCGCGTGCCTAGAGCCTGTGCTCCGCAACGAGAAGCCACCGCAATGAGAAGCCTGTGCACTGCAACGAAGAGTAGTCCCTGCTCGCGCAACTAGAGAAAGCCCGCGCGCAGCAATGAAGACCCAACACAGCCAGAAAAATAAAGTAAAAAAAAAAAAAAAATTGCAGAAACAACTATAAGTTCTCAACACATAGTAATGGTGTTTTAAATGTTTTTGTTTAGTGAAACATTTTATTTGAATAAATTCATTGATGAAATTGGGAACAAAGCTCACTTGGTCTCCCCTCTTACCTTCCCCCTTATCCCATTCCACCCCTACGCCCGGAAATTCAGGCAGGGGTCCTTGAAAGCACAATTTGAAAAATCTTAGGAGACAAGTATTTGGATGCAAATCATTATTCAAGGTCAGGTTAGCATATAAGACTGTTTTATCATACACCCCAACTTTTAAAGAAAATATTTAACAAGTAATTGTATTTAATAATTTATTTCCCTCTACCTTAGAATGGTTAAGTAATAATGATACAAAGAAAAAATAGAAAATATGGTTGGACCTTGACTACTTAGGAGTTAAGTCATAAGAAAAATAAATGTATGAACTAGATTGTTCTTTCCTTTGAGATTAATGGTTTTCTCAAAAAATGTAAATTTATTTACTTGAGCACACGTAACTTGCCACATAATTTCACAGTAGACTGAGAGCAAATGAATGAATGAGGGCACCAAATCTAACTACTAATTTATAGGAAATATGGGGGTCAAAAGTATATATATGTGTGTGCGTGTATATATATATATTTGTTTATTTTTTAAATTTCCCCTGCCCAAGAAGCAACCACTATTAAGTTTCGTTTCTTTTCTTTTTTCTTTCTTTTTTTTTTTTGCCCGCACCGTGTGGCATGCAGGATCTTAGTTCCCTGACCAGGGATCGAACCCGTGCCTGTATTGCGAGTGTGGAGTCTTAACCACTGGACCGCCAGGGAAGTCCCCTCAGAAGTATATATTAAATGAAACTACAAAGATGGAATCTGCAAAATACAGACTATGAGAAACTCTACAGGAAAACAAATAAATTGTAATAGATATGCTCCAAAGAAAACAAGAGATAAAGGAAAAGAGGTACCCATAGATAACAAGATTACTAAGAAAAATATAAACCATCTCAAGAATAGATGTTATCTGGATCCTAATTATGAGATAATCAGGGAAACTAGAATATTGACTTGGTATTTTAAAAAGTATTTTCAGGGACTTCCCTGGTGGTGCAGTGGTTAAGAATCCACCTGCCAATGCAGGGGACACAGGTTTGATCCCTGGTCCAAGAAGATCCCACATGCCGCGGAGCAATTAAGCCTGTGTGCCACAATTACTGAGCCTGCGCTCTAGAGCCTGCAAGCCACAACTACTGAGTTCACATGCCACAACTACTGAGCTCACATGCCGCAACTACTGAAGTCCGCACGCCTAGAGCTCGTGCTCCGCAATAAGAGAAGCCACTGCAATGAGAAGCCCATGCACCTCAACAAAGAGTAGCTCCCGCTCACCACAACTAGAGAAAGCCCGCACGCAGCAACAAAGACCCCATGCAGCCAAAAAATAAAAAATAAAATAAATAAAAAAGAATTTCTTTTTAGGTGTGGTAATGGCACTGTGGATTTTCCCCTAGTCTTTATCTTTTAAAATATAACCTAAAATATATATGGATGAGATGATGTATCTAGGATTTTAGTAACGCCAGGTGGTGAGAAATAGGTGAAAAAGATGGACCACAAATCGATAACCGTTGAAGATGTATGGTAGTTATGGGAGGAAGAAAGTTCACGCTTTCTTTTATCATTTCTTTTTTGAATGTTAAAAATATTCCATTATAAAAAGTTTTTAAAAAAAATTCAAGGTATACTAATAAAAACTTTATAACTGAAGCAGGTATTAACCTTTTCTTGTGCCATGAACAACCCCTCTGGCAGTCTGATAAATCTTATGGACCTCTTCTCACAGAAATGTTTTTAAATGCATAATTAAAAACACAGTATTACTAAGGAAACAATTATACTAAAATTCTGTTACCACAATATTTAAAAAACAAATTTGTGATACAGTAATGTATGTGCTTCATTAAATAACACTAATAACTATTTTGAAGTAATGCTGAGTATAAACAATATTTGCAATACCTAAAAACAATGTAATGTGATATGAAAATACCTATGATCCCTAAGGATAAAACATGGGTACTGCTGATACTTTCTGCGATTTGATTCCTAAATTCATAATCAAAGAAAATTTTAATTTTTAGTTAGACGTTAATGAAAATAAAGACCTCAACTTTTTCCCATTCCAATTCTTTCCTTGGAATCCAGATCAAAAACCTCTTATTTAACCACTTGCTGACTCAACAATACTCACGTAAGAAGGCATCATAGCTCTGTATTGGGAAGCAAGGGCAGGCTGTTGTCCATTCAGTTTAGCCTGTGGAGGACCACAAGCTATCCTCTTTTCCACCACTTTGAGGATATCATTTTGTTCTGATGTTCCAGCTGTGCTTTCATCCTGGCCAGACTTTTCATCTTGGTCAGATGTTAAAGGTGAACTAGCAGATTTACCACCATCTCTCCAACAAGCAACATCTGGTATGAAGAGAGAGAGAAAATAAGAAAAAAATCTGAAAATGGAACAGAGTGAAACCAAACTAGGCACATTTCAAGAGAAGTTAAGCAAGTAAGCATAGTGAAGGAATAGTGAAAGTCTAACCTAGGCTGTACTAGAAATTTAGACTTTGAAGGTGTTTAGGTAGTCAAGAGCAGTGGCTTCCAAAGCAGAGACGATGTACCTCAGAGCAGCGGTCCCCAACCTTTTTGCCACCAGGGACCGGTTTCATGGAAGACAATTTTTCCACGAACGGGGGGAGGGGGGGGGTAATGGTTCGGGTGGTAATGCGAGTGATTGGGAGCGGCAGATGAAGCTTCCTCGCTCGCCGGCCACTTACCTCCTGCTGTGCGGCCTGGTTCCTAACACGCTGTGGACTGGTACCGATCTGCGGCCCAAGGGTTGGGGACCCCTGCCTCAGAGGGTACCACCAAAAGCAAATACTGGGGTCAGGGAAGAAAATATTAGAACTTCCCTATTAAGCTTCACCAATTTTTGATACAGAGATTAAAATCACTGTTATACCTGAGGTGTCCTGAAGAAGGGGGGAGGGAGTTCCATAACCCAGAAGGATTGACAGTGATGCACGCTCTCATTCGTTTTCAGTCTACCATTGCTAGTTACATGTGCCCAAGTGAGCAGATTTAGTGACTGAATTACCTGATTCAACTACACTTAACCAAATAAAAGAGATAAATGGTGTTACAAGGAAACCCTGTTTGGTTCGAATGGTCTCTACCTCCTGCTATTCACACCCTGTGTAGTCCCCTCTCAGCAGTGTACCAGGACTGGTCTGTGTAACCTGTAGAATAAGGCAGAAGTGTTGGCTGTCTTCTCTGAGAACAGGCTATGAAAGCCTAGGGGTTCCATCTTGGGTGAGAGATGTCTGTCTGTCCCTCCTTATTTTTTCTGAGGAAATCCGTTGTGAGCCGCCCACATACAAATGAGCCACCATAAGAGAGCTTAAAACAGCAGCCCTAGTCAAGTCAGCATCAGATGACAGTTTCACTGCAATTCTGTTGACAGAGAACCAACAAAACCTGAGCTAGAACCCCCAGCTAAGTGGCTCCCAGATTCCTGACCCTCAGATACTGTGTGAAATGGTAAGCCCAGTTCAGTTTGTCTTTTTAAGTTGCCAAATTTGTTACACAGCAACAGGTAACTGGTGAAAAGAAACTAAACAAGAGAACAGTGGAGCTGACACATCTATTCCTAATACAAACTCATCAACCGCATTACAGTAATTAAAAATAAAAATTAAAAAAGGTGATTTACCCAGACCTGGCAAGAAATGAGCCAAAGAGATAGAAAATGTATTAGGTTATCAAAAACATGGATTTGTAACCATTACTGTAAATAGGAACTTCCCTGTACATGGTACAGGTTTCTTTGAGATATTTGGTAACAACACTGAATCCAATATAATTAATAAGATGTTTTAAAATCTCTCAAAGATTTTATATTTCTATTTTTAGTTTCTGCTTTATAATGTACATAATACAAGTATCTCTTACTATCCAAATTGATTGGTTCCTTGGTTTGAGTTCAGAATATTAATAGAAAGCAAATGAATGGATATAAATTATAAACAAATATTTGCATATTGGGGAGGTGTGCTAAAAAATTTTACTATTGTAAAAATGACCAAATATTGATGTGCAAACAAGTCACCTAGGCATCTTGTTAAAATGCTGACTTTTGATTTAGTAAGTTGGGTGTGAGGCCCAAGACATATACTTCCAACAAGTTCTCAAGTTAAACTGATGCTGTTCATGTAAAAACCATACTTGAGTGACAAGCAACTACAGTTACTATCTGCCTTTTCAAACTAGGTGAGTCATCATACATACAGCAATAGCAGACAGGAGGTTATATCACAAGATAAAACACAAATATAATCTTATTCTGTATTTTTATTAAATAGAAAGTATTCTTACTTGGTGGGCGTAAACTGGGTCCAGGTCCATAGCTGTCATCAGTTGATTCTTTTTCTTTTTTTTCTTGATCCCCAGCTGCCTGCAGGCTGGGAAATTCTTGCTGAAAATGACTATTCACCTGGATTCCTATGGATTTTTTTTTAAAAAAATTACATGTAACTTTTATACTGAAGATAATTCAAAAACCCTCCCAGGATAGAGCTCTCTGTCTTTTTTTGATAATTTATTCCGCATTTCAATGGTGACTGTTCGTATCCATAAAACTTTTAAATTTATCTAGAATTAGAATCCCTTGGAAAGTTAATGAACAGCCATGAGGAAATAAAAATCTAAGAAAGGAATCGCCAGACACTGTTCCAGTGACTCATTAAAGATAATGAGGCAAGTAAGGAGAATTTCACTTCTGTTTCTCTTTTATTACGACTCCTTTCATTTTCAATATAAGTAAAATTCCTTTACTAATAAATAGCTCTAAGAATCAGTTCAAATAATATTGCTAAAACAGAATTTATGAATCAACACTACAAGTATCACGGTGAGACTAAAATGCTTCATTTTAATTTATTGCGGAGATACTGATTGCACCTCACTATTCACTCATTCACCTATCTACCTACCTGCCCGCCTATTTATTTTTATACTTCCATAAATTTAAAAGAGCTGATTTTATTAGCTTGAGGGCCCAGATGGGTTTTTCCATACAATGTTTTATAGACATGTTTTGCAAGTGGGAAAATTAAGTTTTGTTGGGGATTCCAATCATTCCTAGCAGGGAGGGAAGTATTACAGCTACTGTGCTTTATGGCTACTCTCTAGGTCTTCTCTACCACGGAAATCGTGAACAGCATGTTTGAAACAGAAGAGGTTTAGGGGCACAGATGGAAAATAATATGGTTTCTAGCAATCAACATAACGTCTGGATACTTTTATGTCTCAGAGCTGAAGGCATAAGATTTTGTCTGGTCATGTAGGGTAAAGACAGAGTAATGTGGGGCACAAGGTACCTTAAAGATTCCTTCTTTAATCCCTATTATTGGCTCATACATGGCTCTTAACACTGAAACTTAACTAGCCCAAGAGAATTTTTACAAGACCCTTTTTTTCAGGGCCTGATAATATCTTTTGACAGTGTTCTCTACCCCTGCCAAAACACCACAATTCGCCCCTTACCTCCTGCATGGCTGTTCAGTAACTATCAAGCCTAACCAGTTTCCCCAGCTAATGTCCACTTACCATCTCCTTGCCCACCTTGCTTGTTACTGGCCCATGATTTGGGAGCAGGTGCTACTTCTGGGGGAGCTGCAACCCCAGGTTTTGGTTGTGCTGGTGGAACTTCTGGTGCTCTTAAAAAAAATATGAATCCATTATTTCAGATATTATATGTTTAAATAAAATAAATATTGCATTTACGCTGAATTTGTATACAAATTATTTTGGCTACACATTTACTCAGATGCACCCCACCATGTTTCCCCTCTCCAACATTCCTTTAAATGAAGTACAGCTATTTTTGTCCCCTTTCATTTCTACCCATGAATAACCCAAGGAGATGACAGCTTTGTTTTTAATTTTGGAAAGAAAAGAGGGGAGGAAGGGAGGAAGGGAGGGAGGGAGGGAGGGAGGGAGGGAGGAGGGGAGGAAGGAAGGAAGGAAGGAAAGAAGAGAAAGAAAGAAAGAAAAAAAAGAAGCACTCATTATTGAACATAGCTACCAAAAATTTGTTTTGAAGAAGTGAACATTTATAATTAGAAATAACATTATAGTCATACATACAGCCTGGATTGGTGGGATTAACCAGGGGCTAAGGCTAAGCAAGCTCTCCATTTGGCAGTCAACATTTTCACCACTGTACATATTACTGTTAATCAAAAGAGGTAACAGCAACTTGCCTGATGCATCCCCATGAGTAAAAGGTGTTTTAAAAGGGTCTACAGTTTTATTCAATTCTTGTAATGAGTTAAGGCTTAAAAATGAAAAAGGCAGTTAACAGGCTTAAGAAATGCAATATATTTCTGGTATACTTAGACCTAAAACTGACTTGCTACTATAAAATAATTCTATAACAACTAAGAAGTAGAGAACAATAAGTCTTTAGTAAACTTCACCCAAGCAGTTGTATTTATTATATAAAGCTCCCCAAACCAGAATAAAGAAATTTAGTAACAGATATAGGCAAAAAGCACTAAGTACTCACGTTCTTGTCTTATTTTTAAAAACTACCACTACTTAGCTTAGTCATTTAATAAACCAAGAGCCCTGAATAATCCGTGACACAGAATGCTAAATATTTATTGAATGAATGATGATTAAGCAGGATATTACTAATTCCACGCCAGCGTTCTTGTGAATTCTTTATTCATTCAAATAATATTACTTGAGCACCTATGATGTGCATCAGGTATAGTTTCAATGAATCAGGCAGACAGAAACTCTTAGCTTCATGAAAAGTAGTTAACAGAATCAACTCTTAAATCATTTTAGAAAGAGAATGCCTGATTTGGTGAGGATGGGATAGGAGGGAGCCCGACAGTGTATGATACAAGGAAAACTGTGATTAGCAATTCTGTCAACTGTTCTACCCTGACACATAAAAATACTGCCACTAAACCCACACATAGGAAAAATTACACAAAAGTTGACTATATAAAACACTTTAAAGGGCATAGCACAACACCTAGAACGTAAGGAACTCAAACATAAGTTCCCACAAAGAAAGGGGAATGATTTCATTCTTTAATAGACTTTGACTCACTTTTCTTCTTCGTGTTGCTCTTGTTTTGATGCCCATCCTGTGCCATCTTTAGGTACGATGTTCACATTAGGATCGTTGCCTTTGTTTTCCGCTTTGAGACTTGGGAGGTTAGCAGGTGGAGGCATACGCCGTGATATACCAACTTTTCCAAGACTCTGTAATCCATGTCGAGCTGCAACTAAAGATCAATAACATCAACTTTCTTAGTAACTATTTTATTCTTAAAACAAAATAAAAAGACAACAGGAATTAATGGGATCTTGAATTATTATTTTCTATTTTAAAATGAAAAAATTAAAACTAAGCCACACACCTGCAACATACCCAATGTAGAAATTATACTAAAATTAACTATCAAGCCACTGAACAGATGCTTTAAAAATTCTAACAACTGGGACTTCCCTGGCAGTCCAGTGGTTAAGACTCCACGTTTCCGGGCTTCCCTGGTAGCGTAGTGGTTAAGAATCTGCCTGCTGATGCACGGGACACGGGTTCAAGCCCTGGTCCAGGAAGATCCCACATGCCGCGGAGCAACTAAGCCCGTGAGCCACAACTACTGAGCCCGCGCACCACAACTACTGAAGCCCGCGCACCTAGAGCCCATGCTCTGCAACAAGAGAAGCCACCGCAATGAGAAGCCTGGGCACCACAATGAAGAGTAGCCCCCGCTCGCCACAACTAGAGAAAGCCTGCGTGCAGCAACAAAGACCCAAGGCAGCCAAAAATAAATAAATAAATAAATAAATAGAGTATACAGAAAATAAATAAAATAGAACACACATTAAAAAAAAAAAATTCTAACAACTGAACCAACCCTATAAACTACGAAAAAGAAAACACTGACAGTGCTGTTTTCTAATTTTTCCAGGGAATCGATTTTAAACTCGAAACTTCGTACATTAAAGAATAAACATGATATGAAACAGACTCACAGACATAGAGGACAGACTTGTGTTTGCCAAGGGGGAGGGGAGTGGGGGGTGGAGTGAGGGGGGGTGAACTGGGAGTTTGGGGTTAGCAGATGCAAACTATTAAATACATAATGGATAAACAACAAGGTCCTACTGTATTCAATATCCTGTGATAAACCATAATGGAAAATAATATGAAAAAAGATTGTATGTATATGTATAACTGAATCACTTTGCTCTACAGCAGAAATTAACACAACACTGTAAATCAACTATACTTGAAAATAAATTTTAGAAAAGAAGAAATATGCTACCTTTATGTACATAATGAACAGTTAATGCACCATACAGTATCATGTGTACATGGTCCAGTTTTCACTCTTCACTGTAAACACTGGGTTCAAGGTATTAAAAAACAAAACTAAGAACCACAGGACTCTCTCTAGTCCATAACTAAAAGTGGTAGAATAAATCCACTAATACATAGCTTTATGCCTATTAATCTCATTGACCAAGTCTCCCTTTTGGAACCACATAGTTTTATTTATTTTCTGATAACAAACAGGAAAAAAAAACATATTTTAAAACATTTATAAATTTTCAACTTTAAAAAATTCATATCCCTTCAAAGATGTGTACGTATATAAAAAGCCCAATGTAAACAGGCCTGCATTAACATATGTTTGCCCTAGATCCTAATAGCAATAGCTCTAGTGTGTCATTTATAGTAATAAAACAAAACCATGAAAACTATAAAAAATAGAAATGCCATTTGATTTTACTCACCTGTGGTTTTCTGAGTTTCTAATGATTTACCCTTGTAAGTATTAAATAAACTGAGTGTCGCATACTTTTTCCCATCCTTTGCTTTTGTGTTCTGGCCTGACTTCTCCGACATTTCAGTGGAAACTCATCGAGTCCAGAACGTCCTGCCACACCCCTTAAAACCAGTCTTTAAGATGCACATAAGAAAGAAAAACAAGGAGGAAAACTTTAGAATTAGTTTACTAAAAGCTGTTAGTAAATTCAAATGTTCACAGAAATTCTGAAAAATAAAAACATGAGAAATTAAATCAATCTTCAATAACTCACATCAACAAGAGCCTGTTTAATACTGTAAAATTCCAACAACCAAAATGTGACAAAATTAATCAAAATAAGCTTCCATGTGCTTGGTGAGTATATTTTTTATGATTTGTAACCATTTAACTACACTATAGAGAATAAGGGTTTTAATCCATACTGAGATGAACAGTTCAAATACAGTGAATCTATGGATAATGTCTTTCTATTTAATAAACAAATATCATTCGACTTCATAGGACTGAGATGACTGGCATGATCAGCTTACACATTTGGAATCCAAACGTGACAGAAGAATAACATAGTTTCCCTATAAACTGCATGCCTGTGTTTTCAGGCAGTATGTGTCTAACAAAGATCTATTAGTTTAACAGTTTAGAATAGAAAGAACATTCTATTTTCTCTGCATTCTGCAAAGAGTAGAATACTTCTTTATAAACCCAAGGTACATAAAAACAATATTCTATTTCATGGCTATGGAGTAAGTGTTCAAGAAATGGTGTACACTTGTCAAAACAAGTCTCTGTGTATATGAGAAGTTATTAGAAGTACATAGTATTTTAATGAACATTCATATACAAAGAGAATGTTCATCTTTGGAACTAATGTATCCCAATTAACAACTAGTTTATTAATAAACAGGGCAAAAGACACAAATTAGGTCTCATACTATTTCCCTTCAATTTAATGAGGTGTACATTATCAACCTTAGGAGTTGGATTTTTTGTTTGTTTTGTTTATTTTGTCTTCAGGGTGGAAGTAGGACAGGAGGCGGTGAATTCTACCAATAAACCATCAACAACTAAAAGCATGGGAGCTAAAGATAACACAGAATAGTATATAATGCAAAAAGCATTCAAAGTTAAGGAATGCCTGTGTAGACCCTACCATCATAAAAATCATTTTATGTACTAGTTTTACATTTGTCAATTGCAGAATAAGCATCACATGCAGAGACGTGATTTTATATTCATATCACCTGCCACAATATTTATGGCGTTCCATAAAATTTATCAACAATTTTCACATCTGTTATCTCATTTCAGTCTAGTAACTTTATAATACAGTTAGTATTCTGATTTTACAGATAAGGAAACTGATGTTCATGGGTAAACAAGATTGGATTTGAAATCAGGACTTCTGGGTCAGTCCATTTACACCATGCCGCCGCCTCCTCATGTAACTGTAATCACTTAGCTTCTCCAAGTATACATTTACGATAGACCGTCTTTCCTTGAAATAAATTGTGAAAACGACTCACCTGCAACCAAAAGAACTACATTAATGAATATAAGATGGCTTACAATCATATGTGGCAGAATGTATATAATTAATTTTATCCCAAGGGTGCTAACGATGACAGTGTGAAGAGAGCTATCTATATACTCCAAGAATCTATCCTGTTGACATATTTTCACCAATAACATGGACAAAGATATACAGGAAGAATATTCACCTCCAGTGACAAAAGAGGACAATGCATATTCATTAGACGACAAACTTAGAACTCAAGGAGATCTTCCTTCAGGTGAAAAAAAAGTAACTGACATATAATAAAAAGTCAACTTGTTCTTTCACCCTCATTTGATGGCAATTTTAACACCTAAGAATCCTCAAACCCCTCCTCCTAACCCTACAACTACTCATGCAGCACTCTTAGTGGAGACCCTCACGTGCCTACATCACAAACAAAGCAACAACATTAAGAAAGAAACTCCTTAAACTTCCTAGGGGGAAACCTACAAGGCCACCGACATCTACATCCATCTTTCCTAAGGGTTTCCTTTCCTTCACCTACTGTTACAGTGGTTCTCAGCATCATCTAGAAACTTGTTAGAAATGCAAATTCTCAGGCTGCAACCCATACCTACTGAATCAAACTGAGGATGGGGCCCACCACTGTGCCTTAGAAAGCCCTCCCAGTGATTCTGAAAAATACAAAAGTTCAAGACTCACTGACTTACTACAAACAGATATATGCTAAGCAGTGGTCGGTCCTTAATTCTTGTCACACATTAAAATCACCTGGGGATTTAAAACATACCAGTTTCCGACTTCCCTGGTGGCATGGTGGTTAAGAATCTGCCTGCCAATGCTGGCGACAAAGGTTTGAGCCCTAGTCTGGGAAGATCCCACATGCCGTGGAGCAACTAAGCCCCTGCGCCACAACTACTGAACCTGTGCTCTAAAGCCTGTGAGCCACAACTACTGAGCCCGCATGCCACAGCTACTGAAGCCTGTGCGCCTAGAGCCCATACTCTGCAACAAAGAGAAGCCACTGCAATGAGAAGCCCGCGCACCACATCGAAGAGTAGCCCCTGCTCACTGCAACTAGAGAAAGCCTGTGCACAGCAAGGAAGACCCAATGTAGCCAAAAATAAATAAATTTACTAAAAAAAAAAAAGTTTCTAGGGATGTGAGGTGGGATCTGATCATCAATCCTTACTTTGAAAATGCTCCTCAGTCAATTCTAATATGTAAGCAGTCTTCAGAACCACTGCAATAAAGGAAGTGTATCTTTCCTCCCATTCCATTTAAGGCCAATCCTTCCTTCTGTGCTACCCATCCTATCCTCAACTTCTTTCTCCTTCTAAATTCATCTCTGTAGGAAATCTCATCCAATTCTAAGGCTTCAACTACCAACCGATCATGCCAAATTTATATCTCCAGCCCAGAACTCGGTGTTCTTACAGAATTCTACTGCCTGTTTACATTTCTCCTTTGTTTTGAATAAAGTTTCAACTTTACCTAGAACACAGGCATGTACTTCACATTAAGCATTTCAGAAGCAAACCTACCAAATATTCACAAAGCATGAGAGGAATACTGTAGTTAAAAATATTAAGTTGAGAGTCAACAGTGAAAATATCTCAACATTTGACAAAATGCAAATGTTATTATGTAAGAAGTTAACAAATTGAAGAAAAAAACTTGCAGAAACCTAAACATTAATGCTATATGAACAAACAATTCACTATAGAGAAATACCACTAAGCAAATGTATTAAAATGTTCAATTTTCTAAGTAAACAAAATGAACAAGATAGGGCAGTTCACCTTGTCCATTGGCTTACATAAGGAAAACAAAGTAACATAACACAATTTAACCATAGGGTGACAGAATATCTAATTCAACTCAGCCACCACAAAACATTAGAGCCTGGAAATAATCACAAAACGAACCTTAATTTTCCTACTTAAAAGTTAAATAAACTAAAAAATTTCCTTTAAATTATAAGGAATTTCCAAAAACAAAAAAAAAGAATAAGAAAATTCCTGCAAATATATAATAAAATTCAAGTTTGAATAGTTCTTTTTAAGGTTCAAAATTCTGTACAAAGTTTCTCCTTCCACTATTAATAAACTACTGCCTATATGGTATGCCCTTCAGTACATGCTCTTTCACCAAACAGATAAACAAAGTACATACTGGGTATATTCTGAGGTAAGAAAGATGGCCAGAGAGTCAGCTTCTCAGGCCATTAGAATAGAGAATAAATTTATTCTTTCATATCCTATGAGCCTCTCCAGTATAAAACCCAAGAAGGCTTTATAGTACTTACTACCCCCCCCCTCCAAAAGTAAATCATAAATACACGATTGAAGTTAGTACAAATGCATTCAAAAGATAATTCAATCAAAGATAAGAACAAACTATCACAATGTACCTATTTCTATAAAAGATTATGCATTTCTAAAGACAAAGAATTTATAGCCATAAACAATAAGACTGGATAAATCAGAAAAGCCAATTGCACTCTAATGGTTTGCCAGTTATATGTGGGCACTTTCAGCAATCCCACCCCTGGGCATATATGCAGAGAAATCTCTAATTTGAAAAGATACATGCACCCCACCCCTATGTTCATAGCAGCACTATTTACAATAGCCAAGACATGGAAGCAACTTAAATGTCCATCGACAGATGAATGGATAAAGATGTGGCATGTATCACAATGCAATACTACTCAGCCATAAAAAAGAATGAAATAATGCCATTTGCAGCTACATGGACGGACCTGGAGATTATCATACTAAGTGAAGTCAGAAAGAGAAAGACATATACCATATGATATCACTTATATGTAGAATCTAAAACATGACACAAATGAACTTATTTACAAAACAGAAACAGACTCAAACAGAGGACAAACTTGTGGTTTTACCGAAAGGGTAAGAGGGGTGGAGAGGGATAAATTAGGAGTTTGGGATGAGCAGATACAAACTACTATATATAAAATAGATAAACAACAAGGTCCTACTGTATAGCACAGGGAACTAATAAACCATAATGGAAAAGAGTAGGAAAAAGAATTTATATATATATATATAACCTGAATCACTTTGCTGTACACATGCATATGTAATGTGTTTATATATACCGTCCAGTGCAGGTAGGTGTGTGTAATTTTACTTATATATAAATAAAACAAGAACTTAAGATACTGAATTGATGTGATCCCTAACAGAGAGGAAAGAAATGAAGTGAGCCCTATGGCTTCCTGAGCTTACTGCCTGGAGAGCTCCCAGGTCACAGCACTGAGAAGGGAACTCAGAAGAGAGTCCAAGTGGAGGCTGGGAGACTCCCTAAGTTGAAGAAATGAAGCTGGGCATTCAGGATGACCAAGGTAGCTAGGATATAATACTGGAAAGAAGAGAGGTATACAAAGAGAAAATGCTACAGATCTGCAGAGGATCTGTTCCCCCTTGTGTATTCAGCAGAGTATCAATATGTACGTGTGTGAGGAAACCACCCAAAGCCAGGAAAGAACCATCTGAAATAATCAGAGGGAACAGTGCCTGTTGCTCAGGAGGGACTGGGAATAGCACCAATTCTCACATGCTAGACTTTAAATCACACTGTTTCTGGTAACTGAGTCCCAAGCAAATCTAAAGAATGTTTATTTTAAAAAATGGAAAAATATCCAGCACCCAAGAAGGCAAAATCCACATTGAACAATTCAATTAAAAACTACGCAGGCAAAGAAGCAGGAAAATATGAACCATACTGAAGAGAAGAATCAATCAACTGAAACCAATCTAGCTGACCCAGGTATCAGAATTAGTGGATAAAAATATTATTTTATATAACTGCATTCTATATGTTCAACAAGTAAAAAGATTAAATATAGAGACATGAAAGATAAGGCCTGAGACAGAGTTAGGCAGCCTAATCTGTGTAACTGGTGTCGCCCAAGGCGGTGGGGTGAAAGGAAAAATAATGGCCAGAATCTTACAAAATCTGATGAAAACTATAAATACAGATGCGAAAGACTCAACGAAGTCCAAGCATAAGAAATATGAACTAAACCATACCAAAGCACATCATAATAAAATTGTTCAAAACTAATGATAAAGAGAAAATCTGAAAAGCAATAAGAGAAACAAACATAAGAGTTAGAGCAGAGGGAATTCCCTGGCAGCCAGTGGTTAGGACTCTGTGCTTTCACTGCCAAGGGTGTGGGTTCAATCCCTGGTTTAAACTAAGAGGAACTAAGAGGTTTATAAAAAAAAAAAAAAAAAAAAATTAGAGCAGAATCCTTGTTGGAAACCATGCCAAGTGAGAAAATGTTGCAGCCACATGCTTAAAGTATTAAAAGAAAAAACTGATAACCTAGAATTCTATATCCAGCAAAAATACTTTCAAAAATGACCAACAAGAGTTTCTCAGACTTAAGAAAGATGAAATAATTCATCATTAGCAGATCTACACTCTAAGAAATGTTAAGTCCTTCAAACAGGAGAAAAAAAAGAAAAAAAAAGTTACCAGACAGAAGGCTGGATCTACAGAAAAGAATGAACAGCACCAGAAATGGAACTAAGTAAGAAATGTGTGAAAAACACTTTTTTATTATTTAAATATCTTTATCGCAGGAATGCAGAGGTGGTTTAACCTTCAAAACTCAATAGAGGCATTTCACCATATAGTAAACTAAAACAAACACACAATTATCTCAATATATGCAGAAAAAGTATCTGACAAAACACAACACCCATTCCTGATAAAATCTTCTCAGGAAACTAAGACTCAGCCTGATAAAGGGCATCTATTACAACCTATTTAAAAAAAAATAAAGTCTATTAATAAAAAACAAAAACCTATAGCAACATCATACTTAATGGTAAAAGACTGAATGCTTAACCCATGTTCTAAAGAACAAAGAAAGGCTATCAACTCTCACCACTTCTGTTCAACACTGTCCTAAAATTTCTAAGCCAGTGCAGCAAGACAAGGGGGGGGAAAAAAAAGGAAGTCAGATGGGGAAGCATGAAATAAAACTATTTGCTGACATGATCATATACGTAGAAAATCTGACTAAGTCTAAGAAAAGCTACTGGAACTAAGAAGAGAGTTAAACAAGGTTGTATACAAGATCAATATACAAAAATCAATTATATCAGTGCATAGTAGCAACGAACAATCAGAAATTAAAGTACAACTTATAACAGCAATTAAAACTAGGAAATACTTAGGGATATATCTGACAAAAATTGTGCAATATTTGTATACTGAAAACTACAAAACATTAAAGAAGACCTAGATAAATGGAGATAGGCCATGTCTGTGAGTCAAAAGACCCAATAATAAGATGTCAATTCTTGCCAAGTTTATCTGCAGATTCAAAGCAATCCCAAACAAAACCTCAGAGGGAATTTTTCTACAATAAGCAAAAGAATTTTAAAAAGAAAAATAATGTTGGAGGGCCAACGTCACCTGATTTCAAGACTTATAAAGCAGCAATGAAGACACTGTAATAACAGTGTTAAACAGATCAACAGAACAGAATATAGAAAGATATACAAAACTTGGGACTTCCCTGGTGGTCCAGTGGATGAGATTCTGCACTCCCAACGCAGGGGGCCCAGGGTTCGATCCCTGTTCAGGGAACTAGATCCCACATGCCACAACGAAGATCCCACATGCCGCAACTAAGACCCAGTGCAGCTAGCTAGCTGAATGAATGAATGAATACAAAAATATACAAAACTCAATGCAAAATGGACCATAGTAAAGGGTACAAACTTGCAGTTAGAAGATGGGTTAAGTTCTGGAGAGCTAATGTACAGTATTATGATTATGGTCAACAACACGGTATATGTATTTCGAAGCTGCTAAGATCTTTTTTTTTTTTGTAAACATCTTTATTGGAGTATAATTGCTTTACAATGGTGTGTTAGTTTCTGCTGTATAACAAAGTGAATCAGCTATACATATACATATATCCCCGTATCTCCTCCCTCTTACATCTCCCGCCCACCCTCCCTATATACCACCCCTCTAGGTGGTCACAAAGCCCCGAGCTGATCTCCCTGTGCTATGCAGCTGCTTCCCACTAGCCATCTATTTTATATTTGGTAGTATATATAAGTCCACGCCACTCTCTCACTTCGTCCTAGCTTACCCTTCCCCCTTCCCATGTCCTCAAGTCCACTCTCTAGGTCTGCGTCTTTATTCCTATCCTGCCTCTAAGTTCTTCAGAACCTTTTTTTTTTTAGATTCCATATATATGTTAGCATATGGTATTTGTTTTTCTCTTTCTGACTTACTTCACTCTGTATGAGTCTCTAGGTCCATCCACCTCACTACAAATAACTCAATTTCGTTTCTTTTTATGGCTGAGTAATATTCCATTGTATATATGTGCCACATATTCTTTATCCATTCATCTGTCGATGGACATTTAGGTTGCTTCCATGTCCTGGCTATTGTAAATGGAGCTTCAATGAACATTATGGTACATGACTCTTTTTGAATTATGGTTTTCACAGAGTATATGCCCAGTAGTGGGATTGCTGGGTCGTATGGTAGTTCTATTTTTAGCTCTTTAAGGAACCTCCATACTGTTCTGCATAGTGGCTGTATCAATTTACATTCCCCCCAACAGTGCAAGAGGGTTCCCTTTTCTCCACACCCTCTCCAGCATTTATTGTTTGTAGATTTTTTGAGCTAAGATCTTAAATGATAATTATGCATGTGATGTGTGGAGGTTTAAGCTAATGCTACAGTGGTAATCACACTGCAATATATAAATGCACAAAAATACACCTTAAACTTATATGACATCATATGTTAATAATATCTCAAATTTTTAAAAAAGGACCACAGACAAAAGGTAAAACCTGAAACTATAAAAACTTCTAGAGAAAAATTAGGAGAAAATCTTTGTGACCCTGGGTTATATATAAAGACTTCTTAGATAGTACACTAAAAACACAATTCATAGGGAATTCCCTGGCAGTCCAGTGGTTAGGACTCAGAGCTTTCACTGTCAAAGGTGTGGGTTCAGTCCCTGGTTGGGGAACTAAGATCCCGCAAGCCGCATGCGGTGGTGGTGGTGGTGTGGTGGTGGGGTGGTGGGGGGGGGGGGGTGGGGCCCACAATCCATAAAAGATGAAATTTCTAAACTAGACTTTTGCCTTTTGAAAGTTCTCATGGTTGAGAGTGAAAACACAAGCTACTGTCTGGGAAAAAACATCTGCAGATCATATATCTGACGAAACACTTTTATCCAGAATATGTACAAAACTCTCAGAACTCAGTGATAAAACACATGACCCAATTATTTTAAAAGGGCACAGGATGTGACACTTCAGAGATACACAAGTGGCAAATAAACACGTGTAAAGATATTTAGCATTTCAGCACCATTAGCATTTGGGAAATGCAAATTTAGACCACAGTAAGATACCTCCATACTTCTACTGTATTGGCTAAAACTACGGAATAATTATACTAAGTGTCGATAAGGATGTGGAAGAACTGGAACTCTCATAGCCTGCTCATGGGAATGTAAAATGGTATAACCACTTGGGAAAACAGTTTGGCAGCTTCTTAAAAAGGAAAAAACATCCCAAAACCATACAATCCCAATTCCATTACCAATGTTTATACAAGAAAATGAAAACATGTGTCCATATGAAGACTCAGACTCGTATTCTGGTTCATAGTTTTATTTGTAATAGGCAAGCACTGGAAACAACCCAACTGTTCACGAACAGGTTACTGGATAAACATATTGTGGTATATACATAAATGGAATGAATACCCAAGCAATAAAAAAGAATGAACTACTGATAAATGTAACAACATGGATAAATCTCAAAGTCATTATGGTGAAGGAAAGAAGCTGGACTCCCAACATATACACTATATACTGAATTCAACTGCGGATGAAAAATGTTGCCTCCCGTATCAGTAAACAGAGGATGTTGCCACCGGCCAACAAGCCAGTAGCTACAGCAGCCACTGTGCACCCTGAGGGGATCCAGGATGGAGAAAAGGAGGATACTGGCCCTAGATAGTTAAGATGCATATCAAAGGAATGATTTCAATAAGCCCAGACCCTTGCATCTTCCCATACTAGAAAAGAGCTAAATTCATTAACTTGAGACGTCTGGTTTTCTTTAATGAACCGTAACCGTTTTTGATGTTCCAACTACCTGGGTTTTGTGGCAAAACTTCTATATATCCTGGCTCCTCCCTTACCTCTTTGGACTAGTCCCTAAGAGCTATCTGAAAGGCTAACTTCCAGGCTTAAGTCTTCAGTTTTGTCCGCGAAATAAAACGTAATTCTCAACTTTTAGGTTGTGCTTTTTTTTCAGTCGACACTACAAAATGCAAATGTATCTATGGTACAGGAAGCAGATCAGTGATTGCCTATGGATAGGAACCGGGAGGAACAGAAGGAAATTTTTGTTGATATGTTCATTATCTTGACTGTGGTAAGAGTTTCATGATGTGTAGATACAAAGCATCAAATAGTATACTTTAAGTATGTGCAGTTTATTATATGTCAATAAAAAATATTTTTAAAAAGATCAAGGACCCCTAGATTCCAAGCAAACAAGAGGGATTAGAAATGAAGTTATTACAGATATTTACACAAATTTATTGTAAGTGGAGTGTAGACTGCAAGGTATGATATTGTGATTTATAAGAAAATTATGCTTGGTCTTCATCCCCACTCCTGACAGGGCTAAAACCCTTGGAATTTCCTAAATAATAGGAGATAAAGGTATCTTTTGTTATTCATAACAAGCCCCTTACAACCACACCTGAGGATAAGTTAATGTAGTGACTCCAGGAAGGCCTCTAGGGGTGGGGGCTAGTCGACAGGGAAATCAACTAAGTGATTAGAGGGCTGGAACTTCCAACACCATCCTCCTCTCCTCCAGGGAAGGAAGAGGAGCTGGAGGTTGAATTAATCACCATTGGCCAAAGATTTAATTATTCATGCTTCCATTAAGGTTGGGAGCACTTCCTGGAGGATGGAGCTCCCTAAACTACACAGGGACAAAAACTCATGTGCTTGGGACTCTTCTGGACCTTGCCCTGTGTATCTTTTCATTCACTCCTATACTTTAATATCTTTGTAATAAAGCAGTAATCTAGTAAGTAAATTGTTTTCCTGAGCTCTGTGAATTGCTCTAGCAAATTAATCAAACCTGATTTACAGCAGCCAGCCAGTTAGCCAGCAGCACGGTTAACAATCGTAACAATCTGGACTTTCAACTGGCATCTGAAGTATTCGGGGGGACAGTCTTGTGGGACTGAGCCCTTATTAATCTCTGGGATATGATGCTATCTCTGGGTAGTTAGATCAGAATTGAGTTAAATTTCAGGACACCCAGATAGTGGCTGGAGAATCTATCTGCTTGGTGTGGGGAACCCCGCTCTCCACGTGGTGACCAGAAATGTCAGAAGTAAAGTAGAATATTAATATAGGAGATATACAGTAGTTTTTTTGTTTTGTTTTGTGTTTTTTGGCTGCATTTGGTTTTAGTTGCTGTGTGCGGGCTTTCTCTAGTTGCGGCGAGTGGGGGCTACTCTTTGCTGCAGTGCGTGAGCTTCTCATTCCGGTGGCTTCTCTTGCTGCGGAACATGGGCTCTAGGCGCGCGGGCTTCAGTAGTTGTGGCATGCAACCTCAGTAGTTGTGGCTCGCAGGCTCAGCAGTTGTGGCGCACGGGCTTAGTTGCTCCATGGCATGTGGGATCTTCTTGGACCAGGGATTGAACCCGTGTCCCTGGCAATGGCAGGCGGATTCTTAACCACTGCCCCACCAGGGAAGTCCCTACAGTAGTGTTTTTAATTTGTACAAGGGAAGAGGGCAGGGATGGCAGGGAGGGAGACAGGCTGGAAAGATATGAAATTGGAGAAATCAGTAGCTCTGATAAGGAATAATGAAGAACAATGTAATAATACAGCTCATACTGGAGCAGAAAAAAAAAATGTCAGAACATAATAAACAAGGAATCAACAAACGGTTTTTGTTCCTGGGATTGATAAGAAAGTAGTTTAAGATTCCTGTGGCTCCAAAGTTAATAGACAAAACTAGAAATGTAGAAGAAAATCAACTGAAAGTGAAAAACACACCTCTTTCAAACCATAAAACAAAGAATCATATAATTCAAAGGAATGCTCTTAAGGACTTTCATTACCAGACAAAACAATATGTTTTAAAAGTTACCCAAAAAAAGCAGAAAAGAAAAATCAAATTAAAATAAAAAACAGAATAATAACTACTGATCAATTCAAGAGCTGGCTCTTTTGGAAAAAAAATATATAAATTAGCTGAATCACTCTAATTTTAAGTTAACACTAAGAATGAGAAAGATGATATAAAATACACACATGAAGAGAAGGCTTTGAAACAAGGGTTTTCTAGGAAAACAGAAATTACCAGATTTGGCTCAAAATAAACAGGTAAAAACGATGGAAAAAAAAGTTGTCCAAAAGTTGCCCACCCCCAAAGTGTCTGGCCCAGGTGATTTCACAAGGGAATTCTGACATTAAACAGAGACAATTCACATGCTACTTACAATGAACTAAAGGCAGGCTTTGGCAAACTAAGGCCTATGGCCAAATCCAGCCTGTGGTCTGTTTTGTAAGGCCTGGGTAGAGAGCTAAGAATGGTTTAGAAACCAGCAGCATAGCTTAAAACAAAGTCTAAGAATCTATCCTAAAAAAATACTAATGTGTGCAAAATACACATACACATAAGGATATGCACTACAATATGGTATGTGATAAAATTTATTTATAATCTATGTCAGTCATTAAGTGATCCATATTTTGAAACATTTACTGAACACCTACTATGTATGCTATTCTGTGGACTGGAGATAGAAGGGATAAGAATCTGCTCTCACGGGTCTTACTTTCTAGTTTGGTGATTTAAATAATAGGTAAATAAAATCATTTCAGATGGTGACAAATGCCATAAATAAAACCAAACAGGACAACATGAAAGGGTGGAAACTACTTTAGAAAGGGTGGAACTACTTTAGATAAGTTGATCACTAAAGGCCTCTCTGAGGAGAGAGCTTCTGACTTGGATCTAAAGGGGAAGCAGGCAGCTTCAAGGTTGAAGAAAAACCAAATGCAAAGGACCTCGGGCCCTGATATGCTAACCATGTTCAAAAATATAAAAGCTGGGGAAGCAGAAGCTAGTAAGAAAGGGACAGTTGAAGGAGAGAAAGAAGGTTGGATGAGGTGGGCCTATTAGGATTAAAAATTTTATCTTTGAAACACTGAATTCTGAGCAAAGGCTTGTCTTTGTTTTAAAAATAGCATTCTGGGGGCTTCCCTGGTGGCGCAGTGGTTGAGAATTTGCCTGCCAATGCAGGGTACACGGGTTCGAGCCCTGGTGTGGGAAGATCCCACATGCCACGGAGCAACTAGGCCCGTGAGCCACAACTACTGAGACTGCGCGTCTGGAGCCTGTGCTCCGCAACGAGAGGCTGCGATGAAGAGTGGCCCCCACTTGCCGCAACTGGAGAAAGCCCTCGCACAGAAACGAAGACCCAACACAGCCATAAATAAATAAATTTAAAAAAAAAAATAGCATTCTGGGAGTTCCCTGGTGGTCTAGAGGTTAGGATTCGGTGCTTTCACTGCCTTGGCCGGGGTTCAATCCCTGGTTGGGGAACAGATCCCACAAGCCTCTCAGAGCAGCAAAAAAAAAAAAAAAAAAAAAAAAAAAAGGGGGCTTCCTTGATGGCGCAGTGGTTGAGAATCTGCCTGCCAATGCAGGGGACACAGGTTCGAGCCCTGGTCTGGGAAGATCCCACATGCCGCGGAGCAGCTGGGCCCGTGAGCCACAATCACTGAGCTTGCGCGTCTGGAGCCTGTGCTCCGCAACAAGAGAGGCCGCGATAGTGAGAGGCCCGCGCACCGCGATGAAGAGTGGCCCCCGCTTGCCACAACTAGAGAAAGCCCTCGCACAGAAACGAAGACCCAACACAGCCATAAATAAATAAATAAAAATTAAAAAAAATATATATATATAGATAGATAGATATATATAGATATACATATGTATATATATATAAAATTCTGGCTACAATGTGGAGAATGGATTGCAGGGGGCCAAGGGTGGAATGTGGAGATATCATAGATTGCCACAGCATAGACACAAGATGATGGGGCCGTGGTTGAAAAATGGAGACTAGATATAGAAGGCTAGGAAAGAGGAATCAAGGACAATCTGGGTCATGAACTTGAAAAACTGGACCTTAAGTGAGGTGGGGAAGACCAGATTTAGGGAAAATAGGGGAAGAGGGGAAATCAATAGTTCTGTTTTAGCCATGTTTAGCTTTAAGATAAAGACACACAGAGATTTGTATAGAAAGATATTCAAGATATAAAGTAAAATAGTACTGATTGATTTTTAAAAATCATATATGCTAAGTAAGAAAAATACAATACACATGACGAGTATGAAAAATTTACAAAATCATACCACAGATTATCAGCAGTAGACACTGCTGATCATAAGGGACTTTGTTATACGTACTGCAATATCTAAATCTAAACAATAAGTGCACTTTGATTTTGTAACAGAAAATAATAAAGAACAAATGGTTTAAAAAGCAATGACTTGAAATTTAAAAAACTCAGTTTCAAGACCAGAAAAAATGCAAAAATGCACGGTTTATGGTTAAGTAAAAAGAAAAGAATTTAAAAACTTCCCTGGTGGCACAATGGTTAAGAACCCGCCTGCCAATGCAGGGGACACGGGTTCGATCCCTGGTATGGGAAGATCCCACATGCCGCAGAGCAACTAAGCCCATGTGTCACAACTACTGAGCCTGCGCTCTACAGCCTGCGAACCACAACTACTGAAGCCTGCGCGCCTAGAGCCCGTGCTCTGCAACGAGAAGCCACCACGATGAGAAGCACGTGCACCACAACGAAGAGTAGCCCCCGCTCACCACAACTAGAGAAAGCCTGCGTGCAGCAATGAAGACCCAATGCAGCCAAAAATAAGTGAGTAAATTAAAAAAAAGGACTAAAATTATTTTAAAAAAAAAAGAATATCAAAGACTAAAGGTAAATAATAGTTGGTGAGTTCACTTGACTTCTGATCTGCCAGATCTGTAGTTTATATTACAAATAAAAATCAGAAAAAAGTAATCTCCAAATACATGCACAAACCTACTTTAAGTGAACATTCATTGAGCATAACACCACTGTCATTATTCCTCCTTATATCATAAAAGGTGCTTGCAAGTGTAGTAAAGAAAAATGCCTCTTCCTTTTGGGCACTGGCATGGAGAACCTAACCCACATCTATAACATCGTTTCCAAGGGACAACCTATCTTCTTCTCTCTTGTGTGCTCTTGCCCTTGGATACTAAAACCTTAAATAATGAAACCTATGTTCTCTTAAAGCCTGCTGGAGTAATTAGTATAGTCTCTGAAATACAATTTAGCAAAGCAATCCTCTACAGGTTACACAGAAACAACAAGCCTTCTGAAAGTACCTCCCTATTGCTGCAGTGACAATATTCATTCAACATTTATACAGCAAATGTGTTGAGAACTAATAAACTGCCAAATGTTGTTTTAGATATTAGGATATATCATGAAAAGACAGATGATGTCCCTGCTTTCATGGAAGTTTTAAAAATAAACAAGTAAATGAAAATATGGAAATGAAAAAACTCAACTGGGTAAAGGGACAGCAAAGAGAGGAAGGAGACTTTAGATAGGATGTTGTAGGTCTGGAAGACCTCTATGAAAAGCGGACATGAGTTAAGAAAATCAATCAGTGGTTCTCAACTCAAGCTGCACAGACTTATTCAGGAAGATTTTAAAAGACACTATATGTCCAGGCCCCATTGCCAGACCAGTTAAACCAATTTCTGGGGCTGGGTCTGGCAATAGCATTCTTTAAAAAGTTCCCCAAGTGTCTCTAAAGTATAGCCATGGTTGGGAACCACAGAAAAACAAACCAATTTTGATCTTGGAAACAAGGCAGTAGAGGAAGTCAGAGTAGGCAGAAGTCAAATATTGCAGAACCTCTTAGGCTAGGATAAGGAGTATGGCCCCTGAGTTTGTTCTAAATGTCATGAAGAGACAATGGAGGGAAAAATAATCCAAAAAAAAATCTCAACTGCTGAGTAAATGCATGGCTGCATTCAGCAGACCCACATCTTAAGTAACAAAATGGTACAATTTACACAAATTAGTAATTCAAAAAACCCTTGAAACTGTAAGCTCAATAGGAGCATTTCTCTTCAAACTAGTCAGCTTCTGATTTCAAAAAAACATATGGCACAGCTATAAGAGACCAAAGGAACTATATCCTCTACTTTATCCCTTTTAATTTGGAAAGCTTTTTATTATTTGTATGCTATTAAGAATATCTTTTAGGGAGTTCCCTGGTGGCCTAGTGGTTAGGATTCTGGGCTTTCACTGCCGTGGCCCAGGTTCAATTCCTGGTCAGGGAACTGAGAACCTTCAACCTGTGCAGCGTGGCCAAAAAAAAAAAAAACTTCTATTTTTTATATTACTACCCTGTCTACTATGTACCTAAAAAATCTAAATCATTAAGGGCTGAGGGTCAGTCTGCAAAAACAAAACTTTCTGAATAACACACCCCCTTTCTCTGTTTAAGGAAAGAGAAAGTAAACATCTCTCTAAATTCAAGGTTCTATAACTGAGCAATGCTGGTAAGAAACTAGTATTTTTTTCACTGAAATTAGATGTAGCAAAACATGCACCTACATTTTCCCAATTTTGAACAATAAATACATATTACCTTTTTTGACCAAAAAAAAAAAAAAAGTTAAGATGGAAGAAAGGAAGAAAAAAAAGAAAAAAAAACGGAAGCCTGTGGGCTTCCCTGGTGGCGCAGTGGTTGAGAATCTGCCTGCCAATGCAGGGGACGCAGGTTCGAGCCCTGGTCTGGGAAGATCCCACATGCCACGGAGTAACTGGGCCCGTGAGCCACAACTACTGAGCCTGCGCTTCTGGAGCCTGTGCTGCACAACAACAGAGGCCGCGACAGTGAGAGGCCTGCGCACCGCGATGAAGAGTGGCCCCCGCTTGCTGCAACTAGAGAAAGCCCTCCCACAGAAACGAAGACCCAACACAGCCAAAAATAAATAAATAATAATTAAAAAAAAAAAAAAAAAAAAAGGAAGCCTGTGCTTTTAAAGCCAACAGACTGTTTCCAAAAGGTCTAAGGGAAATTTGGAAGGCAGCAGTTTACCATAATATAAACATCAACTTTTTGAAATGAAAGAATAACGAAACAGTGGTAACAAAAAGATGGTTTTCATGAAAGGATAGGTATTGTAGGCTGAAAATTTATGGGAAAAAAAATCTGTAAGGGATTTCCACATCAAGAGATTAGGTACCACCTCTAAAATTCCAGCAGTGCCAAAAATTGTAAGATTCTAAGGTGACTCACCTACGATTACAAAAGGATTAAAAGTATTCGATACCAAAAATATTAAGTGATATTTAAAATCTAGTACATTTGGGGGGGGGGAGGAACCTCATACTTTTGTAAATCACCAATTTGCAAAATTCAATTAAATAACAGAAGCATAATCTTTCTGGCCTCCATGGGCTTCTATGTATCCAGCCTCTGTTTACCTATTTCCTCCTTATTCTTATGGTGATTGTTTAGTTCCTCTGGGAAACACACCACAATGTCCCACTCAAATTGTTAACATTAAAAAGAAACTGCAACCATTTCCAGATGAGCATGCTGGACACACTCAACAAATGTTTTATTGAACAAATAAAGGAAGAATATATACTAGTAATAGTCAAGTATCACATACAAATATAAAAATAAAGAGCTTCCGTGTAAACCATTTTCATTGGTTTCTGTGACTGACATCTGCCTCATTTTTTTTTCCTATCCCTCTACATAAATGTTAACTGCTTTTGTCAGCTCTCTCTTCTCTATGTGCTTACCGCTTTAGCCATCTCATTTACTGTTCACTGCTTCAGTAAGGATAATTCCCAACCAAATCCTTCCTTCAAGCTACAATCTTTAGACATTCATTTTTAATTGCGTATAGAACAAAACATCTTCACTTAAGTTTCTTGACAGAACTACACACTAAAAACGTTTAATTCCGCCATCCACGCAAAAAAAATATTTACCCAGTGCCTACTAATCAGGCACTACTAGGAACAAATGAAAAAGAGACATGCTGATCTCATCAACTGAGTGGAGATGTGAGAAGGCTGGAAAAGATTTGCAAGGAACTGGGAGAAAAGACACCCAACTAGTAAAATGAGGCATTGACAGGCAGCACTGAAACCTTAGTAGAAGCTGGAAACCAGGGATATACAGTATTCCCAAGCCTGTGCAGTTTGAAGACTGTTAACAATGTCCAGCAGCATGTCTAGGAGTAGGGAGTGGTGGGACGCATAAAGCAGCTGGATCAAATAAGAAATTAGAGTTGTGCCAGGCAGGTGTAAAGAAAAGCAAGGGAGATGAGGATACTGCCAGGAGAACGGTTAGATTAACATTTCATGGAAGTCTAAATCAGAGTGAAGTAAGACAAGCTGGAAAAAAATAAGGAGGAGAGGAGAAGGAAGTGGAAATGTCGAAAAGACTGAATAAAAGCTCTTAACAGTAGTGATTACTGAATGCTTGCTGAGTCAAGCTTACTATGGATTGCTCTGTTCATTTAATAAAAACAGCAGGAGAAAATGCACTGGATGAGAAAAGTGGAGGCATAGGAGCTTGTGATTTGAATGTAACGTTTCAGGTAATGACAGGGTTTAGACCAAGACATTAAAGGTCAAGAACATATAATATGCGTGAGTGTGTGCATAGGTACATGTACACACAGAGAATGGTAAAACAAATACAGTAAACTATTAACAATCAGGGAATATGGATGAACGAATATGGAAATTCTCTGTATTATTTTTACATTTCTTTGAGATTAAGATTATCCAACCCCCAAAAAAGTCTAAAAGCTTATCTGCTTTCCCAAACATGTTCTTCCCAATTTCACCATAACCATTTTCCCTAACCTCTAGTTTAAAACCCTGAATAATCTTTGATATTTATTTCTCCCATTTCTAACATAAAGAGGGATCCAAGTTCTATACATTCTAATTTTGTAATGTTTCTTGAAGCCAAATTTTAAAATCTGAGCTCTAGAGATTTAGAATGTAAAAATATCAGACTGGAAATAAGAAAAGCTCAAAGCCCAAGTCACCAAAACTTACCAGTGAAGAAACAACCTTAGAGAAGTAAAACTCATAAGGCTAGGAAGTGATGGAACCAAGATTACTGTCAAAGCCAGTAACCAAGATAACCTCACCATATGAAAATCAGAACTCAATTTTCATTATAGAAGAGACAAGCATCAAACCTTTAAAATACATAATAATAAATAACATGTCATTTGAGGTTAAGAGATTTTAAAAGATTCAAATTTTTCTTATCAAAACTTACTCTGGGGACTTCCCTGGTGGTGCAGTGGTTAAGAATCCTCCTGCCAATGCAGGGGACACGGGTTCGAGCCCTGGTCCGGGAAGATCCCGTGTGCCACAACTACTGAGCCTGCGCTCTACAGCCCACGAGCCACAACTACTGAGCCCCGTGCCACAACTTCTGAAGCCCGCGCACCTAGAGCCCGTGCTCCACAAGAAGAGAAGCCACCGCAATGAGAAGCCCGTGCACTGCAGTGAAGAGTAGCCCCTGCTTGCTGCAACTAGAGAAAGCCCATGAGCAGCAATGAAGACCCAACACAGCCAAAAAATAAATTAATTAAAAAAAAAACTTACTCCGTTACAATACAGAGTTGAATATCAAGGATAAAAAAATTAAAGCAACAAAACATAGTAATATCTCAATTAATGAATGTATTCCAACTGTTGTAGAAACATTATTTTGAAGTATAACAATGTAAAAAGCATAAAAATCAATGCACTATAGACTATAAAAGGGGGGTTACTATGAACTGAACTGTGTCCCCCCAAAATTCATATGAAGCCCTAACTACCAATGTAATAGAAAGTATTTGGAGCTGGGACCTTTGGGAGGTAATTAGGGTTAAGTGAGGTGATGAGCGTGGGGCCTCATAATGGGATTAGTTCTCCTATAAGAGGAAGAGACATCAGAGCTCTCTCTCAGCCATGCGAGGACTCAGCTAGAAGGCATTCAGCCAAACCCGACTACACTGGCACCCTGATCTTGGACTTCCAGCCTTCAGAACTGTGAAAAATAAGTTTCTGTTTTTTAAGCCACCTCGCCTATGGTATTTTCTTTTTTTTTTTTTTTTTAAGATTTATTGATTGATTGATTGATTGATTGCTATGTTGGGTCTTCTTTTCTGTGCTAGGGCTTTCTCTAGTTGCAAGCGGGGGCCACTCTTCATCGCGGTGCGCTGGCCTCTCATTATCGTGGCCTCTCTTGTTGCGGAGCACAGGCTCCAGACGCGCAGGCTCAGTACTTGTGGCTCACAGGCCTAGTTGCTCCGCAGCATGTGGGATCTTCCCAGACCAGGGCTCGAACCCGCGTCCCCTGCATTAGCAGGCAGATTCTCAACCACTGCGCCACCACGGAAGCCCCCCTATGGTATTTTATTATGGTAGCTGGAGCTAACAAAGATAGAGGGGATTGATGTATTAACTTCAGAAAACAGCATTTTATCACTCAAATTTTAACTAAATTTTCCATTTAAAATAAAAAAGTCAAGACATTCACCACACTCCTCTGAGTTCCAGGTCAATCAGCACTCACTTTTTAAAAAAAATTTTTTTTTTTAATTAATTTTTATTGGAGTATAGTTGAGTTATAATGTAAAATATTACCTTTCTAAAAAGTTTACTTTTGATTAACTCCCCCTCCCCCCCAGTTTGACTTTAAACACATTAATCAAGGTACTAGTCTTTATACACTCCTTAAATACAAATGAGGATCATAGAATATTTGAGGCTGAAAATTATTTTATATTCAAGTAAGTCAATATGAAGTAATATGACCAGAAAAACTAATATATTGGACCCTGTCCTTTTCAAAGCCTCTTGTCAAAAACTTGAATAAAGACCTGGAAAGTAGACATCACATATGACACAAACATCTGAAAGAGTAACAATGCACTTAATGACTTTCTTAAGATTTAATAACTTTCTTGGAATGCTGGATAGAATTAAATTGGATTTAAGAATAAGTAGTTAGTCATAGCTCAAGAACTGAATTTCATAAATACAGAATACAGACCCAGCCTGTTCATATAAAACAGGACAGTTAGTGACAGCTAGTAGTGTGACAGCACTGCTTTACAAAAATTGCTACTTTGATAGAAATCTAATGCACAAAACTGGAATTGTGACAGTTCTACTGAATCTTGTGTTTATCACATTGTTTAGAGCATTACGCTCAATTCTGGTCTTCATTAAGACAAACATTAAAAACAAACTAAACTGGATACAAAAGAAAAACTTCATAACTGTTCAGCTTACCCATAGGTGGGAACAAGTTATATCTTAAACTCATTCTCTACTTTCACCATTAGCCAAGCAACCCAAAGAGCTATGAAATGAAGTGATAAGTAATTTTGCTGAGGCACAAAATGCCACAATGCCATGAGGTATGTGAGAGAAGGATGCTTCTAGGAAATAAGCTCAGACATCTCTCCCTATCTCTCCTGCTGTCTCATCCCGAGTTTGTTTTGTTTTTTAGAGAAACAGTAACTCTCGTGAAGAGATACATAACTGTTTCTTTGTGGGAAAAAAAGAGCTCTGAAAAGAAAGCCAAATCCTCGTGCAGATGATGGAAGCCAAGAGAAAGTGAAGAGGTTTGAATGCTATCATGGTGTTCAAATATTTGGAAATTTATAAGATATTAAAATGTGACTGTTAAAGGTTGACTACAGTGTCTTCCTGGGCACCAGATATGTTCAAGCAACAGCAAGATAAGCCTTTATCAAAAATATTTTAAAAGGTAACTTCTGCTTTGAGTGAGAGGTTGAACTGGTCAACTTCTAAGGTCACTTCCATTGTTAATTGTTATAATCACTTAGTAATTCTAAAGTCAGAGTGACATAACACTATTTGCAGCAACATGGATGGACCTAGAGATTACCACACTAAGTGACGTAAATCAGACAGAGAAAGACAAATATATGATATCACTTACATGTGGAATCTTCAAAAAACTGATACAAATGAACTGATTTACAAAACAGAAATAGACTCACAGACATAGAAAACAAACATGGTTACCAACGAGGAAAGGGTGGGGGGATAAACTGGGAGTTTGGGGATTAACAGATACACACTACTATATATAAAAGAGAAACAACAAGGATCTACTGTATAGCACAGGGAACTATATTCACCATCTTGTAATAACCCATAATGGAAAAAAATGTGAAAAAGAATATATATATATGTGTGTATAACTGAGTCACTTTGCTATACACCTGAAACTAATACAACATTATAAATCAACCACACTTCAATAAAAAATAAATTAAAAAATAAAGTTAGAGTGACATCCAATATTTTTAAGATCATCTGCTATTATAACAGTAAAGTTAAGAATATCACCATGTTGACTGCCTCTACTACAAATAGCACTACAGCAGAAGCATTAAAAATTGTCATTTTTAAAAACAAAGTGTAATACAAATAAATCTGTTGCAGTTTTAATCAAAATGGTAAAAGGGCTCAGACTGTTCTTAGAAACTGAAATATGTGAATTAAGTTTCTGGGGCCAAGAAAGCCTTATCAGAAAAGAAATGTAGCTATCAAATCTTCTGTATTATAAATTACTATCCCAGCAAAGTAAAGCTGTGTGTCTATCACTTACTCTATAAGTTGACTGCCAGAGCACTCTTTTGGACAACTTGTAGTATTTTAAAACTGTTCGTATTACACAATTACTTCTCTTACAACAGATTCAGTTTAAACCCCAGCTCTAACATTTAGTAGCTAGGTGTTTTTATAGCATAACTGTGGCATACACATATTATGGCATAAGCATTTCCACAGTCATTAAATATAATCCTGGATTTTTATTTTCTCATCTGTTGGCTATATCTTCTAGTCTGTTGTGAGATTTAAGTGTGTATAAAGCTCTTAGATGGTGTCTGGTACTTAATAATGAGCTTAATAAACGGTAATAACATTTTCAAAACTTATACATAGTAAATAAAAACTAATGCATAAATAATTTTAGTCAACTTTATTTTTTAAAAGGCAAGTATGTTGGATTTTATGGAAGAAAAAGAGAAGCATTCTGTTCAAGATGCTCATCCAACATCATGAATTATTCTAAACCTTTCATATAACTAAAGTGCTGCCTTTAAGGGTTGGAACTGTAAGTTTAAATTTTTAAGTGTAGAGAATTGGTTAGCATCCCTCCCCACCAAGCACTGGCTCTATTCCTCTACCATTAAAACGATCTGTCTTGAGACATGTTAACCTACCCATCTCTTTCTGCTACTTTCTACTTTCATTTTTCCCCATGTTTTCAAATTTGTCATAAATATAACTATACAACCAAAGAAATTTATTTATTTGTTTTTTGGTCAGGTCAGGAAATCAAGCAATCAGCACATATAAGCTATTCTTGACTTTTGAATCCTTACTCAATAGTTCTTTCTTCATCAGGAGAGATATTTTGTGTCTCCAAAATGTCAGAAGACTCTGATTCTACAGTGGGGAGATATTTCATCTTTCTACATTCTGCATCCTAACTGTGGTGTGGGCTACATGTAACTACACATATCAAAAAATCCAATTTTTCTTAACTGAAATTTTAACACTTATACAGCAATATAACTAACCTTCCACATCTCTGTCAAAAGGCTTATTTCAATAACATCCTTTCCCTGCTTTTAAAATAAAATTCCTCTATCTGTCCCATTTCAGAAGTAATTCTTCATATTATGTTCAATTAAGATCTACAAAGTTTAAACCTAACATTAAAAAGTTACTTAAAAATACAGGCCAAGGGACTTCCCTGGTGGCACAGTGGTTAAGAATCCACCTGCCAATGCAGGGGACACGGGTTTGATCCCTGGTCCGGGGAGATCCCACATTCTGCGGAGCAACTAAGCCCGTGCGCCACAACTACTGAGCCTGCGCTCTAGAGCCCATGAGCCACAGCTACTGAGCCCTCGTGCCACAACTACTGAAGCCCACGCACCTAGAGCCTGTGCTCCACAACAAGAGAAGCCACTGCAATGAGAAGCCCGCGCACCGCAATGAAGAGTAGCTCCCGCTCGCCACAACTAGAGAAAGCCCGTGCGCAGCAACGAAGACCCAACACAGCCAAAAAAAAAAAAAAAAGCTCAAACATCAAAATAAATAACATTAAAAATATATACATATACAGGCCAAGCAACAATAGTCATATTGCCAAAAATGTAAATTGTAATTGCAACTGAAAAAGTATAAAGTGGTTTTTTTAAAGATTAAAATGTTAAGTATAGTTTTACTCATATATTCTCTTTCCTCTTGGAAAGTTTATAATCTACATATGATATTTTAATAAACATTATTTGTTTCCAAATTACTAGAAACGCTTAATAAGTTACAATGCGGGGCTTCCCTGGTGGCGCAGTGGTTGAGAATCTGCCTGCCAACGCAGGGGACACTGGTTCGAGCCCTGGTCTGGGAAGATCCCACATGCCGCGGAGCAACTAGACCCGTGAGCCACAACTACTGAGCCTGCGCGTCTGGAGCCTGTGCTCCGCAACAAGAGTAGCCGCGATAGTGAGAGGCCCGCGCACTGTGATGAAGAGTGGCCCCCATTTGCCACAACTAGAGAAAGCCCTCGCACAGAAACGAAGACCCAACACAGTCAAAAATAAATAAATTAAAAAAAAAAAAAAAAAAGAGCACAGGATTTAACAACAAAAAAAGTTACAATGCCCATCTTTAAAAATACACTGGATAAACTGGAATTCTGTACTTGCTGTTGGGCAACTACTTAACCTATTTTCATAATAAGTTCTAACCTTTCTGTTCCTAGTGACCATTTCTCCAGTCTCCCAAATGTTTTTGATGTTGTTCTAAACATATCCTTAATATGTCTCCTTAAGGAGCCTTTCAGAGCACTGGCCTCCACAGGGCCTTTGTGCAAACAGAAAAACACACCCTCTGGGAAGATACAGGCACTCATCTTGGTGAGAGGGCTGATGTCTTGGGAGGGAGAAGAGAAGTGGAGGCACAATTTCCACCTTCTCCTCTCCTCATTTTTTTCCAGCTTGTCTTACTTCACTCTGATTTAGACTTCCATGAAATGTTAATCTAACCATTCTCCTGGCAGTATCCTCATCTCCCTTGCTTTTCTTTACACCTGCCTGGCACAACTCTAATTTCTTATTTGATCCAGCTGCTTTGTGCCTCCCACCACTCCCTACTCCTAGACATGCTGCTGGACATTGTTAACAGTCTTCAAGAGAAGCCACCGCAATGAGAAGCTGGAGGCCTAGCCAGGGCACAGGACTCTGAAAGCAGATCAAGGGCTAGGTTTCAGTCCTTGCTGCCTCCTTCAGCCAGGCATCTTTGTGCAGTGCACAAATGGTACAACCATATACAGCAGCCCTGTATACAACCATATACAGCAGCCCTGCACTTTCAGATTGTTCATTAGGAAAGAAGGAGGAAGGAAGATCGATTATTAACTTCCCTAGACACCCATTCTCCAACTACATATGCACCATGAGGAGATCTTCCAATCTCGTTGAGGACCTATCCTCCCTTTACCTTCAACTTTCTACTTTTCATGTGTCCCTTTTGTTTTAAATGTGGTTAAGACTCATGTGATATCAAAGAATATTAAACTCAAAAAGTATAAGAAACACATTTAATGTGATCTTTGTAACAATCCTCTAAGATAGGGGAAACAGGTATTATCCTTATTTTCCAGATGAATACAGTGTATCCACAATTTGAAGAAGCCAAGTCACTTGCCCCCAAGTGACAAAAGGATTAACCCCAGGTTTTCAAACTCCTAGTCCAGAGCTCATTTTGAGTATTCAACACACCTAAAAATCAAGAGGTCTCACTACTTATTCCTCCCTGCTTAACCTTTCAGCCTCATTACTTGACTTAAATCCTTAGGGTCACCAAGGATCACTCAAGCCAAATCCAAGAGCCATTTCTCACATATTTTTCTGAACTCTGACACATTTGGCTGTCACAATCCTATTTTAGAGATTTTCCTCTTCCACCCTGATTTCTGTAGTGACTTCTTTCTTAAGTTATTCATTCTTGTTCTCCTTCTCTTGCCATAGATTGTCTTAGACATCCTATCCTGTTACATTTCTCTGTCTAAATAAACCCAATCCACTTTGCAGTACATCCTGGAAATGGCTGTCCCAAGTATGTAGTTAAGGCTCTAATTTATCTCTCTACTCCTGTAATGCTGCCATTTCCTGTTTGATGAATCTATTCTATTTTTAGGCTTTCATCACTTCTGGCCTTCATTAATTCCAACTGCTGCCTGATCCTATGCAGTATTCATTTCTTATAGCAGTTATGTCCCAAAGGGTGGGATACAAATGAGTACTGATGGTATATTAGATGATTTTAAGTAGTCCATAGAGGAATATTTAAAATTACGTGTTTACTTTAACACATGTTGAGGGGAAAAAACTCTAACACCAAATAATCACATAAATTTTTCTTTTAAACTCAATTAGAAGATAGTAAGCTGAATTAAAGAAAAATATTGACAGATGGTTTGAAGATAAAGCAAAAATTGTGAATGACTAAAGTTTGAGAAACACTGGCCACTGGGAAATCCATGTAGTATAGAAGTTAAGCACTCAGGCTCTGGGTCAATGATTCGAATCTCACCGACTACCTAAGTAACTATGAACAAATTACTAAATCTCTTTAAATCCAGTTTTCTAGTTGTGTAATGGGAATAAAATAATCCACATTCTAGGCTTAATGTATGGAATGAAAGAGATAATCCTCAAAGTGTTCTTAGCTCAGTGCCTGGCATGGTAAGTGCTCACTAAATATTAATAATTACAATTATTCTTAGTCTCTCCTGGCCATCATGCCTTTACTTGTAACCAACTGGGCACTCGACCTATACTATGGACAATTTTCCATATATGAATTTTCTGCTCCAAATTTCCACTACCTGTCTCTATATCTTTATTTTTATCTTCTGGTATGAATCCAAAGATCACATGATAAGTTTTAATATTAATCCTTAAGACTGTGAACATCTTGGCAGTACGAACCAAAAGCCATTTTCCTCTCATGCACTGTGCCTTACAAAATTAAAAGAACCTGTAATGTCTGTTGAATAAATCTAAAAATTAGTAAGGATAGTCTGATGCAAAAAAATCTCACAATGTACAGAACATAAACACAAACTATTTGAAAGCATCTGATACTATTCTAATAGGTAAATAAATGGGGAAAAATGATTGGGGTATTCTTTTGCTCCACTAAGACATTTGTCAGTTGAACCTTAGTTGTGGGTCTAATCTTTATTTCCTAATCTCATTTATTCAATAACATATAATAAACTCTAGATACATGCCAACCACTGTACAAAGTGATAAGACACGGAAACAGTCTAGCAAAGTAAGACAGAGTAATATCAGAACACAGACAAGTAAATAGAAAACTACTATATAATGTTATGTAAATAATACCCAGTATTGGGGCTTCCCTGGTGGCGCAGTGGTTTAGAATATGCCTGCCAAGGCAGGGGACACGGGTTCAAGCCCTGGTCCGGGAAGATCCCACATGCTGCGAAGCAACTAAGCCGCCAGTGCGCCACAACTACTGAGCCTGTGCTCTAGAGCCTGCGAGCCACAACTACTGAGCCCGCGTGCCACAACTACTGAAGCCCGCGTGCCTAGAGCCCATGCTCCGCAACAAGAGAAGCCACCGCAATGAGAAGCCTGTGCATCACGACGAAGAGTAGCCTCCGCTCGCCACAACTACAGAAAGCCCGTGCGCAGCAACGAAGACCCAACGTAGCCAAAAATAAATAAAATTAAAAAAAAAAAAACCTAATAGTGTTTTTTAAATACTAGATGTGCTTCACAAATGCTGATTATGTCCTGCTCTTCTTTAATGTAGAGCACCTAGCAGCACCACACATGGGTGAGTATATTACATTGACAGTAATAATTCCATTGCTATCTTGTGTTCAACTCTAGGTATAGGCTAACCACCTAAAAGTTTTTGTCAACTAGACAACTGTTGAAACTCAGTAATAGCCCTTGTTCTGATTTGCCAGAAAATATGTGCACACAAAGGCCCCAAAATGTGACAGGCATTCTGTCAATCTAGAGCAAAATAATGACTAGAAATATAACGGGCAAAAAGGTCAGACTATATTTAGCCTTTGGGGAAGGGGGGAGGACACACATACAATAAAAAATTTACTGAAATCACTGTCTCTAGAGAACACTTTTACCCCAAAAGATGTCCTGACTGATGCATCAATGGCATTATTGAGAATTTTTAAATGTTATGACTCAAAACTAACTTATTAATTCTCAAGACTTCTAAGCAACAGTTAACACAGACTGAGACAAGCTTTCATTGTGTCAGCCTATTCATAAGATGACAAGGCTCGCTTTACTGAAAGTATATTAGTCATAACTCAGGCAGACACAACTTTTGGATCTCCTTCATGGTAAGAATAGGGTTCTATACCAGTTTGTGTCAACATTTTATGAAAGATCAATTCGTGCCTTACACAAATATGGCATAAATAGCATCTGAAAAATGAGTTCCTCAACTGAATTACAAACTGAAGTGGTGTTTGGGGGCTGGGGGAAGAAGGAAACCACTTGGAGGGAGAGGAGGACATAATATAATCTTCAAAGACATTTTACCATAAGGATGGTGGGGTGGGGTAGGGGTAGAGGGGAGACAGGGACTTGAATGAGGCAGAACTTCTGTATTTTCAGCTATGCCCAATATACTGATCCCAGAGGTACTGACTCTAGAACATGAAGAAATCTTTAAGAAACAAAACCCAATATATAAGTGTAAAAAAAAAAGGAAAAAAAAAAGATATTTAAGTCTAAAAAAGCCTTAAAAAAAAAAAAAAAGGAGAACTATTTCTTAAGTTCCAAAGGTATACTCCATTCTGAGAATATACAGGTTACCCACTGCTTGGAAGAAGAGTATTTTCTTCTACCAGTATTCTGTCATTCTCCTTCCACTACTAGTTGAACTTTTACTATGTACTGAGCACAGTAATAAGCTCTTTATATACATTATCTGTGATAAACCTACAGCAAGCCTTCGAAGGAGTTACTGCTATTATCATCTCCATTTTACAGATGAGGAAATATTTTATCAATAATATAGACCAGATAGCAAAATTTAAAAATTATCTGTCATACCACAGCATTTGAGTTTTACTCGGCTGGCTTTTCTATCCCCAGAGTAGCTATAATGTATTTTTTACACCTTGGAACACTGTAACCTTCACATGCAACAATGTTTCTATACTGAGTCAAGGAAAACAAAAACTAGTAATAAGTAATAATGCTGTATCTTATTTAGTTCCTATAGTTTGCAAAATTACAAGAAACAGGGAGGCAGTTTGATAGCTTAGAGCATCCCCTTTGCGTTTAGACAATCTGGGTTTGAATCTATACAGCACCATCAATAACTGCCGTGTGACCTTGGTCAAACTACTTTAATTTCTGAGATTTCATTTCCTCCTCTGTAAAATGGGGATGATGATAGTACCTCCCTCAAAGGCTTGCTGTAGGATTAACAAAGAGAATGTCTGTAAAGAGCTTAATTCTGTGCTCAGTACATGGTAAAAGGTCAACTAGTGGAGGGAAAACAGCCACATACAGAAGTTCACTAGACCGAAACACAAGAGTAAAAGTAAAAAGCCTATATTCTGAAAATCCCATTATGTTAAAGGAGAGAATTACTAGTTGACTATATGCTAGAAACTCAAATTCAACCTATTCCTTTTTTTCGGGGATCAATGCATTTGAAGTGGACCAGAAATGATGCTGCAGTGCATTTGTGACACACACCTAAAAATGGCTCCAGTCTGAGCAGCATCTTAATTACCAACAGAGGAGGTTAATCTACTTCTAACAAATGCTGGAGTTGGGCTTAGTGGGCGTTTAACTATCACCTTATCATTTTTATTTGCGGGAATAAGCTATCAAGCATTTAATCAAGAATCCCGATTCTTCTGGGGGCATTCCAAATGAAAATCTTACAGCACAGCCGCCTACTGTACAATTCCAAGTACCCTGGCGAGGTATGAATCTATGGACATACGCTGAAGATCGGTCAATGCGGAAATCCGGCTAGCCTTAGAAGCCAGCAAACATCAGACACGTCGGAAACCTCAAAAGAATCTCAGATCAAGTCAAAACATATACACATCCCTTTAAAGGAATTAGACACAGTCCTCTCAAGGGAAGGAAGAATTTATCAGTGTTCCTATTGGCCCCCTATGCCCTTTTCTTCAAGCCCTCAAGTGGGGCCTTTACCGTAACACCAACACTAATGCTATCTCAAGAGAGGAAGCTGCGGAGTGAGATTCACCAAGCAGGTTAGGGGATGGAGAGGCCTAGGGTGAGAAAAGACTATCCGAACCCGCCTCTGGAGTTGGGGCAGCACGTCCCTAGCGGAAGTAGGACTGGTCCTCATTCCCCGAAGCGCCTCTCACCGAGCCCGGCCTTTAACCCGGTCTCTCCCGCACACTACTCATTGCAAATTTCACCCTCACTAACCATGAAGAAGAGGTAGGCATTAAAGAGCCTAGATGAGCCCCCGAGTTGTTTGGGGGGACACATGCCCACACTAGGAAAAGAGACCGCGCACCCGCCTATCCCGCGGAAAGGAAACTCCCTTCCCTTACCCGGCAACGGGCGTAATCCCCCTACTGGGCCTGAGTGGGAGGAGGCCGACGGGTCCGGAACTCCCGCTGCAGACCACATGGGGCGGGTCTGACTCCGGTTTTTCCCGCTCCCCCAAGCAGGAGGCCGAGGCTCCCCCAGAAGCAGAGATGATGGTAGCCAAAGAGAAAAAGAGGATGCCCGGACCCAAGGCCCTCTCCACGCGGCTCCCTCGTCTCTGGGCGCCAGTGTCGGGGTGCGCTCCCACGCCCCGGGCCGCCCCACGCCAGCCCTCCCGGATAGGGCCCGCTTTGATCGCAGCTCCTACGCCCTCGCTTTCCTTACCGGCCAGGATGAGTGTCAAGCTGAGTGTGTCTGCGCGCTTCGAGGGGCTCCGCAGAGCTCTGATAGGGGGAAGGGGAAGGGGAAACTAGGGGTAGGGGGCGGCTGGAAGGACCCTAGGCCCCAGAGATCCGAAGCTGCGGATGGACAAACCGCTAAAGCACTTTCACTCCTTCTCGAGAGGGAGATAGCGAGCGAGAAAAAGAAGCAAGATGGCGGCTAGCCAGCCCCTACGTACGACGTCATGCGGCGGCGTACGTAAGGCAAATCCCCGCAAGACCGCCCCCCGGCGCAGAGACGGCCGGATCACGTGAGGTCTCCGTGGCGACCCAACCCCGACGGAAGGTGACGGCGCCGCTTGCTGGACCGAGGGAGTTCCTGCGATTAGAGCTCAAGATGCAGGGTGAAGATTTCGCCTGAGATCTCTCCAGGAACTCTTAAAGAGACCTCAATTACAGGTTGTTATGCCTCAGGGAAGTGAGCACTCTTGTAGGTGCTGGATAGTTGTGTGAATTGGTTCAGACAACACTTTGGCAGTGTGAATCAAAATTAAACTATGCATAATCTTTAACCTTGATATTTGGCAGTATCTCGGTATTTTCTAGAAATGTACATGCACAATACTCAGTATTCATAATGCCGAAACCTGTTTGTTAATAAAGATACAGAGATAAATGCATTATGTTACATCCATATTATGGAATATTTGGAAGCCATTAAATTCAGAATAATGTTTAAGGACAAGGGAAATGCTTAAGCCATAATACGCTTATGCCATAAATATGCTATAAAAACACACATATATGCATAGTAATAGAAAAAAAGACTTTAAAATGTACTCTGAAATGTTTATAATGGTAAACACTTTAACAGTAGTTTTCTTAGAGCCATCAGATTTTTAAAAATATTTTATGCATGGCTTTCTGTAATTTCCAGATTTTACAATCAGAAAAAGTTTTAATGTGTAATGAAAAATTTTTGTGAGTGATAAAATTGTTATGAGAAACAAATGGTAAATGTGTGTATACATATATAGTGCATACATGTGTGTATTTAGTGTGCATGCTTATGTAAATATATATAGCATTGTGTTTAAGATACAAAAAGGCCAAAAAAAAAAAAAGATACGAAAAGGATTACATATTTTTTAGCCTTTAAAATAAGACTCAAACAGGTATGAATAACAGTTCTGCTAATTAATTACTATGTAGTATGGATAAGTTACTTAACATCTCTTAAATTCAGTTTTCTCATTTTGTAAAATGGAGATAATATACACTTACTTTTCAAGTTTGTGTTATTGACTCACCAAATATTTATTGAGCACCTACTATATGTGCTAGGTACTGGGATACAAAAGTAAAGAAAAGTTAAGATCTTGGTCCTAATGAAACAGTGTAGTGATGCAGATCACATAGTAGATTTGGATATGTGCAGTGAAGGAAACAAACAGGATATTAAGGTAAAGAATAACTGGGAAAAAAAAGGGAGAGAAAAGAAAGAAAGGAAGGAAGGAAGGACGGAGGGAAGGAAGGAAGGGAAACAGGAAGGAAGAAAAGAATAACCAGGAAGACAGGCACTCCAGATTTACTTTATGTGGTCAGTGAGTACCTTTCTGAGAAGGTGCCATTTAAACTGGGACCTAAATGATAACAGTAGGGACCTACTCAGCAATGCATAGAGTAGGTGGGAAAGTGCTCTGGACCAAATGAACTGCAATTACAAGTGTCCTGATTTGGGAAAGAGCTTGGAATGTTCTAGGAACTAGGAGGAGTATGTCTGGAGCTTAGTTGAGAGAGAGTGGCACAAGATGAAACTAAAAGGAGAGACAAGGGCTAGGCTCAGAGGGGCCTTGGAGGTCAGGGTAAGGAGTTCAGAATGTCTTCCAGGTACAGTGAAAAGTCATTGGAAGATTTTAAGAAGGGGAGTCACATGGTCTGATTTTCCATTTTAAGGAGCTCACCGTTACTGCTGAGTGAAGAGTGTGAAGAATGGATTAAAGGGAGGTGAGAATAGAAGCAAGGAGCCCCACTAGGCAGTAATGAAGTAATCACAGTAGTGAAGAATGATAGTAGCTTGGAGTAGGATAGAGGCTCTGGGATGGAGAGAAGTAGACAGGTTTGGTATATATTTTTAGAGCTAGAATATACTTGCTTGTGGGAGATGATCACTTCTAAGTGAGGGGAAGGTGTGAAGAAGAGAGAAGAATCAGTGATGACATAGATTTAGGGACTTCCCTGGCAGTCCAGTGGTTAAGACTCTGCACTTCCACTGCAGGGCGCAAAGGTTCAATCCCTGGTCAGGGAACTAAGATCCTGCATGCTGCACAATGCGGCCAAAAATTAAAAAAAAAAAAAAAAAAACAACGATGACATAGGTTTATGGCTTGAACAATTGGGTGGATGACAGTGACATTTATAGAGATCATGGGGATGGGAGAGGGAAGGAAAACAGTTTGGTTGGTGGAGCAATAAAAATTAAATATTAAAAAGAAAAAATTGAGAACAATTAGATTTTAGGCATGTTAAATTTGAGATGTTCACATAGTGTCCAACTGTAGATAAAGTATGCAGTTGACATGGATGTCTTGGGCTCAGAGGGGAGGTTGGGGTTGGAGACAGAGATTTGGGCTTCATAGACATGTTTTGTATGTATTTCACGTGTTTCAAGCAGTGGGAAGAGATAAGATAACTCAGAGAGAGAGATTAGAGAAACAAGAATAAAGGGCCAGACCTGAAGAACAACAACATTTGGAGGTTAGGTGGAGGTGGAGGATTAAGCAAAGAACACTGAACAGATGCCAGAGAACTGGAAAACCCAAGAGGATGATGTCACAGAAGCCAAGAGAGGAGAGTATTGTAAGAAAGTGTGAGCAATCGACTATGTTAAATGCTGCTGAGAGGTCAAGTCTTATGAAGAAGGAGCCAGAAGTGTCCATTGTATTTGGCAACATGGAGGTTACTGGTATCTTTTACAAGAATTTTTGGTGGAGCAGTGAGGTCAGAAAGCCATATGGTAGTGAGCTAAAAATGAGATAGATGTTGAGAAAGTGGAGACTATAGATAAACCATTCTTTCCAGAACTTGAACTCTGTCGTGACAGAGAAAGAAAGTAGTGGCTGGAGAGAGGTGGAGTAAAGAGAGACATTTTAAAACATTGGAGACAATAGATCATGTTTGTATGATAATAGGAATAATCCAGAAGAGGCAAGAGGTGGCAATTATGTAGTAGAGAGAGGGAAACTAAAAGAGAGAAATCCATGAGAAGGTGTGAAGAGGTGAGTCCAGAGCACTGATGGAGGAGAAGATAGTTGCAGCTCTAGGGACAATTGATGATTTGATGGTGGGAACATAAGGGAAGTCCCATTGATGGCTTCTATTTTCTCAGCGAAGTAGGGAGCAAAGTAATCTGATGAGAGGGCTTGGTATGTAGGAGTTTGAGGAGAAGGAGATTCAAAATTTATCTCAGAGAGTGAAAAAGTAAGCCTAGTGTGAGGAACAGAGTAGGATTCGCATGATCTGCTGAGAGCATTTTTTGAAGTTGTGATTATGGATCTAAAATATGCCATTCAGTTTATTCATATGATTTCTCCAGCAATGTTAGCTCTTTGGTACAGCTACAGAAAATATAGAAAGATTCACCCATGCTGAGTTTTACTGGGCAAGTGTAACATAGGGAGGCAAGGATATCTGTAAGTGAGGGACTGTAATGATAATACTGTGTTTAAACATATGGTGGATGTGTAGTAGATGGTAACTTGTGTCCACTTTATAAATTGTTTATGATATATTTTATATCCAAAGGTTACCTACCACTTCTCCTGGTATGAGCTGTCTTCTATACCATTGTGGTCATGAAATTGTCACTGTAGCAATGTTGGAATAAATAAAATAATAAAGAGAGGTAAATCACAGGCACTCAACCCCCACCCCATTGATAATCAATGATCTTTTGAAATGGAAAAGCTTGGCTGATATAGGGTCATTGCCAGCGAAAGGCCTGCTGACTGTCCCCAGGCAGACAGGGAAGCATAACTTTGGTGAATTTTCCAAAATACTCTAGGATGTTGTCTAGAGTATTTTAGAACAGAAATATCTTTCGTTAGCAATGTAGAACAGCTCCGGCCATCAGATGAACTTACCTTAACTGAGGTCACAAGACTGGTGTATACAACCAGAATAGTTATTAATTTCCAAGAGCTGTAATTTATATACCTGAATACTCAAGACTGCAAAGCCAGTGCATTTTCTATGTAGACAAACCTACTCAGGAAACCAAAGGCATTAACAGAAGGTTGCCTGATGAGCACAGATTCAGAACAAGTGGAGTTGTGTGTACGGACTCTTCTTGATTCATCTAACTCCATGACAGGACTGTTTTGTCCCAGAGATAGAAATACTCAGTTTCCAACGGTTGCAACTTTGTACATTGATCTCCAATATAGTAGGGGCATCCTGCTGCACTGTTGATTTGGGCTCCTTCTCTCCAGACAGCATTTGCATGGGCACTAAACCTAAAGCGATCCTGTATGCTCTTTTCTCTGTTTCCATGGCTACCTAAACCTCTTAACAATATTCTTCATTAAAAGTCAAGTTACAATCAAGTCAGGCCAGTTTGTGTTTTAAAGGTGACTTTGCCTACTTCTGCTCATATGCATTGTACATAATCTTAAAGTTTAGCTTTCAGGAAGCAGTCGTATTATCCTTATTTCCAATATCTTGGGGAAAATCTGAGTGCGATCTCTAGATATTGGTACAGTGTCCAAAGCCAAATAATACTCTTTAAAAATTTTATTTTGTTTTGGATTATTTGCGTCTCTCCTAACACCCTTTTAGTGTAGATAAATTTGTCATAACAAAAATGTTTTCATGACAGTTTGAATGAAAACTTGCATTTAATTTCCAGTTCTGCTTTTTAAACATTAATTTTAGGTTAATATCAAATTGCCAATTGATATATGAAATAGGGCAACCTAGTTTCTTACTGAAAACAAATTGATTCTCCAAACAGTATGACCTACTTTGTTTGTGATTGCCCAGCCTTATTTGCTAGCGGTTTTATTGTTTCTACCCTTCTCATTGGGATTGATTCTATAAACCCATAGGTACTGAACATTTATGGGGTATGAGGTGAAAAACAAAAGAACCAATGAAGGTATCATGCTTCATTAGTAATAGTGTTTCTTAAATATTTGTGTGCACATGACAATTTTGGTTTCCTTTCACCAATGGTCCAGCAAATCTTAATTAGTAAAATTGTGAAATAGTATGAGCCTGATATAATGAAAACCATAATACCCAAATACTGTATGAAAATGTAATCTCATTTTATAAACCTCAACAGATATTGTAATTTTGCTAATAAAGAAAACATATTGCCAGTGCTTTGAAAAATTACCTTCTGCCAACTTGTAAGATGTTATATACTAAATATATTACTATATATGTTATATAAAAATATTATATTATATGTAAAGGATAAAGATTTTCATTATTTATCAGACTATTATTAATTTGCTCAGCAAACCCTTTTTATAATGGAATAAAAGGTACATTTTTGGCTAAAAGTGTTCATTTATCACAAGTCATATGTCAAAGAAATTTGAATTAACTGGAGTCTACTGTCCACCCAAAATTTCCCCAGAATTTTCTTAGCTAAGAGGAGAAACTAAGTTCTTGGAGCAGTGGATTTAAGTCAAGAGGGTATAATGTCATTAATGAACAGAGAATATCATGGAGAAGAAAGGAGGGGAAGAGGAAGGAACTGGAGGAAAGAGACTTACTGGTTCACAGTTTTGCCTTAGGCTGGAAGTTACGAAGTCAGGAAGTGAGTAATGATAAAGGGGACGGATCCAGAGACCAATAGGAAAGGGAGTGGGTCTAGGGAATGCAGAGTAGAAAAGATTACAAAGGAAACTAGGCAGGTGGTAATTGAAGATACAGAAAAGGTGATTTCTTAATGTTTCAGGGCAGATAATAGAAAATTGATATATTGCTGATGGATATAAATACAGTACTCAATTATTACCTCTAAAATTGTAACTTTGGCTGCTGCCTGTAGCATTTTTCAAAGTATAAGTCACTTTTAATTTTTTTGCTGCCCAACCAATTGTATATAAAATGTAAAAATGAAGCCACCAATTCAAATCATTTATTGCTGCATAGTAATTAAGAGAAGTAAGGTTGTAGTACATTTCCCTTTTTTTAAAAATTTATATATATTGTCCATCAACAGATGAATGGATAAAGAAGATGTGGCACATATATACAATGGACTATTACTCAGCCATAAAAAGGAACGAAACTGAGTTATTTGTAGTGAGGTGGATGGACCTAGAGACTGTCATACAGAATGAGGTAAGTCAGAAAGAGAAAAACAAATACCGTATGCTAACACATATATATGGAATCTAAAAAAAAAAAAAAAAAGAAAATGGTCAGAAGAACCTAGGGGCAAGATGGGAATAAAGATGCAGACCTACTAGAGAATGGACTTGAGGATACGGGGAGGGGGAAGGGTAAGCTGGGACAAAGTGAGAGTGTGGCATGGACATATATACACTACCAAATGTAAAATAGATAGCTAGTGGGAAGCAGCCGCATAGCACAGGGAGATCAGCTCGGTGCTTTGTGACCACCTAGAGGGGTGGGATAGGGAGGGTGGGAGGGAGGGAGATGCAAGGGGGAAGAGATATGGGGACATATGTACATGTATAACTGATTCACTTTGTTATAGAGCAGAAACTGACACACCATTGTAAAGCAATTATACTCTAATAAAGATGTTAAAAAAATTATATATATGTTTATATATATATGCTTTCTCAGATTCTTTTCCATTATAGGTCATTACAAGATATTGAATATAGTTCCCTGTGCAATACGTAGGACCTTGTTGTTTATCTATTTTATATAAAGTAGTGTGTATCTGTTAATCCCAAGCTCCTAATTTATCCCTCCCCTGCCACTTCCCCTTTGGTAGCCATGTTTGTTTTCTGTGTCTGTGAGTCTGTTTCTGTTTTGTAAATAAGTTCATTTTTATCATTTTTTAAAGATTTTTTTGGTTCCACATGTAAGTGAAATCATATGATATTCGTGTTTATCCGTCTGACTTATTTCACTTAGTATGATAATCTTTAGGTCCATCCATGTTGCTGTAAATGGCATTATTTCATGATAGTACATTTCTTTGTTAACACTGGGATTAGGTATTTTGAGTAACTTTCAGGCTTCTATTGGAAAAGAGAATTTCATGTGTTACAGAGTATCGGTAGTTCACACCCAGTTCAGATTTTATTTCTTTGTATTCTCCATTCTTATTTCTGCTGGGGTTAATTAAACAGTTATTTCAGAAATATTTCTTTGAGTTGCTGAGAGTATCAGTGAGATAATTGCCTCAAATGGGAATTAATAGTAAGCACAATACTCGAGGGATTGGACCATTGTTAACTTTATAGGGCACTGTCTTGATAGGAAGAAAAGAAAAGAGGAATAGTGATTGAAAGAGAATTGAGAAAAAGCTTCTCAAAGTATTTAACAGCCTGGGTAAATTGCAGTGAAATGAAACTCTTCATTTCAATATTCATTATTACCTGTATGAGATTTTTAATTGGAAAGTGTTAATCATAATAATGATTTATAAAATAGTACCACCTATTAGGCTACATGTTACCAGGCCACCTGCCCAACCTTGGAAAATGCTAGGATGATGAATCATCTCAGTTTGCATGAGACTGTCATGGTGTTAGTACTGAAGTTCCCATGATCCAAAAAACTTCTCAGTCCAGGGCAAAGTGGGATAGTTGGTCACCCTATGCTGGCTGCAATGAAGTGGAGCCATAGATCTTAGTTCTAAAGTGCTTCCACATTAAAATCTCCTTTTGATCTCTACAATCTGCCTGAGAAGATGCCCTTTCTGGAGACCACTAACAGGAAGGGAGCCTTTTCTGATACCAGAGAAGGTTCTTTTAATCTTGAGGGGTTAGCCAGGCTGCAGCAAACCAAGAAGTTAGGCCTTAGGAGGCCCTGGCAGCAACTGAACACATCAGTTCTGCGGTTCTCACTTGACTGTTAGTGCTGCATTAACTTCTTCTAACCTGTTATAGCTGCAAATTATCACATGCTTGCTGGGGGCCAGCACTGTTCTGGGTTCTTTACATATGTCATTTTATGTGGCAAATTGCAATGCGGATTATAAAACTGGGCTCAAAAAGGATAAGGGGCTTGCTTTAAGCTCACAGTGCTAATCGGTGCTAGAGTTGGTGTTTTGAACTTAGGTCTAACTTCAAGCAAAGCTGATGCAGTCTGGAAGGTTCTTTGCATACTTTCTCTGACCCTTCACTCAAGGACTGTATCTCTTCATCACTTGCTCTGTGACCTTCAGGTACAGTGACTGATGCTGTTAACTAGATCAGGCTCTTTTCTTGCTGGTAGAGCGTTATGCTGCATGACCGTTGCTGGTGAAATCTCCCTCAACTCAATGACAGAAGGTGATTTAAAGTGATTCGTTAAAAAGCACAGAAAGAATAAGCATGAACAAATACTACCCATTGTTAAAAGATTAACAACAAAAGCAAGAAATACAGTTGCTTAAAATCATTAAGTAATAAATCATCAGTAATTTGGTCTGATACAATTAAAAACACTAAAGTAACTAGATTACTGATTTAGAGAGTGAAATCCCCAGTCACTCTCCTTAAAATTCAAATTGAATCAACAATTCAGCAATGCATTAATTATCCAACTTTATCAATGTTATGAAATGAGGAGGTAGTGAGAAAGTATTTACGCTTACTTGGTACCATGCAAGTATAAGTTCTAGTTATTTGCGTAACATTTTGACCTTTATCTAAGGTCGAAAAATGACAGAAAATTTGGGCTCAAGATTTTTATTATTACTTTTTGTTCAGCACCCAAATTTGCAAAAGGTAAGTTTTTTCCAGGAACAGTGGAAGAAAAAAACAATGAGCAACAGCCTGTTGCCTGTTCTCTAGCAGTGTGACTTCTGGGCTGGCCAACCAGCCCATGGTACTAGTTGAGGGTTCAAGGGCTTATTAGGATGAAGTGCATTGTTAACAAATCATAACTAACTATTATTGCCTTGTATTAGAAGAAAGTTTCCTTAAATCAGCCTAGAGGGGACTTCCCTGGTGGTCCAGTGGTTAAGACTCCACACTTCCACTAAAGGGGGCGCGGGTTCGATCCTTGGTCAGGGAAGTTCTGCATGCTGTGAGGTGTGGCCCAAAAAAAAAAAAAAAAAGAAAAAATCAGCCTAGAGGGAATTTTGCTTTAAAGAATTGGCATCAATCTTGCTAATAAGTATTGCATAGAACTTTATTAGGTCACAGAGATGACCTAATGTCAGGGGAAGAATTTACCATTTTTGAAGTGGATCACAGAAAATAAATGGAATGGGAATTCTTAATACATTACTCAAACTGTGTATTTGCGATTTGTAAATGTCATGATGTATATCATAAATCTGTATTATTTGCTTTAATTTTACTATGGGACATTTAACTTTATATATGTTATACTTAACTTTTATTTCTTTTTTCCTTCAACAAATAAGACAGTCTAAACTCCTGCTCTCAGGGAGTGTATAATCAAGTGGGATGAGAAAGGGGTGAGGTTAAAAAAATTACAAGCAATTATAACTAATGGTGATAAATGCTCTGATGAGGGAATTAAAAGGTACCATGTGAGCCAAAAGAATGGGCACCTAAACCAGATATACAGAGAGGGCTGGTCAGGGAAGATGGATCCTAACATTTTATAGGAATTAGCTACATATATGGGTGTATGTTAAGAGTGAGTGTGTGTCTGTGATGGGGGAGGTAATTGCAGTATTTGGTGGGACAGTGTTTGGGGAAAGAGAGGCAGTTGGCTTGCATATAGAGAAGGGTGAAGAATGGTGCAGGCAGAGGAAGCATCATGTGGAAAGACACCCCTAAATCGAAGGGAACATGGCATGTTTGAGGATTTTAAAGTATCTTGGGCGACTTCCTTGGCGGTCCAGTGGTTAAGACTTCACCTTCCAGTGCAGGGGGTGTGGGTTTGATCCTTGGTTGGGGAGCTAAGATCCCACACACCTCGTGGCCTAAAAACCAAAACATAAAACAGAAGCAATATTGTAACAGATTCAGTGAAGACTTTAAATATGGTCCACATCAAAAAAAATCTTAAAAAAAAATAAAGTGTCTTGGTAGCTCTGTTGCTCAAAGCGAAAGAGAAGTAGAAATAAAAAGCAAAACTGCAGAGGTGATCAGAGACCAGACTGCAAAGAGCCTTCTAAACTGAGTCTGGATTCTACCCCAGGGGCAAGAGGAGACTTTGGATGAATTTACACTGGGATATTATGTAGTCTAGGTAAAATTGGTGAATTTTCTTGGCATCGCACATGGAATACAGCGTAATGTATATTATTCCTTAGTCATTTGTAGTCAAATGAAACTATTACCACAATCAAGGTGACATTTTCATCACTGATCTTATTATTTTTTAAATTACAAAAGCTGCATGTGCAAGCTAGTTGGAGATATATATATATATATATATATATATATGCGCAATCAGAAAATGGAAACAGAAATTCTCTCCACCCTCCCTTGGGGTAATCTTTTAAAATTTGAATCTCAACAAGTTTCTTCCTTGTCTTAAATTCCTTTAATTGCTTCAGTTGCCTCTGTATAAAGATAAAAATCTTTACCTGAGGGCTTGCTGTGGTCCCCCACCTGCCTTTCCAGCTTTCTCTGGCAGAGCTCTCTACTTTCTAGCCAGCAGGACTGGATCTTAAACCAAATTATGTGATGCTTTGCCCCTCTTGCCTTAGGGCCTTTGCCCTGCGTTTTCCTTCTCCCTCTACTGCTCTTTTCTCTCTGTTTTACCCCTGCTTTTGTATATTCTTAAATATGAATGAATATTTTAAATAACTGCTAACTAATGATTATTGAGTGGTTATTTTGTCAGGTTCTGTGCCTTACATACATTGTATCTCTTTTTGGTTTTTTAAAAATATTTATTTATTTATTTATTTTTGGCTGCATTGGGTCTTCGCTGCGCGCGGGCTTTCTCTAGCTGTGGTGAGCGGGAGCTACTCTTCATTGCGGTGCACGGGCTTCTCAGTGTGGTGGCTTCTCTTCTTGTGGAGCATGGGCTCTAGGCACGTGGGCTTCAGTAGTTGTGGCTCTCAGGCTCTACAGCACAGGCTCAGTAGTTGTGGCGCACAGGCTTAGTTGCTCCGCAGCACGTGGGATCTTCCCGGACCAGGGCTCGAACCCATGTCCCCTGCATTGACAGTCGGATTCTTAACCACTGCACCACCAGGGAAGCCCGTATACATTGTATCTCTTAACCCTCACAAAACCTGTAACTGGTGTTATTGTCATTATTTTGCAAATAAGGAACTGTAATTTTCCCCAAATCGTGCAGCTAGGAAGTGGAGTTCCTGGGTTTACATGGATTCAGCTACTTCCTGAATCCTTAGACCAAAATAAGTTCCTGGTTACAGGCTCCTGTATAACATCCTTCTAGTTCTAGTTCTAGTTCTAGTTCTCCCTTATAATCCTTGTTGCGTTTACTGTTAAATGTCTGCCTTTCCAATTAAACTAGAAACTGTATGAAGACAGAGACCCTGTGTGATCTGCATCTATGCCAGGACCTAATGTATAGTAAATGCTTATTACATACTTCTGGAGTGGATGTTGAATGGATAGTAATCTCCATTGCACGGTGCATAGTAGTTTTGGGGCAATAGCTTGAATTCTGGAGTCAGAAAGAAGAGAAATTCAGATACAAACTCTGCCAATATATAACCTTGAGATGGTATTTAACCTCTTTAAGCCTCAATTTATTCACCTATAACATAGAGATAACAATACTTTTCCCCCCATAGAATTGCTCTGAGGAATGAATAAGATGATATCAAAAAGCTCCCAGCACAGGATGTGACACATCCTTTTGTCTTATCAACTTTGAATGTAAAATATTCAAGGACAAGTATCAAGCCTTATAATCATTTTGTGTCTTCTACTGTGCATGGCATATATAAAGTCTATAGTAGATAACCAATAAGTAGTTACATTGAATGCCAAGAGGTATTTCTGTGAGGCTAGGGTTTATGATTTCAGTCTGTTTACCTTACCAGTCAAGGAGTAAAAATAAAGCAGTTTTCTTATCACTGTTTCTTGGCTAAGTGGGATTGTTGCTGGCTGCTCAGGGTGGAATGGGGGTGAGATTACACAGATCAGAGTTGAGTCAGTATCTATCTAGGTCAGACTATGCAAGATGCAAGACACTTAGAAGGTACATAAACCAGTAGATCTTGGGTGTGGTTAGAACTCATGGATTTGCTAATTTCCACAATCTTGACTTATTCATTCGTTCATTTATCAAACATTTATATAAAATAACTATATGTAGAGTGCTGTTCTAGGTATTCTGGGCAGTGATTCTCACACACTCTTGGTGCTGGCCACAGAAAAACACCTGAGGAATTGTTAAGATCATAAATTCTTGGGTCTCACACTCTGGGATTTGTAGTAAAGGGCTGCAAGGTCCTGGGGACTCATGTTTTTAAAAAATTCTTTATGTGATTCTGATGGACTCTTCTAAGAAAGCAAATATACTGAAGGCACTGTTCCTATTCACAGAGATGATTGGGAGAGGAGCATAGCTAATAAGGAAAACTTAGTCAAGCCACATCAGTTTTTGTTGTTGTTTTTGTTTGTTGGTTTGATTTTGGCTCTAGGTAATACAAATTTATTTGTCCATATCATCCGTCCTGCAAAATACAGCCTAAGGCTTCACAGACAGGCCAAGTGCTATTGTTTTTTTCATGTTACTGTTGGGAGTAAAAGTGTGCTGGTAGACAAATATGTGGACTGATAGAATGTGTTTATATATAAGCTGGTATGTAATTAGAAGCATACATGATAATATAAAGTCTACTTAGGTCTAGTGAATTCTAGGTCAGGAAAAGATGAAATAGAATTGTCTGGAGAGGTCTGATATCCTTACCAAGTAGGCTATCCTGAAGAATTAGTATAAAAATAAAGTGTTGGTAAGTACCTTTCTATCAATGCCCAGAAAATGCCCCCATTATCACTCACCCTGTGGACAGTCCTCTGGCTTCCCTGAAATTTGGGGATGGGGGTGAAGTAGAGATGCTGGATGTCTCCATCCACACAAACACAAATTCAGCATGAACCCTGAATATGAACGTATAGGTTTGGGACAGCAGAAAAAGTGCTGAGTGCAGAGCAAAAGCATGTATAAAAAAAATGTTTTCTCCTATTCAGTTCCAGGATGTAGAATAATACATATCCATTGCATTTTACGTAATCAGGAATTTAATAGTTGCTATGTTGCAAAAGTTTGGTTCCAGCATTAAATCCAGTCAGCGAATATTATTGAGCATCTACTGTGTATGGAGGGGTCTTTCTAAACATTCCAACAGAAGTAAAACTCTGGTACTTTACTTTGACTCTAAGTTTACTCAGAGCCAGATGTTTTTACAAGCTATCTCAACATTCCTGTTATTAGTGTCTGCTTTTAGTATGGAGGGTAATGTGACCTATCACCCAATTACCATTTATATATTTTGTGTGATTTTTTACATTTCCAGGTGTGAGTTTTTTGAGGGTGTTTTTGTACTATCTCTATGAGGCAGATAGTTGAGTCATAGAACAGACTATTAACACGGGACTTTCCAAGTCAGTAAGTAAGCACCTCATCCAAGGTCATGGATATAGGCTCTGACAACCACCCTAATTTAGCTTTAAATTTATCGTTTGGTCAAAATTTTCTGCTTCAACCTAAAATACTTTTTCCCTGAAAAAGAAGTGTGATTAAATATATTAAACTGATTTTGAATTAAAATATCAGGAAGAAACATAACTAAAAATAACAGGATATGATTAGTGGTTTTGATTCATAGACTATTTTTATCTTCTTCTGGAATCTGAGTATCCAGATTTGTATTTGCAGAGCAATACAAGAAAAAATGAGATTGCAATCTTTAGTTTTGAAGTTCTCTTCTTTTGAATTCATTCTTAGCCTTATTGAAAGACTTGAGATCTTGATCCATTCTTGAATACTGTCATAGAACTAAAGTTCTCCTGGACTGGATGTTAGCCTGTTTAAGGGTATGATAATGTTACTGTGGTTATGTTGTTTAAAAATCCTCATCTCCTAGAGATACATATAGAAATATTTATAGGTACAATGATACAATGTCTCAGTTTTGCTTTAAAAATATTCTAGCCAAACAAAACAAAGCAAAAAGAAAAAACAAATGGAGGAAATGCATATGTAATAAGAATGGCAGAATGTCAATAATTGTTTAAGGTGGTTAGGGATACATTGTATTCTCTTTTCATTAATTTTTTAAAATTTCCACAATAAAAATTTTTTAAAGGTTTTTCTCAGTGACACATTCTACATCATATTCTTACTTCTCTCTGTTTTAGAAATCTTTCTGTTGACAAACCTTCTTCCAAAAGCACAGCTAGAATATAAGCACCATGAAAATGACCCTTCCCATGCTTTGTTCATGAATACAAATTTAGCACCATTTACTGAATAACTTATGCTTGGTGCAGTTGCTGTTGAAGCAAGGGGGTTCAAAAGGAGCACATGATCTGGTTACTGAGAGCAAGTCACATTTCTGATCTTCAGTTTCCTTATTGGAAAATGAGCAAACTAAACTGTATGATCTCAATAATCCCATTCCAGTTCTAACTGTCTTTGAATCTAGCTCCTTGGGAATAATGACCATAATGATCTTTTGGTTGAGACAATGTAAAACAATTGGACTTTATATACATCTGCATATAATAACAGGTGATTTGGCACTAAATGCCTGTTCCTTCATCTGATGATAGGATACCCTTCATAGCACTCCTTTACTAGCCAATCACCCTTTATTTTCTCTGCTGGTGCTCATTTCTTTCCAAGGATAATCTGGGTTTTCCAGCCAAATCATTGCATTCAAGAACCTACCCTAACTGAATGTCAATATTATGACATAGTATGAGTGTGTTTCATGTTTGGTAATTGCAATCATTGTTGCTTTTGTTGTGGTCATCCATGTACAATGCTTGGTGTCAGTCTATTTATCTCTTGTAAAAATAAAATACAGTGTGTGTGTGTGAAAAAAAAAAAAAAAAAAAAAAGAACCTACCCTACAGTTTTTATGTTAGGTGAATCTTTGGAATTAGCTGGCAATAATGTTTATTTATAGTGGAAGATGACCTAGTTGTTGTCAGATAATTTATACTCTAGCTTCGAAAATTCATGACATTCTAAAATATATTAGGGGCTTCCCTGGTGGTCCAGTGGGTAAGGCTCCATGCTTCTAATGCAGGGGGCCTGGGTTTGATCCCTAGTTGGGGAACTAGATCCTGCCTGCATGCCACAACTAAGAGTCCACATGCGGCACCTAAGAAGTCTGCACGCTGCAACTAAATGATCTCGCATGCCTCAACAAAGATCCCACATGCTGCAACTAAGACCCAGCGCAGCCAAAATAAAATCATATTAAAACTTTATAATTTAATTTAGCCTAGTTTTTTTTTCGCCACCCCCCCCACGGGAGTTAACACATTCTCAAACTTAACATGGTTATTTTCCTTAGCTACAGAGAGTAAAATCAGGACCACACTAACAGTGCAATTTTACATACTATAAAAAGAACAAATACCAGGGTATCCTGAAGAAATGAATTCAAAGTAACTGTGGTTGTTTAGCAGAAGCATGAGCAAAATGTGTTTACAGAGTTGAATGTTGCTGTGGAGAATTCAGAACTATATATATATTATATAAATATATATATAATATATATATTTGTCACAACAGAAAAAGATAAAACAACTCCCACAATCTTTTCTTTGAAGCTTTCTTCACTAAATCTTAATTGTTATGTCTTTGTATTCTTTGGGTTCTGTTGGTATTATTAATTACATATAAGAAATAATTTTAAAATACTGTCCAAATAGTATTTTACTCAGGGAGGCTTAGAGATATATTTTTCAGCCAACATGACTAATTGTGTGTCTTTTTGCAATCTTTTCCTGGGAACTGGGAGTTCAGAATGCAACTGTACGCCTTAGTTAACATTTTTATTTGCTGGGAGGTGGGGCTGGGCTGGCAGGAATAAACGTAGGTAAGTTGGTAACTTCGATTTTTCTTCTGTTTTACAAATGAAAGAAAAGGCCTTTTTTTTTTTTTTTCCAGATCCTTCACCTATTCTTCCTCTCTCCCTTCTTTTCACAAATGTTTATGAAATTCTTTCTATGTGTCAACTTTTAGGGATTTAAAGAAGTGAAGATGGGGTTGTGATAGAGAAGAGGTTCTGACATTCCAATCATCAAGAAAGTCATGGTACTTCCCTGGCGGTCCAGTGGTTAAGACTCTGTCCTTCCACTGCAGGGGGCACAGGTTCGATCCCTGGTTGGGGAACTAAGATTCCGCATGCCCCTGCAGCATGGCCAAAAACAAAAAAAAACAAAACACGTCATGATTTGTAGATTGTAGGACAGAGCCGTACACAACTGCCTTTCCAATCCATGGCTCATAGCTCTGATTCTCTCCTCAGATATGGAATTGCATTTCCAATTTTTTTTTTTTTTTAATAATTTAAATTTATTTATTTATTTATTTATTTTTGGCTGTGTTGGGTCTTCGTTTCTGTGCAAGGGCTTTCTCTAGTTGCGGCAAGCGGGGGCCACTCTTCACGCGGTGCGCGGGCCTCTCACTATCGCGGCCTCTCTTGTTGCAGAGCACAGGCTCCAGACGCGCAGGCTCAGTAATTGTGGCTCACGGGCCTAGTTGCTCTGCGGCACGTGGGATCTTCCCAGACCAGGGCTCGAGCCCGTGTCCCCTGCATTGGCAGGCAGATTCTCAACCACTGCGCCACCAAGGAAGCCTGCATTTCCAATTTTTAATTGGATTTTTTTCTAGCTATCATTTGCTAACAATTACTATTAAGCTTTATATGCATTCTATCTTTAAACTCTCTTAAGAAACCCGTGTAAGATGGGTACTCTGCCCGTTTTTTTATAAGAAGATACGGGTTTAGAGCAGTTAAGTAAATGGCTGAACCCTGGATTCAAATTGTCTGTTTATGGAAAACATCCACACTTTTGTGCCACCTCATCACTTCGCATATACCAGGATCCCAATCCCAAATGTCTATTGGAACTGAGGGTCCAGTGCAGACTGTGGAGAGCTGTGGAGCTCCTGCTACATTCAGCTGAAGCCAAACAGAGAAGCAGTTTTGGTGTTACGGCGGTCCTGATCTTTTGAAGGAAGCTGAATATAGATTTTTTAAAAAATAAAACCTCCCAGTTATTAAATGATGTTATTTAATTAACACATTATTTTTTAAATAATGTGAGAGCCAAAGCATGTCTACAGGCACCCCAGCCTCAACACCTCTGCAACTGTGTTCATCTCTTCAAAACCTGTTCACATTCCTGTCCTTACCTCAGTAGCGGCATCTCTAGCCACAGAATGTGCTGGGTTCAAAACTGAAGTTGTTTCTGACTCCTTTCTCTCCTTCTTCCCACATTTCCAACCCAGAAATATCTCTCAGATCTGATACTCCTCTCTATCCATTCCCCCAACCCTCATGCTACTGTCTTTGGTCAAGGTCTTATTTCTATCTGGATTGTAGCAGTATATCTTACCTGGCATCCCTATTTCTAATCTTTCTTCTCTGCAGAACTGCCAGTCAGTTAACTTCCAAGAAAAAAAACAAAAACAAAAAAACAAATTTGCTCCCAAATCAATAGAGAGAAAGAATGGATTATTAAAAAGATAATTTTTGGGAAATTGGCTCACTATATGGAGAAAATTAAAACCTACTTCCCATCTAACACCATATAGAAGAGTGGGCTATGGATGGATTAAAGATCTAAAAGTGAAAGGCTAAATGACAAAGTTAATAGAAGAACACGTAGGAGAATATATTTGTGATTTTGGGTCAGAGAGGACTTCTTAAAACAAAAGCCTCAACTGTAAGGAAAAAAATTGACAAAGGCAATTATATCAAAACTGAGTATTTCTGTAAATGATGTTAACAAAGGAAAGAATAGGAAAAAGAATTTGTAATGTCTAAACCTACCTGAGGATTAATATATAGAATATTTTAAAATATTCTTACAAAAGACAGCAACCCCAATGAAAAAATGGGCTAAGGATAAAAAGAAAAAAAATGGGCCAAAGATGTTTACAGAAGAGGAAACTTGAAAAGCTAATGAGTTTATGAGTAGAAGCTGGTCATTGGTAATCAGAGAAATGCAAATAAGAACAGCAATGAAATAGTTTATACCAAGTAAACTGGCAAATATTAGAAAGTTTAAGCAAGGTGAGGGAATTTACCCTCACGCATTACTGGTGAAAATGTAGACCTGTGTAGCTGCTTTGGAGGGCAGCCTGGCATGATTTAGTCAAATTAAGAATTCTCATACAGATGTATAACAGGACACATAAGAGGATGTTCACTGTAGCTTTTTTTTTTTTTGGTATGGCAGTGAGGAGTTGAGCATTCATCATTTGGAGAGTGGATACTAAAATGTGATGAATGCACACCCTTATATAGCAATTACAATAAACAGATTAGATATACACAGAGCCATACAGATATACTTTAAAACCATAATGTTTAGTTAAAAAAAAAAATGCTAAAGGGACTTCTCTGGTGGTCCAGTGGTTAAGAATCCACCTTCCAATGCAGGGGACGCTGTTCCATCCCTGGTCAGGAAACTAGGATCCCACATGCCGAGGGGCAACTAAGCCTGCACGTCATAACTAGAGAGAAGCCCGCATGCCTCAGTGGAGAGCCTGGGAGCCACAATGAAAGATCCCACGTGCCTCAACTAAGACCCGACACAGCCAAAAATAAATAAACATAAAAAAATGCTAAAGGACTTCCCTGGCAGCACAGTTGTTAAGAATCCGCCTGCCAATGCAGGGGACATGGGTTCAAGCCCTGGTCCGGGATGATCCCACATGCCGTGGAGCAACTAAGCCCGTGCACCACAACTAATGAGCCTGTGCTCTAGAGCCTGCATGCCACAGCTGCTGAGCCCGCGTGCCACAGCTATTGAAGCCCGTGCACCTAGAGCCCCTGCTCCGCAACAAGAGAAGCCACCGCAATGAGAAGCCCATGCACCGCAACAAAGAATAGACCCCGCTCGCTGCAACTAGAGAAAGCTGGCGCGCAGTAACGGAGACCCAATGCAGCCAAAAGTAAATAAATAAAAATTTTAAAAGGGCCCTTTAAAAAAAACTAAAAAGAAATGACAACCAAAAAAAGAAAAAAAAACGCTAAAGAGATGAACTGTGTGAGAAACTATCATTTACAGAAATTAAAAGTACGTGTACATTTTGTAAGAACACATAAAACAAAAAATATCATTAAACATAATATGATTACATATGGTAGGAGTTAAGGGAAATGAAAAAGAATATGAGGATAAAAAGAGAATAAATAAAAGGACCAAAAAAAATGATAATATGCCATGACCTATCAAGTGATTAACTCATCCCTGTGCATCTGAGGTCCAATAAGAATCCTATCCCTACACATGTGAACACACAGCACAGAGAGACACACACTTTCTCCTTATTACTCCCAAAGTTAAAACCCTTCATTGACTTTCTGTCACCTATAATTTAAGGTCAAATTTCATAATGAACTGGCCCTAAAGTAGGCCATCTTCCACCTCTCCCTGAAATTCTTGCCATCTGAACACAACTTTCCTATTGTTCCTGTCATGAGTTTTGACCCTTATCAAATTGTATTGTGATAATTTGTTTACTTGTTTGTCTTTCCTATTAGTCTGTGAGCTTCTAAAATTCCCAAGGGCATATAAACTAATAGAATGTCTTTTGGTTTTTTTTTGGCAGCACAGTGCAGCATGCAGGATCTTACTTCCCCTACCAGGGATTGAACCCGCACCCACTGCAGTGGAAGCCCAGAGTCCCAACCGCTGGACTGCCAGGGACGTCCCTAGAATGTGATTTTAATCCTCAGGAAAATTATAGGTTGTCAGATGATACGTCTATTGTCCAAATATACAAACATTTATTGAATGGTTTCTAAATGTTTGTTGAATTAAGTAATTAATCAGTGAATTATCAAATCCAGCCACAACCTTAAGAATTGAAATCTGGGGGACTCTCCTGGTGACGCAGTGGTTAAGACTCCCTGCTCCCAATGTAGGGGGCCTGGATTCGATCCCTGGTCAGGGAACTAGATCCCACATGCATGCCGCAACTAAAAGTTCGCATGCCACAACTAAGGAACCCACCGGCCGCAACTAAGACCTGGTGCAACCAAATAAATAAATAAAATAAATATTAAAAAAAAAATTCAGTACCATGTTACCTATAGATTTAAAAAAAAGAAAAACGATAGAGAAATCTGGCTCCAATCAAACCTCCAACGTCTTTTGGAATTGAACATTGCTGTGGGGAAATCTGGGGCAATCCTGATTTTTTTCTCCTTTATAAATGATTTAGTCTTTTGCCTGGCTGTCCAAAGTATTCTTTATTTATATTTTCAGTCCAATAACTTTCCTAGGATATGCTTGTGAAATAAAATTCATATTTTATGGCAAGACAAGAAAAATTTAAATAAAAAATTTCTCTGCCTTTTGTCCTCCTCTCTTCCCCCACTGTGCATTATGTATCTGCATTATGCATCAACCAAACTTCCCCATTGGCAAAAATACCTGCTCAACCATAAAGAGCAATATTCTCCTAGCATCAACAAGACGACTCCTTAAAGATAACATTCCTTCCATGGCGCTTAGATCTGGATTATGTAAACTGTCAATAATACGTCATTTGACGTATAGCCCCCTGTCTCAAAAAACTTGTATAACTGTGCCTTGACTTCTGATGGGCAAAACAGTTCACAGAGCTTTCTGAAATGCTCTTCCTGGGTTATATTCCTCAAATTTGGCTCGAATAAAATTTTCCGTTTCTTTTTTAGATCAACTGATTAATTTTTCATCGACAGCTTTTTTGGGTGAATTTTCTTTGGTACTTAGTATGTTCTTCCAAAGTGTATATTCACGTCCTCATTTATTTCAGGAAAGTTTTCTTGGATATCTTTAACTATTTGTTATGACATTATTTGGGGTTTCTTCTTCAAGGATTTAAATTATGCATGTGTTGGCGCTTCTTTACTTGTTTCCTGTATAGTGCTCTCTCCTTTAAAATCTTTATATCACTTTTCTTATTTTTATACTCTACGATCCTTACTGTGTTTTCCTTCTGTGTCTATTCTCCCTGTGTTCCCTCCGTATCGTCCTCTTCTCTGTTGGGTTTGCTTTTTTCCTGTACTTCTTTCTGTTCACATTTTATCTCCTATTATAGTCTCATCATCTCTTTCCAGAATTCTTGTCTTTCCACTTTGTGGGTGTCTTCCAGAGATGCAATTACTTCATTAAGATTTCTTGAATTCATGATGAAAATTTTGGTTAAAATTTCATGTTTCTTGATAGCTGTTTTTCTCCTGGTCAGTATGATTTGCCCATTGATAAGTTTGTAATGTTTCCACATTAAAAAAAAAAGTATATATGTATCATTCTGTGCCAGAACTTTTTACCTTTTTTTTTTTCTTTTGGTGCTGAAACCCAGGAGTGCCAGAACCTTTTTTTTATTGCCTAATAATGAATGAGTTAGATTTTCATAAACCACCTTCTTGCAGATTATGCACAGCAAGAGAGGTGGGTGAAGGTGGCTTTTGATGCTTTATAGCCCAAAGGTTCTCTCTTCTCTGTTGCTACAGAAGCATACTACTCCTAAAGATTTGAATAAGCTGTGTGATTCTTTGGGTAGTGCCTCCACCCATACTTCTTTTCTGGACCATACCGTGTCCAGGAAGGCTTCTTGTTAGAGCCTTGCTCACCCAAATTTCCACAACAGTTTTTGCAAAGAAATGATATTGCCTTTTAGCTGAAAGTGAGCTCTTCACCTCAGAAAGTGAATTATTTTTCCTGCTATTTTCTGAGCTCTAATATAAGGGTTTTTCACCACCCTTCAAATTTCTCTTCTTTACTTCCTCTCACATGGATTTTGTCCATTCCCAACTGCTTTTAGCTGCCCTGACATGTTTTGGAATTTGCAGATTATATCTGTTACCTGGTCTCACTAAAAATGGAGTGTTTTTATGTATTTGTTTGGGTTTTTAATTGTGGTAAATATATATCACATAAAATTTAACATTTTAACCATTTTAAAATGTACATTTTAGTGACATTATGTACAGTCACATTGTTGTACAACAATCACCACTATCCATCTGCAGAACTTTTTCATCATCCCAAGCTGAAACTCTATTAACCCATTCAGCACTAACTCTCCATCTTCCTCTCACCCCAAAGGAAGATGTCCTACTGTTCTAATTTCTGTCTCTATAAATTTGACTACTCTAGGTAACTCATATAAGTGGAATCATACAATATTTGTTCTTTTGTGACTGGCTTGTTTCAGCCATGTTGTAGCATGTATCAATTTCATTCCTTTTTAAGGCTGAATAATATTTCATTTTATATTATGCCACATTCTGTTTATCCATTCATTCTTTAGTGGACATTTGGGTCGTTTCCACTTTTGGGCTATGTGAATAATGCTGCTATGAACATTTGCGTACACAAATTATATATTTGTTTTTATGTTTTTTTTTTTTATAAATTTTTTTTAAACCTCCTTTTGAGGGAGAACTGTCCTACTTTCCCCCAGTTTTTTTTTTAAATTAATTAATTAATTAATTAATTTATTTTTGGCTGTGTTGGGTCTTCGTTTCTGTGCAAGAGCTCTCTCTAGTTGCAGCGAGCGGGGGCCACTCTTCATCGCGGTGCGCGGGCCTCTCACTATCATGGCCTCTCTTGTTGCGGAGCACAGGCTCCAGACGCGCAGGCTCAGTAGTTGTGGCTCACGGGCCTAGTTGCTCCGCGGCATGTGGGATCTTCCCAGACCAGGGCTCGAACCCGTGTCCCCTGCATTAGCAGGCAGATTCTCAACCACTGCGTCACCAGGGAAGCCCCTGTTTTTATGTTTTATTATTGTTTTCCTTGTTGTTTTGTATACTTTCCAGGAGGTTTACGATGTTGATTTACACAGCTATGATTATTCTGGAAGTCCCTTGGAAGCTACATTTAAAAATAAATATTCCAGATATTCTTATGATCAGACAGGTTTGGAAAACACTTTTCACCATTTCCCTCTGAATGAAATCAAGTCAAAATAATATCAGGGATAGTCTCTGAGAAGAGAAGGAGCCCCCAGAAATCTGGGTAAGGTTGGGAGCAGGAGAAACATGGATGGCAAGAGAGAGGATAGGTGCTTCTGAACAGGTTACATACAGAAGAACCAATTGTTCCGTTAATCACTGTCTGCCAGAGCAGCTCCTGCTTCTGTGAGTCTCTATGCAAGCAGAGAGAGGGTGAGATAGATGGGTTAACATTGCCTAATTCCATTTCCGGGTTGACTGTACCTATGGAAAATCCCTATTTGGCTCTGCTTTGAAGAATTCCAAGCTTAGCTCAGCACTTCCCCCGTGCATCCGCTGATGCTCACATTTTGGACTGGAGGTAACCCAATCTATGTCAGAGTAACTGTTGGTTCTCGGTTTTAACATCAAAATTTAAAAATTTGTAAAAGTTTCCAAGAGTGAGCATCTAGTCTAAACTCATTCTTGTGTATCTCAGATTTGCACCAAGGGAATGATATGAGTACCTCAAGGGAGAACCTTGATGACATAAGCAAATTGTAGTCTTGGGAGTTATCTTTGAGGCAGTTTGTTAGTGAACTGCTGTTCAAATTCCATAAAGCAGTGTGACAGTGACTCGGGTAACAGCAGTTTGGGATTTTATGGCTGGCAGAGAGACACTCAGGTGGCTTTCTAGAGGGAGAAAAAACATTTCACTAGGTGCTGGCACATGTTCACTCCATAAATATTTATTGAGCTCCTATTATGTTCTAGGTGCGGTAGATAAAGCAGAGGAAAAGACTAAAAAATGTTCCTTAAGTTACTGAGCTTTTATTTTGGTGTGGGAAACAGATAATAAACAAGTGAACAAATATAAAGAGGTTTTCAGACACCAGAGTACGAAGCACCAAGTGGACCTAATTAAATACTTAATAGTGAATGATTAAAGGTATTGCAAGAATCCTTAAATTGTTAGGTCCAATGGTTTATTTCAATTATGTTTTATCTATGAAAATATAATTTACAAACAAATGTTCCTGAAAAAAAATTACTTTGCAAAGTGACATCTTCCTCTTTTTTTTTTTTTTTAATATTATTTATTTATGGCTGTGTTGGGTCTTCGTTTCTGTGCGAGGGCTTTCTCTAGTTGTGGCAAGCGGGGGCCACTCTTCATCGCGGTGCGCGGGCCTCTCACCATTGCGGCCTCCCCTGTTGCGGAACACAGGCTCCAGACGCACAGGCTCAGTAATTGTGGCTCACGGGCCCAGCCGCTCCGCGGCATGTGGGATCTTCCCAGACCAGGGCTTGAACCCGTGTCCCCTGCATTGGCAGGCAGACTCTCAACCACTGCGCCACCAGGGAAGCCCCCTCTTTCTTAATGACTGAGAAAATGTGAAGATTTATATGTAAAGAGAACTAACAATATCAGTTACTAATATGGTTAAGTGCAAACTGGCTAGTACAGATTCTAAGTGCCATGACATTTCAGATAAGAGCCAAGGTTTTCCGTGGTTTTGGAGTCTCACAGTTTGGAAGCTTTTGCATCCTCAAGCAGGTTTCTAACTTCACCCACAATATCTTAAATTGGCTTATCCACTTGTTCACTTTCTCCAGTGTTTCATCCCTCAGAAGGGAGTGGGAGGTGAGCGGAGGAGAAGGATGTTATTATGTGCTGCTCCCTGTGGGCTGCATGTATGTAAAAATGGCATGCTGAAATTGTTAGACTAGTGCTTGTTGTGTCTAACTGGGATGGCAGTGGTTGAATTTTTTTTTTTTTCCTCTTTTCTTTTTTTTTTTTTGTTCAGGAAAATGTAGAAAGGAAGAGCCCTGGATATTAGAGTGCCTCGAATGTCCATACCCTTTAGTGGAAAACCATGATGCTGCTCTGGGATTTGAAAAACCCCTTCAGAAGTGAAACATTAGTCATTCTGGCTCTGAATGTGTTTCACTTCCTTTTCATAATTCTGCACAAATTACTTTCCTGAAATATTTAGGTTGAAAAAATGATTAATTACAGAAAAAGGAACACTGCCTGAAAGGTTAGAAACGGACTCAACACTACAGATTAGAAGCATAAGAGATTAAATTGGTGTATATCAAAGAGTATTTGGTGGGAGTAAAACCGTTCATTTAGGTGAGATGTCACCATTGAGTATAAACTATTCATGTACAGATAATTTTTTTTCTCTAGATGATGTTTGAACACGAATGAAATTCCTCTTTTAATCATGCCCACACATAAATATTTGGAATTTTAATTTTTTTTTAGTAGATGTGTCACTTCCAAGTTTACTCCCTTTCTAATCATATTAGGTACAAATAACTTTGCCTGTTAAATATTAATTTATTTGAAGAGTTATGAAGAAACATTTAGAAAATAGGGAACTAGGTCCAAATTTTTTTTAAAAATTAATTAATTAATTAATTAATATTTGGCTGCGTTGGGTCTCTGTTGCTGTGTGCAGGCTTTCTTTAGTTGCAGCAAGCGGGGGCTACTCTTTGTTGCGATGCACGGGCTTCTCATTGAGGTGGCTTCTCTTGTTGCAGAGCACGGGCTCTAGGTGTGTGGGCTTCAGTAGTTGTGGCATGTGGGCTCAGTAGTTGTGACTCGCGAGCTCTAGAGTGCAGGCTCAGTAGTTGTGGCGCACGGGCTTAGTTGCTCCGCGGCATGTGAGATCTTCCCGGACCAGGGCTCGAACCTGTGTCTCCTGCATTGGCAGGCGGATTCTTAACCACTGCGCCACCAGGGAAGTCCCCCAAATTTTTAATCCAATTATCAAATAGACTTCATTTTTCTGGTGTTCAAATTTATGTCAAACAAAGAGAATTGCATTTTTCTTATGAAAGAACTTACAAATAAGAGAAAACATACCCATGATTCAGTTAAGTATTGTCTGGTGAGTGTGTCATTATCTGTTTATATAATAAAGTCCCAAAGGTATATGGGAAATAACTGCACACAAATTTTCTAACCCTGAGGGACCGAAGCAATTAGCCTGGAAACTGTTCTTTAGAAGGATTGACTTTCAAAGAGTCTCTACTTCACAGACTTGTTTATAAGGGCTTCCCCGCACCCCTCATTGTGGGGAGCTGGGGAAAACTTGTTAACAGCAGAGATGATTTAAGTTTTTCAGTAAATTTTTTTAAAAATCAGAAGAGAAAAAAATCCTTCTTTATGCAGGCTAAAATCTATTATGTTGATAGTTAAAAATCAAGCTTAAAATTTTCACTTTCAACATTGCTTTTAAAATATGATTTAAAACAAAATGGTTCACACAGTTTTGTTTCACTTATTTGTAAGTGTTTATGGACATTGAGCTGATCAAAACTGACTTTTGCTTGTTTAGTCAATAAAAATTGATAAAATTAACTTTTTTAGAATAGTGTTTTCATGTCCTTCAATACTTAGCATATTGCTTGAACATGTGACCTTTTTTTTTTACACTGCTTGTTTTATAATTGCAAGACAATAAACCAAATTAGAGGTGACTTGAGGTAAAGTGTAAATTATATTTACAGAAGAGATAGATTGCTTACTGTAATAAAATTTGATAATCTATGAAATAGGCTTCTGCGGCTTCTCTACTATATTATTTAGGAGATTTTCCTCCTGGAAGAGTTGAGAATACTTTTAGAATTAGGATATTCTTAAAATGAGTAATTACTGGGGACAAATCTATATCATTAAGAAGTACATTAGAAAATATGTTTGGGGACTTCCCTGGCAGTCCAGTGGTTAAGACTTTGCCTTCCAATGCAGGGGGTGCAAGTTCGATTTTTTGGTCGGGAACTAAGATCCCACATGCCTTGGGGCCAAAAAAACAAAAAAACATATACCAGAAGCAATATTGTAACAAATTCAATAAAGGCTTTAAAAATGGTCCACATCAAAAAATCTAAAATAAATAAATAAATAGCAATAATTACTCTTTAAAAAAAAGAAAATGTGTTTGGTATACTAGCAGGAGTATAATAGGTCTGGAAACTTCATAATATTGATGGTATTATTATTAATACAAATGTCCTGGAAATCCTTTGAATAATTATGAACCTAAAATGTGCATACTGATGATCTACTCCGTAAGTGTACTGCTTTCCCCTCCTCCTCCTTCTCTTCCTCCTCTTCCTTTCTCTTCCACTTCCTCGTGTTTGTCTTTTCAACTCCACAGAGTTGAAGTCATTTAGTCATTCATTTTTTTTTTTTTTTTAATTTTTTTTTTTATTTTTGGCTGCTTGGGTCTTTGTTGCTGTGCGTGGGCTTTCTCTAGTTGCGGCGAGCGGGGGTTACTCTTCGTTGCGGTGCGCGGGCTTCTCATTGTGGTGGCTTCTCTTGTTGCAGAGCAGGGGCTCTAGGCACGCGGGCTTTAGTAGTTGTGGCGCATGGGCTCTAGAGCACAGGCTCAGTAGTTGTGGCGCACAGGCTTTAGTTGCTCCGCGGCATGTGGGATCTTCCCGGACCAGGGCTTGAACCCGTGTCCCCTGCATTAGCAGGCGAATTCTTAACCAGTGCGCCACCAGGGAAGCCCTCAACATATTCTTTTTGAGTGCCTATGTGCCAGGCACCATTTTAGGCTTTGGAAATATAGCAGTGAATGAAACTTACAAAATTCCCTTTTTGGAAAAACTTGATGGACGCCACCTTAAGCAAGAGATAACATCACTAACCTTGGGACAGACCAACATCTTGTGTCTCTGAGGACACATCACTTCTGCAGTGTTCCTGCCAAAAATCCCATAATCTGAATCTGATCATGAGGAACTAGACGAACCCAAATTGAGGGACAGCTACAAAATAACTGGTCTTAAGAGATGTCAAAGTGAAGAAAGACCAAAAAGAGAAAAAAAAAGACTGAGTAGCTGTTCCAGATTAAAGGAGACTAAAGATACATGACTACTAAATGCAATGCATAATCCTGGATTGTGCCCTGGATTAGGAAAAAAAAAAAATCTATAGAAGGCACTACTGGAACAATTGATGTTACTTGAATATGTACTGTGAATTAGATAATAGTATTGTATAAATGCTTAATTTTGAGATTTGGGTAATTATACATATTATAATTAGATATGTATAAAATATATATAATGAACACATAATATATATCTAAATATATGTTTATCATATATTTTCTATATATCATACTGTGTATATTCTTTAAATATTATAGATATTATATATGTATATATAACCATTTATATAGACACACACACATGAGTGAGCAAGAGCAAAAGAAAGATAAAGACAATAGGTTCAAAGAGATAGATGTAAACAACTGATGAATTTAGGTAAATAAATATATTGGAATTTCTCAATCTATTTTTTTTTAATTTTTATTTATTTATTTATTTATTTTTGGCTGTGTTGGGTCTTCATTTCTGTACGAGGGCTTTCTCTAGTTGCGGCAAGCGGGGGCCACTCTTCATTGTGGTGCGCGGGCCTCTCACTATTGTGGCCTCTCTTGTTGCGGAGCACAGGCTCCAGACGCGCAGGCTCAGTAGTTGTGGCTCACGGGCCTAATTGCTCCGCGGCATGTAGGATCTTCCCAGACCAGGGCTCGAACCCGTGTCCCCTGCATCAGCAGGCAGGTTCTCAACCACTGCGCCACCAGGGAAGCCCCTCTCAATCTATTCTTGCAACTTTTCTGTAAATTTAAATTATGTCAAAATAAAACATTAAAAATATGTCCTGGCCTAGTGGAATTTACCTTTGTGTGTAAGTGGGTGGGTGAGGTGGGGTGTTGTGTCAGACAGATAGTAACAAAATAAATCAGTAAAAAATTTATTATATTAGAAGGTGATAAGTTCTACAGAGAAAAGTAAAGCAGGGAAGAGTCATAGGGAGTGCCTGTGCAGATAGTTGCAATTTTTCTTTAATTAATAGACTTTATTTTTTAGAGCTTTTTTTTTTTTTTAATTTTTGGCTGCTTTGGGTCTTCGTTGCTCTGCGCGAGCTTTCTCTAATTGCTGTGCATGGGCTTCTCTTTGCAGTGGCTTCTCTTGTTGCGGCGCATGGGCTGTAGACGCGCGGGCTTCAGTAGTTGCAGCACATGGGCTCAGTAGTTGTGGCGCACGGGCTTAGTTGCTCTGCGGCATGTGGGATCTTCCTGGACCAGGGCTCGAACCCGTGTCCCCTGCATTGCCAGGTGGATTCTTAACCACTGTGCCACCAGGGAAGTCCCCTTTTAGAGCAGTTTTAGGTTTACAGAAAAACTGAGCAGAAAGTACAGTGTTCCCATATAAGTCCTCTCCTCCAATAGTTTCCCCTATTAACATCTTTCATTAGTGTGATACATTTTTACAATTGATAAACCAATATTAATGCATTATTATTAACTGAAGTCCATAATTTACATTAGGGTTCACTCTTTATGTTGCATGGGTTTCTGGGTTTTGTCAAATGCATAATGTCACGGGTCCACCATTACAGTATCAAACAGAATAGTTTTACTGCCTTAAAAATCCCGTTCTCCACTTACCCACTCTTCCTACCTTTTAACCTCTGACAACTACAGATCATTTGCCTTTTAAAGAATGTCATATGGTTGGAATTATACCATATGTAGTCTTTTCAAACTAGCTTCTTTCACTTAGAAATATGCATTTAAATATCCTTCATGACTTTTTGTGGTTTGATATCTCATTTCTTTTTTTCATTGAATACTATTCCATTGTACAGATATACCACAGTACAGATATACCACAGTTTACCCACTCACCTATTGAAGAATATCTTGGTTGCTTCCAGTTTTTGGCAATTATGAATAAAGCTGTTATAAGTATCCATCTGCAGGTTTTTGTGTGGACAAAAGTTTTCAACTTATTCATTCATTTGGGTAAATCCCTAGGAGTGCAATTGCTGGTATTGTTTAAGTCTATGTTTAGCTTTGTAAGGAACTGCCAAACTGTCTTCCAAAGTGGCTGTACCATCTTGCATTACCACCAGCAATTAATGAGAGTTCCTGATCCTCACTAGCACTTGGTGCTGTTAGTTTTTTAGGATTTTAGCCATTCTAGGTATGTCATGGTATCTTATTGTTTTAATTTGCATTTCCTTAATGACATATGATGTTGAGCATTTTTTCATGTACTTACTTGCCATTTGCATATCTTCTTTGGAAAGGTATCTGTTCAGATCTTTTGCCCACTTTGTTCAGATCTTTTGTCCACTTGAGGGTTGCAATTGTAAATAGTGTTGTTGGAGAAGGTCTCACTAAGACTTCTAAACAAAGATCTGAAAGAGATGAGGGAACGAGTTGTTTGTAACTCTAAGGAAAGAGCATTCCAGGAAGCAGTATAAACACCTACCTGCAAAGGCCCTAAATAAAGGGTGTGCTTGGTATGTTCTAGAATAGCAGGAGGCCAGTGTGGCATGAGGGAGTGGCCAAGGGGAGATATTAAGAGATAAGGCCAGAGAGGCAGGTGTGTGTGAGTGGGGCCGTGTCCAGCTCATGTGACCTTGTGGATCATTAGGACTTTGCTTTTTTTTTTTACTCTGAGTGAGACAGAAAACCAGAAGACCTAGAGCAGAAATTGATGTGTTCTGACTTGTTTAATTGGATCATTCTGGTTGCTGTGGTGAAAGTAGACCAAAGGCTGGCAGACGCAAAAGCAAAGAAACTGGTTAAGAGACTGTTACCAAAAGTAGGCCAGAGGTGATGGTGACTAAGCCCAGGGTGATATTGATGGAAAGAATGACAAATGATTGAATTCTACATATATTTGGAAGATAAAGGATTTATTAAAGGATTGGTTGTGGGGGTGTGAGAGAAAGAAAGAAATCAGGGATAGTTCTGTTAAAAGATAAACTGTGGCATATTAAAATATTTATGTTTATCTGAGCAGACATTGATTTTAATCAGGCAATGTCAAACTGGAAGTGGTTAAGAGCACTCCACTGGCAGGAACTAGGGGCAAAGCTTTTATAGAGGAAACAAGGAAGCGAAGCAAGGAAATTATTTGAACGGGTTTAACTTAAGGGATGCGTTATTTGGGAAAGCCTAGTTGGCTGTTTGTGATTGGTTGTTCTTCTTAACCTTGAGGCATTCACAGGATTGACTCTGGTTTAGGTTTGCTTACCTAGGCTATGGGGACACTGGAGCCACCTCAGTCTAATGGCCTTTTTGTTTGATTATTTTAACAGTTCCAAGTTTGTATTGTTTGTTTTTTCCCTAAGCAACGGAAAGAATAGCATCAATCACACTCTGTTATCTTAGGTCTACACCAGGCCTTCTTTTTTCCTCCTTATTCCTGCTCCCCATTCTCATTACTTCTATTGTCTCTCATAGGCATCCACCAGTATGCTTGAGACTTAAATATTATTTAGAGTGTTTTAAATTTACATTGTTACAGTTCTATCAATTTTATTTTGTTTCTTACATTTTTCCCAATTGATACTATGTCTTAAGAGCTAACCGTAGCTCTAAATGTATACCTTGTTCATTAATTCTGACTGCTGCCATACAGCACACCTGATAGCTATATCCCTGTCTACTAGCCCCCAGGTGGCTTCCCACTCCCTGACGTTGCAAACAATGCTGAGATGCACATCCTCTTACAGATTCCCACATAAAGACCTGCATGCATGTTCCTGTGGGGTATCTTCCTAGGAGTGTGAATGCTGGGACATACTTAGCTGTATAACTACTGTAAATTCACTCTCCAGTGTGGCTGCATCAGTTAATAGTTGCAGACCAATAGCATGTGAGAGTAACCTTCCCCCACATTCTTATCAATTCTTTTTTTTTTTTTTAATAAATTTATTTATTTTATTTATTTATTTTTGGCTGCTTTGGGTCTTTGTTGTGCGTGCTTTCTCTAGTTGAGGCAAGCGGGGGCTACTCTTCGTTTCAGTGCACTGGTTTCTTTTTTAAAAAAAATTATTTATTTATTTATTTATTTATTTATTTATTTTTGGCTGTGCTGGGTCTTCGTTTCTGTGCGAGGGCTTTCTCCAGTTGCGGCAAGTGGGGGCCACTCACTATCGCGGCCTCTCTTGTTGCGGAGCACAGGCTCCAGACGCGCAGGCTCAGTAGTTGTGGCTCACGGGCCTAGCTGCTCCGCAGCATGTGGGATCTTCCCAGACCAGGGCTCGAACCCGTGTCCCCTGCATTGGCAGGCAGATTCCCAACCACTGCGCCACCAGGGAAGCCCCGAGTGCACTGGTTTCTCATTGCAGTGGCTTGTCTTGCTGCGGAGCACAGGCTCTGGGCACGTGGGCTTCAGTAGTTGGGGCACGCGGGCTCAGTAGTTGTGGCTCACGGGCTCTAGAGCACAGGCTCAGTAGTTGTGGCACACGGGCTTAGTTGCTCCGCGGCATGTGGGATCTTCCCGGACCAGGGCTCGAACCCGTGTTCCCTGCATTGACAGGCGGATTCTTAACCACTGCGCCACCAGGAAGTCCCATTCTTATCAATTCTTGATACGAAACTTTAAAATTTTTATAAAGTGCTATCTCGTTATTTTAACTTGCATTATTGGATTAATAGAGAGTTTGAGCATCTTTTCATAGATTTTTTAGACATTCAGATTCCTCCCTCTGTGATTTGCCTATTCTAATTCCTTGTCCAATTTTCTATTGAATTTCGTGCTTCTTACTTGTTGATATACAGAAGTTCTCTGTATATTATACATACTAATTCCTTGAGTTTTTTTTTTTTTTTAAAGAAATTCACGTTCTTTTATTTATTTATTTATTTATTTATGACTGTGTTGAGTCTTCGTTTCTGTGCGAGGGCTTTCTCTAGTTGCGGCAAGTGGGGACCACTCTTCATCGTGGTGCGCGGGCCTCTCACCATCGCGGCCTCTCTTGTTGCGGAGCACGGGCTCCAGACGCGCAGGCTCAGTAATTGTGGCTCACGGGCCCAGTTGCTCCGTGGCATGTGGGATCTTCCCAGACCAGGGCTCGAACCCGTGTCCCCCGCATTGGCAGGCAGATTGTCAACCAGTGCACCACCAGGGAAGCCCTCCTTGAGTTTTAGAGGTGGCAAATATATTCTTCTAGGCTGTCATTTGTCTGTTAACTTTGCCTATGTTGTCCTTCTTTGAAAAGAAATCCTTTTTTTTAATATACTGAAATCCACAAATTCTCCCCCCATCCCTGATGATTTGTGGTTTTTAGGCTTTCCTTACTAACTCCTTCTTAATTTCAAGGTCAGAAAAATATTTTTCTATACTTTCTGATCTTTATTGGTTTCCATTTCAGATTAAAGTATCTAAAGTCTACTACAGTTAACATTTCTATGTAGTATGAGGTAGGAATCCAACTGTATTTTTCTCCATGTAGTGAGTCAGCTCTCCTAACATCATTTCCTAAATAACCTATCTTTGTTGATTAGAGATATCACTTCTATCATATAGAAAGTTTCCATATACATGTGGGTCTGTTTCTGGATTCCTGTTTTATTCCATTGATCCATTTGTCTATTCTTATGCCAGTATTAAATTATTTTTGTTGCTGTGGCTTTGTGGTATGTCTTAATATCTGGTAAGAAAAGTCCTCCATCTTTGTTCTTTTTCAAAATTGCCTTAACTACCTGTGCCTTAGCTATTCTTTGTACTTTTCATTCCTTTATACTTTTTTAGAATCAATTTGTCACATTCCTTTCAAAATTGTGCTGGAAGTTTTGACTGAAAATATGTTAAATGTATATGTTACTTTTAGAAGAAACTATACATTTTTACTGGTAAACTATTCAGCATGAATGTGATATTCTTTCTTTTCTGGCCTTCTTTTATGCTTTAATAGGGTTTGTAAGATTATTTTTAGGACTCTTGGGTATGGAAATCATTAGAGATGTATTTAAAGATATATTTACACAAGTGCAATAAATATTTGAAAACTACATGTTCAATAATAGAGGAATGGTTAAATAAATTGAAAATATTTTGATGTGTGCATTCATAGAAAATTATATTGATAAAAGCCATACTTTCAAAGAATCTTTAATGACATGAGAAAATGTTCTTACTAAAATATTACATCATTAGTTGGTGAGATTACAGGGATTTAAATTGTCTTTATTATATATTTTTGGGTATGTCCCAAATTTTTGAAAATGAACATGATTTATTTTTGCAATAACTGTTCTTTTTGTTTTTTTTAAAAAAGCTATTGGAAGCAAATAAGGTTTGCATTTGCCATCTGACTGTAGAGGAACATTGGGAAAATGGTTTCTGACTCATTTGATGAGCTCATCAAGTAAGAAAGGATAACTCGTATGCAAATTTCCTAGCTTGACTCTCAGCTTGCTCCATCTTCTGGGACTCCTCATACTTTGTTAGGCCACCTGACTCAGCTAAGCATGAGTAAATGTAATTTCACACATTTGCTTTTTCATGTAACAAATATTTAATAATCTGCTGCTATGCGCAAAGCACTCTATTAGAACCATTAAAGAAAAGGGATGAGTTAAATAGCTTTAGCCCTGAAGGGGCTTAGCATGGCATATAAAGATCAAGAATTTGCCAGAATTTCAGGCCTACCTTTTGTGCTAACTCTCAATTCTTCTATGCTCCAGGCACTCCACACTTTTTTCACTTTTCTCATACTGTTCCCTCACTTAGGATTCCTTTCCCTCCTTATCCACCTATAAAAATGCTACTTATTTCTCACGGATCTGGGAGGACTTCCATGATCCTCTTACTTCCCCTGACACTTCACCAGCACTTTAAATAAAGCTCAGACTTGGCACATTCTTCGTGTCTCCTTGTTTTCTTAAAAGCAAAATTCTTTCCAAAAGCAAAGATGGAGGCAAGATTGTTGTCTGCATTAAATATTGCATTTCTCATCTTAGGAGCCAGGAAAGATGGAAATTTAAGCACCTATGTTTTAGAACAACACACCCCATAACACATTTTCCCTTGTGATGTTGGTCAGCAGATAGGAAGAATAGGGAAAGTTGTCCTGGCAGTCCTGGGCTAGTACAGGGCCCCACTGGCCACCTATGACCATTTAAAAATTTCTATCAAGATTGTCTGATTTCATTGAGTCTGAGGGGATATTTATAGAGGCTTGAAGAATCAACAGATCTTGATAACTTAGAGACTGAAAAGAATGAATCCATCAGGAGCTGAACAAACAGGGCTTGGGGGTGGCCCTCGGGACCCTGTCCTGGGCTCCGTCCACCTGGAGAAGGTGTGTCTTATTCTAATTCCCACAGGGTACCTTCCAGTCACCAAGCTTTGCTCCCCAGGGCTGTGCTCGCCTGTGGAGATGCCTTTTTGGACTTTGCGGAAAGGAGATATATAGGTTCCACCTGGCCATGTGAGCAGAGCTGGCTTCATTCCCTCTCCCAGATTCACCTGTAAGTTTACTCTCTTCTTCCACGTGGAGTGAGTGAGGGGGTTTGGGGACACAGGCGATGTTTCTTCCATACTTCTCTCTCCTGGGATGTGAAGTTGAAATCCTCCCCACCTTCCCCCACCATGGAAATGTGGAATGACCTCTAACAATCATCTTCAGTAGTTCTTAAAACTACTTGGTGGTATTCTTACCCTCATTTTATAAATGTATGAGAAAATGGAGACAACAAGGATTGACAGATCACTTTGGAATTTTGTATGAAAAGAGGAGAAAAAGAGCTTGAGGTGCAGAGTCAGGGAACTTTTTTTTTTTTTTGGAAGGAGAGACTTGTTTATATAAACAGAGAGTTTGTTTATAGGTTAGTAGTTCTCAAACTTGAGTGTGTATCAGAATCACCTGGAGGGCTTGTTAAACCACAGATTGCAGGTTGTACTCACAGTTTCTGATTCAGTAGGTCTGGGGTGGAGCAGGAAAATTTGCATTTTTAACAAATTCCCATGAGATGCTCATGGCTGTTCTGCCCACACTCTAAGAACCACTGTTATATATAGGCTAAGGCAGAGGTTGGCAAAATATGGCCTACCTCCTGTTTTCTGTACCTCGCATGAGCTAACAGTGGTTTTTACATTTTTAAATGGTTGAAAAAAATCCAAAGAAGAATAATATTTCATGTGAAATTCAAATTTCATTGTCCATAAATAAAGTTTTATTGGAACCCAGCCCTGCTTTTTCATTTTGTATTGTCTATTGTTGCTTTCATGCTACAAGAGCAGAGTTGAGTAGTTGTGACAGAGACCATATGGCCTGCAAAACCTAGAATATTTACTATCTAGTCCTTTACAGAAAAAGTTTGCTGTCCTCTGCCCTGGCCAGGAGTCAGCTGTGATAAAGAGTTTGCTGTCCTCTGCCCTGGCCAGGAGTCAGCTGTGATAAAGAGGTTAGTAATATAGGAAAGAGGTAGCATTCTGCCTGAAGCAAGAGGGAATGCAGTTAAGAAAGGATATCTCATCTTCTGAAATTGGAAGGAAGTTAGGATTAGAATGAATCTAGGTAAAATTGTAGATGTGCCAATTGGTTGGAATCTGATAAACATCAATTGCTGGAAGTGAGGGGAAAGGAGAATTGATAAAGTTTGCTAAGGTTTAGAATAATATTTAGGGGGAAATAAGAGAAATCACAAAAGGCCCAGTTGAGGCTGAAAATCATTAATTTTTACAGTGGTTCCATCTGTATAATGTGTATCATTCTATCCAGTTTTGCCGATTGTCCCAATGTTGTAGCAAGGAAGATAATCATAGGCATAGAAGATAATCCAGAATGTAAAGATAGGTGTGCCTTGGAATTGATGATTTCATGAAAGAATTGTGCATATGATCAATTACATGAGTATCCTGTGTTCAGAAGGGGAAAAGGCTGATTCAGAGAAATGGAAGGTCAAAAGGTAGGGCTGTCTAGTGAGAGTAAGAAATAATGGTGCTTAAAAGATGGGAGTCCACAGTCAGATAGTGAATTATTATAGCTAAAAATTTAATCAATGGAACAATTCCAGGTGGTAACAAGGTCCAGGTATGATCACAAGGATGGAAAGCTGAATGAAGTAAAAACAGTCATTACTGAGGTATCAAGATGCTACAGAACTAGAATATTAGAAGGATTATCCAAATGGACATGTAGGCCTTCCAAGACAGTGCCAATTTATCAGGCATTTCAAGAATGTGAGCATGTAAAGTAAGCAGATGTCAGAGATAGAACAACTGTCACAGGACCAGTGATACTTCAAGGACAGTGAAGGCCTGGAAGTGCAATTGGGAGTGAGGAAGATCTTAACCTCACTTACCCACCTTTAGGTATGTAGGGTGGGAAAATGGCCAACCACCTCAGCTATGCAGCAGGAAATTGGTGGTCTTGGACCAGAGTCAGGTCTTAATTATGACTAAGGGATTGAGGAAGCATTCTATGAGTTAGGGTACAGAGAGGCTACAGGTATGGTAGCGAAAGAAGCAGTGGAGCAATATGGGAATGAGGGTATTGGGGGAACTATATTTTGGTAGCCAGCCAATTTAGCCAACTGTTTGATGCCTAGTATGATTGAACAACTGTAGAATTGCTCCATTGCAACTCTGAGTTACATAGTCCCTGAGTCTCAAGTTCAGAGGTGAGGTCTGGATGCTGAGCCTTGTGCATTTGAAGGCCTGAGATGGTTAGTTGTGCACCTTACTTCTTAGAAATTTTAGGCTGATGCGGGCTGAAGCCTGCTAAGTGAATTTCATCATGAAGAATTTCCATACTCAGCTTTCTGACAGGTGATTATTGAATAACTATGTTCTAGGCAAGGTAAGATACTTAGGACATAGAGATGAATAAGACAGGATCATGGTCTTTGTGTATGTAAAAAGTTTAGTGTAAGAGTATGATAAGTGAACATCTAGTGGAACCTGCAGGGGAATGCACGGGAAGGGCACTTAACCCTGTTTGAGAAGATCAAGGAACGCTTCCTGACCAGGTCTTCATTTGGACTCAAGAGATGATTTGTATTTAGGCCAAGCTGGGTAGAGTGGAGATGCTGGTAGTTGAAGAAGAAGAGGAAATGGAGACCGTGAGCAAAATGAAAGTGCAAAGGCCTGGAGGCTTCAAAGAATGGGCATGTTTGTAAGTAGTTGAGAGTGATGTGGTTGATATGGCTGACAGCTAAAAGAGTTTGGAAATGAGACAGATGCCCTGTGAGCCAAATCTGTTCTTTTTTGTGAGGGTTTTGGTGAGTCACTGGAGATTTTTAAAGCCAGAAAATGACATGATGAAATTTCCATTTTAAAAAGTTCATTTTAATGGCAGTGTGGAGAATGAATTGGAACCCTTTCCTCTCTAATCACTCACAAAAATTGGCATAATTGTAGCACTTCTCATGGCCAGCTGTATACTACAGATATTTGTGTAACCTGTCTTCTTTATTATTTTATGAGTTCTCAGATGCCAGGGAGCCTCTTATATTCAAAAGTATAATATCTACAACCATCTCTTAGCATGTTCTTGAACCTATTAGGTTCTCAGTAAGTGTGTGAATGCCAATATACTCTGTTATAGACAACAATCTTTCATATTTATCCTTGTTTCCCTCTTCTCCAGTTCCCGATTCATGCCCCACACTCAGAAATCAACATAGTTTCTTCTAGGTATGGGACCCAAAATCAAGATAGATACTTTGACCAAAAATATTTTTCTTTAATTTTGAACTTATGTATATAAAAAGTCTGCGAAGAATAAGTTGAATTTGGTTATACACTATTGCTTAACACTGCTTTGGAAAGCCCAAATGGGTGGTGTCTATGCTTCTGTGCATCAGGCACTTAGAGAAAATGTGATGAGGTCATTCATTTTGTTTGAGGGGCCAAAGTGACTTGTGGGTTTCCTGGGACCTCAGGAGGAGGGAAGGAAGTGGATTCTCTGCAGCTGGTCCAGACTGAGACTCCTGAGAAGAACTCTGAGAAATGGCTTAGACTCTGCCTGAAAAATGGAGGCAAGACCAGCACCCTGCCAGACACCAACAGTGATGAAAACGACTAGTGACATGAGGGGGACAGAAGGGAAGGAAGCAGAAAATCAACTTGGGTAGGGGTGTCAGGTTCCTGTGAAGCAGTGGCTGGGGGGAGGGGGTGATCCATGGCGGGAGGGAGCCAAGTGTATGCATATGAGTCAGGAGGTTGAGGCCATTTTTAGTGACTGAGAAACTGCACGACAATCTTGGTAGGGCACAAGGTGGGAGCTACCACCATCTCCTAAAGATTCCAAGAGAGCAAGGGGCTTGGACTAGGCTGGATGTTCCCAGTGTGGAAGGAAGGGTTCAGGGACTGAATGAAGGGCGGGGGGTAACTACTGGGCATATACCCTGAGAAAACCATCATTCAAAAAGAATCATGTACCACAGTGTTCATTGCAGCTCTATTTACAATAGCCAGGACATGGAAGCAACCTAAGTGTCCACTGACAGATGAATGGATAAAGAAGATGTGGTACATATATACAATGGAATGCCATAAAAAGAAACGAAATTGAGTTATTTGTACTGAGGTGGATGAACCTAGAGTCGGTCACACAAAGTGAAGTAGGTCAGAAAGAGAAAAACAGATATTGTATGTTAACACATATATATGGAATCTAAAAAAAAAAAAAAAAGGTTCTGAAGAACCTAGGGGCAGGACAGGAATAAAGACCCTGACATAAAGAATGGACTTGAGGACATGGGGAAGGGGAAGGGGAAGCTGGGACGAAGTGAGGGAGTGGCATGGACACATATACACTACCAAATATAAAATAGATAGCTAGTGGGAAGCAGCCACATAGCACAGGGAGATCAGCTCGGGGCTTTGTGACCACCTAGAGGGGTGGGATTGGGGGGAGGGAAGGGAGATGCAAGAGGGAGGAGATATGGGGATGTATGTATATGTAGCTGATTCACTTTGTTATACAACAGAAACTAACACACCATTGTAAAGCAATTATACTCCAATAAAGATGTTAAAAAAAAAAAAAAGAGTGGCCTTGTTAAACAAAAGGCGGTACACAGAAGAAAAAAAAAAAAAAAAGAGTGGGGGTAGGAGTGGTAGAGGCAGCAGAAACCCTGTCCTCCCCACTGTTTCCACAGGTTGTTGTGGCCCAGCAGAAAGTACAGTGTTACACAGTCACAAACTAGAACAGTAGGGAATTACGGTTATTGTTATATTTAGATCTAATTTGTATCTAGAATTTTTTCATGGCTAATAGAATAACATGAGGTTTGTGCTCACTCCCTTGTATGGGAGAGGGGAGGAAGGAGGTTTACTTCTAGCTTCTAGAATTAAGGCTTTAATACTAGTATTGAGCCATCACTATTGTCAGATACCACATTTAATTATCACAGCAACTCTGGGAATTCCCTGGTGGTCCAGTGGTTAGGACTCCACGCTTCCACTGCAGGGGGCACGGGTTTGATCCCTGGTCAGGGAACTAAGATCCCATATACCCTGCAGTGTGGAAAAAAAAAAAATCACAGCAACTCAAGTAGGTACTCCTATATCCTTTTACAGATGAGAAACCAAGGTTCAGAAAGATATTAACAGCTTGGAAGTGGTTAAGGCAAGACTCCAGTGCTGACCTATGGGTCTCTGAAGACTGTGCTCCTAGCCACTGGGCTCTATTGCTTCCTTAGTGCTTGTAGAATAAAGGGATCCTTCTGTACACATCCTGCCTCAGGTGAGCTTTCATAGAAGGCACTCTGGCCTGGGACACAGGTTTTCATTGAGGTGGGAAAGAAGAGGAACTGGGACTGACTCAACAGTTCGGGCTAGCTTTGCCCTGAGAAGTTCAAGTTCCCTTGGGCATGGAAAATGGGAAGGGAGGAGGAAATGTGAGGGTTTTGAGAGGAAATGAGAAAATCCCAGGTTGTAACTTGTGAGGGGGTGGTTTGTCCTCCCTGCAAACAGTGTTCCCATAAACTCATTTATCTTTAGGGACCCTCTACCTTGATCATGTCAGATTCCCTGCTCCATGTACTCATTCCAAAATACTGGTCGAGGGCATTATGTGAAATGGGAAGGCATTGAAGGGTTTTTTTTTGAATTTTTGAATTTTATTTTATATATTTTTTTATACAGCAGGTTCTTATTAGTCATCAATTTTACACACATCAGGGTATACATGTCAATCCCAATCTCCCAGTTCATCACACCACCACCACCACCCCCCAGCCGTTTTCCCCCCTTGGTGTCCATAGGTTTGTTCTCTACATCTGTGTCTCAATTTCTGCCCTGCAAACTGGTTCATCTGTACCATTCTTCTAGGTTCCACATATACGCGTTAATATATTTGTTTTTCTATTTCTGACTTACTTCACTCTGTATGACAGTCTCTAGATCCATCCACGTCTCTACAAATGACCCAGTTTTGTTCCTTTTTATGGCTGAGTAATATTCCATTGTATATATGTAACACATCGTCTTTATCCATTCATCTGTCGATGGGCATCGAGGTTGCTTCCACGACCTGGCTATTGTAAATAGTGCTGCAATGAACATTGGGGTGCATGTGTCTTTTTGAATTATGGTTTTCTCTGGGTATATGCCCAGTAGTGGGATTGCTGGGTCATATGGTAATTCTATTTTTAGTTTTTAAAGGAACCTCCATGCTGTTCTCTATAGTGGCTGTATCAATTTGCATTCCCACCAACAGTGCAAGAGGATTCCCTTTTCTCCACACCCTCTCCAGCATTTGTTGTTTGTAGATTTTCTAATGATGCCCATTCTAACTGGTGTGAGGTGATACTTCATTGTAGTTTTGATTTGCATTTCTCTAATGATTAGTGATGTTGAGGAGCTTTTCATGTGCTTCTTGGCCATCTGTATGTCTTCTTTGGAGAAATGTCTATTCAGGTCTTCTGCCCATTTTTGGATTGGGTTGTTTGTTTTTTAATATTGAGCTGCATGAGCGGTTTATATATTATGGAGATTAATCCTTTGTCCGTTGATTCGTTTGCAAATATTTTCTCCCATTCTGAGGGCCGTCTTTTTGTCTTGTTTGTAGTTTCGTTTTTCAAAAGCTTTTAAGTTTCATTAGGTCCCATTTGTTTATTTTTGTTTTTATTTCCATTACTCTAGGAGGTGGGTCAGAAAAGATCTTGCTGTGATTTATTTATTTATTTATTTATTTATTTATTTATTTATGGCTGTGTTGGGTCTTTGTTGCAGTGAGCAGGCTTTTCATCATGGTGGCTTCCCTTGTTGCAGAGCATGGGCTGTAGGCACACGGACTTCAGTAGTTGTGGCACGTGAGCTCAGTAGTTGTGGCTCGCGGGCTCCAGAACGCAGGCTCAGTAGTTGTGGCACACAGGCTTAGTTGCTCCGTGGCATGTGGGATCTTCCCGGACCAGGGCTCGAACCCGTGTCCTCTGCATTGGCAGGCAGATTCTTAACCACTGAGCCACCAGGGAAGTCCCTTGCTGTGATTTATGTCAAAGAGTGTTCTTCCTATGTTTTCCTCTAAGAGTTTTATAGTGTCTGGTCTTGCATTTAGGTCTCGAATCCATTTTGAGTTTATTTTTGTGTATGGTGTTAGGGAGTGTTCTAATTTCATTCTTTTACATGTAGCTGTCCAGTTTTCCCAGCGCCATTTATTGAAGAGACTGTCTTTTCTCCATTGTATATCCTTGCCTCCTTTGTCATAGAGAAGTTGACCATATGTGCGTGGGTTTATCTCTGGGCTTTCTATCCTGTTCCATTGATCTATATTTCTGTTTTTGTGCCAGTACCATACTGTCTTGATTACTGTAGCTTTGTAGTATAGTCTGAAGTCAGGGAGTCTGATTCCTCCAGCTCCGTTTTTTTTTTTTAATTTTTGGCTGCATTGGGTCTTTGTTGCTGCATGCGAGCTTTTTCTAGTTGTGGCAAGCAGGGGCTACTCTTCGTTGGGGTGCGTGGGCTTCTCATTGCGGTGACTTCTCTTGTTGTGGAACACTGGCTCTAGGTGCGCGGGCTTCAGTAGTTGTGGCTTGCAGGCTCAGTAGTTGTGGCACACGGGCCTAGTTGCTCCGCGACATGTGGGATCTTCCTGGACCAGGGCTTGAACCCGTGTCCCCTGCATTGGCAGGTGGATTTCCAACAACTGCGCCACCAGGGAAGCCCTCCAGCTCCGTTTTTTCCCCTCAAGACTGCTTTGGCTATTTGGGGTCTTTTGTGTCTCCATAAAAATATTGAGGTTTTTTTGTTCTAGTTCTGTGAAAAATGCCATTGGTAATTTGATAGGGATTGCATTGAATCTGTAGATTGCTTTGAGTAGTATAGTCAATTTCACAATATTAATTCTTCCAATCCAAGAACATGGTATATCTCTCCATCTGTTGGTATCATCTTTAATTTCTTTCATCAGTGTCTTATAGTTTTCTGCATACAGTACAGGTCTTTTGTCTCCCTGGGTAGGTTTATTCATAGGTATTTTATTCTTTTTGTTGCAATGGTAAATGGGAGTGTTTCCTTAATTTCTCTTGCAGATTTTTCATCATTAGTGTATAGGAGTGCAAGACATTTCTGTGCATTAATTTTGTATCCTGCAACTTTACCAAATTCATTGATTAGCTCTAGTAGTTTTCTGGTGGCATTTTTAGGATTCTCTATGTATAGTATCATGTCATCTGCAAACAGTGACAGTTTTACTTCTTCTTTTCCAATTTGTATTCTTTTATTTCTTTTTCTTCTCTGATTGCCATGGCTAGGACTTCCAAAACTATGTTGAATAAGAGTGGTGAGAGTGGACATCCTTGTCTTGTTCCTGATCTTAGAGGAAATGCTTTCAGTTTTTCACCACTGAGAATGATGTTTGCTGTGGGTTTGTCATATATGGCCTTTATTATGTTGAGGTAGGTTCCCTCTATGCCCACTTTCTGGAGAGTTTTGATCATAAATGGGTGTTGAATTTTGTCAAAAGCTTTTTCTGCATCTATTGAGGTGATCATATGGTTTTCTCCTTCAATTTGTTAATATGGTGTATCGCATTGATTGATTTGCATATATTGAAGAATCCTTGCATCCCTGGGACAAATCCCACTTGATCATGGTATTTATCTTTTAATGAGTTGTTGGATTCTATGTGCTAATATTTTGTTGAGGATTTTTGCATCTATATTCGTGAGTGATATTGGTCTGTAATTTTCTTTTTTTGTAGTATCTTTGTCTGGTTTTGGTATCAGGGTGATGGTGGCCTTGTAGAATGAGTTTGGAAGTGTTTCTTCCTCTGCAACTGTTTTGAAGAGTTTGAGAAGGATGGGTGTTAGCTGTTCTCTAAATGTTTGATAGAATTCACCTGTGAAGCCACCTGGTCCTGGACTTTTGTTTGTGGGAAGATTTATTTTTTTTAAATTTTTGTTGTTGTTGTTGTTTTTAAAATTTATTTATTTATTTATTTTTGGCTGTGTTGGGTCTTCGTTTCTGTGCGAGGGCTTTCTCTAGTTGCGGCAAGCGGGGACCATTCTTCTTCGTGGTGCGCGGGCCTCTCACTGTCGTGGCCTCTCTTGTTGCGGAGCACAGGCTCCAGATGCGCAGGCTTAGTAGTTGTGGCTCATGGGCCCAGTTGCTCTGTGGCATGTGGGATCTTCCCAGACCAGGGCTGGAACCTGTGTCCCCTGCATTGGCAGGCAGATTCTCCACCACTGCACCACCAGGGAAGCCCTGTTGGAAGATTTTTAATCAGAGTTTCAATTTCATTACTTGTGATTGATCTGTTCATGTTTTCTATTTCTTCCTGGTTCAGTCTTGGAAGGTTATACCTTTCTAAGAATTTGTCCATTTCTTCCAGGTTGTCCATTTTATTGAAATAGTGTTGCTTATAGTAGTCTCTTATGATGCTTTGTATTTCTGCAGTGTCCGTTGTAACTTCTCCTTTTTCATTTCTAATTTTATTGATTTGAGTCCTCTCCCTCTTTTTCTTGGTGAGTATGGCTAATGGTTTATCGGTTTTGTTTATCTTCTCAAAGAACCAGCTTTTAGTTTTATTGATCTTTGCTATTGTTTTCTTTTTTTCTATTTCATTTATTTCTGCTCTGATCTTTAAGATTCCTTTCCTTCTACTAACTTTGGGTTTTATTTGTTCTTCTTTCTCTAGTTACTTGAGGTGTAAGATTAGATTGTTTATTTGAGATTTTTCTTGTTTCTTGATGTAGGCTTGTATTGCTATAAACTTCCCTCTTGGAACAGCTCCCATAAGTTCTGGATCTTCCTGTTTTCATTGTAATTTCTCTGTAAGTATTTTTTGATTTCCTCTTTGATTCTTCAGTGATCTCTTGGTTATTTAGTAACATATTGTTTAGCCTTCATGTGTTTGTGTTTTTTACGTTTTTTTCCCTGTAATTGGTTTCTAATCTCATAGTGTTTTGGTCAGAAAAGATGCTTGATATGGTTTCAATTTTCTTAAACTTACCTAGGCTTGATTTGTGACTCAAGACGTGATCTATCTTGGAGAATGTTCCATGCACACTTGAGAAGAAAGTGTAATCTGCTGTTTTTGGATGGAATGTCCTATAAATATCAGTTAAATCTATCTGGTGTATTGTGCCATTTAAAGCTTCTGTTTCCATATTAATTTTCTGTCTGCATGATCTGTCCATTGGTGTGAGGTGTTAAAGGCCCCCACTATTATTGTGTTACTGTCGATTTCCTCTTTTATAGCTGTTAGCAGTTGCCTTATGTATTGAGGTGCTCCTATTTGGGTGCATATATTTTTATAATTGTTATATCTTCTTCTTGGATTGATCCCTTAATCATTATGTAGTGTCCTTCCTTGTCTCTTGTAACATTCTTTATTTTAATGTCTATTTTATCTGATACGAGTATTGCTCCTCCAAGCTTTCTTTTGATTTCCATTTGCATGGAAATTCTTTTTCCATCCCTTCACTTTCAGTCTGTATGTGTCCCTAGATCTGAAGTGGGTCACTTTTAGACAGCATATTAATGGGTCTTGTTTTTGTATCCATTCAGTCAGCCTGTGTCTTTTGGTTGGAGTATTTAATCCATTCACGTTTAAGGTAATTATTAATATGTATGTTCCTATTACCATTTTCTTAATTGTTTTGGGTTTGTTTGTTTTTTTTTTTAAAAGATTTATTTATTGATTTATTGATTGATTGATTGCTATGTTGGGTCTTCGTTTCTGTGCTAGGGCTTTCTCTAGTTGTGGCAAGCGGGGGCCACTCTTCATCGCGGTGCAAGGGCCTCTCACTATCGTGGCCTCTCTTGTTGCGGAGCACAGGCTCCAGACACGCAGGCTCAGTAGCCGTGGCTCACTGGCCTAGTTGCTCCGTGGCATGTGGGATCTTCCCAGACCAGGGCTCGAACCTGTGTCGCCTGCATTAGCAGGCAGATTCTCAACCACTGCACCACCAGGGAAGCCCTGGGTTTGTTTTTGTAAGTCCTTTCTTTTGTGTTTCCCACTTGGAGAAGTTCCTTTAGCATTTGTTTTAGAGCTGGTTTGTTGGTGCTGAAATCTTTTAGCTTTTGCTTTCTGTAAAGCTTTTCATTTATCCATCGAATCTGAATGAGATCCTTGCTGGGTAGAGTAATCTTGGTTGTAGGTTCTTCCCTTTCATCACTTTAAATATGTTGTTCCACTCCCTTCTGGCTTATAGAGTTTCTGCTGAGAAATCAGCTGTTAACCTTACGGGAGTCCCCTTGTATATAATTTGTCATTTTTCCCTTGCTGCTTTCAATAATTTTTCTTTGTCTTTAATTTTTGCCAGTTTGATTACTATGTTTCTTGGCGTGTTTTTCCTTGGGTTTATCCTGTGTGGGACTCTGCACTTCCTGGACTTGGGTGGCTATTTCCTTTCCCATGTTAGGGAAGTTTTCAACTATAATCTCTTCAAATATTTTCTCTGATCCTTTCTCTCTCTCTTCTCCTTCTGGGACCCCTATAATGCGAATGTTGTTGCTTTTAATGTTGTTCCAGAGGTCACTTAGGCTGTCTTCATTTCTTTTCATTCTTTTTTCTTTATTCTGTTCCGCAGCAGTGAATTCCACCTTTCTGTCTTCCAGGTCACTTATCCGTTCTTCTGCCTCAGTTATTCTGCTATTGATTCCTTCTAGTGTAGTTTTCATTTCAGTTATTGCATTGTTCATCTCTGTTTGTTTGTTCTTTAATTCTTCTAGGTCTTTGTTATACATTTCCTGCACCTTCTCGATCTTTGCCTCCATTCTTTTTCCTCAGTCGTGGATCATCTTCACTATCATTATTCTGAATTCTTTTTCTGGAAGGTTGCCTATCTCCACTTTATTTAGTTGTTTTTCTGGGGTTTATCTTGTTCTTTCATCTGGTACAAGCCCTCTGCCTTTTCATCTTGTCTATCTTTCTGTGAATGTGGTTTTTGTTTTACAGGCTGCAGGATTTTAGTTTTTCTTGCTTCTGCTGTGTGCCCTCTGGTGGGTGAGGCTATCTAAGAGGCTGTGCAAGTTTCCTGATGGGAGAGACTGGTGGTAGGTAGAACTGGCTGTTGCTCTGGTGGGCAGAGTTCAGTAAAACTTTAATCCGCTTGTCTGCTGATGGGTGGGGCTGGGTTCCCTCCCTGTTGGTTGTTTGGCCTGAGGCGACCCAACACTGGAGCCTACCCAGGCTCTTTGGTGGGGCTAATGGCAGACTCTGGGAGGGCTCACGCCAAGGAGTGCTTCCCAGAACTTCTGCTGCCAGTGTCCTTGTCCTCACAGTGAGCCACAGCCACCCCCTGCCTCTGCAGGACACCCTCCGACACTAGCAGGTAGGTGTGGTTCAGTCTACCCTGGGGTCACTGCTCCTTCCCCTGGGTCTTGATGTGCACACTGATTTGTGTGTGCCCTCCAAGAGTGGAGTCTCTGTTTCCCCCAGTCCTGTGGAAGTCCTGCAGTCAAATCCCGCTAGCATTCAAAGTCTGATTCTCTAGGAATTCCTCCTCCCGTTGCCGGTCCTCCAGGTTGGGAAGCCTGACGTGGGGCTCAGAACCTTCACTCCAGTGAGTGGACTTCTGTGATATAAGTGTTCTCCAGTTTGTGAGTCACCCACCCAGCAGTTATGGGATTTGATTTTATTTTGTTTGCGCCACTCCTGCCATCTCACTGTGGCTTCTCCTTTGTGCTTGGATGTGGGGTATCTTTTTTGGTGAGTTCCTGTGTCTTCCTGTTGATGATTGTTCAGCAGTTAGTTGTGATTCCGGTGCTCTCGCAAGAGGGAGTGAGAGCAGGTCCTTCTACTCTGCCATCTTGAACCAATCTCCACACCCTCCTTTTAAAGCAGTTTTTCCATAATGGCTTAACATCCTATCTCTCTGAGCTGGGTGTATGATCCCTTGCTTGCTAAGGAGATAAGCACATTTATATGCTGATACCATGATTTTATTATCAGGAATAACTGTAATTCTTACTGTAAAAAAGTCTTAGGTCAACTTTAGAGAATCTGGTTTCACTTGTGTATTTATGAAAATTTAGCATATTAAAGGTGGTATTTCAAATCAAAGGGGAATAATGAGTATTGAATAAAAGCCATTGAGAATATCAGTCATTATTTAGAAAAAAGAAAAAAATGTTTATTTTTATCTCACAGCATGCCATAAAATAAATTTCAAAATGTTTAGAGGATTAAGCATAAGAAACTCTACTATGATGTGCTCAAACAAAACAAAGATTATCTTAGTAATTTGGGGGAGAGAAAGACACAAGCAAGACACCAAACCTAGAAGCCACAAAGAAACAGATAAACAGAAGTTCTCTTGCAAAATTAAGTGTTTTCATGATGAAAGTTATCATAAACAAAATAAAAGATAAAAGAAAACTGGGAGAAAATATGTGCAATGTATGTAACAGACAAGGGGATAATACTCATAAAACAAAGAGTTCCTGTAATCATTAATTTAAAAAAAAGTGGAACAATAGAAATTGTGAAACAACAAAGGGAGAAATGCAAATAGCTCATTTACTTAAAAAGTTGCTAAAGTTTCTGCACCCAATTACAATATGTGGGACCAATTCCAATGTGTATGCAGATGGGGTTTTCCACACCAGCACCAACTAGCAATTCTCTGACACCAGCTGGGTGTAAAATGCAATTCAGTCTGACACTGTCTACCCAGAGACAACATCAGATCCCACAGGTTAAGGGCTCAGTCCCATAAGACTACCGCCCACTTCAGATGCCAGTCACAAGTCCCAGGTTGCTGTCTGTCTGACCAACTGGCTATAAATCATATAAATCAGATGTTCCCACAGACCCCCTCCTTAGGTTTGATTAATTTGCTCACAGAACTCAGAGAAACATTTTACTTACTAGATTATCAGTTTATTATAAAAGGATATAACTCAGGAACAGCCGCATGGAAGAGATTCATAGGGCAAGGTATGTGGGAAGGGCGTGGAGTGTCCATGTCCTTTCCGGGTGAGCTACTCTCCCTGAATCTCCACATGTTCACCAACCTGGAAGCTCTCCAAACCACATCTTTATGGTTTTATGGAGGCCTTATTACATAGGCATGCTTGATTACATCATTGACCATTGGTGACTGATTCAACCTCTAGCTCCTCTATTCTCCCTGGAAATTAGGGGGTGGGACTGAAATTTCCAGCCCTCTATTCAAGGTTGGTTCCCTTGGCATCAAGCCTCCATCCTTAGGTGATTTCCAAATGTCATCTTGTTACCTGAAAACCAGGTTCATCTTCTGGTGGGTGTCAAGCCAAAAGGCACAACCAAGTCAAAGAGCAGGAGAAGGAAGGATTTATTACTTGCAGCAAGTAAGGAGAACACCTGGGATCCTTCCTAAAGCAGTGTCTCTTTTTCTTTTTCCTTCCACATCCCAGTTATTGAAAAACCTAAAGGCCGCCTCAGCCAGTTGGGAGGTGTGGGTGGTAAGTCCTACCGCAACCTTTTGAAGTTTGTAGCAAGTATCTCACTCTGAGACATGAAATAGGTGTTTATTACTACTGCACTTCTTGGATGCTCAGGGTCCGCTGTAGTGTATTGCCAAAGGTGTTCTCTAATCCTCTCCAAAAAAGCAGGTTTTTTTTTTTTTATCCTTTCCTTTTGGAAAACATTTCAAATGTTGTTATAATTTAATGAGCCAGTCTCTGGCCGTTTCTCCCAGTCGCCAAGTTGGTATTGTAGCCAGACTGTATTACAAAAGAAAATAAATGGTTTTTTTGTAATTGTGGTATAGACACAGAGTTTCCAATGACTCAGAAGGCACCCTAACAGGCTGTCGGAGGGGACTGATATCTGGTTTCCCATATCCTCAGTTGAGGTTTTCTCTCCAGCTATCATGAGGGTCTAAGATAAAGGCTGGTGGAGACAAAAATTCAGCTATTCTCAGCCACTGAAAATTTCCTTCCCTAGAGAGTTGTTAAGTTCTGCCAATAGATAGTTTAAAAGTGCACACTCAAGTTGTCCAGGTATACCAAAGTGGCACCCCTCTGAAACAGGAGGAAAGGGGGCAGGGCACAGCCTTTGAAAGAATGACATATCCTGAGGACATGACATAAACTGATTAGAACAAAACTGGTCCAAGATGGCGGACAATTAGACTTCCACTAGACCTTGAGCCTCAGTATATGCCCACTGTAACACATTAGCAAGCTAAATGACACACCCACCAGTGCCATGACAGTTCTAAGGTCACCATAAGGATCAAAAAGTGGGTGGTGTCCCAATTCCTGGAAATCCCTGCCCCTTCCCAAAATAGCTGGAATACTCCTCCCACTCATTAGCCTATGAAATTACCCACCCCTCTAAAAACTGACAACCCCAAACCCTGGTGCCTTTCTCACCTTCTGAGATGGTGCACACTGTCTGTGGAGTGTGTTTCTCTCTAAATAAATCCACTTCTCACCTATCACTTTGTGTCTCACTGAATTCTTTCTGTGATGAGACATCAAGAACTTGAGCTTCATTAAGTCCTGAGACCAGGTGTGTGATCTCAGTTGGAAGACCGTAGGTTTTGGCCATGTTCGAGTCCCGGCCGTGTGGGTTCGAGTCCCAGTCTGAGTTTCGGCTGGATTTGAGTCCTGGCCACAGGGGTTCAAATCCCAATCAGGGTTTTGGCTGGGTTCGAGTCCCAGCACATGTGTTCAAGTCCCAATCTGAGGTGCACGGTTTCACCTCTACAAATAATTCAGGTTACCAGGACCCCCCAATGAGAGTCAAAATCAGGAAGAGAGACACCGATTGTCTCACTGAGGCCTTTCATGATCATGCATCCCTGATCAGCCTTCAGGATTCTAAATCTTCAAAAGATTGCAGTAGGACCTACCACCTACACTTCCCGACTGATTGAAGTGGGCTTTAGGGTTTTCAGTAACTGGGATGTGGTGGAAAAAGAAAAAAGCAGATGCTGCTTTGGGAAATATCCCTCGTGTTCTCCTTACTTAATGCAAGTAATAAATCCTTCCTTATCCTGTTCTTTGGCTTGGTTGTGTTACCCAAAACCTGCGTTTGTCTCTTGGTGGGTGTCAAAAGACAAAACCAAGCCAGGGATTGAAAGAAGGAAGGATTTATTACTTTCAGCAGGTAAAGAGAACACTGGGGATCTTTCCCAAAGCCATGTCTCCCCAACAGCAAAACTGGGGAAGTTTTAAGCTAAGCGTACACACATATTCATGAAGGGGCTTGAGAGAGGAGAATTCAGCTTAGAATTGGGGCAGAGGTCCACAGAGACCAAGCTTTAGTTGACTGAAGTCATGAGGGTCAGAAAATGTCAACGTCATCATCACTTAGGTTCCAGTTGATCTGCTGGTTGAGCACTTCAGGCTAATCTTTACCTTTGGAACAAAACTGAGATATATTTTGTTACTTCTCTTGCCTGGTAACAGTTTTGTTTCTGCATTCTTTCATTCCCTTAAGGTCATTAATTACTGAGACCTGCTCAAGGGCGAGCATTGTGGTCAAGCTTAGACCACAAAATGGCTTAGGCCAAAAAATGGCTTCTCTTATGTCAGGTAAGCCATGCCTGGTTCTCTTTTTCCAGGGACCCCCTACCCTATCTACTTACAGTTGTGTCTTTTGGCTTGACACCCACCAAGAGGTGATCCCAGTTTTCAGGTAATAACCACGTTAACATAAACCCAGTTGTGGTGGAAAAGGTCTTGTTATGAGTAACAAGACACCCATTTCACCTTCATGGTCTGAAGCAGTTTCAGGAGCTGAGGACAGGACACCAAATATTATGACAAAAGTTGCTTCCAGTTATTGCTCAGGAAATCCCAAGGGTTTTGGCAGCTGTGAGCCAGGAGTCATGGATGAAGACCAAATATACTATATGAGAAATATATTTTGGTCATCTGAATGACCTGTAGGGGAGCAAAATCTGCCACCCCCAAATGTCTCCTTGGCATGAAGATTATTTCGAATTGAAAACAATCAAGACCAAGAAGACTCAGGAAGAAACTTTGACTTTTCCTCTAACTGTCTAAATAATTTAGATAGAGGGCCTCTTCCAGGAAGGGAGCTATCACCATAGACAATTATCGTATAAACTTGGTGTGTAGACACGGAGGAACCTAGCAAAGTTTGTTAAATTCTTCTCTGTTTCCATCTCCATATCAGTTGTCTTCCTCCCCTTTGAGGTCTTAAACCACCACCCCCAACATTCACTTTTCTCTTTAGCTGAGGATGGTATTAAGGTGAGGGTTTCAGCCACTTTAGCGAGTTACTCAGTTTTTCTGGGTCTACCTCATGTATACATGTTATTAAATTTTGTTTGATTTTCTCCTGTTAATGTGTCTCATGTCAATTTAATTTTTAGACCATCCAGAAAAACCTAGAAAGGTAGAGGAAAATTTTTTCTTCCCTGAGAGACCAAATATATATTTCCTATAAATCATAATATCACAGTTGTTCAACCAAGAATCAGGGAAATGTGAATCAAAATTTGGTTTTTCATTTTAATTTATAAATTAAAGTATAGGATATAGACATTATATAAAAGGGCCAATAAAAAAAGATTGATACTATCTAGATTTAACAAGGGCTTGCGGGAAAGGACACTGAAAAGTGTTTGGTAGTGTCTATCAGTTTTATCTATTGGCCCAGCAATTTTACTTCTAAGAATCTATCTTTTAAATTTATTTTTCATAATAATTTAAATAATTTTTGTGAATTTTGTGAATAAAAATTCACAAACATCTCAAAAGTACTTAAACTGAACCCCTAATTTCCCATTCTCAAATCTGATTTTTATCGTATCTGCTCTGTATCAGAAAATGGTGTCTCTATTGAATCTATTTTCATGCCAGAAAATCAGAATTAAAACACCTGCTCCAGGACTTCCCTGGTGGTCCAGTGGTTAAGACTCCATGCTTCCAATACAGGGCACCCAGGTTTGATCTCTGGTCAGGGAACTAGATCCTGCCCTCATGCCACAACTAAGACCTGGCACAGCCAAATAATTAAATAAGTAAATAAATATGAAAAAACAAAACCAAAAACACCTGCTCCTTCAATGTTACAGAGTTCAAGCTTGTATGGCCCATCACATGACAGGCCAATCAATGAAGAGATAGGGTGTTGGGGCGAAGAATAGTGACTTTATTCAGAAAACCAGCAGACCAAGATCTGTATAGCAGACTAATGTTCTAAAGAAACATCTTGTCTGGGTTTCAGTGCTAGTTTCTTTTACAGTACAGAGATGGGGAGGTGAGGAGGTAAAGTAAAAAAGGCAATAAGCTACTGCAGTTATTTCCTGGTTCTGACCAGACTCCAGAGGAGATGTGTTAATATTCTTTCCTGCAGCCATTTACAGGTGGGTCTGGTCAGGATATTTTCTGTGAGCTAAACAAAAGTGTTTTAGCTTAACATTCAGGCATGGGGGCAGGGTTCCTGGAGATGAATCCTAACGTATATTTTAAGCTATAGGCAACCTTCCTTTAGTGATTAACTTGCTGCAAGGCGATAGAATACAAAAGTTAAAGTAAAAGAAACAGATCCAATATGGAGTCAGACTTGTTCTTCCCTATTACAAAAAATATATCTGATTGCCAACAGGCACATGAAAAGATACTCCACATCGCTACTTATTAGAGAAATGCAAATCAAAACTACAATGAGGTACCACCTCGCACTGGTCAGAATGGCCATCATTAAAGTCTACAAATGGGAATTCCCTGGCAGTCCAGTGGTTAGGACTCTGTGTGTCTGCTTCCACTACAGGGAGCATAGATTTGATCCCTGGTCAGAGAACTAAGATACTGCAAGCTGCACAGCATGGCCAAAAAAAAAAAATGTCTGCAAATAACAAATGCTGGAGAGGGTGTGGAGAAAAGGGAACCCTCCTACACTGTTGTTAATGTAAATTGGTGCAGCCACTATGGAGAACAGTATGGAGGTTCCTCAAAAAACTACAAGTGGAGTTGCCAGTAATCCCACTCCTGGGAATATATCCAGACAAAACTATAATTCAAAAAGATACATGCACCCCAATGTTCATAGCAGCACTATTCACAATAGCCAAGATATGGAAGCAACCTAAATGTCCATCGACAGATGAATGGATACAGATGTGGTATATATATACAATGGAATATCACTCACCATAAAAAGAATGATATATTGCCATTTGCAGCAACATGGATGGACCTAGAGATTATTATACTAAGTGAAATAAGTTAGACAAAGACAAATATTATAAGATACCACTTATATGTGGAATCTAAAATAATAATACAAATTTACAAACAGAAGCAAATTCACAGACATAGAAAAGAAACTTATGGTTACCAAAGGGGAAAGGGGAGGGGGAAAGATAAATTAGGAGTATGGGACTAGTAGATACACGGTGCTATATATAAAATGGGCAAACAACAAGGATTTACAGTAAAACACAGGAAACTATATTCAATATCTTGTAATAACCAATAGTGGAAAAGAATCTGAAGCTGTATACCTGAAACTAACACAATATTTTAACTCAACTACAGCTAAATTAAAAATAAATAAATAAAAAAGATGCTCAACATTATTATTCATTAGGGAAATGCAAATTAAAACCACAAAGAGATACTATTACACACCCACTAAAATAAGATAAAAAAGTCAGACTGTCCATGAAAAAATTAATCAGTCGATCTAAGAAAGAAATGGAAAATTTTATTTGAGCCAAATTGAGGATAATAACCCAGGAAGAAGTCTTTCAGAAAGCTGAGGACTGTTCTGCCCATTAAAGGTCAAAGCACAGTTATATAAGTTTTTGAGACAGAGGGCTGTACATTAAATGACGTATTATTGACAGTTTGCACAATTCAGATCTACAGGTACAAAGTAGTCAGTGGCCTCTTAAGATCAGGGAATGTTGTTATCTCCTAAGGAGTTTTGACCCTTGCTGAGATTAAGAAGGAATGTTATCTCCTAAAGAGTCCTGGTTAATGCAGAGGCACAATACCTACTAAAGGGGAGGCAGGAGGCTGAAATGGCAAAGAAAAATTTTAAGTTTAAATTTTTCTCATCTTGCTATAAAATATGGATTTTATTTCATCAGACAATAACAAGTATTGATGAGGATATAAAGAAACTGGAAGTCTCATGTATTTCTGGTGGGAATGTAAAATCACACAGCCACTTTGCAGTTTCTTTAAAAGTTAAACAGGAACTTACCATAGGACCTTGCAATTCCACTTCTCTACCCCAGAGAAATAAAACAATATCCACACCAAGACTTGTAGATGAATGTTAATAGCATCCATATTCATAATAGACACCACCTGAAAACAATCCAAATGTCCGTTGACTGGTGAATGGATAAATGTGTGTTATATGCACACCTTCAAGTGCTACTCAGCAATAAAAAGGAACAAACTGAAACTGTAACTCAGATTAGGATTTGAACCCATGATCTTTTAACTGAGATCACACACCTGGTCTCAGGACTTAATGAAGCTCAGGTTCTTGATGTCTCATTGCAGAATGAATTCAGTGAGAGAAAAAGTTATAGGTAAGAAGTGGATTTATTGGACTTCTGTGGTGGCACAGTTGTTAAGAGTCTGCCTTCCAATGCAAGGGACACGGGTTCGAACCCTGGTCTGGGAAGATCCCACATGCCGTGGAGCAACTAAGCCCGTGCACCACAACTACTGAGCCTGCACTCTAGAGCCTGTGAGCCACAACTACTGAGCCCGCATGCCACAACTACTGAAGCCCTCGTGCCTAGAGCCCCTGCTCCGCAACAAGAGAAGCTACTGCAATGAGAAGCCCACGCACAGCAACGAAGAGTAGCCCCCGCTCGCTGCAACTGGAGAGAGCCTGTGCACAGCAACGAAGACCAACACAGCTAAAAATAAATAAGTAAATAAATAAGAAAAATATTAAAAAAAAAAAAAGTGGATTTATTTAGAGAGAAACACACTCCACAGAGTGTTGGCCATATCAGAAGGCAAGAGTGGCACCAGGGTATGGGGTTGTCAGTTTTTATAGGGGTGGGTAATTTCATAGGCTAATGAGTGGGAGGAGTGTTCCAGCTATTTTGGGGAAGGGACGGGGATTTCCAGGAATTGGGCCGCCACCCACTTTTTGACCTTTGTGGTTGGCCTTGGAACTGTCATAGCACCTGTGGGTGAGTCATTTAGCTTGCTGATGTGTTACAATGAGTATGTACTGAGGCTCAAGGTCTAGTGGAAGTTGACTCATCTGCCGTCCTGGACCTATTTGGTTCTAATGAGTTTATGTCGTGTCCTCGGGCTATGTCATTCTTTTAAAGGTTGTCCCGTGACCCTTCCTTCCTGTTTCAAAACTACAATGACATTGATGAATCTCAAGAACATTGTGCTAAATGAGACAAGCCAGACACAAAAGTCTATATAGTATATGATTCTATTTTTATGAAATTTCTAAAAAAGAGAGAACTGTGGAGACAGACATTGAAACTGAGCAGGACCCTTTGGGACCCTCCTGGGTACAAAAGCCCCTCCTTGCTTGGTCCCCTGCAATAACGTTGTGCTTTCCTTCACCACAATCCTGCGTCAGTAGATTGCCTTTGCTGTGCAAAATTTAGGTTCAGTAACAACATCAGATTTGTTGTTGTCTCATGTAGGGGTGGGAACAAATAGGTGCAAACGGGCACAAATGAACTTTTTGGGTGATTGTAATGACCACTGCACAACTGTATAAATGTAATAAAACTCATCAAACTGTAGGCTTACAATGGATTAATTGTATGGTAGGTCAATTATACCTTAATAAGGCTGTTAAGAAAACCTTTGTGGTACTTTTTGTTTACAACAATTATCTTGGTAAAAGCAGACACCCTTCCCATGGCCTATAAGGTCTTGCTTTATTTGGCTTGTTTGGTTTTGCCTCCCTGCCCAATTACCTTGCTCACTGATTTCCAGCAGTGCTATACTATCTTCTGCCTCAAGGACTTCCTACTGCTGTCCTCTGCCTGAGATACCTTTCGTCTTCCACTCTAGCTGGATAGCTTTTACTAATCTTTTACATCTTAGTTTAAATGTCACTTCCTCAGAGAGATTCCCTGATAAAATCCCTTCACAGTTTAAATTAGGTCACTCTGTCATTCTCTCTTACTGGACTGCTCCTTCAAAGCATTTTTCAGTCTGTAATCACATATTTACTTGTGATGATTTAATTTCTATCTTTCCACTTGAATGTAAGCTCTAAAAGGGCAGGCACTATACCTATTTTATATATCATTTTCAGGAAGTATGCTCTAATGTTAAATTGATTCATATAAAATAAACAAGCAGGGACTTCCATGGTGGCGCAGTGGTTAAGAATCCACCTGTCAATGCAGGGGACACAGGTTTGAGCCCTGGTCCGGGAAGATCCCACATGCCGTGGAGCAACTAAGCCTGTGTGCCACAACTACTGAGCCCTTGTGCCACAACTACTGAAGCCCTCGCACCTGCTCCACAGCAAGAGAAGCCACCACAATTAGAAGCACGTGCACTGCAACGAAGAGTACTCCCCACTCGCCACAACTGGAGAAAGCTCGCACGCAGCAACAAAGACCCAACACAGCCAAAAACAAATAAATAAAATAAAAAATAATAAAAAGTCCAATTCTTTAAAAATAAAATAAAATAAACAAACAGATTAATTCATTTAATTACCCAGGATTACATATTTCAACTATAATATCTTGAAGGGTTCACTGCAAAATGCACTGCTAAAATTAAAATTAAAATATTTCATTGAGTTTTCTTTTTACCAGTTGGGCAATTGGTAACATTTTCATTTTATATTGGAGCATAGGATTTTTTTCAGGCTAAAGCTATTGCAGGCAAGCTCTATAGTATAGAGGTTTGAGTCCTCATAGTTGTGCAAATGTTTCTATATACTTTGGCAAAGTTGACTGTCAAAGTGCAGAGAGATACTCCCTTAATTGGCCATGTATCTGTAGGGAGCTGAACCATTGCCAAAAGCTCATCTGAGAGGAATAATATTCAGGGAAGATTTCTAAAGGATATGTAGTCCTTCCAGAATATCAGATACCTGCTTACTTGTACTTGGCTATTTTGGTCCCTCCTAAAATTGCTTTTAGTGACGTATAACATCATTTAATACACAGAGCAACATTATAAGAAATGCTCCTCCTGAATTTATCACAGAAATGCAGTGTTCTATATTATCCAGCCCTTGTTTTTTTATGAGAACCCACTGTCCTTCAGGCGCTTCAGACCTGAATATCCAGCTACCTCCTGGGCATCTCCACTTGGATGCAGAACCAGGGATGAGAGTGACATGACCGAGTATAACATTTACACATAGAATCCTCTTCTATTAGAGTTAGTAGGAATGACTGGCCTCTAAATTTTTAGCAGGGTATAATTTTCCCTCAATAAAATATTAGTGGGTACCCCAATATGTAAAACAGATAAAAAAGCAGCGGTGTGGATTGGGTTGAGGGGAAGCCATGCTTTAGTTTTTTCCTCCCACTCAATTATCTTTGATCCCCTGAAGTAGATAACAGCGAAGTTAAAAACCACTGATCTAGTCCAATGCCTTCATTGTTGTGACCCCCACTGAAAAACAGGCATACGATTCATTTAATTGAATGTAAACATAGTAAATGACTTCTCAGAAAGCTATATGGGAAAATTTCCTCAAATACTTAGCAGACATTAATACAGCCTACAGTGACAGGAAGCTGCCCAAGATTAGCAGTATGTGAGTTGGACCCATCAGTGCTGCATGAGGATTCACCAAATGTGCTCCGGCTTGTTTATCAATCTTGTCTCCCGAAGGGTGGCTTTTTTTGTTTCTTCCAAAGATGTGACTTTTTTATATTTCACCCCAAATATTCTTTTCTTTTTTTTTTTTTTTTGAATTTTTATTTTATATTGGAGCATAGTTGATTAACAATGTTGTGTTAGTTTCAGGTGTACAGCAAATGATTCAATTATAAATATATATGTATCTATTCATTCTCAAATTCTTTTCCCATTTAGGTTATTACAGAATATTGAGCAGCATTCCCTGTGCTATACAGTAGGTCCTTGTTGGTTATCTATTTTAAATATAGCAGTGTGGCTTTTGAAGGCTTCTCTAAAAATTGAGTCACAAGGGGGAGCTCTTTGTTAATGTATTCATGTTTTGGGTGGGACTTCTCAAAGTTTCCCACAGAAGTATAATATTAATACTTTAATATTACTAAGCCTGGGCAGCCCTGGGCACTGAGCAAAATACTACCGTGAGGTTTGGGAGAGAAGGAACATATGGCAGCAAAGCCCTCACATGGCCCAATTTCTTTGAAGTCTCCTGATTTATCTCAAAAATTAATGCAAATACTGTATTCTGTTCCATAAATTGTCCACATTTATTTTAATACTAAAACAGTGTTTTCCATTATTTGGCACTTAAATTATTAATATCCCACATCTTTCTCTATCCCACTATACTCCTTGAAAAAATTAATGCTTCTAAAAGGTGTGCAGTTCTTACTAAGGTCACTTGTGCTCTCCAACTCAGTAAATCCAACAATCAAATCTCCTCTGTACTCCTATTTCCCTCCATCCTGGTTGCCTTTGATACAGTTGATCTTGTTCACCTTCTGAAGTACTCTTTTCTCCGGTTCCCTGAGACATAGCATTTATCTCCTCTGCAGGACTCTGCTCTGAGCCCTAATCTCTTCCCTTCTCTCTTTTCTGTTTCTCCTTTCCCCCTCTCTCCTTTTTCTTTTTTAAAATTAATTAATTAATTTATTTATTTTTGGCTACGCGCGGGCTTTCTCTAGTTGCGGGGAGGCAGGGCTACTCTTTGTTGCGGTGTGTGGGCTTCTCATTGCGGTGGCTTCTCTTGTTGTGGAGCACGTGCTCACACGCGGGCTTCAGTAGTTGTGGGACGTGGGCTCTAGAGCACAGGCTCAGTAGTTGTGGCTCAAGGGCTTAGTTGCTCCGCGGCATGTGGGATCTTCCCGGACCAGGGTTTGAACCCTTGTCCCCTGCACTGGCCGGCGGATTCTCAACCACTGTGCCACCAGGGAAGTGCCCCCCCCCCCCCCTTTTCTATTTAACTCTCCGTAGGTTATTTTATTCAATGTTTTGGCTTCAAATACTTTTTACAAGCTAATGCATTCTAATTTTCATCACAACCCTGACTTCTCCCCTGAGCTCTGGACTCCTGTATCGAACTATTTATGTGATATTTTCACTGGTATTTGTAACTGCTGCTCAAACCTCACGTGTCTAAAACAACTCCACCATGCCTCACTTTGAGGCTTTTTTCATTCATTGTGCTGCATGCTCAGTGGGCATTTCCACTGAATCTTCAGTTGGCGGAGGCGGGGCGTGGATTTCCTCTACTCCTTTAGGTTCTCCTGGCTGGTCTGAGAATTAAACTGACGTGAGACAGATTAACAGACGAAAATCAAACAAAAGTTTAATAACATATGCATGGGAGAGACCCAGGAAAACTGAGTAACTCACCAAAATGGCCGAAGCCCTCACATTAAATATCATCTTCAGCTGAAGACCAAACAGGATATTGGGGTAGTAGTTTGGAACTTTAAAGGGGAGGAAGGCAATTCACATGGAGATGGAAAAGAAAATGTTTGGTAAACAGGTGTTTGCTGGGCCATAGAGAGACAATGGGACACAGAGGGGACTCTGATCTCTAGGTCCTGCCAAGTCTCCCCCAGCACACCTAGCCCATATTTTTTGTATACATCTCTGGTAATAGCGCTATTCCAGGAACAGACCCTTTATCTATTCTTTAGGCAACTAAGGGGGAGGTAAAAAGAAAGACTTCCTGAGACTTCTGTTTCTTAAAAATAATCAACCTAAAATAATCCTCATGCCAAAGAGATACATTTTGAGCTGGCAAATTTTGCTTCTCTACAATAATTTTATCATGCTTACTCTCTTCTTCTGAAAGTCCTGTTATTCAGATGTTAAATTTCCTAGATGGGTCCTTAAATTTTCTTTGCTTTGGTATTGTCCATCATTTTATTTTTTGTTATTTATTTATTTATTTTTATTTTTGGCTGTGTTGGGTCTTCGTTTCTGTGCGAGGGCTTTCTCTAGTTGGGGCAAACGGGGGCCACTCTTCATCGCGGTGCGCGGGCCTCTCACTGTCGCGGCCTCTCCCGTTGCGGAGCACAGGCTCCAGACGCCCAGGCTCAGTAGTTGTGGCTCACGGGCCTAGTTGCTCTGCGGCATGTGGGATCTTCCCAGACCAGGGCTCGAACCCGTGTCCCCTGCATTGGCAGGCAGATTCTCAACCACTGCGCCACCAGGGAAGCCCATCATTTTATTTTTTGGTCCCACTTTCTGTGAGAATTCCTGAACTTTATCTTCCATTCATTTTTTTTTTTTTTTTTGATTTCTACAAGCTCCTTCTTGTTCTATTGTTCCTCTTACAATAATATTCTGTTCTTGTTTTATGGACCCAACACTATCTTTTATCTCTCAGAGGACATGAATTATAATTCTTTTTTGTTTGTTTGTTTGTTTTTGGCTGTGCTGTGCGGCTTGTGGGATGTTAGTTCCCTGACCAGGGATTGAACCCACGCCCTCAGCAGTGAGAGCACCGAGTCCTAACCACTGGATTATAATTCTTTTGACATTAATTCCCTGAATTATATTTCTTTGGATGTTAATTCACGCATTATTTTTATTCCTCCAACTTCTTTTCTTCTGTGTTTGTTTTGGTCCCTGCCTTCTGTATGAGATGATTTCCTGAAACATATGTTCACCCTTGTCTTTTTGTTCACATTTCAGAGCACAGTGCCAAACTGTTGATTTGTGACTTTGTATGCTTGTGCAGGACTTTTCTGCCAGTGGGATTGATCATGACGTAATCAGGCTGGGATTTTAGGCTCTCCACTTTTTTTGCTGGGGTCCCCTAAAAGTTAGAATCCAGAAGTTTTTCTCTAGAGCCAATCAGATTTTCCAGAGAAGTGCCACTCTTATGCCTGGCTGCTGATATTCTGGATGCAGGGCAGGGAGAAGGGATCTGTGGCTCATCCTTCAGAATGGAGACTTTAACTCTCCTGGTTTTATCTACTTGCCCCATCCCTGCCCTTTGCCATGCTGGATGCCTCTAGATCCTGAGCTTTCCTAAGGTTCTGTGGCTTTTTATGATATTTATGTCTATGTTAATTTAGGCTGTAAAACTTTCTCTACTTTGTTAGCCAGTTACTTACCTTCCATATGCTTTTTATCTACTGAAAATGTGATGACATTGCCCATCTGTTGTTGTCTTTTTCCCCCTTTACTATTGTTTTAAAGAGATTAAATAAAAATAATCATGTGTTCTATCTGCCATGTTTAACCAGAAGTTTTAATAAGACTTATTTTTTATACAACATACTAGAAAATACTTCAGAATGGATGTTTCTTTTCTTGAGGGATAGTCTACTTAGTTTAACCAAGCTGCCTTTGAATAGTGGAGAAGATAATTCTGAATATGGAAAAATACTTCTAGTTATGAATGAAAATTATTTCTCTGGAAGAGTCAAGCTGAGTAAATGTTGATCTTAATCTGAAACTTGGATAGAAGGCATTATGTATGAGTAGTGGTAAGAAATGTTGACCTAAAGCAAATAGACTGCCAGATATTTCTCCAGCAAAGATGAGTTTGTTGGGGTCAGCAGAAAATGGCAATTCCGGGTCTGCAACCATGGCAAGCCATGTGAAAGTCCCCACATGGCAAGGGAAGGAGAACACTTTTATAGTGGGGAAAAGGAAGCTGGGAGGGCTTTAGTAAAAAAGAGTCCATGGCTTTTCATTGGCTGAGTCCTTACCAGGAAAGAAGAGTCTTTCTTCTTCCTGTTGGGCTCTGCTAAGGACAAGAGAGCTCCCCTTCCTGGTTTCCCAAATCTATTTAACTGAGGTTTCTATTTATTAATTTTTTCTTTTTACGGAAACATATGCAGAAGAGAAGGAAATTGGATGTGGACTCAAGTTCCAAAGTGGACTCTGGAGAACTGTCTCAATTACAGAGGTGTCAGGTAGTCAGATGACTGCCATTCAGGAAGTTTGCCACCGTACTGCTGCTCTCTAACCATCAGAAAATGCTTTACTTCCCAAGAGGACTGATTTGAGCAACTTTGTGCAAAAGTATTCAGAGGGGGGCTGAGCACCAATTAGAGGGGAACTAACTGTGTACAATTTGGACGAGGGACAAAAATTCAGTTCCATTCATCCGTCTATCCACCCATCCACCTATCCATCTTCAGTTGTTTGGTTGCTTGATTAATTCAACATATATTTATTGAGCCCCTTTTTTTGTACCAGATTTGAGCTAGGTGCTGGGGACATAATGGCGGGCAAAACAGATATGGTATCTGTCTTTCTGGCACTTACACTCTAATGGATGTGATAAAGGTTAATTAACTGGTTATAAATGTGTAATTACAAATTGTGAGAAGGGTTCTGAAGCAAAGGCACACAATACTATAAGAAAAAATAGGGCTTCCCTGGTGGCGCAGTGGTTGAGAATCTGCCTGCCAATGCAGGGGACACGGGTTCGAGCCCTGGTCAGGGAAGATCCCGCATGCCGCGGAGCAACTAGGCCCGTGAGCCACAATTACTGAGCCTGCGCGTCTGGAGCCTGTGCTCCGCAACAGGAGAGGCCGCGATGGTGAGAGGCCCGCGCACCGCGATGAAGAGTGGCCCCCACTTGCCGCAACTAGAGAAAGCCCTCGCACAGAAACGAAGACCCGAAGCAGCCATAAATAAATAAATAAATAAATAAATAAATAAATAAATAAATAAATAAATAAATAAAATTAAAAAAAAAAAAAAGAAAAAGAAAAAATAATAGGAGACTTGACCTAACCTGGGGATCAGGGCATCTCCTCTGACGAAGAGGTGTTTGAGTTGAGCTATGAAAGAGGAGGAGGAATTACAGAGGTGGAGAACTGGGGTACAAGGGGCAATTGGATGTATATTTCCAATTCTGTGTTCAGATTGATGGGTTGAAATTGCCATGGTGGGGGTGTTTACACTGTGAGAATCTACAAACACTGCACTTTCTGTAGACATTTACCAGCATCCCCTTGGGAGAAGGGGAAGGTTATGTATGTACTAATCACCTACTAGGACTCAGACACTATATTAAATGCTGGATGTATTATTTTATTTAACACTTACAATAACCTTTTGTAGAGGAAATATTTATTCTCATTTCATGGACATAGAGTAGAACTTAGAGAAAAAGAGTGAATTTCCCCAGATTGTTGAGCTAGAACGTGGACATGTTCATATTTGAACCCAGGTCTATCTGGCTTTGAAGTCCACGTCCTTTCCCTCATATCATGCTGCTCATGACTTAAGCAGTAGCAGGTGCCAAGAAAGCACTTCTTACCAGATTTCACTGTGAAAAAGACTTATTTAGATGAGTTCTTGTAAATGGTTCACTCACTTCTAGAGTGTGAAAGTGTGATTTTCAGAAGTTAAAAACATAACTCTTTTTTGCAAACATAAACTGAACCCATTTCAAAGATTTAATCATCTCATTAATTAGTGAGGGAATCAGTATGTAAAGCCGGTTCAAAGAGCATTTAAGGAACTGAGTATTTATAGGCAGTTTAATAAAGAATGGTTAGAATAAATTATCTACGTTAGAAACAAAACTGATTCATGTTTAACAGGGCATTAGACTACAACCTTTGGGATTATCTCTTCTACTAGAGAGAAATCATTTGTAACTTTATTGGACATAAATCTATAAGTTAACATAACTTCACAGAATCTGAGTCCCTAATTAACAGTAAATCGAGGGGACTTCCCTGGTGGTCCAGTGGTTAAGACTTCGCCTTCGAATGCAGGGGGCCCAGGTTCGATCCCTGGTGAGGGAACTAGATCCCACAGGTCACAACTAAGAAGCCCGCATGCTGCAACTAAGACCTGGTGCAGCCAAAATAAAAAAATAAATAATAAAATAATAAAGAAATATTAAAGAAATAGTAAATAGAAAATTCAGGAAATGGTAACTTCTCTTAGAAAATAAAATAATCCTGGAGAGGATTGTTAAACAATGCTTCAGTGTGACAGTGAAAGGGCAGGCAGGTATCATCTTGGCCTCATTACTGTGTTTTGTGTGATTTTTCTTAAGAAGTGTGAGCAGGAAACTTTCATTCTATCCTGTGTACCTGTGGTGTTCTAACTAATGCGTGGCACAAAATGTGATGACAGAGTTCAGGGCACGCTACCCCAAAATATGGCACCTTGGCATATTGAATATCTTAAGCTGAAAGAGTTTGAGACAACAGCAGGAGCAGGAAAGTCACTATGACACCCCCCAACCCTAAGTTCTCCCCTGAAACAGATCATAAAACTTCCATGTGAAAGGTACCCTCCCTGTACCAAGAGGAAGGAAGACGTTCTTATCACCATAAATAGGAAATTTGGGGCTGAGAAACCTTACAAACCATGTCAAACTAACCCTTGTCTTCCTGGTTACTTTTTCACCATTTACTACCCCTAGCCCAAACCCCTCTGCCTTGTCAACTCTTCACAAATTTATTTTTTCTTTGTCTAAGAAGTATAAAAGCTTCCTGTTCTGGTCACTTTTTAGGTTTTCATTCTTCATTCTTTTGCTCTTTCTCCATTTTTCAGACACATTGTTTGGAATAACAAAAGCAAATCAGATTCATTATTTATATCATGTTTTGTTTTCAATCAAAATGAAATTTCTCAGTTTGTCTTTACATCTCATACACCCATATTGAGTTCTAAATGATTTTTAGCTGCTTCCAGAAACCAAATTTCCTCTCAAAAGGCAAAAGATGATTTAATGCAGGAATTCCTTGACGGCCCAGGGGTTAGGACTCAGTGTTTTCACTGCCAGGGCCAGGGTTTGACCCCTGGTCAGGGAACTAACATCCCACAAGCCATGCAGCGAGGCCAAAAAACAAAACAAAACACCCCCCAACCAAAAAAAAAAAAAAGATGATTTAGGCTTGAGTACAATCCAGGCTGTAATTCAGTGTGTTCCTCCCAAACCACTGCTGGAGAGACTCGGGCACCATTGGCTGATTGGACCCAGAAAGCTGTGTTACTGTGGTTGACTGGTTTTCTCTCTTTCAAGTTAGTGGTGTTCTCAAAGGTTATTGGGAGTGGACATTCACAGAAAGGTAGACAAAATGAAAAGGCAGAGGACTTTGTATCAGATGAAGGAACAAAATAAAACCCCAGAAAAAAAACTAAATGAAGTGGAGATAGGCAAACTTCCAGAAAAAGAATTCAGAATAATGATAGTGAAGATGATCCAGGACCTTGGAAAAAGAATGGAGGCAAAGATCGAGAACATGCAAGAAATGTTTAACAAAGACCAGAAGAATTAAAGAACAAACACCTAGAAGAATTAAAGAACAAACAAACAGAGACGAATGATACAATAACTGAAATGAAAAATACACTAGAAGGAATCAATAGCAGAATAACTGAGGCAGAAGAATGGATAAGTGACCTGGAAGACAGAATGGTGGAATTCACTGCTGCAGAACAGAATAAAGAAAAAAGAATGAAAACAAATGAAGACAGCCTAAGAGACATCTGGGACAACATTAAACACAACAACATTCGCATTACAGGGGCCCCAGAAGGAGAAGAGAGAAAGGACCCGAGAAAATATTTGAAGACATTATAGTCAAAAACTTCCCTAACATGGGAAAGGAAATAGCCACTCAAGTCTAGGAAGCGCAGAGAGTCCTATACAGGATAAACCCAAGGAGAAACACACTGAGACACATAGTAATCAAATTGGCAAAAATTAAAGACAAAGAAAAATTATTGAAAGCAGCAAGGGAAGAATGACAAATTACATATAAGGGAACTCCCATAAGGTTAACAGCTGATTTCTCAGCAGAAACTCTACAAGCCAGAAGGGAGTGGCATGATATACTTAAAGTCATGAAAGGGAAGAACCTACAACCAAGATTACTGTACCAAGCAAGGATCTCATTCAGATTCAATGGAGAAATCAAAAGTTTTACAGACAAGCAAAAGCTAAGAGAATTCAGCACCACCAAACCAGCTCTACAACAAATGCTAAAGGAACTTCTCTAAGGGGGAAACACAAGAGAAGAAAAGGACCTACAAAAACAAACCCAAAACAATTAAGAAAATGGTAATAGGAACATACATATCAATAATTACCTTAAACGTGAATGGATTAAATGTTCCAACCAAAAGACACAGGCTCGCTGAATGGATACAAAAACAAGACCCATATACATGCTATCTACAAGAGACCCACTTCAGACCTAGGGACACATACAGACTGAAAGTGAGGGGATGGAAAAAGATACTCCATGCAAATGGAAATCAAAAGAAAGCTGGAGTAGCAATACTCATATCAGATAAAATGGACTTTAAAACAAAGAATATTACAAGAGACAAGGAAGGACCCTACATAATGATTAAGGGATCAATCCAAGAAGAAGATATAACAATTATAAATATATATGCACCCAACATAGGAGCACCTCAATACATAAGGCAACTGCTAACAGCTATAAAAGAGGAAATCAACAGTAACACAATAATAGTGGGGGAATTTAACACCTCACTTACACCAATGGACAGATCATCCAGACAGAAAATTAATAAGGAAACACAAGCTTTTAATGACACAATAGACTAGATAGATTTAATTGATATTTATAGAACATTCCATCCAAAAACAGCAGATTTCACTTTCTTCTCAAATGCACATGGAACATTCTCCAGGACAGATCACATCTTGGGTCACAAATCAAGCCTCAGTAAGTTTAAGAAAATTGAAATCATATCAAGCATCTTTTCCGACCACAACACTATGAGATTACAGGGAAAAATACGTAAAAAACACAAACACATGGATGCTAAATAACACGTTACTAAATAGCCAAGAGATCACTGAAGAAATCAAAGAGGAAATCAAAAAATACCTAGAGACAAATTACAATGAATACACGACGATCCAAAACCTATGGGATGCAGCAAAAGCAGTTCTAAGAGAGAAGTTTATAGCAATACAAGCCTACCTCAAGAAACAAGAAAAATCTCAAATCTAATCTTACACCTAAAGGAACTAGAGAAAGAAGAACAAATAAAACCCAAAGTTAGTAGAAGGAAAGAAATCATAAAGATCAGAGCAGAAATAATTGAAATAGAAACAAAGAAAACAATAGCAAAGATCAATAAAACTAAAAGCTGGTTCTTTGAGAAGATAAACAAAACCGATAAACATTTAACCAGACTCATCAAGAAAAAGAGGGAGAGGACTCAAATCAATAAAATTAGAAATGAAAAAGGAGAAGTTACACTGCAGAAATACAAAGCATCATAAGAGACTACTACAAGCAACACTATGACAACCTGGAAGAAATGGACAAATTCTTAGAAAGGTATAACCTTCCAAGACTGAACCAGGAAGAAATAGAAAATATGAACAGACCAATCACAAGTAATGAAATTGAAACTGTGATTAAAAATCTTCCAACAAACAAAAGTCCAGGACCAGATGGCTTCACAGGTGAATTCTATCAAACATTTAGAGAAGAGGTAACACCCATCTTTCTCAAACTCTTCAAAACAGTTGCAGAGGAAGGAACTCTTCCAAACTCATTCTATGAGACTACCATCACCTGATACCAAAATCAGACAAAGATACTACAAAAAAAGAAAATTACAGACCAATATCACTCATGAATATAGATGGAAAAATCCTCAATGAAACATTAGCAGACAGAATCCAACAACACATTAAAAGGATCATATACAATGATCAAGTGGGATTTGTCCCAGGGATGCAAGGATTCTTCAATATATGCAAATCAATCAATGTGATACACCATATTAACATAAGATAATCTCAATAGACGCAGAAAAACCTTTTGACAAAATTCAACACCCATTTATGATAAAAACTCTCCAGAAAGTGGGCATAGAAGGAACCTACCTGAACATAATAAAGGTCATATATGACAAACCCACAGCAAACATCATTCTCAATGGTGAAAAACTGAAAACATTTCCTCTAAGATCAGGAACAAGACAAGGATGTCCACTCTCACCACTCTTATTCAACATAGTTTTGGAAGTCCTAGCCATGGCAGTCAGAGAAGAAAAAGAAATAAAAGGAATACAAATTGGAAAAGAAGAAGTAAAACTGTCACTGTTTGCAGATGACATGATACTATACATAGAGAATCCTAAAGATGCCACCAGAAAACTACTAGAGCTAATCAATGAATTTGGAAAAGTTGCAGGATACAAAATTAGTGTAGAGAAATCTCTTGCATTCCTATACACTAACAACGAAATACCCAAAAGAGAAATTAAGGAAACAATCCCATTCACCATTGCAACAAAAGGAATGAACTACCTAGGAATAAACCTACCTAAGGAGGTAAAAGCCCTGTATTCAGAAAACGATAAGACACTGATGAAAGAAATCAAAGACGACACAAACAGATGGAGAGATATATCATGTTCTTGGATTGGAAGAATCAATATTGTGAAAATGACTATACTCCCCAAAACAATCTACAGATTCAGTGCAATCCCTATTAAATTACCAGTGGCATTTTTTACAGAACTAGAACAAAAAATCTTAAAATTTGTATGGTGACACAAAAGACCCCAAATAGCCCAAGCAGTCTTGAGGGAAATAAAAAGAGCTGGAGGAATCAGACTCCCTGTCTTCAGACTATACTACAAAGCTACAGTAATCAAGACAATATGGTACTGGCACAGAAAGAGAAATGTAGATCAATGGAACAGGATAGAAAGCCCAGAGATAAAGCCATGCACCTATGGTCAACTAATCTATGACAAAGGAGGCAAGGATATACAATGGAGAAAAGACAGTCTCTTCAATAAGTGGTGCTGGGAAAACCGGACAGCTACATGGAAAAGAATGAAATTAGAACACTCTCTAACACCATACACAAAAATAAACTCAAAATGGATTAGAGAACTAAATGTGAGAATGGACACTATAAAACTCTTAGAGGAAAACATAGGAAGAACACTCTTTGACATAAATCACAGCAAGATCTTTTGTGATCCACCTTCTAGAGTAATGGAAATGAAAACAAAAATAAACAAATGGGATCTAATGAAACTTAAAACCTTTTGCAAAGCAAAGGAAACTACAAACAAGACGAAAGGACATCGTCAGAATGGGAGAAAATATTTGCAAACGAATCAATGGACAAAGGATTAGTTTCCAAAATATATAAACAGCTCATGCAGCTCAATATTAAAAAAAACAAACAACCCAATCAAAAAATGGGCAGAAGACCTAAATAGACATTTCTCCAAAGAAGACATAGAGATGGCCAAGAAGCACATGAAAAGCTGCTCAACATCACTAATTATTAGAGAAATGCAAATCAAAACAACAATGAGGTATCACCTCACACCAGTTAGAATGGGCATGTGCAGAAAATCTACAAACAACAAATGCTGGAGAGGGTGTGGAGAAAAGGGAACCCTCTTGCTCTGTTGGTGGGAATGCAAATTGATACAGCCGCTATGGAGAACAGTATGGAGGTTCCTTAAAAAACTAAAAATAGAATTACCATATGACCCAGCAATCCCACTACTGGGCATATACCCAGAGAAAACCATAATTCAAAAAGACACATGCACCCCACTGTTCATTGCAGCACTATTTACAATAGCCAGGTCACGGAAGCAACCTAAATGCCCATCGACCGACGAATGGATAAAGATGTGGTACATGTATACAATGGAATATTACTCAGCCATAAAAAGGAACAAAATTGGGTCATTTGTAGAGACGTGGATGGATCTAGAGACTGTCATACAGAGTGAAATAAGTCAGAAAGAGAAAAACAAATATTTTATATTAATGCATATATGTGCAATCTAGAAAAATGGTACAGATGAACTGGTTTGCAGGGCAGAAATAGAGACACAGATGTAGAGAACAAGCGTATGGACACCAAGTGGGGAAAGTGGGGGGTGGTGGTGGTGGTGGTGGTGGGATGAATTGGGAGATTGGGACTGACATGTTTACACTAATATGTATAAAATGGATAACTAATGAGAACCTGCTGTATAAAAAAGTAAATAAAATAAAACTCAAAATTTCCAAAAATGCCAATAAAGGTTATTGGGAGTGGTTTAATTCTCCCACACTACTCTAGAGAACTCTGCTGTTCTGGTTGGAGCTCCTGCCTCTCTTTGTCTTCCTTCTTGGTTGTTCCTCTTTTCTGCTTTTGTCTGTTATTGTTTTGGCTGCTGCCAGTGAACCATTCCATCCGATTTTTTGCCTGTTTTTCACCTGCCAGGTACCTGAAAGTTAACTGAGGGTGGCTGAGGGAGGCCAGATTGCCTGGTACAAGTAAAGTGAGGTCAAATGAGTGTAATGGATGTGTGGGTGTGAATATAGTTCTGTTTCTGTCCTACAGAGTGAATGGTAGGTGCTCTGATTAATACTCCCATGGAGACTCAAAGAGTTGGCTTGAAGAGCTATAGTGAGCTCAATGTGGAGAGGGTGTTAGAACTTGTATGCATAAGAGGAGTCCAAGAAAATAATGTTTTTGAGCTTATTTATTTCATCTTAAGTTATTATATGTACATACTGTTATTCAACTAGAAAATGCAATCTCTGAAGCTTAGTCCTTTTTTAAAAGTGACTTCCCCCGTTCACTTGAAAGATTTCCTTTTGGAGAGATAAATCTTCAGAAATTGCATAACAGAAGTATCTAATTGTAATGCTGAGCTTTGAACACATTTTATTGTTGAACAAGAGACTTTTGTCTTTTATAGCTGGTTTATTTTTAATTTCCTTGAAAGAACTTGTGAAATGTGGTTTGCCTCATAATGCTTCTCAATACTGTAGTTTTCATTTAAATTATAATTTTATGTTTAAAAACTGAATTATATGATGAGTGATAGAAGATAAAATGACTTTAATAGTATTTCTAAATGTTATAGGATTATGAATCATCCTTGGGACCTGTGTTTCATTCTCAACCGAGGAGATGGAGAGAATCCGCGCTGCCCCTTCTGAGGGAGACTCTTTCAGCGTCACCTGGAACCATGACCATTTTAAAGGCCCAAGTCAGAGCCCTAGCTGGATTTTCCAACCTCTCCCATTGAACTGCAGCACAACAGGTCAGTCACTTGATTGGTCGGTCCTTCCCTGTGTGTGAGATCTGATCAGAAATACTTGATCGGGAATGGTCAGACTAGAGCTGGGCTGAGTTTCTTAAAGCAGATCCCAGTATCTCCACTATCAGGATTTGAGGATTCCTGAAATTAAATTCCATGTACACTGTTATGAGAATGTATGAGGTGGAGGATGTTTTATTTGCTGTTATGTAAATTTTCAGATAATGAGGTAATTCCCATTCGTACATAGTTGCAATTATAATTAAAATTTCAACAAAAGACAAAGCAAACACTTTCATAATCTATTTCATTTCTCAAGTTGATATCTTTTTTCTTTTTTATAAATTTATTTATTTATTTTTGGCTGCGTCGGGTCTTCGTTGCTGCGCGCAGGCTTTCTCTAGTTGCGGCGAGTGGGGGCTACTCTTCGTTGCGGTGCGCGGGCTTCTCATTGCGGTGGCTTCTCTTGTTGTGGAGCATGGGCTCTAGGCACGCGGGCTTCAGTAGTTGTGGCACACAGGCTCAGTAGTTGTGGCTCGTGGACTCTAGAACGCAGGCTCAGTAGTTGTGGCACACAGGTTAAGTTGCTCTGCGGCATGTGGGATCTTCCCGGACCAGGGATCGAACCTGTGTCCCCTGCATTGGCAGGTGGATTCCCAACCACTGTGCCACCAGGGAAGCCCCTCAAGTTGATATTTTGATAAAACCTGATATTTCCCCAACTATTTACCATGAAAATTTGATTCCCAGTTAAAATGATTCCTACGCAGTAGCCTTTTCCTGGTATCAGTTGTTCTTTGAGAACTGGGACAATGTTTAGAAGTCTATTCAAGGTGTAGAGGAAGGAAAACAGCAGGAAGACAAAGGCTTCCTGGAGGAGGAGGTGTCCAGCTTTGGGCTTCATCGACAAGCAAATTGAGATGGTAAGCGGCAAATAGAGGAGTTGCTTCCCAAGGCAACTAGTGAGGCAGCCTGGGCTTTAGCGTTACATCTATATGGGTTCAAATCCCTGTTCTGGCTCTACTTGCTGTGTGAATCAGGGCAAATTACTTAACTTCTATGAGTCTTTGATTTCTCATCTAAAGATCACTACATGGAAAAAGATAGCAACACTAAAAATAATGAGGTAATAAAGACATCTAAGTTTTGTTTTCTCCTTCAAGAACTTGGGTATAGATAGCTTAAATATGATACGTGTATGGCTGTTAGCCAGAACTGGTGTCATCTTGGGCCCTTACAATTTCTGCTGTCCTTTCACTGACCCTACCCAGGACTGTACTGTGCAGTGAATCACTTCTCTGTTGTCAAGGGCTTTGTAGTTAATAGATATTGTTTAATAATCACTAGGACCAGGTGGCCTCTATGCTCCGTTAGTCCCCAAACAATAATGAAAACCTTCCCTGACATATTCTGGTGCTCATGAGACTAGTTAACTTGTTCATAAATCTTAGCTTAGGAATGCATGTCCTTTATCTAAGCACGTACCCCCCCCCCCATAACCCTAGGTAAACTATAAAATTGTTCCAAAGGCCCCTTGGTGGTACGGAGTGCAGCTGTGAATGCTTCCGGATCGTTGTCTGCCTGATTCAGATCCCACCCTGTGAGTAAGTTACCCTATAATAAACTGATCCATTGATTATATGGAGCTGCCTGCCTTATTTTTCAGTCTCAAGATGCCTTCTCAGTTTGGTGGGCACTTCTTGTTTCCTCCATCCTCCAGCAACACTGCTCCTGTTGGTCAGCTTTAGTTGGTGTTGAAGATTTGGAATTAGGTGCTTCTCTGACTGGGGGTTGTTGCCAATAAAAATCTAGAGGCACATCAACAAGTTATATCAGGAGGTCCACTCTTTATTTATTTATTTATTTTTGGCTGTGTTGGGTCTTCGTTCCTGTGCGAGGGCTTTCCCTAGTTGCGGCAAGTGGGGGCCACTCTTCATCGTGGTGCGCGGGCCTCTCGCTATCGTGGCCCCTCTTGTTGCGGAGCACGGGCTCCAGACGCACAGGCTCAGTAGTTCTGGCTCACGGGCCCAGGTGCTCCGCGGCATGTGGGATCTTCCCAGACCAGGGCTCGAACCCGCGTCCCCTGCATTGGCAGGCAGACTCTCAACCACTGCGCCACCAGGGAAGCCCAGGAGGTCCACTCTTTTTTTTTTATTATTATTATTTTTTAAACATCTTTATTAGAGTATAATTGCTTTACAATGGTGTGTCAGTTTCTGCTTTATAACAAAGTGAATCAATTATACATGTACATATGTCCCCATATCTCTTCCCCCTTGCATCTCCCTCCCTCCCACCCTCCCTATCCCACCCCTCTAGGTGGTCACAAAGCACCGAGCTGATCTCCCTGTGCTATGCGGCTGCTTCCCACTAGCTATCTATTTTACGTTTGGTAGTGTATATATGTCCATGCCACTCTCTCACTTTGTCCCAGCTTACCCTTCCCCCTCCCTGTATCCTCAAGTCCGTTCTCTAGTAGGTCTGCATCTTTATTCCCGTCTTGCCCCTAGGTTCTTCTGACAGGACATCCACTCTTAATGATTGAGAATAATTCTTCCTTCGCTATTATTTGCTTGCTGCATGCTGAAAGGTCCATCTGAGAAGCATGAGGGTGGTGCAGTGATAGTGGCAGTGATGGTGGTGGCAACAGACCTCAAGGTTTGGGCGGGGGTGGGGCACAAGGACAAAAGAGTGATCCTAGTTGGAAAGTGCTACCAGACAATCCACAGAGAGCAAAGGCCATACTCTCTGATTAGGCAACAGGCAATCGTTTTCAAATCCTTTAATTCAGAGAATTAAAAATGTCCTCAGACTCCTCAGCTGTTAATAGGTAATTTACCGTGTAAGTAACACCCTATATTGTCTCACTTAATGTTTACTTTTGAGGTGGGTGATACTGTTCTTTTCTCCTCATTTTCCAGCTGAGGACACTTGAGGCTCAGAGAGGCTAAGTAACTCGGCCACGGCCTTACAGCTAATGGCAGAGCTGGGATTATAATCCAGGTTGAATTCTAGAGTTAGCACTTTCAACCAGTACACCTGGCTCCCAGTTATGGATTAGTTAGTTTTATTTATTCTGATTGCCACACAGACTGTCTGTAAAATAGGTGTTGGTGGACTGTCCTTGTTCATTTGCAGAGCTGAGGTAATCTGAGGTAATTTATCAAGTTGCAGAAGAAAAGAATGTGGGTAGAAGAGGAGAGACAAGGAACGTCAGCCAGTGAGGTCACCGTTCAGTCATCACATATTTATTTTGCAGTCTTTTTATCAGGTCGTGTTTTAGCTGAACAGGACATGGTTCCTCTCAAGAACTCACCATTCATTAAGAGACAGACACAAAAAGAAAATTATACTATAGTAAGAACAGAACAATGACAGAGTAGTACATGAGGCACAGTCATTACGAAGGGGCAGTCAACTCTGCTTTGGGGATTCAGGGAAGGCTTCACAGAGGGAGATGATCAAGGTCTCTCTAGAAAGACAGTCAGGTATGGATTCGAGGGGCTGGAAGAGGCAACAGCTTGTGCCAAAGTGAGGAGGTACAGCAGAGTCCATAGTCTGGTAGTACTAGGTGGCAGGGTTTGAAGTGGAGGGGTAGCTGTAGGACAGGATTCTGGTGACCTGGGCAGAGGGACTCAGGTCATGAAGAGTCTCCTCTTCCAGGCTAAGGAATTTATTATCTCTAATCAAGGGACAAACTTTGAAGGACTTTTACATTGGAAAGCAACATGTCTGCTCTGGATCCTTTCTGGTTGCCTTTTCCTACACACTCCCCATCATCTCTGCTTTGCTCTGTGGCTTAGGAGGCTCACCTCCATGGAAAACATCAGTTGGTGTATTGGTAACCTAGGACTGCTATAGCAAAGTACCACAGAGTGGGTGGCTTATTCTTTCACAGTTCTGGAGGCTAGGAGTCTGGAATTGTTGGCAGGGTTGCTCCCTCTGGAGCTTTTGAGGGAGAATCTGATCTGTGCCTCTCTCTTACCTTCCAGTGTTTGCTTGCTTGGCGATCCTTAGTTTGTAGATACAGCACTCCAATCTCTGCCTGTCTTCACATGGCATTCTCCACTGTGACTGTGTCTCTGTGTGTCTTATCCTCTTTTTATAAGGATCCTCTTTTTATATTGGATCTAGCTCACCCTACTTCAGTATGATCTCATCTTAACTTATATACATTTGCAAAGATCCTACTTCCAAGTAAGGTCACATTCACAGATAACAGGGGTTACGACTTGAATATATCTTTTGGTTGGGGGGGGTGCAATTAAATCCACAATAGTCAGTAACCTTGCCCTCTAAATTTTGGTTGGGTTAGGCCACTGGGGAGCATGGGCAGATGATCAGCGGGAGGGAAGAGCCTAAGATTCGGCAATTAATTTCCCTAGTACTTTTGGGGTCACCATGGACTGCCTTCATTGGTCAGCTGGAGGTCATAGTTCTTGAGAGGTGGCCCTCTCTACATAATCTCTCTCTCTCTCTCTCCCTCCCTCTCATTCATAATTGTTTTCTCCCCTTGCCTCATTAGGCCTACGGATGGTAGAAGCACCTCACTGTTACTAGTCTGGGAGAATTTCATTCTACTTATGATTTCCCTACACTCTGCCCAAACCACTTGACATAATCTTTATATTAAATTACCTAATTTGAGTTCTATCTTATTCCTGCCAGGATCTTGATGGAAACAATGACAATATTTTTTATTTTAGAATAATTGCTTAGGTAAAGGAGGCAAAAAAGGGGGATACTGAGACTAGAGAGAAAGATAGTACAATAATTCAGATAAGAGATGATTAGACCTAACCTTGGATGATAACAGTTATGATGGAGAGGAGAAGTGAAAAACACAAGATATTTGGGAATAGGATTAATATGACTTGGTACAACCCTCATAACCAAGCAGATTTATCCTCGCCAAATACTTATTAAGTAAGGAGAAATTCTGTCCCATAGTTTTTCTGGCACCAATTTCAAAAAAAAGTGAAGATTTACAGATCAGTAGAAGGGAGGCGAGCAGGATAGGTGCCCCCCAAGCTTTCAAATAATGTGACATGGAGGCAGGCTTGGAGGAATCGGGAACTATTCGAGTTTTTAAGGGTTTCAGTGTCCTGTCCCACTGGGTCAGGATGGCATTTCTGGCTCCATCCCATTTTCCAGGGCCCATTAGGCGATACTGGTAAGGAGTACATGGTCCAAAGAAAACTTCCCAAGCTAGTCTGGGATCCTTGAGGAACAGAAGTGGGACATTGGGCTTCGTGCCTATGCAGGCAGCGAGGTCATCCATGTAGGAAATGTAGTCAAGTTTGTCTCCACTGGTATCTTTCATCAAACCCCTGATAGGGAAGAAGATGGATCACTTTTGATTTTCAAGTTATGAGTTACCCCACCTCCCACCATTTTGTTTCTTTCTATTGGAGTCAAACCATGTCAGGAATGTTTTTCTATGTTGAAGAGAAAAAAATAAGAGGAGTTTATTTGCATAGGGTATTTGTGAGCATAATTAATTTTGTTAAAGGAGATGGTAGAAGGAGGCAATTGGAAGAGGAGATTTAAATAATGTTTTAGGTTCTTGAATTTGATAGGAGGGTAAAATCAGATCAGTTCAAATATCATAGTTGTTGAATAAATAAACATGATCAGAAAGCATCACATATATAGCTACCTAAATTATTTTTATTGATGTTAATTGTGAGTTGAGGGGACTGTAATTGGTGTAGCAGTACTGAACATGATACAGATATAAGTACAGTTGACCCTTGAACAACGAGGGAGTTATGGGCACCAACCCACCATGTAGCTGAAAATCCACATGAAACTTTTGATTCCCCTCAAACTTAACTACTAATAAATTATTAGTAGTTAACTGGAGGCCATACTGACAGCATAAACAGTAGATTAACACATATTTTGTATGTTGTATGATTCTACACTGTATTCTTATAATAGAGTGAGTAAGCTAGAGAAAAGAAAATGTTATTAAGAAAATCATAAGGAAGAGAAAATATATTTACGGTACTGTACTATACTCATCAATACCATAAGTTTATGTCATCTGTTTGTAAGATGAACTGTCTATTGGTAACTACATCAATATTGTCTTCTATGATACAAAATATTGTAGATGTTATTTGTATCCCTAACACTAGACATCAAAAATGAAAAGATAATGTGAAAAAGAAATTCATATTTATTTACAAGTATAATGAATCATACATTGATAATGAAAAAGAAGCAGCAATATGATTATTTCATGGAACCTAGCCTATATACTTATGAATGAATCATTATAAAATTTTTATGGTATACAACATTACAGTCATATTCATAGTACAGTATTGGAAACATTGTTACATTAAAAAAACCCACTTACCTGTGATGACAGGCTGATAGACAGTTTCTCCAAATATGAGAGAAAGAGGCATACTGTACAGTAATGTAATTCTTTGAAAGCAAAGTTAGCAAATAGTAAGAAAACTAACACATTATTAATTTTATATTACTGTAAATATCACTCACTTTATACCTATGTAAGGATGGGCTATCCACTTCAGTACAAGTCTTACACACGATGTTCTACATGACAAGTACTTAAGCAATGATGATGATGATGACACAAAAACTTCTCATACAGTTCTTGCTGTGCAGTTTTTAGATTTTCACACGAAGACACACACACACACAACAGATAAATCTATTGACGGTAGGGCATGATGATAATTTACTATTCATTAAGGGGAAGTGGATCATCATAAAGGTCTTCATCCTCGTCATCTTCACATTGAGTGGGCTGAGGAGGTGGAGGAAGAGGAAGCTTGGTCTTGCTGTCTCGGGGGTGGCAGAGGCAGAAGAGGTGGAGGAGATGAAGGGGAGGCTGAAGAGGCAGGTACATGTAGTGTGACTTTATGGAAATACATTGTAATTTCTGTCTGACTTTTTTGCTTTTTCATTTCTCTAAAAATGTTTCTATACAGTACCAATTCTTCTTCCATCATTTGCTTTAGTTTCAGTGCCTGTATCGTAGAAGGGTCCATGTTATAAAATAAGTCAAAATCAGTCTTAAATAATTGGAACCCTTCTGCCAGATTGTCTAATGTCACTTTGTTTTCTGGCACTGCTTCTTCTATGTCTTCTTCCTCATAATCTTGCACTGGTTCAGAAGCACTCATCTCCATCAAGTTGTCTTCTGTTAATTCCTCTGGTGTGGTGTCTATTAGCTCTTTTGTGTGCATGTGTGGGTGTTTATGGCCGCACTGTGCGTGACATGTGGGGTCTTAGTTCCCAGACCAGGGATCGAACCTTTGCCCCCTGCAGTGAAAGCACAGAGTCCTAACCACTGGATGGCCAGGGAATTCCCTCTGTTAAGCTCTTTTTTTTTTTTTTTGGCTTGTTGGGTCTTCCTCTAGTTGCGGCGAGTGGGTGCTACTCTTCATTGCGGTACGTAGGCTTCTCATTACGGTGGCTTCTCTTGTTGTGGAGCAAGGGCTCTAGGTATGCGGGCTTCAGTAGTTGTGGCACGCAGGCTCAGTAGTTGTGGCTCGTGAGCTCTAGAGTGGAGGCTCAGTAGTTCTGGCAGATGGGTTTAGTTGCTCGGCAGCATGTGGGATCTTCCTGGACCAGGGCTGGAACCCTTGTCCCCTGCATTGGCTGGCGGATTCTTAACCACTGCGCCACCAGGGAAGCCCTCCCTCTATTAGCTCTTGAATTTCTCCAAGGTCTTTCTCTTGAAACCCTTCACCCCCTACTTTTTATTTTTATTTTTTTGCCACATCCACAATCTCTTTCATGATTTCCTTGATTGGCTCTGTCGTAAATCCTGTGAAGTCACGCACAAGATCTGGACACAGTCTTCTCCAGCAGGAATTTATTGTTTCAGGCTTGATGGCTTTCACGGCTTTTCCTATAACAACAATGGCATCTTCAATGGTGTAATCCTTCCAGACTTTCCTGATGTTCTTATTTTCTTCCATAGCACTGACAATTCCTTCCATAGAGCACTTCAGTGCTTTGTGTTGAAATCATGGGTTCTGGGTGGCCAGGGGCATTATCCAATATCAAAAGAACTTTAAAAGACAGTCCCTTACTGGCAAGGAACTTCCTGATTTTAGGGACAAGGCGTGGAAGGAACCAATCCAGAAAAAGGGTTCTCATTGTCCAGGCCTTCTTGTTGTACAGCCAAAAGACTGGCAGCTGGTATTTATCTTTTCCCTTCAAGGCTTGGGGTTAGCAGCTTAATAGATAAGGGCAGTCCTAATCATAAACCTGACTGCATTTACACACAACAGTAGAGTCAGCCTATGCCTTCCTGCCTTAAATTCTGGTGCTCAATTCCCTTCTTTACTAATAAATGTCCTTTGTGGCCTTTTTTTCCCCTCTAGAATAGGGCACTTTTGTTTGCATTAAACACCTGTTCAAGCAGGTATCCTTTCTCTTCAATGATTGTCTTAATTGTGTCTTGGAACTTTGTCTGCTGCCTCTTGGTCAGCAGAAGCTGCTCCTCCCATTATCTTGACATTTTTTTAAAAAAAATTAATTAATTTATTTTTGGCTCCATTGGGTCTTCGTTGCTGCGCATGGGCTTTCTCTAGTTAATGGTGAGCGGGGGCTACTCTTCGTTGTGCTGTGCGGGCTTCTCATTGCGGTGGCTTCTCTTGTTGCAGAGCACAGGCCCTAGGTGTGCAGGCTTCAGTAGTTGTGGCACGCAGGCTCAGTAGTTGTGGCTCGCGGGCTCTAGAGCACAGGCTCAGTAGTTGTGGCGCGCAGGCTTAGTTGCTCCACGGCGTGTGGGATCTTCCCGGACCAGGGCTTGAACCCGTGTCCCCTGTGTTGGCAGGCGGATTCTTAACCACTGCGCCACCAGAGAAGTCCCTATTTTGACATTTTAAAAGACAAATCTCTTTCTAAAATTATCAAACCATCCTCTGGCATTACAATCTTCCTCACTTTTCTTTTGCTTTAAGTTGTCGTGTAATGACTTCACTTTTTCTCAAGTCATGTTAGTCTATAACTGTGTCTTTCTTATAGCAATTCTGCACACACATAAAAGCTGCATTTTCAATGCAAGATAAAAAGGTATTTCACAAAAAGTGCAAGGTTTTCACGCCTGCTGGCATAGCTACAGCAATGGCTTCACAAATTTTCTTTTTTTAAATAACAGTCCTCATGCTGGATTCATTTATCTTGAAAAGACAGGCAACTGCAGCTAGCAGACCTCAATCTATTGTACATAACAACTTTTTCTTATAATGTCATGACTTTTTTCTCCTCCTTGCGAGCATTTCCAGCATCACTAGTGACACTTTTGTATGGGTCCTGTGGTGTTATTCAGGTTTACTAAACACGATGGAAAATATGTGAGAACTGCAAGAGATCACTTTTTACTGAGACACGAAATTTACTGGAGAGATGAACTGCTCTTGCAGAGATGATTAGCATCACATGACATATTAAGCAGATAGTTGAAACACCTGAGCTCATCACAATAGTAACAGGAGGTGGCTACAAAGTTATTGCAGTAGTACAGTATATACTACAATTAAGTTTCTGCTGTTATGATTTAATACTGCATCTTTACATTTATTTACATTTCTCTTGATTGCGAATGGTGCCATGTATGGTCTGTGTTTATGTGTGCAAGTTTTGATAAATTTTAAAATAGATTTTTGTATATTTGATGGTAGTAAATAATAAAATAGACTAGTATCTACATATATTTTGCACATTCATGACATACCTAACTTTTTCTTAATTTTTTCAGTATTTCTAGGCTTTGTGATTCATCTGCGAGTTTTTTCAAATTGTCACAAACCTCCCCCAATTTTTCCAATATATTGAAAAAAACCTATGCGTAAGTGGACCCACGCAGTTCAAACCTGTGTTGTTCAAGGGTCAACTGTATAGTGTATATGAAGGCTCTATTCCCACATTTCTGTTGTTAGTAAACCTTCATGATGTGCCAATGTCATTCTTTAACTTATTCATTCTTTCCTTCAATTAATCAATCAATCTTAAGTGTGTATCACATGACAGGCACCATCCTAGGTGCTGGGAGTTCAACAGTGAGTAAAACAAAGTCCTTGCTATCAAGGAACTTACATTCTAACAGGGAAAATCAGCAGGCTGTAAAAAAAAAAAAAACCCAGCCAAATAGATATAGAATATATCAAGTGGTAATAGGAATTATGAAGAAATATAAAGGAGGGTAAAGGGGAAGAGGTAATGATGAGACTGAGTGGTTTGCCATTTTATACAGTGTTCTCAGAGAAGGCTTCTCTCTTCTGAGGTGATATTTGAGCAGAGTGAGCCTACAGGTATGGGGTGGGGGCAGAACATTCCAGGCAGAGGGAACAGTAAGTGCAAAGGTTCTGAGGGGGCTATGCTTGGCATATTTGAAGAGCAGGGAGCTGTCTGGAGTGACTGGAGCAGTATGGGTGAGGTGGGAGAACAGGAGACAATGAGGGCATAGAGGCAGCTGGTTGCCTATAGGGGTGCAGAGCTGCAGGGACGTTTCTGGGAGTGAAATGGGAAGCAGTCAGAGGGTTTTCAACAGAAGAGCAATGTGAGCATTGGTCACTCTTGTGCAGCGTCAAGGTTAGACTGTAGAATAGCAGACGGGAGGTACAGAGACCAGATAAGAGGTGACAGCAAGTGTCCTGGTGAGAGATGATAGTGGCCTGTTCTGGGATGGTAGCAGCCAGGGTCGTGAGAAGGATCTGGATACTGAATTTATTTGAAGGTAAGAGTTGACAGTATTTGCTGAGGATGTGAGAGAAAAAGAGGAAAAAAAGATCACTCCAAAGTTTTTGACTGTTCCACTGGAATAAGTAGCCATTGACTGAGAAGGGGAAAGTCTCAGAGCAGCCCATGTGCAGGTGGAGGTCGAGGGTTAGCTTTTAGACATATTAAATTTCGAATACCTACTACATATCTAAGTGGAGCTATCTAGAGGGAGTTGGATTAAGAGTTGGAGCTCCGAGGAGAGATTTGGGCTAGAGATCCAAGTTTGGGAGCCATGAGTGTATGATGGCATTTAAAGCCACAGGCCTGGTGAGGCCACCCAGGAGTGAGTGTTAATAGAAGTGAGAAGACGTCTGAGGATGAAGGTTGGGGTTCACCATGTTTCAGGAGTGAGGAAGGGGAGACACCTGTCAATGCATAGAAAGAGCAGCCTGAGAAGTAGGAGGAGAACAAAGAGAACAGGGCTTTGGGGGCAAGTGAACAAAGGATTGCCATCTGTTCTGGGCCAGGCTCAGTGGAGTGACCTGGTGCCTCCACCGGACACATCTAAGGCCACAAATCTAGTTGGTGGAAGAGTTAGGACTGAAAACATATTCTTCTGACTCATAATGCAATTATTTCCATCCTGCCACATTGCTTCTCTAGGAATGGGTTTTATATTGAAAATCTTTTTTTTTTTTGTAATGGAATATATTGGTAGCAGGCTATATTTCATACCTTTCAATGAGCTGCTCCTTTTTCGTAGCCTCAGCCATCAATTTTTGAGATGGAGGTATCTTACAGAGTCCTGTAAGAAAAGTCAGAAACAACACTAAAGTCACATGTGCCTCTTCCTTTGCGTTCTCCTCCCCCTCATTTCTGGCCCCCGACTGCTCCAACCTCAAAACATGTGATCATCAAAGCTTAGAATGGAATTAGAGTGCAGAGGGTAATTTTTTGGAGGTAAATTCCCCCTCTGAATTCACTTAAGCAGGGTACTGTACTGCTGGAATTGTGAGGACAGATGCCCCGTGGCCGAGCCTGCACTGCACTGGTCATCAGAACCTGCCCGTCTTCATCTGCTTGCACTTTACATATATTGACATATATTATTTATATTATATTGTATATATACCTCCACATTCTATTTGTGTGTGTGCATTGAAACTATTAGCTGGTGAACTGTAAACACTTAAAATGACCCCGTTTTTATAACCCTGCTTTGGTATGTCTTCATTTTGTTACATGGGGAGGCTCAGGCATGGAAGGGGCCTGGCAGTCTCTCAGTCTCACAAAGGCTCTGTTGGCTTGAGCTGTTGTGAGGATGTGCTTCTTCTCAATAATCCACCTAGACACGGACAGTCTCTCTCTTCTGGCCAGTCCTGCCCCTGTCAGTTGCCAAATTGCTGACCCCAGGGTGTGGGGTTACTAATCTACATGAGAAAGGTCTGACTTAGCTCTGTAGTATACCTGCCACTGGGATCATTTTATCCTGTATAAAGCTGGAAAGACTTCACTTGGTGGTTCCCAGACTGCCTCTTGGAGGCTCTCTGGAGAGGCTTGCAATCACTTCTATGGTGTGATCTAATCAAGTTTTGTTTTCTCAGCTCTGTCATTCTGATAAGCATTTTTGAGCTCATTATAAAATACTTAAAAAATCCAGGTACTTAAGAGTCTTCTGTGTTTTTGTTTTTGTTTTGGGATTGTCTTCTTTTTTTATTGAACATAACATGAGATCTGCCCTCTTAACAAAATTTCTGGTGTGTAATACAGTATTGTTAAGTAGAGTCATTGTGCTGTACAGCAGATCTGTAGAGCATATTCATCTAGCATAACTGAAACTTTATACTCATCGAACAACAACTCCCCATTCCCCTTCCCGCAGTCCCTGCTAACCACCATTCTACTCTCTGCTTCTATGAGTTTGACTATTTCAGATTCCTCATATAAGTGGGATCATGCAGCATTTGTCCTTCTGTGACTGCTTATTTCAGTTAGCATAATGTTCTCCAGATTCATCTATGTTGTCACAGATGGGAGGATTTCTTTTTTTTTTTTTAAGGTTGAGTAATATTTCCTTGTCTGTATATTCTTTACCCATTTATTCACTGATGGACAGTTAAGTTGTTTCCATATCTTGACTATTGGGAACAATGCTTCCATGAATATGGCAGTGCAGATATCTCCTTGTGATGCTGAGTTCAATTCTTTTGGATATATACCCAGGAGTGAGATTGCTGGGTCATATGGTATCTCTAATTTTAATTTCTTAGCCACCTCCATACTATTTTCCATAGTGGCTGCACTATTGCATTCCCACAAATAGTGCAGAAGGGTTCGAATTTTTCCACATTCTTGTCAACACATGTGATCTTTTGTTTTTTTGATAATAGCCATTCTTATAGGTATGAGGCGATATTTCATTGTGGCTTTTTTTCCTTTTTTTAAAAATTAGTTATCTATTTCAAACATATTAATGTAGATATGTCAATCCCAGTCTCCCAATTCATCCTCCCCCCTGCCCCCACTTTCTCCCCTTGGTGTCCATAAGTTTGTTCTCTACATCTGTGTCTCAATTTCTGCCTTGCAGACTGGTTCATCTGTACCATTTTTCTAGGTTTCACATATATGCGTTAATATACGATATTTGTTTTTCTCTTTCTGACTTACTTCACTCCGTATGACAGTCTCTAGATTCATCCACGTATCTACAGATGACCCAATTTCGTTCTTTTTTATGGCTGAGTAATATTCCATTGTATATATGTACCACAACTTCTTTATCCATTCTTCTGTCGCCGGGCATTTAGGTTGCTTCCATGACCTGGCTATTGTAAATAGTGCTGCAATGAACATTGGGGTGCATGTGTCTTTTTGAATTATGGTTTTCTCTGGGTATATGCCCAGTAGTGGGATTGCTGGGTCATATGGTAATTCTATTTTTAGTTTTTTAAGGAACCTCCATACTGTTCTTCATAGTGGCTGTATCAATTTGCATTCCCACCAACAGAGCAAGAGGGTTCCCTTTTCTCCACACCCTCTCTAGCATTTGTTGTTTGTAGATTTTCTAATGATGCCCATTCTAACTGGTGTGAGGTGATACCTCAGTGTTGTTTTGACTTGCATTTCTCTAATAATTAGTGATGTTGAGCAGCTTTTCACGTACCTCTTGGCCATCTGTATGTCTTCTTTGGAGACATGTCTATTTAGGTCTTCTGCCCGTTTTTTGATTGGGTTGTTTGTTTTTTTAATATTGAGCTGCATGAGCTGTTTATATATCTTGGAAGTTAATCCTTTGTCTGTTGATTCGTTTGCAAATATTTTCTCCCATTCTGAGTGTTGTCTTTTTGTCTTGTTTGTAGTTTCCTTTGCTGTGCGAAAGGTTTTAAGTTTCATTAGGTCCCATTTGTTTATTTTTGTTTCTATTTGCATTACTTTAGGAGGTGGATCAAAAAAGATCTTGCTGTGATTTATGTCAAAGAGTGTTCTTCCTATGTTTTCCTCTAAGAGTTTTATAGTGTCTGGTCTTACATTTAGGTCTCGAATCCATTTTGAGTTTATTTTCGTGTATGGTGTTAGGGAGTGTTCTAATTTCATTCTTTTCCATGTAGCTGTCCAGTTTTCCCAGCACCGTTTATTGAAGAGACTGTCTTTTCTCCGTTGTATTTCCTTGCCTCCTTTGTCATAGATTAGTTGACCATAGGTGCATGGCTTTATCTCTGGACTTTCTATCCTGTTCCATTGATCTACATTTCTCTTTCTGTGCCAGTACCATATTGTCTTGATTACTGTAGCTTTGTAGTATAGTCTGAAGTCAGGGAGTCTGATTCCTCCAGCTCTGTTTATTTCCCTCAAGACTGCTTGGGCTATTTGGGGTCTTTTGTGTCACCATACAAATTTTAAGATTTTTTGTTCTAGTTCTGTAAAAAATGCCACTGGTAATTTGATAGGGATTGCATTGAATCTGTAGATTGCATTGAGTAGTATAGTCATTTTCAAAATATTGATTATTCCAATCCAAGAACGTGGTATATCTCTCCATCTGTTTGTGTCGTCTTTGATTTCTTTAATCAGTGTCTTATAGTTTTCTGAGTACAGGGCTTTTATGTCCTTAGGTAGGTTTATTCCTAGGTAGTTCATTCTTTTTGTTGCAATGGTGAATGGGATTGTTTCCTTAATTTCTCTTTCTGGTATTTCATTATTACTGTATAGGAATGCAAGAGATTTCTGTGCATTAATTTTGTATCCTGCAACTTTACCAAATTCATTGATTAGCTCTAGTAGTTTTCTGGTGGCATCTTTAGGATTCTCTATGTATAGTATCATGTCATCTGCAAACAGTGACAGTTTTACTTCTTCTTTTCCAATTTGTATTCCTTCTATTTCTTTTTCCTCTCTGATTGCCATGGCTAGGACTTCCAAAACTATGTTGAGTAAGAGTGGTGAGAATGGACATCCTTGTCTTGTTCCTGATCTTAGAGGAAATGTTTTCATTTTTTCACCATTGAGAATGATGTTTGCTGTGGGTTTGTCATACATGGCCTTTATTATGTTGAGGTAGGTTCCCTCTATGCCCACTTTCTGGAGAGTTTTTATCATAAATAGGTGTTGAATTTTGTCAAAAGCTTTTTCTGCATCTATTGAGATGACTGTGTTGTTTTTATTCTTCAGTTTGTTCATATGGTGTATCACATTGATTGATTGGCGTATATTGAAGAATCCTTGCATCCCTGGGATTAATCCCACTTGATCATGGTGTATGATCCTTTTCATGTGTTGTTGGATTCTGTTTGCTAGTATTTTGTTGAGGATTTTTGCATCTATATTCATCAGTGATATTGGTCTGTAATTTTCCTTTTTTGTAGTATCTTTGTCTGGTTTTGGTATCAGGGTGATGGTGGCCTCATAGAATGAGTTTGGGAGTGCTCCTTCCTCTGCAATTTTTGGGAAGAGTTTGAGAAGGATGGGTGTTAACTCTTCTCTAAGTGTTTGATAGAATTCACCTGTGAAGCCATCTGGTCCTGGACTTTTGTTTGTTGGAAGATTTTTAATCACAGTTTCAATTTCATTACTTGTGTTTGGTCTGTTCATATTTTCTATTTCTTCCTGGTTCAGTCTTGGAAGGTTATACCTTTCTAAGAATTTGTCCATTTCTTCCAGGTTGTCCATTTTATTGGTATAGTGTTGCTTGTAGTAATCTCTTATGATGCTTTGTATTTTTGCGGTGTCCGTTGTAACTTTTCCTTTTTCATTTCTAATTTTATTGATTTGAGTCCTCTCCCTCTTTTTCCTGATGAGCCTGACTAATAGTTTATCAATTTTGTTTATCTTCTCAAAGAACCAGCTTTTAGTTTTATTGATCTTTGCTGTTGTTTTAATATAATTAGAAAATGCTGTGAAAGCACTTTAATTAGCCTTAAGTAAATATTTGTGATAATTTAATCACAAATGCCATGGAATTTTTTCTGTAATACAAATAAATGAGATTTCCTAATCACCTTCTCCTCCCCTCCATTCCTCACCCTCCCAATTAAAATATCATGTTTGTCAATGTAGGAGAACATTTTAAAGTATGGTTGATATCTAATACATTTTTACAGTGTGACAGAAATCAATACTACTTAATATTGTGTTATATGCTATTTATAAATTATTGGTGATTGTTTTTATTCATTAAGGGTAAAATTCTGCTAAAGGACAGCTGGTTGGCTCAACTGTGATTGCTGTTTATATTTTTATAAATGCAATAATACAATTACAAATGGAATTATTTAAAATGCTTATGAATCTAAAACTTGCCCTACTTTACAGAGGTATGATAATAATAGCAATAGTAAGAACAACAGCTATAAGTTAATGAGATTTACTCTATGCCAAGAACTGTGCTAATTGCTTTGTAGATGTTATTCATTTTACAAAACCTTTGTGAAACAGGTTTTATTATCCTCATTTTACAGACAAAGGAACTGAGATTTAAAGAGGGCGTTGCAAAGCTAATGAGTTGCGATTGGACCCCAGTAGCCCTGACTCTATCACCTCTGCTCTTACAGTGATAACTGATAGCAATCTGTGTCCAGTGTCTACAGTGTTTTTATGGGCATTGCTTAAAAGTCGGCATTGCTTAAAAGTCACTATCTCCTTAGACCCCAACTTTATTCACAGTGTATATTATTTCAGTGTCTTTCTTAGGAAGCAATATAAAACTCTGCTGATAGTCATAAATGGAAAGACTTAGGAGTAAATGGACTAAACTAGACTTGCTTTGACTAGGATAAAACAGGATCCTGAAACTTCTAATATTTTCAGTTACTCTGAGAAATGTGATTTTATTTTGTTGTCCAAATTTATTCTATCCACAGAGTCAAAGCCTCTTTTTCCACTCAGTCACATTAATGACATAAGCACACCCACCATAATATGACACATATATAAAATTAATTCTTCACTAAAATTTTTTTGGATGTTTTATGTTACTTTAGCTCACGTTTGTTTGATTTTAGCTAAATCTCAGGGGACTGGTTTCAAGACTCAGTTGTTCACATAGGGCTTTAAATAGAGTCCAGGTACCTTTGAATACTCTTGTGGCCCATCGTGCCTGGAGCTCTGTGCCTGCTAAGATGGATCCTGTAAGGCTGATAAAGCCAATCATAGCCAGTGTTGTCCTCTCTAGGTTTGAGGGAAAGACCAGCTTATACAGGAATATCTTCTTTGTGCAAAGGCTTTTGAGAGGTTCTTCCAGAAAGGGAAAAGAAAAGGTGTATCCTGTAGTGAAGATCACAACATCGATGTTTTCTTCCACTGTCCCGTCTTCAAAGAGAGCAGAGGTTTCTGTAAACTCCTTCACGCTGGTTTTCATAGTGACTGTCCCACAGAGGATACAGGTTGGCAGCTCATCATTCACAATTATTTTTGGTTTTTTCCTTTGACATAGAGGAGAAAATTATTCACTGTGGTTATATTTATAAGACACTCAGCAAATGATTTATTTAGTCAATTCAAAATATCTGCCACGTCAAGGGAGTAAATTGACCAATGTCTAGTTCAAAGTTGTCTATCTGACTTACTGTTTCTATAACATCTTTTGTTTTCCTGCTCTCAGTAGAAGGCATGTAGAAAATGACTAAACCTACTCTTTCCTGTGGGATTTAAAATTCTCTATCTCTTGGGTCTAATTTCTGGAGCAATGTCAGGATCAAGTGCACAACAATCCATTTGATAATCAGTTTTGGGTCCACATCACCCAGGCCTGAAAGGATTGGCATTTGGCAAAGAGGAAATTACAAAAAAATTTTTGGATTAAAAAAATTGAATCTATTGATAGAGTTTCATAATAAATATTTTCATGATGAACATCATTCTACCTAATTGCAGCAGACATAATGTCTATAAAATTTACGTATTGAATCATTTGTAGTTATTCATTTTCTTCGTAAGTTGAAAGCCATCTTACCAAAGAAAAAATATTTGGGTCATGCATATAATAAAAATCACATTTAATGACTTTACATGCATTTCAAAGTTTTCCTTTTCCTTGCCAATGTGTAGCTCTATATAGATGTGTATTAAAATATATAACTCTAGGAATTCCTATTGGCAGTTCATACCTCTAATCATTCAGCCAGAGTAGACATTTATTAAAGGTTAGTGAGAGCTGGCCATCTGCACTCACTGGTGCTGCAAATATTCTATTTGTGGATGGCAGCCATCCTGTGAACCCTCAAGGCCAGTTTAAATTTCCTAATTTTCAAACTGGAAATAAAGTTTCCATCCTTCATTTTCTTCTAGCCTCATCAATTACTATTTTGCTACCAGACAGAGAGTACTCCTATTTCAAGAACTTCTGTGGTACTGATAGACATTGTCTTAAAAGAATAAGCTTAGAACAGGATAAACAAAGGCAATGTCACAATTATTGAACATTTTGAGTTCTGAATAAAATAGAATGAGAAATATTGATTAAATAACTTTACCATTAAATAAAAATATAAGTACCCCTTAGTAATATTTAGTCCATAATTAGTATGATCAAATCTTTTATTCAAGCCCCTCTCTTGACTCCACTTTAGTACACATGAAGGCAGAACTTGTGCAGTAAAATTATGGCGTCGTCTTGTACCCATCATATTAAATGGGTAGCCCCCATCTGAAGAGCGGCTGATGACCCAGGTACCAGTTCTAGTACTGAGAAGAACCTAAAAAGTAAGGCAAGAAGGATAAATACATGTGCATCATTTTTGTAGTATTTTTCTTCACTATGTTTCAAACGATTTATAACATTCTGGCCTTATAACAACAGAGGACTGGTGAAGTTGTACCTAGATCTACAAATGACTAGCTGTTCCCACTGCTGTCATTATTTTCATAAATCACTTTGACCTGATCTATGTATCGGTTAAGTATGTTCATCATGTTTAAAGTAAAGAATTATAGTACTAGTAGACATGTGCTATTGAGCTGGATATTTTTTACATGTAAATAATATAGGATTTAAAGTGAGGTTTTGAGAAAGCAATTTTAACTAAATTAAATAAAAATCTATTATTTCTAAATCTAATCATTGTCCTATAATTTATGATAAAGTGGAATAGATTTCTAATTTGTGAATCTATGCTTGGAATTTCTAAAATCATTATGCATACTTCTTGGGCAAAGTAACGGGTGCTTTTACCTCAAAATGAAGTACAAATCTGACTCCTTTTGAAAACTTGGAGATGTTCAGAAAACAACCTCCCCTTTCTCTTTTTACTTGGGGGTTTTTCCAGAATTACAGAGAGAGAGTGTGAAAGAAAGACAGTTGGCATGGGTAGAACAATTTGCTCATTTGATCTTGTTCCAGGAGTACGTCTGAAAAATACTTAGTGATCTGGCATCCACACAATTTTCTTAGACCCTTCTTGGAGATGGTTCAGTTCTGTAAAGCGTGCGTTATGAGAGGCTTTAAGGATTTTCAAGATTTTTTTTTCACTCACCCAGTGTCCACATAATTTAGCGATTGGCCGGTGTGTTTTATAATCTTGAATACCACTCTCCAGACACCAGAAATGACGCTGGGGGTGGGAGTGCAGATTCAGAGATGGTATACCTGAGCTGCGGTTCGACTGAGCTCCACTGCAATGTCCCCTCCAGTGTTCCCAAGACCGATCACTAAGACGCGTTTGTCCTGAAAGCCTGCTGGGATCTTGTACTCTTGACTGTGCAGGATCTGGCCTTTAAACTTATGGATTCCTGAAGGGACAGAAGGATCAGAAATATCTAGAGTTATAACTCCTTAGTTGGCAGGCATAGGGTCTGTGGGAAAAGGGAAGTCCCAGAAATATGGCAGCCCTTTGCTCCTGCTCCCAATTGCAGGAAGTAGAACCAGTATATCATCCCCTATCCCACTGGATGCTGTAAGCCCAGATACTGATTTAGTATAACATGCCTTGTTAAAAACATAGGAGAACTTATATTTCATGCGTGTTCCGTTTTAAAGCAATTACTTAGGGAAATCAAGCTTACTGCAGACAATAATAAGAAACATCTCATGCATGACCTGAACATCCTAGACAAGAAGTAGATTGTTGATGCATGTTATTTTACCCAATAGATATATTCTATCAGAATGTGATTTATGTATATAACATGTTTACAAATTGAATTAAGAAATTTTCTTTTTTACAAAAAGAAATTGTGTGGCATGTTCTCATGTAAATAAAGTAATTATTCTTCTGATTTAGGCTTGTTACTTCATGCTTATTTTACTTTGTGTCTTATTATACGCTTAATGCCTTATTATACTGTATGCTTATTTATACTTTATTCTTCTGTTATTTATATTTGTATTTCTGACTGATCTTTCAAGCTCCTAACACTCTGTCAATGGAAGTATCACTATTACAATATTGATATACTATATATGAAAAGGGCTACCAAATATTTCTCCTCTTGATTTTTTTTTTTTTTTGGTAATTATCTTCTTGACATATCTAACAGACATTAAACAATGGATTCATATAAACTAAGAATGGTAGTAACAGTGGAAGCAGAGCTATTTACAGTGCTGGCTGTGTCACTGGCAAAGTCCATTAACAATTCCCGAGAAATAAAAGTAGAATCTGGGTAATAAAGTCTAACCTTTTTCTTTTCCTTTGTACTTAGTCTAGTTTCACCTGCTCATAGGATACTATGTGAAGAGGCCTTGTACCCAGCATTTCAGACCAGAGATCCTAGTGTGAAATGGCTGTGCCTGGCACTTCAGCTCAGCAGACCACATGCAGAAGTGCATTCAGGGAATGCCTCTGAATCTATACTACCACTGACCCTGAGTCATTGGAAGGGAATGCCAGATAGATGAAGAATGATGGGGCCAGGGGGCTGCTAAGCTGGCACACCAATTGACCCCTAGGAGCCCCAGCTAATATTGGACATGGGGGGAAAGCCTGTTGAATTCTTAGTTGACACTCATGCCACTTAGTTCTGAACACCAGATCAGGTAAACTCAGTCACAAGAGTTGTAAAATTATGGGGGTCTCAGGGAAGGTCCAAGAACGGGCATTCATAGAACCATCAGAATGTGAACTGGACAAGCATAGGCTCACCCATTCCTTCCTGCATGTTCCCGAGTGCCCCGTACCTCTGCTAGGAAGAGATATCTTGGGGGCTACTATACACCTAATGGGAGACAAATTGGAGACTGGTGTCCCCTTAGACAAAGGGCACAAGATGATAATGTTAATGGCTGAGGACAAACCTCCCCAGACAGAGCAAGTTGATCTCCCTGGAATAAATGCCGAGGTCTGGGCCCAGGGATGGGTGGGATGAGCTGTAGGAGCCAGTCCCATGATAGTCCATCTAAAATCTGTACGTACATGGACCAATAGAAAACAGTACCCACTCTGCTGGGAGGTCTTGTTGGGAACTGCCCATGTCACAGGGCCTAACTGACCAGGGCCTTATTAGACCATGTCAGTCAGCCTGTAATACCTCCATTCCCCCCGTAAAGAAACCCAATGGGAAATACCAGATGGTACAGGACCTCAGGGCAGTCAATGAAGCCACTGAAGATATACACCCAGTAGTGTCTAATCCTACACCCTGCTGGCCACTCTACCGTCCACCAGGACCTGGGGCTCTGTATCAGATTTAAAAGATGTCTTCTTCTGTATTCCATTAACCACAGAGCCACAAGAAATTTTTGCTTTTGCGTGGCAGGACCCAAACATGCAACAAAAACAACAATACTGCTGGACAGTCCTGCCTCAAGGGTTCAAAAATTCTCCCACCATCTCTGGGGAAACTTTAGCTAAAGACCTAAAAGATCTACATCTGGAGGAGGGAACCCTCCTCCAGCATGTAGATGAAATTCTGATTGCCAGCCTTACTAAGGAGGCCTCTGACAAAAATACTGTAACCACCCTGAACAACCTAGCAGATAAAGGATATAAGGTATCCAAGAAAAAGCTTCAAACACCACAAACTAGGGTGACCTACCTAGGCTTCATTCTCACAGAAGGTAAGAGAAGCATACGCCAGGAAAGGAAAGAAGTCATTTGCTGCCTCACCCCTCCTAAAAACTAAAAGACAGCTTAGAGGTTTCCTGGGGATGGCCAGGTTTTGCCACATCTGGATCCCTAACTATGGTTTAATAGCTGGGACTCTGTATGAAAAGTTGAAAAGAAAAGATAATGATCCTTTTGAATGGAATTCAGAATGTGAAGGGGCCTTTCAAGAACTGGAAAAGCAGTTACTTCAGACTCCTCTCCTGGCCCTCCAAAATTTAGCTAAACCCTTTGACCTTTACATTCATAAAAGAAAGGGAATCACCCTTGGGGTATTAGCTCAAAAAATGGGACCCCTTACTCAGGTGGTTGCTTATTTCTCCAAACAATTAGATCAAACTGCTAAGGGATGGCCTCCTTGTCCACCAGCAATAGCAGTTACTACTACCCTGCTAAAGGGGGCTCAAAAGTTAACATTTGGTCAGCCATTCACTATATGGACTCCATACTGGGTTCAGGCTTCAGTTAAGTTCTAAGGGAACAGAATGGCTAACCCCCAGAAAGTCGATTCAAGTTCAGGCTATGCCTTTAGACAACCCAGTGGTTACCATAAAAAAACTGTCACAGGCTAAATCCTGCTACCCTGCTACCCACAGAAATAGGGCCCTTGGAGCATGATTATATAGAAGCCATAGACACGATCTATTCCAGTCGCCTTGACCTAGGAAGTGAGCCTCTCCCAAACACCGAAGAGGAATGATTCACAGATGGGAGCAATTTTGTGAGAGAAGGAAAAAGCCTGGCAGGATAGGCAGTGACCTCCCAGACCTAAGTCATAGAAGCAAGAAGCCTACCCCCAGGGACTTCTGTCCAAAAGGCCTAGCTGATAGTCTTCACCTGAGTCTTAGACAGGGAAGATTTTACACAGATGTTTACACAGGTTCCCAGGATATGGCATCCTTCACACACAGGGCTATTTGGAAGGAAAGAAGTATGCCTGCTGTGGAGAATAAACAGGTGAAACATGGCTTAAATATACTGAAGCTCTTAGAAGCAGTACAGCTTCCAAAAAAGGTGAGTGATTCATTGTAGGGGTCACCAAGAGAAGGATGCAGAGGTAATAAAGGGAAACAACAAGGCCAATGCAACTGCTGAAAGGGCAGCCCTAGAACCAGTAACTTGGCAACTACCCCTCATACCTCAAAGGCCAGATCCATCCAATTATTCCTCAATCTGCACAAAGGAAGAATTAAACAGAGCCTGAAAATGGGGCTTCGATAGAGATCTAGGAGGCCATGCGTGGCTAGTTAATGAACACGGGCAATACTTCTTCACCCAAACTGCAGCTTGTCAAGCCATCAGGGAGGCTCATCAAGGAACTCACTACAGGCATATAATTGGCTAGTTGAGGTCATGGTAACTCCTGGCATGAAAAGTATAATCAGTCGGAGAGTTGAGACATGCCCCATCTGCACAATGAACAACTCCAACACCAGACCCCCGAGAGGCCCCCAGGTAAGGCCCATTCAGACCAGAGGGATATATCCTGGGGAAGATTAGCAGACTCATTTCACTGGCATGGCGAGAGTACCTGGCAATTTCAGGTATCTCTTGGTGCTAGTAGACTCTTTTTCTGGGTGTATAGAAACGTTACTAACAGAAATACTTCCCAGGTTTGGGCTTCCAGGGTCCCTACAAAGTAATAATGGTCCAGCATTTGTGTCTCAAGTGATGAAGGGGATAATGAGCACTGTGGCAGACCTTGCACTCAGCCTAGAGACCTCAATTGTTGGGGACAGTAGAAAGATCCAATCAGACTTTGAAATGGGCCTTAGCCAAGCTATGTCCAGAAACTCAAGAAGACTGGATTAAGTTGCTTCCAATTGCCCTGCTCCGCATGTGATTAGCCCCAAGGGATAAGTGAAAGTTAAGTGCATTTGAACTCATCTATGGTACAGCCACTACCTGAGCCCGAGAGAAGGGACACCTTAACTTGAAATGGAACAACTCAAGTGTGCCCTCCAGGGAGGAGAAACTATGAAAGCTTTCATGGAATATGGTAACCAGGTGCTGCCTGCACCCACCAACCTGGCCCTCCACCCATTCTGGCCAGGAGACTGGGGACACCTAAAAACCTGGAAAGCCAGCAGCCTGCAAGACCAGCTCAGTCCTAAAGGGAACGGACCCCACTTGGTGACCCTAACCACCTACTCTGCCCTGACGTTGCAGGGATCGCTCTGTGGCCACATCACCCTTGAGTGAAGAGGACCCTAAACCCCAACCTCTGGAGAGACAACCTGGGGCCATGGACCCCCCACCCTGACTCATGCGAACCTCTCTCTGACCTGAAGCTTTTCTTCCAAAAAAACAACAAAGTGTGACCAGGGATACTTAGGCCACTGCAGTGAACCTCCATATCAGGGCACGTTTGCCTACAGGCAAAAGACCTAGATACGTGCATTTTTAGGAAAAACTTGCTCTTGCTAATATTTGGGCCATGTATCTTAAATTATCTGGTGTCCTTTGTCTCCAAAGGGTTAGACAAACGATGGTCGCTCAGCAATACGAACAGTTAGGGTTGAGTCCTGGTGACCATCAAACACATCTAAAGGCATCTGGGAAGAAGTCTGGTCCTCTTCCGGGTGGGGGGAGGTACAAAAGATGGACCTGCGCCCCCTAGCGCCCCTCAAGGATGAGGAGCAGGACAAAAGAGAGGAGGGATTTGTCACCAGCAGAGCCTAGTCTGGGTAATAAGATAAAGTCTAACCTTTTTGTCTTTTCCTTTGTGCTTAGTCTAGGGTCACTTGCTCACGGGGTGCTGCGTGCCGAGGCCTCGCTCCCGGCCCTTCAGACCTGAGTTCCTAGCGTGAAACGGCTGCGCTGACGCCTCAGCTCGGGGGAGCGTGCGGAAGCGCAGCGCGTGACCCTCAGTTGAAGGCGGTGGCGGTGACGGGCTTCGTGCAGAGTCTCTGGGTCCAAACCTCAATCTGGAGCGTGCGCCGTACGCCTGTGCCTGTCTTGCGAGAACTCTGCCCCCTCCCTGCGGACAGAACCCTGCAACGCAGCCCCACCGCGTCCTCTCCTGGAGAGCGCCTTCTCTAGAGCCAGATCTCGCACCTGTCCACTCTCTAATCAAAGAATAAAGCTTTCCTCTGCTTCTGAACCAAATTTGGTCTCTTGGCTCGAACAGCACCGGGCAGGAGGACCCTCGTTGGGGACCAGCTCGAAAGGGTCGGTGGTAACAGCTTCAGCAATGAGAGGTGGCAGAGGAAACAGCGATGGGGCCGGCCACCTTCAGACCCCGTGACCGGTGAGATGAAGCCCTGACAGTGAATCGGAAAGGGAGGCGCTGCACTTTAGAGGGCTCCTCAGCCTCTCACCCCAATACTTCAAGTACTTCTGCAATTTTAATGTAAAAAGATGAAACTGTCTCCTGGAACCTATCATTCTCCTACCAGACAGTCACTGCTTCATTCATTTACTCAATAACATTTATTGAAGAGCTACTATATATTACACAATGTTTTAATAGGAGTCTTTGCCTGCTGAGGCCCCCAAAGCTGCAAACTGAATGCACTAAATATGGCAACAAATAGTTGCCACATTCCTAGGGAGGTGCTAAACCCACCAGGCAGAATTTGCAAAGAAGGTGTATGCAGGCCAGTTCTGTGATCCTTTGCCTCTCACTTTCAGGGATTGAAGTCGAAGTGGCCAGAGGTTGGAAATTGGAGACTTTCAGGAAAGGATTTAAAGTGCTGTTGCATTTTTTGTCTCCTTGACACGAAGCCGTATTCGAGGGGCTTCTGGGAGACCCCTGTGAGACCTCGACCCTTGGAGGCTATGGATCACAGAGACTGGTGTGTGACCCACGCTTGAACTGCCTGCGAGGGGTGGCTGCACCAGTAGCGAGTTTTTCATCTACTGCTGACGGTGTGGAATACATGTCTCATGTGGACCAGATGAAAGCCACGCAGGAGAGAGCCTGTCTGATGCCAATTTAAAGGGACTTTGCACAAGGTAGCCATCTGGACTGGCAATGAGACCTTAACAGATAGTCTATGGAAATGACCTGGGGAGGAGCTAGGGTTTAGGGACTTGTAAAGTGGCCAGTCTGAGAGTGCTTGGTCTGTAGCAACAGGGGCTGCACGGAACGATCCCTAGTCATGGGGCGTCTCTCTGGAGCAGAGCCTAGGAAAGCACCCCACAAAGCATGGATCTTAAACACCCCCAAGGCCTGAGAGAACTAGCACCCGGTTGGTGCCAGTCAAGAAAGACTTTTCCTGCCCCCTTACTTCTTCTTGTCCTTGCCCTGACTCCAGTTCTGGAAGGGCCAGAGACTGCAGCTGGTGAGTGAAAGGTTTGCAGGAGGAGGAGCTGGCAGAGGAAGGGGGCAGCCAAGCGCACCATGTCTTCTCACTGCGGCTGTCAGCACAAAGCAGGAGCCAGCTGGGGGAGGGGAGAAGCTTCATCATTACAGGTAATTGCCAGTTTTTACTATTACACGAGACAGAACATTTCAGTTATAAAAATGAGAAGTTGGGGGAATTCCCTGGCAGTCCAGTGGTTAGGACTCTGTGCTTCCACTGCAGGGGGGCACGGGTTCCATCCCTGGTCAGGGAACTAAGGTCCTGCATGCTACGTGGCACGGCCAAAAAAAAAAAAAGATGACAGAGGAGGACTTTTCATTATTTGAGAGTGAGCAGAAAAGCGGTGGGAATGGCCTGAAGTTGCAACCAAGGGCAGGAGAAGGACAAGCCCCACAGATGAGGCCTGCAGGGACATTACAAGAAAAAGTACAGTTGGTTAATAACTCTACATTACATGACCTGTACTTTCAACATTGTATAACCCAAGGCACTGTTTCAGGTTTTAGGTTTAGGAGATGTGAGAATAAAAGGCAGTCTCTACCCTTAAAGAGTTCATCCTCGAGTGAGAAATAGGTAAACAGACAATAGCTAACTAACGCTTATTCAGACCTTACTAGCAAGTCCCAGACATTCTTCTAAGGACTTTATACATATGAATTAATTTAAACCTCACAACAACCCCATAGGGTGAACAATATTATAGTGCAATTTTACTAATGCTGAGAGTGGAGGCACAGAGAGGTAAAGCAACTTGCCCAAGGCCATACAGTAAGTAGCAGAGCCCGACGGGGAGTCAGGTCATCTGACTCTGGGCTCAGCTGTCAAGCACGATACTGTGCTGCCCCCCAGAACAGGAGGTGTTATGATGCCTTCAATGGGGCATCAGCCTAGACTGAGCCAGGGAAGTCATCCTGGAGGAGGTGATTTTTTTTTTTTTTCAAAGAATGACATTAGAAAGATGATTAGGAATTTGAAAAGGGAAGCCCTAAGAGGGTTTCAAGAAGGGGGAAGAGCACGTGCCCCGAATGCATTAGAGAGTGGGGCTTCAACCCATTCACTGAGGTTTGGCTGGAGAGAAGCTTCCTGAGGGCTCAACCTCGGTTCATAGATTTTGTATGTACCTAACACAATGGTTTTCAAATAATAGGTTCTCCATAATTGCATATTTGAGCAGGGGACCCAAGAAAAAGTATGGAATGCATAGGTAGTTCTGAATCAATGATTATGTCAATAATGCCTTGCCCCTTCCCCTGCCCCAAAGGAATCTATTTGGTAAATCAAAACTACTAATTCAGAAAAAAAAACGGTCTGCTAGGAGGCACAGGGCCTAGTTTGCCTTGTCAGCAAATATCTCTGGAATAGTTTGCTATTGTGGTTTCTTCATCTTATACTTATTCCCCTACTGTTATGTGTTGGAAAATGCTTAGCAACTACCTTAGGAGAAGGAAGACCAGGAGCTTGAAGTCCATGCACAACGCTCACAAAGTTTAAGAACATTTGTTAATAATTGATCAAATATAATTAGGCATTTGTGACCACTAACCTGTTAACTAATGATTACAACTGATGTGTGTTTAGAGAGTCACTCTTACACAACTTCTGAGTGTGGGAGAGAGGAGAATGAAGAGGGGTGACCTGCAGAACTGCACTTTGTGCTACCCATCCCGTGATTCCTGTATGGGCTCTGGGAGGATCCAGCACTCTGAGATGGAATGGCTGCTGAGGCTTATAACTGGGGTTGTAACTTAACTAAGAGGGAGAAATACTTCTTCGTCTGGGGGACGCACCTGCTTCTGAGGAAGCAGGTTCTTCCAAGCAATTCTCAGATGGTGGATAATAGCTTCCAAAAGGTCATGATTCATAACAGTAGTAGCTATTGTTTATAGAGTGCTTACTGTGTGCTCTGTACTATGCTAAGTATTTTACATGGATGATCTCATTTCATCCTCATCACTACTCTGAGATGGGAATTTATATTTCCACTTTGCTGAGGCTTAGAGAGGTTATGTTCATCCAAGATTAAGCAACTAGCACAGGGTATGGATCCAGAGCTTTGTGCATAACCATTATGCTAAATGCTACTCATCCAGGGCCATTGCCTGCAGGGAACTGTAGCAGACCAGAACTTCCTGGAAAGCTTACATCGTATCCACTCACCAAGATACCTCACTCTGGAAACACAGAGGAAATTGGGATTATCTGTCCTGCTGTCCCCCATAACAGATTCTTCTAAAGTCTGGTCATAAACCAAGACCCCCTCAGGAGGAGTCTCTAAAATCTACGTGTGTGGGTTTCTTCCTTCTCCAATATCTGGGTTTTAGGGCAAAAGAAAGGGGCACCTCAATATTTCTACTACAATTATTCCTCCCCCACCTCCCTGAGGTCATTAAAGTATGTAGAAATGTCTGCTCTCAAGATGATCCGAAACTATGTTGCTACTCTAGTTTATGTTTAGCCAGTCTCTTTCCTTGGGACCACTTCTGCCAGTCTGGACACTTCATGCTGCCACAAAGATAATCACCTCTCAGCTCTTGATTGCTCTTTTGCAGCAGTGTTCTTTAGTTATAGTTGCAGTGGAACTGAAGGTAGTTAGGAGTAAAGGATTAGCCACCTCAAACCTGACAAGACACTTAATTCCAAAAGCATCTCTCATTTGACACTTGTGACACATTTCCTCATAGAAACATTGTTATAAGAGGCAGTTATATATTCCTTTAGTACTATGTGATTATGTATTTAGCCCATAGACGAGCAGCAAGCCTGAAGCTGACCCACCATTTACAATATTGCTTCTTTGTAAAATTATGTACTGAATTCTCCCTCGGTCCCTAACACATTTTGAAAATAGAATAGTTTGTTAATTTGAGATTATGTTTTAAGATTTATATTTCATTTATTATTGTCTAAGGTTTGCAAACTTTCTTCTTCACATCTTCGTTTCTTAAAGGTTCTTTTAATTCCTCAAAGAAGTTTCAAAACTTCATACTCAATTGCCTTTAGGGCCACTTATGAGTAACGGAAGAAGAGTAGCTTTACTACATTTTAGTAATCCTCACTTGACTTCAAAAGATGGAGATCTGCCAGTTGTGAGTATATTAAAAAGAATGTGCCATTGGATCAAAAGCATTTCCAAAGGGGAATTTCTAAAACTCCTTTGTGTGGATAGCCCTGCTTTAAGAGGTGGATGGATTATTATTGTGATGACTATTTTGAAGGGTGACAATATTCCTTTGTATGTATAATTTCTGGTCTATTTCTTAAAAAAAATTCTGTCAAGTTTCCTTGTATTCTCACTCCCTTTAAGTTATTGAATTACAGGTCACCCTTGATTCAAATGACCTGTAATTTAATGACAAAATTTGAAGCCTATTTTTTTTCATGACCGATCTGATAGTTTTGAGCCTTATGTGATCACTGAGCTTGAATCAGACAGGTATGATAAAACTTAAATGATAAGATCAGCATTTATATTAATAAGTAAATAATAAAATCTGACGCCTCTATAGTGTTTTATAACCTTCGAAGTTATTTTGCATGTATTATTTCTGAGGGTAAACATAAAGTTGTCTACAGTCATGAGGCAGTATTTCCAATAACAAATCAGTAACTTCTAGAAGAACCCAGAAGAGTAGGCATGGTTTCAGGTAGAAATGACTCACCAGGAAATGACTCCAAAGGTAAATGGGGATTCAGGAAGTGTCCAGTGCAAACCATGACAGCATCAAAGATAGCTCTGTCCAGCTTCCCCTCTGTCTCTGTGACAACATCCCACTGACCAGTTTCGGAGAAGTCAGGACGCTTTGTTACGCTGCACACTGTGGTCTGAAAGCAAAAGACAAACACTCGCTTTCCATCAGTCATCTTGGGACCTCATACAATGACCATATGGTAACCATGTCTGTTATTTCAAGTGGGCCAAGTCAGTCCCACGATAGGAGGTCTGTTAACATTGGCTTATCTTTTCTCTAGAGAAGTTAAATAACCTGTGCAAAGTCTCAAAAGTGGTCATATAGATTAGGACCCCAAACATCTGAATGCCTTCACTGCAAGGAAGAAAGATTCAGTTTTTACTCCTGGTGAGAAGGAGATGAATTAAAATACCGAATGTTGAAAAAATTTAGGAAAATGTGTTTTGACCCATTATAGTATCTGTGGTTCAGACTTCTAGTCATTTCTTCCCAATGGGTTTCATGAACAAAATCCATTTTTCCTTTCCTCTCAAAAACATTCTAAATTTTATCCTGAATGAGAGTCTGGATTCAGAGGAAGAACCAGGAAATTCAGTATTTTAGTGACTTATTTGAGTAAAACATGACCAGCAGGATTATTATCTGCCTTATTCATATAGAGAGAAAGTCAGGAAGAAGTTTACTTAAGCATCCCATTTCCATCAGATTGGTGAATGGGCCAGCCCCTACTCATTAACCTTCCATAACCCAAGGTACCTTACTCTAAACTGAATGTATTTCAGAAGGTCAAAGTGCTCAGCAAACTCTTGGAGGTAGTCCCAAAATTTTTCTTGCTTCATGAAATTGGGATAATCTTCTTGGAAGGGGAAGTCGCTGTAACATGACATTTCTTTGCAGACGTTTGTCACTAATGACTTGTAGACCCTGGTTATCCCATCTTTAGAAGTTTCCTGTGGTGAAAGCACAGTTAGCTTGATGGGGTGGTGGTGGGGATAGGAGGAAGAGAAAGAGACCATCAGCAGTTAGTGTTCCACTTGTAATTCCAAAGAGTTCCTGGAAAAGTTAGCATTGGGTCCCCATGCTATAGTTATCAGAAATCATTGGTGGGGTTGGAATTGTTAAATACGATATCTTTCTCAAACTACAAAGAAGCTAACAACATTTAATAGGGCTCTCCAAGAATGACACTGCCCTTAAATAATTCCATGAACACAGGCCCATGGTCTATCTTGCTTATCTTCTCCTTCTTCCCTTGCCATTATTATTCCCTCCACTCATGCTCTGCACCTCTTCCTCTTGCCTTTGTTTAAGGAACTCCTCACTAATTTTTCTGTTTATTGTCTATGTATATTTTCAACCTCTCTCTTTTTATTGGCTCCTTCCCATCCACACTTAAAATACTGAAGACTCAAATTTTCAAAACAAAACAAAGCTCCCTTTCAACCTGTATCCCCTTCCAGCCTTGTCTCTCTCTGTCTTATCTAGGTCTTCATGAAAGAATCATCACATACTGGCAGCCTCTGTTTTCTCCTGGACTCCTCAACTCGTTGTCTTGTCTCGATCTCTGTCACTCAAAAACAAAACAACAAAACAAAAAGATCTATATTAAAGGCACCAGTGAACTTCTCGTGGCCGAAGTTTTCTTCTTCAAGTCTCTTTCTTCACCATCATGTTCTCTAAGAAGCCTTCCATGACCCAACAGATCTTCACAAGGTAGCTATTGTGCCCTGCCCCAGCACACTGTACTTTGAGCACAGAACCAATCACACTGCATTGTAGTGATCTGTTTACTGTTTCTGTTCCCCACCAGACAGTAAGGAGGGCTGAGTCCTTGTCTATCTTGTTTCCCATATGTCCTGGTAGAGGGACAACACGAGTACTTGTTGAATGAATGAAAATGAATACTACAATTGCATTTTTGAAAAAAAAAAAGTAGTTGTATGACTGGAAAAAATTACATCAAAATTTTGATAGTGCTGACTCATGAGTATTGATATTATATTTAATTTGTATTTTTCTTTTGTTTAACTCAGTACTGTTTTCTAAAATTAATCTATATCACTTTACAATAGGAGAAGGAAAACAAACCAACCATGGGGTCAAACAGCAGAAGGTACACAAACCAGACCTAATATTTTCTTCCACATTGACATTTGGTGGCTTGAAGAGGCCCATAGTACACCAGAAAAAAATTATTTTTCCTCAGTATGCTATAATCCTAGGGTTGTGATCATTTACATGATTTGCTTATTCTGTTTTCTTCACCATCCATCAAAGACTGGCAAATGCTGCCTCCTCCAAGAAGGCTTCCCTCATTCATACCAGTTTGAAGTACCCTCCCCAACCTTGAGCTCCCACTAAAGGCTGCTCTTCTCTCCCCAACCAAAGCATTTAGTACTTGGGCCTCCCGTCTTCTGACACCTTATACCCTACCACTGGGGCAGGCCCCTTTATTCCCTCTGAAGACCCTGCTATTCCCAGTAACCAGGACCAATTTTGGTCAGAGGCAGGGGGTATTTAGTCATTTCCAGCCCCACTTACTGATGCTTAAGTCATCTAATAGCTGGCCTAGCCTTGAGCATACCCCACTAGGCTGCATATTACATTCCTAAGAAGGGTGGATTAGTGCCTGTGTTCTTCTTCTTCTGATAATGTGAAAAATACCCCCTAGACCTTTCAAGGTCTGGATTCTTGCCTCACCCTTGCCAATTCTCTTCCCAAAGACCTGAACAATGCCTTGGGGCTGGGGCTCCACTCCCTGCTGCCAACTTCTGTCCTTCCTAAAGTGTCATCTGCTCCATATTCACCAGTGCCATTCAGCTTACCCAATGTGACACTCTGCTACTTTGTCTTACAATGTCCCTGCTCCAGAAATCATCGTAACTTCCAATACTATGTTTGTGTATTAGACTTAACTCTTTCTTCCTCTCTCCTCCAACTGTCTCTTGTCCCTACCCTGCCAATTGTCCAAGTTCATCACCTATCAGACTGCATCCTGCCTGGGGTCAGCACAACACCATAACAAACTTGTGCTACTGCAGTGAGCTGCTCCCGTAATGATCACCAAGGTAGGCTAAAGCGACCATGCCTGGGCAGGGACAAAGCAAACGGCCAGATTATGATTGGTGGAAGTGGGAGGGTATGAACTACGCACAGTAAACTTCCACAGTCCCCCGATGTCATTACTTCTTTCAAAGCAGGTAGGCTCCAGGTCCTCATCCAAGCAGCATTTGATGGAGGACAGGCCACTCACACCAGCTCCAATCACTGCAACTCGCTTGGCCATGGTGTGTTCTGTATGAGATAGGTTGAGCAGACCTTCTTTATATGACAAGGCTAGAAGGGAGCCCTTGTCATAGAAATCAACTTTTACAGTGATCCTTTCATCTTTGAGCTGAGGCAGAATCACATTTTGTTTAAAGATGAGGGCTCTGAAATCACACTGGTTTGGTTTGAATCCTGGCTTCATTTATTTACAGTATGACCTTAGGCTAGTTGTTTATCCTCTGTGTGCCTCAGTTTTCTCATCAGCACAATGGGAGTGGAAATAATAATACCTATTTAAAATATTTGTTGTGAAATTAAATGACTGAGATATGTTGGAAGGGTTATAGAAGTGTGTCTGCTACATAGTAAGTGCTCAATTAAATTTTGCTCGTATTATTAGCTAGTGTAGCCAGGACCTTGATCCCCTTAAGACTTTAGATCCTCTCAGTATTAAAAGGACTCTTTGCTAACACCTAGTCCCTCTGAAATGCTAGGAATTGCAACAAGCAAAAATGTTAGTTTTTATTCAAAGCATCTAAAGTTCTAAAGAATAGCTAGTCATGGGCCATGTCCTGCCAGCAAAAAAGATATTACATGCATTTAGGGGAGGTTCTTTGCACAGAGAAAGGTTGACTCACCATAATACAGAACTGTGGTCATATGGTCATATGGAAATGGGGATGCCATGTTGTCAGGAAAGATTGGAGGAAGTGTGAATGTGTCATGGGGATTTATAACCAGTTTTTCTTGATTTTATGTTTTGGGCTTCTGCAAACATCAGCATAGCTTTTGCTTTGATCAGATGGGCTAACCACTGAGTTGATTTCAGTAAATCAGGTTTATGTCACACGGAAGACTTTGAAGTGTCAGGAGTCCTTACTCTCAAGTGCTGCCTTTCCCTCAACCCTCGTGGCCAGTCTGAGAAACACACAAAGAGTAGTTGAGACCTCAAAGTATTTGCTTTATAAAATATACTTAACTGATTTGACTTTGCCTATGAAGACATGGTACTTTTTGAGGAGAGATCTTGCCGTATAGCTCTTATGTGACTTTTGTAGTGTCATGACACTTACCATAGTGGTGTTTGCCTTGAGGAACCTAGGGAGAACATATTTATTGAGCCCTGATTACCAGTAAATGGGAAAACATATAGCATCATCATTGAACACGACTTAAGGCCACTCTGCTAATAAGAGGTTGAGTCTGGAGGGACTTTGGGTATCTGAGTATGAGCCTGGATGTGCACATCTCATTGGTCTGAGAGCCTGAAGTGTCCTGTGATTCCTGCTACTAAGCCTCTTCCCTCACCTGAGCTCAGGTTTGCTGCCACACCTTCTGGTTGGGCTTGGGGGATTTTGTCCTTTTGGTTTTGTAGTTTGCCTCCTAGCCAGATCAGAACCCCCAGGCACAAAACCAAAGTGAAGTTACTGACTTTACAGAGGGCAGAAGAATACTGCTGAGCCCTTGGACCCTTCGGACTCACCTGGTTCCAGAGGAGGATCTAGGCAGGGACTTGCAATAAGGATCAGAGGGATTTCTCAGGGCTGCCTGTTTCCAAATCTTACCTGCCATCCTACCCTTTGTAAGGTTGAGACCTTCACGCCTGGCTTCATTATTTATAGCAAAATTTACACTTTTCCCCCTGAGACTTTTTGTTTATTTAGGAGTCTCTTTTGATTTGGAAGAGTTGGGCAGGCTGCAATAAGAATGGACTTTGGAGGCAGCAGAGCTGGGTTTGAACTCTGTCTCTGCAACTGACTAGGCATGTGACCCCAAACAACCCACTTACACACCTTAAGGTTTACTGTTTGCAAATAAGAAAAATAGCCATATTGAAGGATTGTTTGGGTCTTAAACAGTGATAATAATTACACAAAACTGCCTAGCACCAAATATTTACTCAGCATTCATTTCCCACCTCCCTAACTGACCCCCTCCTTTCCTCTCTTCTTCCTGGAAAAGACAGCTCATGCTGATAAAATTTATCAACAAGTTTGGAAACATACAGGCAAACATACCTATGACTTCCTTTGGATTGAGTAAAAGGTTTAGATGGCTTTTAATCAGAAATAAATGGCCTCCACCAATATGAACACTTAAACTTCCAGGGCACTAGATAGAGGTCTGGAATTGGCAGATCTCTCTGTGCTGTGTTTTTGCAATAATAATATGAAAGAAATAGTTGTTAACTGATCTGGTTAAAATGCAAAATGTGCTGCAGTGAATAGACTGGCAGCAAATTAATTCACTCAACAGATGCACCCTCTGTACCTCTAAGGGCAGGTACTGAGCCAAGCGTGGGGACCCCCAAAATGATTAAGAGCCAGTGACTTAAATAATAGTAATAAATATAGACCCAGTGACTGTCCACAGGAAGATGCCACTATATGGAGAGAGGCTGACACACATGATATCATGTGGTACATCCTGTAACAGCAGTGTGCTCTGGGTACAAATGCTTGCAGACACTCTTGGGCTGCTTAGCTATGCCTGGAGACCTAGTTAGAGACACATAGTAGGCTGCATTTTTCCTGGGCAAAAACACCTTGTCCTTTACAGACTGACTTAGAGACTGTCTAAGTGCCAAATAATTGGTGTCCAAAATAGATGTGAATTGAAAGGCAGGGGAGAATACTGCAGGCTTGAAGGGGCGGGAGGACATAAGGTGTGTTAAGCTCTTTGTAAACTGTAAAGTGGGCTATAAACATAAGGTCCATTGTAGGTCAAAGGTTGCTGACATTTAATTCCTTAATCAAAAGAAGTCCTAAACTACTGAACTGGACTTCTGAACAACATGAAAACCCCATCCCATACCTGACAGACCAGAAAATGCAGGAATCATTTTTGAGACATGGAGAGACTTGGATGATTAGCAAATTATGTAGCTGATTATGATTTATATGAGTTTGGACTTGGATCTATTTATATTTCTTATTATCACTCTACCAGTGCTCTTCTTCTGCTACGGTATTTCCTAACATAACACTTGTGGAGTATTTTGTGTTTCCCAGTGCCTCACAATTCCATCTCATCCAAAAGATGAAATCAGAAGTGAGCCTGGAATCACAGACAGTCCCATGATTCTGTTATTCTCACCCACACCTTCCTTCAGGGTGGTTTTCCCCTACAATATAACTTTGTTTCCTTAGCACGTTCCTTTGCTTCCTGGTTTTCTCTAATTCTGCTGCTTTAACCCTAATCAAGAGGCTCTCGAAGGAGAAGATCACATTCATTTTCAAGGAGTGTACTCACCAAGGAAAGTATTCATCCTCTGTGAAAGCAGCTTCTGGAAACATTTCCCCATTAAAAAAAAAAAAAAATCCAGGACACTTACCTTGTTGGCATAGAGCAGATATTTTGACAAATTATTTCTCACAGCCCAAAGCCAAAGATAGTGTTTGTCTTTAAAAATAAAAAATTCCAAACACAAACTCTTTGTTCTAAAAGAAAAATAAAAAATAAACTAATGCTGACTTTAATCAAAGTGCTCTCGGTTTAAAACAAAAACCATCCGTTTTTCCTGTCATGCTAGTGACAGCAGAAAGTATACTCACCGAGGAAAAAAAGTTGTGTAGGGCACCAGCTTGATACTTCCGTGTTCTCGAAGGAGGGCTAAATGACGAGTTAGAATAAAGCCTTCGGATTCGAAGGCCACAAGCGACTTCTGCCCCTTTCTCCACCCTCCTAAACGTCACAGTTCCGACGGAGCCCTAAACTTAAAGGGGAGCACGTGGTAAGCGACTGCTCTTCTCATTGTAGCCTTTAGAGGGCGCCAAGTCATTCCAAACCACAATCCCCAGTGAAACAGACGTTCTACTTACTAAATTCTGACTCTTGAATTAGTCCCTTGAACCATCATAGGAACTGTCCATAGGCGAAAGTCAATTAGGTGACTATCACGTCATCAAGTTCTCCCAAGTCTAGAGTTCCCTAACCCCAGAAGTGTGATTTCAAAATTCAGAACTTTTAAGGAATTTAAGCTGTTTCATCCTTTCGGAAAGGGTTAGCAGAGGGAACTGGTAAACCTGTTTGAAAAAGTGTAAAATTGGTTTTAGGTATTAGCCTAGGGCTAATATCTAAGAAGAGGAATAATTACAGAAGCAAGCACTTGGAATAATAATAATAGGCAACATCTTTTTTTTTTTTTTTTCCTTCTCCATTGAGTGCTTGGAAACAAGTATAAAATACCATCTTAAGCTCATTGAACAGTTTCTAGACCAGGGGAGCAAATGCAGATGTCCACAGGGGTCAGGAAGGTAACCCAAATGAGGGAAGAGGGCCGGGATAAGATCTGACTGGAAAGCACATCCCCCATCTATTAGGTTCAGCTAAATGGTGTAATTTGAGAGCATAAGCCCCAAATTGCAAGGTTTTAGGTTCCTTTCAGTAGAAACTGCAAATTCAGATTTTTATATAAAATCTTCTATTGGCAACAAATTAATTTTTCTTTTGAAAAATATTAAGCCCACAGAAAAGTTGAAAGAACAATTGTATTAATGCACAATAATGTATCCTTCACCCATTTCATCAACTAGCAACCACTTGACACATTGAAATTTTCTTCCCCTCTCTCTCTTTCTCTTTCTCCACACGTACACACACACACACACACACACCTGTACACACACATCTGAAAGTAGTCTTCAAACATCAGGATGCCATCAGGATATTTCAGCACATATTTCACAAGAGTAAGGGCATTCTCCCTTTCTATACTAAGAAAGTCAGTATAAATTCAATAACGTCATCCAACATACAGTCCACTTTCAAATTTCTCCAATTGTCCCCAAAATGTTCTTATCTAGTGGCGTACTGGAGCTGGCTTGCAGAGTGAGAATATGCATCTCTTCTAAGTTCAGTGATAGCTTGGCATTACACACAGTAATGCTCTACACAATACCTTGACATTGTTCATGGTGGGGGTATTTACATCATGGAAACTGGCAAACACTACAAATCTGGGATCTTCCCACACCCCCAGCCATTTTTTAAACATTTATCCATATACCACTCATTTTAGGTTCAATGGCTTTATTGAGGTATAATTGATATACAAAAAATCTGCATATATTTAATATATATAATCTAATGAGCTTGGACATATTCATACATCTGTGAAACCATCACCCCTCAAGGTGATCAACACATTCATTACCTCCAAAAGTTTCCTCATGCCCCTTTGTTTTTGGTAAGAATACTTGACATGAGATATACCCTCTTAATAAATTTTTAAAATGCACAATATATTGTTAACTACTGGCGCTACGTTGAACAGAAGATCTCTAGAATTTATTCATCTTGCATAACTGAAACTTTATATCCATTGAACAAGGACTCTCCATTTCCCTCTCCCCCCAGTCTCTGGCAACCACCATTCTACTGTCTGCTTCTATGAGTTTAACAATTTTGAATACCTCATATAAATAGAATAATACAGATTTGTATTTTTGTGACTGGCTTATTTCACTTACAGTAATGTCTCCAGGTTCATCAGTGTTGTCACCTATGGCAGGATTTCCTTTTTTTTAAGGCTGAATGATATTTCATTGTATGTATATACCACATTTTCTTTATTCATTCATCATGGACATTTAGGTTGTTTCCATATCTTGGCTATTGTCAATAATGCTGCGATGAACCTGGTAGTGCAAATATCTTCTTGAGATCCTGATTCAATTCTTTTGTACAAATACCCAGAAGTAGGATTGCTGGATCATATGGTGGTTCTAGTTTTAATTTAAAAAAAAAATTATTTGCAGTATAGTTGATTTACAATGTTGTGTTAGTTTCAGGTGTACAGCAAAGTGAATCAGTTATACATATACATATATCCACTCTTTTTTTTTTAAGTTTCTTTCCCCATATAGGCCATTACAGGGTATTGAGTAGAGTTCCCTGTGCTATATACAGCAGGTTCTTATTATATATATAGTAGTGTGTATATGTCAGTCCCAATCTCCCAATTTATCACTCCCCCCCCCAATCCCCTGGTAACCATAAGTTTGTTTTCTACATCTGTGACTCTATTTCTGTTTTGTAAATAAGTTCATTTGTACCCTTATTTTAGATTCCACGTATAAGCAATATCATATTAGTTTTAATTTTTTGAGGACCCTCCATACTATTTTCCACAGCAGCTGTACTATTTTACATTCCCACCAACAAAGTAGAAGGGTTCTAATTTCTTCATATCCTCTCTAATACTTATCTTTTATTTTGCTTTTGATAATAGCCATCTTAACAGGTGTGAGGTGATATCTCATTGTGGTCTTGATTCACATTTCCTTGATAATTAGTGAAATTGAGTACTTTTTAATATACCTGTTGGCCATTTGTATGTCTTCTTTAGAGAAATGTCCATTCAAGTTCTTTGCCCATTTTTAAATTGGGTTATTTGTTTTTTGCTATTGAGTTGTAGGAGTCCCTTATGTATTTTGGTTGTTAACCCCTTATCAGATGTATGGTTTGCAAACATTTTCCCTTTCTGTAGGTTGCCTTTTCATTCTGTTGGTTCCTTTGCTGTGCAGAAGCCTTTTAGTTTGATGAATCCCACTTGTCTATTTTTGTTTATGTTGCCTGTGCCTTTGGTGTCAAATTCAAGAAATCATTGCTAAGAACAATGTCAAGGAACCTCCATACTGTTCTCCATAGTGGCTGTATCAATTTACATTCCCACCAACAGTGAAAGAGGGTTCCCTTTTCTCCACACCCTCTCCAGCATTTATTGTTTGTAGATTTTTTGATGATGACCATTCTGACTGGTGTGAGGTGATATCTCATTGTAGTTTTGATTTGCATTTCTCTAATGATTAGTGATGTTGAGCATCCTTTCATGTGTTTGTTGGCAGTCTGTATATCTTCTTTGGAGAAATGTCTATTTAGGTCTTCTGCCCATTTTTGGATTGGGTTGTTTGTTTTTTTGATATTGAGCTGCATGAGCTGCTTAAAAAACTAAAACTAGGATTACCATACGACGCAGCAATCCCACTACTGGGCATATACCCTGAGAAAACCATCATTCAAAAAGAGTCATGTACCACAGTGTTCATTGCAGCTCTATTTACAATAACCAAGACATGGAAACAACCTAAGTGTCCCTTGACAGATGAATGGATAAAGAAGATGTGGCACATATATGCAATGGAATATTACTCAGCCATAAAAAGAAACGAAATTGAGTTATTTGTAGTGAGGTGGATGAACCTAGAGTCTGTCATACAGAGTGAAGTAAGTCAGAAAGAGAAAAACAAATACCTTATGCTAACGCAAATATATGGAATCTAAAAAAAAAAAAAAAAAGGTTCTGAAGAACCTAGGGGCGGGACAGGAATAAAGACACAGACATAGAGAATGGACTTGAGGACACGGGGAGGGGGAAAGGTAAGGTGGGATGAAGTGAGAGAGTGGCATGGACATATATACACTACCAAATGAAAAATAGATAGCTTATGGGAAGCAGCCGCATAGCACAGGGAAATCAGCTCGGTGCTTTGTGACCACCTAGAGGGGTGGGATAGTGAGTATGGGAGGGAGATGCAAGAGGGAGGAGATATGGGGATATATGGATATGTACAGGTGATTGACTTTGTTATAAAGCATAAACTAGCACACCATTGTAAAACAATTATACTCTAATAAAGATGTTAAAAAAAATTAAGCTGATTTGAAGGAAACTACTTCGAGTTGCATTCTCCTAACACGGCATTTTTAACATTATTTTCTTCCCTAATTTAACAAGATTAGCATTAAAAGCAGGTGAAAAAAAAAAAAAAAAGAACAATGCCAAAAAATTTTTCCCATATGTTATTTCTTGGGAGTTTTATAGTTGCAGTTCTTAAATTTAAGACTTTAATACATTTTGAGTTGATTTTTTGGCATGGTATAAGAGAAGGGTCCAGTTTTATTACTTTGCATGTGGATATCTGATTTTCCCAACACCATTTGTTGATGAGACTCCCTTTACCCTCTTGTGTGATCTTGACAGCTTTGTAAAATATCAACTGACTGTATATGTATGGGTTTATTTCTGGGCTGTCTATTCTGTTACATTGGTCTCTATGTCTGTCTTTATGCCAGTACCATACTGTTCTAATCACCATAGCTCTGTTTATTAGTTCTAACATTTTATTTTTTGTGGAGTCTTTAAGGTTTTCTATATGTAAATCATGTCATTTGCAAACAGATAATTTTACTTCTTCCTTTCTGATTTTAATACTTTCATTTTTTTTTGTTGCCTAATTGCTCTAGCTAGAACTTTCAGTACTATATTGAATATAAGTAGCAAGAGTGAACATTCTTGTCTTGTTCCTCATCTTAGAGGAAAAACTTTCAGTTTTTCACAACTGAGTATGATGTTAGCTGTGGGCTTGCCATATATAACCTTTATTATGTTGAAGTAAATTCCTCCTACATCTAGTTTGTTGAGAGTTTTAATCATGAAACTGTGTTGAATTTTGTCAAATGATTTTTCTGCATCTATTGAGATGGTCATGTGATTTTTATCCTTTATTTTGTTAGTGTGGTGTATCACATTAATTGATTTGCATACATTGAACCACACGCCATTCTTTATGGTTATATTTCTCCTGATTAAAGAGCCAATTGAGGGACTTCCCTGGTGGTGCAGTGGTTAAGACTCTGTGCTTCCAATGCAGGGGGCCTGAGTTTGATCCCTGGTCAGGGAATTAGATCCCACATGAATGCTGCAACTAAAAGTTCGCATGCCGCAACTAAGGAGCCGGTGGACCACAACTAAGGAGCCCACGTGTCACAACTAAGGAGCTCACATGCTGCAACTAAGGTGCTGGTGAACCACAACTAAGGAGCCCGCAAGCCTAGGAGCCCGCCTGCTGCAACTAAGACCCAGCGCAACTAACTAACTAACTAAATAAACATTAAAAAAATAGCCAATCAAAGTTTATAAATTGCATCTAGCTGTTAGGTCTCTTTAGTTTGTCCTATTCTGTGATAGTTTTCCAGCCTCCAAAGGGTCCAGTTTAAGAATGATCAACATTATTGAGTTTGCTACTGCTGGAACTAGTGTCCCGAAATAGTCTTTTAATTAGGTTTCTTACTTGCATTTGCTCCCTTATAATCCATTCTCCAGAACTATCTCTCTAAATCATAAATCAGATCATGTTACTCTGATGTATAAAAGCGTTTGCTGAAAGAGATGTGTGGTTTGGGAGGGTTTTTAAAAAACAGGAATAGTAAGGCATTTTTATGTACTGTGGAGAATGATCCAATAGAAAGGGAAAACTCAACAATTTGAGAGAGAAGTTGGTGGAAATCCGTCAAAGTTATCTGCTAATTGCTACTATTTTCTCATCTGAGAGAGAGGTGAGAAGGAAATGGTAGAGGTTTGTAGTGAGAAGGGATGATATAGAATAGTCATCTTGGAGATGAGATTGGGGCGTGAAGGAATTAGAAAAATCTAGCAGGATTTGGGGGGCAGTAGGGTAAGCATGAGTTGAAGAGTGATCAGTTAGGGTGCTGAGTGTTTTTCCTCCACCTAAGGTTAAGTGCTCAGGTGGAGTTTGAAGTAGGTGGAGAGTTGGATTTTGGCCAGAGTTGGAGTCCTGCCTTCCAAGTGTGAATGAATGGAGTTGAGAGTGTATGCAAATGTGATGTTATAAGATCATGAACTCTAAGCTGGGTAATGAGGGAGATGAGAAATAAAGGAAGGTGGGACAGTGAAAGATGATAGAGTGTTTGTTTGGATTGCAAGTCCCAGGAGTTTGAAGAGAATATTGCATTGGAAGAGTTATCTGGAAGAATATGATGATGTTGGTGGAGAGTAGGATGTTTGTAATTCAGATTGTGGAGAATTACACTTGTTGAGAATAACACAGTCAAGACCTGCACTGTCTAATGCAATAGCCACTAGCCATATGTAGCTTTTTAAAATTAGATTTAAATTACTTAATGGTAAATAAAGTTAAAAATTCATTTCTTCTTTGGCACTAGCCACATTTCAAGTGCTTAACAGCCACACGTGGCTAGTGGCTACCACATTGGAGACTGAAGATCGGATGTTTCCATGATGGCAGAAGGTTCTGTGGGGCAGCACTGGTCTAGCATATGAACATAGTAGTAGGTGGATGAGACAGGTGGAGGATAAGATCATTAGAGAGAGCGGACTAAGGAACTGAGAGGACATGATATGGAAGGATTGTATAGTTGATTTTGAAATCACTGAGAATTGGGCTTCCCTGGTGGCGCAGTGGTTAAGAATCCGCCTGCCAATGCAGGGGACACAGGTTCGAGCCCTGGTCCAGGAAGATCTCACATGCTGCGGAGCAACTAAGCCCGTGCGCCACCACTACTGAGAGCCTGTGAGCCACAACTGCTGAAGCCTGTGTACCTAGATCCTGTGCTCCACAACAAGAGAAGCCACCACAATGAGAAGCCACCACAATGAGAAGCCGGCGCACGGCAACAAAGAGTAGGCCCCGCTCGCCGCAACTAGAGAAAGCCTGTGTGCAGCAACGAAGACCCAATGCAGCCAAAAATAAATAAATAAAATTTAAAAATGAATAAAATCTATCTTTAAAAAAAAAAAAAGAAACCACTGAGAATTATGACAGGAGTAATGGGGAAGAGAGAGAAATTGATTTAGAGGTCGATTCATGCCTTCTCCATGCAGCTCTGAGCCTCTCAGAGACAGCTGACCCCACCCCCAGCTCCATGTGTGGGTCTTTTGGTCAAAGGAGAATCCCAACCCCCTAGCACATGACTGCCTTAGAAGCAGGCTTTGATTCAATTTATGTATGAGGACTTGAGACACGAGGGGAGATGCACTGGAGATTTTAAGATATTTCTATTAGCGTAAAAGGGAAGCTGATGTGACAGAGACCCCTAAATACAGTGGAGCAAATAAGACAAAATTTTATTTCTCTGTCATGCAACAATTTGACCACTCTAAGCTGGTAAGGAAGCTTTCCTGCTTGGGTCACTCAGAGAACATTTTTCCTTCTATCTTGTTACTCTGTTATCTCTGAGGACTTTGTCCTCTGCATGGTTGAAGCTGGGTTGCTGCCATGAACACAATACAGCTTGCAGAAAGGAGAAAGTGAGGAAATCCAGAGTAAGCAATTTCCTTTTAAGTAAATGAAGGAGGAATTACACATATTATTTCCATTCACATTCCGTTCGCAAGAAAGTGATCACGTGGCCACACCAGCTGCAAGAAAGACTGGGAAATGTTGTCCCTAGCTAGGTGGCCATGTGACCAGGAAGAAGGGGTAAACAGACTTTTTAAATACAAGTTGCTGTCTGCCATAATCTGCTTCTGGAAGAATTCTGGAAGTGATTCTCTCTTTTTCTACAGGTTGTAGCCTAGAATTGCAGCAACTATTCTCTTTGCAAGCTGAGGATGACATTGGTCCCAGCAGAAGGGCAAATCCAAGGGAACTGTGGAGAAATGGCACTGAAGCCACTGGATTAGGCAACCCCGAAGCCCATCTTACCACTGGACTCCCAATTATATGAGCCACAATGTTTCCTTGTTATGCCAGTTCGTTGAGTTTCTGTTTCTTAAAGTTAGGATGTTTCACAAATTATTTAACCATTCCACTACTAACGCTATTTCCCTTTGTTGTTGTTGTAAGCAGTGCAATAAACAACTTTGTACACATAACTATCTCTATAGGATAGAGTCTAAGATGTATCACTGCTGTGCCAGAGGATGTGTGCATTTAACATTTTGGTGAACACCACCTAATTGCCCCAATCTGCGTTTAGTAACATTTTCCTTCTACAATCACCACCCTCCTTCTCTAATGTTCTGGAATGTCTCCCTTTGACTCCTTTTATATCTTGATTTTGTAGAGTAGCGTGTTGGTGACATGGGTTCTCCTCTGCTGACGTCGAGGCTTAGTTTCTTTCTCCATCCACATGTTGCCCTAGCTCCTTCTCTGTTTACTAACCTGGCCATAACTAATCACTGTCACACTCTTTATAAAGGCTGCTGGCACTTCCATGAAAACAGATGTCAGAAATAAAAACGTTGCATAGTTAAATAGTATAACTTTTACTCTGTAGGAAAATGTGCTCAATAGTCTTATCCTATTGATACAAGCTAATTGTCTCATTATATTTTTCCTTTTGGCTTAGAGTTTTTAGGTCTATTTTAAAATCACTAATCAAGTTTTTCTGAAGAGAACAAACTAAGTGTAGACTTAAAAAAAAATCAAAATGTTCTGAAGTTAGAGACTGAAAATAATAATGTATCTTATCAAGGACAGGACAACTGTAAAGGGTGTTGTTTTTCTCGGTTGTCTACAGCTTACATGTGAAACTTTCTAAATTGGGAAGCGGTGATTGGGAGTGGGCCCTAGGACTGGGAGAATATAGAAGCTCTTAAGCTTATCTCCTCTTACAATGACCACTGCAGGGAATGGGAAGACCCTCACATTATTCTGTGGGGGAGGATGGAGAAGTGAGGGGAGATGGGGCCAGGGGAACAAGTGGAACAGGAATCAGTGACCTAGACAGGAAATGAAATGGGCCTGAACTAGCCAGTGAGGAAGGAGGGAGGGTAAGAGACAGACAAGTCTGTGAGATTTAATAATAGTTACCTTTAGGTGAGTATTTACTGTACACTAGGTACTGGGCTAAATGCTTTACAGGCAGTTCCCCGTGATCCCTTCTCTGAACTAGAGACACACTTGATCGAATTGTTGACTGTTAGATGTGGGGTGTGAGGGTCAGAGCGTCAAGGTGACTTCTTTTGTGTTTCAGTGGAAAACTGTGGATGAATAGTATTGTTATTCCTTGAGAGAAGTATTAAAAGATAATTTTCAAAGGAGGCAAAATCATACCTCTTATACAAATATAAAGAGAACGCAGTTTAAAGATTTTATTTAACTTGCTGTTAAAGAGGGAATTGGTAAGATGTTACCACTAGTTCAAAAGAAGCTTACATTTACAGATCAGGAATATTAAAATGAACATGCAAATGAAGGCAAAACTAATGTTTTCCACGGTGGGGAATGCCACTTAAACCTCTATTGGATATAATTTACATGTCTATAGACAAGAATTATTTGGCATTGCTATTAATTGTCTATAATTTACAGTTTCAAAATAGCTCTCAGAATCAAAATAAGATAACCCCGAAAGGAGTGCTCTCAACAATGCTTATTTATTTATTTATTTGACTATGAAAGAAGAAAACACATATTTATTAATAAACACACCATTTATTTTTAAACTGTGCAATTTTACATAATTACTTATTGAAACACATTTTTTTCCCTGCAGAGGATAAGGAGGATATCAGGGACTGAGTAAGGGAGCTTTTGGGGAAGATAATGAGGTTAACTTTGTACATATTGCATTTGAGAAGCTCATGGCATATTCTGTTTGAAATGTGCATTGAGACGCTAGGTCTGTGGCTCAGAAAAAATAAGGCAGGCAATAAAACGCGCATCCTGCTTAGGTACTAATAGTAATAATAGCTGTCAGTTATTAAATACTTACTAGGAATTATGCTAAGTACTTTATGTGGATTACACTATTTAATCCTTATAACACCCTACGTGGTAGGATGTGTTATAACTTCTATGCAGTAGAAAAGAAAACTGTAGCTTTGGAAAAGTACATAATTTGCTGAAGTTCACACAGCTAGTAAGTGGCAGAACTTCTGCCCTGGTTTCAGCTCTCTATGCAACCCCCACAGCGGGGCATGTTGAAAGATCCAGAGTGTTGGACTGTAAAAAAAGTTAGGCCCAGTAGGTGGTATTATTTGTATACACTAAAAAGAATTTCTGAAAATGTAAAATTACTCTGAAGTTGAAATGCCTTAGAAGTCCTTCGGATTTAAAGGATGAACAAGAGGCCGAAGTGTATGATATGTTTTCTCTTTTGCCAGGTTTCTGGGACATAACTAAATTCATTCATCTTTATGAATGGGACAAAACTGTTTCCCAGTATGATTTATGGAATAATTCCAAGGTGAGGAATGAGAGCCCCTTTTTTCTATTGAATCTGTTCTACGCTATGGCCACAGAGTACATCTAGAATAGTCATGGTCAGAGAAGAGGGAGGGATAAACACGGAAAAGGATGCACGTGGAGATTCCGAAACTAGTGGTCTGCATGATGGAAGAGAGCTTCAAAATCCCAGACAAAGCAGGAAAGATGTGTGTGGATAGAGAGGCAGGTCCATACACACTCATAGGCAGAGTGAGAAAGGGAGACACACGGATGCTTTCATGGAGGAATATCCTTGTAATATGACTTTCATGATGTCACTATTAAGACTTCTGAAGTCATTTATTTGAACATTGGAAACCACAGGCTTAAATGGTGAAGTTAAGAGCCCTGGATGTATGTTCTGCAGATCTATGTCCTGACTCGGCCACTTATGGGCTCTTCTACCTTGGACTCATCAACTGATACTTCCTTGCCTGTTTCTTGTTTGTTAAATTTGTGGTACAGCCTTCCCCATGAGGACGGAGCTTGCTATAGCAAGAAACTCAGCTACCATCACTAGCATTTGGCAGAGATTTAAAGGCAGGCAGGGGAGTTTCTTTTTAAGAGTGAAAAAAGGGGAATGATTCGGTTATACTCTTATTGGAGGTTGTTGGCATGGGGAAGGTGGAGGCGGGCTAACGAGAAGCAAGTCATCACATGTGACTGGTTTGGGGAGTATATTTGATTTTCTTTGTTGGTCCTGGGTTGGAGTGGGGACAACAGTTGGAGAAGCTGGCACTCATTGACCAAGTCCTGGTCCTGAGTGTTCTAATCTGATTGCTGCTGAGGTTACGGGTCAGAGTTCTATTGTTGTAGATGGTTTGGCCATTGTCTGTTTGTATACTTAGTCTCTTGGCACAATATATTCAGTACTTGAGATTAGGTTCAGGCTCCAGCTTGAGTCCTCATGGTTTGCCCCTGTGGCTGCCTGGGTAGTTTACCTTGCCTTGTTTCACCCTGGGCACTGAACCTCCCCAGCCAGCTTCGTGAGGACCACTAAAGTGTCAGTTCTGCTTCACGGGAGAGAAAAGCATTTCAAGAAGTCATTCAGATTATATTCAGTGGAACAGTTTTTCCTTACGAGTTCCTATGTTAAGTGTTCTCCCAATTCCAACGTGTGTGTGGGCTTTTCCCCCCGCACTGTCGAGCAGTTCTTGGAGACCAGCTGGGTGTCCTACAGTTGAACTCAATTCTGATACTATCTACCCAGAGATGGCATCAGATTCCACAAGTTAAGGGCTCAGTCCTACAAGACTGCCTTCCCTCTCAATTCAGTTGTCAATTGTGAGCCCAGGTTGTCACCTGTGCTTCTGAGAACCAGCTATAGATCAGAAGTTCCGATGATCCCCCTTCTTGGGTTCAGTTAATTTGCTAAAATAATCAGTAGCTTTGTGAACTAATTTGGCTCACAGAACTCAGAGAAGCATTTTATTTACTAGATTACTAGTTTATTATAAAAGGATGATATAACTCAGGAATAGCCAGATGGAAGAGATGCACAGGGCAAGGTAGACGGGAAGGGAGTGGAGTTTCCATGTCCTTTCCAAGGGCACCATTCTTCCTGAGCCTTTATGTGTTCACCAACTCGGAAGCTCTCTGAACCCCATCCTTTCCAGTTTTTACAGAAGTTTCATTACATAGACATGATCGATTAAATCATTGGCCATTGGTGACTGATTCAACCTCCAGCCCGCCTCTCCCCTCCCCAGAGATCAAAGGGGTGGGAAGGTTCCAATCCTCAAATCACATGGATTGTTCTTCTGGTGATCAGCCCCCATTCTTAGGTGTTTTCCAAAAGTCTCCTCGTTAACAAAAGACACCTTTATATTCTCATCACTTAGGAGATTTCAAGGGTTTTAAGAGCTCTGTGCTGGAAATGAGGAGGAAGATCAATATATATCGTTATTATAAATCACAATATCACAAGTGTTAAGAAGTGAAATAGGTCATGGGGAAAGTTAAAATATGGAACAGAACAGAGGAGCTTGAGGAGCAGATCTGAGTGGAGGAGTCGTTACCTGCATCTCCACTTACCTACAGAGCTCACTCTCTCCTGATTCCATAGTTTTTGAATCCCCTCCGTTATGCAAATCATGGACCTCTCTGTGAGGTGAAGTTTCCCATCAAAGCCCAGCAGTGAGGTGAAGTGAAGGCAAAACCTTTTCTGGCTGAGTCACATCCTCACATGTGTAGCTGTGAGAGAGAATCCAGGGTTGGTGTAGTTTGGTCAAAAACTGCTTTTGACATGTTTGCTTTTGCTCTTCATTTTCTGTCTTTTCTTTCTTCTTCTTATCTCTCTATTAAAGACTTCCTAGCTGTGTCTTTTCTGTAATGAATTCCAGTTGGATTTCATTGACTCTGAGTAGAGGCAGCTGTTTGCCTCTTTAAGCAAAGTTGTAAAGGTGTATGTGAGCAGGAGGTGTTTTTCCTTTGGGTGCTGGAGGCCAGCTCCAAGAGCAGGTGGAGGTGGGTGTTTTCTGTGGAGTAGATCTGATTGTGGTTGTTATTACTCCAGCTGGAGGCCCAGTTTTGTTGCAGAGTGCATTCTAGGGGAATGAGTACTCCCAGGCAAGTACATTCCTCTACAAACACTCCAACGAAGTCATTGAACCCTCCCATCCTTTTATGGTCTTTATTAATAGGCTCCTCATCCCCTTCTCTCTTTCCCCCAACTCTTAAAAACAGAATAAAAGACCGCTTGAAATAATTCTAGGCTGTTTCTTTCTTTTTATTTTTAATCAGCTGATAAGAGCACCATTTTAGTACAACCAAATCTTTTGTGAAATAGGGAGTTTCAGTTGAGATCTATGAAAATAGAAAAGAGGTCTGAATGCTCAGAGTGCTGTCTGGGACAACTCTCTCTTCTAAAATGAAACTTGAACCTTCCAGCCGCCTTCAAATGCACAGAAACCTTGGTTATCTTCCTCTAGCATTAGAAGCAGGTGGAGTTGGGAGACCCTCAGGAATACCAGCGGTGGCCCTCCAGGCAGCCAGGGAAGGGCAGGGGGTGGCCTTCACTACTCAGATATGGTTTATAGCCGTGAAGGCAATGCTGTTGCAATGGGGGAACCAAAGCACTGTCCATCTACGCTGCGCATTTGACAATCCATTTAGGTAATCTTTTATTTATAGGAAAATCAGGAAAATGGCCACAAGCAAAGCTAGAAAGCTGAAGAGTTTAAGTAAGCTTGCAAAGGGAGAAGGGGATTCTTGTACAACTCTAGTTTTTGTGACCTTGAATGTTCAGTCCCACTGGGTCATGATAGCATTTCTGGCTCCTTCCCATTTCCCTGGGCCAGTCAGACGGAACTGGTATGGTGTGCATGGGCCGACGAAGATGGTCAAAGCCAGGTGTGGATCCGTCAGGAGCAGAGAGAACAGGTTGAGCTTTAGTATCGATATAGGTCAGGAGTTCATCTATGTATAGGATATAATCGGATTGTAAAGCTTTGCAGTAACACAAGCCAAACCTTTATAAAAGGAGGATTGGGATAAAGGGGAAGACAAAAAGATTAAATAATGATAACCTTAGAACAAGTAAAAGTGCCAGAAGTAAACAATGATGGTACAAAATTTGGACTGGCTTCTGTATTCTTCCCTCCATGCCCATAGCTGTCTAATGGTCTTACAGTATTATTTAAATACAAGGTGGATTCCTTGAAAATATACTCTGTACATATGGTGCTCCAAATGCTGATAATGGATCTCGTATTACTTTAGTTCTGTTGTCAAATGATTAGCAATTTCTAGAAAAAAAGATTTTATATGATTTTACTATTCCTAAATCTTTCTAGAACTCAATTATTGCTTGATTTGTATAATGTGAAAAACCACAAAAATCATAGGGTGGAATTCCCTGTAATGCTGGTATTAATCCCTAATATCATTGACTGACCTATGTGACAGAAGCTTTTACATCACATAGTTCTAATTAATGATTTATGTTATACTAGAATTCCATAATGGAGATCAGGTCATATCCCAGGTTGAGGATGAAGAAGAGACCCCTAAAGTGCTTTTATTGTTTTGGTATTTAGCACTTGGACAAGGGTAGAACAACACTGAAGTTTGGAAATACGTATGAATGAGAAAAGTGATGTTTCTTAAATGCAGTGATTTAAAAATTTTTTTATTCTGCCACAGAGACCCTTTTTTTTTTTAAGTGAAAATTTATATCAAAGTCTGAAACAGATAAACAGTAAAACAGATAAAACCAGAGATGTTTTAGGATTAGGAGTTGGGAAGGGGCAAGACTCCCTCTTCGCTGGCCATCTCCCTTCCATTATCCCTGGCCCTTGGTGGTAGCCAAAGAGCAGAGCACAAGTGGAGACCTCTCCTCTAGAGAAGGTGTCAACAAGCTTATTCTGCAAAAGGTTCTAGATGGTAAATACTTAAGGCTTTGAGGGCCATATTAGGGCCTCTACCTCAACTATTCAACTCTGCTGTTGTAATACGAAAGCAGCCTTAGACAATTTGTAAGTTAATGAGTGTGGCTGTGTTCTAATAATACTTTACTTATGTCACCGAGATTTCAATTTCATATAATTTCCACATATCAAGAAATCTTCTTTCCAATGATTTAAAATTGTAAATGAGAAAAATAGATAGTCGGTAGATTTGGCCCGTAGGCCCTATTTTGACTCCTGCACTAGAGTAGTCATCTGAATAAAAACAATAGAGCTGGGCTTCCCTGGTGGCGCAGTGGTTGAGAATCTGCCTGCCAATGCAAGGGACACGGGTTCGAACCCTGGTCTGGGAAGATCCCACATGCCGCGGAGCGACTAGGCCCGTGAGCCACAGTTGCTGAGCCTGCGTGTCTGGAGCCTGTGCTCCGCAACAAGAGAGGCCGAGATAGTGAGGGGCCCGCGCACTGCGATGAAGAGTGTCCCCCGCTTGCCGCAACTAGAGAAAGCCCTCGCAACGAAACGAAGACCCAACACAGCCATAAATAAATATATAAATAAATAAATAAATAAAAATAAATTAAAAAAAAAACAATAGAGCTGAACACAGATTTTTTGAAATGAATGAATGAGCAGAACTTTCTGGTGTCAGAGCGGATAAACACAACAGCTTGCCTGCTGATTATGGATAGAGATATAGAATAGTATCTGGTAGATGAGATTAATTATATTTTGGTTTAGAATCTAAACTCCATGTGGTGCTAGATGACCATGGTCTAAAGTGATAGTCTGGGACATTAAAACCTCAATTTCCCTTTCTCTTCTCTCTCCTTAAACAGGCCTAGTTTTTTTTTTTTTTTTTCTTCTCTAAATCTCAGGTGCTTCTTTTTTCTCCAATGTAACTCTCACCTTTCTTTGCTATTACTTTACCAGTTTTAGTTATGATTCAAAAAGAATGCATAGTACTTAACTTACCCACTGGGCTTGTTTTTTTTTCTTGCATTAACTTCCTCTATCATGACACTTGATGGTGGTAATTTATTAACACCTGTAAAGCAAAACAAATAAAAAATGCAATTTAACTTTAGGTTTCAGTGGTTACTTAGCAGGTAAAGATACATTACCACCGCTCATATTTTATTTTTAGTACCCAGCTAGTCATCTGTTCTTCTTGCAGAAATACTAGCAGCCTAAGTGGATGGCTGTGGTGATAAAGCCATCAGCTGAAGAGATAAGTATCAGAACATCTCACTACTTATTTGATGTGACAGACCCTCACAACTGGCTTGACTGAATTTTGTCATTCAATTGATTGAACTTTTTAATTTTAATTGAACCAGTTGATTCAGGCAAAATAACAGGTTGATATTTTTTGATCCATGATTTATCTTTTGTGCTGGTCACGACACAAATTCACTGTGATAGTGTAATTTGGTGAACAATAGATGACTTTGCTTTTAAAAATTCTGTGGTTTTAGATAGAACCTGGGGAAGGCCTCGAAATTTCCAGTATCCAAAATAATATGGCAGACTGAACATATACGTCCTTCTATTGCTCATGCACTTGCCTTTCAGGACCCGAACAGCCCATCGAGCTTGCGTTTCCCCTGTGGCTATGATTGAGTCCAAGGGTTTGATGAGGCTACTAACAGCCAGGGTTGGCTTTTGCAGATGTGCAGGGAAGATGTACTTTTTCAGTGATGCTTGGCCATCTTCATCTTTCACCACAGTCTCATCAAGGAAGAGGAAAGCAAAGGTGTATCCAGTGGCAAAGACAATGATATCAATGGGCTCTTCCTTTGGGTTGTTGTTAAATACAACAGAGTTTTCCTTCATCTCCTTTACACTTGGCTTGATGAGCACTTTCCCAGTGACGATACGGCCTGGGAGCTCATTATTTAGCACAGGCTCTCTTAGCTGTGTCCTAGACATAAACATGGATGGGGAAGAGATCTGCCAGGGACCAGTGCAGCCAGTCCTCCCTCCTCCTTCCCTTCTTTTCATTCTGGGACTCTCCCCTCCATTAGGCAGGAGGTGCCAGTCTTGGGAGAAGTTACCTCTGTGGGAGTGGATTCATGAATGACTAAGAAGGATGATGGGATATGCTTACCATTTACCAGAGTTTAGAAGCCTGAGGAGAAAGCGGCCAGAGCTTTCTCTAACTCCTGCTTCTCTTGTTGAATTTCAGCATTCAGCTATCACTGTCACTTTAGAGATAGCTGAATGCTGAAGGACCACAGGGGAGACTGGGGACTTCTATATCTGCTGAGAACTGCCGGAAACTCTCTCCTCCTAGGAAGCAACTGTACAAGGAAAACTTGCATGTGTTTAAGAGGAATAAGGGCAGAATTATCTTTTTCTGCCTATGCTTTTGGAATCACAAAACAAACACTTAGCAAGATGATTTTAAGTAAGCCGAGCCATTTTTGGCTTATGGTGAATGCACAGAAATAGACAATATGATAAAACGGAAGGAGCATTGGAGCAGGAGGTAGTAAGGGTGGCTTTGTGTCCAAATGTTTATACTTAGAGCTTGGGAAAGTCATTGGGTCCCTGTAGGCTTTCTTTTATTCATCTGTAAGATAGGGACACTAACATTTGCCATCCTTAGTTCATTGGGTAGGATGAAGAACATATGAAATCGTATATATTTAAGAACTTTGGAAATGATAAAGGATTAGCTAAATCTGAGAGGAAAGAGATTACAATTCCTCAGGCTCCTTTTATATATTCTAGGGTTTATGGGAGTAAATAAAATTCTTTATAGCTGCCATTCAGGCTGCCATTCTAAAACTTATGGTAGAAAAAGCTCTGGTGAAAAGAGTTAAACCCCTAAGAGGCCTGGAGTTAAGAAGTAGAACAGGGTAGGAATAAAAAAGGAAGGAAAAAATGCAGGGAGAGAGCAAGGTATACGAGAGAAGGATGAAGAGAACCAGAGGAATGAAGTACATGTAGTAGGAAGGGGGCTGCCTGCCATCACTTGTGGCTTGGGTACCACCTGATCCCTGCTGGTGCAGAGTGGAATCTGGAGGAAGATCAGACAGGATCTCCAGGCTGTGGTGCCACCCTGGTAATGGAATGTCATTGTACAGACTCAATGAATGAGAAAGTAAAACTGTAGGTTCTTGTTAATGGGATAAGTCATGGGTTGTAACTGAAAGAACAAGACTGAAATCAAGGTCATCTTGACAAGGAGAAGGCACTGCCCTTAGAGAGACATGGGGAAGGATTCAATTTTTCCAACACAGTGAAACAGGCAAGTGTGTTGCTTTTGTCAGAAGAGTCATAGACAAATTATTCCCTTTTGATTGCTGCAGCTGAGGTTTATGTAACTTGCCAAGGTCACAGAGCCCACTTAATACTAAATGAGCTCCGGCAAGTGACTGAACTTCCCTAAGCCTTAGCATACCCACCATGAAAGGGAGATTATACTACTTACTTTAAAGGACTGTTGACAATTACGTATTACATAATTTCACTTACCAAGCACTCAAAAACAGTTAGCTATTAACTGTTTAAATTAAGTTATTTAAGTAAGCAAATTAAGTAATTAAATTAAGTAATTAAATTTATTAAATTAATTAAATTAAGTAATTTGTATGAAAGTTTCCTTCACATTCAGTCATGTTGTCACATTATTGCCTGGTTTGGATACGCCACTGGAAAGATCGAGGCCCCTTCTCCCTGATAGCTCTCAGCAGACAGTCCATATTTACCTGTCTTCTGGTATTAAGCCATAATTTTCATGATTGAACCAGCTGTTCATCCTTCTTGCTATCAACCAATTCACAGTTGGAGTTGGGAGAGAATTTCTGAACATGTTCTGAAATCACGTCACGAACACCATGTCCCATGGGTAGCCTGAGTCAAAGACCTGGCTGATCACCCACGCCCCTCCGGTGGTGCTGAGGAACACCTGGAAGCAATCAAAGAGGTCACTCAGTTTGACACAGTGAACAGGGCTGGCTCTGCCAGAGATTCGAGAAGTTTTGTGAATTGAAAGGCACCAAAAAGTCAGCCACCCTCAAAATACATCCCTGACAAGACAGTTTTGACTCCTCTAACTCCCACTTTAAAGTTATTCTTTTGAGATAATGGTTTGAATATCTAGAGTATTAAAATGCCTTAGAACATATTATTGAGCACTTTTTATCTGCCAGGCTCAGTGCTAGACACCATGGTGAATTATGTATCGAGGCTGGCTGTAGTGGGCTTAGAATCTCATGTGAGAAGACAGTGAACAGGTGATAACAACTTTGTATGCTAATAACTGTAAACGAGAACAGGGCATGGATGCAATTGAAAGTTGTCCGCAAAGGGTTTTGACACAAACCACTGTTAGAACTGACAGTAAAATTCAGTAATACAACTAGTTTTGGTGGGGTTTTTTTGTTTGTTTTTGTTCTTTCGACAGATTATCTGGCTACTTGAGTTTACCTGCTGACCGAGTTCACTAAGCTAATAGTTGTTCTGGTACCTATACAATAAGGAGTTGTCTGTATAACATTAAAAATTAAAAAATATTAGTCAAAAATCTGTTGCTTTGCAGATACAAAACAACTGATTTAATACGTGGTTTTTCTCCCAACAAACTGGGGTATCCACAGCTGTGGGGTGACCACAGCTGCAGTGTTAGTGTTTTTATTATACACCTGTTTGACCTTATAACCTGATGGAGCAGTATGGTGGCAAGAACTATGAGCACATCAGTGATTCTGACATTAGACATATTTGCACCTGCCTCTTTTTTTTTTTTTTTTAAACATCTTTATTGAAGTATAATTGCTTTACAATGGTGTGTTAGTTTCTGCTTTATAACAAAGTGAATCAGTTATACATATACATATGTTCCCATATCTCTTCCCTCTTGCATCTCCCTCCCTCCCACCCTCCCCATCCCACCCCTCTAGGTGGTCACAAAGCACCCAGCTGATCTCCCTGTGCTATGCGGCTGCTTCCCACTAGCTATCTATTTTACGTTTGGTAGTGTATATATGTCCATGACACTCTCTCACCCTGTCACATCTCACCCCTCCCCCTCCCCATATCCTCAAGTCCATTCTCCAGTATGCACCTGCCTCTCTTTGTCATGATTCAGAATCAGATATGGCATTTTGGTAGATATGAATTATATCCTGAAGCAAGGGGAATTTCTTTGTCGATATAGAGATGATGTGTGCCGAAGCATGACCACATGTGGTGGTCATCATGGATAGGCCTGTGTTAATTTTTGCTTCAGAACCTCCTTTGCCTTCCTTTAGGATAACTCCACCAAATTGCTAAGTCTCTCCAAATCAATCAGTTAGTCAATCAATCAATCGAGTTCCTTTTTGAAAATTCCAGAAGGGAACACACTCCCAATTCTTTTTCTTCAGAGCTATTTCCACTCTTGCAATTATTGATCTAATTATTTATATTTATTTATTTGACATCTGTTTTCCCCATGAGTATATGCTCTATGATAGAGGGAATCTTGTTTGATTGTTCTGTTTTCCAGTGTATCCCCCATGCCTGGCATAACATTCGGTATAGTGGAATTCAACAACAAATATTGATTTGTTGGCTGAATGGCTCTCAATGAGTTTACAGCATAGTTGGAAAGAAAATACATACCATAAAAGGTAATTAGCAGGGCTTCCCTGGTGGCGCAGTGGTTGAGAATCTGCCTGCCAATGCAGGGAACACGGGTTCGAGCCCTGGTCTGGGAAGATCCCACATGCCGCGGAGCAGCTGGGCCCGTGAGCCACAACTACTGAGCCTGCGCGTCTGGAGCTTGTGCTCTGCAAGAAGAGAGGCCGCGATAGTGAGAGGCCCGCGCACCGCAATGAAGAGTGGCCCCCGCTCACCGCAACTAGAGAAAGCCCTCGCACAGAAACGAAGACCCAACACAGCTATAAATAAATAAATTAATTAATTTAAAAAAAAGGTAATTAGCAATAGTAAGAATTAAAAGTGCTGACCGAGGAGTGTAAATTACAATTATTACATAAATTCATACTAGCGAGAGATCATTTTGTCTTGGGTTGAGGTATCTGGGAATGTAAATTAAATTGTAATAAAAGAGAAAAGGGCACTGCAGAAGGGAGGGGTATGGTGTGAACAAAGAGGAAAAGAGAGACTTGGGAACTGGAAAGGGCACAGAGTAGACCTGTCAGCGTGCAGTTGATGATCATGTGGGAAAATAGTGTGGGAAAAAGTTAAAACAGCAGATTTGGACCAGATTGTGGAGACCCCTATAATGCAGGGCTGATACATCTGCAAATTGTAATTTTTATTTTTTTAGGTAAGGGGGAGTTAGTTTTTTTAACGTGAGTGTCATAATGACAGCAATCTTTTCAGAGGATTTGATTGTTGGTGGTTGGGGGTCTGGATGGATTGTTGTGTGTGGGGGGTTGGACTGGGGTAGGAGTGCAGCTCAGGGTAGAATTAGGAGCTGGGGTTTTGAATGGAAGAGACTAGGATTTGAGGACTGGCTCTACCACCTGCTGGTGGTACGCCTTTAGGCGGGTTATTTAACTTCTCTAAGTCTCAGTTTCTTCATCTGTAGTCAAGGATACTAGTACCTACTTTGTGGCTTGTTTTGATAATTGGTTGAGGTAATGCAGTGAAGCATTTAGTGCCATTTTTGGCACAGAGTAAGCAAGCCCAATAAATATTGACTATTTCCATAATTATTATTAGGAGGACAATGCAATAGACTCAGTGGGAGGTGGTATGGACCTGATGAGGGTGGTAGCAATCAATAAGGAAAGGAAGGAGCACATGGGAGATCTTAGCAAGAAAAATTGCCAGAATTTTCTGACCTGTGGGACTGAGTAAGAAACAGATGTCCCCTATGGCTCTTTTTGACTGAGAAAATGACAAAAATAGGAAGTCAGAGAAGCTGGATTTGGGAGAAAAATGACACCTGGAATTCACAGTAATATTTATGAACATTCAAGAAAAACATACCTAAAAAAATATGTTTAGTGTACGTGTGTGTGTTTTAGGAGTTATTTTTTTCCTTTCATCAGTTATCATGGTGTCAAATACTGTTTGCCTGAGGCATGTGTCTTAAGATAAAGCTCCTCATTAGGTAACATCAAGAATGATACCTTCTTTGCCACGTGGCTGGCCTCCACAGCAATGTCTGTGCCAGAATTCCCCATTCCAATCACAAGAACTCTCTTGTCTCTAAATATATCTGGATGTTTATACTCTCAGCTATGAAAGTACTGGCCTTTATACCTATAGAAAAAAAAAAAAAGAAATCAAATAGAAAATTTATAAGACTAGTGAATGAAATATACATGTTATTCAGTTAATAACATCCTTTTGACAGATGATTTAGGTTGTTTTCATAGCATACTCAATTTTAAGAAAATCTGAAACATGAATACATAATTTTACAAGGTACAGAAATTAATGGGTGATTATTTATTTAATGGAAATACTTACTCCATCTCACTAGATAGGCCTCTAGTTTTACTTACTAGATGATTACTAAGTTAAAATATCATGGCACTATAAAAAATTTTCCCCCCAAACCATTGTGGAGTTCAAGGTTTTGGAGCATAAGCCACCCATTATCCTTGCTTTGCCCTGCAATAAACCTTCCTCTAATCAAGAAAAAAAAAAAAAAAAAAAAAAAGAAATCATGGCATAAAAACTTATTAAACTAAAGTGTAAGAAGTCATTACCTTTCAAAGTTTGACAGAAATCAACGGGACAGAAATATTCTATTTACTAATATTTGATCTATATAGAACTTTTCACAAGTAAGGAGCAAGAGCAGAGAAATTAAAGGGAACTATGAGTCAGTGCTTCCACTCTATTCAGCAAGCTTTTCTGGATACCTGTTATGTTCCTGTCACTGTGCTAGATGACATGGGAAATAAATAAAAATATGGTTCCTATTCGAAAAGATCCTTGTGGGTTCATCTTGGTGACTGACAGTAACTCAAACTGGGTTTGCTGAGTCAGCCAGATTTGGCTCAGAGAAAAAGGGATTATGTTAGTTACACTGGGATTAGAGCCGCTGTTCCAGCTAGATATCTCAAACAGTTGATGCCAAATCTCATTGAAACATCAAGTGTGTTTGGAGAGTTTTGGAAAATACTCAAGGTTGTGTAACACAATCAAAAGTAATACATCCTGTACAAAGAACCCTTTTTTTTTTTTAAAGAAAATGTGATAAGACATCTAGATTCTCAGGGGATGAGTATGGATGCTGTGTCACGTAGCCTTACCAAGGCCCAGTAGCTCTTTACTTCATCTTAAATCATTAGAAATCTAACATGAATCTCAGTTAGAGCCCAACCACAATCTAGATCATTTAGAATTTAACAATGATGCAACCAAGTTTAAATATTAACTCAGCACAGGGACCCAATCTGGATCCAAGAACTGCCAGGAAGGGAGAGCCGGACAAGTTTAATGAGAACAATAGAATTATCCCTGAATGTTAGATTATCTTAGATTCTCACTGGATCAGGCTGTTTTGGACCACAAATGGACAAAAATGAGACTCTGTAGCTGAGTCTTCTACCAGGCTAATACTTTCCCCACTTATATTACAGGAGAACAGAGCAAGAACTTTTATGAGGTGAAGTGGTTGTGTTAGTAAACACAGCTGAATGTATATGGTATCTGAATTAATAAAATTAGTTACCTTGGGAAATTATATATTTATTCCAGCTGTAATACCTATTATTTTTACTAAGACATTTTGGAACACCTTTTATGGAATTGCCTCCAGAACTCACGACATGCATTTTTGAATAACTTCAATGAATTTAATTTTTGTAATGGTTAACAACGACCCTAGGGAGTATATACAGACTAAGCAAGTCTGCTGTGGGGCAGAGAGGGAGATGGTGAGATTTGGAGGACTCCATTTCAAGTCTAAAGTCATGAAATTTTAGTACTCAAAGGCTCCTTAACAATAATTTAGCCACGGATTTTAAGTGACCAATTGGTAGTGGCTGGTAAGATGGATATTGAGAAGGACGGCAAGTACTGTAGAGTTCTTTTTGCTTGATTTGTGATGTATGCTATTGGGTAAGGTGGTCCAAACCCCTCAGTTCCTAGGAGAGAAAACAGAGGCTTAGAAAGGTTAAGTGGAAAGCCCAAGATTGTGTAGCTTGTTAATTGTATAGCCTAGAATGTATACCTCCAGGGTCCCAAGCTCATCCTATTTAAACTGAGTACATTGACTCCATTGCTTTCAAGGTACGTTTTATCCTAATCTGACCTGACTTGAGTAACATCTAGGGGGCAGATCCAGGATCATTGGAGGTACATGAGTTTGTTGTAAAATGAGCATTGCTATCACTCCAGGTCATGTGTAGATGTGATTGCTCCACTGGACTCCTATAAAACTCTTTTCATGCAGGCTATGTGTTGTCTTATCCACCTCTGTATTCTTAGCATCTTGTGCAGTATACTGTAGGTGCCTAATAAATGCAGTGTACTCTCTATGTTATGAAATTTTCCAGATTCTTGGAGTGATCCTGTACCAGGTACTCCTTCCTGGGAGTCTGGAGTACCTTGCCTGCTCAGGGATTTTTCTCTGTAGGCAAGAAAAGGGTAGGGTGGTAAGAGTTCATTGTTGAATGTGTTCAAGCAGAGGCTGTTGAGTCTTTCTCAGGGATGGTGAAGAGTTTCCTGCACCAGGAAGAAGACTGAACTGCATTCCAATTCAATGATTATAGTCTATGGCAGTTTTCAGGATATGCTTTATCTTAACTTGACCTGACTTGAGTAACCTCTGGGGGCAGACAAAGGATCATCAGAGGTACATGGGTTAATTGTGAACCAAGCCTTGGGATCACTACAAGTCATATGTAGATGATTCAGAGAAAAATTTCCTAAAGTTTTAACTTTTTGAATCCTTTACTGCAGATGAAATAAACCAAACCATTGAATTTTCTTTTCCCTCTGAGTTGTAATCCAATTGAAATTTGACATAGATTACCATGAATCATGGTTACAAAAGCCAGATAAAGAAACTGAGACACAAAGATGTCTTAACTTGCCTCCTAAGGCTCATGCCCCTACTGACTATTAATCCAGTGCCATAAACCTCTGATCTAGGTAATTGCTATGACTCATAGAAACAAACAAAAATCAAGTTACTTTTTCCTTTATTAACCGATTGACCTCTGTGGCCTCTACACTCATTTTTGTCAATGCACCACTGCTGAGGCTCACAACTTGTCTAGGCCTCCCAAGTCTTAGAAGACTTTCTGAGTGCTGCCAGTCACTTAGGGAGGGACATTGAACTTCAGTGAAGCCTAAAACTGCTTAGTAGTTATTCATTCTGCTCTTTGGTACTCATAAGTTGTTTGAAACAGATGAAAGCCAAAAACTGGCCAGATAGTGCTGGTTAGGGAAAAAACCCTCTTACCTCACAACTTTAACTGTTTAATGGAGGAATCAATAGGAATTTATTTCCAGACCAATCCAGTCTAAGGATGGCTCCCATGAGACAAACTAAGGTCAGTTGCAAAAAAGCCCATACCTGGAAAGGAGTCCAGTGGCAAATATGGGTTAGTAAGAAAACTAGGGCAGACCATGACAGCATCAAAGATGGCTGACTCTTGCTTCCCTTCATGCAGAGTGACTACCTCCCATTGGCCGGTAACAGAAAAATCTGGGCGTTTTGTTACACTGCAGACTTTAGTCTGAAAAAAGAATCATAGACATGGTTAATAGTTTTCAAGGTTCCAGTAAGGGCCTGCTGGCTGACGTGCCAATTGACATTTCAAATGTTCTAGAGCACAGACGAAACATAATTAATAAGCATAACCCTAGAAATCAAATTGGACTATCAGATTGATCGTAATTTCCTGATGGAAGTATTCTAAGCTTCGAGTTGTAGAGAGGTATTTAAGAGAGGTGGTGTGGTCCAGAATTTTTAAGTGATTTCCTCAAATTCTCACAGTGAGTGATATAACCAAGATTATGACTTAGGTCTTTCTATGTTTTTAAAATTATTTTTCTGTTATGTATAGTTCTCGTACACAACAGTTCCTTTACAACAGCTCCTTTAATAGAAACATGGATAATATTGAATATGTAATTGAAAATATAAATTTGGTCCCAAGTATCTTAGTTTATGAAAGGTCTTATAGACTATGATGTTGAAGTTTTCCCAGATCTAGAGAACTACTGAAAAGTGCTAACTTTATGGCTGAATTTGTTGGGAGTTGTCTAAATTTCAAATACAGTTGATTCTTTTTTTTAAAATTTTATTTATTTATTTATTTATTTATGGCTGTGTTGGGTCTTCGTTTCTGTGCGAGGGCTTTCTCTAGTTGCGGCGAGCGGGGGCCACTCTTCATCGCGGTGCGCGGGCCTCTCACTGTCGCAGCCTCTCCTGTTGCGGACCACAGGCTCCAGACGCGCAGGCTCAGTAGTTGTGGCTCACGGGCCTAGTTGCTCCGCGGCATGTGGGATCTTCCCAGACCAGGGCTCAAACCCGTGTCCCCTGCATTGGCAGGCGGATTCTCAACCACTGCGTCACCAGGGAAGCCCTACAGTTGATTCTTGCACAATATGGGTTTGAACTGCGGAGGTCCACTTATACGTGGATTTTTAAAAACAGTAAATATTACAATACAACAGGATTTGTAGTTGGTTGAATCTAGGGATGTGGAACTGTGGATACAGAGGCACCTGGGAAATGGAGGAAATGGGAATTTTCCACTGTACAGAGTTGGTGCCTCTAAACCCCTGTGTTGCTCCAGGGTCAACTGTGGTCTATTTTTGTTCTCATGGAGTACATGTATATCCATGGGTACTAGATTCTGATTCAGAAAATATATAAAAGAAATTTACAGGTCAAGTTTAAAAGCATAAATGAGCCACTGACCAAGAGATTTTGCTGCCTTGCTTTCCTCTTCAGTTTTCAAAGAAGACAGACTTCTCAAGTCCCTCCTAACGGTTCACTGTCTGGTTTATAATATTTGAAGTGCTTGTTGGGTTCTACATTTGTATTAGCAATTGTCTTTTTAAAATATAAACTTTCAGTTAATTAAACAACTTTCAAAATAAATTTATTTTTATCTTGAAAATAGTGTGTTCATCATTGAAAATTTGGAATGTATAGAGAGGAAGGAAAAACAAAACCTCTTACAGACAGCTGCTGTGTGTACTTTCTTAAAACTCTGGTGAACATCTAGTTTTTTAAAGTTATTTTAAAACAGGCTTGGGAAACAGGTAGTAAAGGAAATGCTTCAGACTTAGAAATTCTGATGCATTAAATATATTTTTTGTGGATTGTATCCATTGACTATGGTAGTGTTTTATTTTTATTCTGTCCCTTGGAAAATAAGGAAGTGGGATGAAATATTCTTTGGACAACTGGAGTACTTTTATTTTTCTCCAGTTTTATTGAGATATAATTGACATATAACACCATATAAGTTTAAAGTGTACAACCTAATGATTTGACATATGTGTATATTGTAAAATGATTACCACAATAAGTTTAGTTAACATTCATCACCCCACATAGTTATCATTTATTTTTTTGTGATAAGAACTTTTAAGGTCTACTCTCTTAGCAACTTTCAAATATACAATACAGTACTGTTAACTGTAGTTACTATACTGTATATTACATCCCCAGAACTCATTTATCTTATAACTGGAAGTCTATTACTTTTGACTACCTTCACCCATTTCCCTTCCGCATCCCCCGTCTACTTCTGGCGGCCATCAATCTGTTCTCTGTTTCTATGAGTTTGTTTGTTTTTTTGATTCTACATATAAGTGAGATCATACAGAATTTGTCTTTCTCTGTCTGACTTATTCCACTTAGCATAATGTCCTAAAGGTTCATCCATGTGTTTGCAAGTGACAGGATTTTCTTCTTTATTTACCATGGCTGAATAATATTCCATTTTCCTATCTATCCATCTATCCATCATCTATCACATTTTCGTTATCCATTTATCCATCAGTTGTTTCCATGGCTTGGCCATTGTAAATAATGCTGTAATGAACATGGAGGTGCAGATATCTCTTCGAGATAGTGACTTCATTTTGATCAGGAGTACTTTTAAGGTTGTGAATGTGAATCTTATATGGTACTTGTTTTGGTCAATCTTTCCATTCATGTTACTTTCTCTGTAATTCTCCATGAATTCCTTACCATCCCCATCTCTGATAGGGAGGGTAATAGAAGGGAAACACATGGATTTTCATGTGTTTCTTGCAGAGGAAGGAAAAAAGGAAGAAAGAAAGAGGAGAAAGAGGATATATTTATTTGCCTTTGTCCTTCTACCTACCTCCTGTCTCTGTCCTCTGAAATGGGAAGGAAGGTGGGTATGGCCAATAAGAAAATATCAAAGATTTTTCTATTCCCTAAGATATCTAGAAAAGATTTCCTTCAAGTAGTGACATTCTCTTGTGTATAGGCCAGTGCACACATCCATTCATATAAAGGGATAGTAAAAAGAGAGTACCCAGGAGCTGATAGGAAGTTCTCAATGTCCCTGTGTATAGGCATTTGGCCCAAACTGAAAATCTGGTTTGACATTTTTAAGGTCCATTTGGATACTTGGTTGTAAGCATTGCAAACTAAAAGTTTATACATACAAATCCTTAGACAAAGTATCTCCAGATTTACTTAGGGTGATTGTAAGTAAAAGGGGAAAAGGAATCCAACCTGGTGTCAGCAATCTTGCCAGTTCATTATCTCATCTACAGAACCTAGGGTAGAGAGAGATAATAGAAAATAGGTAGGAAACACTTCCTGACTACTAACTGATGTTTTGTGCCTTTCTTACCCTGAATTGAATGCATTTCAGAAGGTTGAACTGGTTTGCATACATTTTGAGATATTCCAGGAATACAGAATTTTTTTTTTTTAATAATTTGTTTCTTTGAATTCTTTTTTTTTTTTTTTAACATCTTTATTGGAGGAATACAGAATTTGACACATAGTTTGGATAATCTTCTGGGAATGGAAAGTCTGGGTAACAAGACATCTCCTTGCAGCTGTTGGAAACCACGGACTTGTAGAGGCTGGCTCTGCCTTCTTCAACATGTTCCTGTACAAACAGTGCATGCACATGAGTGTGTATGCATGTGTGCATGTGCATGCACACACATGAAATGGATGTTAATTTTTAGACGTTGAACCATACAATTTACGTATGCTACCTGCTACTTTCTAATGGAATTTGCTATCCTGCACTTACTTGAAAGATGATGAATATTGGACCCCACTATGAATATCATGATCAGAATTACAGTTTCATTTATTACATGCTAACAAACCTGGGATAAACTCACCTGTCCAGATTCACACAGTATCACCGCAAAATACAGGAGAATATGGAAATACGCCAGAGCCAGGAAGTAGTATCTAGATGATGAACGATTGCTTTGGTTTCATGAGGCATTGTTGAAAGGATTATGGAGAAAGGGGGTTCAGATTTTGAAGGATTTTGTGTCTGAAGTTAAGGAATTTGAATTTCATAGAAATTCATGGAAGTGATTCATATTAAATTTTGAAAAGATAATTCTGGTTCTGCAACAGATAACTTAGAGGGATCTGGAAAGGAAGGAAATGAGGCTAGTTAAGAACCTGAAACACAAATCCATGCGATTGCCAATGAGGGCCTGAGCAAAGACAGTGGCAGTTGAAACTGAGAGAGATGGGATTTGTTAGGTAGCAGAAAGGTAGAATGCGTAGGATTGTGAAACTGTTTGGATTTAAGGTTTGGGAGAGGAAGCAGGTCAAAGGTTTCCAGATTGGACAACTGTGAGCATGGCAAAACACTAAACAATTTCCCACTCCAGTTTTGACTTGGGTAACTAACAAATAGCAACATCTCAGACAACTACTACAAGGTTGAAGAGTGGGCAGTTTTAGTTATTCATTTAGGTATGTACATTGCCTCTGTCTTTTAGATGTATTATAAAGAATTGTTCTAATTTCAGTGGGAAAGTCCTTAGTATTTTAATATTGTTTACCATCTTGTATATGTATAGTTCTTCTTTCCTGTGAAACAAAAATTATTTTATTTGTGTGAACAAGTAGAAATGTGAACATAAACCTCACATATGGAGAGGACTTACTTTGTTCCCTCAAAAGGTTTGAGTCTAGATCTGCGTGAAATATGTAGTGATAACAGAAAATAAAATGATAAACATACCTTTGTAGTTTGAATTAATGATACCGATCTCATCAACTGATGAGTTCACCTTATCTTGCTTATTTGTGACTCCACATCTGACAGTCCCATTTATCCAGAATAAATCTAGAAAACTGGAATCTAAATGGCTTCTGAGAAAGATGACTATTTAAATCCTGATCTTTCATTCTGTAGGAAGATCTAAAGCAGTGCTACTCAAAGATGTAGGGACTTCCCTGGTGGCTCAGTGGTTAAGACTCTGAGCTCTCCATGCAGGGGGCCCTGTTTGATCCCTTGTCAGGGAACTAGATCCCACATGCATGCCACAACTACAACTAAGAGTTCGCACGTCTCAACTAAGACCCGGCACAACCAAATTAAAAAAAAAAAATTAAAAAAAAATAAAGAAGCAAAGATGTAGTCAGCAGAGGCAGACCGATATGAACTTTTTATTACCAGTCTATGAAAATATAAGTACAGAAGGTGAGAGTAAGCATCTCGAAACTTTTATAGCAATAATTTGACATTGCTCAGTATCCAGGCATGTGGACTCCTTCGTGATGAACGGGACATAGATCAGTCTTGGTTTTGTCTAAGTCACGTGATGAGTTGTATGGGATTTGAACTGAGTACTAGTAATGCGGGTAAGACTACATTACAGTGTACGACTTTGTTTTTTGATTAATTGAAAAAAATTTATTTATTTATTTTTGGCTGTGTGGGTCTTCGTTGCTGCGTGTGGGCTTTCTCTAGTTGCCGTGAGCGGGCTTCTCATTGTGGTGGTTTCTCTTGTTGCGGAGCACGGACTCTAGGCATGTGGGCTTCAGTAGTTGTGGCACACGGGCTCAGTAGTTGTGGCTCGCGGGCTCTAGAGCACAGGGTCAGCAGTTGTGATGCATGGGCTTAGTTGCTCCGCGGCACATGGGATCTTCCCGGACCAGGGCTTGAACCCGTGTCCCCTGCATTGGCAGGCGGATTCTTAACCACTGCGCCACCAGGGAAGTCCCCAATGTGTAACATTTTAAGGTTAGTTTGAAAACTGTTTTCCAAAAGTGCATAAAAGCTATAATTATTTTCTTTCATTGAAAGATAATTGATATTCATTTATAATTTTACAGAATAAATGATCAGAACTGGCTACTGATAAAGGACTGAAGTTAAATTTTAAAAATACAGCACTACTTGCTTCATTTTGGATAGCAGTTAAAAAAATGAATATCTTGAGCTTGCTGAGGTTTCTTTAAAATCTTTTCTTCCATTCCATTCTTATATTCTGTGGGCCTCATTTCTCTACTATGTGTGTTGTTAAGCAAAATTTAGAAACAGTTTAGATATATGTTATCTCTTGGGAGGAGTGCTCTCATCCATCCAGCCCAGATTAGATAAAATGACAAACAAGAAGCAAGCTTAATTATCACATTATAAACCTTAAGTATTAATATGTTCAATGTGTAGTGAAAGTGTGCCTACAGGTGTTTAACACGGAGAACTGGTATTTCACACATATGGTTTTGTTTAGCAAAAAGTTACAAGCGTAATAGAGATTCTCTATAGTATTTGCCTTGTGCACACTTTCAAAGGAGTTTGAATTTATGTTTTGACATTTTCCTTTGTTTCATTTTCACCTTTCTAATAGTTCATTTTATTGTATTTTAAAAATATGATTGCCTATAATTTCTTGGAAATTAAAACAAACCTGATTCTTCTCCACAGTTTGAGAAGCACAGCTCTCTAGATTTGTGCTTCTAAATCTTGTTAAGAATTGCTTGGGGAATCTTATTAACATGTAGATGCTGACTTAGTAGGTCTGGGTGAGCCTGAGACTCTGTATTTCTCACAAGCTCCCATGCAGATGCTGCTGGGTCACGGACCACGCTTTGAGTAACAAGACTTTAGAGCTGTCTTGCCCGATAGGAATGTGATGCAGGCCACACATGCACTTTAAAAATTTCCAACAGCCACATTAAAAAAGGTAAAAAGGAACAGATGAAATTAATTTTAATGGTATATTTTAGTTTACTCAATATATCCAAAATTTTATAATTTCAACGTGTAATCAATATAAAAATTATTAATGAAGTATTAAAACTTTTTTCTCATATTAAGTCTTCTAAATCTAGTATATATTTTACACATCTGAATCCAAATGCTAAGTTTTCACTTGAAAAAGTGGATTTACATACCCAAATTGTTAACAAATACACTTAAAAATGCTCCAGTAACTGAATTGAGTATTGGTTTTAAAATTAAAATGAATTAAAACTAAATTAAATAAAAAATTCAGTTCCTTAGTCGTATCAACTGCATTCCACAGTTACATGTGGCTGGTGGCTACCTTATTGGACAACACAGATTTAGAACATCCTTAAACTTGAAGCCGGGTATTAGAACTAAATTTAGTGCTGGTTTGGTGTAGTTAAAAGCGATCAAGTTTCCTCTGGGTTATAGGAAAAAGAGAATGGGAATAGCTCTAAAGAGCTGTAATATTGAGAAGTGAGCGCAAACAGAAGGGGAAGAAACTATAGTATAAGGAGAAAAACATCAGTTATAAACATTCTGGGGTCAGTTTGTGTATGACCAAAGCTCCCTCACTTTTCTCTGGCATCTGAGAGCATCACATTGTAAATAATACTTTGTTAAGAGCGCCAATTTCTAGTTAACAACAATAAAAGGCTCAATCTGGAATACATACTGTTAAAAGGGGGGTAGAGATGTGCATAATATCATGTTGTAAAGATTTCCATAAACGTAGTTCAAAAAAATTTAAAACATTTTATAATGGCATGTTTAAAAATCAAAGAGTAGTAGAGACTCATTGGAATTGGATAAGTCAGGGAACCATGGGGACCTTAAAACAAATGAACCCACAAACAAAAATAGAAAAAAAAACCAACTCTGCTGCGCAAAATTTTGGAAAATAATTGTAAAGGCAGGAAGAAGAAAACCTTCCAGGAAACCCTGAAGCCTAATGTGAAGTAATGTATCACAGATGCCAGCTGAGGAGAAACTGTAGCTTAGCATGGAAACCTGGCCTTTAGGATGGAATCCAACACCACTTTGCTCTGTCTCTCTTTCCTCCCACTGATTGTTTCTCCTGGTAAAATACAAGGTCTGGAGTGTTTCAGATATATACAGAGAGTACGAGTCCATGCCACTTTTGAATGGGGTTTGCAGGTCGAGCCCTCCCCTCCAGTGTTTACCTCAGTGAACAAACTGCCCCAGTGATTCTCAGGCCCTGCTGGGACCCCCGGCTGCAGGCACTCTTGGCATTGTCTCTGTGTGTGTGCCAATTACCGTCTGTGTGGCACTCTGTATGTGGAAGCACATTTTTCCTGAGAATTGATGGGGGCACTTAAGGGAAAGATTTTTGTCTTGACGGTAAAACTGAATGAGAGGGGAAGGGAGATGGATTGTACAGAGGGGAAAAATAATAAAGGCAAGAATGGAGGGGTTTCTGGCTTCCTGGTCCACTTGGTCCTGCAGTACAATGGGAAAGACATCATATTCACTAGAATACTTCATGGGATTCCATGGACAGTCCAGGATTTGCCTGCCCTTATTCCTGAGCTGTGGCACAGACTCTGGAAATGCGTGGAGTATAGTTCTTGTTAGCACAGACCACGGTGTCAGACAGCCTGGGTTCATATTCAAGCTCTACATTTTTAGCTGGGTGACCTTGGGAATTTTCTTAACCTCTCTGTGTCTCAGTTCCCTCTTCTATAAATAGGAATAACAATACTACATATCCCCTAGGATAAAATGAAATGATAGTTCTAATGCATTTAGAACAGTGCCTGGTAAGCTCTCAAAAAGTGTTAACTGTTACTTGTAATATTCTTCTTCTACAATTACCGTGGAAATTTACTTTCTCAAGCTTTGTGTCCTCCAGAGAGGATTATAGGCAATGGGAAGAAACCTTTGTCAGGTCAGAGGTTTCTCCTTTCTCATTTAAAAAATAGATGTAAAATGATAATAAAAGTCACTCCTATATAGATACATAGAGACATTCTCTCAATGCACGACATTTGCAGCTCTTGTTCTTTTTTTTTTTGGCTGCGTTGGGTCTTCGTTGCTGGGAGAGGGCTTTCTCTGGTTGTGGCGAGTGGGGGCTACTTTTCGTCGCGGTGCGCGGGCTTCTCATTGCGGTGGCTTCTCTTGTTGTGGAGCCCGGGCTCTAGGCGCGTGGGCTTCAGTAGTTGCAGCACGCAGGGCTTAGTAGTTGTGGCGCACGGGCTTTGTTGCTCCGTGACATGTGGGATCTTCCCGGACCAGGGCTCGAACCCATGTCCCCTGCACTGGCAGGTGGATTCTTGTTAAAATTTTATTTATTTATTTTTGGCTGCATTGGGTCTTCGTTGCTGCGCATGAGCTTTCTCTAGTTGCGGCAAGTGGGGGCTACTTTGTTGCGGTGCACGGGCTTCTTTTTGCAGTGGCTTCTCTTGTTGCAGAGCATAGGCTCTAGGTGCGCGGGCTCAGTAGTTGTGGCGCACGGGCTTAGTTGCTCCGTGGCATGTGGGATCTTCCCAGACCAGGGATCGAACCCGTGTCCCCTGCGTTGGCAGGCGGATTCTTAACCACTGCACCACCAGGGAAGTCCTGGCAGGTGGATTCTTAACCACTGTGCCACCAGGGAAGTTCAGCTCTTGTTCTTAAGAACAATTATTTCCTTCTTTTCTTCTCCTTTGAACAGCCGGAACACATTTTACTTTGGCACTTCCTCTCCCTATGGAGAGTCAGACTGTCTACAATCTGTCCACAGTCTGTAGATCTGTTTTCAGATCTACAGCACAGGAGAGCTGTGGAAACTTCAGAGGAGATTTGAGGAACCCCCAAGAGGTTAGGGGCCTGTCAGGTGTATCCCCTCCAAGATAATATGAATTCAATAAATGTTTGTTTAATATATGAATAAAAGGAAACCTACTAAGATTACTGAACTTTTAGAAATAAGGCTTTTAAGAAGAAGTAAAATGGTACCCAATTAACAAATCATTTCAGCCCCTGTAAGAATCAGGCTTAACGTGCCTAAAGAAGAAATAGCTGAAGAAGAATTCCTTAGTGATTTAAGGGGGTGAAGTATTACACTTCATCATTGCCCTCACTGAATCTAAAAATATCTGGTGCATAAGGCGCATAGTAGGTGCTCAATAAATGTGGAATAAGTGAAAGGATACATGTGCAGAAGAAAAGACCTCGATGCGCGTAAGGAAGCACGTCATTCCAGGGAGGGTTATTGTTACAGAGATGTGATGGGTGAAGCAGAATGTGTTTCTATCAGCATAGTATAATTACTTCTAGAGGATGTCAGTGTGGTTCTACATTAAGGCTATTTCTCAAGGCTCCTTCCTATACTAAAATTCTCTAAGAGTAATATTAGTTATGAGTGACAGAACAATTCCTGACATTTTATTTCTTCAAGTATTCCTCTACAGTCGAGATAATCAGCCAATAGCATTACTCTTCTAAGCCTCCCTTTCCTCTCAAGAGCCTGAGAGAGTTGGTTGTGGAACAGATGTTCCACACTTACCTCCTGCTGCCACTTGAGTTGGTGGTCACAGGTGGGTTCTTTATCAATGTATCCCTTTTCCTTTTAAACAATGCCAACCCCTCCCCCCCCCAATGCAGGATGGACTTTCTTTTCCATTGCAACCTTTGTCTGCTTCCTCTTAGTTTAAGACTGTGGTCTGGAAGAGTCCAGAGTTATGCCCATGTGAGTATCGAATTAAGTGCAGTAGTTTATAATCTCTGTAATGTTGGGGGCATCTCTCTATTTGTAAATGGAAACCTTCTCCATATGTGTTTTATTGGGTTTCTGCAGTTTGCCTGTCTATTTTTGCATTATGGCCCCTTTCACCCAGAACAGGGACTAAGGATCCCCCTTGTACATTTTCTGGTAAGCACAGCCCTTGCCTGAGCAGACTCTCTAATTCTGCAGGTTTTGAATGGGCCACTTGCTTTGATTGCAAAGACATCTCTAACAATCTTTCGTGGTGTGTGTGTGCGTGCGTGCATGTGTGTGTGTGTGTGTGTGTGTGTATCTGCTGGGGTAGAAGGGGGAAGGGATGTCTCTAGAAAGACCCAGGAGAGTCATAGCATGTTAGAGCTGGAAGTCCCCTTTAAGGTCACTTAGTTTAGAGATTTTCAATCAGGCTTTAGAGGAATCTCAAGGTAGTACAGAGGTGTCTTAAAGAGGCTGCTGTGTCAAGAGAGGGCTGCTGAATGAAGGTGGGGATGGTTTTTCCTGCCTCCCAGGACCCAGTAATTTAGCTTTTATCTATTTTTTAAACTGACTCTGTGTTCTTACTTTACAGATAAGGTAATGGGGACTGAAACAACTTGTTAATTGGGTACCATTTTACTTAGGCTACTGCTGGGTCACCCTCTTTCTCATCCTTTTGATGTCCTATCACGTGCCTCACAAGGGCCTCTAATTTTCTTTTTCCTTCCCCTCCTGTCTCTGAGAAAAGTGTGCCTCTCCACTTTTCCAGGGCTAATCCTTCCACTTGGGCCTGCAATTCCACTTCTTCCTTTTTCTGCCAGGATCTTGTCTCAATTTGGGCTTACATATTCAATCATTTCCTATCATACAGATATTTTCTCTTTACCTGTAAACATATATGGGCCTCGCTATCATGCAAACAAAACAAACACAACAACAACAGAAAGACATCTTAATTCTGCTCATAATCCGTTGCTTTCTAAATTGAGTACGAATCCCTTACCCAAACATTCAGCCACTGTCCTCCCCTTTCATTATTTCTCTTACAAGTTCCACACACACCAATAAGCTCTTTTTATTTTCCAAGCATGCCCAGTACTTTTTCTTTACGGTTTCCTCCCTGGCATCTCCCATTCAATCTCATTTGCCTGTTGAGATCCTTCAAAGTCCACCACACACCATCTCCTCCATGAAGCCTTTCTTGGCTTCCCTCAAGTGAATGTAATCCTGACCTCACTTAAATACCCATAGCACTGTTTCTGACTTACAAGATCCTGCCCTTTTCCCATCAGACTGACAGCTCCCTAAGGCAGGATGACTGTTTCTCATTTTTGTGTCCCTCACAGCGCTTTGTGCATAGGTGTTTGACCTGCCCAATCACACAGCCAGTTGGGCACAGCTGTATCTAGAACTCATTTCTCTTGATTCTTACATCAATAGTTTTTTTTGTGTGTGTGTTAATAATTGGGTATCTGTGATTTATATAAGGAGCATTTTTGTCTGGTATGCCAAGGTCTCTGGGCTTACTTTTTGCTTTGATTGAGATTACTTTAACCAAATAACTCTACTCTGGCAGTTTTATCCTGGAAGCTAACCCTCAACCCCAATGGAGTAGTAGTACTTATCTGGAATACTGTGTTAAGAAGGATTCTGAGGCTCATTAGGGGAAGGGTATAGTGTTTGATTAGCAATGTTTTCAATGGGCATGAGAGGCTAGAGTTATGGCATTTGTGTCAGGTTTCTGCTCCCCTTTCGGAATGTATGTGGTTTGACTCATGGGAACAGATGTTCTCTTTTCCCTAGGCCCCTTGGGGAGGTCTCTGTGCATTGATGGTCACATTTGGTGGTTGGACACATTTCAAGATATGCAGTTCTTCTTTATGTGACAAGCTGGTTTATGCTGGGACTAAACTAGGAACCTTGGCCTCTCTGGAGCTTTGATCACTGAATTAGAAAATAATTACTTTATTCCTGTTCCAAGTTCTACCCTTCTATAATAAGGGAATGCTAAGTGTTGCTTTCTCTTAGTCCCTTAGGACTCTGAGGCCAGGATATCTGACACCTTGCTCCTTTTCACTCTTCCTGACTGCTTTCTCCTTAGCACCTTTAAAGCTCACGGGATATGTTCTTGCTCTCCTGAGAAGAAGGGAAATAGGAGGTTTGGGGAGATCTGATGCAAATGACTCCCTGGCTGAGCCGTGGAGCTCACAGGGTTTCCGTGGCCTCCAGCAGGACCCCTGTGGTTTCCCTGGAGCCCAGGCCAATCAAGGGTGGTCTTTATAGTTGCCTTTCCTCCTACCTCACCCCTTTTCCCTCTCCAATCCATACTGTAGTCCTGAGAATATTATTATTATTTTTTGCTCAGGCAACAAAAAAGTCTCCAAACTCCTCACATCCTTCACTTCTGATTGTTCTTGACATGGATTGGAATTGCCTGGACAGCAAGACCTTGAGTATAGGACTCACCCTACACTGAGTCTTGTGTCGCTTTGCTTCAGATAGAGCAGAGCTGGAAAAAGAAGCGTGTATAAGCAGCTCAGTCTTTCAGGCAGAGGCAGAAATTCCTGTGCTGTGTTTATACCTTTGCCCCCAACACTGGAGTCTCTTGCTTCTGACCCCCAGGTTCTGCTCCTGCCGTGCTTGTCCTGAGCTTTCCTGGCTTGTCCCAGCCACTCCATCCTCTTCTACGCTTCGTAGGCATCTTTATTCCTCTTGGCCCCGGATGAAGTTTGCAAGGTGGCTGATGCACCTCCCACCCAAATTCAGGCTATTCCCTGCTTCTTTTTTTTTTTTTTTTTAAATCATTTTCAATGACCCTTTCTGTCCCCCTGTTCAGCAGATGTTTCTGGCGCCTATGGGCGCCAGCCCTTGTGGAAGAAATTCAATCTCTTTTTGCACCAGTCCAGCCCTTTTCCAACAGGCACACAACAAAGCTGTCGAAGCCCCACTTACGGTGAATCTCCACAGCCCCCCAAGGTCGTCGCTCCTCTCGAAGCAGGTGGGCTCTAGTCCTTCCTCCAGACAGCACTTGATGGAGGCCAGGCCACTGACCCCAGCTCCCACAGTTGCAACTCGCTTGGCCGTGCTCTCCTGCGTGGGGACAGTGAAGCAGAACCATTTATGCACAAGTGAAAGCCCCACCCCATCCTTGGCTGCTCTAGCAGATTAGGAAAAAGAATTTGAAAGATTAAGGGATTTGCTCCACTCGAATCCTCTGAGGCTGGTCTCTGGTGTTGTGAATGTGAGAAGAGAAATGTTCAGGTCACTGGTTTAACCCCGTGCTTGTTATGTTCCCACCCCCTCACTCGGAGCTGGTTCTAAACTGTAGTACAACTGTTGTCAAGACTGTAGCTTTTGGCAGAGTGGCTGAAATCGGATCCTTTAGTGGATGGAGTTTTGCATTCTGGACTGTGCTTCTACCTCTAGCCTCCCTCCACTACCCATAGAGTGGCATAGAGCAGCAGACCAGGAAACGATCACCCTGTCAAACATGGTGTTTCATAAACATAGGAAGCTGAAGCTCAGATTGGTGTAGTGATGGGACACGAGGCCGCACAGCAGCTGGTGGAGCGGAGTTGGGATGAGGAGCCAAGACACTGCGGCCCCTACGGGGGCTGTGCAGCACTGCCCTGGGCCAGTCGCAGCCCCTAGCATCCTGCCAGGGCTCCGGCTCTGCTGTCCATCCTTCTACCTGCTGCCAGTGGAAGAGAGAGGGTGTGTGGTGGAAAGGTAGGCATGGAGAATCGTCCCTCCTGTCTCCATTGGCTCCTGATTCACTTCTAGGAAACCACTGTGTCATCACTGGCACACGTGGAGGATTGTCTGCTCCTGGCCATGAGTTAACATGAACTTGTAAGAATGCGGAGAGGCAATATAGTGTATAGGTTAAGCAACCAGACTCTGGACCAGATTCCCTGGGTTAAAGCTCAGTTCTGTCAGTTACTGCTCTGTGATCTTGGGCAAGTTATTTAACTCCTCTGTGCATTATAAAAATGGAGAAAGTAGTAGGAGTTTCCTTGCAGTGTTTTGTGAGAATCAAGTGAATCAACACATGACAGTTGGCTTAGCAGTGCTCCTGGCACTTAGAAAATGCTCAATAAATAGAAGCTATTGTTAACTATAAAAACATTTCCCCAACTTGGCTTCCTCTTCTGCCTTTCCCATCAATGAGCCTCTGTTCTTTTAATTCCTATAGCACTTAGGTCAATACGTACACCTTTAACACTATATCATGTGATTTTAGGTGTTGTTCTCAAATAGTTTTTTGTGAAAAATTTTCTCTCCCCAAGTTAGTAAGTTTTTAAACCACATGGGTCACAGAGTAGATGCAAAAGGTACCGCAAAGGCATTTTTTTCCTGAACATTTGCATTTTCTTGTTTCACAGATGAGCTCTCTCCACAAAACTGAATATACATCTTTTGTTTTCCAGGATTGGGAAACAGAGAAGTAGTTCAACTGTAGAGACTTCTTCTGCTTTGTTCTCTGCTGTGGCCCTAGTGTCTAGGGCTGCACTTGGAACATAATGTAACTGAAGCTCAACACCCATAAATATTTCTTGAATGAAATGAAAAGGTCCATTTTTTTTCAGGTGTCATGTAAAGGTGTTATAGAGTCAGTTGCTTCCCTGTGGCAACTGGATCTTATTTACTAGGGAAGAGCTACTAGCCTCCCTTTGCGAGCAGTCATGCTCTGGATCCTGATAGAATTGCCTTGGGCTCCTTTGCAAAAGAGGATATCTGTACTGACTCTTACTCCAAAGGCCAATGCACTACCATATATATTTGCCTTTAAACATTTGAAGAATCATCATGGACAGAAAGATTAGAATTATGGCCAATCATGGAATCGAAGATGTTATATTCAGGCAAATTTTAGGTCAATTTAAGCACTCTCCAGCATTTCAAGCTCTGATATTTACAGGCAGAGTCTGTAAGATGATTTTTTTGGAGACTTTGTAAGTAGGAAATTAACAGGTTATATAGAAAGGGGAATCAAATGCCCTATAGGGTCTTATCAAGCCATATTCTATGATTCATCTTCTGGTTAATTAGCCTTCAAACACCTATGAGGGGCTTCTGTGTTGCTAAGCCCTAGGCAAGGTATCAAGGAAACAAAAGATGAATTAGGCATGATGCCTTCTTTTTTTTTTTTTTAACATCTTTATTGAAGTATAATTGCTTTACAATGGTGTGCCAGTTTCTGCTTTATAACAAAGTGAATCAGTCATACATATACATATATTCCCGTATCTCTTCCCTCTTGCATCTCCCTCCCTCCGACCCTCCCTATCCCACCCCTCTAGGTGGTCACAAAGCACCGAGCTGATCTCCCTGTGCTATGCGGCTGCTTCCCACTAGCAATCTATTTTACGTTTGGTAGTGTATATATGTCCATGACACTCTTTCACCCTGTCACATCTCACCCCTCCCCCTCCCCATATCCTCAAGTCCATTCTCTAGTAGGTCTGTGTCTTTATTCCCGTCTTGCCACTAAGTTCTTCATGACCTTTTTTTTTGCTTTTCCTTAGATTCCATATATATGTGTTAGCATACTGTATTTGTTTTTCTCTTTCTGACTTACTTCACTCTGCATGACAGACTCTAACTCCATCCACCTCATTACAAATACCTCCATTTCATTTCTTTTTATGGCTGAGTAATATTCCATTGTATATATGTGCCACATCTTCTTTATCCATTCATCCGATGATGGACACTTAGGTTGCTTCCATGTCCTGGCTATTGTAAATAGAGCTGCAATGAACATTTTGGTACATGACTCTTTTTGAATTATGGTTTTCTCAGGGTATATGCCCAGTAGTGGGATTGCTGGGTCATATGGTAGTTCTATTTTTAGTTTTTTAAGGAACCTCCATACTGTTCTCCATAGTGGCTGTATCAATTTACATTCCCACCAACAGTGCAAGAGTGTTCCCTTTTCTCCACACCCTCTCCAGCATTTATTGTTTCTAGATTTTTTGATGATGGCCATTCTGACTGGTGTGAGATGATACCTCATTGTAGTTTTGATTTGCATTTCTCTAATGATTAATGATGTTGAGCATTCTTTCATGTGTCTGTTGGCCATCTGTATATCTTCTTTGGAGAAATGTCTATTTAGGTCTTCTGCCCATTTTTGGATTGGGTTGTTTGTTTTATTGTTATTGAGCTGCATGAGCTGCTTGTAAATCTTGGAGATTACTCCTTTGTCTGTTGCTTCATTTGCAAATATTTTCTCCCATTCTGAGGGTTGTCTTTTGGTCTTGTTTATGGTTTCCTTTGCTGTGCAAAAGCTTTTAAGTTTCATTAGGTCCCATTTGTTTATTTGTGTTTTTATTTCCATTTCTCTAGGGGCTGGGTCAAAAAGGATCTTGCTGTGATGTATGTCATAGAGTGTTCTGCCTATGTTTTCCTCTAAGAGTTTGATAGTGTCTGGCCTTACACTTAGGTCTTTAATCCATTTTGAGTTTATTTTTGTGCATGGTGTCAGGGAGTGTTCTAATTTCATACTTTTACATGTACCTGTCCAATTTTCCCAGCACCACTTATTGAAGAGGCTGTCTTTTCTCCACTGTATATGCTTGCCTCCTTTATCAAAGATAAGGTGACCATATGTGCGTGGGTTTATCTCTGGCCTTTCTATCCTGTTCCATTGATCTATATTTCTGTTTTTGTGCCAGTACCAAACTGTCTTGATTACTGTAGCTTTGTAATATAGTCTGAAGTCAGGGAGCCTGATTCCTCCAGCTCCATTTTTCATTCTCAAGATTGCTTTGGCTATTCGGGGTCTTTGGTGTCTCCATACAAATTGTGAAATTTTTTGTTCTAGTTCTGTGAAAACTGCCAGTGGTAGTTTGATAGGGATTGCATTGAATCTGTAGATTGCTTTGGGTAGTAGAGTCATTTTCACAATGTTGATTCTTCCAATCCAGGAACATGGTATATCTCTCCATCTATTTGTATCATCTTTAATTTCTTTCATCAGTGTCCTATAATTTTCTGCATACAGGTCTTTTGTCTCCTTAGGTAGGTTTATTCCTAGATATTTTATTCTTTTTGTTGCAATGGTAAACGGGAGTGTTTTCTTAATTTCACTTTCAGATTTTTCATCATTAGTATATAGGAATGCTAGAGATTTCTGTGCATTAATTTTGTATCCTGCTACTTTACCAAATTCATTGATTAGTTCTAGTAGTTTTCTGGTAGCATCTTTAGGATTCTCTATGTATAGTATCATGTAATCTGCAAACAGTGACAGCTTTACTTCTTCTTTTCCGATTTGGATTCCTTTTATTTCTTTTTCTTCTCTGATTGCTGTGGCTAACACTTCCAAAACTATGTTGAATAATAGTGGTGAGAGTGGACAACCTTGTCTTGTTCCTGATCTTAGTGGAAATGGTTTCAGTTTTTCACCATTGAGGACAATGTTGGCTGTGGGTTTGTCATATATGGCCTTTATTATGTTGAGGAAAGTTCCCTCTATGCCTACTTTCTGCAGGGCTTTTATCATAAATGGGTGTTGAATTTTGTTCAAAGCTTTCGCTGCATCTATTGAGATGATCATATGGTTTTTCTCCTTCAATTTGTTAATATGATGTATCACGTTGATTGATTTGTGTATATTGAAGAATCCTTGCATTCCTGGAATAAACCCCACTTGATCATGGTGTATAATCCTTTTAATGTGCTGTTGGATTCTGTTTGCTAGTATTTTGTTGAGGACTTTTGCCTCTATGTGCATCAGTGATATTGGCCTGTAGTTTTCTTTCTTTGTGACATCTTTGTCTGGTTTTTGTATCAGGGTGATGGTGGCCTCGTAGAATGAGTTGGGGAGTATTCCTCCCTCTGCAATATTTTGGAAGAGTTTGAGAAGGATAGGTTTTAGCTCTTCTCTAAATGTTTGATAGAATTCGCCTGTGAAGCCATCGGGTCCTGGGCCTTTGTTTGTTGGAAGATTTTAAATCACAGTTTCAATTTCAGTGCTTGTGATTGGTCTGTTCATATTTTCTATTTCTTCCTGGTTCAGTCTCAGCAGGTTGTGGATTTCTAAGAATCTGTCCATTTCTTCCAGGTTGTCCATTTTATTGGCATAGAGTTGCTTGTAGTAATCTCTCATGATCGTTTGTATTTCTGCAGTGTCAGTGGTTACTTCTCCTTTTTCATTTCTAATTCTATTGATTTGAGTCTTCTCCCTTTTTCTCTTGATGAGTCTGGCTAATGGTTTATCAATTTTGTTTATCTTCTCGAAGAACCAGCTTTTAGTTTCATTCATTTTTGCTATTGTTTCCTTCATTTCTTTTTCATTTATTTCTGATCTGATCTTTATGATTTCTTTCCTTCTGCTAGCTTTGGGGTTTTTTTGCTCTTCTTTCTCTAATTGCTTTAGGTGCAAGGTTAGGTTGTTTATTCGAGATGTTTCCTGTTTCTTGATGTAGGCTTGTATTGCTATAAACTTCCCTCTTAGAACTGCTTTTGCTGCGTCCCATAGGTTTTGGGTCGTCGTGTCTCCATTGTCATTTGTTTCTAGGTATTTTTTGATTTCCCCTTTGATTTCTTCAGTGATCACTTCGTTATTAAGTAGTGTATTGTGTAGCCTCCATGTGTTTGTATTTTTTACAGATCTTTTCCTGTAATTGATATCTAGTCTCATAGCGTTGTGGTTGGAAAAGATACTTCATACGATTTCAATTTTCTTAAATTTACCAAGGCTTGATTTGTGACCCAAGATATGATCTATCCTGGAGAATGTTCCATGAGCACTTGAGAAAAATGTGTATTCTGTTGTTTTTGGGTGGAATGTCCTATAAATATCAATTAAGTCCATCTTGTTTAATGTATCATTTAAAACTTGTGTTTCCTCATTTATTTTCATTTTGGATGATCTGTCCATTGGTGAAAGTGGGGTGTTAAAGTCCCCTACTATGATTGTGTTACTGTCAATTTCCCCTTTTATGGCTGTTAGTATTTGCCTTATGTATTGAGGTGCTCCTATGTTGGGTGCATAAATATTTACAGTTGTTATACCTTCCTCTTGGATCGATCCCTTGATCATTATATAGTGTCCTTCTTTGTCTCTTGTAATAGTCTTTATTTTAAAGTCTATTTTGTCTGATATGAGAATTGCTACTCCAGCTTTCTTTTGATTTCCATTTGCATGGAATATCTTTTTCCATCCCCTCACTTTCAGTCTGTATGTGTCTCTAGGTCTGAAGTGGGTCTCTTGTAGACAGCATATATATGGGTCTTGTTTTTGTATCCATTCAGCCAGCCTGTGTCTTTTGGTGGGAGCATTTAATCCATTTACATTTAAGGTAATTATCGATAATTATGTTCCTATTCCCATTTTGTTAAATATTTTGGGTTTGTTATTGTAGGTGTTTTCCTTCTCTTGTGTTTCTTGCCTAGAGAAGTTCCTTTAGCATTTGTTGTAAAGCTGGTTTGGTGGTGCTGAACTCTCTCAGCTTTTGCTTGTCTGTAAAGGTTTTAATTTCTCCATCACATCTGAATGAGATCCTTGCTGGGTAGAGTAACCTTGGTTGTAGGTTTTTCTCCTTCATCACTTTAAGTATATCCTGCCACTCCCTTCTGGCTTGCAGAGTTTCTGCTGAAAGATCAGCTGTTAACCTTATGGGGATTCCCTTGTGTGTTATTTGTTGTTTTTCCCTTGCTGCTTTTAATATGTTTTCTTTATATTTAATTTTTGACAGTTTGATTAATCTGTGTCTTGGCGTGTTTCTCCTTGGACTTATCCTGTATGGGACTCTCTGTGCTTCCAGGACTTGATTAACTATTTCCTTTCCCATATTAGGGAAGTTTTCAAGTATAATCTCTTCAAATATTTTCTCAGTCCCTTTCTTTTTCTCTTCTTCTTCTGGGACCCCTATAATTCGAATGTTGGTGCGTTTAATGTTGTCCCAGAGGTCTCTGAGACTGTCCTCAGTTCTTTTCATTCTTTTTTCTTTATTCTGCTCTGCAGTAGTTATTTCCACTATTTTATCTTCCAGGTCACTTATCCGTTCTTCTGCCTCAGTTATTCTGCTACTGATCCCATCTAGAGTATTTTTAATTTCATTTATTGTGCTTTTCATCGTTGCTTGGTTCCTCTTTAGTTCTTCTACGTCCTTGTTAAATGTTTCTTGCATTTTGTCTATTCTATTTCCAAGATTTTGGATCATCTTTACTATCATTATTCTGAATTCTTTTTCAGGTAGACTGCCTATTTCCTCTTCATTTGTTAGGTCTGGTGTGTTTTGACCCTGCTCCTTCACCTGCTGTGTGTTTTTTTGTCTTCTCATTTTGCTTATCTTACTGTGTTTGGGGTCTCCTTTTCACAGGCTGCAGGTTCGTAGTTCCCGTTGTTTTTGGTATCTGTCCCCAGTGGCTAAGGTTCGTTCAGTGGGTTTTGTAGGCTTCCTGGTGGAGGGGACTAGTGCCTGTGTTCTGGTGGATGAGGTTGGATCTTGTCTTTCTGGTGGGCACGTCCATGTCTGGTGGTGTGTTTTGGGGTGTCTGTGGCCTTATTATGATTTTAGGCAGCGTCTCTGCTAATGGATGGGGCTGTGTTCCTGTCTTGCTAGTTGTTTGGCATAGGCTGCCCAGCACTGTAGCTTGCTGGTCGTTGAATGAAGCTGGGTCTTGATGTTGAGATGGAGATCTCTGAGAGATTTTTGCCGTTTGGTATTACGTGGAGCTGGGAGGTCTCTTGTGGACCAGTGTCCTGAACTTGGCTCTCCCACCTCAGAGGCACAGCCCTGACGCCTGGCTGGAGCACCAAGAGCCTTTCATCCACACGGCTCAGAATAAAAGGGAGAAAAAAATAGAAAGAAAGAAAGAAAGAGGATAAAATAAAATAAAATAAAGCTATTATAATAAAAAATAAGAAAAAAAGTATTAAGAATAAATTTATTATTTATTATTTATTAAGAAAAATTTTTTAAAAAAATAGATTTATTAATTTTTTATAATAAAAAATAAGAAAAAAAATAAGAAAAAATTTATTAAGAAAAAAATTTTTTTTAAATAAAAAATATGAAAAAACTTATTAAAAAATTTTTTTTAATTTCTAAAAATAGAAAACAAGGAAAAAATTATTAAGAAAACATTTATTAGGAAAAAAAATTTTTTTAAGTAAAAAAAAGAAAAAAAAAACAAAAACGGACAGACCTAACCCTAGGACTAATGGTGAAAGCAAAGCTATGCAGACAAAATCTCACCCAGAAGCATACACATATACACTCACAAAAAAAGGAAAAGGGGAAAAATTAATATATCCTGCTCCCAAAGTCCACCTCCTGAATTTGGGATGATTCGTTGTCTATTCAGGTATTCAACAGATGCAGGCACATCAAGTTGTTTGTGGAGCTTTAATCCGCTGCTTCTGAGGCTGCTGGGAGAGATTTCCCTTTCTCTTCTTTGTTCGTACAGCTCACAGGGTTCAGCTTTGGATTTCGACCCGCCTCTGCATGTAGGTCGCCTGAGGGTGTCTGTTCCCCGCCCAGACAGAACGGGGTTAAATGAGCAGCTGCTTCGGGGGCTCTGGCTCCCTCAGGCCGGGGGGAGGGAGGGGTATGGAGTGCCGGGCGAGCCTGCGGCGGCAGAGGCTGGCGTGACGTTGCAGCAGCCTGAGGCGCGCCGTGCGTTCTCCCGGGGAAGTTGTCCCCGGATCACAGGAGCCTGGCAGTGGCGGGCTGCACCGGCTCCCGGGAGGGGCGGTGTGGAGAGTGACCTGTGCTCGCACACAGGCTTCTTGGTGGCGGCAGCAGCAGCCTTAGCATCTCACGCCCGTCTCTGGGGTCCGTGCTGATAGCCGTGGCTCGTGCCCGTCTCTGGAGCTCGTTTAGGCGGCGCTCTGAATCCCCTCTCCTTGCGTGCCGCGAAACAAAGAGGCAAGAAAAAGTCTCTTGCCTCTTTGGCAGCTGCAGACTTTTTCCCAGACTCCCTCCCGGCTAGCACCGAAGCCCGAGCCTCAGCTCCCAGCCCCCGCCCGTCCCGGCGGGTGAGCAGACAAGCCTCTCGGGCTGGTGAGTGCTGCTCGGCACCGATCCTCCGTGCGGGAATCTCTCTGCTTTGCCCTCTGCACCCCTGTGGCTGTGCTCTCCTCCATGGCTCCAAAGCTTCCCCCCTCTGCCCCCCGCAGTCTCCGCCCGCGAAGGGGCTTCCTAGTGTGTGGACTAGGTCCCGTCCCTATTCTTTTGTCTCTGTTATTTCTTTTTTCTTTTGCCCTACCCAAGTACGTGGGGATTTTCTTGCCTTTTGGGAGGTCTGACGTCTTCTGCCAGCGTTCAGTGGGTGTTCTGTAGGAGCAGTTCCACGTGTAGATGTATTTCTACTGTATCTGCGGGAAGGAAGGTGATCTCCCGCGTCTTACTCTTCTGCCATCTTGCCCCTCCCCCCGATGCCTTCTTTATGGTAGCTATCATCAGGGTGGGGAAGTAAGATTTGAAAATAGATACAATATTCTGTGTCAAGTGCTCACACAGAGATATGTCTCATGTACACTTTGCAGTAAAGCATGAAGAAAGAGGTGCTAATTCTGACTTTGGGATGGTAGGAAGGCAACACAGAGGTATACTATTTGCTCCAGGTTTTTTTTTTTTTTAAATCACTCATTTTATGTATTTATTTATTTTTAATTAATTAATTAATTATTTTATTTTTGGCTGCGTTGTGTCTTCATTGCTGCGTGTGGGCCTTCTCTAGTTGCAGCGAGAGGTGGCTACTCTTTTTTTTTTTAACATCTTTATTGGAGTATAATTGCTTTACAATGGTGTGTTAGTTTCTGCTTTATAACAAAGTGAATCAGCTATACATATACACATATCCCCATATCTCTTCCCTCTTGCGTCTCCCTCCCTCCCATCCTCCCTATCCCACCCCTCTAGGTGGTCACAAAGCACCGAACTGATCTCTGTGCTATGCAGCTGCTTCCCACTAGCTATCAGTTTTACATTTGGTAGTGTATATATGTCCATGCCACTCTCTCACTTTGTCCCAGCTTGCCCTTCCCCCTCCCCGTGTCTTCAAGTCCATTCTCTAGTAGGTCTGCGTCTTTATATCCGTCCTGCCCCTAAGTTCTTCATGACCACTTTTTTTTTCCTTAGATTCCATATATATGTGTTAGCATATGGTATTTGTTTTTCTCTTTCTGAGTTACTTCACTCTGTATGACTGACTCTAGGTCCATCCACCTCACTACAAATAACTCAATTTCATTTCTTTTTATGGTTGAGTAATATTCCATTGTATATATGTGCCACATCTTCTTTATCCATTCATCTGTCGAGGAACACTTAGTTTGTTTCCATGTCCTGGTTATTGTAAATAGAGCTGCAATGAACACTGTGGTACATGACTCTTTTTGAATTATGGTTTTCTCAGGGTATATGCCCAGTAGTGGGATTGCTGGGTCGTATGGTAGTTCTATTTTTAGTTTTTTAAGGAACCTCCATACTGTTCTCCATAGTGGCTGTATCAATTTACATTCCCACTAGCAGTGCAAGAGGGTTCCCTTTTCTCCACACCCTCTGCAGCATGTATTGTTTGTAGATTTTTTGATGATGGCCATTCTGAATGGTGTGAGGTGATACCTCATTGTAGGTTTGATTTGCATTTCTCTAATGATTAATGATGTTGAGCATTCTTTCATGTGTTTGTTGGCAATCTGTATATCTTCTTTGGAGAAATGTCTATTTAGGTCTTCTGCCCATTTTTGTACTGGGTTGTTTGTTTTTTTGATATTGAGCTGCATGAGCTGCTTGTAAATTTTGGAGATTAATCCTCTGTCAGTTGCTTCATTTGCAAATATTTTCTCCCATTCTGAGGGTTGTCTTTTCATCTTGTTTATGGTTTCCTTTGCTGTGCAAAAGCTTTTAAGTTTCATTAGGTCCCGTTTGTTTATTTTTGTTTTTATTTCCATTTCTGTAGGAGGTGGGTCAAAAAGGATCTTGCTGTGATTTATGTCATAGAGTGTTCTGGCCAGGCAGATTCTTAACCACTGTGCCACCAGGGAAGTCCTTTGCTCCAGGTTTTGAAGGATGAAAAGGACTCCAGTGGGCAGAGGAGTGGAGGAAGTGCGGTTGAAAGGGAGGAAACTGAGAGGGTCCTTATAAGGGCCAGAGATGGTCCATAGAGGCATCATGACAGCTTGACTCCAAGGAGGGCTTGCTATTCTTTTGCCTCCTAGAGAAAATAGCATGTTCCCCACATGAGGGGACTGCATTACAGTGTCGATTCACTGGATCATATGACCTACATGTTTCCCCACAATAGGTCATTTTCTTTGATTTGTCTCTTATTTTCTCATAGCTCCTAGCTTCATGCTTGGTCTGTACTAGCAGTTGCATAAATATTTGGCAAAGGATTGATTTCCTGTTAGATAAAATGAATTAATTAATCACCTTATATCTTTTTAATTAAAAAAATAATTGAGCAAATATCTTCTGGGTCAGAGATTCCTTCCTCAAAATGACTTTCTATGAAATGTACAACAAATAGAAATTCTCTCCTCAGGTCACCACTGTTACTCAGTGTGGGCCGGATGCAGCCAGCCTTCTCTGAGAAGTAAACACCCCTGGGGCTTTTCATGGGACAGTGGGGTGTTTGTGAGTCAGAGACCTGAGTTTGAAGTTCAGTGTTGGCTAATTGCCAGAAGTATGATGTTACACAAGTAATTTGTTTCTGTGCCTCAGTTTCCTTCTCTCTAAAATGAAGCTAGATGTAGAACCTGTTGTAAGAATCAACTAATGTATAAAAAGCATTTACCACAGTGCTTGGGACATTCTCATTTCCAAATAGATGTTGCTATGTTATTTTTACATCTTCATGAGATTTTTCTTTAATTTGATATTTTTGTGGCTATCTGCCTTGACAATTTTGGGTATATTTATTTGGACTCAGAGTCACTGGGGCAACCAGACATGTATAGCTAAAGGTTGTCTTCTAGCAAGTGAAGGAAATGAGTAGGGAAATGTAAGAATGATGGTGAAAGGGAAAGAGAGAAAAAGAAAAAAGGAGAAAAATAGGTCTCAAAGTCACGCTTAAGGACTTTTTCTTTATTTCTTTAAGTTTTTGCTTCAGATCTATTTGGTGTGTCACCATAGTCTCATTTGAATTGTTCCCCTGTTTGGAAAAGCAAACAGAATACATGAGCACATATACGCTCAAATACTGCCTTCAATGATGATAAAAATTAATGCTTCCAATCACTCATTCAAGTATTGATAATTATATGAAACCAAAATGATTGAAAAATTAATAAGTGCTTTTTAGGAAAAGTATTATCTGCTTTTATTATTTCCTTTAACTAAAAATCATTTCCAGTCAGTGACTGCTGTACTTTAGGCAGAGCGATTGAAAACATAGTAGGAAATGTTATTAGGGTGAAAAGTACACTAATGCCACTGATTATTGGAGTGCTATTTCACATGCTAATGCAAAACTAATATTAAAAATGCTATTCCCCCTTATGTGAATATTCAAAAAAATTTGGCCATTCCTTTGTTGGAGGTTTTAAAAGCAGTGTAACATCATCATCATTATTTTAATGAAGAAAGCCTCCTCAAAGCTGACTAAATATGAAAGAAATAAGTAATAAAAATAAAAAAAAATATGACTAAATTGTTAAAGTGTCACTGGATGAAAGTGAGTTTATAAAAAACATCAAGCAAAATAACTTAAGCAACACAAAATTACTAAATGAGTTGAGAAATCACTGTCAGTTGCATCAAAGTTACCGATTTTTAACCATGGGGTTACAAACTACTGTTCTTTTCCTGGGCCTTTTATGTTGCTGCCTCTACTTCAAAGAAGTAAGATGCAAATATCTAATGTATTGAAGTCAGTTTGAGTGCCCACTTCGGTTTATTAGGATAATATAGGGGGTTAGAACACGAGGCTAGGGCTGTCATTCCCAAAATTGTGTGTAGAGGAACTGAGTTATTTTAAAAATTTGAGGAAAGCACAGTAATACTCCATGTCTGTTGAACACGGAACAAAGCGTTAGCTGGAGGTAGTTCACAGTTTTTATATCAGATAAGACTGTGTTCTATTTGATGATGCGACATGTTTGCAAAGCTGGGTTTTTGACCATTTCAATGTTAAAAAGCGAGTAGTGCACCAAACTTGGTTGAGGTAGAACAGGAAATGAAGGGACGATGTGCGGTCTGATTCCAAGGGTTGAGCAGTGCAGCGCATAGCAGGCATATACACCTCATTATTAAGTAATTGTGGTTATTCAAGAATGAAATAAAAATACTATTTTCCTTTCAATTTGTGTATTATTTTTTTAAACAACTACAAGGTTATTTGAAAAAGAACAAAAATACAAATACAGAGAACAGAAATACATAAGTTGTTTGGACCTGACTACTTAATAAGAGGAACTATAGCTTGGAGGCCCCGTGAAAAAATTACTTACGCACTAAAGATTTCCTTGAACCTGGGAAGTTTGGGAACCTCTGGGTTATAGCCTTTCCTTCTGAGTATATTTTTAATTGATCAGGACACCTTATCTATTGGTGTCAGGAAATGCAAATTATCCTATTTCTAGTGCAGCAGTGTATCGATTAACCAGCGCTTCTTGACTGTTTCTAGTGTGACTCATCTATGCATTTCAAAGGAAACCATCTTCACTGATGTGCTATCAGGCTTGTAGCCAGTCCTTTATTTGTACATTACCCACCCCTCTCTCTTCCTTTTCCTTTCTCTCTCTGTCTCTCTGTCCTATGTTCTCTGTGTCTCTCTGTCTCTCTCTCACACACACACACACACACACACACTTTCTTAGCACACGGATACTGGCACGGACTGCACAATGATACAATATCCTGAAGTGAGCTGTGCATTTCAGGAGTGATCAGAGATAGTAGATTTAGTTGAATGCAGTTAGGGGTGAGTGAGGGTGCCCACTTAGCCCTTGGGAACAAACGAGCACAAACTGGTAAGAAACTCGGGTTAGAGCAGGGCCATGCTCTGGGATTTCAATCTTCCAGCAGCCGTTCCCCACCTCCTCAAGCCTATTCCTAAACACAACCACCTGATAAGAAAAATTCTGCCTGGCTCTGAATTCACCGTACCAGTTACAAGGCCATAGATATTCCCTAGGCTGGAGGGGAAACTAGGAAATAACAAAGGACAGACTTAGTTTCTCCATCTGTAAATCAGATGGCATTCAACTGGATATCTACAAGAGGTTTTTGAAACCCTTAAAGTTTGTAATCTTGTGAATTCAGCTGTGAGTGGAATTAGCAAAAAGAACTGACAACAGTAGGAGAATCAAGAAATTTTGTCATAATGAGTAGAATGGAGCACTTTTAACAACAGGAAAAAAGACATCATGCCGACTCAAAGTAGTCAGATTTGAAAGTGTGGATTGCCTCTCTCTCCCAGCTTGTGTCAGATGCCAACATTTGGTAGGCAAACCCCCAAAGCATTGTCAGACACCATGTCAGAAGCTATTAGTGGAAGCACTTAAGAAAAATGACTGATTTCCCTTTGCATTAGGAATCCAAGTTTTCCCTTTTGATTAACCACTTAGTAGTCTGACCAGCAATGTACTTACCAGTGTACACAGAAGACTTGATAATATCTGACTTTACTGTCCCGTTACAAGTACTCAAGCATTTACCGCTGTCTTTGTACTTTGGGGCAGGGAGTGGCTTTATAGCTCCTCCACAGACTAAGAGAGTGGCGTTCTGGTGAGGTGATTCTGTCCTGAAGCATAATAACAAAACAGGAAAAATCTGGCCCCCACCTCCCTAATCCAAAGGAATCAGAGATTATATCTTATTTACTTTATGTACTTGAAATTCCTGGTGCCAAGTCCTGGCCACAGTTAGGACTCGAGCTTGCAGAAATCTAAATGGATAATCCTGAGCCAGTGTTGGCCTAGGAGTCCCCAGTATACAGGATGAACCCTGTCTAGGAGATAAGGAATGTTACGCAGAATTTGGAACCTAAGGTTAGCCGTTGTTTATATTTTAACTTGATTAATTGCAACAGTGACATGCTACGAGAAACACTGGTGATATGTACTTTAGACTTACTCTTCTCCCTGCCAAACAGAAATTATTTTAAGCAGTCACAGCAGCATCTTCAATATTCATAGATTTCATTCTTCAAAGGGGAGGGAATAAATAAAATAAAGTAATCATGACAACAGCTGCTACACCAAAGATTCACTTTTAAGTGTTTTGATCCATTTCTCATTTAGAGACAATCATTATTATTTTAAAATCATATATCACCTACATTATTAAATTCAATTTTTTCTGTTCATTTTTATTCTTATTGTTTTTTTAAATTAATTTTTATTGGAGTATAGTTGATTTACAATGTTGTGTTAGTTTCTGCTGTACAGCAAAGTGAATCATTTATACATATACATATATCCACTCCTTTTAAGATTCTTTTCCCATATAGGTCATTACAGAGTATTCAGTAGAGTGCCCTGTGCTATACAGTAGATCCCCATTAGTTATCGATTTTACATATAGTAGCATGTCTATATCAATCCCAATCTCCCAATTTTTAAAGCCTTCTTGAGCACAGATGATTGCCCAGGCACTTGGGAAATATGACAAATATATGGGAGGAGCATAGCCTTTGGAGTCACAAGACTGGGGTTTAAATAATGTTTTCACCAGTTACTTTTAATCTCGGGAAAATTATGATAAGCATAACCTCAATTTAAGATAAGCATAATAATACTTGCCTCAGATGATTGTGGTAGGGACTAGATGAGATAATCTCTGTAGAGCTTCTTGTACATAGTACACACTCTGCAAGTGGCTGCAATGGCGATGATGGTGATGGTGATGCCACTGCCAGACCAGATAAGCTGTCTTGATTATTGATTTAGCTCTATACTGGGGGTTGTAGGTCGGTAGCAACATCTTCCAGAATGAAAGACTAGTTATAAGGAAGAATCCTCCTTTGCCATCCTCATTATAATGTGAATGCTGGATTCTACCTCAGTTAAGCTTTTAAAATCTTTATTACTTGAAATTTTGTTACATATCATGGTCCAAGAGTTTTATTTAAAAAAATCTTTATCTTTCTGTAAAGAACAAATGTGAAACATTTGGCTTTGGGAATAGAAAATCAAGGAGCTATCATCTAGAAAAGGAGAGTTAAAATAAAATTTAGTGAAAGGGAACCATCACAGGGAGAAGTTTTGCAAGAAGATGGTAGCTAGCTAAGAGCCTTTACAGGAGAAGAACAAACATTGTACAGCAAGAAACACTAAGGCTAAACCTAAGGAGGAATTTGGCCCTGAGGTGTGGAAAAAGTCATGGACTAATCTCTGAAAGCAGCGGGGTTTTTTTGCAGAAGACTCAAACCAATGGTTCCTAAATTTAATGTGCACAAGAATCCTCCAGGGAACTTATCAAGACTATAGATTCCAGCAGAGATTCTGATTCAGCAGGTCTGAATTATCATTACATCTTATTCAGGAATCTGCACTTCTGTGAACTCCCTGAGATACTCTGATGCAGAGAATATCTCTGTGGATCACAGTTTGGAACAAGCTATCCTAGATGGTTAGTCTAGGATAGTTTCATGTTTCAGGATGTATGGAGGCAAAGGAATAGACTTGAATGAGTCTTCCTTAGTCAATCTCAGACTCTGGAAATGAACTATTTATGTTTTAAAAAGATATCAGAATACTTGGAATGATTTCAAGGGATCATCTCCTTTCTAAAATTTTTCAAGGATATAAATTTAGTAACAATTTTGTCCTAATGGTGCTAGTTTTTCCCCACTGATTCAGCCTCAACCTGACAATTGATTCTCAATCTTCCACTGTAGAAATAGGATAACAACCATAGTTATTTCACCAGGTAGTGGTAATGATGAATGAGTTATGAAAAAACAACTAGGACAATGCTTTGCACATTACAAAGCAGGGATTGGCAAACTTTCCGTAAAGGACCAGATAGTAAAAATTTTAGGCTTTGTTGAGCCATACTGTTTCTTTTGCAACTACTCAGTTCTGCCATTGTAGCTTGAAAGCAGCCACAGACAATAAAAGAATAGGTGTGGATGTGTTCCAGTAAAACTTTATTTACAGATATAGGTAGTGGGCTGGTTTTGACCTATAGGCAGTAGTTTGCCTACTTTTGCTATAAAGTCTTGATAAATTCTATTATTATTATTAATAATATAATGGCTTGCAGATAATCTTTAATAATTAGAAAAGTAATCAGTTTTTAACGAATAACTAAGTATATATGCCCTCTGCAACTTTTTTCAAAGGAATCTGCTTATAGGAGCAATGAAAAAAAAATCTTGTATTTAAATGCCGGTGTCATTTCAAAGGCCTCTTTTTTTTTTTTTTTAAATCGTTTTTTGGAGAATCTGTATTGATAAGTATGCTCCCTTCCAGACTGCCTGCCCCAGTAAATTTTACTTCTTTCACAACTCTCTCTTCTCATCCCTCATGGAATCTACCAAGAGTAGATATGCTTTTTTTTTTTTTAATTGCTATTATTTTATTTTATTTATTTATTTATTTATTTTTGGCTGTGTTGGGTCTTCGTTTCTGTGCGAGGGCTTTCTCTAGTTGTGGCAAGCGGGGGCCACTCTTCATCGCGGTGCGCGGGCCTCTCACTATCGCGGCCTCTCTTGTTGCGGAGCACAGGCTCCAGACGCGCAGGCTCAGTAGTCGTGGCTCACTGGCCTAGTTGCTCCGCGGCATGTGGGATCCTCCCAGACCAGGGCTCGAACCCGTGTCCCCTGCATTAGCAGGCAGATTCTCAACCACTGCGCCACCAGGGAAGCCCCTCAATGGCCTTTTAAAGAGTTTCCACTGACAGGGATTGCCATCACATAGTTCTAGGCACTTGAGAGAGAAATCCAGGCCAATGGGAAGAGTGATGACCACAAAGCCTTTGGAGGAATAAGCGGAGAAATTTGTCTAAATCTTGAGTCTGAGATTTTCCCTCTCTTTGAAGGTCTTGTTCTGGGCTTATGGCACAGTTTAATCTCCCAAAGCACAATTTGTGTAAAGAATGGCTGTAGCGATTGCTTTATAACCAGATGTTTATTATGTTGCTCAATGTCTATTGACATTGAATTGCTTGTGACATTTTTAAAGTTCAGTTTTTTTTTTTTAAAGTTCAGTTTTAAGCAAATGTTTGTCTCTCGTAACAAGCCGGCATGCTTTCTTTTATCAGATGACAAAGATTAAATATTGTTTTGCTTTTTGCCTTGGTTATTTGTATGGTTAGAGCTAAATACAAGGTCCAATCAATCATTACAATACTTTTCATCTACTTGGGAGATACACTTTTCTTCCTCGACATTTGTTTTTTGAAAATGTCAATGATTGTCCTAAATGTTATTATATAGGAGTTTTTATTGTAAATTCCTTCAAACGAATTTTAGATCTAGCTGAAATGTAACCCAAATATTATAAATAAACCTAATCAGATCTTATTTGTAAGAAGAGTGTTGTATTCTATGTAAAGGTCCTCCAAAAGTAACATATATGTGATCATAAATAAACTGTTATTAAGTACTTGATTAATAATGGAGGTTTTTGTAAAAAAGTATATTATGGGGCAAGTCTTCATTTTTAAAGTCAAGCAAACCTGAGTTCCAATTCCAGCTCCATCACAAGATCAGCTGTCTGGTCCTGGGCATGTTACCTAACTCTCTGAGTCTCAGTTTCATCATCTGTAAAATGGGTGTAAGAGCTGCACCCATCTCACAGAATTGTCATGAGAATTAAATGAAATAATACATGCAATGTGCAAATTGTCTGGTCCTTGATAAGTACTCTCTATATATACTGTACATACATATATCTATCTCTTATGGCATGTTTATTTTTATTTTTACAGCAGTGTTTCTGTCAAAATATAAGACAAATATAAGAAATGTGTCTACTTGCTCAGCTTTCAATGTGAGGCCCTAAAAGTCTGTCTGAGCATTGCCATGTTCTAAGTCTATCCTCTCATTTTTTTCTCCAGTACCTTTGAGTGATTCCCCATGAAGCAAATGGCACATGACCTAACATCTGAGAACTTTGTTACCAAATAGAGTCTGGATAAGAAGACTATCAAAAACAACACACAGGAATTTTAATATTTGCCCACACTTAAAATTTTCCAATGATTTAAACCATGGGTGCTTTTCGTTCTGTGTAATTCTGCTATTTTTCCACATGACTCTCCTTTACCAGGGCTTGGCAACACTGTTTAGCCAGTGTTATTTTATTGTCTATTTTGGAGAGTCTAGTGAATTTGAGGGAAGGGTAGAATGGCAAAGAAATTTCATGACACAATTTCAGTTTTACACATAGACCTAAGTCTTCTAACTAACTCTCCACAATTACCTCTCTCACTCTGTTTTTCTCAACTCTAAAATTTAGACTTTAGATTTAATATTTTTTCTTTTAGTCTTTTTTTTTTCTCTTTAAGAGGTACTGACTGATGTGAAAGCCAAAAGCATTATGCTGACATATTAGAACCACTGAAGTTGGAAAAAAAAGGCCACCACAACAGCAAGAAGCCCCAGGATTTTCAACAGGAAGGAAACTTGGAAATTAGATGAAGTTTTTAGAGCCCGTGTCTTTAAAGGCTTCAATATCCTTTGTTTCTGGGTGAAGATGGCACTCCTGGCTCCATTCCATTGCCCAGGTCCAACCAGGCGATACTGATAAGAGTTGTAGGGCCCAAAATAAAGTTTCACAGCCAGTTTAGGCTCTTTTAGCAAGAGAGAGAGGAGGTCTGGCTTTGCACCTATCTCTAAGGCAAGCTCGTCCAAGTAGTCGATGTAACTGGTCTGCAGTATCTGGCTGTTGCTCTCTCCAAACCTTAATGAAGAAAGAATAAAGGACAGATTCACAAAATGTGCTAAGTTATATAAGAACATTAGGTATTCATTAGCTATTGAAAGAATGAAGGAATGAATGAATGAATAAATGAGTTTTGAATAACTCTCCAAGTCTCCTAGCAAGTAAACCTAGTCAGGATTGCTGCAAAGATTCACAAGATAACACAGATGAAAGCATAGCTCAGTGTTTTGCACAGAAGAGACACTTAATATTTGCTTGTTAAATTATTAAAGTACCTTGCACTCTGGCTGGCATATAGTAGATGAATTAGAATTTGAACGTGAGATAACCCCTACACGTGATATAAGGCCCCCAAGTCTACTTTCCTATGTACTTGATCTCTATTGAACTCCATTCCACTTCATCACAAAATGTAAATCCTTGACCTTCACTTCACACCAACTCCTTTCTAATTTGCTTTGATGGGAGTTCCTCCAGCTAACTTTCCAGAGATGCTTAGGCTACTGTCACCACCATTGCCCCCATCCCACTTCCTCTTTACCACAGAGTGTGAGAGGATACAGAATCTAACATGGGCAACATATAAAACAAATAAATTTAGGTCAAGGATAAATGTTCTTGTTTGGTGAAATTACTATTTTTAAGTAGTTGGATCCTAAAGTAGCATGTATAAGAATTTGCTTTTTTAGAAGCAGCTAGGTGGTTCTTGTGAGTAGTTAGATCACTATACTTGGAGAAACACTGTTCTATGTAAAGAATTTTTTAAAATTCTTACAAGTCAATTATTTTTTTATTCCTCTTGATAATGTCTGCCATCATAGTTCTCTCCGAGGGCAAGGTACACAAGCCTAGAAAATAAAAGGTTGGTTGAGTAGTGGGTTTGATTCAATTTCATTGCTTTATCTAGTTGATTGATTCCTACAATCCACTGATTCCTCCAATCAATTGATTCCTACAATTAAATTTTGGCCATTTACCCATGAGATACCGGTCAGGGCTGCTGTGTCGTTGAACTCCAGGGTGCGCCACTCGCATTGAGTTCTATGTGATGTTGCCCAGGGATCTCCAGGCTACAGCGTGGACTCTGAGGTGGGAGTGGGGGGTTAGAGAAGAAGGTGGAGAGGGAAGGTGAGCCTGAGAAGTTGGGAAGCCGTGCCAGATGGCTTGAGCTCCATTCTGAAAGTGGTGGGAAGCCGTGGGGGACAAGATCAGATTTGCCTTTTGGAAAGATTCTTTGAGGTGCTGAATTTTGGAAAATAGGCTCCAGGGAGGTCAGTTTAAAGGCAGCAAGACCAGGGGGAGGGGTAAGATGTGACAGGGTGAGAGAGTGGCATGGACATATATACACTACCAAATGCAAAATAGATAGCTAGTGGGAAGCAGCCGCATAGCACAGGGAGATCAGCTCAGTGCTTTGTGACCACCTAGAGGGGTGGGAGAGGGAGGGTGGGAGGGAGAGAGACGCAACAGGGAAGAGATATGGGAACATATGTATATGTATAACTGATTCACTTTGTTATAAAGCAGAAACTAACACACCATTGTAAAGCAATTATACTCCAATAAAGATGTTTAAAAAAAAAAAAAAAAAAGGCAGCAAGACCAGTTAAGAGGCTGTTGAAGTAAACCAGGTGAGGGAAGGGGTGGCACAAACTGAGGTAGGGCAGTGGGGATAGAGAAAGATTGACGTCAGTTATCCCTGTGGGCTTGTGATTCCGTCCCCTGTCACAGGTGTCCCTGGAACTTCTGACATGCTGAAGAATGGTCAGCGTCCCTGGATATGGCTAGTCATCAGACATCTCAGATTCAATGAGTCCCAAACTGAGCTCATCACTGAAGTCCTCCCGCTCAGACCTGCCTCCTCTTCCATATGCTCCCTCTGGCCCCAGCACTGCTCCCCACCCAGTTTCCACCACCTGAGATCCGCCTTGATCAAGTCACCCTTGAGTCTGCTCTTTTCCTCTAATTTTCCTACATGGAGCCAAGCATTACGTCCTGCTGGTTTGATTCTTAACTATCTCTCTTCTCCACTTTGTTTCTTTGCCTGGCTGAGGTTGTATCACATTTTAGTATAGACGATTACAGCAGCCTTCTCACTGGTCTCTGAGACTCTATTCCTTTCGCCTTTCAAATCTATCTTCCACACTAATATTGAAATAATCTATCAAAAGTGAAAATCTGATCATGTCTGGTCCTTGCTTCACCTTTCATTGGGTCTTCTGGCAGAAGAGCTTTCTTAAATGGAGCCACTAGGTCCTCAGGCAGACTTAATCAGGGTCCCTAAGAGTCCGTCAGATGGTTTATATGTGTAGCTAAATTTGGGAAGAGCTGATATACATTTTATATTCAAGCTCCTTAGCATGTCTTAAAAGGTTCCTGTGTCTTGGTCCCTTCCTCTCTAAGAATAATCTCTCACCCCTCTCTGCCTCACACCTCATGTTCTAGGAATGTCAAGTATCTTGTAATAATTCCTCATCTGCATCACACCTCTGTGCTCTGATTCCCTTTTCTGCACCTGGGAAACCCAGTTATCTAGGAAGTTTTCCTTGACCACATGCCCTTCCTTTATCCAAACTCTGCTGTTGCTAAGCACCCTTTCTCTTTTTCCACACACTCCATGCAGTCCTCTGACAAAGCACATGTCTTATTATCTTAAAATGATCCATTTAAATCTCTCTCTATCCTACCAAGTTCCAGCACAGGGTTACATATTCATTAAGTTTTTGTTGAGCTGAATTGAGCCCTGGATCAGGGAGATAGTAACAGCCTTCTGAGAAGTGCAAAGTGCTACACAATGCTCAGAGAGAAATATTTTAATGATTTTATAGCTTTGTAGGGATCTGTGAGGTTGAGCTGCTTAGGTATTAAGAGTTAATTTGGAGTTAAGTATGGAGTAGGCCCTAGGTCTCTTGATTTGCACATATTCTGAGGAATTTATAAACATCTTACAGGTAAAACTAGGAGTCACAGATGTCTTCCTTCCTTCTGTTCTCTCATTAGTTCAAGAAAAAATAATATTTACTTAACATTATGCCAACTGAAATTCTCTGAATTTTCTAATATTTTAAAGGAATGATTGCAGATATTTATTTTTATCGTATCCCAGTATTGGTTATTTTGTGAATTCTCTGCTAACTTTTTAGGATGTCAGGCTTGTGAGAGCAGCCAAGGTTGGCAACCTCCTTGTTGGCAACCTCCTTTTCTAAACTTGTTATTGAGCAAAATCCACCAGGTGTGAAACACTCAGCCATTCACTTGCCCACTCACTTACCTTTGAAAACTCTTGTTACCCAACGAGCTTGAAGTTCAACAGTTGGGAAAATGGAACCTAGAGGCTGGATAAGACCAATGCATGCAAGGGTTGACTTCTCCAGGTGAGGAGGGAACATGTATTTGTACAGGGAGACCATATTATTCTCTACTTTAACAAGTGGATCTTCGAGGAAGGGAAAAGAGAAGGTATATCCTGTTGCAAAGACAATGACGTCAATGTCCTCCTCCACTGTTCCATCCTCAAAGAGGGCAGAAGTTTCTGTGAGCTCTTTCACTCTTGATTTCACCTTGATGGCTCCGTAGAGTATACGACTTGGAAGATCGTCACTTAGTATAGGCTCTTTCATAAGGTATCTGAAACATGCGGAAGAAAACACTCAAAGAGTATTTAATGAGGGGTCTTGAACTCTCTTGATATTTTATGGGCTTGGCTCTGGGAATAAAGAGGTTTCTCCAATATCCATAAAACTTTCTAACTTGACTAGTTGGGCTACCCCAAGCCTTACTCTCTGACTTTATTCTCATGTCACATATCTCTTCCCTCAACAGATAAGGAAAAACACGTAGATGATGTGGGCAAAACACATTTCAAAAAAAAGAGGCATTCCTAAGGGCTTAGACAAAATGCTTAGACAAGAATTGCCTATGGTCAGTTCCTGAGCATTCCAGTTGTTATTATCCCACTGATATTTCTGTTGTTTTATGTTATCTACCGTTAATTATCTTGATGTTCCATTTAATTTCTATCTGATCATAAGTAAGTAAGGAAAACTTTGTTAAATTCCCATTAGTTTTGAAACTTATTAAGGGATCAGTGTGAAAATTAATGCATAGAATTAAGTTGGGGGATATTTCTTGATCCCAAATATACGTGGAGTCTCTGTATGTATCTGATAGCATGAATGGTGGAGCAAAGTCTGGTTGTATTTCTGGAATTTCCTTTTTTGTAGATTTGAGAACCATCTTGTTAAAAAAATAAGGATACATGGTACATGTATCAGATCTCAGAATATAGCAGCCACGTTGCATTTGTTGAAAGATTGCAAACCTCTTCTGTGTTTTTTTTTTTTTTTAAGGGAAGGAGCCTGTTATCAAAGAAAAATAAACATCCATATTGTTTGCTTGTGTTTATAAGATCAGTGATGTATAACAGATTAATAGGCAGTGAGTATGCTCTCAAAAGCTACCCACAGGAAGAACTCTTATGGTGTACAGAGTTAGCAAAGTATGAATTAGCAGATGTAGAATTTGGATCAGTTTTCCCACCCACCCTCTGAAAGGAAGGTCACAGTCTCTTAAAACAGCCTTTTCCAATGTTGGACAGCTCTGGGTATTAGGAAGTCCTTCCCATGATCCTAGTTCTACTTACTGGAGCAGCTCATAATATTTATACTTCATCTTCTTAAATATTTACTTTTTAAAAGGCATACAGAACAAATTTGGAATTCAAAATCCAGGAGCTACATGATACCCATACTGTTAGGTTGTAGTTTGAACTACCATGTTAGCAATTTGTCTCTTTGCAAAAAGAAACCCCTCTGACATCCTTGATTACCAATGAGTATACCATAAAAAAGCAAAGTAACTCTACTTGTTTTGAGGCATAAGGCCATAATTTTCATGGTTGAACCACCGATTCATCTGTTGTTCCATCACCCATTTTACAACTCTTCGTGGCAGGACATTTCGGAGCATGGAGCTAAAACAGGTGTGGAACACCATGTCCCAGGGATAGCCATCTTCAGAGATACGGCCCATGACCCAGGAACCATGTCTGGTGCTGATAAACACCTGGTGAGCAAAAAAAGGATGCAGTTTAAACTAGGGCATCATCTCTTTTGGGAGGAACCCACTGTGTAGATAATACATCGCATGTATGGCCCCAGAATTTGCTGAAATGCTTTGTTTTAAAGATGATTGACCTCAAAGTGAAGTACCTTCTAGTTTTCACAGCTCTGGGGCAGCTTTATCATGCAAGTGGGAACCAGTAGTACTTATGCTGATAGAGGAAGACTACCATAGTCTTGAGAACTTCATGGAAACATGAGAAAATCTTTGGGCTAAACCAATCATAAAACCCACAAATTTTTGCCATGTTTGAGGTTGTGGTTCAATGCTCCTTCCCTCCTCTTACCTTTTCCATCCACCACAAGTTGTTTATATAGGGAAGGTATACAATTATAGTCCTAGGAAATGTATGATTACAGCCTAATGTCTAGATAGGCACAAATATATGGATCTGTATATCCCCAGAGAGGGAATAACAAGGGAAATCAGCTTCTTCCCATACTTGAAAGAACACTGTTATGTTCTTTTATATATTTTATATATTTATATATTTTATATATTATAACATTTTATATATTTTAAAAGTTAAAAATACTGACTATACTGCTGAACTGAATGAATAAGCATTTTCAGAACTCTAATGGAACACTGATGAACTCATAAAAGTGCTAACAAAACATCAGGATGAAAAAAAAAATTAATTACGTGGGACTGTGTTAACCAATGAGGATGATTATAATTTTTGTGACTTTCTGTTTGAATAATAAAAAAAAAAATCCCACAAGGACTCAGAGGCAAAAAATATACAAATCAATTTTCACTGCAAAGTAAAGGAGCTGTTACAGTGGAGGATTACTGGACTGAATGTCAGTATTATGACATAGTATGAGTGTGTTTCGTGTTTGGTAATTGCAATCATTGTTGCTTTTGTTGTAGTCATCCATTTACAATGCTTGGTGTCAGTTTATTTATCTCTTGTAAAAATAAAATACAGTGTGTGTGTGTGTGTGTGTGTGTGTGAAAAAAAAAATTTCTGAACTTATACTGTGATTCCCATTCTCTTCAAGTGCACTTCTGAATCCCCTTTCAGATGTACTCTTTTTTTTTTTAATGTAGCATTATTTTATTAACTACTGCATAAATTCTAAAAGCATATATGTTATGATTCCTTCCATCAGTTTCTAGATCTTGATTGAGTTATCAGATTTTTAACTTTGAATTTATTTTAAAAATTCAGAGTTTAAAAATCTAACATTTGGGCTTCCCTGGTGGCGCAGTGGTTGAGAATCTGCCTGCCAATGCAGGGGACACGGGTTCGGGCCCCGGTCTGGGAAGATCCCACATGCCGCGGAGCAACTGGGCCTGTGAGCCACAACTGCTGAGCCTGCGCTTCTGGAGCCTGTGCCCCGCAACGGGAGGGACCGTGATAGTGAGAGGCCCGCGCACCGCGATGAAGAGTGGCCCCCGCTTGCCGCAACTAGAGAAAGCCCTCGCACGAAACGAAGACCCAACACAGCTAAAAATAAATAAATAAATAAATAAATAGAGTAGCTATTAATTAAAAAAAAAAATCTAACATTTACTATTCATAGATATTACTTTACATGGAAGTTAATATAGAAGGTAATCAGTTATACATATATATATATCTATTCTTTTTCAGATTCTTTTTCCATATAGGTTATTACAGAGTATTGAGTGGAGTTAGTTCCCTGTGCTATACAGTAGTTCCTTGTTGATGACCTATTTTGTATATAGTAGTGTGTATATGTCAGATGTATTCTTTACCTTGTACACTTATATTTCCCTAGTTTTCAAGGTGTGCATTTATATCTCTTTTCAAATATATATTTTACCTTGTTTACTGTTACTCCCCCATTGACCAAATGCATATTTGACTTGCTTCTTAAAATTTTATATGCCAGTACTTTTACATGCCAGAACTCTATGAGTTCTGCTGTACAAGGCTGTCCTTGATAAACACATAAGATTCACTTACAAGGAAACTGATTCACTTAGGAGTTTAAGATCATGGATTCTAGATCTAGGACTCTGGATCCAGACTGCCTGGGTTTGACTCTCAGTCCCACTACTTGCAAGCTGTGTTGCCTTGGGTGAGTTACTTTAACCTCTCTGTGCCTCCATTTCTCCCTCTCTGTAAAATAGTACCTGCTTCATAGAATTATTGTACAGATTAAATGAGATAATACATATAAAGTACTGAAAATATTGCCTGGCAAGTGATAAGTACTGCTAGGTATTATTATTTTGTAAAATTAGCCTGGAGGAGAGGAGTTTCATATAGTGCCACATATCTGGAGTGAGCCAGAATTTGGAGACAAGTTTTGCTGGGACCTCAACTCCTTAGCTTGTGAAGTAGCACTTACATAAAATGGTATAATGGTATTGAATTGTTGGTCTGTGTGTGGTAATACGCTTATATCCTGATTTTCTCCTGCTGTTTCCCTTTTGTTGACTTGGCAATACTTTGGTTACATATTAGATGATATACTTCAAATATTTCCATGAATGTCTCTTTCCATTACTTATTGTCTGCCCTTCTTCCTTAGGATCAATCCATGTTTCACATTGGAAGCTCTGCCTATTTTATTCATTCTCTTTCTGCTGTCACCGTCTTTACAGCAGGGGAGTCTAATCTGGCTAGCTGTACTAGCTGCAACAGTGTGATATGTCTCAGGATTTAGGATCAGGCTTCTTTCCCTGAGATGCATACTTCAGGCCAAGGGTCAGAGATCTGGTTTTTGGTGAGAGAGTGTGTGGATGACTCAGCACCATCCCATAGTATTTTGAGTGGTGCTTTTGGACTGTGGTAGAGTATGCCATATACTTGTGAACATGAACCTCCTTTAACAGAAGCAGGGCACACTCAGGACTAAGGTGAGTTTAGGCTATAATTTTAAGCTTTGCAGATGCACCTGGTTCTATCCCTTACATACATAGCTCCTATGTATCTCTTCTCACAGAAGGGTTGAGAGTGCATTACTCTGTGTAAGACATTTTATCATAATTATCAATTATGTTATTAATCCAATAAATATTGAAGAGACAGCCTATTTAAAGATTAATGAGGTGAAAGGCACACGAATATAGCAAAGGTGGTTTCTTAATATTGAATCTGGTATGACTGACAGGCTTTTACATGGCAAGGCCCATATAAGGAAATAGACTCTTGCAATCTAAGATTTGATATCTTTGGATCATCTTTTCTAAGTCCAAATCACTGACCTGTAACATGTAGTGGTCTAGTACGGAGCTTTCCTTGGTTGACAGTTAAAAGTCAGCTCCTTTTATCATACTCCCTTCCGCAAGCTTGGCAGGCATTCCCAACAGGAAAGAGACTGGACCTTGTGCCTCCCTACCTGAGTCGGCTCTTCTCCAAGACTTTACAGTTACTGCCTCCTCACTTGTTCTTCACACTGAGGTCTTTTTTTTTTTCTTTTAACATGTTTATTGGAGTATAATTGCTTTACAATGTTGTGTTAGTTTCTGCTGTATAACAAAGTGAATCAGCTATACATATACATATATCCCCATATCCCCTCCCTCTTGTGTCTCCCTCCCACCCTCCCTATCCCACCCCTCTAGGTGGTCAGAAAGCGGGAGCTGATCTCCCTGTGCTATGTGGCTGCTTTCCACTAGCTATCTATGTTACATTTGGTAGTGTATATATGTCCATGCCACTCTCTCACTTCGTCCCAGCTTACCCTTCTGCCTCTCCATGTCCTCAAGTCCATTCTCTACGTCTGCATCTTTATTCCTGTCTCCTGCCCCTAGGTTCTTCATGACCATTTTTTTCTTTTTTCTTTTTTTTTTTAGATTCCATATATATGTGTTAGCATACGGTATTTGTTTTTCTCTTTCTGACTTACTTCGCTCTGTATGACAGACTCTAGGTCCATCCACCTCACACTGAGGTCTTAAAGCTTTGAAAAGTGAAAAGTGGTTTCTTTTCACGAAAAAAGGTGAGGACCTCCTGGGTCTAGTAAATCTCTTTCTGGTGTTAGTGACCTGCTCTGTCCCCAGGGTGGTAATTCTGACAGGTCCCAGTGGAACCCCTTCATCAACCTGCTGGGGAGGCACTATGTTCTTTTATCACATTTGCTACTGGGCATCTTGAGCACTGACAGTGTGAGTCTCAGGACTGGACCGTTTTGCTGGTTGTAGACATGGCCACTGCAAGTCCTGTGTAGCCAGAAGATGCTGGGCTACATCAGAGTGATAGGGCCCCTGGGTCCAGGCCCTGTTGAGAGGGGATGCTTTGGGGAGAGGAACCTTAGCTATTTTCCCATCTTTGCCTAGGTCTGTCCTTCTAAAAGGGTTTTATTTTCTGCCATTCCCAACCACCTCTGTCAGCATTATCTGTATCTTGTAATGTTTGACTCTGGAAGCTAAGCTGTGTCATTCCTGAGCAGGTGCAAAGATAACAGTGGTTGGAAGGCCTCAGGGAGCACCTAAATATCTGTGATTATGGTTGGGAGTCTTACTGTCTATTTAATCTTTCTTTTAATGATTCTTGGAAACTAAGGATTATTTACGTTTCAAATAGAATTCAAATATGCACTAAATTTCTAAAAGGCACTCCCCCAAAGATGAACAGATCAACTCATAAAGCCCCCTGGGTAGAAACAAGGCCTCCTGTGCTGAAAGTCATCTGGTCCAAACTTAAGTGAGGGAACCATAGCCCAGAGAAGTAAAATGACTCACTCTAGGTTACGAGGCTGATTAGTGGCAAAGCTGGGAGATAAACTCTGGCTTCTTGATTTCCAGATTTTCTATGATACCACACTGGGCAACCGAACAACTAATCAACCAATTAATGAGTAATGGAGCCTTAGTTACATGGCTGGGATTTTCCTCTCCTCCACCGTACAAGGTAATCAGGGAACATCTTACCTGAGCAGCCTTCTTACTCAACTCAACTGCAATATCTGAGGCTGAGTTTCCTATTCCAATCACCAAAATGCGTTTTCTTTCAAATCCCTCTGGGTGCTTGTATTGGCGGCTATGGAAATACTGGCCTTTGAACTTCTGGATACCTTTAGGGGGAAGAAAAGAGAAATCCATGAACTATGTCAAGTTAAGTTCAATAAAACTGCACCGTCAGCTTTTCCTTTCTGGGGAAAATCATTTGTTTCATCTCTTCCCCTCTTAGGGAAGTTACAGTATCAAGACCAACTGGCAAACTCAAAGTATGAACCACATAAGAAATGTTAGGTTAAGCATATGGTACAGGACCAAAAGAGTTGATTTCAGAGGCTGCAGCTTAGATATTTATTAGAGAGCAAACAATTGGTTTTGATGAATAGAGCAGAGTGTTGGTTTCCAGCTACCCATTATCCTATTTTGGACTGTACAATGATACTTTATTATCACATAGCATATATTCTTTTAAATGTTTCTTAAACACATTATGAAGTACTATTATCGCAATTGTGTAATAATTAGAATAACATTCATCATTCTTATTTTGTGAAAGCAAACAAAAACTAAAATAAACTAAAAACAAGGCACATTATAAGGTGAAGGATAGTTTCCACTTTGCAGTAAGTCAGCAACTTACTGGACAAGCCTTTTTGAAGATAAGCATCTCTTTGTCTTTTCCCAGGAAAACATGACTTTGTTAAAGTATTTGTGTTTGATGGTGGGTTGCTTGAAAGAGCCTTTTGATCATTAGTTCTCAAAGTGTGGTCCCTTGGCCAGCAGTTTTAGCATTACCTGGGAACTTGTTAGAGAGGCAAATTCTCAGCCTCATACTAGACCTACAGAGTTGGAAATGCTAGGGGTGGAGACGAGCAAGTTGTGGTTTTAAAAGCCCTCCAGGTGATTCTGATTGAGATTTCCATTGCCTTAGATCAGTAAGCCTCAATCCCAGCTGAATATTGAAATCACCTGAGTAGCCCTTAATTGACGGAGGCCTACCCTAGACCAATTGAATCGTTGAAGGTCATTAGAACTTTAAAAGCCCCTCAGGTGGTTTGAATAATGTGGGGATTGGACTGAACCACCGTATCAGATGTTTTCCTGAAGGCCTTGGGAAGGAGATACGCTCTCTGAGGGAAGGGCCTGGGAGGTACCGTCTTTCCCTGTGCTCCCTGAAACCTCACTGTCCTGTAGGAGCACTTATTTCCAGAAACTCTCCCCAGTAACCCTGGCTGTGGGCGTGGCTCTGTGGAAGTCTCCAAAGATGTAGCAAAGTCACAAGGTAAGCACATGGCTGAAAGGACCTCTCCAACAGAGAACCAATTTGGGTGAGAATTCTCTGAAATACTGAGTAATTAGTGACTTTGAGGGAGGCTGGCTGATAATGAAGACCCAAAGAGCTCAATAGAAACAGAGGTGGTGTTTGGAGTCTCTCATCTTTCTAGCTCTATCCTGATCTTAATATTATGCCAAGTTGCAGTAGCTAGGTAATTTTGCCTGACAATCCAACCTGAATATAAAATACCTGGACACCTACTCCCCAAAGCTGGGGATCCCCACAGGCCTCACCTGGAAATGACTCCAGTGGGAGGTGAGGGAGTATGTGATGACCACTGCAGACCATGACTGCGTCAAAGACAGCACTTTGCTCCTTGCCGTTGCTCTCGGTAACAACCACCCATTGGCCAGTGGATGAGAAATCCGGGCATTTTTTCACACTGAGGACGGTTGTCTTGAACCGAACACAGAGAAGGCATCATTGAGAATTACTCTGGTATAACAGGGACCCTGTCCAGTGCCCTGGGAGTGGAGATGGGTAGAGTGCAATGTCTGATTCCATTTAGGTCCCGTCTGAATCCATTTCAAGCCACTTAAGGCAAAGACTGCTAAGTGCGCCCAGCTGCTTCTTCCTTGGCAGGTGCTACCAAGGATGTGCTTTGTGCGAGAAGCCTGACTCAGCAGTAGTTACCAGTGTCAAGGACTGAATAAGGACTTGAGAGAGACCCAGAAAAAGCAAGACAGCGTCTGGGCAAGATACAAAATACATGTTCATCATTCAGGTGATTACGCAATCAGTATTTATCAAGAAGCTTTAAAAGTGTTGACCTCCGTGTAGACTATTAGAGAAGATATTCCATGTGAAGCAATTTGCATAGCGCCTGGCACAGTGACATCACTCCATGAATGGTAAGTTCATATTTATTATTTTTAAAACATCATGCTAGCAGTATACTTCATGATCTCATTTGGATGAAATAATTTATCAGTTCATGATTTTTTAGAATGCCATTTGCTCTCTGGAGGGTTATGAATTTTTAAAAGTGTACATAAATGTGTGTGTCTGCTGTATTTAAGAAGCAGTGTCAAAGGAAACAAAGCTTTTCTCACTTCTAGAGGAATGGCATGCTTCTCCTCTTGTTGGCAAGTGTTTGAGTCCCTTATACATACATTTCAAATTTTCATATATTTTTCAAAATGCTGGGTTGGCAGTGTTTGAAGCTGTTCCAATTAAAAAATGTATATGGAATATTAGTATAAAGCTTATGAAAAGGCTATAAAATGTCTGGGCATTTTCAGTTGAAAGATTCAGATTTGAAGTTCTGGGTAGTATATTCTCTAAAGTACTGTGGATTCTTGCTATTTAAAATGTGGGTTGAGGACCAACCTTCAGTATCACTGGGGAAGTTATTAGAAATGTGACTGACCTGAGCCAGTTCACCCCTCCTCAGGCGACCTGGTGGTTTTCCCCTCCCGGGAGGTCACCATATTGATACAGAACTCAGTGAGGACACCTCCTTTTATAGTTTGAGTTGAGTTCCATCATCTTATGGCTGTACTAACTCAGAGGCCAATAAACAGAAGTGAGTTTTCCTAAGCCCTCTCCAACCTCCAGAAAACAACCTCAGTAAAATCATAAACAAGAGAAATGGAAACTGGGGAAAAACTACATTAGATAGAATGTGATATTTTAATGGTATTTACATATATTGATGTCTATCAAATCAACTATTACAAATTAATGTACTACAAATCTGGAACAAAACTAAAGTTACTGGGAAAATGAGCTGTGTTAAAAAAAATAAGTTCCACTAACAGTTATTTATTCAAGGCTATAATTTAAATTTTATTTCCTAGGCACAGTTACTAGTTTTCAGAGTGTAGGTTACTGATAAAAATTCAGGATGTTTAATGAGAATATTGTTTTTTATCTTGTTGATTATTTGTTTTCAAGGAAACACAGGAAAGGTAGTTATAATTGTATTTCAAAATGGTCTGGTTATTCTTTTGTTGCTAAAGAATGCATCAAAAAATTAGCCAAAATTGTTTCTACAGGCTTCTGAGATGAATGGAGAGCTGTGAGTTTATTTAGTACATTTTTCTAAGAAATTTCATTTTTATGGGGACGGTAAGAAAATGAAATAACAATGTGGTATTGTTTTTCATATATCCTTTCAAAGGAAATGAGGCTAGGAGTCCGCAGTGGTTATAGGTATTAAATGCAGTTTCACCGTCAATGTAATCATTCAAGTCATTAATTTTAACGGATGTTTTTCTTCTGTTAATGTATATAATCTATAATATCAGGGGTAATGACACTACTTTTTGGGTTTTCTACTGTGCTGTTGTTTTTCAGAAAATAATTGAATTAGAATGCTTTGTTTTATTCCCAATTTCTTTCATTATCAGAGTAACTTCTCTATTTCAATGTGAGCTAAACCAATGTAGAGAAAATCATTCTTTCCCCAAAATACAATACCTGGAACTGAATATATTTTAGTAGATCAAACTTTTTGACAAAAATCCTGAAGTATTCCAGGAGCTTAGAATTGTGCAGGAACTTTGGAAAATCTTCAGGCATTGGAAAGTCACTGAAACAGGACATTTCTTTGCTGGTGTTGGTGATGACAGATTGATAGATACTCGCTAGGCCATCTTCAATATCTTCCTATTGAAATAAAAGAGTGATAATCCTGTATTAAAAAAAAAAATCCCTTGGTTTCCTACTCTTCTTCCAAATCTAACCCCTGCGTGACATGAACCTCTTTCATTGCTGTAGCATGACTGAAATGTCTGCCTGATGAGGTGCAGCATATGTACTTCATCATCCTGTGCGATATGACCTGGCTGGGGCCTTCCAGTGTTGTTCACTGGAGGGGCTATTGCCATTGGTGGGATCGGGAGTGGGGGCGGTCCTTCTTCTGACACGTTGCAGGATATTTAGCATCCCAGAGCTCTACCTGTTTAATGTCAATCATTGTGACAACCAGCCCTCTTCTGAAATTCCCCTTGGGGAGGCCATACCCATCTTCCACCTCTTTAGGAACCAATAAACCCTGGGACACTGGTCAGAGACTACAATGGAGAATTTCCATTAAAATGAGTACTTTGGGGGGCAGGAAGGTTTTGCATCTTAATTTGAATCCTCCCCCGCCTTTATTTTATGCTTTATGTGAATCAACCTTCCTCAGGTGACAAAGGTAAGTAGTATGAATGCCAATCAAATCTTAAACTTGATTCTAAAGGTTATCGAGTATGCTTTGGTAAATCAGGAGGCAGCACATGCTATGGTTGAGTTTATAATTCCCTCTGCAAAAGTGCTCTGCGTAATGATTTAACGTTAAATCATACAAGAGCCAAGTACGGTGATTCAGTGTCTGTGAAATCAGCATGTTATCAAAGAAGGTTTTATAAGGAATTTAAATAATGTCACCCAAGAACTCCTCAATAGATGCTTCTGCATATGCAGAGACTAAGCATAATCCAGGCAAACAGTAGTTGCTGTTATGACTCAGTACCAGGGTAGGAGGTAAAGAAATGGAAAGGTTGTAGGAACTCATAAGTTAATTGAAATAAGTTACTTCATCTTATATAAATGGCATTATAGCCTCTTTCACAGAATAGTGAATAAAGGAAAGTAAATATTCAACTCTGATCCCACCACTGCAATAAATCAGTTGTATAGGTTGCTTTCTCATCATTATTCATAGAAAATCATTACTTTCCTGCCAAATCTTTAGATCAAGACTCCTTACATTTTTGCAACACTTGAAAGAGGCAGCTTGGACTGGCAGAAGGAGCCTGGTCTTTGAAGTTAGACAAAGTTAGGTTTGAGTTCATCTCTTTCAGACTGTGTGAGCCTGGACCCGTCAGTACCCCTGAGCTTCAGTCCTCTCATCTGTAAACTAGGGAGGTACTAGGTGCTCAGTAGTATTGCTTATGGTGACTGAGGAAGCTATAAGCTTCAGCAAAGCTGTCGGTTACACCTCCCTGCTCACCACAGTAGAAGAAAGGCAACGAGGCAGCTGCTCTGACACCAAAGGAAGTGATACAAGTACACTCACCATCACATCTGAGTTTTCTGATATTTCCTTTACAAGAGGCTGTACTCAGTTTCAAAGAGTTAAAAAAGATTAAACTGTGGGATCTTGTGTCTGTTATCAACAAATCTCCTTATATGTACTGGGCTTCGCTGTGTCCAAATTTCAGAGATTACCCGTACTAACATGAGTTACCACAGCTAAGATAATGCTTACTCTCAGATCATGCCATTTAAGAGCAATAAAAAGTCCAAGTTTGTAAAGATCCTTCCTCATACATTTCACACGCTCTCTTTCTTCCTCATTCATTCATGCATTCGTTCCCTCATGTCTGCCGTAGGCCAGGAGTCAGATGCCTTTTTTCCATGAGCAAGGTGTTTAACCTTCCTAGTCCAGAATCAAGGCTTAGATGATAACTTTGTTACAGCTTTAAGTGGCTTGGTAAACATTAGTCAGATTAGGGTATGCCAGCTTTCTGGGTGATTAATTTGGTGTGGTGTTATTATTAACTGTATGTACATATTAGAAGGCAAAGGGGGTTTGTATTCGAATCTGAAGTGCTTTCTGTCTCATATACGAGGATACAATGATCTGAACTCTGGATGAATAAATCATAGTATTTTTATTTTCAAACACTAGCTTCAAATTGCATAATACAATTGTCCCTTAATATTCACAGGGGATTAGTTCCAGGAACCCTTGTGGATACCCACATCCACGGATGCTCAAGTCCATTATATAAAATGGTGTAGTACTTGCACAGAACCTATGCAAGTTACGTAAGGCAGAATCCTCATTTTCTCCTGTAAAATGGGGTTCTTCAGTTGTTTCAACATTAAACAATCATTATGAAGCTTTGATGAGATTAAAGTGCTTATTAGCACAATGCCTGACTCTAAATAACTGCTCCATCCATGTTTGCCTCTATTGCCATTATTACCGGTCACTAGAGTTAGTCTTACTAAACCCGTCATAGTTTCAAAACAGCTAAACTAAGATCGACTAGAGCCAACATGTTAGTTTTTTCAAGTGCTTTAAATTGGCTTTAAAATGTGGTTGGCTCCTCTGTCAGGTCAATCTTAAGGGGATTTCGAGTGATGAGAACTGGTTTGATGTCTCAGCCCCTATGGTAATTTCAGAGCCAGGGCAAGGCTCTCCTTTGGGGATTTTACTTGTGTAATTTGACACAATTGATGATGACATCACAATTCTTCTTCTGAAGATCAAGTAATAATCTTTATCATTGGGTTGATTGGTATACAGCTGTGAAAAAAAAAAAAGCTTTGTGCTCATGTGTTCTTCTTCCTGTGTTGGCTGAAGTAGATGTCTATATGTTTAGACAAATCTGGGTAAAATTGAGTTTGCCCAGGGTTATAAAGGGAAGATGATTCTTATTAATAAACAAATGTATATCAACTATATCTCCTGTTCAGGCCCTGAGCTTGGAGTTAGGCATAAGATGTAACCAGGACACACAGCTTCTATCTTTATGGAGCTTACTGTTATATTGAATTAAAATCAATTTGGACTTTGAAGATGGAAAGTGGAGACAGAATAAGATGAGAGGCTTTGCTCAGCCAAGTCAAGGACAGGAGACATAGCTTTCAAAACAAATAAATTTAACTCACATATTTACTTAAAATACAAGCACTGCCTAAAAATGACAGTTAAGCACAAATACAGATAAATAGCCTGAATTTCCTAGCAAATAGAGTTTGCTACAATTTGCTTGTTTAAGATAAATGGTCATATGATAAGCATTTTCTTAATATAAATTTTTCTGAAGGTCAGAAGACTATATAGCAAAGCCAAGTTAGTTCAGACAATACTGATTTGGAATTTATGATCTTTTGATTGTAGGCTGGACTGAAGTTTATCTTTGACTCTATAAAAATAAAAAGTTGTAAAAACTAAATTAAGTTTAAGAAAGATTATAAGGCTAATATTTAATCTACTAGAGGGAGCAACTTACAAAGCAAAAATATTCACTTATTATAAATGTAAATACAAAATCTTATAAATCTTAGTCTTTTTCATTATGAAACATAATTATATTGACCTCTACCAATCAATAGTTTGTTCTCACGGCTAGTTACTCTAACCAGTTTGGAAATAAAATTTATTTCTTTGAAAATATTCTCTCATTCCATATTTTCACTCTTTCAGGTGGACTTTATAACTATCTGCTCCATTGTTTGTAATAAGTGTAATTGAAACTCTTTTTACTTCCTTGTCCTACAGTTAGAGGCAAAATTGTCATTCCCACATGCTAGTCTAGTTGCATTAGAAGAATTCAGGGGAGATTTGAAAAATATAAAGTGTGAGTAGGTCTGGTTTGGGCCCAGACATCCGTATTTTACAAGCGCTTCCCAGCTGATTCTTATGCACAATGAACATTGGGAAACACCATCTTTATTAGGGTGTCACTGCATTCTGCCATCTCTCCATTAGGTTGGTACTTCCCTGATCTCTGGCCTTGATCACTGATAGAGCCCCCTAATTAAACTCCCTGACTCAGATATTGCCCACTTTCTTCACTGACTTCAGGGTAAACAGTACACTTGTTGGCATGGGACACAAGGTCCTCACAGTGAGACCCTGGCTATTCTCGCCAGCCTCATCAGTTATCACTCAGCCACTTTCATCCTTCTTTCCAGCCACATCACACAACTTTCTATTCTCTAAGTGTATCCGGTTTCACAAGCTTCCATACCTTTGCACATGCCATTTGCTCTGCCTAGAACACTTTCTCCATATTCATGTATCTGATCTCTGAACATTGTCAAGACAAATAAAAGCATCACACCCTTTAGGAAGCTTGCCCTATTCTCTGCTGAGTGAGATTGCATGCTTTCCATAACATTTAGTGTATCAGCCCTTACACATTTGCACTCTGTAGATTTGCTTTAGTTCTACCCCGCCAGCCCCCCACCGACACCCCACTGAAAAATGAGCCCTTTGATGGCAGGGATGGTGCATTTGGGTCTTTTTAGTAGCTAGTACATGCCTGGTGCGTAGTATGCAATCAGGTAATATGTTTGTTGAATGAGTGAAAGAAGTAATGTTAACTGGAAGCTTTTTTCCCTCATTGCAAACAGGACTTAATGATACTAAAATGGACGTTTGGAATAAGTAAATGGTTTTGCTGATAGTATGCTATAAACTTTGTTTTGTTTTATACATGAAAATGTTATGATTTTGCTAATATTATGCTATAAACTTTATTCTGTTCATGCAAACATTACATCTTTAAAAATACTAGGGAAAACTAACCAAAGTATGTCTTAAACAGCTGGAGAAGAGGCTTAAGAACCATGGTATTTTATATTTGGTTGTCTGGAGAGTTACAAATATCTAACATGTTAAATTTAGTTCTATTAAATGGGTAGCAGTGTACAAAAACTTATATTGAATTATGCTGTGATAGATTCTTTGGATAAATTTATCTAAGGGAACTTCTGAAAGTAAAACAAGGGTAAGGTGGTTATCTTTTCCGGGAAGGAAATGGCTCTTTGTTCTAAGCTAGTTCTATATGATGTTAAACTGAACATGCCAGTTGAAACAGAAGAAAGGCTGTGAGGCATAGAAAAAAATAGATGAACTACATGTTAAGTCAGTGTGGAAATGGCACCATATGGGAAATTCCATTTGGTGATATCCCACGTGCCTTCTTCACAGTCTTATCTTTCTATTATCAACATTTAAATCAATGACTTTGATGGAGACAAATACAGGTGATCAAAGTTGTATATACCCAAAGCATGGAGGCATAGAAACTTAACACAGGATTGAAACTTCAAATAAATGCTTAAAATGAAGTATAGTTGATTTGCAATATTATATTACTTTCTGGTGTACAACATAGTGATTCAATATTTTTATAGATTATACTCCATTTAAAGTTATTACAAAATAATGGCTATGTTTCCCTGTGCTGTACAGTATATCCTTGTTGCTTATTTATTTTATACATGGTAGTTTGTGTCTCTTAGTCCCATACCCCTATCCTGTCCTTCCCTGTTTCCTCTCCCCACTGGTAACAACTAGTTTGTTCTCTACATCTGTGAGTCTGTTTCTGTTTTGTTATATACATTTGTCTGTTTTATTTTTCAGAATCCACATATAAGTGATAACAGAGTATTTGTCTTTCTCTGATTTATTTCACTAAGCATAATACTATCTACGTCCATCCAGGTTGTTGCAAATGCCAGAATTTCATTCTTTTTTATGGCCAAGTAGTATTCCATTGTGTATATATACCACATCTTTATCCATTCATCTCTTGATGGACACTTTGGTTGCTTCCATATTTTGGCTATTGTAAATAATGCTGCTATATACATTGGGGTGCATGTGTCTTTTTGAATTAGTGGTTTTTGTTTCTTTGAATATATACGCAGGAGTGTAATTGCTCAATCATATGGTAGTTTTATTTTTAATTTTTTGAGGAACCTCCATACTGTTTTCCACAGTGGCTGTACTAGTATACATTCCTACCAGCACTATACAAGGGTTCCCTTTTTTCCACATCCTTGCCAACATTTGTTATTTGTGTTCTTTTTGATAATAGCCATTCTGACTGGTGTGAGGTAATATCTCACTGTGGTTTTAATTTGCACTTCTCTGTAGATTAGTGATGTTAAGCATCTTCTCATGTGCCTGTTGACCATCTGTGTGTCTCCTTTGGAAAAATATTTATTCAGGTCTTCTGCCCATTTTTTAATTGGGTTCTCTTGAGTTGTATGAGCTGTTTATATATTTTGGATATTAACCCCTTATCAATCATATCATTTGTAAGTATTTTCTCCCATCCAGTAGGTGTCTTTTTGTTTTGCTGATGGTTTCCTTTGCTGTGCAAAAGCTTTTACGTTTTATTAGGTCCCATTTGTTTATTTTTCCTTTTGTTTCTTTTGCCTTAGGGGACAGATCCAAAAAAATATTGCTGTGATTCATGTCAAAGAGTGTTCTGCCTTATGTTCTTTTTCTAGGACTTTTATGGTTTCAGGTCTTACATCCATTTTGAGTTTATTTTTGTATATGGTGTGGGGAAATGTTCTAATATTCTTTTACATAGCAAACTTGACAGAAGGTTGAAACTTCAAATAAACACTCTTTGACTAAAGATAAAACCAACTGAATAATGTTTAACATGCACAAATGTGAATTCCTACAAATAGGATTAAAGAATTAGTTGCACAAAGATAGTGACCCAAGTCATCACTGATTCAAATGAAAAACACCCAGGGGTTTTAATTGATCCCAAGCTTAGTATAAATCATTAGAATTATGTGAGACAAAGTGTGATGGTAAACCAACATAAGTTTAATCTCACTATTTTGGCTGGTTCTAAGACCTACCATCTACCACTTATTAGTCACTATAGGCAAACCACTTACCTTTGGCTTTCTCACTTTTCAGTTGGAATTAATAATAACTAATGTCGGAGAGTACTGTGAGTATAGAATGAGATAATTCATATGAAAATAATTATATAAATGATAGCTTTAATTTTGCGAATACTGAAAAAGCTGGTGCAACAGTAAACTGTTTTAGCAGAGGTGTAGCATTCAAACCAAGGGAAGCATAAGCTATAGTGGGAATGTGTCAAACGAATTGATTATAAATTTTTTGAGAGCAGTGATTATGTCTGATTCACTCTCCATTGTCTAAAGCAGTGCTAAACACCTCTTTGGTTCTGAAAAAAGTATATGTTGTGGAGATAAACTGGTTTGGAAGATTGGATCTTGGGGGAGTCACATTTTAAGAGAGAAAGTGATATTTCAGATTGAATCTAGAGGAAGAAAACCAAGATGAAGAGACGTTTAGAGACTATTACACGAGAAGTAATTAAAATAACTGAGTATATGTAGCTGGGATAAAGACATATTTATATCCAAATGTAAAAAGGAAAGAAAAAACTATGTATATTGGTAAGTTCTGTATGAGCATAGGTATCAGGAACAGTAAAGGAAGCAGAGCAGGTTAGAGGCTGAAGGAAGAACATGCTTTCCTCTCTCAATACCTCAGTAAGGTTATTAAGTGTGAGGGCTCAGGAATCCTACAGACCTTCACTTTTATTCTTTTCCTACTACCTACGTTCCCTTGTGCAAGTTGTTTATCCCAAACGTTAGTTTTGTCTTCATGTGTAAGTGACGATAATCATAACACCTACGTCCTAGGACTACTGTGAAGAAAAATGAGATGAAGCATGGCAAGTGCTTCCCATTGCTGGAGAAATTGCTAAAATATATGTTAATTACCCACCCTTCCCATGTTCCAAGGCGGCCACTAGGGGGTGTCAGAGAACTGGTAACCACTAGTTTGTTCTCTATATCTGTGAGTCTATTTCTTTTTTGTTATATCCACTAGTTTGTTTTGTTTTTTAGATTCCACATATAAGTGATATCATACAGTATTTGTTTTTCTCTCTCTGACTAATTTCACTTAGCACAATACTCTCCAAATCCATCCATATTTTTGCAAATGGCAAAATTTTATTCTGTTTTTATGGCTGAAGAGTATTCCATTGTATATATATACCACATCTTCTTTATCCATTCGTCTGTTGGTGGATACTTAGGTTGCTTCCATATCTTGGCAATTGTAAATAATGCTGCTATGAACAGTGGGGTGCATGTATCTTTATTGAATTAGTGTTTTTGATTTTTTCAGATAAATACCCGGGAATGGAATTGCTGGGTTATATGGTAGTTCTAGTTTTAGTTTCTTGAGACACCTCCCTACTGTTTTTCATAGTGGCTGTACCAATTTACATTCCCACTAACAGTGTATGAGGGTCCCCTTTTCTCCACATCCTTGCCAACATTTATTATTTGTGCGTGTGTGTGCACGTGTGTCTGTGTGTGTTTAATGATAGACATTCTGACAGATGTCTGTATCCTTCCCCAGGTTAGGGTAGTTTTCAACCATTATTTCTTATTTATTTATTTATATTATTATTTTTTAATATTAGGTTTTTTTAAACATCTTTATTGGAGTATGATTGCTTTACAATGGTGTGTTAGTTTCTGCTTTATAACAAAGTGAAACAGCTATACATATACATGTATCCCCATATCTCTTTCCTCTTGTGTCTCCCTCTCACCCTCCTTTTCCCACCCTCTAGGTGGACACAAAGCACCTAGCTAATCTCCCTGTGCTATGCGGCTGCTTCCCACTAGCTATTTATTTTACATTTGGTAGTGTACATATGTCAATGCCACTCTTTCACTTCATCCCAGCTTACCCTTGCTCCTCCCCCTGTTCTCAAGTCCATTCTCTACGTCTGGGTCTTTATTCCTGTCTCCTGCCCCTATTTTCTTCAGAACCATTTTTTTCTTAGATTCCATATATATGTGTTAACATATAGTATTTGTTTTTCTCTTTCTGACTTACTTCACTCTGTATGACAGTCTCTAGGTCCATCCACCTCACTAAAAATAACTCAATTTCACTTCTTTTTATGGCTGAGTAATATTCCATTGAATATATGTGCCACATCTTCTTTATGCATTCATCTGCCAATGGACACTTAGGTTGTTTCAGTGTCCTGGCTATTGTAAATAGAGCTGCAATGAACATTGTGGTACATGACTATTTTTGAATTATGGTGTTCTCAGGGAATATGCCCAGTAGGGGGATTGCTGGGTCATATGGTAGTTCAATTTTTAGTTTTTAAGGAACCTCCATACTGTTCTCCATAGTGGCTGAATCAATTTACATTCCCACCAACAGTGCAAGAGGGTTCCCTTTTCTACTCACCTGCTCCAGCATGTATTGTTTGTAGATTTTTTGATGATGGCCATTCTGACTGGTGTGAGGTGATAACTCATTGTAGTTTTGATTTGCATTTCTCTAATAATTAATGATGTTGAGCATCCTTTCCTGTGTTTGTTGCCATCTGTATATCTTCTTTGGAGAAATGTGTGTTTAGGTCTTCTGTGCATTTTTGGATTGGGTTGTTTATCTTTTTGATATTGAGCTGCATGAGCTGCTTGTATATTTTGGAGATTAATCCTTTGTCTGTTGCTTCATTTGCAAATATTTTCTCCCATTCTGAGGGTTGTCTTTTCATCTTGTTTATGGTTTCCTTTGTTGTGCAAAAGCTTTTAAGTTTCATTAGGTTCCATTTGTTTATTTTTGTTTTTATTTCCATTTCTCTAGGAGGTGGGTCAAAAAGGATCTTGCTGTGATTTATGGCAAGGAGTGTTCTGCCTATGTTTTCCTCTAACAGTTTTATAGTGTCTGGACTTAGATTTAGGTCTTTAATCCGTTTTGAGTTTATTTTTGTATAAGGTGTTATGGAGTGTTCTAATTTCATTCTTTTACATGTAGCTGTCCAGTTTTCCCAGCACCACTTATTGAAGAGGCTGTCTTTTCTCCATTGTATATTCTTGCCTCCTTTATCAAAGATAAGGTGACCATATGTGCGTGGGCTTATCTCTGGGCTTTCTAACCCATTCCATTGGTCTATATTTCTGTTTTTGTGCCAGTACCATACTGCCTTGACTACTGTAGCTTTGTAGTATAGTCTGAAGTAAGGGAGCCTGATTCCTCCAGCTCTGTTTTTCTTTCTCAAGACTGCTTTGGCTTTTCGGGACCTTTGGTATTTCCATACAAATTGTGAAATTTTTTACTCTAGTTCTGTGAACAATGCCATTGGTAGTTTGATAGGGATTGCATTGAATCTGGAGATTGTTTTGGGACTATAGTCATTTTCACAATGTTGATTCTTCCAATCCAAGAACATGGTATATCTCTCCATCTGTTTGTATCATCTTTAATTTCTTTCATCAGTGTCTTATAGTTTTCTGCATACAGGTCTTTTGTCTCCCTAGGTAGGTTTATTCCTAGGTATTTTATTCTTTTTGTTGCAATGGTAAATGAGAGTGTTTCCTTAATTTCTCTTTCAGATTTTTCATAATTAGTGTATAGGAATGCAAGAGATTCCTGTGCATTAATTTTGTATCCTGCTACTTTACCAAATTCATTGATTAGCTCTAGTAGTTTTCTGGTAGTATCTTTAGGATTCTCTATGTATAGTATCATGTCATCTACAAACAGTGACAGTTTTACTTCTTCTTTTCTGATTTAAATCCCTTTTACTTCTTTTTCTTCTCTGATTGCTGTGGCTAAAACTTCCAAAACTATGCTGAATAAGAGAGGTAAGAGTGGGCAACCTTGTCTTCTTCCTGATCTTAGTGGAAATGGTTTCAGTTTTTCACCATTGAGAATGATGTTGGCTGTGGGCTTGTCATATATGGCCTTTATTATGTTGAGGAAACATCCGTCTATGCATACTTTCTGGAGGGTTTTTATCATTAATGGGTGTTGAATTTTGTCGAAAGCTTTTTCTGTATCTATTGAGATGATCATATGGTTTTTCTCCTTCAATTTGTTAATATGGTTTATCACATTGATTGATTTTTGTATGTTGAAAAATCCTTGCATTCCTGGAATAAACCCCACTTGATCATGGTGTATGATCATTTTAATGTGTTGTTGGATTCTGTTTGCTAGTATTTTGTTGAGGATTTTTGCATCTATGTTCATCTGTGATATTGGCCTGTAGTTTTCTTTTTTGGGGAGATCTTTGTCTGGTTTTGGTATCAGGGTGATGGTGGCCTTGTAGAATGAGTTTGGGAGTGTTCCTCCCTCTGCTATATTTTGGAAGAGTTTGAAAAGGATAGGTGTTAGCTCTTCTCTAAATGTTTGATAGAATTTGCCTGTGAAGCCTTCTGGTTCTGGCCTTTTGTTTGCTGGAAGATTTTTAATCTCAGTCTGAATTTCAGTGCTTCTGATTGGTCTGTTTATACTTTCTATTTCTTCCTGGTTCAGTCTTGGAAGGTTGTGCTTTTCTAAGAAATTGTCCATTTCTTCCAGGTTGTCAAATTTATTGGCATACATTTGCTTGTAGTAATCTCTCATGATCCTTTGCATTTCTGCAGTGTCAGTTGTAAGTTCTTCTTTTTCATTTCAAATTCTATTGATTTGAATCTTCAACCTTTTTCTCCTGATGAGTCTGGCTAATGGTTTATCAATCTTGTTTATCTTCTCAAAGAGCCAGCTTTTAGTTTTATTGATCTTTGCTATCATTTCCTTCATTTCTTTTTCATTTATTTCTGATCTGATCTTTATGATTTCTTTCCTTCTGCTAACTTTGGGGGTTTTTTTGTTCTTCTTTTTCTAATTGCTTTAGGTGTAAGGTTAGGTTGTTTATTGGAGACATTTCTTGTTTCTTGAGGTTGGATTGTACTGCTATAAACTTCCCTCCTAGAACTGCTTCTGCTGCATCCCATAGGTTTTGGATCATCGTATTTTCATTGTCATTTGTTTGTAGGTATTTTTTGATTTCCTCTTTGATTTATTCAGTGATCTCTTGGTTATTTAGTAGTGTATTGTTTAGCCTCCATGTGTTTGTATTTTTTACAGATTTTTCCTGTAATTGATATCTAGTCTCATAGCGTTGTGGTCAGAAAAGATACCTGATATGATTTCAAATTTCTTAAATTTACCAGGGCTAGGTTTGTGACCCAAGATATGATCTATCTTGGAGAATGTTCTATGAACACTTCAGAAGAAAGTGTATTGTGTTGTTTTTGGATGGAATGTCCTATAAATATCAATTAAGTCCATCTTGTTTAATGTATCATTTAAAGCTTTTGTTTCTTTATTTATTTTCATTTTGGATGATCTGTCCTTTGGTGAATGTTGGGTGTTAAAGTCCCCTACTATGATTGTGTTACATCATAGTAGCATTAAGGCTTTTAGCATTTGCCTTATGTATTGAGGTGCCCCTATGCTGGGTGCATAAATATTTACAATTCTTTTATCTTCTTCTTGGATTGATCCCTGGATCATTATGTAGTGTCCTTCCTTGTCTCTTGTAACATTCTTTATTTTAAAGTCTATTTTATCTGATATGAGTATAGCTACTCCAGCTTTCTTTTGATTTCCATTTGCAGGGAATATCTTTTTCCATCCCCTCACTTTCAGTCTGTATGTGTCCCTAGGTCTGAAGTGGGTCTCTTGTAGACAGCATACACATGGGTCTTGTTTTTGTATCCATTCAGCCAGGCTATGTCTTTTGGTTGGAGCATTTAATCCTTTTACATTTAAGGTAGTTATCGATATGTATGTTCCTATTACATTTTCTTAATTGTTTTGGGTTTGTTATTGTAGGTGTTTTCCTTCTCTTGTGTTTCCTGCCTAGAGAAGTTTCTTTAGCATTTGTTGTAAAGCTGGTTTGGTGGTGCTGAATTCTCTGAGCTTTTGCTTGTCTGTAAAGGTTTTAATTTGTCCGTCAAATCTGAATGAGATCCTTGCTGGGTAGAGTAATCTTGGTTGTAGGTTTTTCCCTTTCATCACTTTAAAGATGTCCTGCCACTCCCTTCTGGCTTGCAGAGTTTCTGCTGAAAGATCAGCTGTTACCTTTATGGGGATTCCCTTGTATGTTATTTGTTGTTTTTCTCTTGCTGCTTTTAATATTTTTTCTTTGTATTTAATTTTTGGTAGTTTGATTAATATTTGTCTTGGCGTGTTTCTCCTTGGATTTATCCTATATGGGACTCTGCACTTCCTGGACTTGACTGACCATTTCCTTTTCCATATTAGGGAAGTTTTCAACTATAATCTCTTCAGATATTTTCTCAGTCCCTTTCTTTTTCTCTTCTTCTTCTGGGACCCCTATAATTCGAATGTTGGTGAGTTTAATATTGTCCCAGAGGTCTCTAAGACTTTCCTCAATTCTTTTCATTCTTTTTTCTTTATTCTGCTCTGCAGTAGTTATTTCCACTATTTTATCAGCCAGGTCACTTATCTGTTCTTCTGCCTCAGTTATTCTGCTATTGATTCCTTCTAGAGAATTTTAAATTTCATTTATTGTGTTGTTCATCATTGCTTGTTTGCTCTTTAGTTCTTCTAGGCCGTTGTTAAATGTTTCTTTTATTTTCTCCATTGTAGTTCCAAGATTTTGGATCAACTTTACTCTCATTTCTCTGAATTTTTTTTCAGGTGGACTGCCTATTTCCTCTTCATTTGTTGGTCTGGTGGGTTTCTACCTTGCTCCTTCATCTGCTGTGTATTTGTCTTCTCATTTTGCTTAACTTACTGTGTTTGGGGTCTCCTTTTCACAGGCTGCAGGTTTGTAGTTCCCATTGTTTTTGGTGTCTGCTCCCAGTGAGTAAGGTTGGTTCAGTGGGTTGTGTAGGCTTCCTGGTGGAGGGGAGTGGTGCCTGTGTTCTGGTGGATGAGGCTGGATCTTGTCTTCCTGGTGGGCAGGACCACGTCCTGTAGTGTGTTTTGGGGTGTGTGTGAACTTATTATGATTTTAGGCAGCCTCTCTGCTAATGGGTGGGGTTGTGTTCCTGTCTTGCTAGTTGTTTGGCATAGGGTGTTCAGCACTGTAGCTTGCAGGTCATTGAGTGGAGCTGGTCTTAGCGTTGAGAAAGAGATCTCTAGAAGAGCTTTTGCCATTTGATATTACGTGGAGCTGGGAGGTCTCTGGTGGACCAATGTCCTGAATTCCACTCTCCCACCTCAGAGGCTAAGGCCTGACACCCAGCCAGAGCACCAAGACCCTGTCAGCCACATGGCTCAGAAGAAAAGGGAGAAAAAAGAAAGAAAGAATAAAATAAAATAAAGTTATTAAAGTAAAAAAAAATATTAAAAATGAAAAAAAATGAAAAAAAATTGAGAGAAAGAAAGAAGAGAGCAACCAAACCAAAACAAATCCACCAATGATAACATCTGCTAAAAACTACATTAAAAAAAAAAAAAAGGACAGACAGAACCCTAGGACAAATGGCAAAAGCAAAGCAATACAGACAAAATCACACAAAGAAGCATACACATACATACTCACAAGAAGAGAAAAAGGAAAAAACATCTATATTAAAAAAAAAAAGGTAGAAGAGAGCAACCAAATCAACAAACAAATCTACCAATGATAATAAACTCTAAATTCTAAACTAAGATAAACATAAAACCAGAAACAAATTAGATGCAGAAAGCAAACCCCAAGTCTACAGTTGCTCCCAAAGTCCACCGCCTCATATTTGGGATGATTTGTTGTCTATTCAGGTATTCCACAGATGCAGAGTACATCAAGTTGATTGTGGAGATTTAATCCACTGCTTCTGAGGCTGCTGGGAGAACTTACCCTTTCTCTTCTTTGTACGCACAGCTCCTGGGTTTCAGCTTTGGATTTGGTTCCGCCTCTGCGTGTAGGTAGCCTGAGGGCATCTTTTGGGAAGTCTGAGTTCTTCTGCCAGGGTTCAGTATGTTTTCTGTAGGAGTTGTTCCACATGTAGATGTAGTTTTTTTTTTTTTTTTTTTTTTTAAAGAAATTCACGTTCTTTTATTTATTTATTTATTTATGACTGTGTTGAGTCTTCGTTTCTGTGCGAGGGCTTTCTCTAGTTGCGGCAAGTGGGGACCACTCTTCATCGCGGTGCGCGGGCCTCTCACCATCGCGGCCTCTCTCGTTGCGGAGCACAGGCTCCAGACGCGCAGGCTCAGTAATTGTGGCTCACGGGCCCAGTTGCTCCGTGGCATGTGGGATCTTCCCAGACCAGGGCTCGAACCCGTGTCCCCTGCATTGGCAGGCAGACTCTCAACCACTGCGCCACCAGGGAAGCCCGTAGATGTAGTTTTGATGTATTTGTCCACGCCTTATTCCTACACCATCTTGAAGGCCCCTCCCATTATTTCTTCAAATAAATTTTTGTGCTGTTCTCTTTCTTCTCGTGAGATGTCTGTAAGGCAAATGTTACTCCACTTGATGTTGTCCCATAGGTCCCTTAAGCTATATTCACTTTTTAAATTCTTTTTCTTTTTGCTGCTCTGTTTTGGTGAGTTCCACTACCCTGTCTGCCAGAACATTGATTCTTTCTTTGTTTCATCTAGTCTGCTGTTGAAACTCTCTAGTGTATTTTTCAGTTTAGTTATTGTATTCTTTGGATCTTTGACTTCTGTTTAGCAGTTTTGTACATTTTCTGTCTCTTTGCTGAAGTTCTTGCTGTGTTCATTCATTCTTTTCCTGAGTTTGATCAGCATCTTTATGACCATTACTTTAAATTCTTTACAGATATATTATTTATGTCTGTTTCATTATGTTTTTTTTTCTGGGGTTTTTTTGTTCTTTCATTTGGAACCTATTCCTCTGTCTCCTCATTTTGCTAGGCTCTCTGTGTTTGTTTCTGTGTATTAGGTGAAACAGCTATCTCTCCCTGTATTGAAGGAATTGCCTTATGTAAGAGATGAAACTTATCATTTAATCTTGCCCTAACTCTTGGTTGTCTCTCAAGCCTGTCTGAGTGTCTAAGCAGTCTGATCTTTTTCTTGATAGGTTCCGTTTGTTGAGGTGCCAAGACTCTCTCTCTGAATTTTTTTCAGACTGTGGGGCCCAGATCACAATCCCCCCTGCTAGCCTCCAGAGACAAGCACTCTAGTGTCATCCACTCTGTGGTCCACACCTGCTCACAAGCTTTGGTGGGGCCCTGGGAGTGGCATGGGTGCAGGGTACCATCTGGCCAGCTTTGGTAGGAACAAAGGAGCCGTGCAGGGGCAGGGTGCATCCAGCAGTGCTAGTAAGGTAGGGGAGAATGCAAAAATGGTTCTGGCTGGTGCCTCCGTCTCCAGTGATAGTCCCAACAAGTTTCTGCTCCTTTGGCAGATGCTCTAAGACTAGCAAATGAAACCCTTTCACATATAGTCTAGGCAATTCCTACACTGCTGCTTTTGTGCTGGGTCCCAGGGTGAGTGAGTCTGTGACTGAGCCCTTTAAGAGTAGAATCTCCATTCCTACAAGTCTAATGTTCTCTTAGATGCAAGCCCTGTTGCTTTTCAAAGCCAGATGTTTTGGAGGCTTGGCTCTCCAATGCAGGTCCCAAGGGTTAGGGAACCTGGTGTGGGGCACAAACCCCTTGCTCTTCAGGGAGAAGTGTTCTATTCATGAGATCCCTTCTGCTTGTGGGTTGCCCTGCCAAGGGTAAGATGATGATGTCTTTGCCTCTCCTACCAGTCTCAATGTGGCCCCTTTATCCTTTGTTGTGGAGGAGCTGCTCAGCTAATTCTCAGGTCTCTCCCAGAGGGAGTTGCTCCACATGTAGCTGTGGATTTGTGGTGTACATGGGAGGAGGTGAGTTCAGAATCTTCCTACACTGCCATCTTGTACCACTTCAACCCATCAAATCTTATTTTTGACAGGCCACTCAAAACAAATCTTACTCTTCTGCTTCCAAGTTAATGATAATTAAATAAGGGACATTTGGCTCTTCAATATTAAATACCAAACCAGGTAATAAAACAAAGCAATGACAAATTTATCATTAAACATAAATTTGTTGAAATTTCACGTTTCTTGCTTAGGTAAAAAAATCTACCTGGGGAAAAAAAATCCCAAATGGAATCTACATGTGAAACCAGAGTCAACAAAGTAACACATTGTTGGTTAAGACAGAAATGACCATTTAATCATATCACCGTCTCAGGTAAAGCTATAATGATTCTAACGATCAGTTGTTAGTAAGAAATGAATGTGATTCAAGTTGTTTTTCCAGTTTCTTCTCAGCAAAGTTACCTGTTCTCTATAAGGATCAACATCTCCATCATTACCTCTGAGTATGCTTGAATGGTTGAATAAACAGATTTTTTGGTTTGGTATTTGAGCAATGTTTGCTGAACTTATCTCATCATAGGATTCATTTGGGACTCTTGTTAAAAATAGATTCCCCTCCTCAGAAGATTTTGATTCAATAAGTCTGGGCTGGTGTTCAAGAATCAGTATCTTTGGGGAGACCTTCACGATGGCAGAGGAGTAAGACATGGAGATCACCTTCCTCCCCAAAAATACATCAGAAATACATCTACATGTGGGACAACTCCTACAGAACACCTACTGAACACTGGCAGAAGACCTCAGACTTCCCAAAAGGCAAGAAACTCCCCATGTACCTGGGTAGGGCAAAAGAAAAAAGAAAAAACAGAGACAAAAGAATAGGGACGGGACCTGCCCCTCTGGGAGGGAGCCGTGAAAGAGGAACAGTTTCCACATGCTAGGAAGCCCCTTCACTGGCGGAGACAGGGGGATGGGCATGGGGGAAGCTTCAGAGCCACAGAGGAGAGCACAGCAACAGGGGCGCAGAGGGCAAAGCGGAGAGATTCCCTCACAGAGGATCAGTGCTGACCAGCACTCACCAGCCCCAGACACTTGTCTCTCACCCAACAGCCGGGACTGGTGGGGGCTGGGAGCTGAGGCTCGGGCTTCTGAGGTCAGATCCCAGGGAGAGGACTGGGGTTGGCTGTGTGAACACAGCCTGAAGGGGGCTAGTGCACCACAGCTAGCTGGGAGGAAGTCTGGGAAAAAGTCTGGACCTGCTGAAGAGGCAAGAGACCATTGTTTCGGGGTGTGTGAGGAGAGGGGATTCAGAGCACCACCTAAACGAGCTCCAGAGATGCGTGCAAGCCACGGCTATCAGCACGGACCCCAGAGACAGGCATGAAACACTAAGGCTGATGCTGCAGCCACCAAGAAGCCTGTGTGCAAGCACACGTCACTATTCACACCTCCCCTCCCAGGAGCCTGTGCAGCCTGCCACTGCCAGGGTCCCGTGATCTAGGGACAACTTCTCCAGGAGAACACATGTGCACCTCAGGCTGTTTGTAATGTCACGCTGGCCTCTGCCGCCACAGGTTGGCCCCACATTCCATACCCCTCCCTCACCCTGGCCTGAGTGAGCCAGAGCCCCCTAATCGGCTGCTACTTTAACACCATCCTGTCTGGGTGGGAACAGTTGCCCTGAGGCAACCTACACGCAGAGGCGGGGCCAAATCCGAAGCTGAACCCCAGGAGCTGTGCGAACAAAGAAGAGAAAGGGAAATTTCTCCCAGCAGCCTCAGGAGCAGTGGATTAAATCTCCACAATCAACTTGATGTACCCTGCATCTGTGGAATACCTGAATAGACAATGAATCGTCCCAACTATGAGGTGGTGGACTCTGGGAGCAACTGTAGACTTGGGGTTAGCTTTCTGCATCTAATTTGTTTCTGATTTTATGTTTATCTTAGTTTAGTATTTAGAGTTTATTATTATTGGTAGATTTGTTTATTGATTTAGTTGCTCTCTTCCTTTTTTTCTTTTTATATATAGATATATATATTTTTTTCCTTTTTCTCTTTTTGTGAGTGTGTATGTGTATGCTTTTTTGTGTGATTTTGTCTGTATAGTTTTGCTTTTACCATTTGTCCTAGGGTTCTGTCTGTCCCTTTTTCTTTTTTCTTTTTTAGTATAGTTTTTAGTGCTTGTTATCATTGGTGGATTTGTTTTTTTGGTTTCGTTACTCTCTTCTTTCATTCTTTCTTTTTTCTTTTATATTCTTGCTTTTTAATTTCTTTACTTTTAATAATTACTTTTTATTTTAATAACTTTATCTTATTCTATTTTTTTCTTTCTTTCTTTGTTTTTTCTCCCTTTTCTTCTGAGCCATGTGGCTGACAGGGTCTTGGTGCTCTGGCTGGGTGTCAGGCCTGTGCCTCTGTGGTGGGAGAGCCAAGTTCAGGACATTGGTCAACCAGAGACCTCCTGGGTCCACGTAATATCAAACAGTGAAAGGTCTCCCAGAAACTCCATCTCAACGCTAAGAGCCAGCTCCAGTCAATGACCTACAAGCTACAGTGTTAGATACCCTATGCCAAACAACTAGCAGGACAGGAACACAACCCCACCTATTAGCAGAGAGGCTGCTTAAAATCATAATAAGGTCACAGAGACTCCAAAACACACCACTGAATGTGGTCCTGCCCACAAGAGAGACAAGATCCAGCCTCATCCACCAGAAGACAGGCACTAGTCCCCTCCACCAGGAAGCCTACAAAACCCACTGAAGCAACCTTAGCCACCAGGGGCAGACACCAAAAACAACAGGAACTTTGAGCCTGCAGCCTGCAAAAAGGAGACCCCAAACACAGTAAGTTAAGCAAAATGAGAAGACAGAGAAACACACTACAGATGAAGGAGCAAGGTAGAAACCCACCAGACCAAACAAATGAAGAGGAAATAGGCAGTCTACCTGAAAAAGAATTCAGAGAAATGATAGTAAAGATGATCCAAAATCTTGGAAATACAATGGAGAAAATACAAGAAACGTTTAACAACGACCTAGAAAAATTAAAGAGCAAACAAGCAATGATGAACAACACAATAAATGAAATTAAAAATTCTCTAGAAGGAATCAATAGCAGAATAACTGAGGCAGAAGAACGGATAAGTGACCCGGAAGATAAAACAGTGGAAATAACTACTGCAGAGCAGAATAAAGAAAAAAGAATGAAAAGAATTGAGGAAAGTCTTAGAGACCTCTGGGACAATATTAAACACACCAACATTCGAATTATAGGGGTCCCAGAAGAAGAAGAGAAAAAGAAAGGGACTGAGAAAATTTTTGAAGAGATTATAGTTGAAAACTTCTCTAATATGGGAAAGGAAATGGTCAGTCAAGTCCAGGAAGTGCAGAGAGTCCCATACAGGATAAAACCAAGGAGAAACACGCCAAGACACATATTAATCAAACTATCAAAAATTAAAGACAAAGAAAAAATATTAAAAGCAGCAAGGGAAAAACAACAAATAACATACAAGGGAATCCCCATAAAGGTAACAGCTGATCTTTCAGCAGAAACTGTGCAGGCTAGAAGGGAGTGGCAGGACATCTTTAAAGTGATGAAAGGGAAAAACCTACAACCAAGATTACTCTACCCATCAAGGATCTCATTCAGATTCGACAGAGAAATTAAAACCTTTACAGACAAGCAAAAGCTAAGAGAATTCAGCACCACCAAACCAGCTTTACAACAAATGCTAAAGAAACTTCTCTAGGCAGGAGACACAAGAGAAAGAAAAGACATATAATAACAAACCCAAAACAATTAAGAAATGGTAATAGGAACATACATTATCAATAACTACCTTAAATGTAAATGGATTAAGTACTCCAAGTAAAGACACAGACTGGCTGAACGAATACAAAAACAAGACCCATGTATATGCTGTCTACAAGAGACCCACTTCAGACCTAGGGACACATACAGACTGAAAGTGAGGGGATGGAAAAAGATATTCCCTACAAGTGGAAATCAGAAGAAAGCTGGAGTAGCAATTCTCATATCAGAAAAAATAGACTTTAAAATAAAGACTATTACAAGAGACAAAGAAGGACACTACATAATGATCAAGGGATCAATCCAAGAAGAAGACATAACAATTGTAAATATTTATGCACCCAACATAGGAGCACCTCAATACATAAGGAAAATGCTAACAGCCATGAAAGGGGCAATCGACAGTAACACAATCATAGTAGGGGGCTTTAACACTTCACTTTCACCAATGGACAGATCATCCAAAATGAAAATAAATAAGGAAACACAAGCTTTAAATGATACATTAAATAAGATGGACTTAATTGATATTTCTAGGACATTTCATCCAAAAACAGCAGATTACACTTTCTTCTCAAGTGCTCATGGAACATTCTCCAAGATAGATCATATCTTGGGCACAAATCTAGCCTTGTTAAATTTAAGATAATTGAAATCATTTCAAGTATCTTTTCTGACCACAACGCTATGAGACGAGATATCAATTACCGGAAAAATCTGTAAAAAATACAGACACATGGAGGCTAAACAATACACTACTAAATAACCAAGAGATCACTGAAGAAATCAAAGAGGAAATCAAAAAATACCTAGAAACAAATGACAATGAAAACACGACAACCCACAGCGTATGGGATGCAGCAAAAGCAGTTCTAAGAGGGAAGTTTATATCAATACAATCCTATCTCAAGAAACAAGAAACATCTCCAATTAGCAACCTAACCTTACAAGTAAAGCAATTAGAGAAAGAAGAACAAAAAACCCCCAAAGTTAGCAGAAGGAAAGAAATCATAAAGATCAGATCAGAAATAAATGAAAAAGAAATGAAGGAAATGATAGCAAAGATCAATAAAACTAAAAGCTGGTTCTTTGAGAAGATAAACAAAATTCATAAACCATTAGCCAGACTCATCAGGAAAAAAAGGGAGAAGACTCATATCAACAGAATTAGGAATGAAAAAGGAGAAGTAAAAACTGACACTGCAGAAATACAAAGGATCATGAGAGATTACTACAAGCAACTGTAGGCCAATAAAATGGACATCCTGGAAGAAATGGACAAATTCTTGGAAAAGCATGACCTTTCAAGACTTTCAGCAAGAAATAGAAAGTATAAACAGACCAATCACAAGCACTGAAATTGAGACTGTGATTAAAAATCTTCCATCAAACAAAAGGCCAGGACCAGATGGCTTCACAGGCGAATTCTATCAAACATTTAGAGAAGAGCTAACACCTATCCTTCTCAAACTCTTCCAAAATATAGCAGAGGGAGGAACACTCCCAAACTCATTCTACAAGGCCACCATCACCCTGATACCAAAGCCAGACAACGATGTAACAAAGAAAGAAAGCTACAGGTCAATATCACTAATGGACATAGAAAAGAAAAACAAATACCCTATGCTAACACATATATATGGAATCAAAAAAAAAAAAAAGGTTCTGAAGAAACTAGCGGCAGGAGAGGAATAAAGATGCAGACATAGAGAATGGACTTGAGGACATGGGGAGGGGGAAGGTTAAGCTGGGACGAAGTGAGAGAGTGTCATGTACTTAAATATGCTACCAAATGTAAAATAGATAGCTAGCAGGAAGCAGCCGCATAGCACAGGGAGATCAGCTAGGTGCTTTGTGACCACCTAGAGGCGTGGGATAGGGAGGGTGGGAGGGAGACACAAAGGGAGTAGATATGGGGAAATATGTATATGTATAGGTGATTCACTTTGTTATAAAGCAGAAACTAACACACCATTGTAAAGCAATTATACTCCAATAAAGATGTTGAAAAAAAAAAAAGAATCAGTATGTTTAAGAAAGTCTCTAGGCATGTTTTATGATTATATACATCTGAGAAACCCAATGTTAAAAAAATTCCTTTTGGCATAAGATTCAGTTTGAACTGGGAAAGCACACATGGTAGATGTTCTTGCCATCCCCTTGACTGGTCAGCTTTTAGCAAGAGCCCTTTGGATGATCTCTGCTGGTGTGAGAGTCTGCTTTCACATATTCAAATTTTTCACTCCTGTCTGGAGTGTTCCCACTTGTTTTAACTTCTCACTTGGATGTACCTGATACATAATCCTAAAGTCACTGCTGTTGAGGTCTGAAACTTTTGTTTAACCATTTTGAGCAGGAATACAAGTTAGGGTTATAATTAGGGCCTTAGCTGCTTGGGAGTCACAGAGACCCAGGTTTGAATGTCAGTTCCTGCAGCTGTGTGGCAAACCACCTAACCTCTCTCATTTTCTGTTTGCTTGTCTATAAAATATAAATATAGTTATTGTAGCTAATGTTTATTGTATTCTAAGTTCTTTACATGAATTATCTCCCTGTATCTTTAAAACGGTACTATGAGATAATCATACTTTTCTGTTGCCCTCATTAGACAGCTGAGAAAAGTAAGACACAGGAATGTAAATAACTTGCCCAAGATGTCACACACCTAGGAGGTGGCAAGCTAGTTACTTATGTAAAAGATTATGGGAAGAAATATTTATAAATCTTCATAGCTGTCTATCTTTGTATTTTTCTAAATTTTATACAAATTCTGAGGGACAGCTAGCATTTCCAATATTTGGGTTTGGCTAACAGAATAAAATTAATGAATAAAATATATTCAACAATATACTTAAAGAGTTCTCAGAGTTACACTAGAGTGTCATCAAAAAGCCAAGCAAACAAATATGGTTTGTTTGTCAGAAAAAAAGTCAGCAGTAATAAGAGCTCACTCTCTGAAAAAGCAAGTGCTCAATGGTTAGAATAGAAGTGGTGTCTTGAAAAGAATCCCTGTCACTTATGTTTTGTAAAATGCTCTCTAATATCAGTGTATTGCTTTGAGAATAACAAAAGTATGGGCTACATACAGGACAATTGCTAGGTCCATAAGAAGAGATTCCTTCACAGCCTGGGTTGGCCACCTGGGTTAGGATAGTAATGACCTGGGAGAGACACCAGCCTATTTCTTTAGTTCCTGTATAGCAGCATGAAATACATTCTATCAAAGTTGCTTAGGAAATACCTCAATAAGGCCCATCAGTAGTATGATTCACCCTACAGTAGCAGCACAACTTATTCAAGAAACAAGATCTCACTTACTTTGAACCTCCACAGCCCTCCAATATCTTCAGTCTTCTCAAAGCAAGTGGGTTCGAGTCCCTCATCCACACAGCACTTCAGAGATATCAGGCCACTGACCCCAGCTCCAATCACTGCCACCTTCTTTGCCATGGTATCCTGTGAAGGAGTTGATGAATTAATGCTGCTTCACTGAGGCAAAAGGTAAGACAGTCCTTATGGTGTGGACAGTAATTGGCTTTGAATGCTGAAGCAGTGTAATTTAATAAGCAGCACTAATTGAATAAAATGCCTTACCAGTCAAATCCCAGTCTCCTCTTTCTCTTGCAAGAAGCCAAGTTGTGTCATGGACTTTGCTGCAAACCCCGTTTACGACGTCTTTTTAAATGGTTTAACATTTAAAAGCAACCTATCTAACAAAGCCAACAGATAACATATTACTAGGGATATGAGCCAATCTTCAGTTACGTTTTTCAGAGTGCTGAGCTTTTCCGTTTCAGCCGCTCTCCCCAGCTATCATCCTTACCTCCGTTTTTGCCTTTTGTTGCCCTCTCTGACAGTAGTCTTCTGTGTTGGTTGTGTGTTGGGAAGTAATCAGAAACGTTTGAAGAGCTGAAGGAGGCTGTGGGAAAGGGGAGGAGCTTGCACTCCTCTGGCATTCTGCCAGCTGAAACTCCAAGGCCTTTGTTAGGAGTCCTGAAATTAAGCAAGAGGCTTGTATTCTGAGGTCCAGGGTAAGGATGGAACATCTTTACAGTAACAACATTGTACACGTACCCATATATCATACAGATAGTAAAAATCCTTTTAATAATGGATTTAACCAATGCTCATTAACGAGTTTGTAAATATGGACAAATAAAAAGAAGTCAAAATTATCCCTTACCCCACCATACAGACATCACTATAACCACTGTTGACATTTTTGTATTTCTTTAATTTATATATATATACATACACACAAACAAAAATGGAATCATACTCTAAGTATAATTTCCAACTCGAGTTTTCACTTTACAGTATAGTGATAACTTTATATCTAGAGCAACATTTTTTAATGGCTGTATGATTTCCATTTTGTTGATGAATTAATTTCCCATCTAACAAATACTCGTTTCTATTTGTTAGGCACTATTTCTGACATATCACTGTGCCTGGATGAATGATCTCATAGAATTTACATTCCTAAAAGAATTTTTATTTAAGTATAGTTGATTTATAACGTTGTATTAAGTTCTGCTGTACAGCAAAGTGATTCAGTTATACATATATATGTATATATATGTATAACTGAATATATATATATATATATATTCTGGAATTTACAGAATATATATATGTATTCTGGACTTTACATTCTTGTTCTGACCTGGCTTTCTTAGACTTGATGACTTCTGGATCTTAGCTTACTGTGCTTACCCGTTCCTAGATTGCTTACCCTACCCAGACCCATACACCATCTTATGTCTCTGCTTGTGTATATGCTGGCTTGGATGAATCTAGTAGGACTTCTAATATCTTCCTGTTCATTGCTCTTTTTTGCCTTGATATAGAACTGGCTAACTTACCTTTGCCTACAATCTCAGTTACTAGCACTACCGTTAATTAAGAAAACTAAATCTAGAGGCTATAAAGCACATGTGTACCTTAGATATAGTCTAAATGATGAAAGTAAAGGATTTTGTTCTCCAGCCAACAAGACCAGTGGACCTAAGGACACTGAAATATTTTAATGCAAATTCATTCAACAAACATTTGTTGAACACCTCCTAGGTGCCAGACAATTCCTAAGTGCGGTAGACACAGCAGTGAACAAAAGAGTCAATACTCCTTTCCCTTATGGAGCTGGCTTTCTAGTGGAGGAAGCCAGACAAGCAATCAGTAAGACAGAATAAACGAGTAGCTGGTGATGCGTGCTGTGGAAAAAAATTAAACAGAGAACTAAGGTCTGGAGTGGAGAAGTGAAGCGTAGTTTGACATTTTAAAATAAGGTATTCAGGAAACATCATTTTCCTGATATTTCCAAAACTGAATTTGGTCACAGTAGAAGGTTTTCTTTGTCTAATAAATAAATCAACTCTATAGCAAGAGTAAAAGACACTTCAAGGGCAATGGTCAATGACTAAGAAACAAAAGAGCTGAACATGTTTCTTAATTAAAGAGGAAAAAAGATAAGCCACTTCACTGACATTGGGTCACAGATTTTGTAACTAATCTATGAACAGTTTTCCAATTATGTCTTCACTCTCCCTTCTCTAGTTAATTATGGTCTCGATAAAAGTCCTGTAATAATTTTACCTAACAAACGAAACACCCAGATACGCTAGCAGTTTTTTAAACTGATTGAACACTTGGGAGATGAATGAACTCTTGTGCAGATGGTCTGGTTCTCCCCCAGTAGGTAACCTATCTGGAGATATTAATACCGTTTTGTGTCCAATTGAACATACACCTATGTTCACAGCATCAACCATCAGCTTGGGAGCAGGCATCTTCTTGCCACTGGCACCAGCTGAGGAACTTGCTCAACAGACATTCCTGGCTGGCAAAGGGTACTTAGGTATGCCGAGGGCCAACAAGCCTCCTGGGGAGAACGGGTATATCCACAAACGAACCATAAAGCACCTGGCCAATTTTCTATTAGTGGACCTTTAGATTCCTTCTAAGTTTTTGCTATTATGAAAATGCTGTAATGAACACTATTTAGGTATATCTCTTCCACACTTACCATATCATATTCTCAGGATAAAAACCTAAAAGGGGAATTGCTGTATGAAAGTATATGCCCATTTGAAAGTCTACAGTGCTCCTCAAACTTTAAAGCATAAAACGCTTGGAGACCTTATTAAAATGCAGATGTGGATTTAATAGATATGGGATGGGTCTGAGAGTCTTCATTTCTAACACGATTCCAGATGATTCCAATGCTGCTGGTCCTTAGATCACATTTTGAATTGCAAGTTTCTACTATATTTTGACAAGTTGTCTTCCAGGAAGTGGATACTTTCTAATAGTATTTTATGTTTACAAAGTGTTTTAAAGTGTAAAAATACTTTTACATACATTAATTCATTTGGTTAGCTCAGGACCTAGGCATTATTACCCATCCTTGTCTTATGGATATGGAAACAAACTTGGCTTGGCTACTAGGAAGTTTAAGAATAACCAGGATGGTAATGAACTTCTTAAAACCTTGTCATAAGGAGCCACTGAAGAAACTTTTGATGTTTAGCCCAGAGGATATATATTGAAAAATATATTATAATTGCCTTCAAAATGGCTGTTACATGGAAAAGGTCATATAAGCCAATTTTGGGTAGACACAAAAGTCTATTCAGGATCAAATCTGTCAATGTTACAGAAAAGCTGTTTGCCTCAATATAAGGAAGAATTTTCTGGCTAACAATGCTGTGCAAATATGGAAGGGGCTGTTTTGTAAGGTAGTGAATTCTCTATCACTGTAAGTATTGAAACAGTTAGAAAACCGCTTGTTAGTACATAATAGAGGAATTCAGGCAGAGTGTGATAGTGAAGTAAAGTTGTCCTAACTGCAAGATTTTAGCATCTGAGATCCTGGATTCTGTCATTATCAACTGTAGTTTTTTTTTTAGTTTTTAAAAAAATATATATATATTTATTTATGGCTACATTGGGTCTTGGTTGCTGTGCACGGGCTTTCTTTAGTTGTGGTGAGCGGGGGCTACTCTTCGTTGTGGTGTGCGGGCTTCTCACTGTGGTGGCTTCTCTTGATGCAGAGCATGGGCTCTAGGCACACGGGGCTTCAGTAGTTGTGGCATGCGGGCTCAGTAGTTGTGGCTCACGGGCTCTAGAGCGCAGGCTCAGTAGATGTGGCTCACGGGCTTAGTTGCTCCACGGCATGTGAGATCTTCCTGGACCAAGGCTTGAACCTGTGTCCCCTGCATTGGCAGGCGTATTCTTAACCACTGTGCTACCAGGGAAGTCCCTATCAATTGTAGTTTTAAGATAGGCACAGAGTTGCTGAGAAGACTTTGGATTGGATTTGAAAGTATACTGGTTATTGTAAAGGAATGGGAGGCTGTTGGCACTATGTACCCCTCCACATGGCTGGGGTCCTGGAGTCACCTCCTGAGCCATTCCTGGAATGTTCTAAGCTCTCTTGATTATGGCTTCTCCCACGAAAACAATGTACATATCAGCCTTGGCATCTCTTTCTCTTTCCAGTTTTACTTTTTATTACATATTTCAACAGAAAACTTCTTAAAACCATGTGTCACTCCCTGAGAACAGGAAGCACAGAGCCAGGAGAACAAGTTTTCTCATTAAGTTGCTTTAGACCATTAGGTAAATGACAAGCTAAACTAATCTTATTATCCCTTGACTATGACCCAGTTTTATTGTTTGGATGAACCCATCTGTATCTCCTGTGTGATGTATATAGTCCCATCATTTCTATATGCTCTATATTTTCTGGGGCAGTTCTCTTTTAAAATAATCCTCCTGGAGCTTCTGGATTAAGAGAATGAACCAAGCAAGCATATTTACTACCCTTTCCAAAATCTCACTGAAGTGGTAGGAAAGTTATACAAACGAATAAATACATGACAGGTCTGAGAAAAGGAAATGCTCTTTGGACCAGATTTTTTAAAGTTTTATTGGGATATTGCTATATAATTCATTTATTTAATTTAAATAGTATAACCATTCAACTATTTAATTCAATGGTTTTTAGTATATTCACAGAGTTGTTCAACCATCACCACAATCAATTTTAGAACATTTTCATCACGCCCCCAAAGAGCTCCTGTACCCAATAGCAATCACTGCTCAATTTCTCTCCACATAGCCCCACCCCCAATTAGGCAAACAGTAATTTACTTTCTATTGCTATAGATTTGCTGATTCTGAATATTTCATATAAATGGAATCATATGATCTATTTTTTTCAGGTGTGAATGACTTCTTTCACTTAGCATAATGTTTTTAAAGTTTACTCATATTGTAGCATATATCAGTATTTCATTCCTTTTTATTGCTGAATAATATTCCATTTTATGGATACCACACTTTATCCATTCATCAGTTGATGGATGTTTGGATTGTTTCTGCTTTTTGGTTATTATGAATAATGCTGCTATATGGATTAATGTGTAAATTTTTTGTATGGACATATGTTTTCATTTCTCTTAGATACATATCCAGGAGTAGAACTGCTGGGGCATATGATAATGTTATGTTTAGCATTTTGAGGAACTGCTAAGCTGTTTCCAAAGCAGCTATAACATTTTACATTCCTACCAGAAATTTATGAGGATTCCAATTTCTCCATAATCTCTCCAACATGTGTTATTATCTGTCTTCTTGGTTATAGACATCCTAGTAGATGCAAAGTGGTATCTCATTATGGTTTTGATTTGCACTTTCCTAATAGTTAATGACATCAACTGTCTTTTAAATGGCCGACTCTCTTGGCCATTTGTATACCTTCTTTGAGAAATGTCAATTCAGATTCTTTATCCGTTTCACCTTTTTATTATTGAGTTGTGAGAGTTCTTTACATATTCTAGATGTAAGTCCCTTGTCATATACATGATTTGCAAATATTTTGTTCCATTCTGTGAGTGGTCTTTTAACTTTATCGATGGTGTTCTTTGAAGTGCATAAATTTTAATTTTAATGAAGCACAATTTATCTATTTTTCTTTTTCTTTTGTTGCTTGTACTTTTGGTGTTGTAACTAAGAAGACTTTTCCTATTTGTGGACCAGATTTTCATGAAATTTCTGGAAGATGGGATTTAGATGAGATTATCTTGACAGACCAGAGTACAATCCATAGCCCAGAGCACATGGGAGAAGGCTGGCACAGAGATGGGAGGTATCTTTACCAGTGGTGGCTGTGAGAGGCTCTATCATACATATCATTTATGTAGTGCTTATTATTTACTTATTGTCTAAGTTTTACAGAGATTAATTTAATTGATTGTTAAAACAATCCTATGAGAGAATAAATTTTGTTAACTGCATTTTATGAGTGAGAAAGCTGATACATCAAAGAATTAAGTAAAATGCTGAAAATCACACAACAAGGAGAGCTTTGAATCCAGGCCATCTAAACCTTCACAATGTGTGCTCTTAATCACTACATCAAATTACCTGTAAGCCCTAAGCACAGAGGAGGCAGGTGTAGGGAGTGGAGTACATTGTGGGACATTAATCAAGGTAATTAAATGAGGGTCTAAGTAACAGCTGGGCTAGTTCTTCCTTCATGTTTCTGCTCATCACAGAAACATGAATAGAGACTGGGAACAGCAGTATTTGCCTCCAGGATTCATTATAATTAACAGAATAAAATTCTAAGTCCTTAGAAAAGTATGTTCATTCTCATAATCTACCATATCCTGGTATTCTTCCTAGACTTCATTCCCACATAACTTGTTTTTCATTTCCTCAAACTTAGCCTTTTGCAAAGGGCCTCAAAGCTGTATAGTCTGACAATTTTTGTTTTTAATTGGAATATTTAATCTATTTACATTTAATCTATGTCTACCATTTTACCATTTATATTCTACTTTCCTTACCTGTTCTGTGTTTTTCTCCTTTTGTGCTTACTTTTGAATTAATAAAACGTATTTATCCTTCCTCCCCAATTAGCTTATTTGTTAAATTATCTTCTGATATTCTTTTAGGGAGTTTCCCTAGGGGTTACAATATGCGTCTTTGGCTTCTTAAAAATATATATACATATTTTTATACTACTTCCAAGACAATAAAAGGTCTACATAACTCTCTATTTATTACCCTCACACCTTTTGTAGTCCTGATGTCATGTATATTTAATTCTTCATGTTTTTAATACCTCACAAGACATTTTCTTATTGCTTCATGCAGTCAATAGTCATTTAAATTTACACACATATTTACCTCTTCATTCCTTAGTATTTCCATGCTTCCATCTAGGATCATTTTCATTTGCCCGAAGTACTCTAATTTTCCTTTACTGTGGGTCTGCTGGTAACTATCTCAGTTTCTTTATTTTGAGTATGAATTATTTTACCTTCATTTTTGAAAAACATTTTAAAAAGGTATAGAATTCTAGATTGGCAGTATTTTTTCTCCCAGCACTTAGAAGAAATTATTCTATTTCTTTTGACTTCCATCATTTCGATTGAGAAGTCAGCTGTAAGTCTTACTATTGTTCCTTTGACGGCAATACATCCTTTTTACTCCTGTGACTGGTCTGAAAATTTTCTCTTTGTATTCAGTTTTCATCAGTTTTACTATCGGGTACATAGACTACCTCTCTGGGGTACTCTGGAAGGCAGTTAGGCTGGGTTTGGCTGACTAAAAGCCCTTTAGGCGTCCCAGTCAAAGGTCTGCAGTATTTGCCAACCTCCCTTTCCCCTTGAACTTCAGTCTTTGCCTCCCTAGCTCTTTGGGATTTCCAAAAATTCAGCCTCTCAGTTTCTGCTTTCTAAATGGTACCTGCCTCAAACAACTAGTGAAGCTGACTGTCTGGCTCACCCTCAGTGAGCTTTCCTTCCTTTCAGGATCTTGATTCTTGCTACCTTGGTAGCTCTCTGATATTTCAAACAAATATTTTTTTAAAATAATATTTTATACAGTTTTTCTAGTTGTTATTAGTGGAAAGACAGGACAAATACAAGCTAGCCAGTCATAGCTGGAAGACATCCATACTTTTCAGCTATTTCTAATAGTTTCCTAGGTTTCTATCTCAGTCCAGAATAAAAAATTTATTTTCTTCTGCTCTGTCTCTTCATCTTCAGAACATCCTTTTGCTGATGACTTTTGTGAGATAATGTCTTTGTTGGCACAGCTGTTCTTCATTGTTGAACTCTGTGTGTACTCTCACTTTGCAACAGCTTTTCTCTGAACCACTACTGCACTACAGATAAAGATGTAATTTTATTTTTAACATTTATAAATATATTACAGAATTACAAAGGTATAACTCATACTCATGTACTCACTACCTAGTTGAAGCCCTCTTTGTAACCTCCCTAATTTTATCCTTTTCCATGCCTGCCAAAGGTAACCAGTCTGTTGAATTTATTCTTTATATTTTTTGTGCATTTCTTTATACTTTTACTACATATGCATGAATAAAAACATTATATAATATCATAAAAAGGTATCACACCATATACATTTTCATGCAACTTGTTTTTTTGCTCAATGTTATCTTTATGAGATCCACGTTTTCTAAATATAAGCAACTTTATTTCATTTATTTTCATCATGGGCGAATTCCTTGATATAAATAAATTACAGTTCATTTAGTTCTTCTCCATTGATGAATATTTAGATTATTTCAGTTTTTCTCTATTACAAACAATATATTCTTGTATTTATTTACTTGAGCACCTGTGCAAGAGTTTCTCCAGGGTACCTGCCTCACTGTGAAATGGCTAGATTATAGCATATTCATATTTTCAACTTTGCTAGATGTTGATAAATTGTTCTCCAAAATGTATGTACCAATTCGTACTCCCTCCACAAATGACTAATTCTCCTTGATCCTCATTCTACCTGGTACTTGGCATTTTCACACTTTTTTTGGCTGATATTAAGGATGTGAAGTGATATTTCATTATGGTTTTAACTTACATTTTTTGGATTCCTAAGTGATATGAATTATAAAAGGCTTGGAGATAATAGTACAATATAAAGTTTAAGTTATAGTTGATATTAGAATTGTCTTCTCTTAAAACCGATAATATTATTGCCCAAATCAGTTCTCAGAGTCCCTCACCAGGTTGACTCTGCTTAGCTTATAGCAGAGACAAACCTTAAAGCCCAGGCCTGGCTGCCTCTAAAACCCAGAGAGCACAGTCACCCTTGTCTGCCACACTCGCTTCTTGGGGATTATCCCATTCTCAGTAAAACTGACAATAAGAACTTCATACTCTCTGGGGAAAATCCATGCCCATGAAGAAAGGCATGTCTCCATGATCTGAACAAACCATAATAATAGAATGAGAGTATAACTGAATAATAGTTGACTGTTAGAATGACAGTAGAGACATCCGAAAGTTGCAGTGATGGGCCCTCAACACTATGTGGGTGACCCCAAATGTGGGGCATGTTGTGCTGCCTAGGCCAATATCTTTCTATTCAACTCTTTATCTCTCAGGGAAAGAGTGCCTGAATGTTCCTTTTTACTGTATTCTCATTTCTACTTTTGTATCTTGGAAACCAAATTAGAAATAAACACAAGCTTACATACATCATTCAGCAAATGGTTTTAAGCATTGGTTGGTCTAGTTCCAGATTTATGAAAAATCAAAACAAACAAAAAATAATGCCAAACATCTCACTAGGTCTGAAGAATCATGGCTTTGCTAAAACATCCAACTTTTATTTCTAAACATAGTTGAATGTATGTGAAATGATTCATGCACAAGATTATTCACTGAAGGAAATAGCAAAACACTGGAAACAAAAAAAATTTCATCAATGGGAGACTGGTTCAATGAATCACAGTTCATCCATACAATCAAACAATACACAGCTTTAAAAAGAGTGAGAAACTTCTCTATATACTTCTTCCCAAGATTTGTTACTAAGTAAAAAAGCAAGGTACAGAACAGTATACATACCATGCTATACTTTGTGTAAAAACAAAAAATAAGAAAATGCACTTTAAGAGGAACCAAGATGGCTGAGTAGAAGGACGTGCTCTCACTTCCTCTTGTGAGAACACTAGAATCACAGCTAGCTGCTGGGCAATCATCAACAGGAAGACACTGGAACTAACCAAAAAAGATACCCCACATCCAAAGACAAAGGAGAAACCAAAATGAGACGGTTGGAGGGGCGCAATCACTGTAAAATCAAATCCCCTAACTGCTGGGTGGATGACTCACAGACTGGAGAACACTTATACCACAGAAGTCCACCCACTGGAGTGAAGGTTCTGAGCCCTACGTCAGGCTTCCCAACCTGGGGGGTCTGGCAACGGAAGGAAGAATTCCTAGAGAATCAGACTTTGAAGCCTAGTGGGATTTGATTGCAGGAGTTCAACAGGACTGGGGGAAACAGAGACTCAACCCTTCGAGGGCACACACAAAGTACTGTGTGCATCAGGACCCAGGGGAAGGAGCAGTGACCCCAGGGAAGACTGAACCAGACCTACCTGCTAGTGTTGCAGGGTCTTCTGCAGAGGCGGTGGGGGGGTGGCTCTGGCTCACCGTGGGGACAAGGACAATGGCAGCAGAAACTCTGGGAAGTACTCCTTAGCATGAGCCCTCCCAGAGTCTGTCATTAGCCCCACCAAAGAGCCTGGGTAGGCTCAAGTGTTGGGTTGCCTCAGGCCAAACAACCAACAGGGAGGGATCCCAGCCCCACCCATCAGCAGTCAAGTGGATGAAAGTTTTACTGAGCTCTGCCCAAAGGAGCAACAGTCAGCTCTACCCACCACCAGTCCCTCCCATCAGGAAATTTACACAAGTCTCTTAGAAAGCCTCATCCACCAGAGGGCAGAGAGCAGAAGCAAGAAGAACTACAATCCTGCAGCCTGTGGAACAAAAACCACTTTCACAAAAAAATAGACAACATGAAAAGGCAGAGGGCTATGTACCAGATGAAGGAACAAGATGAAACCCCAGAAAAACAACTAAATGAAGTGGACATAGGCAACCTTCCAAAAAAAAAGAATTCAGAATAATTATAGTGAAGATGATCCAGGACCTCGGAAAAAGAATGGAGGCAAAGATCGAGAAGATGCAAGAAATGTTTAACAAAGACCTAGAAGAATTAATGAACAAACAGAGATGAACAATACAATAACTGAAATGAAAACCACACTAGAAGGAATCAATAGCAGAATAACTGAGGCAGAAGAACGGATAAGTGACCTGCAAGACAGAATGGTGGAATTCACTGCTGCAGAACAGAATAAAGAAAAAAGAATGAAAAGAGATGAAGGCAGCCTAAGAGACCTCTGGGACAACATCAAATGCAACAACATTCTCATTATAGCAGTCCCAGAAGGAGAAGAAAGAGAGAAAGGACCCGAGAAAATATTTGAAGAGATTATAGTCAAAAACTTCCCTAACATGGGAAAGGAAATAGCCACCCAAGTTCAGGAAGTGCAGCGAGTCCCATACAGGATAAACCCAAGGAGAAAGACGCCGAGACACATAGTAATCAAAGTGGCAAAAATTAAAGACAAAGAAAAATGATTGAAAACAGCAAGGGAAAAATGACAAATTACATATAAGGGAACTTCCATAAGGTTAACAGCTGATTTCTCAGCAAAGACTCTACAAGCCAGAAGGGAGTGGCATGATATACTTAAAGTGATGAAAGGGAAGAACCTACAACCAAGATTACTCTGCCTGGCAAGGATCTCATTCAGATTCAGTGGAGAAATCAAAAGTTTTACAGACAAGCAAAAGCTAAGAGAATTCAGCACCACCAAATCAGCTCTACAACAAATGCTAAAGGAACTTCTCTAAGTGGGAAACACAAGAGAAGAAAAGAACCTACAGAAACAAACCCCAAACAATTAAGAAAATGGTCATAGGAACATACGTATCAGTAATTACCTTAAATGTGAATGGATTAAAAGCTCCAACAAAAAGACACAGGCTAGCTGAATGGATACAGAAACAAGACCCATATATATGCTGTCTACAAGAGACCCACTTCAGACCTAGGGACACATACAGACTGAAAGTGAGGGGATGGAAAAAGATACTCCATGCAAATGGAAATCAAAAGAAAGCTGGAGTAGCAATACTCATATCAGATAAAATAGACTTTAAAATAAAGAATGTTACAAGAGACAAGGAAGGACACTACATAATGATCAAGGGATCAATCCAAGAAGAAGATATAACAATTATAAATATATATGCACCCAACATAGGAGCACCTCAATACATAAGGCAACTGCTAACAGCTATAAAAGAGGAAATCGGCAGTAACACAATAATAGTGGGGGATTTTAACACCTCACTTACACCAATGGACAGATCATTGAAAATGAAAATAAATAAGGAAACAGAAGCTTTAAATGACACAATAGACCAGATAGATTTAATTGATATTTATAGGACATTCCATCCAAAAAGAGCAGATTACACTTTCTTCTCAAGTGCACACGGAACATTCTCCAGGATAGATCACATCATGGGTCACAAATCAAGCCTCAGTAAATTTACAAAAATTGAAATCATATCAAAGCACCTTTTCTGACTACAACACTATGAGATTAGAAATGAATTACAGGGAAAAAAACGTAAAAAGCACAAACACATGGAGGCTAAACAATACGTTACTGAATAACCAAGAGATCACTGAAGAAATCAAAGAGGAAATCAAAAAATACCTAGAGACAAATGACAATGAAAACAAGATGATCCAAAACCGATGGGATGCAGCAAAAGCAGTTCTAAGAGGGAAGTTTATAGCTATACAAGCCTACCTCAAGAAACAAGAAAAATCTCAAACAATCTAACCTTACACCTAAAGGAACTAGAGAAAGAAGAACAAACAAAACCCAAAGTTAGCAGAAGGAAAGAAATCACAAAGATCAGAGCTGAAATAAGTGAAATAGAAACAAAGAAAACAATAACAAAGATCAATAAAGCTAAAAGCTGGTTCTTTGAGAAGATAAACAAAATTGATAAACCATTAGCCAAGCTCATCAAGAAAAAGAGGGAGAGGACTCAAATCAATAAAATTAGAAATGAAAAAGGAGAAGTTACAATAGACACCTCAGAAATACAAAGCATCCTAAGAAACTACTACAAGCAACTCTATGCCAACAAAATGGACAACCTGGAAGAAATGGACAAATTCTTAGAAAGGTATAACTTTCCAAGACTGAAACAGGAAGAAATAGAAAATATGAACAGACCAATCACAAGTAATGAAATTGAAACTGTGATTAAAAATCTTCCAAGAAACAAAAGTCCAGGACCAGATGGCTTCGCAGGTGAATTCTATCAAACATTTAGAGAAGAGCTGACACCCATCCTTCTCAAACTCTTCCAAAAAACTTCAGAGGAAGGAACACTCGCAAACACATTCTATGAGGCCACCATCACCCTGACACCGAAACCAGACAAAGACACTACAAAAAAAGAAAATTACAGACCAATATCACTCATGAATATAGATGAAAAATCCTCCACAAAATACTAGTAAACAGAATCCAACAACATATTAAAAGGATCATACACCATGATCACGTGGGATTTATCCCAGGGATGCAAGAATTCTTCAATATACACAAATCAATCAATGTGGTACACCATATTAACAAATTGAAGAATAAAAACCATATGATCATCTCAATAGATGCAGAAAAAGCTTTTGACAGAATTCAACACTCATTTATGATAAAACTCTCCAGAAAGTGGGCATAGAGGGAACCTACCTCAACATAATAAAGGCCATATATGACAAACCCACAGCAAACATCATTCTCAATGGTGAAAAACTGAAAGCATTTCCTCTAAGATCAGGAACAAGACAAGGATGTCCACTCTCACCACTATTATTCAACATAGTTTTGGAAGTCCTAGCCACGGCAATCAGAGAAGAAAAAGAAATAGAAGGAATACAAATCGGAAAAAAAGAAGTAAAACTGTCACTCTTTGCGGATGACATGATACTATACATAGAGAATCCTAAAAATGCCACCAGAAAACTACTAGAGCTAATCAATGAATTTGGTAAAGTTGCAGGATACAAAATTAATGCACAGAAATGTCTTGCATTCCTATACACTAATGATGAAAAATCTGCAAGAGAAATTAAGGAAACACTCCCATTTACCATTGCAACAAAAAGAATAAAATACCTAGGAATAAACCTACCTAGGGAGACAAAAGGCCTATATGCAGAAAACTATAAGACTCCGATGAAAGAAATTAAAGATGATCCAAACAGATGGAGAGATATACCATGTTCTTGGATTGGAAGAATCAATATTCTGAAAATGACTGTACTCCTCAAAGAAATCTACAGATTCAATGCAATCCCTATCAAATTACCAATGGCATTTTTTGCGGAACTAGAACAAAAAATCTTAAAATTTGTATGGAGACACAAAACACCCCGAATAGCCAAAGCAGTCTTGAGGAAAAAAAACAGAGCAGGAGGAATCAGACTCCATGACTTCAGACTATACTACAAAGCTACAGTAATCAAGACAATACGGTACTGGCACAAAAACAGAAACATAGATCAATGGAACAAGATAGAAAGCCCAGAGATTAACCCACGCACCTATGGTCAACTAATCTATGACAAAGGAGACAAAGATATACAATGGAGAAAAGACAGTCTCTTCAATAAGTGGTGCTGGGAAAACTGGACAGCTACATGTAAAAGAATGAAATTAGAATACTCCCTAACACCATACACAAAAATAAACTCAAAATGGATTAGAGACCTAAATGTAAGACTGGACACTATAAAACTCTTAGAGGAAAACATAGGAAGAACACTCTTTGACATAAATCACAGCAAGATCTTTTTTGATCCACCTCCTAGAGTAATGGAAATAAAAACAAAAATAAACAAATAGGACCTAATGAAACGTCAAAGCTTTTGCACAGCAAAGGAAACCATAAACAAGACGAAAAGACAACCCTCGGAATAAGAGAAAATATTTGCTAACGAATCAACAGACAAAGGATTAATCTCCAAAATATATAAACAGTTCATTCAGCTCAATATTAAAGAAACAAACACCCCAATCCAAAAATGGGCAGAAGACCTAAATAGACATTTCTCCAAAGAAGACATACAGATGGCCACGAAGCACATGAAAAGATGCTCAACATCACTAATTATTAGACAAATGCAAATCAAAACTACAATGAGATATCACCTAACACCAGTCAGAACGGCCATCATCAAGTCTACAAACAGTAAATGCTGGAGAGGGTGTGGAGAAAAGGGAACCCTCTTGCACTGTTGGTGGGAATGTAAATTGATACAGCCACTATGGAGAACAGTATGGAGGTTCCTTAAAAAACTAAAAATAGAATTACCATATGACCCAGAAATCCCACTACTGGGCATATACCCAGAGAAAACCATAATTCAAGAAGACACATGCACCCCAATGTTCATTGCAGCACTGTTTACAATAGCCAGGTCATGGAAGCAACCTAAATGCCCATCGACAGACGAATGGATAAAGAAGTTGTGATACATATATACAATGGAATATTACTCAGCCATAAAAAGGAACGAAATTGAGTCATTTGTTGAGATGTGGATGGATCTAGAGACTGTCATACAGAGTGAAGTAAGTCAGAAAGAGAAAAACAAATATATTAACGCATGTATGTGGAACCTAGAAAAATGGTACAGATGAACCGGGTTGCAGGGCAGAAGTTGAGACACAGATGTAGAGAACAAACGTATGGACACCAAGGGGGGAATACTGTGGTGGGGTGGGGATGGTGGTGCGTTGAATTGGGCGCTTGGGATTGACATGTATACAGTGATGTGTATAAAATTGATGACTGATTAAAAAAATATACATTTTAATAAAAAAAAAACAAAAAAAAAAACATTTGTATAGGACAGATTATGGGAAGTAGTCCTGCCTTTTTCAATATTCAATTGTTATTAAAACCATAGTTTGGAATGAATTCAGTGCTTCACTTTTGCTTGTTGAGCAAGTAGAACATGACTCCTGCATTTGAATCTGGCACTTACAGACTTATGACAGGGCTGGTATCCATCACTGTGAGTGAATAGTGGTCACACTGGATATATGCCAGAGGCAGTCAGTGATCTGAAGTCTGCTCCAGAGGGTAACAAATGAATTATATGTCTAAATAGGTATTAAAGAGGAGACTGGGTATTGTGGAGAAAACACAAACATCTATCAAGGGTTGAATTAGGAGATCTATAAAATCCCTTTGAACTTTAAAATGGTGATTATATGAAGACAATATCTATTGTTTCAAGGAAAGCAAGAAAGAGATCTTAAACTGGAAGCCCCTGAAAGCTGTGCTCACTCAAGTTTTATCTGGCCTGTCCAAGGCTTAAAAAATGTTGCTAAACATTAAAAATCCAGAAAATAACAGATACAGATATCAATACTAAGCTTACTAAAAATTTTAGAAAATCTGGTTGTGCTGGGCCTGCATTTTTTCCTCTTCAGTTTATTGGAATTTGGAATTATTGAGAAGGATCAGTGTTAACTCATTATTTATTTATTTACTCATTTATTTATTTGCCATGCCACACAGCTTGTGAAATCTCAATTCCCCAACCAGGGATTGAACCCAGGCCATGGCAGTGAAAGTACTGAGTCTTAACCATCCTAACCACTGGACCACCAGGGAATTCGGATGTTAACTCTTATTGAGAAGTTTGGTAGAATTCAGCTGAAGCCGTCTGGTCCTGGACTGTTGTTTGTTGGGAATTTTTAAATTACTGATTCAATTTCATGACTGGCAACTGGTCTGTTTATATCTTCTATTTCTTACTGATTTAGTCTTGGGAGATTGAACATTTCGAGGAATTTATTCATTTCTTCTATGTTGTCCATTTTATTGGCGTAAATTGTTTGTAGTACTCTCTTAAGGATCTTTTGTATTTCTGTGGTGTCAGTTGTAACTCCTCCTCTTTCATTTTTTTCATTTGGGCCCTCTCTCTTTTTTTCTTGATGAATCTGGCTAAAGTTTTATCAATTCTGTTTATCTTTTCAAAGAACCAACTCTTAGTTTCACTGATAAATTGTTTTTTTAGTCTCTATTTCACTTATTTCTGATCATTTCTTTCCTTCTATTATACTAACTTTGGGTTTTGTTTGTTCTTCTTTTTCTATTTCCTTTAGGTTTAGGGTTAGAGTGTTTATTTGAGATGTTTCTTGTTTCCTGAGGCAGACTTGCATCACTATAAACTTTCCTCTTAGAACTTTTTTTGCTGCATCACATAGATTTTGGATTGTTGTATTTTCTTTTTCATTTGTCTTCAGGTATTTTTTTAATCTCCTCTTTGATTTCTTCAGTGACTCATTGATTGTGTAGTAGCATATTGTTTAACCTCTGTGTGTTTGTGTTTTTTTTCTTGTAGTTGATTCCTAATTTCATACTAGTGTAGTTGGAAAACATGCTTGATATCGTTTCAGTCTTCTTCAATTTATTGAGACTTGTTTTGTGGCTTAGCAAGGGATCTATCCCAGAGAATGTTCTATGTGTGCTTCAAAAGAATGTGTATTCTACTGCTTTTGGATCAATGTTCTACATATATGTATTAACTCTGTATGGTTTAATGCGTCATTTCAGGCCAGTGATTCCTTACTGATTTTCTGTCTGGCTGATCTGCCCATTGATGTAAGTGAGGTGTTAAAGTCCACAACTGTTATTGTGTTGCTGTCAATTTTTCCCTTTATGTTTGTTAATATATGCTTTATGTGTTTAGGTGCTCCTATCTTGGGTGCATATATATTTACAATTATTATATCTTCTTGTTGGACTTGTTGTCAAACCCAAGTTTATGTGCCCAATGCAGAGTGGGGCCAAACAAACAGAAGTGGGGTTTGAAGCAGAGGAAGTTTTATTGCAAGGGTCAAGCAAGGAGAACAGGTGGTTCATGCTCAAAAGACTTGTATTTCCAGATGGTTTTTGGGGAAGAGTTTTTAAAGGCAATATTTGGGGTGATGGCTGCATGATGTATGACTTTCTTCTGATTGATTGGCGGTGAGGTAACAGGGTGGTGTTCCAGGAATCTTGTGTTTAGCCTGAAGTTACCATCCTCCACCTCACCTCCCTAATTGGTAACAGTTTGAATCTGCCCTTTGGAACTCAGGGATGGTTTAGGAGGCTGAAACCTTTTCTCCTATAAACAGGAAATGGGGGAAACAAAGGATTTTGTAACCAGGAGGGCCCCACAGGGTCCTGCTCTTTCAATCCCCCCTTTTCTTTGATACTCCTCAATCTTGAGGGTTAACAGTTGTGGGACTGTAAGCAGATAGGTTAGGGGGTTCCCAGAGAAAGAGAACCAGGAATGGCTTTCTTGACATGAGAGAAGGCATTTTGGCCTAAGACATTTTGTGGTCTAAGCCTGGCTACAGTGCTTACCCTTGAACAGATCTCAGTATTTAATGATCTTAAGGGAAGTAAGGGAATGCAGAACAAAGGAAAAGCAGGCAAGAAACAATAGTTCAGCAATAAAACAGAGTCCTAGTTCCTCCTCAAAGGATATTCATGACAATCTGATCAGTCTTTGAGTACTGTAGGAACTAAGGCTCCCACTCAGGTGGAGGATGGAATGATGATGTTGACCCTCCTGACTTCAATCAACTAAAGCTTGGACTCTGTCCGCCTTTTCCCCAATTCTATGCTGAATTCTCCCCTACTCAAGCCCCTTCATGAATATGCATGTACCCTTAGCTTAAAACTTCCCCAATTTTGCTGTTTGAGGAGACACTGTTTTGGGAAAGATCCCTGGTGTTTTCCTTACTTGCTGTAAGTAATAATAAGTCCTTCCTTCTCCTGACCTTTGGCATGGTTGTGTCTTTTGGCTCAACACCACCCAGAGGCAAATCCAGTTTTTGGGGAACAGGACCAGAAAGGGGATAAAATTTTGAATAGGGAGGTTAATCATAAACTCAGCAGAGGAGCTAGGTTTTAGGGGGAGTTGGTTTCAATCCCCACTCCTGTTTCAACCTTCACTCAGTCTTTGAGGGAATGGGGTGCTGACTGTTCTGGCTACATCCTGCTGAAACAGGACACAGTTCTGCCTCAATTTGTGGAATGGACACCAAGGAGTTGGAAATATTCATGAATTCCATGTCTTGGATCCGAGTCTTGTGATTAAGATCTCAGTCCCTTGGTCTACCATTTTGTAGCTACAGAGCCAATTAGACATGGGAAGAGAGGTGACAACCTGAGCTTTAATAAACCTTGGACAATAAATCTTATTCCCTGAGGGATTCAGTAAAATAAGCCTGAAAACCAGTCTGGGCTTGGCACTTTGAGGTAGACTTGTTGTAGCCAACAAAAATTTTCTCATGAGAATTCATGTTTTCCTGATCCATTAATCTGTGTATTCATTTGAAATAATAATATACTTATAATATTGTATCTTTACACTATATTTAAACACCTGACAGAACAATTTTCCCCCCAGATTTGTCTTCATCAAAATTTTCTAGATTGCTCTTTTTTATGAATTATTTCAGATTAATTTTGGAATTGTCACTTTATTTATTTTTTTTAAATGTCACCCCACCCCTACCATCACTCTTTTTTTTTTTTTTTAATTTATTTATTTTTGTCTGCGTTGGGTCTTCGTTGCTGTGTGTGGGCTTTCTTTTTTTTAGTTGCGGTGAGCAGGGGCTACACTTCATTGCCGTGCATGGGCCTCTAATTGTGGTGGCCTCTCTCGTCTTGGAGCACCGGCTCCAGGTGCGTGGGCTCTAGAGCACAGGCTCAGTAGTTGTGGCGTGTGGGCCCAGCTGCTCTGCAGCATGTGTGATCTTCCTGAACCAGGGCTCGAACCCATGTCCCCTGCATTGGCAGGCGGATTCCTAACCACTGCGCCACCAGGGAAGCCCCTGGAATTGTCACGTTAATGAGCAATTTGTTGGGTTTACAAACTCCTCAAAACTCCTTTCTTTGTATTTCAGCATGTTACTCGTTCCTGGTTTCCACTCCTGTCTTTCTAATTACTTCTTTTTACTTTCCTTCTTTTACTTTGCCAACTAGGGCTGTCTTCTTATTTTCTTTCGATTCTACATCTTTTCCCTGGCTGATTTCACTCATGTCTTTGGCTTCAACAAGTATTTTTACCCATGCTAATCTTTTTTTTTTTTTAATTGGAGTATAGTTGCTTTACAATGTTGCATTAGTTTCTACTGTACAACAAAGTGAATCAGCTATATGTATACATATCCATGCTAATCTTAAACCTCTTACTTTTGCTTTGTAGATCCATACTTCCAATTGCCTTTGGGACATTTTCACAAGCATTTCAAATTTAGCTCACCCTAGCTTATCATCACTGTTTTCTAATCCAGATCTGGTCCTTTGAGATTATTTAGTTCAAGTGGAAGAGTTAATATCTCTTAGGTTCCCAATGGAAATTGTAATGTCATCTCTGACTCTACCTTTCCATTTACTCAACACATATAGGTAGACACTAATTGCAACCGTTCCACTTTGAATTTAGCCTCTCATCTCCAATATCACCACCACTGCATCAGTTTAGGTTAGGGGATTACCATTTTTTTTTTTAATGTCTGAAACATTTATATTAACATATTTCCATACATATTTCCATACAAATACAAATATAAGATTTTTAGAAATTTCATGTAATGTCTGAAACATTTATATTAACATATTTCCATACAAATAACCCAATGAAAGTTTAGTATTAGTTGTTTTGTTTTGTTTTTTTATACTGCAGGTTCTTATTAGGCATCAATTTTATACACATCAGTGTATACATGTCAATCCCAATCGCCCAATTCAGCACACCACCATCCCCACCCCACCGCAGTTTTCCCCCCTTGGTGTCCATATGTCCATTCTCTACATCTGTGTCTCAACTTCTGCCCTGCAAACTGGCTCATCTGTACCATTTTTCTAGGTTCCACATACATGCATTAATATACGATATTTGTTTTTCTCTTTCTGACTTACTTCACTCTGTATGACAGTCTCTAGATCCATCCACGTCTCAACAAATGACTCAATTTCGTTCCTTTTTATGGCTGAGTAATATTCCATTGTATATATGTACCACGACTTCTTTATCCATTCGTCTGTTGATGGGCATTTAGGTTGCTTCCATGACCTGGCTATTGTAAATAGTGCTGCAATGAACATTCGGGTGCATGTGTCTTTTTGAATTATGGTTTTCTCTGGGTATATGCCCAGTAGTGGGATTGCTGGGTCATATGGTAATTCTATTTTTAGTTTTTTAAGGAACCTCCATATTGTTCTCCATAGTGGCTGTATCAATTTACATTCCCACCAACAGTGCAAGAGGTTTCCCTTTTCTCCACACCCTCTCCAGCATTTGTTGTTTGTAGATTTTCTGATGATGCCCATTCTAACAGGAGTGAGGTGATACCTCATTGTAGTTTTGATTTGCATTTCTCTAATAATTAGTGATGTTGAGCATCTTTTCATGTGCTTCGTGGCCGTCTGTATGTCTTCTTTGGAGAAATGTCTATTTAGGTCTTCTGCCCATTTTTGGATTGGGGTGTTTGTTTCTTTGATATTGAGCTGAATGAGCTGTTTATATATTTTGGAGATTAATCCTTTGTCCGTTGATTCATTTGCAAATATTTTCTCCCATTCTGAGGGTTGTCTTTTCGTCTTGTTTATGGTTTCCTTTGCTGTGCAAAAGCTTTGAAGTTTCATTAGGTCCCACTTGTTTATTTTTGTTTTTATTTCCATTACTCTAGGAGGTGGATCAAAAAAGATCTTGCTGTGATTTATGTCAAAAAGTGTTCTTCCTATGTTTTCCTCTAAGAGTTTTATAGTGTCCAATCTTATATTTAGGTCTCTAATCCATTTTGAGTTTATTTTTGTGTATGGTGTTAGGGAGTATTCTAATTTCATTCTTTTACATGTAGCTGTCCAGTTTTCCCAGCACCACTTATTGAAGAGACTGTCTTTTCTCCATTGTATATCTTTGCCTCCTTTGTCACAGATTAGTTGACCATAGGTGCGTGGGTTAATCTCTGGGCTTTCTATCTTGTTCCATTGATCTATGTTTCTGTTTTTGTGCCAGTACCATATTGTCTTGATTACTGTAGCTTTGTAGTATAGTCTGAAGTCATGGAGTCTGATTCCTCCTGCTCTGTTTTTTTTCCTCAAGACTGCTTTGGCTATTCGGGGTCTTTTGTGTCTCCATACAAATTTTAAGATGATTTGTTCTAGCTCCGTAAAAAATGCCATTGGTAATTTGATAGGGATTGCATTGAATCTGTAGATTGCTTTGGGTAGTATACTCATTTTCACAATGTTGATTCTTCCAATCCAAGAACATGGTATATCTCTCCATCTGTTGGTATCATCTTTAATTTCTTTCATCAGTGTCTTATAGTTTTCTGCATACAGGTCTTTTGTCTCCCTAGGTAGGTTTATTCCTAGGTATTTTATTCTTTTTGTTGCAATGGTAAATGGGAGTGTTTCCATAATTTCTCTTTCAGATTTTTCATCATTAGTGTATAGGAATGCAAGAGATTTCTGTGCATTAATTTTGTATCCTGCAACTTTACCATATTCATTAATTAGCTCTAGCAGTTTTCTGGTGGCAGTTTTAGGATTCTCTATGTATAGTATCATGTCATCTGCAAACAGTGACAGTTTTACTTCTTCTTTTCCAATTTGTATTCCTTTTATTTCTTTTTCTTCTCTGATTGCTGTGGCTAGGACTTCCAGAACTATGTTGAATAATAGTGGTGAGAGTGGACATCCTTGTCTCGTTCCTGATCTTAGAGGAAATGCTTTCAGTTTTTCACCATTGAGAATGATGTTTGCTGTGGGTTTGTCATATATGGCCTTTATTATGTTGAGGTAGGTTCCCTCTATGCCCACTTTCTGGAGAGTTTTTATCAGAAATGGGTGTTGAATTTTGTCAAAAGCTTTTTCTGCCTCTATTGAGATGATCATATGGTTTTTATTCTTCAATTTGTTAATATGGTGTATCACATTGATTGATTTGCATATATTGAAGAATCTTTGCATCCCTGGGATAAATCCCACTTGATCGTGGTGTATGATCCTTTTAATGTGTTGTTGGATTCTGTTTGCTAGTATTTTGTTGAGGATTTTTGCATCTATATTCATCAGTGATATTGGTCTGTAATTTTCTTTTTTTGTAGTGTCTTTGTCTGGTTTTGGTATCAGGGTGATGGTGGCCTCATAGAATGAGTTTGGGAGTGTTCCTTCTTCTGCAATTTTTTGGAATAGTTTGAGAAGGATGGGTGTTAGCTCTTCTCTAAATGTTTGATAGAATTCACCTGTGAAGCCATCTGGTCCTGGACTTTTGTTTCTTGGAAGATTTTTAATCACAGTTTCAATTTCATTACTTGTGATTGGTCTGTTCATATTTTCTGTTTCTTCCTGGTTCAGTCTTGGAAGGTTATGCCTTTCTAAGAATTTGTCCATTTCTTCCAGGTTGTCCATTTTATTGGCATAAAGTTGCTTGTAGTAGTCTCTTAGGATGCTTTGTATTTCTGAGGTGTCTGTTGTAACTTCTCCTTTTTCATTTCTAATTTTATTGATTTGAGTCCTCTCCCTCTTTTTCTTGATGAGTCTGGCTAATGGCTTATCAATTTTGTTTATCTTCTCAAAGAACCAGCTTTTAGCTTTATTGATCTTTGTTATTGTTTTCTTTGTTTCTATTTCACTTATTTCAGCTCTGATCTTTGTGATTTCTTTCCTTCTGCTAACTTTGGGTTTTGTTTGTTCTTCTTTCTCTAGTTTCTTTAGGTGTAAGGTTAGATTGTTTACTTGAGATTTTTCTTGTTTCTTTAGGTAGGCTTGTATAGCTATAAACTTCCCTCTTAGAACTGCTTTTGCTGCATCCCATAGGTTTTGGGTCATCGTGTTTTCATTGTCATTTGTCTCTAGGTATTTTTTTATTTCCTCTTTGATTTCTTCAGTGATCTCTTGGTTATTTAGTAACGTATTGTTTAGCCTCCGTGTGTTTGTCTTTTTTACGTTTTTTTCCCTGTAATTCATTTCTAATCTCATAGCGTTGTGGTCAGAAAAGATGCTTGATATGATTTCAATTTTCTTAAATTTACTGAGGCTTGATTTGTGACCCAAGATGTGATCTATCCTGGAGAATGTTCCGTGCGCACTTGAGAAGAACGTGTAATCTGCTGGTTTTGGATGGAATGTCCTATATATATCGATTAAATCTATCTGGTCTATTGCGTCATTTAAAGCTTCTGTTTCCTTAATTATTTTCATTTTGGATGATCTGTCCATTGGTGTAAGTGAGGTGTTAAAGTCCCCCACTATTACTGTGTTACTGTCGATTTCCTCTTTTATAGCTGTTAGCAGTTGCCTTATGTATTGAGGTGCTCCTATGTTGGGTGCATATATATTTATAATTGTTATATCTTCTTCTTGGATTGATCCCTGGATCATTATGTAGTGTCCTTCCTTGTCTCTTGTAACATTCTTTATTTTAAAGTCTATTTTATCTGATATGAGTATAGCTACTCCAGCTTTCTTTTGATTTCCATTTGCATGGAATATCTTTTTCCATCCCCTCACTTTCAGTCTGTATGTGTCCCTGGGTCTGAAGTGGGTCTCTTGTAGACAGCATATATATGGGTCTTGTTTTTGTATCCATTCAGCCAGTCTATGTCTTTTGGTTGGGGCATTTAATCCATTCACGTTTAAGGTAATTATCGATACGTATGTTCCTATGACCATTTTCTTAATTGTTTTGGGTTTGTTTTTGTAGGTCCTTTTCTTCTCTTGTGTTTCCCACTTAGAGAAGTTCCTTTAGCATTTGTTGTAGAGCTGGTTTGGTGGTGCTGAATTCTCTTAGCTTTTGCTTGTCTGTAAAGCTTTTGATTTCTCCATCAAATCTAAATGAGATCCTTGCCGGGTAGAGTAATCTTGGTTGTAGGTTCTTCCCTTTCATCCCTTTAAGTATATCATGCCACTCCCTTCTGGCTTGCAGAGTTTCTGCTGAGAAATCAGCTGTTAACCTTATGGGAGTTCCCTTGTATGTTATTTGTCGTTTTTCCCTTGCTGCTTTCAATAATTTTTCTTTGTCTTTAATTTTTGCCACTTTGATTACTATGTGTCTCGGCGTGTTTCTCCTTGGGTTTATTCTGTATGGGACTCTCCGCGCTTCCTGGACTTGGGTGGCTATTTCCTTTCCCATGTTAGGGAAGTTTTCGACTATAATGTCTTCAAATATTTTCTCTGGTCCTTTCTCTCTCTCTTCTCCTTCTGGGACCCCTATAATGCGAATGTTGTTGCGTTTAATGTTGTCCCAGAGGTCTCTTAGGCTGTCTTCATTTCTTTTCATTCTTTTTTCTTTAGTCTGTTCCGCAGCAGTGAATTCCAGCATTCTGTCTTCCAGGTCACTTATCCGTTCTTCTGCCTCAGTTATTCTGCTATTGATTCCTTCTAGTGTAGTTTTCATTTCAGTTATTGTATTGGTCATCTCTGCTTGTTTGTTCTTTAATTCTTCTAGGTCTTTGTTAATCATTTCTTGCATCTTCTCAATCTTTGCCTCCATTCTTATTCCGAGGTCCTGGATCATCTTCACTATCATTATTCTGAATTCTTTTTCTGGAAGGTTGCCTATCTCCACTTCATTTAGTTGTTTTTCTGGGTTTTTTTCTTGTTCCTTCATCTGGTACATAGCCCTCTGCCTTTTCATCTTCTCTATCTTTCTGTAACTGTGGTTTTTGGTCCACAGGCTGCAGGATTGTAGTTTTTCTTGCTTCTGCTGTCTGCCCTCTGGTGGTTGAGGCTATCTAAGAGGCTCGATGGGAGGCTCTGGTGGTGGGTAGAGCTGACTGTTGCTGTGGCGGTCAGAGCTCAGTAAAACCTTAATCCACTTGACTGTTGATGGGTGGGGCTGGGTTCCCTCCCTGTTGCTGTGGCGGTCAGAGCTCAGTAAAACCTTAATCCACTTGACTGTTGATGGGTGGGGCTGGGTTCCCTCCCTGTTGGTTGTTTTGCCTGAGGCAACCCAACACTGGATCCTACCCGTGCTCTTTGGTGGGGTTAATGGCAGACTCTGGGAGGGCTCACGCCAAGGAGAACTTCCCCGAACCTCTGCTGCCAGTGTCCTTATCCCCACGGTGAAACAGAGCCACCACCCGCCTCTGCAGGAGACCCCCCAACACTAGCAGGTAGGTCTGGTTCAGTCTCCCCCAGGGTCACTGCTCCTTCCCCTGGGTCCCGATGCACACATTACTTTGTGTGTGTCCTCCAAGAGTGGGGTCTCTGTTTCCCCCAGTCCTGTCAAAGTCCTGCAATCAATTCCCACTAGGCTTCAAAGTCTGATTCTCTAGGAATTCCTCCTCCCGTTGCAGGACCCCCAGGTTGGGAAGCCTGACGTGGGGCTCAGAACCTTCACTCCAGTGGGTGGACTTCTGTGGTATAAGTGTTTGCCAGTCTGTGACTCACCCACCCAGCAGTTATGGGATTTGATTTTACTCTGATTGCGCCCCTCCTACCGTCTCACTGTGGCTTCTCCTCTGTCCTTGGACGTGGGGTATCCTCCTTGGTGAAGTCCAGGGTCATCCTGTCAATGATTGTCCAGCAGCCAGTTGTGATTCTGGTGCTCTCGCAAGAGGGAGTGAGAGCACGTCCTTCTACTCCGCCATCTTGGTTAATCCCCTCGGGATTACCATTTTTGGTTTGGACAACTGAAGAAAACCAGGAATGGCTTCTCTTATCTGTGAGCCTTCCTACCAATATTTTCTTTGGTGAGGACATCCTCCATACTACTGCCAATGTTCTTTTCCTAAAAAATTCAGGTCATAGAAACCATAAAACTCTTAGAAGAAAACATAGGCAGTACACTCTTTGACATTGGTCTTAGCAATATCTTTCTAGATATGTCTCTTCAGGCAAGGGAAACAAAAGCAAAAACAAACAAATGGGATTATATCAAGCTAAAAAGCTTCTGCACAACAAAGGAAACCATTAATAAAATGAAAAGACAACCTACTGAATGGGAGAAGATATTTGTAAATAACATATCTGATAAGGAGTTTTATCCTTATCATATATATAATATATAAAGAACTCATACAATTCAACAACAAAAAAACAAAGAACGCAATTAAAAAATTCACAGAGTAATATTCCATTGTATATATGTGCCACAGCTTCTTTATCCATTCATCTGTCAGTGGACACTTAGGTTGCTTCAGTGTCCTGGCTATTGTAAATAGAGCTGCAATGAACATTGTGGTACATGACTCTTTTTGAATTATGGTTTTCTCAGGGTATATGCCCAGTAGTGGGATTGCTGGGTCATATGGTAGTTCTATTTTTAGTTTTTTAAGGAACCTCCATACTGTTCTCCATAGTGGCTGTATCAATTTACATTCCCACCAACAGTGCAAGAGGGTTCCCTTTTCTCCGCACTCTCTCCAGCAATTATTGTTTGTAGATTTTTTGCTGATGGCCACTCTGACTGGTGTGAGATGATATCTCATTGTAATTTTAATTTGCATTTCTGTAATGATTAATGATGTTGAGCATTCTTTCATGTGTTTGTTGGCAATCTGTATATCTTCTTTGGAGAAATGTCTATTTAGGTCTTCTGCCCATTTTTGGATTGGGTTTTTTTTTTTTTTCTATTGAGCTGCATGAGCTGCTTGTAAATTTTGGAGATTAATCCTTTGTCAGTTGCTTCATTTGCAAATATTTTCTCCCATTCTGAGGGTTGTCTTTTCATCTTGTTTATGGTTTCCTTTGCTGTGCAAAAGCTTTTAAGTTTCAGAGTCTGTCATACAGAGTGAATTAAGTCAGAAAGAGAAAAACAAATACCATATGCTAACACATATATATGGAATCTAAAAAAAAAAAAAGTCATGAAGAACCTAGGGGCAGGATGGGAATAAAGGCGCAGACCTACTAGAGAATGGACTTGAGGACATGCGGAGGGGGAAGGGTAAGCTGGGACAAAGTGAGAGAGTGGCATGGACATATATACACTAACAAATGTAAAACCGATAGCTAGTGGGAAGCAGCCGCATTACACAGGGAGATCAGCTTGGTGCTTTGTGACCACCTAGAGGGGTGGGATAGGGAGGGTGGGAGGGAGGGAGATGCAAGAGGGAAGAGATATGGGGATATATGTATATGTATAGCTGATTCACTTTGTTATAAGGCAGAGACTAACACACCATTGTAAAGCAATTATACTCCAATAAAGATGTTTAAAATAAAATAAATTAAATAAATAAATAAATAAATGGTAGACCTAAAAAAAATAAAAAATGGGCAGAGGAGCTGAAGAGACATTTTTCCAAAAAAGACATACAGATGGTCAACAGGCATGTGAAAAGATGTTCAAGATTACTAATTATTAGGGAAATACAAATCAAAACCACAATGAGATATTCATGCTTGTTAGATTGGCTATTATCAAAAAGACAAGAAATAACAAGCGTTAGAGAAAAGGGAACAATCATACACTGTTGGTGGGAATGGAAATTGGTGCAGCCACTCTGAAAGACAGTATGTAGATTCTACAAAATATTAAGAACAGGCCTATCATATGATCCAAGTGTTCCCGTTTTGGGTATTTATCCAAAGACTATAAAAAAGCACTAATTGAAAAGATATATCCACCCCTATATTCATTGCAGCATTATTTGCAATAGCCAAGATATGGAAACAACTTAAGTGGCCATCAATGGATGGATGGATAAAGAAGATATGGTATATATATATAATGTAATACTACTACTCAGCTATATAAAAGATGAAATCTTCCCATTTGTGACAATACAGATTGACCTTGAAGGTATTATGCTAAGTGAAGTAAGTCAGACAGAGAAAGGCAAATACCATATGATTTCACTCATATGTGAAATATAGCAAAATAAATGAACAAACCAAACAAAAAACCCCCAACCATGTAGATACAGAGAACAGAGCAGTGGTTATCAGTGGGGGAGGAATGCGGGGGGAGGACAAAATGGGTAAAAGGGATCAACTGTATGGTGATGCATGGAAACGAAATTTTTGGTGTTGGGCATGCTGTAGGGTATACAGAAGTAGAGATATAATGTACGCATGAAAAAATAAATAAATTGAGGTTAATTTTGACCTCCTAATATCTCAGAAAATTCAGATCATATCATCTGCCTTTTCCTCTATTGGATCTCTTCAGTAGACATTATAGGGGAGGAAAATTAATTTTCCCTCTATCCTTCTGAGTTCCTGGCTAAGACCCCTGTAATAAAACACAGATTAACAAGAGAAAAAAACAGAAGTTTATTAACATGTATACCTCATGTATACATGGGAAATGCCCAGAGAAAAATGAGTAACTCCCCAAGGTGGGGTGGAATTCCAGTTTATATAGCATTTTCAACGAAGAATAATAAAATTGTGGAGAAAGGACAGGACAAAATAAAGCAGATTTATGCTTCCAAGGGTGAAGGTAAACACTATTTAGTAAAGTTTGTTATGTAGATTCCTCTGGTGCCTTTTCCAGGCTGATAGGGTCTAAAGTTGTCTCCAGGTATTAACATTTGTTCTTCCTGGTAGAGAGAGGATGAGGGCTTTGTGAATTTATGTCCTGCTTTTAGGCAAATAGGAGGGCAGAGAGCTTTTCTTGTGTCTGATTCTCAATTGGCTTCTTCTCAAGATAATCCTTATGCCATAGTGGCATATTTTGTGGTGGCATAATGTGCTACTCTTCAATGTCATAAATTCTAAACTCCTTAGCACAAAATGTAAGACTATCTAATTTGGCCCTACCTTCCTGTTCATCCTTATTTTCTATCACTTGCCTTTTTATACCCTTTACTCCTACACTTAACTTGAATTTGTTTTATTCATGGCTTCAAAGATTCCATTCCTTCTTATTAGAATACTCTTTTCCATCTTCTCCTGCATATTATTCATAGTCCAGATCAAATGGCACCTCCTTTGGGAAGCTTTTCTAGAGATGCCCAGGAAATATTTCTCTGTTTCCTACACTACTTCCTTCACATTGCCTTTTTAATCTTGATCACATTTTTACTGTGTAATATATATGTACACACACACATATAATATATTCTCATAATATTCATATACTCTGCAGAAATATGATTAAATGCATTGTGCCATATTTATACACACACATATACATACATGTATATGTACATATGTATTTATAGATACAAACATGTACACATGTATTATATAAACAAACACACACACATATATGTATATACATAAAATACATACATAAAATGTACACAATGCATTTAATCATATTCCTGAAGAGTACTACCATATATGAAGAATATTACATGGGTGGTGATATAAATATGTCCTTTTTGTTCTCAATGCCCTCATGTGCTGTTTAGACAAAATGATAGGAACTAGTCAAATAGCTCTTGGAATGAACTCTGAAATAGGGAGCAAGAGGCTTAACTCCTTAGTTCTGCCCTCAATCCCCATGTTACCTCAAAGTTTCTACATCCTCATTGTACAATAGGACAAGGTGATGATAATAGTTAGAGGAAATGCCATAAAGATTAATGAAGTACTCTCAAACATGAAAGAGAATCAACATTAAAAATTTCCTGTGATTGCAGCACTAAATATATTATCTCAATTTAGTTTATTACTTTATGCTAGGATTTTAGGGGTAAGGAGAACATTAAAAAATAGTTTGTTTTGTATCTGATGACACGAAACCAAGCAGTCTATTAACTGTTAGCCTTTCTCTCTATCTCTTGTAAAAAAACAGTGATTATCATTGCTAATGAACTGATAAAAATGGTTTTGTTTATTCAATTTGTTAACGAGCTTGCCTGCTATAGTCCTTACACTGGATTCAGTCACAAACATATCCACGCGCCTACATATACACATTTACATACACACAAACACAAATTTCACTGACAATCCAGCTAAGTACCCAGTCAGAAGAATAAAATGCCCTTGAGTTACCTCGTTCTCTAGACCTCTGTTGCCCCTCAGTGTTCCTTTGTTCTCACCTTATTTTGCATAACTGGTAAAGCTGTTGGGAAGTTACATGCTTATGTCTATTTACTACACAGGACAAAGTACATAGAGGTTGTAAGTAGCATTCCATCAAATTTAGGTTGATGAAAATTAATCTTGTCATTTTGATTGACTAAGATACCAACGACTCCAGTTTACCAACTAAATTTCCAGTTGACTTAAATATTCTAAGTCTGAAGAGTCAACACTACACTCAGCCATACTTCCAGCAGAATCTTGGTTGGGGAAAACAGCCCTCCAGTACTGGGTCTGGATGAGGAGGAGACTCTCACACCCTGAAACATGTTCCTGAAACATAGACATCCCCACTCAAAATATCACTTTTCTTGTTCTCCTCAAGTGTCTGTATAAGTTTCCACATCACTATTTTTTCATATTGTGTAAATATCCAATTGTTCCAGTACCATTTGTTGAAAAGACTGTCTTGTAACTATTGAATTACCTTAGATAAAATGAACAAATTGCTTGAAATACATATACTGCCAAAGCTCTCTCAAGAAGAAACACATAACCTGAGTAACACTACATCTATTAAAGAACACAAGTTTGTAGTTTAAAATTTTTCCTACAAAGAACTTCAGGTTAAAGATGGCTTCACTGGTGAATTCTGTCAAATATTTAGGAAAGCAGTAATTCCAATTATATACAACTCTGCCAGAAAATTAAAGAGGACAGAATACTCCCCAACCCATTCTATGAGGCCATCCTTACACTGATACCAAAACCAGACAAGAATATTATAAAAATTAAAGACAGATTAATATCCCTCACAAATGTTACCAAATGTTAACAAATATAAATCTACTGCATAAAAAATGGATAATATATCATGATCAAGTGGGTTTTATTTCAGGAAAGCAAGATTGGTTTAATAGTCAGTGGAATTCACCATATTTATAAACTAAAAATTAAACATAAGATCATCTCAATAGATGCAGAAAAAAGCAGCTGAAAAAAGACAACATCCATTCCTGATGAAAATTGTCAGCAAACTAGGAATAGAAGGAATGTTGTTCAACTTAATAAAAGGAATTTATGAAAAATCTAGAGCTAATATCATACTTAATGGTAAAAGACTGAATGCCTTAATCCTAAGATCAGGAACAAAGCAGGGGTATCTGATCTCCCCATTTCTATCCAAAATACTGGAGTTTCTAGCCAATAAGGCAAGAAAAAGAAATATAATACATTCAAATTTAAATGGGAGAAGTAAAGCTGTATTTTCAGACAACATGATTGTCTATATAGAAAATATGGAATCTACATAAAGTTCCTAGAACAAATACATGCATTTTTTAGCAATAAACAATAAGAAATTAAACAAAATTAAACTACTATTTATAATATTCAAAAATATGTAATACTTAGGACAAATCTGACATAAGATGGGTAAGACACTAAAAACTACAAAACACTGCTGATAGAAAGGAGATCTAAATAAATGGAGAACTATACTGTGTCATGGGTTAGAAGACTCAACATTGTTGTGATGTAAATTCTCCTCATGACAAAACACACGTTAAAAAGTTGATTAAACTTTGTTCTGCCAGCGAATCTGTGCTCACTCCCATTTGCCCCCCCATCTTTTCCCTTATCTTGAGTATCTCCAAACTTGCCAATTTAGATTCTTATCTAAAGAGAGATGCTATTATCCATTTTATTTAGACTTTAGTCAAATGGGCTAGGATTCATTTTAAATCTGCAGGAAGGGAAAGAGCAGCTATGAAATTTAATATGTGTGTATGCATATCTGCAATTGAACTTCTAGGCTGAACTCTGAAACCCAAAGAACTTTCCCATTAATAAAATGCAAGTAAAACAGCCAGAAGAAGAACTGGGAATAAAAGTGTTTTAAGCAAATTGTGAAAGGGTTGGGGTCTCAGATTCACTGACAGCTCTTGTTCTGGTTGGCTTTCCTGTCCTTTCCCATTGGGTCAGGATGGCATTTCTGGCCCCATCCCACTTTCCTGGTCCCATCCCACCTTCCTGGTCCCATCAGTCAAAGCTGGTATGGGCTACAAGGACCAAAGTACACCTCTAGGGCCAGCTGGGGATCAGTCAGGAAGAGCCATGGTATGTTAGTCTTGGCCCCTGTGAAGGAGCCCAACTCATCCATGTATGTGATGTAATCTGTCTGCAAAGTCTGGCTCTGGCTAAACCTGGAGAAAGAAAAGAACACATTGGAATGAGTGCCACAGTTGTAAACAGAAGCACAAATTTCTTACTTTTTACTCTCAGGAAAGTAACATTTTAGTCAGCACCTCCAGTAATACCCCCACTCCTCCCTTTTTCCACAACATAGAATTTATCATTTGTTCTTTGACTGTAAGTGAGCTGTATTTTTCCCTCTCCTTCCTAACCTCTATTCAAATGTGATGTCATTTTGGGCTTTTGTCTCTAGCCATGAAGCCTGGAGTGAACTGACCCTAGGGTCTCAAGGTTGCTGATAAACTTAGTTTACTCTTTGATACATGATTATTCTTTATATGACATTGCTTAGGATCTCCCCTAATGTTAGAGTTTTATATCAATGTGTTTAAAATTGGGTTTATGTATAGTTTTAATATTGTTGCAATTTACTAAGGTAAATTGTTTCATACGTTTAGTTGGAGTGTGATCTCATTTGCTTTTAGAAACCCTTATTTAAGCAATAAGATTGACATTGAGGCTTCTCTTTTTCCTCCTCATTATTCCTATTGACCTCTAACATAAAAGGTAGTAAGTAGAAAATAGGAGAGCAGGTGAGCTCAATTTCATTCTTCATTTGGTTTTCTTGTTACATCACTGCCACTGCTCAAGTTTCCAGCTAGCTAGTTTGCTGACAGACACATGGCTGGTGGGAAAGGAGCTGTTGGGGAAAGAGTCAGAGTCATCTCTCATCCTCAGCACTATCGGCATTTGAGATGGATAATTCTTTGTTTAGGTGGACTGTTCTCTGTACTGTAGGATATTTAGCAGCATCCCCGGTTTCTACCCATTAGATGCTAGTAGCATGCCCTCTTCACTTGCAATGACCAAAAATGTTTCCAGATTTTGCCAAATATCCCCTGGGGGACAAAATCAGCCGTCTGAGAACGTGTGCTCTAGAGTTACACAGGAGAAGTGCAATGACAATTATTTGCCCATCGAATACTGCTTGATTATAGCAAGTGTTTAAAAGATGTGAACTTTGACTAGTGACAAGATTATAGAATCTATTAATGTTTTCCTACACATATAGGCAAATTTTAGGATATGTTTATTAGCAAGTGCCATCTCTTACCACTTGAGTTTCTTCCCCATTTTCTCATCAATATCATCCATCATTTCATTTGTAGTTGGCAGGGTGCATGAGTCTAAAAAAGAAATGAAGACAGAAATATTGAAAAAGACAAAGAAATCAGAAATATGTAATTACACATGATTAATTTCATTCAGTGTTTATGAACTATGACCCTAAAAGATTTTGTATCAAGAGGAGCTATCTTTAGTATGTTTAGCAGAATAACAATTCATGGAAACAAAGATCTGAGAAGCCAATGAACCTGCTCTGGGAATGGCAAAGCTGGCCTACAATGAAATAGTGACAGTAGAAAAGTTTTTAGCTTCAAGTCACCCTATCTTACATTTCTGATGACATTATGGAGGGTCAATCCTCAACATGCCTCATGCATATAATACCTTACCAGTCTCGTCATATTTCTTTCTGCATCCTCTTACTAAGAATTCTCTCAAGAAATAGTCTGGTAAAATAATTCAATTTAAGGTCTATGGCAATTAAAATGGGACAATGGAAGGACACCTGAGTTTTCCAGCATCAGCCTGTAGCCAAGGAAGATGTTTTAAGCGGCAGCAGAAAATTTTTAGTTTTTTATAAAGTTCACTATATTAGTGGAGGCCTCTTCTAATTGGTAACTGTAGCTCATTTGCCTTTGTGACAATGGCAGGAGAAGTTATGGCATTCTCATGAATACTTCCCAGTCATTGTTAGCATCTCACCTCAGCCTGCTGGTACCCTGTGGTCAGATACTTGCTGTGCCCCTACTAGAAAGTAAGGGACCAGAATTTTGGTCATTTTGTTTGATGTTGTATCTTAAGTGCCAAGACAGAGCCTAGCGCATGGCAGGTGCTCAGTAAATATTTGCTGGATGAATAAATGATGCCCATTGTTTTATGTAAATTTCTTGGGTTTATGAACTATGTCTGACTTCTCCGTAAAACCTCAGGTGCTTGGCACTGTTTTGCTTTTCAAGAGAAAAAGACAATAGAATCATTTTATAGGTGAGCATCCTTACAAAAGATTTCATAATGGGTTTTTTAAAATAACAATCTTGCATGGTACATTTGAAATAGAAGCTTACTTATCCACAATATTTTAAGAAAATATACATATATACTCTATGATTTTAACTTTTTCTTCATTACTTGTAGTCTAAGTTTTTATGGACGGTATGTTAGGTAGGGTACACCTATATTGGCCAAGATTCTCGTACCCTTGAGTAAAATGACACTTTCAATAATAGTGGTGATCAATATGATTGGAGTAAATTAAATTGATATTTGAGATATTGCCTTTCTCCTCATATTCTTGATTTGCCCACACAAACATACTTGTCGTCCCTGAAGCCCATGGGGTCCAGGGGGAGGAAGAGGGAGAAGATTATCAACAGAGTAGGAGTGGCCCAACACTGTTATTATGACACAGTTGACACCAGTAATGCCTCCAGCATGCCCTGACACCCACCAGGGCCCTTTCAACCTTTGCAATGTACGTTGACATTGCAATGATCCACTGCTGTCCGTCTCTTGCCTTTATAGCCTTGCAAAGTCCTACCAATTCCCCTATGAGAAGTCTAAGCTCTTTAACACAGGTTATAAAGCCCTCCGTGCTCTGTTTCCTTCCTCTATTTCTTGCTGCTGCCTGCCTCTACTTTATATTTCCTTACACCAAAATGTTTCTGGTTCCTCACACACTCCATGCTGTACCTTACCTTTATATCTTTCCTCATGCTGTTCCATTTTTATGGAATAACTCACTACCCAACTCCCCTCACCAGAACACTGTAGAACTTTCCCTACTGCAGCATTCCCCCCACCTTATTTTAAGCTCTGTGAGGTCAAGCATCATGTCTATCTTATTCCCTTTATATCCCTAGCACCTAGCACTGTGTTTGGTGTATAGTATGTGCTCAGTAAATATTTGTTCACTAAATGAATGAAAGACAGAATGGCCCACTTACTCGCAAACACTTTAACTGTCCAGTGGGTCTGCAGTCAGCTGTGAGGATGGCAGCCCCAAGGGACCGGACAAAGTCAATCACAGCCAAGGTTGGCTTCTCCATCAGCAGGGGGAAGATGCCTTTAAACAAGGTGACCTCATTGTTTCTGCTTTTGATGATGGAGTCATCAATGAAAGGGTAGGCATACCCATAGCCTGTTGCAAAGATGACAACGTCAGTGGCCTCAAACATTGTCCCATCCTCAAACATGGCTGAGGTCTCTGTGAACTCCTTCACACTGGGCTTGATGAACACAGTGCCACATAGGATGTGGGATGGTAGTTCATCACTGAACACAGGCTCTTTCCTCAGGGTGCTGTGGAGAAACAAGAGAAAAAGGCCCTTGCTCTAAAGTACTTCATTTCCAAGAAATATTTGCAACAGTCCATAGCACTGAACAAATTTAAGCAGTTAAACATCAGCATGAAGACAACTAAACTCTCTTTTGGGAAAGTCCTTTCCTGTTGCTAGTAACAATCCTTAGGAATATCTGTCTGACATACAGATGGCCAACAAGCACATGAAAAGATGTTCAACATTGCTAATTATTAGAGAAATGCAAATCAAAACTACAATGAGGTACCACCTCATACCAGTCAGAATGGCCATCATCAAAAAGTCTACAAATAATAATTTGGGACTAACAGATACACATTACTATATATAAAATAGATAAACAATAAAGACCTACTGTGTAGCACAGGGAACTATATTCAATATGTTGCAATAACCTATAATGTAAAAGAATCTGAAAAAGAATATGTATATATTTAACTGAATCACTTTGCTATACACCTGAAACATTGTAAATCAACTATACTTCAATAAAAAATTCTATAAATAATAAATGCTGGAGAGGGTGTGGAAAAAAGGGAATCCTTCTATACTGTTGCTGGGGTATAAATTGGTACAGCCACTCTGGAAAACAGTATGGAGTTTCCTTTAAAAACTAAAAACAGAGTTACCATATGATCCAGCAATCCCACTCCTGGGCATATATCCGGAAAAGATGAAAATGCTAATTTGAAAAGATACATGCACCCCGATGTTCATTGTAACACTATTTACAATAGCCAAGACATGGACACAATCTAAATGTCCATCGACAGATGAATGGATAAAGAAGGTATGGTATGAATATACAATGGAATATTACTCAGCCATAAAAAAGAATGAAATAATGCCATTTGCAGCAACATGAATGAACCTAGAAATTATCACACTAAGTGAAGTAAGTCAGACAGAGAAAGACAAATATCATATGACATCACTTATATGTGGAACCTAAAAAAATGATACAAATGAACTCATTTACAAAGCAGAAATAGATTCACAGACATAGAAAGCAAACTTATGGTTACCAAAGGGGAAAGCAAGGAGGGATAAACTGGGAATATGGGATTAACAGATACACACTACTATATATAAAATAGATAAACAACAAGGACCTACTGTGTAGCACAGGGAACTATATTCAATATCTTGTAATAACCTATAATGGAAAAGAATCTGAAAAGGAATATATATGTGTAACTGAATCACTTTTCTGTATACCTGAAACACTGTAAATCAACTATACTTCAATACAGAAAATGTAAAAAAAAAGAATATCTGTCTGAGCTGCCTCTTTTGGCCGCTTGAAACTTGAAGATTCTCTTGTGGGTACTTATACTATTTGGAGACCACATAGATGAGGATAAACCTAATTCCTAGTGATAATAAAGTTAAGAGTGCTGACTCTGGAGCCAGATGGCCCAAGTTCATAACCTAGCTCTTTCTCTTACTTGCTGCTACTTCTCTGTATTTGTTTCCTTATATGGAAAATAGGGATAATATACAATCTACCTCGCAAGATTGTTCCAAGAATCAAATGAACAATTATCTGTAGAGCACTTAATTTTTTTTTAGCTGGACCATTTTTATATTTACATTTTCATATGCATTTAATTAATTAATTTGATTATCACAATGAGTTTAGTGCACATTCATCATCTCATATTGATGCAACATTAAAGAGTAGAAAAAAAGTTTTCATTGTGAGAACTCTCAGGATTTACTCTCCTAACAGCTTTCATATGTAACATACAGCAATGTTCATTATATTTATCATATTGTACATTACATCCCTAGTAGTTAAGGCATCACTATTCTAAGTGAACTATTATTATAACTAAGCTCTCATCTTACATGAGGAAATCAGATCTACTGTGGTAGGATGTTTTATTGCCATGTTTGATTTCCTTTCATCAACTGTGGTCACAAAAGAAAGTACAACTTTGATACTTCACTTCAGTTGCCAAAATTCTAGGAATGATGTTTTTTTGATGACATTCTTCATTTTGACTTACGTTTCCTTCAGGGATTCTGGAATTTCCTGTAACTAACCTCAAACCCTAAGAAACTTTATAAATCTTAGAATTTGTTTCTACATTCCACACTGTGCTCTACCTCTATAATTCTGCAACCTCTTCTTTTACCTTATAAGGTGGCAATAATAGGTCACAGCTAAACCTGTTTTTCTCCCACAGCACCCCTCCCCACCAAGGAAGGAGTGAGAAGGTGTCATCAACACCTTTTGGTAACTGGAACCCTTCCTGGGAGGGAGCTTAGTTCTTAGAATGAATGGATTTCCAAAACTATGTTGTTGTTGTTTTTTTTAGCATCTTTATTGGAGTATAATTGCTTTACAATGGTGTGTTAGTTTCTGCTGTATAACAAAGTGAATCAGCTATATGTATACATATATCCCCATATCCCCTCCCTCTTACATCTCCCTCCCACCCTCCCCATCCCACCCCTCTATGTGGTCACAAAGCATGGAGCTGATCTCCCTGTGCTATGCAGCTGCTTCCCACTAGCTATCTATTTTACATTTGGTAGTGTATATATGTCCATGCCACTCTCTCACTTCATCCCAGCTTACCCTTCTCCCTCCCCGTGTTTTAATTGTCTGAAGGACAAAGCAAAAATACAGTTTGCAGTTACTCTTACAAGACAAAAAATCTTAACCAGTTCAGGCTTTGAAACTTCTATTACGTTAAAAATAATTTTAAATGCATGAAATCAACATTTTTCTCTTATGGATGTAGCAGTCTGCCAGATAAGGTAGGATAAGTGCTGCAGAGTGAGGGTTTGGCTACTAAACCTGGTATTTACTACTCCAATTTACAATTTGCTCTTACTTTTTTTAAACCTGTTTTTCTAAACAGAATGAAACACTTTTGCTAGCATGGACCAAAGATGAGATTTCTAAGGAATCCTTTTCTTACCCACTTAAATATTCTTTTTTTCTATTGATATACTGATTCTTCTACCTAGAATGCCTTTCTAATTAGTAGGTGTTGGGCTTTGTCTCTATAGAGAAGTAAATAAATGAATCATTAATTTGACAGACTACATCAGTTCTGTGACTGTCCTGCAGAAATGTCAATCCTTCCATGGATATGTGCACTTTCCTTTTGAGACTTTCTACTTGCTGAGACATGTTGATTAACACTATTTTGTTAATTGCTTCTCAGAAGCCTATTAGAAGACATTAATAAGAGCTGATATTTGTAAAGCTTTATAGTTCACAAAGTAATTCCTACATTTTAAATATTACTGAATACCACAACAGTCTTGAGGATTAGGTCTTATTATTGCTATCCCTATTCATCCATAAGCATGGACAAGATATTCCTCAATAAAGCCATTTATGAATTGGCTCAGCCCTCAAAATTCTGTGCTATGGTTTGTAGCAACCATAAATGAACCCTGCATGTCAGGGTGATCTAGCGGCCTGATCCATCCCCATTTTGTATTCTTTCCTACTCCTTTTCCCACTAGACTAATTTCAATAAGATTTTCATTCCATTCATGGTCTCTGAGTGTACCATGTCACCTATGCAGTCCTTAATTTAATTCCACCAGCCTCAATGAGGCCACTAAAGCAAGACCTAGAGAGAAAGAATTCAACTTAAACCAGTGCTCCTTTTTTTTTGAATAATAAAATATGTATTATTTGTAGTACCATTTAAAGGCATCAGGCCGTAGTTCTCATGCTTAAACCACGTGCTCATCTCCTTGACATATAACCAGTCAGAGACAGATGAAGGAAGGGCTTTCGGAGAAAGAATGCAAAGCGGGTAACATACACTACGTCCCAAGGATAGCCGTCATCCCAAATCTGATTCATGACCCAGGAACCATTTCTGGTGCTGATAATGACCTGGTGGGGGAGGCAACATAGATTTCAACATCACTCTTTAAGTATTAAGCAAATACAACACAATTCTATGGACATCTCCATACATTTCCCTTAATATCCAGGTAGGAGCACTTTTAAAGAGGTGGGTCAAGATGAATAGTCCATGATTGAAACTAGATAGAGGCAGAACTACCGTCTCTCTCTCCACCACAGAAGACGAGTACATAGGTGCTGAAAGAACAACAAAGTGACATCTTGGAATAAGAGGGCTCTGTATACAACTGTGATAAGTTTACTCTTTGCAGACTCATAGGACTAAGATGGTAGGTCTAATAAAGGTCAGTCAATCCAGTGAGCCCCAGTGGTGATGGGTGGTAGTAGTTGCTGAGTTGAGTGGGGGAAATGCAGCTAAATCCCTAGCTGAAATTAGGTTGAGGAGATGCCAGGGATTTAATTCTGTTCTCTGTGCCTGGTCTCCTTTTCCAGTCCTCCCTGCACACCCACTCCAGGACCTCTGCTAGACATTCCAAACTGTGGCAGCTGCCTCAGCCTGAGACAAGCCTGGCTGCTTGTCTATTTTATCATTTTTGTGACAACCCAAGGGAATTTGACTTTAAAAAATCCTGAGGTATTTTGTAAACATCCATTTAAGAATTTATTTATTGAGCACCTATTTCCTTAAAAATATTTTAAGTACTTCTGGGTTTATTGGTCATGTATGATTCATCGTGGAGTCCTCTGGGAAGCCTTCTTTGACAACTTCGTCCAGGCTAAGTTCGATTCTCTATTCACGGTGCTGCCACTGCCACACCTAATATCACCAGTCTCATTGCCTCCTTTTGTGATGGTCTGTGTACCTGTCATTCTACCTCCACCTATCTATTGCTCCTTGAAGTCAAGAAGTGGTCTGACTTATTTCTGTGTTTATTTCTAGTCTGACGCAGTGCTGACACATAAAAAGTGCCTGATATTTGTTGAGCACTGGCTGTTAAATGGGTAAACAACAGTAAGACCTAAATCTTGTGTATCTTCCAGAACTTCAGAGTGGTAAGCACAGTACTGTTGCATGATAGGTGATAAGAAATACTATTAAATAAATAAAAGCAGAGCTTGACTAGCAACCAGTTTGCTTGGAGGTGATCAGAACATAAAATTAAAACAAAAAATGCATATTTACATATATACACATGCACATGCCCTTACCTCTGGTTCCAGCAGATTATACTTCCTTACTAGCATGGGCCACCTTACCTTTCTTCACAGGGAGAATGTCTCAAGTCTTCCTTGATTTAATGGGCATATACAGCAGGTAGATTCCTTGTGGTATGACATGGTAAATACCATCCTCAGTGCTTGGGCTATTGCTGTAGTAGCACAGCCATACTCTAGGTTTATTTCCCCAAACCTTTTATATCATGTACTTATGTAGCCAGATGACTGAGCTCAACAGCAGTGTCACATCCTGAGTTTCCCAGGCCAGTCACGGGACCCTCTTCCCCTTGAACACTTCTGGGTCCTTATAGTCCCGGCTGTGGAGGTAGTGGCCTTGAAACTGGTCTAGGCCTAAACAGAACATGGGGAGTGGTTTGAGTTGATTTTCAGAAGAAATGATTGACTCACTTTTTTTTTGCTATGTTTTATTTTTAATTCTATTGGCAGTCTTAATTTAAAAAATTTCCCTAATTGAAATGCACTTATCCTTTTAGTGATTTTTGACACTAAATCCCTAACTAATTACTTTTAGAGCCTTAGAAAAATACCTTAAGGTATTTGAACTTATATTTGGTAATAATAATAGTATTTATTGAGTACTTACTGTGGGCTAGGCCCTCTGCTAAAGGGTTTACATGTCTTAGCCATTTAATCTTGATAACATCTCTGAATGGTAGTAACTAGTATTATCTCAATTTTAAAAGGCCAGGAAATTGAGGCAAAGAAGTTAAGTGACTTGTCTAGGGTCACATGGTAAGGATCTAGTAGAATAAGGAGTTGAGCCTAGGTGTTCTACACTCAGAACCCCTAAATATACTGCCTCTTAGCATTAATGGTTTCAATCTTCTGTTCTCCCTTAATCTCTACCTTTTAATTACCTTGCCTTATGAACATCATGCCTTGAGGTGTGAGTGCTAATAGTTTTGAGGGGACATGTGTTCCTGTTGCAAGGAAAGAGGAGAGGAAGGAATGAAAGAAAGAAGGAAATAAGGAAGGAAGGAAGATAAAGAAGCGAGGGAGGAAAGAAGGGAAGGAGGAAGAAGAAAGGAAAGAAGAAGGAAGGAAGAAGGAAGGAAGGTAGCTTGTGTAATGTATCTATTTGCTGTTTGCCACTTTTGTAGCATAATGGAATGTGTACCTACACACCCCCCTCACACACTCACCCACACACTCACTGTGATTTCTAAAGTTAATTTGCAAAATGTGGATATAGAAATTTTACAACCCAGGTTTCCTCTCTACAGACCTGTGTTTTCATCTAATCTCTGACCTGCAAGTCCTTGATTCTTTTAGTATAGGGCAATTATTACTATATTTCACATATTGTCACACTTAAAAATTTTGTTTTGAAATATTTGGAACGTTAAGGACAGTCATTATGTACAATGTGTGGAAAGCTCTATTTCAGTCCTTGATGTTTGTGTATAAATCTCCAGATTATTACATATTTTCCAAACGTACCAGGAAAGGAATCCGTTGGTAGGTTGAGGTATACATGATGTCCTGAACTAATCATTACAGCATCAAAAATAGTAGATTCCTGCTTCCCATCCTTTTCCAAAACAATTTCCCATTGGCCAGTGACTAAGAAGCTGAGACACTTCTTTATACTAGTAACCAGGGTCTTAAAGAAAACCAGAAAGAAATTCCTTCTATTTACAATCCTATGGTTTTTTTGTGTGTTTCCTTGCAGTATTTCTGTGGAGAAAATAATTATGTGCTCTCCTGGTCATTGAGAATTATATGGAATGGCATCAAAATAGGAGTCACTGTGAATCTTCACATCTCACAAGGAAAATTGCTCACTGGGGTATATTTACTTTTTTGACATCTAGTTAGTAGATTCAGGGTATACTGAGTATTCTTATGAAAGGTGCCATGTCATTTGCTTACTGCCACCCTCCACTGACATTCATGGCTTCTTACTCTCTGGCCTTCTCTTCTATCTACTCCATAAATATGGGATTATCTCAGGCTTCAATCCTTGATCTCTGTTTTGCAATGTATAGACACTATCCCTTGGAAATATTAGTCACTTCCATTGTATGACTATTATGTTGATGTAGGTAAAATTATTTTAAATAATAATTAGATAATTAAATAAAATTATATTAATTAAAATCCCTATTCATAATTCTGCTGCTTATTTTTCTCACTACATATATGTGTTCTGCATTTAACAGTAATGAATTGAGGTTGAGTTCAAACAACTGTAAAGTATTACTGATATTTACAGAGACAATGCCTCTATGCCATAACTCCTAAGGCTCCTATCTAAGGAACTAAGTGGGTGAAGAATGAGGGCAATGACTATTTTAATCATTCATTTACATTGTTGCTCTCTTCATAATGGCAGCATTTCTAATGAATGCCACATTTATTGGAACCACAACTCCTTGACATTGAACCTACAGAAGTCGAAATACAACCTAGAGACTTTGGGGTTGTTTCTAAAACATAAGTGTATGAGGGTGGAAAGTGCACTACGCTGGTACAGCTGCCTCCAGCATTTTCTATGGTGTTTTAAAAGCTCTTACAGACTAGTGAAGAACGTGTTTTAAGGGGAAACAAAAACAATTCATGAATACTTTATAATCTGAACCAACACTTGATTGGCGAGATGTCCAAACATTTGACTCTGATTTCTAGGATACAGTGATGTATCCCTGCTTCTCCTCTAATCCATAAACATATTGATATCAACAGCACAAGTTATAAGGCCCTTACCTCAAACTGTATATATCTTAAAAGATCCTTCTTTTGAGCAAATGTCTTTATGTATTCCTGGAGCTTGCTTTTGTGCATATAGTTGGGGTAATCATCAGGGTATGGGAAGTCTGGAAAGCACATCATCTCTTTGGATGAGTTGATGAATACAGACTGGTAAATGCTGGCTCTGCCTTCTTCTTCATTGTCCTAGGGAGAATAATAAGCTTAAAAGGGAAACCAAGAATGACATTCCCCTCAGTGAATATTCAATGCTCAGTTGAATATTAATATATTAAAAACCTTCTTAATGTATTAAAAAAACATGAAAAAAATTGACAGCTTTCTGTAAGATATGGAAAGGAAAGCCTTCAGGATAGCACGTGGCACAGAACTGGTAAACCCTCCACCTTGGTCCTTTTACTCTAATTACCCCCTGTTTAGCTCTGTGTTTATAGTTCCATAGAGTTTTCTTTTTTCTTTTTTTTTTTTTTTTCCAGTCAAAGCACTGGTTCTGATCTCATACTTATGTTCAAAAACATAACTAAATAGTCCAGTGGAGGCTGTGGCTTTTAGCCTATTTGATTGGCTATATGGAATTCAATGAACTCTTCACCAGCCACAGAACCTTCTAAATGAAGTCGTTTCCCAGGGTAATCAGATTCACCTGAAGGGCTCCTTAGACTATAGCTTCCGGGGCCCCACCTCAGAATTTCTGGCTCAGTTGTCTGGGGTGGGGCCTGAAAATGTACATTTCTGACAGATCCACGTGTTGCTGACACGGCTGGTCCAGGGACCACACCTGAGAACTACTTCTGTATTCTAAATGAATTCTGTGCTTGAGGGTTTCCTGAACTCACCAGTTAGTGGTATTCACTCCTCACCAAAGAAACAGAGGAAATAAGAAGCCTTAGAACTTGTGTTAAATCTTGGCATCTTATTTTAAAACCTCTGTGTAATTGACTCTATGACGTAAATCACAGCAAGATCCTTTTTTGACCCACCTCCTAGAGAAAGGGAAATAAAAACAAAAATAAACAAGTGGGACCTAATGAAACTTAAAAGCTTTTGCACAGCAAAGGAAACCATAAACAAGATGAAAAGACAACCCTCAGAATGGGAGAAAATACTGGTAAATGAAGCAATTTACAAAGGATTAATCTCCAAAATATACAAGCAACTCATGCAGCTCAATATCAAAAAAAAACAAAACAAACAGACCAATCCAAAAATGGGCAGAAGACCTAAATAGACATTTCTCCAAAGAAGACATACAGATGGCCAATAAACACATGAAAGGATGCTCAACGTCACTAATCATTAGGGAAACGCAAATCAAAACTACAATGAGGTATCACCTCACACCAGTCAGAATGGCCATCATCAAAAAATCTACAAACAATAAATGCTGGAGCGGGTGTGGAGAAAAGGGAACCCTCTTGCACTGTTGATGGGAATGTAAATTGATACAGCCACTATGGAGAACTGTATGGAGGTTCCTTAAAAAACTAAAAATAGAACTACCGTACGACCCAGCAATCCCACTACTGGGAATATACCCGGAGAAAACGATAATTCAAAAAGAGTCATGTACCCCAATGTTCATTGCAGCACTATTTACAATAGCCAGGTTATGGAAGCAACCTAAGTGTCCATTGACAGATGAATGGATAAAGAAGATGTGGCACATATATACAATGGAATATTAAAAGAAACAAAATTGAGTTATTTGTAGTGAAGTGGATGGACCTAGAGTCTGTCATAGAGAGTGAAATAAGTCAGAAAGAGGAATACAAATACTGCATGGTAACGCACATATATGGAATCTAAAAAAAAAAAAAAAAAAGGTTCTGAAGAACCTAGGGGCAGGACAGGAATAAAGTCGCAGATGTAGAGAATGGACTTGACACAGGGAGGGGGAAGGGTAAGCTGGGATGAAGTGAGAGAGTGGCATGGACAAATGTAAAATAGATAGCTAGTGAGAAGCAGCTGCATAGCACAGGGAGATCAGCTTGGTGCTTTGTGACCACCTAGAGGGGTGGGATAGGGAGGGTGGGAGGGAGGGGGATATGGGGATATATGTATACGTATAGCTGATTCACTTTGTGATACAGCAGAAACTAACACACCACTGTAAAGCAATTATACTCCAATAAAGATGTTAAAAAAAACCCAGAAACCTCTGTGTAACTGAAAAGTGGCTTCTTTTGAGGAGCAGTTGAAGACTAACTTCAAAATAAACATTTCCTCTCTGTTTCAAGAACAGGATAAAAATTCACACAATGTGCTGCCTTGAAAGTACATCTAAAAGCTGGCAGCCTCTCTTTCCCCATATTCTGAAGGAACTTTCATGAAATGAAGGAAAAGGATGGAATGTTATATTGCTCCTGGATTCAAGACATCTACTTCCCTCCAGCCCAACAACCTCAAATGAAAGGATTGTGTCGCTGATGGGCTGCCTCAGGCCTCACTGTTTCCTCTTGCATGACAAAAGCCTCCTCTACTCATGGTTGCTGTATTTCTCCTAATAACGAAGCTCAGAGATTTAAAATTTTTTAAAACCTCTCTTGGAAATTTCTGCTAAGGTCAGAAAAAGGGTGAAGGCTCATGCTTGGAAGGTTCTCATGTTTGAGTCTGTACCATTCACGCATAGCTTGTAACTTTTGTTGATGGTTGTGAGAAGGAGCTTTCTCAGCTGCCCACTGAAAGGAGGGCTGAACTGCGGGTTGCGGACTGGTTTAAAAAAATGTAAGATTCTGCTCCGGGAAACAAAGGTGATAGGACCTCACATCATTTCCATCGTTAATGAATCCCTGCTCTTTCATCCCTGGACTCCAGCCAATTGTAACATGAGGAGAGAAGAGTACGTGTCCTACTGTTCCTTGGAATTTTCCCTAAAAGGATGTTCTCCAAACAAAGGAAAACAGAAGTATTATATAACAACAGACAATTGCTCCAGAGAGCTCACATTTTCATTATTTCAATATGTGGGGTGGTTTGAGCCAGTAAGGAGGAAATTAAGCTCAGACTCTGCCTCTGGCTGAGAGAGCTTGTCCTAGACCTAGATGCCAAGCAGCTATGGGGCACATTATCACTGTCTGTCTTGGGTTATAACTGTGTCCATCTCCCATCATCCCCACTAGAACATAAGGCAATTGAGGGCAAGGTCAGAGGCTAATTCAAGACTATTGTGCATGCATTTTAGCAGTCTGCCTTGATGGTCTTTGATATTCCATCTCTGCTTATCAAGTCCCATTTTTGCTTGTCTAAATATACCCTCAGTGTCCAGCTTAAAAGCTGTCTCCCTTCTCATGCCCTTCCTTGTCTTCCCTCCCACCAATTGGAAGTCATTCCACCAAGCTCTAATTGTCTTTACTGCCCTAATCATACTCTGTCCTATTCATTTGGATTATGATTATTCTAGTACTTCTTTTCTCTCTGCTTTTAGAATACTGTCTGCCTGCTGTACTTCTTATATGCAGCTATGCCTAACATAGTACCCTATGCATAATGAACTCAAATATTTATTTGCTGAATGAATAAATGAATGAATGAGTGAAACAAAAGTTCAGATAGTTCTGGTTCTATTATTTTCCCCTTTGCAATCAAAGTGATACTGACCTATTGTACATGGCTTGTTGAGCAACCTCTTATTACAGCAACAATAAAATCTTTAGAGGTCATGAGGTCCTATATTGGAGTACATTAAACCTAAGACATGCTCACATTCAGCCTGCTAGTATTTAAACTCCATTTGGTTTTCATTTTACAGAAAAAGCACACTGTGAAAAGTTCAGAATTATCAAGTTTCTCTCTTCTGGAATACCTTCTGCCTAACAGGACTTGCAAGATGAAAGCTTATGTAACACATTTTTCAAAAATTCCTCTCTGATCATGCAGTGTACCAAGCAACTTTTCTTAGAAAATAAGGAAGGGGTGGGGTGTATGGAGAGGGCTAAAATTTAGAATATTTGTATATGTTTACATCCCCATAGGGCTTTTGAGTATAATTCTGCTTATGCACAGTGACTTTATGGAAAAGAGACATTCCCCTCTTGTGGATAACCCAGAGTCTGACTTTGCATCTTATTGATCTATCATCTAATGCTCCTTTAAATAAATTTTCGGATCTGGCTGCACTGGTTGACTCACAGATTCCTGGATACACCATGTTCGTTGCCTTCTTCTGTGCCTTTCATGGATTGCTGGTCACCCCTATCTAGAAGGGTGACCAGCAGCCCCTTTTTCCCACCTGATACTGGCACAGTGTTGTGTTCTGCCCTGTTGAGAATGCCACTCTCTGGAGCTGTGTCACATAATGGTTCTCTACTTTTCTTGTCCGAGAACATCTTTCAAGTCTCAGCTAAGTGCTATCCCTGTAGGAAGTTTCTTTTGACTTGCTAATATTCTAGTAGTCCAGCCTCATCTAAATCTCAAGGCACTTGTTTATTTAGTTCAAAGTCACCAAGAGCTGTCTTGTTGTAAAGTTCTATAATCTCTTGTTTGAACTGTTAGGACCAGATATGTTTTAGAATTTTTAGATTTTGGGGTTTTTATCCATAATAGTCCTAGTGAGATCTGGTGCAATTCAATCATGTTTCTTGACCATATGACTTCAGGACAGGTTTTGCTACTAAATGAGTTTTTGATCATTTTCTGTCAAGGATTGTGGACCTATATTAAGACTTGCTACACCAAATGAAGTAGAAATCATTTATGTATGGTGATTATGTCACATATTTGTCATCCCAGGACTTAGTACAAAACTGTAAAAATAGATGCTCAAGCAGCATTTAATTGTTGCTAATAAGATAATAAACAACAATTTCTTGATTTAGGCTAAGCTGGTGGTATCTCCCTGAACAAATGTAAATTAAAAAATTGAATTAATAAAAAATAGCTCTTGATTATTCCTAATGAAAAATACTAATTAATGATCTATATCTCATGTAATATTTTCAGAGTTTTATGACCCCCGGAGCAACCTGTTGTTGCAGGTTGGGCAGTGACAGATATGAGGACAGACTGTGGTTACAATATAAATCATGTGGATATAATGTCTTCAAGCCAAATAGGTATCATCTACATCCAATCCTCATTGCTGGGAACTTTAAGACAGAAAAGCTGGAAGTTTCCCCAAACTTGGCTTTTGAAATGTAAAAACTGTGTTTATAATGAATATTTCCTGATTATGTTTTTTCTCCAGCAATGAGCCTGAATGGCAGAGATAATCATTTTTCTCTCTGGATTTGGCCTGACAGCGTATTTACTAACCACACACACCACACGTACAATCATCATTTATAATAACATAATGTGTACCCAATAGACATGAGTTAATTATAAAATCATATCCTATTGGAATTGGGAGGCAGATTAGAGGTAACTTAATTTCCAACTTCTGCATTTGACTAATGAACATTTGAAGTCCAGAAAGGAAAAAGTGACTTTCCTGAAATCTATTTGCTTAAAAGTTCCGAGTTGAGACCTCTGACCCCAGTCTAGGTTTTTCTTTTTTACATCCCCCCGCCCCCCACCAGCACACCCATGTTCTCAGGATTTAAGAGCAATAGGAATAGAATCTTTCAGTTACATGGGGAGGCAGTGGTATGGTTTTTCTGTTAATTATTGACCCCTTTACTGCCTAGAGATTTGGGCTGTGCCACATAGGTGACAATGTTTAATGAGTTGGAAAGTTCTCTCCAGGATAAGCCTTGCTGGTGTGAAATAGTTTTAAGTGATAGGACTTTAGTAGGATGGGAGAGATAAGATTTTATTTTCCAGATCTGAAAATGAAGTAGGTCATTGTGACCTACCTCCCAAGTCTGAATTGGAACTGATCAAGATTGATTTGCAGTGTAACCCTTCTATTTTTTTCTTCTCTTTTTAAAAAAATTTTATTTTGTACTGGAGTACAGTTGATTAGCAATGTTGTGTTAGTTTCAGGTGTACAGCAAAGTGATTCAGTTATACATACACAAGTATCTATTCTTTTTCAAATTCTTTTCCCAGTTAGGTCAATACAGAATATTGAGCAGAGTTCCCTATGATGTACAGTAGGTCCCATCTACCTTCTATTGTCCTACTCACCGAGAATTGCCACAGGCCTCCAACATCATTGCTCCTTTCAAAGCAGGTGGGCTCTAGCTCCTCTTCCAGACAACACCATATGGAGGCCAAGCCACTGACACCAGCACCGACGATGGCCAATCCCTTCACCATGGTCATCTGCAGGAGGATCTAGAGGAGCTTTTTCAGAAGAGTTTCCCTGAATGCTTAAAATTTTTGAGTAGAAATAACCAGGCGAGGCGTATATGTCAGGATCCTCACCTTAACACAAGAAGACATAGATGCATGTTAAGAGTTTATGCTCATTATGTTTACCACTTTTGCTCTAGTAAGACACTAAACCTGGTTTCTTCTGATTATTCAAGATGCCAAAAATAGCAGCGCCAGTGAACCCCAGAGCAGGAAGGACCTTGGAAATCATCAACCTAATCCTCTCAATTGCAAATGAAACAATTGTCACTCCAAGAAGTTTAGAAATTACGTCTTCAGGGTCTCAGAGCTAACAAGTAAAAGAGTTGGAACAAGAACTCAAGCCTTCTACATAAAATCCACTGTACCAAATCACCCCTACTTATTTTGAATGTTTGGCTTTAAGGGGACTTACTCTTAAACAACCACCTTCTTTCCCCAGAGAACTTGCAGTTCTCAAAACGTAGAAGAGATGGCTTTTAATAACGTCTTTTGATGTAAAAATTGGGAAAGGGGGAGAAGTTATTTTTCTTAAAGTAAAAAGTCCATTTTCCTTGTATTTTTCATGATGTAGAGCCCTGGTACAACCTGGAAGAGAAGGGCTAAGTGTGGTAGGGATAGGAGAATGGGGAGGGGGAGTGGGGAACAGAGGAAGAAAGGAACGGGATAAGGGAAACAATGAGATCACTGGTCCTGGTTCCAAAAATTAAAACAATAACTGATATGGTCAGTAAAGCTGTAAAGTGAAACCCCTGGGAGATCAGAGGAACAGTGGTTCTTCTATTTCTTTTTGCTTTAGAAGTATAGACTATATAAACAAAGGCTATGCACCTGGACTATAATCAAAGGTTTTGTTGTGCCAACAGTGAAAAAAAACAGCTTAATTTTCTGGAAATTTAGGAGGGCCTGATTTGAGGAGGTGAGCTAACTCTTGGAGATGATAATGTTTGTAAAAGTAGTGAACTCAAAGGACAGAATTGCAAAGTCACTTAATTTTGTCTCTGGTTCTGTCTCATTTCTGTACCCACCCTTCCTGCTTCTGTATACCTTCTTCTTCCTGTTCTTCCCTCCCTCCCTTCCTTCCACTTCTCTGAGTACCTACCATATGTCATGCCTTATAGCAGTCTGTTGGGGGTTCAAAGATGCAAAGACACAGTATTTCCATCTAGAAACATGCAGTCTAATGGAGAGAGATGATCAAAATCACAATGGAAGTGTAATTCACTGGAGTGCTGGCACTCAGGCCAGAACATCTAGGTCCACCTGGGAGAAGAATGAGAGAGACTTCAAGAGGAAGTAAGAAGAGAGCTGAGTCTTGAAGGAAGAATAGATGCTTGCTGGGTAGATGATGGGCAAGGAACATACAACAGCCACAGAGAAAAATATGTGCAAATACACAAAAAAGTAAGAGAACATGATAGAGTGAGCTGCAATTAGTTCAGTGTTGCAGAACCATAGGGTGTCGGGAATAGCAGATGAATTAAACAGGCAGGGCCCAGATTATGAAGGGTATTGAAGTGCCACACTCAAGCGTTTGGATACCATCCTCTAGGTTATGGTGATCCATTCAAGAATTTTGAACAAGGAAGTGATAAGATCAGAAAAGATCCGATTCACATGGAAACTAGAATGGGCAGTGACTACAATCAAGTAGTCAGGAGGTTATTTCAATAGTCTAGGCAGAGATGTGGAGGACCTAAATTAGAGCAATGTCAGGGGAAAGGAGCATAGAGACTGGACATAAGAGATATTTAGGAAGTAGATATTTGGGGATTTGCTGACTGATTATAGAGTTGATGCCTCAAAGAAGGTCCTTCCGTCTTTAAGATTTTATGTTTATGGCTTATATGCATATCACTCATGATTTAGTACAGGAAGCAGAAAACATTCTATTTCACAATGAAAGGGATATAGCACAGGGAATTAGGTGCTTGCAATAGATGGAAGGGCTGGAGGAACAGAAACCAGGAGGCTGCCATGAGCCTTATAAGGTCAGACCACTAGAGCATCCACCCAAAGGGCAGGAAACTCCTGCTGCCACCACAGATGCCTCCACAGGGTGAGGTATGGAGTTTGGCTGATATAAACACATCTGTTGGAACATGTTTGCCCATAAACACATCACGTAAATTTAGCCTCTGCTTCCCTTCGCCTTCCAAGCACAGATGTCTATCTTGATGGAAAAACCTAAGTTGTATCCAAGCTCTAACTGCAGGGAAGTCTTAGAAATGTAGTTTTGAGCCTTCCAGTCTTTGGGATGCAGGAGGGAGCCCACTGGGGGAGGGTCAATATGCCAAGCGTCACTAAGCAGTGTCTAGCACAGTGGGTTATGTGGTATGAAATGGAAGCCAGTCCTGCGTTCCTAGAACACCTAAACATATTCATATTCTTCTCTAATATCAATATAGTAAATACTCAGTGATTAACCCCTTTGGTTGTATATTTTGTGATAATTCTTGCAAGACTTCAGATCTCCCCTCTGTAAAATGAGCAAATTGAACTATTACTAAAGTCCTTCTGACATTCTGTGAATCTCTTAATTTATCTGTGAATAAATCCTACTAAACCTTTTCAGAGATAGAAAATATAAGCTAAAGACAACACAAATATATTTAAACTGCTTAAGAGGATCTTCCTTAACCTATGTGACCCTGATGTCCAAAAGTTGATTTAATTTGGCTGCTGAGAGCCAAGTTAAATTGGAAGTTTCAGCTGATGCAACTGAAAGTATAAGAGCGTCAAGAAAGCAGAGCTTGATGGAGAGGGTGTGGAGAAAAGGGAACCCTCCTACACTGTTGGTGGGGATGTAAATTGGTGCAGGCTCTATGGAGAACAGTATGGAGATTTCTTTAGAAAAGTAAAAATAGAGTTAATATATGATCCTGCAGTCCCACTCCTGGGCATATATCTGGAGAAAAACTCTAATTTGAAAAGATACATGCACCCCAGTGTTCATAGCAGCACTATTTACAATAACCAGGACATGGAAGCAGCCTAAATGTCCATCAACACATGAATGGATAAAGAAGATGTGGTATATGTATATACAATGGGATACTACTGAGCCTTAAATAAGAATGAAATAATGCCACTTGCAGTCACATGGATGGACCTAGAGATTATCATACTAAATGAAGGAAGTCAAACAGAAAAAGACAAATATCATATGGTATCGCTTATATGTGGAATCTAAAAAAATGATACAAATGAACTTATTTACAAAACAGAAATAGACTTACAGACATACAAAAACAAACTTATAGTTACCAAAGGGGATAACGGGGTGGGGGGAGAGATAAATTAGGAGTTTGGGGTTAACATATACACACTGCTATATACAAAATAGGCAGAAAGCAGGCACCTCCTATGCAGCAAGGGGGAGCCTGAAAGGGAATATACATATGTGTGTACATGGCTGGGTCACTTTGCTGTACACTTGCAACTGGCACAGCATTGTAAATTAAGTATACTTTAATAAAAATAAAAACAAAACAAACAAACAAAGAAAGTGAAGCTTGAGGTAGAATCTTGAAATGAATCTCTTTGGAAAGAGCTGTTGGCGTGCTGTGTGTTCCTTTCCATCCCATAAAGAGACTGGATCAGAAGACTTGCTTCTTGCCACAAGCATAGGAGGGGCTCCATCCGACCACTTGGAGAGACATTGGAGGCTTGAGGGGACTTTGTCTACCTTCTTCCTACCTGGGAAATCTAGAGGATGAGATTCTGACTGGCTAGCTATGAAGGACAGTTGCTGCTGTGCTGGGTTTGGCCTGCACTCCCAGAGCTGTTGAGACAAAGCATGTGTAAGGGTTTCCTGAGGGCCAGATGTGAGCCACCCAAGATGAGCTAACATGGGGTCATATTAGATCCTGTCCAATAGGGCTGCCTAGAGGCACGATGGGACCCCAGTGTGAGGAGTGGCTGCTGAGGAAGTGTCTTCCAGAATAGGATCCACTCTTCTGGGTCAAGGGAACTACTGGGGAGAGACCTCTATTGTTTTGGGGCCTCTGAAGCATAAGCTGAAACATCTGTATAAGTAAGAATTAGTTTTAAACCTTTATAGACTTCAGTACTCCACTTTTCAAATTCCATACGTGGTTCGTAGTTTGAATACCAAACAGAGCAGAAGTGTTTTGAACAGGTTGCCTGTTATCTGGCTTCTCTGGGCAGGAGACTAGAACTTTTGGAGGGTGGGGGGAATGAGAAAATTTACTGTCGATCTTGTATAAGATGTGAGAAGTGCTGATGCTTGACAGACAAGCCGATTATTGCAGAACATGTGAGGGTTTGGGGAGATTGTCCAGCTTACTTTACATCTTGAAATTCTCATTATTGTATTTTGCTGAACCTAAGGGAGTCTTGAGGGACCCATAACTGTAGCCAGAGGCCTTGCTTTACTGTGATTCTAGATCCCTGGGATTCATTCCATCGCATCTCCGGGTCCGCTCTGATCACAGAGATATTCCCTTACTCCCTTGCCTGGGCCGATGCCTAGCTCTGCTTGGCTTACCCCAGGGATAGAAGAGGAAGACAGGGAAAAAGTTTAAGCTTCTCTTTCCTGGAAGTTTTCTTCAATAACAGGATATTATGGTGCATCATCTTGAAGTTGACCCCTCAGGTTAGCCAAGAGGAGGCCCTGGGTCACTTGGAGGAAAGGTGTTCAGTCAGGAAGGCTGAAGGGTCAGAATGGCAGGATTCCCATTCCTTTCTTCAGTGACGACCTCATCTTGGCACCATCCTGCCCTGTTGAATGAACTTAGGCTCCACTCCATTCTTTTTGTGGAGCTTTTCTGCTGTTAGCAGTCTTTCTTTCCTCCCTTCCTTCCTCCCTCCCTCCCTCCCTCCCTCTCTTCTTTCTTTCTTTTCTTTCTTTCTTTCTTTCTTTCTTTCTTTCTTTCTTTCTTTCTTTCTTTCTTTCTTTCTTTCTTTCTTTCTTTCTTTCTTTCTTTCTTTCTTTCTTCTTTCTTTCTTTCCTTTCTCTCTCTCTCTCTCTCTCTCTCCCTCCCTCGCTCCCTCCCTCCCTCCCTTCCTTCCTTCCTTTCTTTCTTTTAATTTATTTTTTTAATTGAAGTATAGTTGATATACAATGTTGTGCCAATCTTTACAGCAAAGTGATTTCTTTTGCTCTTTCTCAGGGGCCATTCTTCTGAAGTTGGGACCTCAAATGACTTCAGGAAATTAATCTTCCTAAACCACCCATTATGTCGTGTTCCTCCTTAGGAGTTGACGGTTACTTCCTGCTGGCACACATGCTCTGCCTTGCTTTACTCATCCCACCATTTCCCTGCACATGCCCTGTCTGCTAGGATGTCTGGCACCCTTAATGTCCATCACACACACCCCGCTCCTTCTCATCTCTTTGCCTGTGATCATGCTCCTTCCTGGCACAGGCTTCTGAAATCAGGAGTGGGGGAACTCTTCCACTTCCATTTGGTCTGTACAAGTCCTATGCATCTCGAAACCATGAACAAACTTCACTCTCCTCAAGAAGGCTTCCTAGCACCTGAACACTTTGCTGCTGAGTTCCCATAAATCAAATACGACATCCCACACTACGTAATGTTGTAGACTTCTGGGGTTGTGTGCTCATTGTCTCATGAGTGTTAATTCTTATCTCTGTTAGACAGATTTCATATTTCCTATCGTGGACCATCACGTGTACTTAAAATTTTATTTTCCTCAACACCCAGTAGAGGGTTGGGTATTCAGTAGGAGATCTATAAGTAAATGTTGATTTAACTCGATGACCCCTTTCTAAGCGTTTTCTTATTAGTAACACAGAACAGTGATTAAATTCATCTGCCAGAAGTACTCTTTGGTATCATGGGATTTGGAACAGACTTCATCTCTTTCCATAGGAATGCTTGGAGCCATTCTTCTTTGGTTTTGAATGTAATATTCTATGCTTAACTTTTCAGACAAGTCTATGCCAGATGCATTTGTTTGTTTGTTTTTGTACTGGTTGCAAAATACATTCTCTCTATTTATTTTGTTATATGAAATTGGCTTCAGGATTTGGATCCACTTAAGTCCATGAGATTTTGGCGTACATCTCCCTTCTGACATGGTCAGGGGGAGAAGTGGGGGAATGCAATGAATTAGATGCTGAGAAGTTTCCTAAGTTTGAAATTAGGCCAATCACTCCACAAAGAAGACATTTTCTTTTATTTCCTCAAGTGACATACTGTTTAACCAAGGCGTTCCTATATTCAAAACCCCCTAGTGTTATCCAAGCCTGATTTCCCTAGACTGATATTCAATTCAGTTAAATTCATTTACTAACTTACTTAGTCTTTCATTAAAATATGTATACCTACTACGTGCCAGGTCCAGTTGTAGGCACTGGGGATTCAGCAGTGAATAAACACAACTAGTTATTGAGAAGTCACAGGGGATGTGGAGAGAAATGGTTACTGTTCCGGCATTCACTGATCTTCTAACATGTGTGTGTTTGTGTATGGAGGAGAAGGACGGTGGAGAGGGGAGAGATGAAGACAAGTGCAGGCATAACTCTAGTGCAGGGAAAAATATAAGTGACACCAAAAGGAAACCAAGTTACTATATGGATTCAAATGAGAGAGAACACACATTTATATAGGGGTAAATTAAGAGAGCCTTTATGGAGGAAGTGGTATTTGAGATGTGTTTAAAGAATGCTGGCTGATTGATTATTACTTTCTCTTGACCTCAAACAGGTTCTTTTAAAAAAATTTTATTATTTTAAATTTTTGTACAATTTTTAAATCTTACTTTCCATTTACAGTTATTAAAAAATATTGGCTATATTCTCCATGTTGTACAATACATCCTTGAGCCTATCTTACACGCAATAGTCTGTACCTCTCACTCCCCCACCACTATATTGCCCCTCCCCCTCACTGGTAACCACTAGTATGTTCCCTATATCTGTGAGTCTGCTTCTTTTATGTTATATTCACTAGTAGTTGTATTTTTTAGATTCCACATATACGCGATATCATACAGTACTTATCTTTCTCTGTATGACTTGTTTCACTTAGCATAATGTCCTCTGTCCATGTTGTTGCAAATGGTAAAATTTTGTCCTTTTTTATGACTGAGTAGTATTCCATTATATATTTATCACAGCTTCTTTATCCATTCATCTGTTGATGGACATTTAGGTTGCTTCCATGTCTTGGCAATTATAAATAATTTGGCTATGAATATTGGGGTGCATGTATCTTTTTGAATTAGTGTTTTTGTTTTTTTGGGGTATATATCCAGGAGTGGAATTGCTTGGTCATATGGTAGTTCTATTTTTAGTTTTTTGAGAAGCCTCCATACTGTTTTTCACAGTGGTTGCAACAATGTACATTCCCACCAACAGTGTATGAGGGTTCCCTTTTCTCTGTATCCCTGTTAACATTTGCTATTTGTGTTCTTTTTGATGATAGCCATTCTGACAGATGTGAGGTGATATCTCATTGTAGTTTTGATTTGCATTTCCCTGATGATTAGCAATGTTGAGAATCTTTTCATGTGTCTGTTGGCCATCTGCATTTCCCCTTTGGAAAAATGTCTATTCAGTTCTTCTGCCCATTTTTTAATCAGGTTGTTTGTTTTTTTGATGTTGAGTTGTATGAACTGTTTATATATATTGGATATTAATCCCTTACTAGTCATATCATTTGCAAACATTTTTTCCCATTCAGTAGGTTGTCTTTTCATCAAACCTGTTCTTTCGTGCTCTGCTTTATGAAGCTGGGCCTGGGACTCTGCAAACATCATTCTTCTTTGCCAGCTGGCTCCTTGTTTGGGGGGGTGGGTCTAGAACCTGGAAAAGAAGGGACTTGCTCCTTTCTGTTTGCTTCCTGTTCCTGTCAGCACTGCTGCAGCATTATGTCTTCCCCCTGGCAGCAATGCTGGTGCCGTAGCTAGTTCCGGGTTACAGTTGTTCCAACACTCCTAGAACCAATTTATTTATGCTGCTTTAAAGAGACCAACAGCAGCCAGCTGGCAGCCTCCTCAGAGGTACCATCTCAGCTCTGCAAGTTCCCTCTAAGCTTCTCAATTCCAATAATCCCAGTCTCTCCCCTTTGTCTCTTCAGGCCTGGAGGTGGTAGCTCCTTCAGCAATTGCTACCTCTATGATATTCTGTGTTCTCTTTTTGTCCTTTAGGGTTTCTGATATCTCACCAACAATTTTTAATATTATATTCTTTATGTTAAAATAAGTGGTGAGGTTTCTATTTCCTGACTGGATACTGACTGATACAAAAGTTGGTGCCAGGAATGGTCCAAGGAAATGGACACTCAAAAATGAGATTTGGGAGTTGGTTTGGTCATGTCCCTGAACTTGAATGCAGTGCTGAACCCCTTGACAATTGTGAATTGGGATGCAGTGATCCATGGAAAATGGTGGTATCACAACTAACCATATTATCTTCTATGTTTGATTGTGGGGAAGTACGTACTAAAGCAAGTGCCTTGGAGGAACAAGTGGCTGTTGCACTTACCTGTGTGGTAACAAAGATGACCGAAAGGTCAAGGGGAGGGATGGCTATTCTGAGCACACTGAAGTACTTAAGAAAGAAAATGACAGGCTCCGGTCTTTAGACTCTCAACTCAATGCATGGTTAGAGAGGCAGAGCTTCTGTGGTGACCCTAAAAGAATCTCTTATTCTTCGGGGCTAACCTTGTTGAAACTCAGAACAAATTTAACTTTTGCGGGTTTCAGAATTATAACATAAGTGGAATCCCCAGCCTCATCAAGTCTTTCAATAAACCTGAGAATCTTGAACTTTTGAGTCACTCTAAGCCTCTCTTATGGTGGAAGCAGCCTACCTCCCATATCTGAGGATGCTTAAAGATGCTGTAATAACTTTGCAACGGGATGACTATTCTCTTCAAGATCTACCCCAATCTACCCTTTCTTTGTTGTCGTTAGACTCATAATCAGAGTTAACCTCAGCAGGTACAAAGTCTGACCCAGGAGGAAAGAGTTTAGATTTAAGATGGGTTTGAAAGATGCTTAGACTGCAAGCAGGAAAATAACTATAGCTATAGGCATGAAGATGGGTCTATTCGGAGATCAAACTGTAAATAATCTAGTTAATTTGGAACATGGTTGCAAGTAAGACTAGAAAAACAGGTTGAGCTATATTGGGAGGCACCCTGCATGTGATTAAAATGGAGGAAGGAAGAAGTGGTGAAGGATTTTGAGTAGGAGTAATGTGTTTATGGGCTCATCCCAGGAAGGTAACCTGGCAGTGGTGTACAGGGTATATACTGTGACAGGGAAACTAGTCTAGCTGGCCAGTTAGAGGTCCATTTCAATAGTTTAGGAAATAACAGTAGTTGGATATAGCTTGTTGGCAGTAGGAGTTAAAAGGTAAGGAGAGGAATGCAAAATGGTGTACCTACTTTGGAAGACAATTTGGCAGTTTCTTCCAAAGCTAAACATACTTATCATACGATCCAGCAATGGTGCTTCTTGGCATTTACCCAAAGGAATTGAAAACTTACGCCCACACATAAACATGCAAATGGATGTTTATAGCAGCTTTATTCATAATTGCCCAAATTTGGAGGCAACCAAGATGTTCTTCAGTAGATGAATGTATAAATAAACAATGGTACATCCAGATAATGGAATATTATTCAGTGCTAAAAAGAAATGAGCAGTCAAGCTATGAAAAGACATGGAGGAATCTTAAAGGAAAGAAGCCAGTCTGAAAAGGTTACATACTATAAGATTCCAACTATATATGACACTCTGGAAAAGGCAAAACTATGTAGACAGTAAAAAGATCAGTGGTTGCTAAGGGTTATAGGGAGAGTGGGAGGAATAGGCAGAACACAGAGGAATTTTAGGGCAGTGAAACTATTCTGTATGATACTATAATGGTGGATACATGTCATTATACATTTGCCCAAACCCACAGAATGTACAATACCAAGAATTAACCATAATGTAAATTATGGATCTTGGGTGATGATATGTCAGTGTAGGTCCATCGATTGTAATAAATGTACCACTCTGGTCAGGGATGTTGATAATGGGAAGGTTATGTATGTGTGGGGATAGGGAATATATCGGAAATTTCTGTGCATTTTTCTCCATTTTGCTGTGAGCCTACAAGTGCTCCACAATAAAAATACAATTAAGAAGGTGGGGACAGGTAAAAGACACATAGAAGGTGGACTTTATAAGATCTGTTCTTACATTGCAGATGGGGATTCTAGGAAGAAGAGGAAAATGAGGTGAAATTTTGAGTCTGTGTAACTGGTGGCGTGAGCGTGAGTCCGCGCGCAAGGTGGAGGGGAGGGGCGAATATAAGAGAGGGAGTAAATGAGAAAATGAGTAGGTAAAGGCAAACGTGGGGTGGGAATAAGCAGTGAAGATGCCCAAAAAGGTGCATTCTGTTGAGTCAGACTGTGATTCTACTGGGAGAAAATAGATGTATTTGCAGCTGAGTTTCCACACTGGAATGAATCTCTACAGAGATATTACTGGGGAAACTGGGACTTCAGAGTACCAAAAAATTAACTAGAAATCCATCAGGTCTTGGGTGGATATGCTTTAAGAATATAGTTGCAGTAGCTTAAAAAAAGACACACCTGGGATTCAAATGGGGTTGGGGTTGGTAACCACCAACCTTCCATAATTTGGGGGTCACTTTGGTCTGAAGCTAGAGGACTGGACTAGATGACTTTTTAGGGCTTTATTCTCTATTTTCTATTATTCTATGACGTGAATTTTTTTTTGGATTTCTTCCTGGTCTTATTGGGATATAATTGACATACAGTACTATATAAGTTCAAGATGTACAGCATAATGATTTGACTTACAAATATTGTGAAATGATTATCACAATAAGTTTAGTTAACATCCATCATCTCATATAGATACAAGATATTTTATTTTTATTAATTTGTATATTTGTTTATTGACTGTTTTTCTCCAATAGAATGTAATCTTCTTAAGAGTAGAGATACTTTCTATCTAATTTACTGTTGAGTCCCCAGGGCTTAGAATAGCCCTTGCACATTATAAGTACTCAATAATTATTGGTGGAAAGCATAAATTCTATTTGTTCCTTACTATTATCATTTTTATTAAAACCTTTGGACTAGAAAATATGATAATTATTTTGGAGTTGAAAACACTGGCATTGGAATACTATTTACAGTAGAGTAACAGTATGAGAAATAAGCAGATTATGTTGCTTCCACTATTAGCTGGGGCAACTAATAGTGTTGCAACTAATAGTATTTAGTGTTCTGCCAGAAGACTACTGATTAAGAAGAGGTTGGGGATGGGCTTCCCTGGTGGTGCAGTGGTTAAGAATCTGCCTGCCATTGCAGTGGACACGGATTTGAGCCCTGGTCCGGGAAGATCCCATGTGCTGCGGAGCAACTAAGCCCATGTGCCACAACTACTAAGCCTGTGCTCTAAAGCCCGCAAGCCACAAGCACTGAAGCCCGTGCGCCTAGAGCTTGTATTCCTCAACAAGAGAAGCCACCACAATGAGAAGCCCGCGCACCGCAACGAAGAGTAGACCCCACTCGCCACAACAAGAGAAAGCCCACACGCAGCAACGAAGACCCAATGCAGCCAAAAATAAATAAATAAAACAAACAAATTTTAAAAAAAAGGAGAGGTTGGGGGAACCACATAAAACACTGGACAGGATTAGTGTTGGAAGGATGTAAGTGACACAGTGAAATTTAGATAAGAGTTTACCATTATCTTGCTGGAAAAATTTCAAGTTATAATTTTCTTATTTGAAGTCCCTGGGTCTGGGTCAACCTTTCCTCAATTTACATAAGCTTGGGAAAGGAGGATTAATAATTGCCAGTTGCACCTTTACACAGAGGCACCTGTTTACCTACACAGAGAATTTTCAATCTGTTGGTTTTGCTGCCCCCAATCCCTGGGCCAACTCACACCAAGGTGGAAGGTGCACAGCGGCCACCTGCAGGGTCTAGAATGAGCCTTGGTTTACTAATATTGGTAAAGTCTTTACCTGGTCCCTCGCCAAGACCTTCTGTAAATCCTACAGGGCTGGCACCTTCTGGCAGACACAAGAATGAACAGATCTCCAACTATAGGAAGCATAGCTGATCAAGGACTCAAGCTGATCACTGCTCGCTGCCTTGGAACTGAGGCCATATTTATTGGTCTGCTCCCAGCCAATGACTGAGTGTGGCAGGGATACTCAGCAAGTCTATTCCTTGTAGACACAGGGCTCCTCTGATACCCAACTTTGAATCTGTAATTCTCCTATGGCCTGGCCTTGCCAAACTTTTCTTAGGCTAATCTACGTCCTAGGATGCTTCACCCAACCTTCTTCCCCTCTTTCCTTTGCTTGGCCCAGACTTGCTTCCCTGTGTGACAGCTCTCCCTGTCTTCCAGTTTCTTCCCTGTTATCTTTCACAGTTTTCTCTTGATAAAATCCTTGTTCATTTAGTCCTGTCTTGGCATATGCTTCTTGAGAACCCTGGAATAACATACCCTTTCTCTATGACTGGACTTTTTCTCTTTGTTTTTAAAATCAGAAGTGAAGCCCTAATCTGATCTCCAGGCCACTTTATTGGGACTCTGATAGCCTGTCTGGTTCTTAGCAATATTCCCTCCTTTCCATTTAGGAGCTGGATCTTTTCATGTCATCTGCTTCTGGCTGGAGTCTTACTTGAATAGGTGGACACTATAGAATCACAGTGTCCTTTGGAACCATCTGTAAGACTTTGACTATTGCTACCACCTAGAAATTCACTGCCTTGTCTTCATTATTGGTATGACCAAGAAATCACCAACTTGTCTTCCTCTTGGATATCAACAGCTAGTTAAGGCAAGTTGGACTCTGGAATTTTGACCTCTGGCCACATATCTGTGGTGCTAGCCCTAGGATGAGCAGGTAAATTGCACAAGCCTGTAGCCTACATCATTTTGGGCTTTGTTCCCTTCCACACCAGCCTGCAGTTGAGGTCCTAGCGTCCCACACATCAAGAATTAAAGTACCAATCATCTAAATGAGACGTTGAAATATACACCCCAGTAGAGGTGATATTTTCAGCTGTTTCCAGTAATCCTTAATGAGAGTGAATTACAGATTCTTTATTGAGATTAATGTGAAAGCAGGAGAAATATGAATGGGTATTTGTGGGTATTTGAATAACATGGCAAATATTCCAAGGAGCACAAAAGCAGAAAGGAAAACCTGGTACTTCAAAGTAAACCTCATTGCCTCCATAGTTTTCCCCAATGTCAGGGAGTGCCTTGGACTTTCTCTCTTGAGTTGAAATCTCTATTTGCCAGATATCCACACGGTTACACCACAAGCAGGAGGCTATACATTTCCATGTGGGGTATAGTATTACAACTAATCCTTTTGACAAGAAGAAATGGACAATTATTCTGACCAACTTGTGTTTCTAAGTTTGTAAGCTGTTTATTTTCAGGGCTTCCTCCATAGCTAAGCCTGGTAACTGAGTCTTGTGAAAAGCAGTTGTGAATATAGTAGGTACAGAAGTCTATAAGTAAAGGTTTGAGCAATGTAGGTACCATCTCAAGATTAGAAAGGGTACTCAGAACTTCCTTTGTTAAATGGTGTTCTCTTAACCCAAGAAAACAGTCAACTGAGAACTGGGTTTCTAGATTATAGTTGCTTTCCTCTTGTGCTTTGTCAGAGAATTAACCTGCACCCTGCCAGGGGATTGGAAGACCCCTGGCTCTACCACTACCTCTTTGCATGTTTATTTCCCCATCTGCAATATAGGCATGGAGAATGTCCTGGTAAGCTTACATGCTGTTCATGAAAAGAGGATGATAAAAGTAAATCTGAATGCACTTGTAGAACAGTGTGATGTCCTAAAAATACAAGGTAATGCTATCTGGATAGGAATGGTAATAATAATGCACAAGGGCAACCATGTACCTCTGGAGTTTATGCAGCAAGTCGATTAGCCTTATGGATTAGTAACATGGGTTTCTTTCCATTAGTTGACTATTAACCCCCAAATAGTCAGCTTGAAAATAAATAATATCCTGGTTTGTTTTTAAGAATCTGATTCCTTTGTCCTTCAAGTATTCCCATTTGCTTCTATAAATGTGACTGTATCAAATACAGAGTACAAATTTGACTTAACCTGATCTATCACCTGGCTTATTTTAAACTTCTTTTCAAGAACAATAGATTAGATATTAGAAAGAATTGCTTAAAAAACATAATATTTCTTGATTTAATATTAATTGGTTTAACATTTAATATTGATATGATTTGTTATGATAGGTTAATTTTGATACTAGTCATCTTGATAAAAGGTAACTATAATACTTATTTAGGACCTATAAAAGTAAATTTTTATTGCACTACCCAAATGCCAATGGATGTATCATTTTATATAATGAATATATCACAATTTGAGAGTAATGAACAATGCTATTTATTTTACAGAATAAAAATGACTTTAAAAGGAACATGTTAAAGAATTTTACTGAATAAATATATATTAAGAATGTATTAAAATGCATGTTTTTATGAAGTATAGTGAATATACATGCAAATTTATTTACTAATTTAATAAATATTTATTGAGTATTCACTAGTACCAGACACATTGAAGGCACTGAGGATACAGTGGAGCATAAAACAGGAGGGATTTATGTTCATATTGTAGCTGGGAGTGAGAAAGAGGAGGATAGATAAGAAACAAGTAAAAAAAATGAATAAGATGATTTCAGAAAAAAGAAGTGCCCAGAAGGAAATAAAACAGGATGGTTTGAAAAAGGGTTATGCTGATGTAAATTGGGTGGCCAGGAAAGGCTTTTTTTTTTTTTTTTTCCTGAGATTGTCCTATGTCAATTGAGATCTGAATACTATAAGAAAATGCCAGTATGCAGAGATCTTGAGATAAAGCATTTCAAGCAGAGCAACAGCAAATGTAACTGTTCTCAGTTGGAAATGAATTTAGTCTGAAAGAAAGCCAGTCTGGTGGGAATACAGAAGGGCGGAGAAATGTATCAAATGGGGTTGAAGGTAGAGCAGGATCTTGTAGGTCATGATGGGACTTTAATTTTATTCTAATTGTAATGGCTCACCATTGTAGGGATTTAATCTTGGGGGTGACAAGATTCTATTTGTGTTTGAGAAAGATCACCTTTGCTGCTGCATAGAAATTGAAATGTTAGGCAGCCCTAGCAAACTAATACCTGAGACAAAGAAAGGAATCAAGGATCATGCCTGGGTTTTTGGCTTGAAAACTGAATATTTAGACATCTTATTACCAGGATGAGTAAGGCTGAGGAAGAAACAATTTGGGGTATACATGTGTGTGTTGGTGGTGGGGAAAATGAAGAGTGAAATTTAGTAGTTAAAACTACATGTTTGAGATGCCTATCCACATGCAAGAAAATATATCAAGTAGGCAGTGGTATATATAAACCTAGAAAATTTAGAAGTGGTTATACAAATGATTCAAATAAAGGAATTTAGAACCATTCCTCATCACTTCTGGATGTCAACACAAAAAGCTGGTTATACAGAACTAACTAATATCATTTAACAATGTTGGTAAGTTGGACTATGATTTGTATATTATTTATACTGAAGGGAACTATGTGCTGCATGATTTCTGGGTCTCAAAGATCAACAGATCTTGGACAGACACAATAAGGTCAGATGTTACCTTGAAATCCATTCCAAATTAGGAGCAGTTGTGACATTCTGAAAAAAATGTACTGGATTAGATGTCATGAGCTATGTCTTTGGATTTGAACTGTGCCCTTTCTGGATGAGTGTGTAATCCTGGATTATAATCTCTAAGACTCAGATTTTTCAACCATTTTATAATGATTCTTATTAGGGGTGATTTCACTCCATTTAGGACATTTTTTAAATTTGCAGGGGCAGTTTTTGTTGTTGCATGATTGGGGAGTACTAGATATTAGATACCCTGTAAAGTCCTATACAATGATTTGTCCAATATTTCATGCAACTTTTGAAACCCAGTGGATGTGTATTTGTAGGTAAAAAACCCAAAGAAGTCCTAAACATTACAATGGGGCTACAGTGGTTAAGATATATTTTTTATATGTGTATGTAGGTTATATTGTCTATAAATTTCACTTCAGGACTGTAAATAGAGCATTGCAAAATACTTATTATTAAAAGGGGGACATTGCATTGGATTGTGTTGAGGACTATTGATTTCTAAGATCTTGATCAGAAGGGCCATCAGAGAGACCACTTGGCCCAAGACTCATATTCATAAAGGACCTCACATTTATTCTTTTGATGTTGTCTCCAAATGAGATTCACAATGATAGAACTGAAAGATGTTTTCTATCTTAAAACATTGAATTTGCAGCTGTGTCTTAGGGTACAGCTAGGGTATTATGAATTCCTATTTTTTTAATAAAACCTGTAATTATCTTGTGAATATATATGTAATATTGCATCATATCTTTTGCTTTAAAGTTTTAGTTTGTCCTATATAAACTTTTAAAATAAATTACAGTTTTTATAATATTTTTGACATTTCTTCATTTAAAAAATTGTTCTGATAGAAAAAAGTCTCAGGCTTCTCTTGACTTCTGAGAAGCCCTGGTGATAAGACCTGTGTTAAAGGGTTATTCTGAATATTAATTAAGCTTCAATACTTTAATTAAACTCTAACATTATAGCAGATGCTAGCAATTTCTGAAAATCTTGGGCAACTGAGAACACAGAGGCTGGATTTCTACAAAAAATTAGAAGTTTTTGCTTGCTCAAGGCAAAGTTAGATTTTTTTTTTTTTCAGTTCTCTGTTACATACCAGACTGTACCTGACTGAAGACAGGGACCATATCTAACTCAGCATCTTCATCACAGCGTGTAGCATGGTTGTGTCTAGGGGAGCATGCTCACTTCTTGGAAGACAGTTTGAGGTTAGCATGTAGGACACCATCCCAGAAGATCCAAGAGTCCTTCAAAGTGAATACTCTTGCCTCCAATCATTTCTGCTGAAGGAAAAGCACAAAGGAAGAAGGAAGGGGAAGAGGGAAGATGAAGAAGTTAGAGAAAGAAAAAAAGAAGTAAGAATAGTAACAGAGAAGAAAGAAGAGGAAAATAAAGAGGAAGAAGACAGGAAGGAAAAGAGGAAGTGAAGAAGATTGGTAGGTAAATACACTGAAGATTGACTTTGGTCTCAGTATTTGGCTAAAAACTGCTACTTGGCTTCAGAAGCTGGAAACCTCTGAATGGCTGAATTGCCGAAATTCATTTCAACGTCCTTCCTCCCATTGTGGAAAGTGGGTGTGGCCATTAATCCCGTGATCCTGCAGGTCAGCTTCATATCTAATCAGCATAGCTATGACAGCTGTACAGAAAAAATTTTATTTGCTTTTATTTTTAATATCTGACTATGCACTTTTAAGAACTGGTAAGAATTTCTAGATGAAACTGGGAGTGAAAAAAATCTTTTGTGCTTCATATGTTCAAATTGTGTGTCAGTTGAAATACACACACACACACATATTTAGTCTTAGAGTAACATATGTGGAATTGAATGATTGAGAATTACTGTTATGTACCGAAGTAATTAAGACATTGATAATAGTTCAGTTTAGTATGGGAATAGATAGATGTTAATAGGACTATTAAGAGTATGAGGCTACAATAGTTTAGGAAGAATATTATATCCTTCATGAGCCAATTAATGTTTACAAAAACTTAAAGAATCATATGAGGAAGAATAAAAGAAACTGTATCATATCAATTTTAATCTTCAATTTATTTTGCATACTAGCATTTATAACATGAAACAAAATAAAGTTTATGTGCTGTATTTAATTTGTTTACTTGATTCCATTTAGGCCACAGAGTTTCAAGAAAAGTTCTGTTTCACTTGGGAATATTTGGGAATACTTCACATCTTGTGAGAAGACCTTAAAAGCAGAATGTTATTTTGCTACCTTAAACAATTAGGAAAAGGGAACGATTTAAAGTTGTGTACAACATCCATAATAAATCTTAGCTCCAAAGATTAAAATATCAAGAGAATTTAAAAAAAAAAAGAAAAGAAGAAAGTGTTAGAGAAAAATGTGATCTCCTCCTCCTCTTGTTGCTCTAATGGCTTCAGTTAGAAATTTTGTAAGGAGTATTTCATAAGGAGTATGGATTCCAGGGTTTTGTAAGGAGTATTTCATCTAAAGAAGCATAATAGAGAAAGGAATAATGAATAAGAAAGATAAAATGGTATTTCCCCCCAAATTTGTGACTGTCCCTTTATAACCAAGTATAGCACAAGATTTTTATTTTAATAAAGTTTGTTTGGGAAAAAAAAAAAAAGAAATGAAGGTGTAGTGAGAAATATGGAGTTTCACAACATGCAGAGCCCTCTGGTGGCTGGTGATGCTGACAGATTATTTTATCTGCTCCATAATGTCAAACGTGAAAATCTGTAACTATCAAAATTTAATTGTAACATGTAATAATACTTTAAAAAATAAAATTTTAGATTTATTCTGGCACCCCATTCTATAAGGGTATATAATTCTATATGATTTATATCAGGTTTTATTAGGCTTGGGTCATAGCTTTGGCTAAATATTTAATTTTTTAAAAGACTGTCCATTCAGTTAAAAGGTATATTTGGTGCTCTACTCATTATTATTGTTATTGTTGTCATTATTTTGCTGCTACATGTTGGAAAGTTGGTTCCTTATTGAGAATCTAAATAAAATGAGTTACTTCTTGCTAACTTTCATTATAAATGGGGTCTCCATGCTATGTTTCTTGGCCAGGGGACAGGAGGAATCGCCTGGAGGACAGAAATAGAATAAAATAGCCAAATTCTCCCCTTGATCCTGCAAATAGTTTGTAGAAGTAGGCTGGGACTATCATATTGCAACTACTCTGCTTAATCTGCTCTTTGTTTAGATTTGAAATACATATTTCAAACATTGTTTAAGGAGAAAAGGAATCATGTCAAATGTTTCAGGAGATGATTTAGGTTAGAGATAAAGAGCATATATCTAATTATGAAATGTTATGGAAATGTTATGGAATTATGAAATGTTAGTGGAACCTGAAGAGAATTGATTAATGCTCTTCAGATCATGACATGATCCTTACAGGAGCTTATTTAAAAGCCTAGAAATAGTACTGTCTTACTGACTAATGCCTGCTAAATAGGAAAGTAGGAGGTGTGAAATTCCTAATTTTTAAATAGCAAAGTTTCTTCCCAGGTAGTGTTAGTTACTTTCAGAACCCTAGATGGAATGATGATTAGAACAACACAAGGAAAGCAGCAATTGACAGAACCGAAATAAGAACGGGCCTGAACCAACTGCAAAATAAGCAAGGCTTCAGAGGACTCCCAACAATTCTTGTCGTCGTGGGTTTCAATATCCGGTCCCACTGGGTCAGGATGGCATTTCTGGCTCCTGGCCACTTCCCCGGCCCCACCAGCCTAAACTGATATGAGCTGCAAGGGCCAAAGTAAACCTCCAAGGCCAACTTTGGATCTGTGAGAAACAGCCATGGGATGTTGGGCTTTGCCCCAATGAAGGAGGCAAGTTCATCCATATAAACGATATAATCCGTCTGTATGGTATCGCTTTTGCCAAACCTAGGGGTGGGAGAGGAAACGAGACTGTGGTCATCCACGCTTTGTGCAGGAAAAAGAACAGGGAAAATGCCTCACACCTTTTTATCCATGGGAATCAACATCTATCCTTTGTGTTGGTAAGGGGACTATTGCCCATTATCCTTTACTTTGTAGTTGTTACTAAAGGACTTTCATACTGATCTCATTTGGACATTCCACAACACTGCAAGGTAGCTGAGAAAGGCAATTTTATTCACATTTACAAATAGGTAAATTGTCTCTTGCTCAAGTGAGGTTACTACTTCATGGCCACTGAGCTAATTAGTGACAGAGGTAGGGCTGGAGCCCAGTTCTTCTGACAAGTTCTCATTTTATTAGAGCCATCTGTTGGAAAGCATCCTTTACATCTTAGAGGATTTATGGGCTAGAAAATTGAAGTCCACATCCACATGTTCCCAAACTCCTCTGACTTCTAATCTTTCTGGGTTTCCTTTCTATGACATATTGCAGGAGCTATGGAGGGTTAAAACAGGATTTAGTGAGGTATCAGGTGCAAAATAGATCCTGGATATAAATATTTGTTGAATGGCTGAATTTAGCTCATAGCTGTCACCGTAATGACCTCACTCATGGCCATTTAAAACTAAAATAGTTCCAAGTATTCACAAATTCTGCTTTTTCTATGAAAATTCTAGATCCCCTTTACAATAGCTGCTCTTACCATTTGAGCTTTTTCCCCATTTTTTCATCAATATCATTCATCATGTCCTTGACAGAAGGCAAAGTGCAAGTTCCTATAAAAAGGGAAAGACATGATAGTAGTTAAATAAGTCTGTCACAGGACCAGCCTGCAATGTTTCCTTTTTAATAGTGAGTTATGAATCACATTAGTATTTCCAAATTTTTTGTCACTGTCTAGCAAAATAAAATTTTGAGACAAACATACAGGTCATTCCCAATCTTCTCAGTGGTGATACTTGTCACAATAATTAAAAGCCATTACCCAAATAGTCTTTTATCTTTGTATCTTTGCACTTAAACCAGTTATCGGATTTAAAAAATCAGTTTCAAAATATTAGATTATATATTCTAAACTCTCAGCTTTATTTTTAAGTATGTTATCTAATAAATTATAGCCAAAGGTAAATAGGCATCTCTTTTTTAAGATTTAAGAAAAAAAATCTTCATAGGAAGTTATCTTGCTTTGCCAGGAAAGGGAATTTACAGCAGATAAGATAGAGAATTTAGTGAAGCCGCAAGTTTCTCTCTGAAAAGCCAATAACTCCTGAATGAGACTGAGGATATGTACTGTCCACAAATCACCAAGGATATAGGGAAGTCCCAGGAGACTAAATCTGAGTTGGGACTGCCCCAAGATTTCAGGCTCTTTCTGGCATCAATTTACAGAATTCTCTGAAATCTAGACCCAAACTTTTGTACCCAGAGATGCTTCAAATTAGTGTGGTTTCTTTGGCAATTCTGGGATCACCTGGAACAAGACTAGAACTCCCAGCCTAGCTCTGATTGCTCAAGACCTACAATGACTTGCCTGACTCCCTATTCCTGAAATCCTTATAGGCAGGATCACGTGAACAGTCTGTAGACATGGCCTTGTTTCAAACCTTGGAACTCATTCTGTTCTTGGGCAGGAGGAAAGATGGAGAAGAGGCTATATTCTATAGCCCACCAGCTATTGCCATTGGGCTGCTTGTAGCTGACCCCTCTATCCTGGTACCCTGGTTCCCCCAAATTGGATTGTTTGCCTTATCTTCCATTTCCCCTAAGACTGAGTCTTTGCCTTGTGCATCAGTTCTCTGTTGATTGGGTAATCTGCCTTGTCTCCTTTCTTCAGAGCCCAGGTTACAACTCCTGTCCACACAGAGAGTAAGTGTCCCACATTTTAATGCCAGTCTTTTTGAACTTGAACCCTGAGCTTAGCTCTTTCTAAGTAGAATTTCATGCCTTCACCTTCCTGGCTGCTGCCTCACTGGTGTAACATCATCCTGCAACACATCTCTGCTTGGGGACCGGGGAGTGAAGGAGATTCAGAGAGATCACTGATATGAAGGACTGTAATGATGTGGATAGTAGCCTGGTGGTGGGAGATGATGCAGGCTATGTAGTTGCAGGTTCCAACCACCAGTATAAAAGAACATTTAAACCCCAGCAAGTCAGGTAGGACTGGAAGCCTTCGATGTGGCTTCAAAGGAAGCAGACCAGCTAAGATTCCTTATCCATAAGTTTCATACCTTTAAGACGAACTAAACTTTGCACACTAAACTTTGACATCTCTATCTGTTCTTTAACCATGGCCCTGTTTGGTCTTATTATCTGAATTGGCCCACGACTGCATTTAAAGGTTAGTGTGAATCTGATCCCAGTGCCTAGGGCTGGATGATGCTGCCTGCCTTCTTTGCTTGGCCCCAATCAAGTTTGTTGTTTCCTTTTTCTTTTTAAAATACAGGGATTTAGTATTCCTTAAAGACTGACTGTCTACCACACCAAGTGCTTTCTGCTTCTAATGATCCATGGCAGGGAAGAAAATAGAGCAGGAAATCCACTTCCTCTCTAGCAATGATAATTTTTTTTCATGACTGTGGATGTTTAAAGTTGGCTAGATATTGGCTTTGAAACATCTTTTATTAACCTTTCAAGAAATGTCATTCTATTGAGTTTTGAAATCTTAATTTTATAAAGTCATGCGTTTAAGATGAGAAGCTCTGGTGTTCTCAAGTTTAATGAAAGGTCTTGGGTAATTAACAGTTCTAAGGAGTTATAAATCACAAACTACTCCTTGAATAATATCTTGTACTATTGTTTATGACAACCCAATGTAATATATTTTTAATTGCTTATAAAATATAGTACCAAAAATGTAGAATTGTAGATTCTGGAAACTGGATGGGACCTAGGATTTGTCCCTTGTTATTAGGATTATTGTTTTCACAAAGACTCAAAGCCATTCTCATTGGCTTCCATCTTTCCCATCAATGAACTTCTTTGTCTACTTACCCTTTATTACTTGCACTGCCCAGCGAGACTGCAAGTCAGTTGTGGGGATGACAGCTCCAAGGGACTGGACAAGGCCGATCACTGCCATGGTTGGCTTCTCCAGTGGAGGCGGGAAGATGCCTTTAAATAAGGTGACCTCGTTGTCTCTGCTCTTAATGATGGAGTCATCAAGGAAGGGGTAGGCATAACTATAGCCTGTTGCAAAGATGACACAGTCAATGGCCTCAAACACTGTCCCATCCTCAAAAATGGCCGAAGTCTCTGTAAACTCCTTCACATTTGGCTTAACGGTCACAGTGCCACATAGAATGCGAGCCGGGAGCTCATCATTGAACACGGGCTCTTTCCTCAGGGTGCTGTATGGAAAACAGAGATGACCATTAGAACAGTAACATTTCCTGTTTCTTTTATTGGTCCATAATAATTAATTAATGATTGTTAATAGTTAATTAGTAAGGAAGGAGAAAACGACTCAAGATTTTTTAATGTGCCATGGAGTGTCACCAATATGGCTGAAGGACAAAACTGATGTAAGGCAACATTGTGGAGTAAGAGAAGTTGTTTTTTTGCTGATCCCTTCTCTATTTCCTGTGATATTTCTCTTCTCTTCTACAGAGCTCTCTCTAAATCCCAGAATAAGCACCCAGGCCCTTTCCCCTGTTAAAACCTATATCAGGGAAAACTCTTAAAGTCAGAGTACCCGGGTCTTTAAATTTTTTTCTTTGCTACTTATCAACTGTGAACCTTGATCAAATTAAGTTTTCTTAATTTCTCTTGCCTCATCTTTCTCATCTGGAGTGGCAATAAAGTTATACCTACCACAGGTCATTGGGAGACCTAAGTAATATAAAGAATTTGGCGTAGTTTGTAGCACATACATAGTGCTCGAAATGTTAGCCATTATTCTTAACATAGCATACTCCAAAGTGGTCATTGTGATGTAAAGAAGATCAAATAGGTGGAAGGAAGCCAAAGGTGGGAAGACTGCAGTCAGGTTCTATCATGAAATGTGAAGTGTGAGCCCCGTGCAGACAAAGGCACAAGTCAGGTGAGGGAGGGAGCATCTAGGAATTTAAATAAGGCCAGGAGAAGGAAGAGGCCACTGGAAATCTGGAGAGAGAGCTTCTGATTACTTTTTATTCAGTAATATCTCTAGCGAGTGCACATAAATCTGAACTTAGGGGTGAACTGAATAATGTTGAAGGAAAAGACTTTGTTCTTATAGGAGGTTAGAGCTGTGAGAGAGCCATAGGTAGACTCCACTGGGGAGGAAACTGAGCCAGACAATGAGATTGGTTGGAATGCTGATTGGAAAAAGGCTGGATTCAACTGCTCGAATTACCTGCCATTTATCTTAAACCCACTGCCATGTTGAAACTTCTTTTGTCAAGGCCACCAGGATCTTCAAGCTGCCAGATCCCATGGTCTACTCTTACTTCTCATTTTACTCAACTTATTAGCAGCATTTGACACACTTCATGGTGTCCTCCTCCATGAAACACTGTCTTCATTTTGCTTTCAGGTCATCACTCACTCTTGATTCCTTTCTATCTACCTCGCTATTCTTTCTCAGTGTCTCCTGCTGAATTCTTCTCCTCTTCCTGACCTCTAAACGATGATGTGCCCCAGGACTCAGCCCTCATACCTTTTGTTTTCTCCATCTCCATTCATTCTTCAAGAGACGTCATCTAGTTTTCATTTCTTTAAATACTATCTATATTCCGATCAGTCCACATTTTTGTTGTTGTTGTTGTTGTTTCAGTTCACATTTTAAACTTATGGTTTGAATGTCTCTTCTGTCTTGTGTATCCCACTGCTTTTCCACATTCTTCTGTGTGAATGTCGAATAGGCATTCCAACTTTGATACGTTTAAAACTAAATTTCCGCTCCTCCCATGGTTTTCCACATCTCAATAGATGTCACCTCCATCCTTGCCCTCTTGCTCAGATCAAAAGTCTGGAAGACATCCTTGACCCGTTTTTTGCTTTCACATCTGTTATTCAATCTAAGAGAAAATCCTGTTTGGGTTTACCTTCAAACTGTATCCAAAATCTGACCACTTCTGAGCACTGACGATCCTACTTCAAGCCACCTACCCCTCTCATCTGGATTTTTGACAATAGCCTCTTTTTATTTATTTATTTTTTTTATAGCAGGTTCTTATTAGTTATCTGTTTTATACATATTAGTGTATACATGTCAATCTCAATCTCCCAATTCATTCCACCACCACCACCACCACCCCTGCTTCCATACATTTGTTCTCTACATTTGTGTCTCTATTTCTGCCTTGCAAACTGGTTCATCTGTACCATTTTTCTAGATTCCACATATATGCGTTCATATACGATATTTGTTTTTCTCTTTCCTGACTTTCACTCTGTATGACAGTCTCTAGGTCCATCCACGTCTCTACAAATGACCCAGTTTCATTGCTTTTTATGGCTGAGTAATATTCCATTGTATATATGTACCACAACTTCTTTATCCATTCGTCTGTTGATGGGCATTTAGGTTGCTTCCATGACCTGGCTATTGTAAGTAGTGCTGCAATGAACATTCGGGTGCATGTGTCTTTCTGAATTATGGTTTTCTCTGGGTATATGCCCAGGTAGTGGGATTGCTGGGTCATATGGTAATTCTATTTTTAGTTTTTTAAGGAACCTCCATACTGTTCTCCATAGTGGCTGTATCAATTTACATTCCCACCAACAGTGCAAAAGGGTTCCCTTTTCTCCACACCCTCTCCAGCATTTGTTGTTTGTAGATTTTCTGATGATGCCCATTCTAACTGGTGCGAGGTGATACCTCATTGCAGTTTTGGTTTGCATTTGTCTAATAATTAGTGATGTTGATCAGCTTTTCATGTGTCTCTTGCACATCTCTATATCTTCTTTGGAGAAACGTCTATTTAGGTCTTCTGCCTATTTTTTGATTGGGTTGTTTGTTTTTTTAATACTGAGCTGCATGAACTGTTTATATATTTTGGAGATTAATCCTTTGTCCATTGATTCATTTGCAAATATTTTCTCCCATTCTGGAGGTTGTCTTTTCATCTTGTTTATAGTTTCCTTTGCTGTGCAAAAGGTTTTAAGTTTCATTAGGTCCCATTTGTTTATTTTTGTTTTTATTTCCATTTCTCTAGGAGGTGGGTCAAAAAAGATCTTGCTGTGATTTATATCAGAGAATGTAAACTTTTAGAGGAAAACATAGGAATAATGCTCTTTGATGATAACCTCTTACTCAGTGTTTCCACTTCCTTCCTTGACCTACCCACCTATAATGAGTGATGACCATAACAGCCAAAGTGATCTCTTCAAATTAACTTAGATCTTGTCTTCAATTTACTCAGATGCCTGCAATGGCTTCCCACTGCATTCAGAGTAAAGGCCAGACTCCTTACAGTGGCCTACAAGACCCAACGTCAACTGGCTATATTGATGTCTCTGGTTTCATTTCCTGCTACTCTCCCCAGCCATCTTTTCCAGGAAGAGAAGCTCATTGTAGTTTGTTGAACATACCAGTCATACCCCTGAAGAGGTGATGTCCTAGCTGTTCCCATTGTCCAGAATACTCTTCTCCAGATATCCTCATGGCTCATTTTCTCATCTCCTTCAGGAATATGCTTAAAAGTTTTCTCAGTGAGACCTCCCCTGCGGAGTGTTTAAAATTGTCCTGATGGCACTCCCTGTTACCCTTGCTTGCTTTGTTTTTTCTCCCTGATACATGTCACCATATGATTTTCTGCTATTTGTTTATTGTCTGTTTCCCACTACTAGAATGTGGGACAGGGATTTTATGTGTTTGTTCACTGCTGTATCCACAGGATTTAACACAGGTCCTGGCACATAATAAATGCTTAATAAATATTTGTTGAATTAGTGAATTAACTTTGATGTAAACAGCTTATAACTTGGGTTTTTCACCCACATCAAAGTAATTTCTTATCATGTGACTGGCTTGCGGGATGTTATAGGAGAGAGTGAGGAGACTGAAGATGTAAACATTGTGGCCATAGTTCAGTGCGAGGGCTCCATTAAGGGGCAGGTGAGGAGAGCGAAGCACAGGGAAAGTTCTGCTTTGCTTAACTTAACTTTGTCATTAAGAAAGAGGCAGTAGAGCAAGGTGGCTAAGAGTGAGTGACTCTGGAGTCAGCAGATCTGGACATGCCTTTAACTTCCTGGCTGTGCGGCTTTGGTAAAGTTAACTACATTGAACCACAGTTTTCTCATCTCTGAAATGAAGATTATAACAGAGCCATCCTCACAGTTGTTGTGAAAATAAAGGGAGATAATGAGTGTCAGAGACTCTGACATGTATTAAGGGCTTAAAACATGTTGACTATTATTATCATAACTCTAGGGACTAATTCCTGAGGTATTGATATTATATAACTTTCCAGCTGTGCAAATCTGGTAAGGAAGATTGTGAATAGGAAAATACCCCGAACTTTTGCAATTCTTTATCCTCTGAAATGTGAGAGGTGATTACTTCACTTTGATTTGTTTAGGGGTTACAACACACATAAGGGTTGTTGACACTGAAATAAAAATTAGCAGGCATAACATGTTTAACTCTGCTTTACCCATTTAAAGGCATCAAGCCATAGTTCTCATGCTTGAATCTTGCATTCATTTGCTTCACGTACCACCAGTCAGAGATGACTGTTGGTAAGTTGTTCTTGAGGAAGGTTTCAAATCGAGTGATAAACATCATGTCCCATGGATAGCCACCATGCCAGACCCGGCTCATCACCCAGGAGCCACTTCTGGAGCTGACGATGACCTTAAAAAACACCATTTCAACCATTAAAGTGGTGACCATTTGTATTGGATATTGTGATATATCCCCCAGATCTGCCTTTAGGAATGGAGATATTAAAACAGCTTCTGGGAGTGTTGCCAGAAGGCAACCCTCAGCTGTCAGCCCTCTTTGGCAGTTACTTTTGTAACTTATATGCTTTTTGGATTCCCTGCATTCAGTGACTGGTTAATGGAAGGATATAAAGGCCCAGCCTCTCACTTCAACTAGAGACAATTCTAAAGGACTCTCCTAGCTTCAGAGTAAATAAAGGAAAACTTCTTTCCCTTCCCTCAGAGGTATTCATCCAGAGATCTCTCCCAAATAAACTTCCTGCACTATAATCTACATCTTAGGATCAACATTCTGTCGTACTCCTCCAGGCAAATTTTCATATTTTAATCAAATCTTCTCTGGTGTTGATGACCAATAACTGAATTCTAGTCATATTTCTTCTAGTGCTTATCTGACGATCCCAAAATGATCCCATTAGTTTCGGAGGAATTTACTGGACACATGTTAGACACTAAATGTCCCAAAGAAGAAGATTGTTGAATGACAACATCACTCCTTGCTGAAGTTCTGCCTTTGCCATATCAAGCTATTTAAAATCTCACAAGTTACCAGGGAAGTTGAGCTATATGAAACACTACTTAGTCTTCCTATCAAGCACCTTGCTCTTCTCCCGTTTCATTATCACACCTTTCAAATGGTGTGTCTGTCCCTTTAAAGATAGTTCCCTTAGTATCTGGGAGGCGTACCTGTTCAGCTGTGTGGCTGAGTTCTGAGGCAATATCACAGCCTGAATTTCCCAGGCCAATCACCAGGACTCGCTTCCCCTTGAATATTCCTGGTTCTTTATAGTCCCAGCTGTGCAAGCATTTGCCTTTAAAAAGTTGTAAACCTGAGTGAAAAGTGGGAAACATATGAATCATTTGATTTTCATTTAAAAAACTGCTGTAACAGATCTTGTGGGTGAATATAGTTTCAGTAATCTGGAATTTTAGCACACCAGGTATGTTAGATACAATAGAAGCATATTTTAATTTAATGTGTACTTTTATAAATTGTACTTTTATATATGTAAGAAAGGCATTATCAAGGTTATTCATTCATGTCAGATTTGTAGATGGCACCCTAAATTTTGGCCTTACCTGGAAAGGACTCTTTTGGTAGGTTGGGGTACACATGATGTCCAGAACAAATCATTACAGCATCAAAGACAGCTGATTCTTTTTTACCATCCTTTTCAGTGGTAACGTCCCATTGGCCAGTGACTGAGAAATCAGGACGTTTACTTACACTGGATACAAGTGTCTAAGAGAAACATAGAAAGATAGCCTTCTTTTTTTCTATGCTAACAGGTAGGTTTGGAACCAACTTGATCAAATAGGATGAAAAAAAATCTTTAATAGGGGCTTAGGAAAAATACTTAATTCATTATGAAGGTACATATTACAAATTCAAAATTCCTTCAGAATAATTCAAAACATTAAATGGTCTATATGTTTTTTATCCCCACATGGTTCCTTGTGTATGACCAGTATTTTCTGCAGTAGAAGAGTGATTCCTTTTGGAGCTATGACAGTGAATTGAATCATAGTTTACAAGAGGCATGTAGCACATGTAGTAAATAATCTGGTGGCCAATAATTTTTGTAGTGACAACTATTTCCTAATGTATTTCATTAGTCATTTTATTTTTAACATTATTTTCTTAAAATGAAAGATGTTGTCTATATTCAGAGCATAAGTTCTTCTCAAATTTTAGTGTGCGTAAGGATTACCTGAAAAACCTTAGGAATCAGGATCGGGCCTGCAGCCCGGGGAGGGAGCTGTGAAGGAGGAAAGGTTCCTACACCTTGGGAAGGCTCCTCACCAGTGGAGAAATTAGAGTGGATGGAGGGGGGAGTTTCAGAGCCTAAAAGGGGAAAGCAGCCCCAGCCCCAGCTTATTTTCTAATATAAGCATTTAAGCTTATAATTTTCATGAAAGTTTTGCTCTCTCTGCTTCCCACAAATACTGATATGTAGAATTTAAATTATCATTCAGCTCTAAATATTTTAAAATTTCCATTGCAATTTCTTTTTTGACCCATACATTGTTTAGGAAAAAAGAGCTCTTAAATTCATGGAATGTGGTCAAGTTTTGTAAATTTCCTACTTATTCTTGAGAAGAATGTGTATTCTCTAAATCTAGGGTCAGAGAAGCCACATCATTAAAAACGTTGACAAGTAAGAAAGAGACACTGAAAGGAACTAATGGGAATCTACTAATAAAAAGAAAATTCCTCACAGTAATGCCCTGAATTAATTTCTTGATAATATCTTACCTTAAGTTGAATGTATCTCAGGAGGTTCTTTTCTTTGGCAAACGCAGTGATGTATTCCTGGAGCTTACTGTTATGCATAAAGTTGGGAAAGTCATCAGGAAAAGGGAAGTCTGGAAAACATGTCATCTCTTTGGAAGAGTTGGTAAAGACTGACCGATAAATGCTGGCCCTGCCTTCCTCGGCATGGTCCTGTGAAAGTATGGTTTTAAATGGAAGAGAGTTTGTAAATGAGTATACTTATCACGGTCAGGGCCAGTTCCAAATAATTACCACTCATTTTCAGTTGGCCTTTACCCACAAGTAAGTGAAATAAGATGAGGCATAAATTAACTTCACTTAAACAATTTGATGATAATCAAAGGAACTTAGAATGTGGAAAAATATATCTTTCTTAACATCTTTGCTTTTCTAAGGGAAACAAATTCTGAATTTCAACATGTCCTTTAAAGAACATGTAACTGGAATAATTTTATTCCTTTTAGCCATTAAATACAGTGGTAGATATTTTCCAAAATTCACCCATGCATGATTTCAATGTGTCAACACATAAGCATGGGCAAACAAAATGTGATATATACATACGATGGAGTATTATTCAGCCTTAAAAAGAAAGGAAATTCTGATATATGCTGTGATAGGCATTAACTTTGAGGACATATGCTAAATGAAATAAGCCAGTCACAAAAAGATAAATACTGTATAATTCCACTTAGCTGAGGTAACCTGAGTGATCACATTTATAGAGACTGAAAGAGCGGTGGTTGCCTGGGACCAGGGAGAGGAAGGAATCGAGAGTTATTGTTTAATTTCTGTATTATTTTACTTTGGGAAGATTAAAAATGTTCTGGAGAGGGATGGTGGTATGATTGCACAGTAATGTGATTTAACTTAATGCCACAGAACTATGCACTTTAAAATGGTTAAACAGTAAATCTTTATTGTGGTTTATTTACCACAATGAAAAAAATTTCCTTTAGCATGTCATGAGGTAGTTCTGGTGGATTAGATCATGATATTTTCTTATGTACCTAGGGCAGAGAGAAGTTTGGTTATGTTTAGAACAGTGTTTTTCAAAAGTTTTTGACCATACCCTATAGTTAGTAATATATTTTATATTGCAACCCAGTGCATGCACACACACAAACACACACACAGTGGGGACAAAAGTTTTATGAAATAAATCATTTTCAACAAGTTGAGTTGCACACATACTTTCTATACATTCCATTTAAACATGCAGATTGATTCATTAATTTATATCATAGCACACTAATGAGTCATAATCTCCAGTTTGAAAAACATTGGTTTAAGCGAGCTGGGTAAGGAGAAAGGGGAATAGAGGCAGAAAAAGGGGTAATGGTGGATTACCTAAGTCCTAAGCTTTATTCTGGAATTCTGAAATTAACATAACCTCCTGTTAGATAGATTGAGGGTAACACTGAGGGAAGAGGGGCTTTTGTTTTCACATTTGAAATTCTGGTAAGATATCAGAATAGATATCAAAGGCTCCCCCTGAACCAACCTGGGTAGAGGGATGTTGACACAGGAAAGTCAAGTAGCAATGATTAGGAAGAGGTAGGACATTAGTTTAGCTCTCTTGAACCCATTCAGTTTGAACAAAACATAGGAGTTCCTGCTTGCTCCCAACAGGGATGCAGAAATTATCTGAGAATCTTAGTAGGTAGTTTACCAGAGAGTTGCCATGGAAGAAGCTAAGCGACATTTTAGGAGAGATGCAGAGTGGACCACTTGGGTCAGGGACTCAGTGAGAAAACTGGACCTGACAAGTGAGGTCTATTCAGCAAGGAGATTCAGTGGCTCCTGATTAAGCTAAGAGAGGACAGTCTCCAGGTTCATCAACTGCTGTCTTACCCTCTTGAAGGATGAGTGTGAATGGTAACCAAATAGAATAGAAACATCAGGAGACCAGAGGGGCCAGAGGACAGTCCCAAGACCTGTGTTTGAATCTGGGAAACTTTGGCTTTCCTTTACCACAAGGTCATTTAAGTTCTCCTTCTCCATAAGCCCAGATACAATTTTGGAAACAGCTGAGGGGCAAGGAGGGGACCTGAAAGACTGAGTATTGATCCAAAAGAGACCTAGAGATTAAGCTGTGCCAACTGGGGGTACTCCTTGTGTCTTAGAATGCTTTTATGCTTCTCTCTATGTAATTCTGGATATTTGTCTGTTGTCCTATTTATGCTAGAGATAAACGAGTGACCTGAACACTTAGTAGTCTAGTATTACTTACTGACGAAACATTGCAAAATATCAAGAACTCATAGGAGAAAATGGGAGAGGATCTCCCAGGACAGAGTGAGAGTTTTAGGGTTCGCTGACACGCTTCATGACTTTCCCTCAACTTATAACATGAGGCATTTGGTAGACAGAATTTTAAGAGTGACCCTTAGTGCTCTTCATCCTTGTACAGTCATTTGCCCTCTGAGTATGGGTGAAACCTGTAAATATCATATCACTCAAAGTATGAGGAGGATTCAGCTTGTTGTTCTTGGCGTTGAAGATGGAGGGTGCCATATGCCAAGGAATACTAGCAGCCTTTAGGAGCTGAGAGGAATCCCAACTTACAGCCAGCAAGGAAACAAAGACCTTAATCTTACCACAGCAAGGAACTGAATTCAGTCACCACCCTGTATGAACTTGGGTGCAGATTCTTCCCTTGTGCCTCCAGATAAGGGCCCTGCCCAGCTAGCAGCTTATTTTTGACCTCATGAAACCCTAAGCAAAGAACCTAGCTGAACTATGCTGTACTTCTGATCTGTACACCTGAGAGTAATAAATAAGTGTTGTTCTGAGCTGCTAAAGTTTGTGGTAATTTGCTATGCAGAAATAGAAAACTAATACAAGGCCAAAGGTAAGGTTTTGGAGCAAGCCAAAGTTGGGGAAAATTATGTAATGTAACAACAAGGGAGGAGTTTCATATAATAAAAATGATGCAAACCTTTGAGACAGGTTTGAGGTACTTTTGCAACTTTGTTTGCTTCAGGGTAATATTCAGTAAATCCCCCTAGCAATGCTGAGCTGATTGGTCTTCAGTTTTTCTTGGGTTCCGAAAAGGCCATGATTAATGAGAGAGGAGTTGCAGCATCAACTAACCGCATCATTTGTGACTTGCTTAAAAAAAAAAAAAAAAAAAGCACAAAAATATGTCATGGACATCTTACTATTCCTATTTGGTATTATAGTGTATCTCAGAGCCCATGTTTATAGACTGATTCTTTTAAGTTGATCATATAAGAAGTTCATAAGAGAATGACTGTAGAGTCATAAATTGCATTTTCAAATACAAATTTTTTGTGGGGCAAGTGTTCAACAAAGAACCAAACCTTGGTTATTTATGGAAGTAGCTTTATTTATTTATTTTTGATTACTAAAGTAATCCAGACTTCTGATTAAACATGAAAGATTATATAGATGCATTAAACTTTTTTTCCAGTAAAATTACTGTAAAGGTATCAGAGGTATGAACCCACAAGAAAAGAAAAAGAAAAAGAAATAAAAGCAAACAAGAAATAGCAACAATATTTTGAAAGTAGAACATAGATGCATGAGTGATAACTGACTTAACAGACCAAAGAAAGGTGAAAGCTAAGACTAGATCTAATCAACTGGGAATCTGTATCAAATAATGATACTCTAAGACATTCAAGGTCTACAATCTTTTACTTCACATATATAATTTCTCAGAAAACTACTGAGGATGTACTCTCATATAGTCTACTAAAATGAGAGAATAAACAAAATAGTAGAAAGATAAGGTTTCCAGAAAATAGGGTTACCCAGGGTAAAGCAGTGTAACTAGCCTAGGGAAAAGAAGGAAGACAATCTGAAAGTATCTTTAAGAGATAGTTGAGAGAAGAATTAAGCTGGTGAAACACCTTGTGTGTTTAAACATGTTGAGAGGAGAATCAGAATTCTGTGGTACGGCCTGGGGTTTGAATTAGAGATAGCATTTATAAAATTAAACCAACAAAGGACATAAGGCAGTTATTAGCTCCAGTGAAAACAAAAATTTATTTAAGAAAGAAAATATAGCAATGAACAGTATTTACATGGTTATAATAATATAAACATGAAGGTTTACTTAAACAAAAAGAATGGTATAACTATATGAACAAGAGACGATGGAAAATCTTGTAAATGGGTGTGTCTTTTGTTTGAAATATTCTAAGGGATTGTTGTTTGTACATAGCACCAATCAAAAAAAAATTCTATAAATACAGAGGAAGTTACAAGAAATGGGTCAAAAATGAATATGGTGAAACAGAGAATTCAAATTTAGCCTAAAAGAGGCCAGGTATTAGAGTAAGAGGAGATAACAGTGTTGCCTGACTTTCTAATTTTTCAAAAGAAGATATATCCCTAGATTTTTATGTGAAATATCATGATTTTAAAATAATGGATCGAAAAATTTTAAAAATGTATAGATCAAATAAAACAGAACAGCTTTAGTATAAAAACAGTCAGTTTGCTAACTCTAAAACATGCATAAACTATTGATTTTTGTGTGGTAATTCCAACCTCATTGTATTATTTTTTGCAACCATTTTCCAAACGATGTCCTTCATGGTATAAAATCAGATAGACAGTAACTGATAATTTTTCCTCCTTTCCAGTTTCTCTTTTTTATTATCAATCGCTTGTCTTATTGAATTGGCTCAAACTTCTAAAAGAACATTAATCAATAGATCTTTAAGAGAGAGCTTAAAAATTTCCTGGAGGCAGTATTTTCCATCATTTTGTTATAAATTTCTATTTTATTGTATTGGCAACAGAGAATTTCATTTTATTTATATATTTTTTCAAAAATTTTGAGGCTTTTTGGTTGAGTCAGTTTTAGAAATGTTCCATGGGCACTTGAAAATAAGGCATATTTCATCTTTTTATAGTGTTCGTTGTATATCAACTAGTCACAGACCAAAGTGCAAGATGTAATAGTTGTTAAGCTACTATTTGACCAAAACTATGATCCTTAAAAAATAAAATAACAAACTAAACATTAGTCTAATTCCTAAGATTGCACTTTCAAATTTAAAGAGCCAATAAAACCCCAAAGAGGGGCTTCCCTGGTGGCGCAGTGGTTAAGAATCTGCCTGCCAATGCAGGGGACACGGGTTCGAGCCCTGGTCTGGGAAGATCCCACGTGCTGTGAAGCAAATAAGCCAGTGTGCCACAACTACTGAGCCTGCGCTCTAGAGCCTGTGAGCCACAACTACTGAGCCCGCATGCCACAACTATTGAAACCCGTGCGCCTAAAGCCCGTGCTCCACAACAAGAGAAGCCACGGCAATGAGAAGCCCGCGCACCGCATTGAAGAGTAGCCCCGCTCGCCACAACTAGAGAAAGCCCACGCACAGCAACGAAGACCCAACACTGCCAAAAATAATAAATAAATAAAGTTAAAAATTAAAAAAAAAATACCTAAAAGGGGCTCCAAAGAAAAACATTTCTTTCCTTAAAAAAATTAACATTGTTTTCTATCTGAAATGATTTTACCTCTGATGAAAGATCAAACTGTAGATCTCTATGTAGAGTTGCCAGTTCATAATGAAAAGCAATGAGCACTAGAAATTTAGAATTAGGGCTCATATAACTCAAAATTTCAGGCCCATAGAATATAAATTTTTAGTTTAATACTAGAATATTCCAATCACATCAAAAGCCAATGTGGCTGTGGCCTTATTCTTGACAAGTAATTCAGTGGTAGATTAGTTGCCAAGTTTGCATCAGAAAGCAATGTGATCTTGAAATATGGCATGAGTTTTCTGCTGCTCCCTTGGGTTGTTGACTCTGCTAGTGTGCATTTGGGATGCAGAGGTGGAGGAATTCATAGCTTTGGGTGAGTTTAGGAAGCTTGATAGTGATTATAATTAACACAAGGAGAGACTAAATATTAAAGATCAAATAGATACATAGGCTAGAAAAAAATCAGGGGAAGTCAACAATGGGTTGTATGCCCAGAAAAAAGGAGACTTTATTCATGACACTTCAGGCCAAAATACAGTTTACTCACATATTGTTTGGGGGACTCCTGAGAAAGAAAAACCTTTCCCCTAGACCTGCATCCTAGTCACAACGTACTTTATTTTCTCAGCGGTCAGAGCAGGTGAGGGAAATATATCATCTTGCCTTTAGATCAGAGTTAGAAGAAAGAACTAGAAGAGCTATGGGAAAGTGCTATAGGAAACAGCTACAAAAGTTTGAATTATCTGCACTTCACCCTTTTTACACATAGCTAATATTTGGATCTCTCTGAAAGAAAAAAAAGTTGAGAGAATGTAAAGTGCTGTCTTTAGAAGCTAAAGATAATGAAAACACAAAATTTAACCTGATTTTATAATATAATCCCATGATGTGAATTCTAGGTATACTGCTACAGACTCCTAGAGGTATTGGAGAAACACTGCAAGTCACAACATCATCTGCAATCTTTAAGTCCTCTCACAGAGGTGAAATAGTTTGGAAACTCCGAATAACCAAGTATATTAGTTTCTATTAGCTTCGTGAGGCTATTATAATAAATTACCACAAACTTGACAGCTTGAAAAAACAGGAATTTATTCCCTCATGATTCCAGAGACCAGGAGTTGGAAACCAGTATCACTGGGCCTAAATCAAAGTGCTGGCAGGACCACGTTCATTCCAGAGGCTCTAAGGGAGAATCATTGTCTCTTCCAGCTTCTGGTGCATGCCAGCGTTCCTCGGCTCTTTTAGCATCTTGAGGCCACCTGTATTCCTTGGCTAATGTCCCCTTTCTCCATCTTCAAGGTCACAGCATAGCATCTTCAAATCTCTCTTTCTGATGAGGTTGCATTTTCTTTTCTATCTTTGTGTGTCAAATCTCTCTCTGCCTCTCTATTTTAGGGGTTTATGTTATGGCATCTTGGGCCCACCCAGATGATCCAGGATAATCTCATCATCTCAAAATTCTTAATTTAGTCATGCCTGTAAATATCCTTTGTCTTTATTAGGAACATTTACAGGTGCTAGAATTAGGACCTGATATCTTTGAGGGTGCCATTGTTTGAAAAGCCTACCCCAGTCCACTGTCAGGTTCCTAAGGATTCACATTTATCCCACATGCCAAATACATTCCCTTCAGCCCAACATCCCCACAGTCTCAATCCACTGCAGCATCAAATCAAGTCCCAAATCTCACTTATATATCATCAGCTTAAAAGTCCTACATCTCATCATCTAAATCAGGTATGAATGAGACTGGGTATGATTCACCCTGGGATAAAATTCTCCATTTCTGGACCTGCCAAACAAGGAAACATGTTGTCTTCCTCTAAAATACAGTGATGGGACAGGCATAGGGTACCAGTTACAAATGTTCCCATTCCAAAAGGAAGAAAATGGAAGGAAAAAAGGAGTCACCAGTCCCAAGCAATTTTGGAATCCAGCAGGGCAAGTTTCATTAGATTTCAAGACCTGGTAATAAGCCTTTGTGTCTCAAGGCTCCAGCCTCTGTGTTTGAGGTTCCAGCCTCTAGGGTAAATTTTCTTTTTCTTGAAGAGCAGCACATATTTGCAGCTGCATAGTTTATCACTCTATGATGCTAGGTTCAAATTTTTAAAGTCTTCCTTGAGCAACAACAGAGGCAGCTGCTCTCAAAAGCTATATCAGCAGTGTCTTTCTTCAGCAATGCTTTGCAAAGTAAGTTTTTATTTATTTATTTATATTTATTTATTTTTGGCTGTGTTGGGTCTTCGTTGCTGTGTGCGGGCTTTCTCTGGTTGCAGCAAGCGCGGACTACTCTTCGCTTCGGTGCGCGGGCTTCTCATTGCAGTGGCTTCTCGTTGCGGAGCATGGGCTCTAGACGCACGGACTTTAGTAATTGTGGCACATGGGCTCAGTAGTTGTGGCTCGCGGGCTCTAGAGCGCAGGCTCAGTAGTTGTGGCACATGGGCTTTGTTGCTCTGTGGCATGTGGGATCTTCCTGGACCAGGGCTGGAACCTGTGTCCCCTGCATTGGCAGGTAGATTCTTAACCACTGAGCCATCAGGGAAGCCCGCAAAGTAAGTTTGAATATGAGGATTTGGTTAAGATCACTGTGTAGAACACTTGCCTGCTCAATAAGCCACTTGTTGAAATGTCACCAAGCAGTTTAAAAAGGGGTTAAGAATTCAGGCTGGAGAGACAAGTCAGATTGAATTGGAGTCTTGTCTTTACCATTTACCAGCCATTTATCATTTTTTCTTTTCTTTTTAAGCTTCAGATTCATTTGTAAAAGGGAAAAACTCATACCTAGCTTATAGGATTATTATAAAGACTGAATTAAATGGGAAAGGTGTTTGGCATATAGAAAGTGCTCAATAAAATAGCCCTAAGATTCATCAGTGTGCTAATCTGAAGATCTGTCAGCACATTCCAGTGACATGCTGGGCTCCACAATGTTATAAAAGATACTGCATGTTTTGAAGAGTTCTTTACAGCCTAGAAAATATCTACATTAATAAGAATAATTCTCATATCTTTATAATATTTAAAGAGCTGTCACAAACACTGTCTCCTTAAATACAACCTTTTATTAAGGTATAAAGTTTAATACTAATTTTGCATTTGAGAAGGAAATGGTGGCTTAAAAAGGGTTAATGATCTTCCTATGTTTCCATATGTGTTAATGGTTTATCAGAAGAAGAAGAAGAAAACAGGAGTAGGCTTAGCCAGACAGCATTCCTAAGGTTGGAGGCACTGAGGGAGTTGGGGGCACAAGGCAGCCCGCACACCCGATGATATGCTTGTCAGACAACACAGGAAGTGATTTAACGTCAGCTTACAAGCATGTCTGCTGATGGAGTCCTTAATATAAATGCATAGAAGTAAAAAGTCATTGAAGAACTTCAAATCAGTGTGTCCTATTCTTGGTCCCTCTCGTAGCTATCTCACGAATTATGCGTTTTGGGCAAGACCGAAGTCAGCCCCTGAAATCTTAAAATCTGTGGTCTGAATCACTAAGAGGATGTTCCAGAACCTCAACAAAAGAATGGAAAGAGCCGTTGCTTTTTAAATGAATAACTCATGTAATTCCATTACATAAACCTAACCAATATTTGACCATGGATTTTATCCCCAGGTGGCTCACTTGTTAATGATTTATTGGAATTGAGCTCTGTACACAGAGACTAACCAGCCCACTATCTCATTTACTTTTGAAGTAAGTAAGGGACTTACTTTCCAACCTGCTTCTGATGTTGTGCTTCATAGAGTGAGTGTAACTTCCATGACAGCTTGTTTGGAAGGCTGTGTTCAAGCAATGTGCTCTCACAATTCCCATCTCACTCCCCAGTCTACTGCAGTGGCGTCCCACTCACCGAGAATTTCCACAGGCCCCCGATGTCTTCGCCCTTCTCAAAGCAGGTGGGCTCCAGCCCCTCTTCCAGGCAGCTCCTGATGGATGCCAAGCCACTGATGCCAGCTCCAATGATGGCCACTTTCTTCACCATGGTTGCCTGTGCAAAGGCCCAGGGAACATTTCCAGCAACAGTATTGCTGAAGACTCATTTTTGGATTTTTTTTGGTATCACTTTTTGGCTTAATAAGAAACTTTGTTTTTGCACCAAGGAAAGCAATATTAAAAGAAAATAGATCAGAACTTTTTTTTAGTCATCTAACTACACTTTGCATTTCTCTTTAATTTCTAAAGAGAATATTTTTTCCTCCCAAAAAAAACACTTTGTTTTCAGTCAACTCTCCAAAATTAAGAGGCTGATGATCTGGCAAAATATTTGTCTTCTTTGCCTTTGGCCCTTTGTCATGTACTCTGTACTAGAGACAGTAAATGGGAGAAAGAGGAGATTCACCACTAAAACACATATACACACACTTATACCCACAAACATTTATGTATGTATGAATGAAGAAACAAATATATATGTGTATGTATATAAATGCATATACATACACACATATAAATACACACACATATTTATTTCTTCTTTCTACTTTAACATAAACCTTGAGGAATAAGATCTGGTTATATCTGTGTTTCGGTATGCCAGGAAGTCACCCTCTTTTCTCCCCTAATAATGTTCTTCACCTTCTCAATTAAAAAGAAAAGTCAAGTCTCTTTATCTAAAAACAACTTCTTCCCACTAGCTGCTACCCTCCACCTCCATTCTCTTCTAAAAAAAATTATGTTTCCTAATCTTTTCCTATTCCTGACCATATCTTAAGACCTGACTATTACTTTTCTCTGTTTTTGTCTTTTTAGACAAAATCACATAGATATGCAGAGAAGTAGATTTGGATGACAAAAATCATAATCCTTAATACTCAGAAAATAAAAAAAGATCTACTTGAATTATATATCATTCTCATTTTGGCCATATTTGGTACAAATATAGCATGCTCCTTCTCCATTTACCAATCCCACTCTCCTCCCTCTCAAATCATTACAGTATCACCCTTCTTTTTCTACCTTTTCTTTATCTTCTGTTCTTCTGAAGGTTTAAGTCTTGTCCAAGATATTTGGGCAGTTTGAAAGAAAAAATGCTTCCCTGAACCAACACTCTAGGGGGGATTATTGAAAAATGGGAGGAGTTGCTCTTAAAGAGGAACTCATCTCCCAGTCCTCCAGCAAGTGAGGACACCATCAACTCCCTGCCAAGGGTGGGGCTCTGCTTTAGTCTCTTGGCTGCCCAATCCCTGCTTTCCCTTTAGTCCTAGTAAACCCAATCTACTTACATTCCTGGACTCTTGGCCTGGGACTCAGGCATTTGTCCCAGATAGATGACTCTGCAGTTTTCTGCTCCATTTTATGATGTGTTATTCAAATTTTACCTTATTTTTCTCATTTCTAATTCTTCTCTGGGTATCTCATAGTAGCCCCCCAATACTGTTGAAAACTAGCTGTTTAATTGAGATATCCCAGCAGTGAAGATGGGTTTTCTCTCCTTCCTCTTATCCTCTCTTTGGACCTTTGTGGTCAAAGGCCTAGATTTCTCAAATTTGTATTTCTTTGATTCTGGTCAGTGTGTGGTCATGGAAAAGATCAAATTCCATAAATTTATCCATTAGCACCAGGTAAAATTATGTTGGTGATGAGACTAAATAAACTGCACTTAACTCCCGGTCATGAAGTATATTGAAGTTTCTAAAAATTGTTTCTCTACCAACCATATTCCTCTATCACTTAAAATGATGATACCTCAATTATTTGACTCAGTGAGTCCCCTCATTAAGCAGGTAATACTTAGCATAAACTGGCATATATTTAATTCTGGAGGAATTGCCTTTTTATGTTTTTTGGAGGTGGTGATGCTCATCTATAAAGTAAATGTGGTGAAGTGGAGAGACAGAGATGCTTCAAATCTTAGTTCAGTCACTTAGAGCTGCGTGGCCTTGGGCAAGTCATTGAACCTCTCCAATTCTTGTTTTCTTCATTAATAAAATGAGGATACTATCTATCTTGCTCAATTGTTACAAGGCTTAGAGGATATATATATATGTATATACACGTTTTTATATCTATACACTTATATATATGCATATGTAAACCTGGCATGTAGTTAGCAATTACCAAATGGTAAAGGTATGTTGTAGGTAAAAATTTTTTTTTTTTTTTAATCACAGGCTCACTAAATTTTCTAAGCTGCAATTTGGATCACATGTTTTTATCTCCTCTCATTTTACATAGAACTCTTTTTAGTTTTTAATGCTACTCAAACTATAGCGATTATGGATACCTTCCTTAGGAAGCAGTACCATTCCTATAGTTTTATTCATCTAAGGATGAGCAGGATACACCCAATTCTAGCTTGACCTCTAATGCTATTGTCTCTCTCCACAAGGTAAAAAAGTCTACTCTTCCCAGTTCTTCCCTTTGCAGGAGTATATTTCATCTGTAACAGACCCATTTATTAACCCCAGTCTCTCTCCTGGACACCTCTGCCTAGTTTTTACTTGCTGCATCTTTCTGCAAAGCCCTCTTTCATCTTCAGAATCCCAAATGCCCAGGACCTGGTTGGGGGAGCGGCCACTACCTGTTTCATTGCCTCTCTTTTCCATACTCTTTTACATGGTTTCCTTCATGTTCTCTGGAGTAGGGCTGGGTGAGAGAGAACATTAGGAATAACGATTTAGCTTAGAGCGTGTGGCACCCCAAGGAGGCATCCCTCGTTGGTCATAAGATTACTCTTAATTCCTGGCCACATTCCCTACACACTGTATTCGACTATTCTTCTCCCAGATCCTGTAGTTTCAAGGTTCTAGGAGGTAGTTTAAAAGTGGGTGCATCAGTGAGAGGAATGACAACTGATTTCCTGAAGGAATGTTGGGACTAAGCACCTCGACCCTACTAGCTCACTCTCTTCTCTATTCCTTGTCTTGTACAATCCCTATAACTGCATACAAAGATGCCTATACAAGCTTGTAAAGAGATACTCATTTTGTACATACCCAGGGGGATTCGGTGCCTCCTTTCCTCACATGAGCTCTAGAGCTGAGGTTGACAAACTTTTTCTGCAAAGGGCCAAATAGCAGATATTTTGCCTTTGTGGTCCATACAGTCTCTGTTGCAACTATTCCACACCATGCTGTAGTGTGAAAACAGCCATAGAAAATTGATGGGCATGGGTGTAATCCCATAACACTTATCTATAGACACTGAAATGTGAATTTTGTATAATTTTCATGTGTTATGAAATATTTTTCTTCTTTTGATTTTCTTCCAACCATTTCAAAATATAAAACAATTCTTGGCTTGCAAGTTGTGCAAAACAAATGGGACCAGATTTGGTTACAGCTGTACCCCTGCTTTAGAGAAACAACATTATTGAAGTGAACCGTTGTTCAGGGTGTTACCGGTCTTCTGTGAGGTGATCGTACTAAAAAGCTTCAAAGTGTGAGGATGTCCTTGTGTTTTTAAGAAATTTCCTAGGGAAGAGAATTTCTCAGTAGATATGCCTCTTGCGAATTCAATGTAACTATGTTGATGTATTCCTCTGTAGTAGGTGTTCATCACACTCCTGCCTGCCTCCTAAATGAGAAGAGGCAGAATTACCCTTCAATTAGTGGAGTTACGGCTGGGAACTTTACCCATTCTCTGGGACTATAATTAAGTTATCAGTTCCATCTATTTACTTATCTGCTTATATGCAGAGATCATGAATCCCAACAGGCTGCGACAACAGCCAAGGATGATGTAAAATGAAAGTTTAAAAAGTCCAACAAAATAAAGACAAATCCAAGTCACATGTGTCCTTAACTAACATGTTCCACTGTTTACACATTCCCTTCAAGATTAGTTGAATCCCAGAAAACTCTTTGAATCCTACTTTATAAGAGATCACTGATTTCTAACATGGCAGCTCTCCCACCAAAGCCACTGAGCACACATGGACTGCATAGCAATGCTTCCACACAGACACTCCTTCAAGACTGGGACAGGTAACTGTTTCACCTAATTCGTAGAGACAGAGAATGTTAAACAAAATGAGAAGAAAGAAGAACATGTTTCAAGGGAAAGAATAAGAAAAAAACCCCGAAAGAAAACCTAATGGAACAGAGATAAATAATTTATTAGATAAACAGTTCAAAGCATTAGTAATAAGAATGCTAATTGAACTTGGGAGAAGAAGAGATGAACACAGAATTTTAACAAGGAACTAGAAAATATAAAAAGGAAAAAGTCAGAGCTAAAGAATACAATAACTGAAATGAAAAATACACTAGAAGGAATTAATAGCAGACTAAGTGATACAGAAGAACATGTAAGGGATCTGGAGGATAGAATAACGAAAAACACACAATCAGAACGGCAAAAAGAAAAAAAATTTTTTTAAATGAGGATAGTTTAAGGGACCTCTAAGACATCAAGCTTACTAACACTTGCATAACAGGGGTACTAGAAGGAGAAGAGAGAGAAAGGAGGAGAAAATATAACTGATGAAATTATGGCTGAAAATTTACCCACGCTGAAGAAGGAGACAGATTTCCAGGTACATGAATCACAGAGAGTCTCAAACAAAATGAACTTGAAGAGACCAACACCAAGACATATCAAAATTAAAGTGGCAAAAGATATATAGAGAATTTTAAAGGGTGCAAGAGAAAAACAAAGAACCACATACAAGTGAACCCTAATAAGACTATCAGCTGACTCTTCTGCAGAAACTTTGCAGCCAGAAGGGAGTGGCATGGTATATTTAAAGTGCTGAAAGGGAAAAACCTACAACTTAGGATACTCTACCCAGCAAGGTTATTATTCAATATTGAAGGAAAGATAAATAATACAGTAATATCAGCTGGTAGCATTGGGAGTGCAGGTAATAATAGTACAGCTATAATTAGAATGGATCAAACAAATAGTGGTGCAAATAGAAGGTCCATTGTGAGCTAAATTACTGGTTAAGGGCAGTCATACTGTTCATTCTGTTCCAACATCTGCTTCAGTTATAGATGAGGCAAGAGCAAGTAAGAGTGATGATGGGAGAAGACTTCCCTGGTGGCACAGTGGATAAGACTCCGTGCTCCCACCTAAGTGTCCATTGACAGATGAATGGATAAAGAAGATGTGGTACATACATACAATGGAATATTACTCAGCCATAAAAGGAAATGAAATTGAGTTATTTGTAGTGAGGTGGATGGACATAGAGACTGTCATACAGAGTGAAGTAAGTCAGAAAGAGAAAAACAAATACCGTATGCTAACACATATATATGGAAGCTAAAAAAAAAAAAAGAGATTCTGAAGAACCTAGGGGCAGGACAGGAATAAAGACACACGTAGAGAATGGACTTGAGGACAGGGGGAGGGGGAAGGGTAAGCTGGGACGATGTGAAAGAGTGGTGTGGACTTATATATACTACCAAATGTAAAATAGATAGCTGGTGGGAAGCAGCCACATAGCACAGGGAGATCAGCTCGGGGCTTTGTGACCACCTAGAGTGGTGGTATAGGGAGGGTGGGAGGGAGACGCAAGAGGGAGGAGATATGGGGATATATGTATATGTATAGCTGATTCACTTTGTTATACAGCAGCAACTAACACACCATTGTAAAGCAATTATACTCCAATAAAGATGTTAAAAAAAAAGGCTCCATGCTCCCAATGCAGGGGGCCTGGGTTCAATCCCTGGTTAGGAAACTAGATCCCACATGCATGCTGAAGTGTGCATGCCACAACTAAGGAGCCACGTGCCACAACTAAGGAACCCACGTGCCGCAACTAAGGAGCCTGGCTGTTGCAACTAAGACCTGGTGCAACCAAAAAAAAAAGAGTGATGATATGAGATGTAAAAGCTTACATTGTTTATTCAAGGAGTTACTATATCAGGGGCTTCAATGACTAATGGTACTAATCAACTGCCAAAGCTCCTGATCATAATAGATATTACTTTAAAAAAGGTTATTAGAATGTGTAAGCAATAACATTATAAATTTTACCATTTCCTAATAAAGCTGTCATTTAACCTAATTCAGTATGGACTGAAGGCTTGGGAAGGTTCCTACTGTTCTGATTCAAGCACCAAATAGTAAATATGATATGTCAATATCTTTATGGTTTGTTGAGAATAATAAGAGGTTTATCAACACAGGTAAAATGGCTGAGTAAGCATTAGACTAAATCTAAAGACAGAGGTTGAATCCTCTTTTTACCAAGCCCTATAGTGAATAACAGATTGAATTGCAAATTCAAAGAGATAGCTTTAATTCTGCCAGGCTTCTCCTACCTTTCTCCCCTAAGCAGCTGGAGAAGACTGAAGCCAGCTGACTAGAGCATTTCACTGTTAGCTAAAATTTCGTGGGATGGAAGCATACCCATCTAGTAAGGATTTAGCTTAATGGAAGTGTTTGATCTGCATGCAGCTGATGCAAGGTAGAGTCTTGCGATCCATGTTTCCGAAACAAAGTAGATAACACTTGCTTAGGGCTTTGAAGGGACTTGGTCTATGTTAACCTAAATCCCTAGGCCAGTACTGATAATATTGGCGTTAGGGGCAATATTGATGCTGATACAGTAGTGGATAGAGATTTTAAAAAATATTTGGTTTATATTTTCATTTTATTGTCATTTTATTTTTATTTTATTTACTGATAGGAATAATGTTAGTGATATAGAATATATTAATCATATGTAGATTAAGTAATGCTACAATAGGTATTAATTGTCATTTTATTTTTATTTTATTTACTGATAGGAATAACGTTAGTGATATAGAATAAGTTAATCATATGTAGATTAAGTAATGCTACAATAGGTATTAATTGTCATTTTATTTTTATTTTATTTACTGATAGGAATAATGTTAGTGATATAGAATAAATTAATCATATGTAGATTAAGTAATGCTACAATAGGTATTAATGTTGGTATAATAATGCTGCTATTTTTGGTGGGAGGCCTCCTAAGGATAATATAATTAGAAGAATTATGGTAGTAATTAAAGGTACTCTGTTTCATGTGTGTGGAAGTGTTGTGATGGATGAACTGTAAATAAATAATACAAATGTAGTAAATGTTAACATAATATAAATGAATAGATTAAGAGCTATAAAAGTTGGGTCATAGATCATGATAGCTGCTATTCAGCCTAAATGGCCAATTGATAAATAGGCCAACGATTTTGCAGTTGTGTTTGGTTGAGCCTTCCTCAGTATCCTAACTGTAATTGATACTATAGCAATAATGAATATATCTAGATTAATTGATGATGAAATTTGATATAAAACTGATGTGAGTGCAAGTTTTTGTCATGTTGATAAGATTAAGCTTCATATTAATGGAATGAATACCTTGTGTAACTTCTGGTACTCAAAAATGGAATGGGGAAACTCAAAGTTTTATAATAAGGGCCACTGTAATAATAGAAGATGCTGTTGGATTAAAAACTTTAGTAGTTGTTCGTTGACTAGAATACATTATTTTAATAATGATAGCTATTATGAGAAGTATAGAAGTAGTGGCTTGTGTTAGGAAATATTTAGTGGATATGTCATGGATTTAATGTTACTAATTTTAATCATGGATTATAATTTTTGATTAGGATTGGAATATTAATTATATTTATCTTGAAGCCAATTCAGATTATTAATCAATGTGAGCTTAATATAATATTATGGTATCTGTAGTAATGGTAAATGAAATAATAATAAAGATAAGAGGATTGATTAGTATGGGAAAGATACAAACCAACATTTTGGGGGTATTGGCTTGAAGATTTATTTAGCTGATTTTACTATAGAGTGTGATGTAATATGGTAACACGGAGATTTTTGAATTCTTAGGACTAAGTTCAGTTCCTAAAAGTCTAGAAATAAGAGGGTTTAAGCCTCTATTATTTACTCTATCAAAGTAACTTTTTTATCAGGCATATTTCTTTGTGGTGGAATACTTGCTATAGTAACGGTATTTGACATATGCCATGTGCATGAAGCTAGTGTTAGAGTAAACATTTCTTCATAAGAGATGCGTAAACTAGTCATATCTGAACTGTGGGTAAGATGCCTGAGTTCATAAAGATAAAATAGAAGGGTTTTGATAATGAAGATAATTGTATACTTTTCTGGTATATAGGGATTGCAGAATGTTCCTCAGAAAACAGTTTTTGGTAAAATTTTTATTATGATAATGTTGGCATATTCTGCTGGAATAGATAGGGAAAGGGGCCTGCTGCATATTTGACCTTAAAACCGGAGACAAATTCTGATTCTCCCTCTGTTAATAACAAAGGGGCTCAGTTGGTTTCTGCTAGGGTAGAAATAAATCATATTGTGGCTGGTGGTCACGATGGAAAAATTAGTCATAAGTATTATTGAGTAATAATTGGGTTGATAGTGTAAATGATCCATTTATAAGTAGTACAGTTAATTGAATAATTGCTAGTGCAAAACGTCATATGACATCGTTTGTGATATGGCTCAGAGTGTACCAATTAAGGGCTATTTTGAACTTGAAGCTCATCCTGATCAGAGAATAAATAGCTAAACTTGATACAGCTAATAAGAATAATACGCCTACATTTGTTGAATAGTGGATATGGTATGCATAGTGAAATTCATATTGATGATGTTAATGGTCATAAAATTTCTTTGACTAATAACTGTTTTCCGTCTTTCCCATTTTTTAAAATTGAAGTATAGTTGATGCACAATATTATGTTACTTTCAGGTGTACAACATAATGATTTGCCAATCAAATACATTATGAAACAATCACCACAGTAAGTCTGGTAACCATCTGTCACCATACAAAATTATTACAATATTATTGACTATATTCCTTATGCTGTATATTACATTCCCATGACATGTTTTTACAACTGAAAATTTGTACCTCTTTTTTTTGCTATGTAGCTGTTTTTATCCATAAACACGTTTCATATTACCTTCACAAATTTAAAAATGGCAAAAACTCCTCCATAATCAACATTATATGAATTCATTTACACACCTGCTGATCCCTAGCCATTTAAAAATGTATAAGAGCTAATTTTAGTGACCAGTTTTATAACAAAAATATTATCCAAATATTCTTTTTTAATTTATTAAATTTAAAAGTTGCCATGGTCTTAAAATTAATGAAATCTCTGTACATTAAAATTCATTCAAAATTTATATTTATAATCTTAATTTGTGAAAATAATAACTTAAATGACTCATAAAGCTGACATAAAAATTTAGAAAGTTTATATCAAGAGGAGATTAACCTTAGTCTTTCACAACCTAAAATACTGTATTAGTTTTAGTTTTATACAATTAAGTAAGTGAAAAGACAAACAATAGTGAAAGTTCGTACCTCTTAATCCCCTTCACTATTTCACCCAACCCCTCATGCCCCTCCCCTCTGGCAACCACCAGCTTGCTCTCTGTAGTATAAGTGTGTTTCTGCTTTGTTTTGCTTGCTTTGTTTTTTAGATTCCACATATAAGTGAAATACAGTATTCTCTGAATTATTTCACTTTAGCATAATACCCTATAGGTCCATTTATTCTGTAGCAAATGGCAGTTGTTTACTGTAAATAATGCTACAGTGAACATAGGGGTGTATATATCATTTTAAATTAGTGTTTTTGTTTTCTTCCAGTAAATAGCCAGAAATGGACTTGCTGGATCATATGGTAGTTCTATTTTAATGTTTTGAGGAACCTACATACTGTTTTTAATAGTGGCTGCACCAATTTAATTCCCACCAACAGTGTACAAGGGTTTCCTTTTCTTTACATCATTGCCAACACTTGTTATTGTCTTTTTGATGATAGCCATTCTGACATGTGTGAGGTTATATCTTTGATAAATAATTTGAAAACATTGACAGTGGGTTGAAGCAGAACATGAAGACCAAACAATATTTGGTCCTTTATGAAGTTATATATAACCCAATGCTTTTTGTTTGATTAATAAAGGAATGCTATGGCAAGTAAAATAGGAACAATTAACAGAAAATTAATTCTGAACGTACTGTTAAGAGGAATTAAACCTCTAGTTGTAAAGGTTTAAGTTTTATGCTATTACTGGACTCTTCCACTTTAACAAGCCCTGTTCTTGGTCAGGGTTGATAGAAATTACTTAGATTATATCATCTATTATGTTGAAGGCACTTTTGTCAAGTTGGCCTTATTTCTCTTGTCTTTTCATACTGGAAGAAATATTAAATAGAAACTGACCTGGGTCACTCCAGTCTGAACTAAGATCACGTGGGATACTAATCTTTTGAGCAAAAGAACCATTAATAGGGGTTACACCTTTGGGATGTCCTAATCCAACATTGAGGTCATGAACCCTACTGTCAATATGAACTCTTGAACAAGATTGCAGTTATCCCCAGAGTAACTTGTTCTGTTGATCAGTTTTTGGATCAATAAGGGACAAAATGTATTTTCACTAGTTTGGTCTAAATTTAAACCACTCTGAAATTATTTTTATACTCTGTAGTCACCCCAAAGAAAATTATTAATCCATTTAAATTTTTGTTATTCCTCAGTTTGGTTAAAATGTTTGTATTTGGATGATTAATTAATCAAAGCTCCATAGGTTCTTCTCATCTTATTTTGTTATTCCTTCCTTTTTACAGGAAGGTCAATTTCACTGATTGAAAGTAAGAGACAGTAAAACCCTTGTGTGGCCTTTCATACAAGTCTTTAGAGAACAAATGATTGTGTTACCTCTGCATGGTCAGAATACTGCAGCGTTAAACATATTTAATTGGGCAGGAAATGCCTGTAATACTAGAAATGCTAGAGGCAGTGTTTTTGGTCAACAGACAGGGTTTATGTTAGCAGAGTTCCTTTTATGTTTAAAAATCTTCTTAGGCACATGCTGTGTTGAATTAACACTTGATTTAATAGTTAATTATTAGGTTAAATTTATTTAATTGTTAGGTATCAGTAGTTATCTGATCTAAGCTTATTACAAAAAAATAATTCTTGTTACAGTTATTAACAGTTTTCTTCTATTAATTGATTAATTCAGTATTGAGTCAATTTTTATTACTGAAATTAAAATTGCTGAGTTTGAATGCTTTCTTAACCAAAGACTGCTTTTAAGCCAACTATGGATTTATTAATACTTACTCTCTAAGGAAGGTTATTTCTTATGTCTAAAGAGCTGTACCTTTTTGGATAACATTTAACTTTACATTGGACTTTTTTTTTTTTTTTTAGGTAAATTTAAAGTTGAACTGGAATTCTATTGTGGATAGCCAGCTATCACCAGGCTCAGTAGGCTTTTCATTTGTACTAATATATCTTCTCACTATTTTGCCATGTAGTTGAGTGTGTTCTTTTTTTTTTTTTTTTTAAACTGAAGTTACTTTTTTTTTTTTTTTTTATGTGATCAAGTTAAGGATCTTTTTTTTTTTTTTTTTTTAATAGCTACTCTATTTATTTATTTATTTATTTTTAGCCTTGTTGGGTCTTCGTTTCGTGCGAGGGCTTTCTCTAGTTGCGGCAAGCGGGGGCCACTCTTCATCGCGGTGCGCGGGCCACTCTTCATCGCGGTGCGCGGGCCTCTCACTATCGCGGCCTCTCTTGTTGCGGAGCACAGGCTCCAGACGCGCAGGCTCAGCAGTTGTGGCTCACGGGCCCAGTTGCTCCGCGGCACGTGGGATCTTCCCAGACCAGGGCTCAAACCCATGTGCCCTGCATTGGCAGGCAGATTCTCAACCACTGCGCCACCAGAGAAGCCCTTGAGTGTGTTCTTTAAACTGCCTGCTAAGTAGCTCATGTGGTTTTGGGGTATTTGACTTAAGTCTTCCTTCTGAGATTGTTCTATTTAATTCATTATGCAAAGGGTAAAGGGGTAAACTTTACTCTTTAATACTTTAAATGCTTATCTCATCATTTTCTTATAGTACTTTAGAGCACCCATTAAGATTTCTATTGCCTATACTTGTAAAAAAATGTTTTCTTTCACTTAAATACAATTGTTAAGTTTAGTTAAGTTTGGACTAGCTTTAGTTCAAAGTGGTCATTTGAAGATGAAATCTCCCGGGTATAAACTAGATGCTTGACTTAAGCTGCACGTTGATTTGTCCAAGCACACTTTCCAGTATGTTATCTTGTACATTGACTTGTCTCATGTGTTAAATAATTATAAATATGAAATTAATATTTGAGGAGGGTGACGGATGGTGTGTGCATGCTTCATGGCCATGATTCATTTAAACTCTCTATTCTTAATTTACTACTAACTCCTCCTTTAGTCTTTCGCTTAATAAAGGCTTTCATATAATTTTTAATGTTCTGAAAGTAGAAAAAGTAGCCCATTTCTTTTCACCCATCAGCTACACCTTGACCTAGTGTTTTTATGCTGATAGTTGTGCTTACTGTAATTCACTGAGGATGGTGGTATGTAGGCTGTATCAGCAAGGAGTGGTGAGGCTTTTCTGGGTTTATCACTTATAGAGGAGGCTCCTCTAGAGGAATGTAAAAGGCACTGTGAAGTCCTTTGAGTTTTAGGCTATTGCTAGTAGTACTGTGGCAAGAAATTTGTTATGTTAATTACTTGAGTTTAGGTCTAAGCATAATGGGGTATCTAATCCTAGCTTGAATCTTAGCTATTGTGTAACCAGAAATATTAAAGTCACTTTTTTAGGTTGTTTTAATTTTAGTTGGAGCTTTTTAATGAAAACTTAACTAGCATTAAATTATCTTAAACATGCTTTATGACAAATTTTTTAAAATTTGGGTTAATTGCGTGACTGTGGTAGCGAGCACAAAATTTACAAACCCTGACATTAAGTTAATATAACAGTCAAACTTTCCGTTATAGCTTAACGTTTGATTACAGACGTCTCCCGTGGGGGCGTGGTTAGGCAAGGCGTTATCAACTGTTTATTATTGTGCTTGATTCCTGCTCCTTTTAATTTTTACTGATCTAGAGGGCATTCTCAAGGGGATGCAGATACTTGTCTGTGTAATTTTATTAAAAATTACTAGAAAGACTAGGACCAGTCCTGTGTGTTATTGAAGTTTTATAAACTCATCTAGGCATTTTTCGGTTTCTTGCTTTAATTGTTAAGCTACATTAACTAAATCAGATCTATAGAAATTCCTTTCCATAAAAATCTTGACATTTTAAATGCTATGTCAGTATTGGGAGGGGACATGTTAAACCTGTTAGAGAATAAAAAAAAATTCTAGCCCATTAAATTTAACTTTTGGAAATATTTTAGCATTTTAAAATTTCATTTAATTAGGAGTTAGGCTAGAATATGTTGGGTTGAGATTATAACTGGAGAAAATATGCTATAAATTATGGAATAATTAACATTATTTAGGCTTTGTACGAGTTGTTACAGAGTCTTGTTTTGGGGGTTTGGCAAGATAAACTTATACAGGTCCCCTTATTCAGAAATAGAGCATTCCTATGGAATCTTTCATAAGCCAATGGCTTAAAGGGAGGAAGCAATTACCTTGCTAATGGATGCACAAAATAAATAGAGATGAAGCACAGATGCTCACAGACACAGTTCAAAGCTATGGTGGCTTGATGCTGAGATGCTGAGTATAGTTCCCAAGGGAGGAGCTTGCCGGTGCCGCTCTCCCTGCTTGGGGTACGTTCTGCCTCTCTAAGGGCTCCTGCAAAACAAACGCTGAACGCTATTTTCACTTTTTGTCTTTTTTCATAAAAGTGAAAAATCTTTGTATTTCTTTTGGTTAGTGACAACAGGTACTTTTGTAGGTCTTTTGTAAAGGCAAAGTGGCATAAAACAAACTTTCGAGAAGCAGGGTGGATACCTGTACAATATGTATAGCTAAAGGTTAAGAGGGTTTGCTAAGATAATTTTGTTTGATGATAATATGTGTGCAAGTTTATAATTACATTTTTTATATCCTACAAGAGTTGACTAGTTAACCCCTTATGGTTATGATGTTGGTAATTAACATTCAATTTAAGCTCAGCTACAAATTGCTTGACTGTGTTAAGGCCTTTGATGGCCATAGCTGAGTCACAGCATCCCCCCAAATTAAAAAAGATACCAAATGCATGACACCACAGTTACATGGGAGCCTGGGATGATTAGTCATTAGTCCATCGAGCTGTCTTATCTAAGGGAATGGATGGAGAATTTTAAGTGGAATGATCCTGAAGTAAGAACCATATGCCAGCTATAGTTTTCCGTTAGAACCTTCACATATTATGGGCCTGGAGTGAGAAGAGGGGTATAACCCAAACGACTTATTGGTTTCTCAGAGCTTGGTAATTAAGGAAAGATAATGGCTATGAGAAACGTGGTGATAAGGATTGCTATAATCTGTAATAGATTTTGATTTGGGAGAAAAATGTGAATGGCTATATACCAAGTTGTATATATATTTTACCTTGGGGGGTAATTATACGTGAATGGATGAAAGAGCTAAGACTAAGTAAATGAATGAATGAATATATAAATAAATACAATTTTAAAAAATAAAACTGAACTAAAATTTTTGATCAGGAAAATAATAAAACCAAAATGTTCTAGAACTTAGGTAATAAAAGATTACATTTCATCTGGGAGCTAACAAATAGGTAAAAATTAGAACAGGAGTCTGTGACGTAGTTTGGCTGTGATTTGAAGAGATTTTTGACCCTTGGATGCACTGTTTAGAAACATAGGCTTGAAGATTGGATCTAAGCACAGGCACTGAATTGTTCCTCCACCTGGTGTTCTTTTACAAAAGGCCAAGGTTGCTGTTACTCACACTGTTAATATTACCCCAGGAACAGGAAAATCAAAGGGTTGTTATGAAAGAAACTAAATAAAAAAGAGCTTATCTTGCATCTCCGAGTTTCCATCAGTTGCACAAGTTACAAATAACCGTTAAGTCACCAGGAAAATGGCAGCAATTACCACCAGCCTTCCATCTAGAGCAGCATTAAAGGGAGATTCCTTGTCTTGGTGGCTTTGATAAATTTTGGGGGGGTTGGGAGAATAAGAGAGCCTTTCGGCCCTGTTCCACTTCCCAGATTCTCTCAGCTGGAACTGGGTTGATGTACAAGGGCCAAAAAGATTTCCCAGGCTGGTTTTGGATCCATGAGGAACAAAGACATGAGTTTGAGGTTCACACCAGAAAAGCTGGCCATTTCACTCATAGAGTCCATATACTGTACTTGAGAGAAATACGCCAGCTAGGAACATACCTAAAGGCAAATAGGAAGCAAAACAGGACCCTTATTAACTGATGTTACCTTGATACTCATGTCTGCATTTTAAAACTATAATTTTCAAAATTTACTTTCCACTTAGAATTATAGAATTTTAGAGTTTGAAAGGACATTAAGGATTAAAATCCTGAATGGCCTCACTATGACATTTTGGGCAGGGAAATTCTTCAATGCATGGGACTATCTTAGAGATTGCAGTGTATTTAGCTTGCCTGGTGCTCAGTCAATAAATGCCAGTGACATCTCTGGCATTAGGAAAACAAAAAACCTGTCCCCATACGTTTCCAGGTGATCCTATGTAGAAGTACTGCTGCCACTGAGAATCACCTATAGATCAACCCACTTATTTTATTTTGAGACAAAAAATGTGAAAGATGTTAAGTGATTTATTCAAATCTTAGCTGACTAGTTTAACAAATATTTCATAATTCTTACCACATGTCAGGAACTGAGCTAGATGCTGATGATATAAAGATTTATAATACAGAGTGCAGAGCCTAGCAGAGAAGGCAGACACATAAATAGTTAACTTCACTATTATACACACACACATACACATGCACACACATACACACACAGCACACACATACACATACGCACACACACGGCAAACACATACACACACATACACACATACACACACATGCACACATATACACACACATTGCCAGTGTGCCGAGTTGGATGACATATTAAATAGGCAAAATAGCAAATAGATAAGGTTCATGGAGCTGGTTGGAATTTATAACCATGGAGAATGCACATGATATCTTTCACTTGTATCTTAAACTATATTCATATGTACTTTTCATTCATTAATCTAGTAAATGAGTGCCTACTGTGAGCCCAGTAATGTTCTAAGCATTAGAGATACATTCCCTCATGTAACTTACATCTGAGTGATCTCCTTTGTTGCAACTTTTCCAGTTCTACTCCTAAATGACTGACAACAGTGGTACATCTGTAAAATTTAGGATATTATCAGTAAGTTTTAAAATAAGTATTCTTTCATTTCACTATCTCTTTCAACCCCAGAATATCATCAAGAGGAGGAGACCCATCACTTATTGGTCCATAAGTAATACAGAAGCAATTAGAAAAAAGTTATAATAAAAAGTTTTGAAATTGCTTTAGAAAGTATAAGTTTATGAAAATGTTACATATAATAAGAATGGTATAGTTATGATTACTGTGGATTTTATCTATAGATTAATTAAATTGGTCTGAAGATTAGCTCCATTTGTTTATATGAAACTTTGTGAACTAGTTTTGTTGGCTTTGACTTCTGAAGGTGCTGGGGGATCAAATGTTCTTTGATCTCTCATCAGAGAACAAAATGAACCCCTTTAAAGCACAAAACTTAGCATTTTCTGGTGTGATAAAAGTTAAAGTTAATCAACTATGTCTCAACTGAAAAAAATTTTAAAAAGTTAAAGTTGTTGTATGATCCCTGTTTTAGAGTAAAGTGATTTTTTCTTTCTTTCCAAGGAATTACTTAGTCTCAAAGACACACCCATTTATGTTGACATCTGAATTATCACTGTACCCATTATCTACTGTTGAAATAAAATTCAGAGAGCTTTCCTTGATGTTGATATTCTATTGTGTGAGAAACAAACTTTTCTTGAACAGGGAGACTTCAAACTCAAAAGTGGTATGAAGCTCAGAGGAAGGATGTTACAGGATGATTTATAAAGTGAAGACGAGGAAAGTGTTTAATCTTTACAATGATGAAGGTTAAGATGATGATGATGATTAAAATAGGGGTTTCCAGGTGGCAGGGGATTGGTTAAAAGTGATTATCTTATACTATTTTAGGAAGATGACAGTTTCACTTATTATTATCAGAGGCATTTGCTATGATGTCTTAGTTATTACTACCATTGCATAATAATATTTCATTTATAAAAATAGATTGCATATTATTACACATGTCAGAATTGGTCTCAGAAGCATAATATTAGATAAGCATGAAATGAATGAATAAGGATTAGACAACATTTATGCATAATCTCCATAATGAAACTTGAGGTTACCAAACAACAATCTTGTTGGTCTTTTTAGTATGCATTAAATCAATAAATTATTCCAAACACTCATATATGAGCAGAAAGTCTGTTTAGAAATCTACCTAACACCAAGGTTGACAGCGTTTTCAGTCCTATGCTTGTGGTTAATATTATGGGGTTCAAGACTTGGACAGGGAATAGGGCAGGAGAGAAAATGAAGACAAAGAGGGAAGAATCCAAGGGGAATGATTTAGAGTCAGACAGACCTGGTTTGAAACTCAGCTCCAGCATATATAAACTCAGCTGAATGACCTTAAGAAAGTGATTTCATTTCTTTTGTATATTTCTTAATCAGCAAAATATGGAATATGACAACTGCAGAAGGTGGCCACAGGGACAAATAAGCTGATATATATGGAACATAAGCATAAGCTTCTTGTCAGAGAGTATTGTTGTACACATACTCATTTAGCAGCAAAACATGATCTTCCTGGAAGAAAGCACAGCTGGGGAGAAAAATATAGGCACAAAAGTATACTTTTCTGTTTAAGAGAACCTTTCTTAGGTGAAGGCAGTGCACCTTGTAGCTCTTAGTAGAAGTAAGCAAACAGCTCTAGGAGTCATGATAAATCACTGTAAGTCATCTTTATTGAGTCACTTAAGCCAAAGCTAAACCTAATCTGTTTTGCCCTGAAACATGCATTAGAGCAATTGTTCTTAAACATCAGTGAACATCAAGATAACTTGAATGGATTACAAGTCAAAATAAAACAGATTACCATGATTAGGTTTCATTTCTGATCACTAGATCAAAAATGAAGGGTGAAGCCCAGGAATTAATCACTTTCCCAATAGTACCTGACCTCACCCACTAGCCCTGAAAGAAAAAAAAAAACCAAAAACCTTCCCCAGATGTGAGAACTGCTGAGTTTAAGGATCAGGGAAAGTCTAGTACATAAACTTGACCAGACCACACTAGATTTGGTTCCCTTGTTCACACAGGCTAGGGGTTATGGCTTCCTTGGCCAGTATCTTAGTAAGGAGTACTGCACATTCACATCACCATTCTGCTTCACGTCTTTTAGGGTAATGCTACTTATATTTATGCTTAACTTAGCTACAGGGAGAGTCATCTGGTTCCTATTCCAGAGTGTGGGTTTGAGATACTCTTAAATTTTTGTGTGACTTACATAAAGTCTAGAATTTAAAAAATTGCTTTTTCTACCTATTGGATATTTGACCTTGGCCAAATTACTTAGTATTTCTGAGCTTCAATTTTCTCTTTCATAAAATGAGGATATTAATAGTAGCAGCTAGATAGGAACATATTATAATAGTAAATTCCTACATTAAATGACTATTTTCAATTACGATCAGGACTTTGAAGTCTCAAGTAGGTAAAACTCAAGGAAGCAGCATTAGTTATGTAATGCTGATTAACAAAATTTGTTTGCCAATTAGAGATGCTTTAAATTATAAAACTACCCAGTACAGAGACAGCCATAAAGCAGGTTCTCAGAAGTCCCAGTTCTCTCTATGACTCCCTTTCCCTAACTTGTGACAACTTTTTATGTTCTGTCTTGCTGTTATTTTGCACTGAGTTATTATTATCTCTTGTATTATTTAATTTCCTATTTGCCTTATCTTTTAAATTAGCCTTTAAACTCTTTGGAGGAAGGGAATACATACTACACTCATGGTGATATCCCAAGTGCCTAGCACAGGGCCTTGAAACAGAAAGTGCTCAATAAGTGTCAATTGATGTGGGATAAAAATAGTAAAAAAGAATAATAGAAAGGAAAGACAGGAGTTTGTGGTAAGCAGAGTTAAGTGTGTCAGATACAGAGTAGCCTAATGCTAGGGATGTTTAATTTCTCCCAACAGCTAGGCTTTGGCTTCTGCAAAGTCCCATCATAATTACCCGAACTTTATATAATCACCTAATTTAAATACATATCTGAAAAGCATTTAAATATTGCAAATATTTTCAAAAGATACATATTTGAAGCTAAAATTACGATAAATAATTTTAAATTAAATATAGCTAACATTACTAAATATGGCTAAATATGATAGATTGGACCTGGGGCGTGTAGACAGGCAGATACACCTATACTTGATATACCCCCAGCAATTGAGTGGCATGAAAGTATTGTATAAGTTGAGTTGAATCAAATGTCTTATTTCAAAGAAGGGGAAGAACATGACTCAGATAAAATTTGTGTATGAAGCTGGATTATAAAAGTAGGTAGGCTCACTACTAAGAATTTTAATTTCTGAAACATTCTTTCATTTTTAGCCAGATTTCCAGAACAGAGGAAAGTTGAAAAATGTCTTTGAAAGAAAAAAATATCATTTATTCAGTTACATTGAAGGTACCACTCTCATCTCCATTTGAAGAAAAAAAAAATCATCTCTTCCATTAAAGTGCCTTTGTGTCAGTGCAAATCAGGGTGGTGGGAGATCCTTCTAGGACTATACAAATATAGAAAAGACCAACAGGAATAGTGCCAACAAAATCTTCCCATAGATGGGGAATATGGTGAAAGGCTGTCAACAGGAGGATGATTGAACAAGGAGGATCAAGGCTTGCTGGATTTCAAAGGCAGGAACTGGATGAAGAGTTCAGACGGATGAAATTCAGACTGTCTTGGATGCAGTTGGTGAGAATGAGCAGCCCAAACTGAGGGTATGCGGGTGTAGAAATGGGATCCTGAGGAGTGGAATAACTGTTTGTCAGCTGTATATAGCAGGCAAATAGTCAGTATAATTGGACATAGGAGAGGATTTAGACTAGATGACGCTTTACCTGAGAAGGAATCACCAGTGGCAAAGATGACAGCATCAGTGTTTTCCATATTTGTGCCACTTTCAAAGGTGTTACTGTTTCTGTAAAGGCCTTTGTATTTGACTTCGTGATAACACAGCCTGAGAGAATAGCATTGGGATGATTATTACTACTATGGGAAATTTCTGGGCAGCTTGTTTGTTGAAATTAAAGAGAAGGTGTCTGGGGTTCCAGATGTATTGGCTCTTCATTCAGGTGTAAGTTGTGCCTTACTCATCTAGTCAGTAGGTACAACTCTTTTACACACTGTTTAAAACATATGTTCTCCTTCATGAAAAGATTAAGCCACGGCTCCAAAAGAGGGCAGGCATTTGGGCGATTTTTCCTGTAGTCCTATGAGTGGGTCACATAGACACAGTTGCCTGTGCTGTTATGTCAGATTATAGGCATTGGTGGCAGTCAGTGGCATTGTGGTAATGGTGGGGCAGCGCCAGAATTGAAGTTATAAGGAAGTAGGAGAGTTGCACTTTAACCTAGCCCAGGAAGTGGGAGTGAGAGATGCAGTCCCAGTAGCATTTGGGGTAAAGAACTGAGCCTGCTGGGTTTAGCCCCTTGAACTCTCTCTTTCAGAGCCATTTGGTCTGCAGGAAGGTCACCCTCTCTGTTCCTCCATGTAGAAGAACCCTGGACTAAGTGCCAAGTCTCTAGTGCTTTTATTGCTGTAAATGAAACTAATATAATTTCACTGTAAATGGAAGAGTCCTTAATCAAGTATATTATGATTTATTATTATTTTTTATTAATAAATTCTTCCTTGTCTTCCCTTAAGTTGAATATATGTCAGTAGGCCACCGTGCTTGGCATATGTGTGGAAATCCCTCATGACTTGTCTATTAGTCATGTAACTAAGATAATATTCTGAAATGATGACCTATAGTGGTTTCCTAGAAGTCATCATCTCCTTAGAGGTGATAATAGAGATTTATGAATGGCAGCCCTCTGGCTCTGTCCTTGGTATCACTCTCGTGTAGGAAGTAATAAAATGTCAGATAGTTTGTGTTAATTTATGGGAAACAAGAGCTGGGAAAAGTGAAAGCATCTGATAAGTATACATAAGACTTGGTTGGTACTATTTTCTACTTTCTGACATTCTCTGGTTCTAGAATCTTTAGTTCTAACCCATTTCTGGCTGCTTTATATATGCTGAAGGTTGAGTTGCAGGTACTTAATATACTTCTGTCCTCTGTTAAAGCTGCTCTAGGAGACTAAGGATAGCAAAATAAAGTTTTTCTTCAACACATAATTGTTGATTTTCTAGCTTTCAAGAAAAGGTGATAGACTATCCAGATATCCTATTGGATGTTTAGAGTCTCAGACAATGCCTCTTTATCAGTTAACAGTCTGACAGGTAAAGACATCACCACAATTAAAAATAATAATTATAATAAAGTTCAAATTGGAAACATGAATTTAGTAGATTGAACCTTGGGAATTGGAGTTAAAAGATTTAACTCTCTTCACCAGCTATCTACCTCATCATGCACAACTCATTTAGATTCTCTAGACTTCAGATTCCTCATTCATTAGAATGCACCTCATGATGTTCGTGTAACAGTAAAATGAGATATTACGCATAAGGCCTTTGAAAATTGAAAGGTACTAGGGACAGTGCAGTGGTATTAACATGAGGAATCTGTGTATGGAGTTTGGGGATCTCTCCTTGACCAGGTGTGGAAGGACAATCAGAAACATTACTTCTGAGTTTTTTTTTTTTTTTTTAAGGCTCTCCTTACAGGGATGTAGCCTTAAAAGTAAGCACAGAATGTGTACATATTGAAGGGAAATTAATAGATGGAAAGAAGTTTTGGAATAAAAAACAAAGTCAGTAAAAAATGTGGTGGATATTGAAATTGCCTTTAGAAAGGGCTTCCAGATTTTTCATATGTTAGTGATATGTAGATCTGCAATAATGCATGGTGAATGTTTGGAAAATAATCACTTTTCTTGGTTGAGAAGATAAATTTTGCACTACAAAAAATATGTGATTGATAAAATATCATATATGCAATCTAAAAACTCCTCCAAGTTTGCAGCTAAGCTTCTTTTCAGATTTTTTTTTTCTATTTCTAACATAATAATTGAGTTAAATTATTTCATGTTTATATCTTTAAGCTGATGGCTATACTGGAGATAAAAAGTGATTTATGTGTGATCACCTCTGAGAAAACTGAGTATAAGGAGCTATTAAATATTAGAATGGAAGTTTCTGGGTTTTTTTTTTTTTTTTTAATAAGTTTAAGGAAAGCAAGGGGTGGGGAAAGAGCTGAAAAGGAAGGAGAGGCCTGGAGGGATGGACCAGGGACCCCTGGAATCCTCATCCAACTGCTACACAACTGATACCTGGTCTAATAGGCTTAGATGTTGGACCTAGAAATAGTTCCAGGGCCCAGTAGATACCTGTTTCAAGTGCATATCATACACATATACAACCATTGCTCAACTTCCTAAGTGTTGGTTTTCAAATTTGACTTGTAACTTTTATAAGACCTTCTGATAGCCTCTTGAGACAGAAGAAACCTACATATTTTAATCCTGATAGGATATGATTTTATATCAAAGCTCCTAAAACAGAGTGAATAAAATACAAAACTGTGCATTAAAACATGAACACAATATTTTATTTTAGTTTTATGCTTGACTGCAGATTAGAAATAATCTTGCTAACTCCTTTTTCCCTCTCTCCTACCACCTCTGCTACCTCCTCCCTCCAATAGAAATAGAATGCATGAATTTTGGAATAAAATTGATTCCAAGTCAAGTAGATTGGTGGTAAGAATGGGAATAGAAACAAGTGTTCATGGATCAGGAGCATGGAGTTGAGTGGTTTCCTGGGTGATGGCTCCTATTTTTTCTTCAATGCAGAGAGCAAAGTCATCTGTTGAGAATGAGTGGCAAGTGGTAGAATAGTAGACTTCAGGAGAGTGCAAAATGTAGGAAATAGCTGTAAGGATTGCCTGAGGCCCCAGGGTCTAGTTGGGGTGGAGGAGCATGAATTTCTAACAGAACATGACTTGTTCATGCGCAGTAGCACCATTTTGGATGTGCTTGTGTGATTTTTCTCCAGGAGCAATGTCAATCTGGGATCAGAGAAGGGAGGTACAACAGATGAATTGATCCATGGTATGTGTTTCTTAGATGGGTTCAATGGAAGAGGGATGGTGGAATTGTGGCTTTTGTTAGCAGGGTGGCTGAAGTGAAAGACAAGAGTCCTAGGCCATGCAAAGAAGAAAATGAAGATGTGAGAGGATGAGCTCGAGTCTGAACGTCCTACTGAAGTGAAAGACCAAGTGTAGTAGGAATGAAGGTTATGGGCTGAATTGTGCCCCCCCCCCAAATTCCTTTGTTGAAGTCCTAACTCCCTGTATCTCAGAATGTGATTTTATCTGGAGACAGGATCTTTAAAGAGGTCATTAAAGTTAAATGAGGTCATTAGGACAGGCCCTAGTGCAATATGATAGGTGCCCTTATAAGAAGAGGAGACAGGACAGAGAAACACACAAAAGAAAGACTATGTGAGGACACAGAGAGAAAGCGACTGTGATGGTTAATTAATTAATTAATTAATTAATTAATTAATTAATTAATTAATTTTGGCTGTGTTGGGTCTTCGTTGCTGCGTGCGGGCTTTCTCTAGTTGTGGTGAGCGGGGGCTACTCTTCGTTGTGGTGCGCGGGCTTCTCATTGCGGTGGCTTCTCTTGTTGTGGAGCACGGGCTTTAGGTGCACAGGCTTCAGTAGTTGTGGCACGTGGGCTCAGTAGTTGTGGCGCATGGGCTTAGTTGTTCCGTGGCATGTGGGATCTTCCCAGACCAGGGCTCGAACCCGTGTCCCCTTCATTGGCAGGCGGATTCTTAACCACTGCGCCACCAGGGAAGCCCCTGTGATGGTTAATTTTAGATATCAACCTGTCTGGGCTAAGTTATGCCCAGATAGCTGGTAAAGCTTGATTTCTGGGTGTGTCTGTGAGAGTGTTTCTGAGAGACCACTATCGAATCAGTAGAGTGAGTAAAGAGGATCTGTCCTCACTAATGCCTGTGGGCATCGTTCAATCCATTTAGGGCCTGAATAGAACAAAAAGGTAGAGGAAGGGTGAATTTTCTCTCTCTCTTTTTGAGCTGAGACATCCATTTCCTCCTGCCCTCCAACATTGGAGCTCCTGGTTCTCAGGCCTTTGGGCTCAGACCAAATTATCCCACCAGCTGTCTTGTTTCTCCAGCCTGCAGGCAGCAGACAGTGAGACTTCCCGGCCTTTACAATCATGTGAACCAATTCCTACAATAAATCTCCTGTTGTATGGATCTACATATATCCTATTGGCTCTGTTTCTCTGAAGAACCCTGACTAATCCAGTAGAGAGAGGCCTTAGAAGAAATCAAACCTTCCAGCACCTTCATCTGGGACTTGTAGCCTCCAGAAGTGTGAAAAAATAAGTTTCTGTTGTTTAAGCCACTCATTCTGCAGTACTTTGTTATGACAGCTCTAACAAGCTAATACAGAAGGTGTCAGGGTTTTGGAAAGATAAGAGGTTGAGGTCCCAAAGCAGGATTGCTTGTGTTTATATGAGTGGTGGGGTAATTCCTGGTGATAACAACATCCAGGGTGTTGCTGTGGGACTGGGGACTGAAGTCATAAGGAGGTGGAAGTCACTGGATGCAGAGAGAGCAAAGCATACAGTACAAAGGTAAATAATTCAAAACCAGTATTATGAGGTAAGAAACTGAAAGTTAATTGATGGCAATTGAGGGATCAGTTTACAACGTGCTTTGTAAATATCTTTTATAACAAAAATGGTCATGAGATAATAAATGTGAAAGTGCCTTTTTATTTCAAATCATAAAATAAAATCTCTGAATCCTGGTATGCACCAGTATAGCATGAACTGATGTATTTGCCTTATAAAATACTCTCTTCCTTTGACTTCTCCTTCCCTTTAAGTTGTTTGATAGGGCAACTAAATTATATGGGTAGAGAGTTCCCAGGGACGGCACAGAGCCTGGCATGGAGCATCGTGTGTTTGTTGAACTGGTAGGTGACTCTGCAAAGAGAGTGCCCTCAAATTCTCCCTTCCAGTAGTATGCTTGCCAAGTTATCTGGACCTCCTAAAGTAAACAACCTTAGCAATAACAGAAAGTTACCAACCCACGTAAGCGAAGCCTCCATCCTGAATGTCCACAGTCGCCCGACGTCACTGTATTTCTCAAGCAGGTAGGCTCAAATTCTTCATCCAAGCAACTCCAAGAAGAGTAGCTCTCTTAGCCATAATCTTCTGTGGTAGGGAAAAAGCAAATGAGCCCTGCTCTGATGCATCCAGTACTGAGATGTCCTTTTCTGGTTTTGCACCCTAGGCACGTGCAGAGTGAAAGAGGCTGTTGGAACAACTCACTCTTATTCACATTTCTCCCCCTTCCCTACTTTATTTTTTTTTCCCTACAATACTCCCTGTCAGCCAACATGGTCTATCTTTTATTTATTTATTTATTTTGTTTACTGTCTATTTTCCTATTTTCTGCTACAATATAAACTTCATCAAGGCGAGGATTCCTTTTGGTTTTTTTTTCGCTGCTGTATCCCCAGCACTTAGAACAGTGCTGGACATACAGTAAACACTCAATAGTAATGTGAGCTGAAAACCCTAAAAAATATATCCCTTTGCCCCCAACTCCAAGAGTCCATTTTGACCCATTCACCAGGAGGTTGATTCGGCAGCTAGTTTTTGGGTCTCTTTAGGGTCTGAGGAAGAGTTAAGCCAAGTGAGGTATTCTGAAGTTTTTAGAGTACTAATACTCTGCTTGCACTGGAGCCACAATGCTACTTGGAACTGTTTCATTTATGTAGCAAGTATGTTTCCCTACAGCGACCTATGAGCATATCAGAGCATATAAGGGTCTGTAACAATTCACTATGAGTCTTAGTCTCCTCCAATGCAAAACCATGATGATAATACCTACATTACAATGATGCCCTGGGGATTAAATGAGGTATATGTGACATTACCCAGTACCCTACAAGCATTCAGAGTAGAACACAATTCTTGAGTCCCTATCATGTGCCGGACACCATATTAAGAGATGTACATGCATTGCTTCTAATCCTCACTATAGTCCTGCAAGATAGATGTTATCTCTTCCATTTTACAAACAAGTAGTATAGCTCAGAGCAGTTTAAATGACTTCACAAGTCACAGTGATTTTTAAAAAAATTTATTTACCTATAGTTGATTTACAGCATTGTGTTAGTTTCAGGTGTACAGCTTCAGATTCTTTTCCATTTTAGGTTATTGCAAGATACTGAATATAGCTCCATGTGCTATATAATAAATCCTTTTTGTTTACCTATTTTATATATACTGGTATGTATCTATTAATCTCATACTCCTAATTTATCCCTCCCCTTCCTTTCCCCCTTTGGTAACCATAAGTTTGTTTTCTATGTCTGTGAGTCTGTTTCTGTTTTATAAATAAGTTGATTTGTATTATTTTTTTAGATTCCACCTATAAGTGATATAATATTGTCTTTGTCTGACTTACTTTACTTAGTAGGATAATCTGTAGGTCCATCCATGTTGCTGCAGATGGCAATATTTCATTCTTTTTTTTCACATTGTTAATGTTAAATCTCAGCACTTTGGGCACAGATATTTTACATTAACTAGGCTGGCCCTATGGTATACTAAATATTACTAAACCACAGCTAGCTTAACATTTCAAATGGATCACAAGCTATGCCAAAATATGCATAATGAATCTGGAAATCTGTCTTCTTTTCAAATCTGATCATTTTAAGAATAGTACTCCTTCATCCTCCCCGGTAGAGCATGGCTGGATTTGACAAATTTTTCTCTATTGTCTGGTCACTGGTGTCAAGATTATGGAAAAATTATAGAATTTCTTAGAGAAAGAGCAGAGCAGAGAATGAACCTTATTATTTTAGCATAGACTTAGTATCATTTTGGTCACCTGGAACTGTGAACCATGAACAAAGGCTGGGAAGCTGTCAGGGCTGTTTTTTCCTTCTCAGTTTATTTATGTTTGTCTTCCTCCACGAGATTGTGAGAACGATGAAATCCAAACTGTGTCTCCCGTTTCTAGTGCAGTGGCTAGTGCTAGTAAACATATACTTAATTGAATAAAAATAGAACAAATAAATGACGATGAGGAGTCTTTTCAAACTGTATTTAGTTAAATAGTTTAAATTTATGCTTCATATCTGACTTTAATGCTGGTAAGAACAGAGATTTTAGTCCCATCTTATGGATTCATATACCATATTTCTTTGGGGAGTGACACAGTGGTTTGTTTTCTCCCAATAGTTACAGAACCAATTCCCATATGTTCAGTGAATCTGTGCCAAGTGTTAGAAGAGCATGACAAGCTTAATAGTCATAGTAGCAAACACTTTTACTGCATTTACTATGCGCACGGTTCTGACCACTTTACCTTTGTTATATCATTCAAGACGCAAAACAACACTGTGAGGAAGGTACCATGATCATCTCCATGACAAATAAGGAAATCGAGGCACTAAAAACATAGTCAATCACCCAAAGAAATAGTTAGCTGTGGAGCTAGGATTTGAACCCAAGCGATTTGGCTCCAGAGCCCACGTGCTTATTCACAACTTTATAAACCCTCCTTAAATCAATGAATTCACAGTAAATATGAACAATGATAATAACTATATAATGGGATAATACTTTGATATATTAACCAATTTTTTTGTTCTCAATATCCCCTGAACTTTATGATCTTTTCCCTCCTTCCAATAGCAGCTACAACTTAGTGCCCTCAGGAAAGGTATGACAGAATAGAACACAATAAACAAAAGAATTAAATTGTGAGCCCCGGACATAAAAGATAAGAAAGGACATAATTTTGACTCATCCCTCAGGCCAGGTGAGCTTGTCTCCTTAGCAGAGGAGAGAGAACTGGAACCTCTGGTTCTAGCCACCCCTCCCTTAAGTTCCCTCCATGGGAGAGAGGGAGAAATGCAGATCTGTGACAGAGAACCTGAGCCTCGCACCCATCCTTATAGACCCAGAAAAGTACATGGAAGCTAGTAAGACCCCAGACCTTCCCTGGCCCAACATGGAGTGGGAACAGTAGAGCATAAAGGGCAAAACGCCTTAGGCAGCCCTACCTAATTTCTCAGAGTGGTGGTTAGCAGCAGGAACTGATTCTTTATCATATGTCAAAGAGGCATGAGTGGCAGAGAGAGCTGAGTGTCATGAGATCTTGGCATGGGAATGAACAGGGCGCAGTGGTGACCTAATGCATTGGTGGGGTTCAGGGCAGGCCACCCCAAAATATATCACTTTGGCATATTGATTATTGTGAATTGAAGTTACTTGAGACACAGCTGGTGCAGAAAGGACATTCCGACCCTCCTCTCTGTCCCCCTGAAAGCAGAAAATAAATCTCTCATGTGAAAGTTACCCTTCCTGCATTAGGAGGTAGAGAGACCTCCTTTTGCCAGAGACAGGGAATTCAGGGCTGTGAAGGCTATGTATCTCTGCTTAGTTTCTTCAACAATTAGTACCCAAGCCTAAGTTTCTTTGTCTTGTCAGTTCTTCACAAATTTATTGTTTCTTTGTCTAAAACTTATTAAAGCTGCCTGCTTTGATCATTTCTTTGAGTTTCACATTTCTATGAACTCCTGTACATATGAAATTAAAATTTTATTTTCTCCTCTTAATCTGTCTCGTGTCAATTTAATTATTAGACCAGTCAAAAAAACCTAGAAGGATAGAGGAAGCATTTTTTCCTCCCTAACAGGAGGAATGACTGAACACCTAACAGACGTGAGGCAGTCTCAGAGATGTCATTGTGGTGATGCTGGCTGAGGACCAGCTGCATCACTCTTCTGTGCCCCCTGCCCAAGCATCTTATGGCTTGGTGCCACATGACCCCCTAAAGATCCGACCCACAAGATGAAGCTGGGGTAGCAACCTGAATTAACCGAGAAGACGTTTCTGTTACCAGGCAGAAAAGGGCGGCTTGTGACAAAAATTAAGTTGTTATAGAAAAACATGCAGGTAACATATTAAACTAAATGTCTTGCATATTAGAATTTGTGCTTGTGAATATTCTTCAGTACAGTAAGTATCATTTACTGTTGGGTGTATGCTAAGAACTGTGTCAAGTAATTTATAATAGTTTTCTCATTTAGTCCTCATAATAAATTTAGGACAGGGGTTCTATTTGTGTTTCCCCATTTCACATTTATGGGAATTGAGGCTTGTAATAGGGAAGTAACTTTGCCAAAATTACAACAACTGGGTCACAGGGTAAGGAGTCAATTTCTGTCTCACCAGATCCAAAGCATCTGCTCTTAAATATTATATCAGTTCCTCAGGTTTATTTTCTTAGAGTTGAAATAGCAGAAATTTGGGACTGATGTTTATCACCTTGCTTCTCTTACCCTTATGTTCGATTTCAAGACCTATGGAGTCTGCGTCTAAGATACACATTGGCTCCATCCACTTCTTTCTGTTTTCCCTGATAGCACACAGCCCACGTTACTGTCAAAGCTGCCACATACAATGACCAGAGGAAAACCTGCAGACCATGGAAAGCTGGTCTGCCTTGACAGAGTTTCACAATGTCTTAAAAGGGGGGAATTGGGAAAGGTACTTACACATTTCAGGTGCTGGAATTATCAAAGGGAGGTTTTAAGACAGAAGAAGAAAGCAAGGTCTTGGTCAGAATTTGTGAACTTGGCAGGAGATGCTGGTCTTGGGAAAGCATGAGTCTGTGCAGTTACTGCTAGAACAGCTAATCAGTGGTCTCCTCCTGGAGCATGTGGGTCGCAATGAGCTGGTAACTATTTGACCTTGGTTTGTGGTACACATCCTAGTTGGGATGCTTTATCTATCTCATGGGTCGCGGCATAGTTCACTACTTCCACTTCTTTCTTGGCCTTGTGCAACAGCCCGATTAGTCTCTCTGATTTCACACTTTCTCACCTCCAGTCCTGTCTTGACAAAACAGCCAAAGCGATCTTTCTTAAAACCTCAGATTGGATGTCATTTCCCTGCCGAAAACTCTTCAATGGCGTCTCATTAAACTTGAAATGAAACACCAAATTCTTGGCACAGCCTTCACCCCTGTCAATAATTCCAGTATCATCCTGTGCCACTCCTCCTGTGCACACTGTGCTCCATCAATCCTGGCCATCTTTGTTTCTTTTTTTTTTTAAATTAATTTTTATTGGAGTGTAGTTGATTTATTTTGTTTCTTAAATGTGCCAACTCATTGCTGCCTCCATCCCTTCACACACGTTGCAGATGCCTGAGTGATCTCCAGTTCTTCCACTGCTACATTCCTTACAGCCCCCATATCTCAGCTTAAAGAAACCTCTCAAATCCACATTTTATAGTAGGTCCCTTTAGATCTCAGAGTGCAATGTATTTCCTTTCATAGCCTATGTTAACAATTTATAATTGTATACTTGAAACGGTGCAACTCAGATTGGGACTTGAACCCAGCCAAAACCCAGATTGGGACTTGAACCCATGGTCTTTTAATTGAGATCACACACCTGGTCTCAGGACGTAATGAAGCTCAGGTTCTTGATGTTCTCATTGCAGAAAGAATTCAGTGAGAGACAAAGTGATAGGTAAGAAGTGGATTTATTTAAAGAGATACACACTCCACAGGCAGAGTGTGGGCCATTTCAGAAGGTGAGAGGCACCAGGGTATAGGGTTTTCAGGGTATAGGGGTGGGTAATTTCACAGGCTAATGAGTGGGAGGAGTATTCCAGCTATTTTGGGGAAGGGGTGGGGACTTCCCGGAGTTGGGCTGCTGTCCACTTTTTGACCTTTTATGGTCAGCCTTGGAACTGTCATGGTGCCTGTGGGTGTGTCATTTAGCATGCTGATGTGTTACAATGAGCGTATACTGAGGCTCAATGTCTAGTGGAAGTCAAAATGTCCACCATCTTGGACCTGTTGGTTCTAACCAGTTTATGTCATCTCCTTGGGCTATGTCAGTCTGTGACCAGCTCTTAATTAGGAAAGGTAACAAACCTAAAGTTTATTTTTTAAAAAATCTTAAAAAGGGATATATCCTATCTACAATGAATAAAGTTGTTGTGAAGATAAGAGATGTAAAATGTTTTTGATAATCAGGATCTTTGTATGAATAAGATACTGCAACCACAAAGTGTGATGATCTCATATGATAAACCTCATAAGATTAGAAGCAACAGAGCTTATCAGTCAAGAGTTGGGTGGGTTAGAGTCAGGAAATCTGGGTTTGAACCCTTGAACTTCATGTACTAGTCGTGTGTCCTTGGGCAAATTAATCTCTGTCTTTGTGCTTTCATTCCTTTGTCTATAAAAAGAGAATAAAAAAATTACTTACCTTCAGAGGTTGGGGATGAAATCATATAATACATATAAAGTGCTTGGCTCTTGGGAAGAGTTTACTCAAAGAGTTCAATAAAAGTTCATTATGCTCAGCTTTAGATATAGAAACATAATTTGGGGAAGGGAGTGGGAAACCTATAGAACCTACAAAGACAACCAGGTATCTGTTACTTTGTAATCGTGGCAAATTAAAAAAATTACGAAGACATTTTAGAAGTCAATGTTAATGCTTTGAGAGAATAGTATTAAAAATATATTTCTTCATTTAGTAAAAACAAGTGTTTGAAATACCTGTAATATCCTCTGAATGTATGGATTCTGCTTATTTTAAACTTTTCTGAAGCAGTTAGGTAATATTTCATTGTTGGGGTTATTTTATGATTTTCAGTAAGCACATCTGTAAAGTGTAGAACACTTTATGAGCAAGGAATGACCTAATATACTCCCAAACTCCAAGATGTTATGTAACGATTTATGCAATTAATATTGCATGCATATTAGGCCTTATTGATTTATATCCTCAGTATCTTCCTGAAGAACGCTGTGAATTACCAAACTCATTTATTGCAGTGGTTGTCATGTTCATTTTAGCCACTGTTGGTCCAGAAGACTCCTATTACTTGTGGGTTTTCCTCCATTCATCCCTTCTCTTCAATTAAAAAGTCATTTTTTGGGGGGTTACACTTGGCCACAGTTACACCCCTTAATGGAATACTTTCCTCTGTAGCTGATAGTTTGTGAACATATTTGGGACATATTTCATATATGCTGGTGGTAAAAAGGGAGAATAAAAGGAATGGAGAAAGGCATTAACTGAAATCAAGCTGTAAAGAAATAGGACCCCAAAATATCAGCAATTAAATTCCCTGACACTGTGGGACAGCTTGGTGTTTCTGGCCTCATGAATATATTTCTAAGTGGTGATCCAGTTGCAATCAATGTATTATTATAGAATTGCAGTTCCCATGTCCTCTGACAAAGGACCTCCAAAAAGAATATTTCCTACCATTCTCCTTTCTATAGATTCATAGTTTCACTAGATTTTCTGTCTATGTCATGGTGAAGTGGTGGAGGAAGAGGGCAGGAGGGGAGGTTTCCTTGAAGAGGAATCAGCAGAGTCTAGTGAAACTGGAGCATTAAGAGCAAAAGCAAAACAAAAAAAACAGGATCAAAATACAACTCTACTCTTGTCAGTCCAGTGGAAGAATTTTGCCATTGTATATTGGGCCAGACCATGGGAAGCCACACTTGACTAAGGAGTGGGGGTAGCATGTCACTCAGAGGTCACAGAATTGGAGCTAAGATCAGTAACTGGATGAGACCATTGTCTTCTTCAGGGAAGGGGTATGTTTTGGTTGAATAGAAGAGTTGTGTTATGTTTTACATTCTCCTCCAGAAAGGATCCTTTAGACTCATTTATTTGTAGACACAATTGAATGCTACCTCATTATGCTACTGCTTCTTGAGATACAGTGTTTGAATTTTAACAGAGTTGTTTTTATGGCAAAGGGTAAAGATTTAAAAGTGTAATTTCAGGCTTTAGGGACCTGGGAGTTTGGAGAGGGGCTGTATTAATTAGAGTGAAGACTAAATCACTGCAATAGAGATATCTATAAATGCAAAGACTGAAATAGGTAGTCATTTATTTCCCTTTAATGTAAAAGTCCAGCATGGGTAGGACCTGCTCTCAGAAGCCATCCAGATATCCAGGCTGTTAGGGGCTTTTCCATATTCCAAGGGGCATATTATATTATTATTTTCTCCAGGTTTGAAGCTGAGTTCCACATCCACATTCAACCATCAGGAAGGAATAAGGCAGATTTCCTCCTTAAGCAAGTGATTAGGCTAAATCTTACACTTTGCTTCTGCTCACCTTCTATTGGTGAGAACTTTGGCCACCTAGAGTCCAAAGAGGACTGGTCTCTGGTTGATTAGCCATGTGCCTATGCTGGGTAATTAGCTGACTCAGCTATGGAGGGCTTTCCTTTGCCTTGAATTATTTCCTGAGACCTGCCTTATATATTCTACCACCACTTGACTCCATATTCAGAAGTTATATTTTTTATTCTTTGAAACAAATGAAGATATCTCAGTTGCTATGATAGTCATAGACATAATAGCTGAAAACTTCCCTAACCTGGGAAAAGAAATAGACATCCAAGTCCAGGAGGTGCAGAGAGTCCCATACAGGATTAACCCAAAGAGGAATACCACACCACACATTGTAATTAAAATGACAATAATTAGAGAAGGAGAAAGAGCAGAGAGAACCAGGAGATGACGGAGGAGGTTACTGTAGTAGGTTGAAAGTGAGGAAGAAATCCTTGGTCATTAACCTAAAGGACTTTGAAGAACATGTAAATATCACAGAATATCTGACCTTTTACAAAACCCTCAACATTTGTATAAGGTCCACTATACTTGTTGCTATGTCTGTTTCTTTGGGAGGGTGGGGGGTGGAGAAGGGTGAAGAGTTATGAATTGGTTTGGTTTGCTTCGTTTTGTAGAATTCTAGGTAGGTATATTAGTTTCCTATTGCTGCTTTAACAAATTACCACAAATTAATGCCTTGAAACAATACCAACTTAATATCTTATAGTTTTGGGGCTCAGATGTCCAAACTGGCTTTCACTGGGTTGAAACCAAGGTGTTGGTAGGACTATGCTCATTCTGGGAGCACTAGGGGAGAATCCATTTCCTTGCTTTTTTCAGCTTCTAGGGTTGCATTCCTTGAATTCCTTGGCTCATGTTCCTCATTTCCCTCTTCAAAGCCAGCATCATTGCATCTTCAAAAATCTTTCCTCTCTAACTTCCACCTTCCTCTTATGAAGACCCTTCTGATTACATGGGGCCAGCCCAGATAATCCAGTTTCCTCTCCCTGTCTCAAGATTCTTTATTTAATCATATCTGTAAATTTCCTTTTCCATGTAAGGTAACATACTCGTAGATTCTGGGGATTAGGAATTGGATATCTTTGGGGATACCTGAAAGATATTGTGGATATCTTTCAGACTACCACAGTAGGCATCCTGCTGTGGTAGGCTGAATAATAGTTCTAGTTTAGAAGGTGGAAAAGAAAATTTGCCCTGATTTTGAAAAGTTAGGTCTGGGACATCTGAGTGATAGGAAATAATATGGGTTAAGGGGTAAATTAAAATCATCCATTTTTAAAATTATTTCTAATATTGAATATTAAGTAACACTCATAAATATCTGAAAAATTTTATTGAAGCATGAGAGCAATATGTCCTGTTAGCATTTTATTCATTTGGCAAGTATTCACTGAGCATATATTAGGTGCCAGGACTGTGAGTGCCAGAGTACTTAACCAAGTATAAGATACAAAGTTTGGTTTCAGGACACTTCAATTTTGTGGGACAGGGAGAGAAGGACATTAGTACTGGCTTGGCCAAAAAGTTCATTTGGTTAGCGAACATGTTGCTCAATAAAGATGTTTGTGAAAATCAAAAATGTTCCTTTTATTTGTACTTAAAACCAAAAGAGTTTTTTGACCAACCCAATAATTTTACTACAGTGTGATAAATGCAATGATAGGTAAAACATAGGGACAACATCCAACTACTTGATCAAAGAGGAATGGAGGGGACGGAGTCAAGATGGCAGAGTAGGTGGATGCGGAGTTCACATCTCCTCACAACTAGGGCACCTACTAGGCGCTGGTGGGGGACCTTGGACACCTAAGGGGATGGGAGGAATCCCTGCACGACCAGGTAGGACATTGGAGGGAAGGGGGGGGTGAAAAAAAGTGGAGGTGGGACAGGACCGGCACCCCTGAGGGGGGTCTGGGGGAAGGGGAGAGGTTCCCATGTTCAGAAGGGTCCACTCACGGTGAGGGGATCAGCAGGGACAGAGAAGGATCTTCAGGGGATTGGGGGATTGGAGAGAAATGCGGCCAACAACTCCCCTGCCTGCTTGGGCCCCAGCAAGCCTGCTGGGGTCTCGGGCCTGAGCCCCCCCCACTGCCAGGGCCTCTTCCAGCTGTGTGGGTCCCCAGCTCTGAACCCCGCCTCAGTCAAGGCGTCCTCTGGCTGTGCAGGTTCTGGCATCCTAAGTGCTGCCCCTGACAGGGCCTCCTGTGGCCACGTGGGTCCAGGTGGGCTGAGCACCGCCCCCCTCCAAGGCCTTCTCCAGCTGTGCCAACCCCACACGCAGGCATGCCTGTGGAGTCCTGTGCCCCAGCTGGACTGTGCAGGCACATGTGCTCTGGACCAGCTCCAGGAACAGATGCTAGAGAGAGGACACATGCAGAGGTGGGGCTGAAACAGTGTGTCCAGAGACCTACCTGGAGGTCTTGGAGGCCTACTGGGGAGGTGGGGGTAAGCTGTAGCTCATCGTGGAGGCAACAACACTGATAGAGGAGGCACCAGGGAATTATTTATTTATTTATTCTTTTAATTTGTTTTTTATCTTTTATTTTTATTCTTAATTTTAAAAAATTAAAAAAAATTTATTTCCTTTATATATATTTTTTCTGTTGTGGTTCTGTTTTGTTGTTCCATTTTTATTGTTATTTCTTCTAATATATTTTTTATTTTCCTAATTTAATTTTATTTTTTATTCTTTGTTATCATTCCTCTCCTTTTTGTTTGTTGCCTTTTTTTTTTTTTTCCACACTGTGCAGCTTGTGGGGTGTTGGTTCCAAGGCCAGGGGTTGGGCCTGAGCTCCTGTGGTGAGCGTGCTGAGTCAAAACCACTGGACTAACAGGGAACTTCAAGTCCCAGGGAATATTAATTGGTGTGAGGTCAGCCAGAGGTCCTCATCTCAGCACCAAGACCCAGCTCCACCCAACTGCCTGCAAACATCAGTGCTGGATGCCTCAGGCCAAACAACCAGCAAGACAGGAACACAGCCCCACTCATCAAAAAAAAACAAAACTGAAATGAGATGACAAAAAAATATGTTACAGGTGAAGGAGCAAGGTACCTACAAGACCAAATAAATGAAGAGGCAATAGGCAACCTACCTGAAAAAGAATTCAGAATAATGATAGTAAAGATGATCCAAGATCTTGGAAATAGAATGGAGGCATGAGAAAATACAAGAGATGTTTAAAAAAGATCTAGAAGAACTAAAGGACAAACAAACAGAGATGAACAACACCATAACTGAAATGAAAAATACACTAGAAGGAATCAATAACAGAATAACTGCGACAGAAGAGCAAGTAAGTGAGCTGGATGATAGAATGGTGGAAATAACTGCTGAGGAGCAGAATAAAGAAAAAAGAATGAAAAGAAGTTAGGAGGAGAGTCTCAGAGACATTTGGGACAACATTAAACACACCAACATTTGAATTATAATGGTCCCAGAAGAAGAAGAGAAAGAAAAAATGGTCTGAGAAAATATTTGAAGAAATTATAGTTGAAAACTTCCCTCACATGGGAAAGAAATAGCCACCCAAGTATAGGAAGCACAGAGAGTCCCATACAGGATAAACCCAAAGAGAAACATGCTGAGACACATATTAATCAAACTAACAAAAATTAAATTCAAAGAAAATATATTAAAAGTAGCAAGGGAAAAGCAAAAAATAACATACAAGGGAATCCCCATAAGGTTATCAGCTGATTTTTCAGCAGAAACTCTGCAGGCGAGAAGGGAGTGGCAAGATATAGTTAAAGTAAGGAAAGGGAGGGACTTCCCTGGTGGTCCAGTGGTTAAAACTTCACCTTCCAATGCAAGGGATGTGGGTTCCATCCCTGGTTGGGGAGCTAAGATCCTGCATGCCTCGTGGCCAAAAAGCCAAAACATAAACAGCAGAAGCAATCTTGTAACAAATTCAATAAAGACTTTAAAAATGGCCCACATAAAAAAAAAACCCTAAAATTAAAAAAAAAAAACATAAAAAAGTAAAGTAATGAAAGGGAAAAACCTACAACCAAGATTACTCTACCGAGCAAGGATCTCATTCAAATTCAACACAGAAATCAAAAGTTTTACAGACAAGCAAAAGCTAAGAGAATTCAGAACCACCAAACCAGCTTTACAACAAATGCTAAAGGAACTTTTCTAGGTAGGAAACACAAGAGAAGAAAAAGACCTACAAAAACAACCCAAAATAATAAAGAAAATGGTAATAGGAACATACATATTGATAATTACCTTAAATGTAAATGGATTAAATGCTCTAACCAAAAGACACAGAGTGGCTGAATGGATACAAAAAACAAGACCCGTATATATGCTGTCTACAAGAGACCCACTTCAGACCTAGAGACACATACAGACTGAAAGTGAGAGGATGGAAGAAGATATTCCATGCAAATGGAAATCAAAAGAAAGCTGGAGTAGCAATACTCATATCAGATAAAATAGACTTTAAAATAAAGACTGTTACAAGAGACAAGGAAGGACACTACATAATGGTCAAGGGATCAATCCAAGAAAACATAAAATTATAAATATTTATGCACCCAACATAGGAGCACCTCAATACATAAGGCAAATGCTAACAGCCATGAAAGGGGAAATTGACAGTGAAACAATAATAGTGGGGAACTACAACACTCCACTTACACCACTGGACAGATCATCCAGGCAGAAAATTAATAAGGAAACACAAGCTTTAATGACACAATAGACCAGATAGACTTAATTGATATTTATAGGACATTCCGTCCAAAAGCAGCAGAATACACTTTCTTTTCAAGCGCTCATGAACATTCTCCAGGATAGATCACATCTTGGGTCACAAATCAAGCCTCAGTAAATTTAAGACAATTCAAATTGCATCAAGTATGTTTTCCGACCACAGTGCTATGAGATTAGAAATCAATTACAGGAAAAAAAAACCGTAAAAAACACAAACACATGGAGGCTAAATGATACGCTACTAAATAACCAAGAGATCACTGAAGAAATCAAAGAGGAAATAAAAACATACATAGAAACAAATGACAATGAAACATGATGACCCAAAACCTATGGGATGCAGCAAAAGCAGTACTAAGATGGAAGTTTATAGCAATTCAATCCTACCTCAAGAAATAAGAAGAATCTCAAATAACCTAACCTTACACCTAGAGCAACTAGAGAAAGAAGAACAAACAAAACCCAAAGTTAGTAGAAGGAAAGAAATCATAAAATTCAGAGCAGAAATAAATGAAATAGAAATGAAGAAAACAATAGCAAAAATCAATGAAACTAAAAGCTGGTTCTTTGAGAAGAAAAATAAAATTGATAAACCTTTGCCAGACTCATCAAGAAAAAAACGGAGAGGATTCAAATCATAAAATAAGAAATGAAAAAGGAGAAATTACAACTGACACCACAGAAATACAGAAGATCATAAGAGACTACTATAAGCAACTATATGCCAATAAAATGGACATCCTGGAAGAAATGGACAAATTCTTAGAAAGGTACAACCTTCCAAGATTGAACCAGGAAGAAATAGAAAATATGAACAGACCAATCACAAGTAATGAAACTGAAACTGCAATTAAAAATCTTCCAACAAATAAAAAGTCCAGGACCAGATGGCTTCACAGGCAAATTCTACCAAACATTTAGAGAAGAGCTAACATCCATCCTTCTCAGACTCTTCCAAAAAATTGCAGAGGAAGGAACACTCCCAAGCTCATTCTCTGAGGGCACCATTACCCTGATACTAAAAAGCAGACAAAGATATCACCGAAAAGGAAAATTACAGACCAATATCACTGATGAACATAGATGCAAAAATTCTCAGCAAAATACTAGCAAAAAGAATCCAGGACTTCCCTGGTGGCACAGTGGTTAAGAATTTGCCTGCCAATGAAGGGGACATGGGTTTGATCCCTGGTCCAGGAAGAGCCCACATGCAGCGGAGCAACTAAGCCACTGCACCGCAACTACTGAGCCTGTGCTCTAGAGCCCACGAGCCACAACTACTGAGCTCATGTGCCACAACTACTGAAGCCCATGTGCCTAGAGCCCATGCTCCACAACAAGAAAAGCCACCACAATGAGAAGCCTGTGCACCACAACAAAGAAAAGTAGCCCCCACTCACCTCAACTAGAGAACTCCCATGCACAGCAATGAAGACCCAATGCAGCCAAAAATAAATAAATAAATAAATAAATAAAAATAAATAAATAAATAAATTTATTAAAAAAAAGAATCAAGCAACACACAAAAAGGATCATACACCATGATCAAGTGGGTTTATCAAGGATTCTTCAATATATGTAAATCAATCAATGTGTCATACCATATTAACAAATTAAAGAATAAAAACCATATGATCATCTCAATAGATGCAGAAAAAGCTTTTGACAAAATTCAGCACCCATTTATGATAAAACTCTTCAGAAAGTGAACATAGAAAGAATGTACCTCAATATAATTAAGGCCATATATGACGAACCCACAGCAAACATAATTCTCAATGGTGAAAAACTGAAAACATTTCCTCTAAGATCAGGAACAAGACAAGGCTGTCCACTCTCACCACTATTATTCAACATAGTTTTGGAATTCCTAGCCATGGTAATCAGAGAAGAAAAAGAGATAAAAGGAATCTACACTGGAAAAGAAGTAAAACTGTCACTGTTTGCAGATGACATGATACTATATATAGAATCCTAAAGATGCCACCATCAATGATGCTAATCAATGAACTTGGTAAAGTTCCAGGACACAAAATTAATGCACAGAAATCTCTTGCATTCCTATACACTAACAATGAAAGATCAGAAAGGGAAATTAAGGAAACAATCCCATTTACCACAGCAAGAAAAAGAGTAAAATACCTAGGAATAAACCTACCTAAGGAGGTAAAATATCTGTACTCAGAAAACTATAAGACACTGATGAAAGAAATCAAAGATGACACAAACAGATAGAGATTTTTCTTGGATTGGAAGAATCAGTATTGTGAAAATGACTACACTATCCAAAGCAATTGACAGATTCAATGCAATCCCTTTCAAATTACCAATTGTATTTTTCACAGCATTAGAGTAAAAAAATTTACAATTTCTTTGGAAACACAACAGACCCTTATAGCCAAAGCAATCATGAGAAAGCAAAACGGAGCTGGAGGAATCAGGCTCCCTGATTTCAGACTATACTAAAAAGCTACAGTAATCAAGACAGTATGGTACTGGCACAAAAACAGAAACATAGATCAATGGTACAGGATAGAAAGTCCAGAGATAAAACCATGCACCTATGGTTACCTAACCTATGACAAAGGAGGCAAGAATATACAATGGAGAAAAGACAGTCTCTTCAATAAGTGGTGCTGGGAAAACTGGACAGCTACATGTAAAAGAATGAAATTAGAACACTCGCTAACACCATATACAAAAATAAACTTAAAATGGATTAAAGACCTATATGTAAGACCAGATACTATAAAACTCTTAGAGGAAAACATAGGCAGAAAACTTTTTAACATAAATCACAGCAAGATCTTTTTTTGACCCACCTCCTAGAGTAATGAGAATAAAAACAAAGATAACCAAATGGGACCTTATTCAATGTAAAAGCTTTTGCAAGCAAAGAGAACCATAAATGAGACAAAAAGACAACACTCATAATAGGAGAAAATATTTGCAAAAGAATCAACTGACATGGGATTAATCTCCAAAATCTAAAAACAGCTCATGCAGCTCAATATCAAAAAAACAAACAACCCAATCAAAAAATGGGCAGAAGACCTAAATAGACGTTTCTCCAAAGAAGACATACAGATGGTTAAATAGCACATGAAAAGATTCTCAACATCACTAATTTTAGAGAAATGCAGATCAAAACTACAGTGAGGTATCACCTCACACCCGTCAGAATGGCCATCATCAAGATATCTACAAACAATAAATGTTGAAGAGGGTGTGGAGAAAAGGAAACCCTCTTGTACTGTTGGTGGGAATGTAAATTGACATAGCCACTATGGAGAACAGTATGGAGGTTCCTTAAAAAACTAAAACTAGAACTACTATATGACCCAGCAATCCCACTACTGGGCCTTACCTTGAGAAAACCATAATTCAAAAAGACACATGTACCCCAATGTTCATTGCAGCACTATTTACGATAGCCAGAACATGGAAGCAACCTAAATGTCCATTGACGGATGAAAGGATAAAGAAGATGTGGTACATATATAAAATGGAATATTACTCAGCCATAAAAAGGAACGAAATTGGGTCATTTGTTGAGACGTGGATGGACCTAGAGACTGTTATACAGAGTGAAGTAAGTCAGAAAGAGAAAAACAAATACCATATGCTAACACATATATATGGAATCTAAAAAAAAAAAAAAAAAGGTTCTGAAGAACCTAGGGGCAGGACAGGAATAAAGTCTCAGATGTAGAGACTGGACTTGAGGACACAGGGAGGGGGAAGGGTAAGCTGGGACGAAGTGAGAGAATGGCATTGACATATACACTACCAAATGTAAAATAGATAGCTAGTGGGAAGCAGCCCCGTAGCACAGGGAGATCAGCTCGGTGCTTTGTGAACACCTAGAGTGGTGGGATAGGGAGGGTTGGGAGGGAGGCTCAAGAGGGAGGGGGTATGGAGATATATGTATACATATAGCTGATTCACTTCGTTATACAGTAGAAACTAACACAACATTGTAAAGCAGTTATACTCCAATAAATATGTTTTTAAAAAAGGAGAAAAACAAATATTGTCTATTAATGCATATATGTGGAATCTAGAAAAATGGTACAGGTGAACCTATTTGCAAGGCAGGAATAGAGACACAGATGTAGAGAACAAACACGTGGACACAGTGTGGGGGAAGGAGGGGAGGGATGAATTGGGAGATTGGGATCGACATATATACACTATCGTGTAAAACAGTGAGCTAGTGGGAACCTGCTGTATAGAGCAGGGAGCTCAGCTCGGTGCTCTGTGATGACCTAGATGGGTGGGATGGGGGATGGTGGGAGGGAGGTCCAAGAGCGAGGGGATATATGTATACATAAAGGTGATTCACTTCGTTGTACAGCAGAAACTAACACAGCATTGTTAAGCAACTCTACCCCAATTAAAAAAAAAAAGAGGACTGGAAATGTATCTCAGATATATCAGTAAAGGTTCAATTAGAGAGGCACAACCAGAGGTTTGACTGTAAGCAATTGTGGGAGCGGGTTAAGAAGCCTCTGCAAAGTTGTCATCTTCACATCTTGTGCTGGAGCTTGAAGTCTGCAGAGCAGGCAATTGGGAAAGGAGTGTGGGTGTGAAGTGGAGAGCAGGGACGAGGTAGAACCCACAAGCGTGTGACTGTATCAGTCTCTTATTGCCTCCAACACTGATGATGTTGATGATGCAGATGTCCTACAGGAGAAGCTGGTACCCTTTGTCAACATTACTAAACCCACCTGGCCCAGAAGTCAGAGAAGCTGAAGAAGGACCCAAGGGAAGGTAGAATGGCTGCTGCCCCAACTCCTAGCAAGGCGAGCTGGCAGAGAAATAAAAACATGTGTGAACTGCAAGTTGACACATTTCAAAGCCACAACATCTGAGTCAACAGAGGAAATGGGGCTTTCATCTACCAGCAAGTACTTCCCTGTGGCTGAAGTGGTTTATGCTAGGGTGGGATGCAGGGGTGGCAGGAAGGTAAAGTGAGATGAGTGAAAGATGAGCCTGGAGCCTTAAATCAAGCAAGATCACTGCAGTTCAACATTTATATATCAACTTTCTTATAAACCAGGACAAAGTGTTAAACTGGATCCTGATGGCCATGGGAACCACTAACTATGTTGACTCTCCAATTTTCATTTCAAAAAGTTTAAAACCATTGGCACAGCACAATCTTCCCCTCAGGTCTCAGCTCTCCCTATTCTTTCTTTAACCACCTGTACCCACAACAAACTCTCCAGCTTCCCCCAACACTCTTCTTGCCTCAGTGTCTCTACCTGGAATAGTTTGCCTGCTCTAAATCCTCTTCCCCTGCAAGCTCCATTTCTTCCTTTGTAAATACTGCCCTAGGCAGCATTCATCAGAGCAGGGTGTAAATAACCACACTGTGTGTCACTAGACTGTGGCCTTCCTGAGGATGGGAACCTTGTTTACATCATCCAAATATCCTCACTATCTAGCATAGTGTCTGGCACTTAGAAGATGTTCAGTAGGTATGTATTGATTACATCAAGATCCAAGAGCTTCTCATCAAACACTTTGCTTATATGTTTTTTCAATTTTGTTAGTTGCTTTGATGAAGTAAGTCTTCTAATCACTGTCAGACAGAGAGAGGCAACACATTTCTATATTTGAGTAGAGAATCAAGAAGAGACAGTAAAGGCTTCTAGTGTCCTTCTGAAAAGCATCTACAAACGGACTCAAGTTATCAAGAGGGAAAGGAAAATCATTCCTCTTCTGAGGTGTGCTCCAAGGCACTCGTGAACCTTGCATTCTTTACCGATACACCTTCATTCTTTACCAATACGTCTTCATAATTATTGTCTATAATGGCTTCCTTATCATTCTTGGTTTCTTTAATTCCCATAGGACTGCCTGTCAGGTCCTTGGGAAGTTTATAATTATAAAGAGGCTTCAATTTTTTAATGTAGATTAGGTTAAACAGTCTTCGGAAGCTTTGTTTAATATTTGAGGAGGTCAATCTATGAGCTATTTCCATAAAAATTTTGTTTGTTATTTCTGCAAACTCTCTGATCACAGGATCTTCATCCCGAAGCACTCGGTCAACAGCTGTAACAGCAGAAAGGCCATTAATTCAAGGCATCACTCTCAGTCTGAGAAGCTCTAACCCTAAATAGCCTCACCACCTTTCACAAAAGCTCCCCTCCCCCAATTTTTGTTACTTTGACAAATAGCATCCAGGAAGTTTTTTATCCTCTATCCTCACCAGACCTCATTAAAAGAAAAAAGGAAATATTCACTAAGTGTTTACTGAGTGCCTATTATGTGCTGAGCATTCTGGTAGACAGCATAAACATATATTCATGAAGAGGTTCAATATTGCTCATAATAATGAAAAAAGTGGAATCAGTCTAAATGTTCATCAATATGAAAGTGCTTAAAAATTAGAGATATCATAAAGTGAAATAGCACATACATATTAACATGATGATGTAGACCCATATTTCTTGGCATGAAAAGATGTTTCTGACACATGAGTAAGTGAAAAAGTTATAAAACAGTTATGATAGTTTTAAAAATAAATATGTAATAGTTTATATTCTTTAAAAATGTCTGCAATAAGATATATACCAAAATGCTAATATCATTATATTCATATGTGGAGCTTGTGGGAAGTTATTATTTTCTTTCTTAATAAAAAGAAATAGAGAAGGAAAAAAGGACAGATTTAGAAAAGAGAGGAAAAGGAGAAGGAACAGAAGGAGGAGGAAGAGCGAAAGAAGAAAACTATTCTGAGTGACATGGAGGGAGTGCTTAGTATTTAGCCGGCAGTCAATAAATATGAATGAATAAAAAAGGAAGGAAGATAATGATGTGTCAATGTAGATTCATCAACTGTGACAAAGGTACCACTCTGCTGGGGGATGTTGGTAATTGGGGGAGGCTCTGCATGTGTGGGGTCAGGAGGTATACAGGAAACCTCTGTATCTTCCACTCAATATTTCTATTAATCTAAAATTGCTCTAAAATATAAAGTCTATTACCAAAAAAAGGAAGGAAGGCAGCCACCTTATTTTCTGCCTCCCCTGTTGGTAATTCTGATCCTGAAGGGGAAATAGGCAGAGGCTAAGAGAGAGATGCTGAAGATCCAAACATTTTGAAAGAATAAACATTACCCTTCTTTAATTTCTTCTGGTGCAAGTGTACATTGCTCTCCACTAAAATGTAAATTCTCTGAGGGAAGGGACTTTGCTTTGTCTGCTGCTGTATACCCTGCAGATAGAATAGTGTTGTCTCATAGTAGATGCTGGAAAAAATGTTTGTTGAATGGATTAATGAGTGACTGAATTCTTAACTCTCTGTAGTTCCTAAGGACTCTAGGATAATAGTTAGGTATCAAATAATGAGAGGGACAAATGGAGAGACTGAAACAGAGAGAGAAAGAATAAAAAATAAAGAAGATGTCCCTTAACCCAGTCCTTCCACTGATTTCCCCTTAACCGCCTAGCTACCTCTACCACCCTCTTCCCATCCCTTGCATCACTATAGAGCTCAGATATAAATTGAATCACAAATAGTGAAGTTATTTAGGCCTATACATAAAGATTTCATTGTAACTTCAACACTTACCCTCAAGCATGACTTCAATTTCATCTCTGAGCAGTAAATGGCCACCCAATTTTGCCAAGTACCCTATGCACAAAGTAAAGTTAAAGTTACCCGAAAATACGTTATGAAAATACATTATCTGATATTATCTGGCTACCTTCATTGCTTTCTTCAAAGCAAAGCATCTCTAGATTATCCTTGAATCATCTTTTAGTGCTTTCAAATAATTATTAATAAAATTCTTTATTGAGATATACATGTGTATATAAATGTGCAGAAATCATAATTGTACAGCTCAATAAATGACTACAGAGTGAATACATCTAGCTACCACCTAGGTCATTAAATAGAATATTATTATTATCCTAGGAGCCTCCCTCATGCCCTTCACATCCTCCTCCTTCACCTTTCAGAATACATTCTTTTGCTCAAGGTTATATTGTGTGATTCATCCATGTTTTTAAACATAGCAATAGTTCATTCATTTCCATTGCTACATGACAAAGGTTGGCAAAGTTCTCTTGAAACACAGCCATGCTTATTGGCTCATTTGCTTATGGATTATCTACGGCTGCTTTCACCCTCCAACAGCAAGGTTACATAGTTGTGACAGAGACCATATGGTACTCAAAGCCTGAAATATTTACTATCTGGTTCTTTACAGAAAGAGTTTGCAGAATGCTTTTATATGATATTCCATCTTATTAATGCAGCACTTTTTAGCCATCCTGCTTATGATGGACAATGTGTTGTTTCCAATTTTGGGCTATTATGAATAATGATGTTATTGTGGGCATTCTTGTACATGAATTTTTCCGTAGATTTGTGTGCATTGCTGTTTGGTATATAGCTAGGAGTGGACTTATTGGCTAATGGATATGCTTATGTTCACCTTTAATCATTACTGCAGAACAGTTTCCAAGGTGGTTGTACCAATTTTCATTCTTACATTTCCATTGCTGTACATCCTCTCTAACACTTGAAATTGTTCGTCTTTTACCTTTCAGTCAGTCTCATGGGTTTGGTGGTATTAGTTTTGTATATTTATTGGCCACTTGGATATTTCTTTAGTGAAATGTCTGTTCAAGTAAGTCACTTGTTTTTATATTGAGGTGTTTTTTAAATTATTTATTCTTAGGCATTTTAAATTCTGGATACTAATCTCTTAGAATATTACACCCATTACAAATATCTTCTCCTACCCCAGGGCTAAACTTTTCCATATGTATTGTTTTAGTTTTTGTTTTTTTTGATGAACAGAAGTCCCTAATTTTAACGTAGTCCAATTTATGGTTAGTGAATTTTGGAGTCCTGATAGAGAATCTTTGCTGTCTGAAGGTCATAAAGATATTCTCCCATATTTACTTCTGGAAACTTTATTGTTTTACCTTTTCACATTTTTGGATTGCAAGCCCAACTGGAATTATATGGCATAAAATAGGGGTTGAGATTACTTACCTATGAAATTAATCGAGCACCATTAAGAGAAAAAAAAAAGTCCTTTCCCTAATGCTTTGCAGGGTCATTTAAATCGTAAATTGTGCAGGGGTCAGTGTCTTGACTCCATTCTATCATTGTGCCACTTCCATACTACCTTAATGTAAAATGAGTCTTAGATATCCAGTAGTATAAGTTCTTCAACTTTGTGATTCTTCTTCAGATTATCTTGGCTATTCTCAAATCTTTAAATTTTCATGTAAAAATTAGAATCAACTTCTCAAATTTCACACACACACACACACACACACACATACACACCCAAAACCTCTGGTGAAATTTTGTTTGGGGTTGTATTGAATATACTGAACAGTCTGGGGAGAGTTGACATTGTTAACAATACTTAATTCTTTAATACATAAACATGATATATCACTCTATTTAAGTCTTCTTAAAAACTTCTCAACATTTTCTAGTTTTATTGTGTATCAGTCTTGTACATCTTTCCTTAGTTTTATTTTGAGGTATTTGATGAATTTTGGTACAAGGCATTAGGCATCAAAAAATTAATTTTCTAGTTGTTTATTGATAGTGTGTAGAAACCCAATTGATCTTTGTATATTGATATTGTATATAGAAAACTTGCTAAATTTATTTAATTCTAATAGTTTTTCTGAATTCTTTCCAGTGTTCTAAATACTCAATTATTTATCTGCAAATTTTGGAAGTTCTATTTTCTTTTTTCCAGACTTATACATTTTATTTCTTGTTATTACCTTATTTTAGTTTTGGAAAATTTTTGGTCATTATCTCTTCAAATATTTATTTTGTCTCATTCTTTCCCCACTATCCTTATGGAACGCGTATGTTAGACCTTTTAACCATATCTCATATTATTATGCTCTTTTCATATTTTCCATTTTTAACTCTTTGAGTTTTAATCTTGATGCTGAATATTTTATTCTGACATTTCTAATTCTCTTTATCTCTTTTCAGTTCTTTCTAGTCTGCTGCTAATTTTACCCATTGAGTTCTGCATTCCATCTCATTATTTAATCTTTTGAGCATACTAATCATATTTATTTTAAAGTTCCTATCTGATAAACTTCAATGATTGCGTATACTAGATTCTGTTTCTTTTTTTTTTCCTTGTAATTAAAAAAATCTAAACGTCTGGTTATTTTTGATTAAATCTCAGCTATTGTGTATACAATTTTGTGTAGATACTTTTAGGCTCTGGGCAATTTATCTTCTCCCAGAGAGGATTTATTTTTGCTTTTTTGGCAGGCAGTTAGGCTGGAGATATATCCCCTTAATCCAACCAGCGAGTTAGATATTCAAAGGTTCAGTAATTTTAAGGGCTGGCCTATTTTTAGTTTACTCTTACTCTTAGGGTAGAGACATCAGGGATCCCAGCTGAAAACTTGGGAGTATTTACCAGGGTTCCTCCTCATTGTCAGTCCACTACAAGTTTTATTCCTCCAGCTCAGTGAGACAGCTAAAATTTCTGCACAGTTTATCAGCCTCCCAAATACCCTTTTTGCATTTAGAATTGATCTATAAATTTATAAAAGAAAATCTATAAAGGGAAATAATCCCCAAATATCAGGCCTACTTCTTTTGGTTTTTCTACTTTCTCTTCACTGCCTTTATAAAAGCTCTTACATGTTTTCAGATAGATTTAAGAAATATTTTTATTGCTGTTCTTATTATCCTCATTTTCCATGTGATAAAATAAAAGTTCATAGAGATTAAGTAACTTGGTGAAGGTCACATGGCTAGTGGGTGTTCATTCGGAGATTTCAATGGAAATGTATCTACTCTCACCAATATTTCACACTGCCTCTGCTTCCGTCAAAATAGTGACCACAGAAATCACAATAATACATTATTTTCATAATACAATTTACAGATAGTAAAGCTCAAGATATTCTTATTGACAGGTGGAACATGGGCTTAAAAATTTAAGAATAATGTTTAAAAACAAAGCCCTGTGTTGTGGAGGTATCCTTAATTGGCATACTTTTGCTTAAGTTTGTAAATCAATGCAATTCCTTTCTGAATTAGATGGTGGGTACAAATAATGAATGAAAATTTCTTATGCTAGAGAGTACTAATTTCCCCTATTGTCAAATTACTTCTTTATCTTTAGTTCTCTTACTAAAACTACCAATTTTTAGCTGGACATATGGCCGTCCAGCAGATGACTAGACTTTTAAGACTTCTTTGCAGCTAGGTATGGCAACATCTATGTTCTGAGCTAATGATCATTTAGCAGAAGTTACAGCTGCTCTTTAAAGAGATGCCTGTGACCTCTTGATATTTTCCCCTTTCCAATTGACTGGTATGTAGAAGTGGTTTCAGGCGATGGAGGAAACATCTTGGACCTGATGTAGGAAACTGTGTGATGAGAATACTAGAGCAACAAAAGAGCTGACACTAGTCTACGTATACTTGGATTGTTAAATGAGAGAGAAATAAGCTACTATTTTGTTTAAGCCGTAATTATATTTGGGTCTTTCTTATACTGTAGGAACTTCAGAAATACAACATTACCACCAAAGGAGCAAAATAGGTGGCAAAATTAGGCAAAAACAACTGAAAATTAAATGACTCTACTGAAATGGTGTTTTTGAAAGTTACAAATGAAATTTCAAATAGAATTGGATGTTTTGAAAGTTTTGAAACACGGCAGACTAACCACAATGCCAACAAGGTGCACGTGGGTGTGATTTTAGCTAAATGGAAGAATGCAGTTAGTAGTGGTGGGGAGCGTGGGAACAGGAACTACAAGCTCCACCCACAAGCAGTCAGCTCTGCTCAGTTGTTACCAGGCAGAAACGCAGGTTCAGTGTAGCCTTATCTCCTCCCCCTATCAAATAATTGGAAGTACAGATACTTATGCGAAAACTCTTAAATTTCAAATTTGGCAATTGTGACACACTGCTAGCTGTCAATCTAATATCATTGTCCCCTTCTTGCCCAATAAAAAAAGTGCCAAACATCTCTTGCAAATGATGGTGGCATTGTGACAGTTCTGGTCATTGGGAGGTGTAAGATGAATCACCGGTTGGGATTTTGAAGAAAGCTTTGTAGAATTAGGTTGACCCAGGGACACATTTTGCCTTTTACCTTTTTTTTTTTTTCTCCTTGGGATAACACGGCGAAAATGCTGAAGGTAATCAGAAAACACAAATAAGGTTACAAGCCACATGCTAAGGATGATGGTATTATAAAGCCAGTGATGCAATGAATATCTACATGCACACATCACTTCTCATATGTGACTATATCAGAGGATAAATTCTCTTGAGAAGAGATTATTAAGTCAAAAGAATATGCATTTCACATTTGGATGGAAATTACCAAATTGTTCTGAGATTGTAGTAATTTACACTGTGACCAGTAATGTAAGTGATTGCCTACTTCCTGCAACCTGGACAAAACTATGTAGTATAATCATTTTTGTTCTTTGTCAGTTTGATGGATGGAAGCACTTTATCAATTCAATTTGCATCACTTTTTGGATGAGGCTGTGAAAATTTTATGTATATGAGCCAAATAATTTTCTTCATGTACTTTGTCCATTTTCCTAGTGGGTTGTTTGGCTTTTCTTACAGATTTGTAAGGATTCTTTAGACAGTAAGAATTCATGCACCCTTTATATGTGATAAGTGACATAAAGATTTTATTACAATTTGGCTTTTGACTTTGTTTATAATGGTTTTGCCTTGCAGAAATATTTATTTTTACATAGTTTGTCAATCTTTTATGATTTTTACTTTTACTTAGAATGATCTTACCTACCCCATGATTATAAAGCAAATTCTTCTACACTATTTTATCTAATCTTATTTATTATTATGGTTTTATTTTAAGCATTTGTGCCTTTGACCATCTGGAATTTATTTAGTGTAAAGAGTGGGATAGGAATAAAATAATTTTAAAAATTCCAGATGGCTCACCATGTGTCCCCAAACCATTTAAGGAATATTCCATATTTTCATCACTATTAGTTAAAGCCAGTGATTCACTGTAAAATATTGCATGTTTTGGCAGTTATTTCTAGATGGTATTTTGTTCCATTTGTCTATCTATTCATTCCATGTGATTTTAATTACTGTAGCTATATTAATATCTGATAAGGCTAGTCCTCTTTCATTCTTTTTTGGTTAGAACTTCCTGGATATTCTTTTTTTTTTTTTTTTTTTTTTTAAATTATTTATTTATTTATTTATTTATTTTGGCTGTGTTGGGTCTTCGTTTCTGTGCGAGGGCTTACTCTAGTTGCGACAAGCGGGGGCCCCTCTTCATTGCGGTGCGCGGGCCTCTCACTATCACGGCCTCTCTCGTTGCGGAGCACAGGCTCCAGACGCGCAGGCTCAGTAATTGTGGCTCACGGGCCTAGTTGCTCCGTGGCATGTGGGATCTTCCCAGACCAGGGCACGAACCCGTGTCCCCTGCATTGGCAGGCAGATTCTCAACCACTGTGCCACCAGGGAAGCCCTTCCTGGATATTCTTGCATGGTAACTTTTCTATATTAATTTTAAAATTAGGATGTGAATTTTGAAAAAAAAGCCCTATTGACTTTTTTTTTTTTAAACATCTTTATTGAAGTATAATTGCCTTACAATGGTGTGTTAGCTTCTGCTTTATAACAAAGTGAATCAGTTATACATATACAATATGTTCCCATTTCTCTTCCCTCTTGCATCTCCCTCCCTCCCACCCTCCCCATCCCACCCCTCTAGGTGGTCACAAAGCACGGGGCTGATCTCCCTGTGCTATGCGGCTGCTTCCCACTAGCTATCTATTTTACATTTGGTAGTGTATATATGTCCATGACACTCTCTTACCCTGTCACATCTCACCCCACCCCCTCCCCATATCCTCAAGTCCATTCTCTAGTAGGTCTGTGTCTTTATTCCCGTCTTGCCACTAGGTTCTTCATGGCCTTTTTTTTTTTTTTTCCTTAGATTCCGTATATATGTGTTAGCATACTGTATTTGTTTGCCTCTTTCTGACTTACTTCACTCTGTATGACAGACTCTAACTCCATCCACCTCATTACAAATACCTCCATTTCATTTCTTTTTATGGCTGAGTAATATTCCATTGTATATATGTGCCACATCTTCTTTATCCATTCATCTGTCGATGGACATTTAGGTTGCTTCCATGTCCTGGCTATTGTAAATAGAGCTGCAATGAACATTTTGGTACATGACTCTTTTTGACCTATGGTTTTCTCAGGGTATATGCCCAGTAGTGGGATTGCTGGGTCGTATGGTAGTTCTATTTGTAGTTTTTTAAGGAACCTCCATACTGTTCTCCATAGTGGCTGTATCAATTTACATTCCCACCAACAGTGCAAGAGTGTTCACTTTCCTCCACACCCTCTCCAGCATTTATTGTTTCTAGATTTTTTGATGATGGCCATTCTGACCGGTGTGAGATGATATCTCATTGTAGTTTTGATTTGCATTTCTCTAATGATTAATGATGTTGACCATTCTTTCATGTGTCTGTAGGCCATCTGTATATCTTCTTTGGAGAAATGTCTATTTAGGTCTTCTGCCCATTTTTGGATTGGGTGGTTCGTTTTTTTGTTATTGAGCTGCATGAGCTGCTTGTAAATCTTGGAGATTAATCCTTTGTCAGTTGCTTCATTTGCAAATATTTTCTCCCATTCTGAGGGTTGTCTTTTGGTCTTGTTCATGGTTTCCTTTCCTGTGCAAAAGCTTTTAGTTTCATTAGCTCCCATTTCTTTATTTGTGTTCTTATTTCCATTTCTCTGGGAGCTGGGTCAAAAAGAATCTTGCTGTGATGTATGTCATAGAGTGTTCTGCCTATGTTTTCCTCTAAGAGTTTGATAGTGTCTGGCCTTACACTTAGGTCTTTAATCCATTTTGAGTTTATTTTTGTGCATGGTGTCAGGGAGTGTTCTAATTTCATACTTTTACATGTACCTGTCCAATTTTCCCAGCACCACTTATTGAAGAGGCTGTCTTTTCTCCACTGTATAAGCTTGCCTCCTTTATCAAAGGTAAGGTGACCATATGTGTGTGGGTTTATCTCTGGGCTTTCTATCCTGTTCCATTGATCTATATTTCTGTTTTTGTGCCAGTACCAAACTGTCTTGATTACTGAAGCTTTGTAATATAGTCTGAAGTCAGGGAGCCTGATTCCCCCAGCTCCATTTTTCGTTCTCAAGATTGCTTTGGCTATTCGGGGTCTTTTGTGTTTCCATACAAATTGTGAAATTTTTTCTTCTAGTTCTGTGAAAAATGCCAGTGGTAGTTTGATAAGGATTGCATTGAATCTGTAGATTGCTTTGGGTAGTAGAGTCATTTTCACAATGTTGATTCTTCCAATCCAGGAACATGGTATATCTCTCCATCTATTTGTATCATCTTTAATTTCTTTCATCAGTGTCTTATAATTTTCTGCATACAGGTCTTTTGTCTCCTTAGGTAAGTTTATTCCTAGATATTTTATTCTTTTTGTTGCAATGGTAAACGGGAGTGTTTTCTTAATTTCACTTTCAGATTTTTCGTCATTAGTGTATAGAAATGCAAGAGATTTCTGTGCATTAATTTTGTATCCTGATACTTTACCAAATTCATTGATTAGCTCTAGGAGTTTTCTGGTAGCATCTTTAGGATTCTCTATGTATAGTATCATGTCATCTGCAAATAGTGACAGCTTTACTTCTTCTTTTCCGATTTGGATTCCTTTTATTTCTTTGTCTTCTCTGATTGCTGTGGCTAACACTTCCAAAACGATGTTGAATAATAGTGGTGAGAGTGGGCAACCTTGTCTTGTTCCTGATCTTAGTGGAAATGTTTTCAGTTTTTCACCATTGAGGACAATGTTGGCTGTGGGTTTCTCATATATGGCCTTTATTATGTTGAGGAAAGTTCCCTCTGTGCCTACTTTCTGCAGGGCTTTTATCATAAATGGGTGTTGTATTTTGTCGAAAGCTTTCTCTGCATCTATTGAGATGATCATATGGTTTTTCTCTTTCAATTTGTTAATACGGTGTATCACATTGATTGATTGATTTGCATATATTGAAGAATCCTTGCATTCCTGGGATAAACCCCACTTGATCATGGTGTATGATCCTTTTAATGTGTTGTTGGATTCTGTTTGCTAGTATTTTGTTGAGGATTTTTGCATCTATGTTCATCGGTGATATTGGCCTGTAGTTTTCTTTCTTTGTGACATCTTTGTCTGGTTTTGGTATCAGGGTGATGGTGGCCTCATAGAATGAGTTGGGGAGTGTTCCTCCCTCTGCAATATTTTGGAAGAGTTTGAGAAGGATAGGTGTTAGCTCTTCTCTAAATGTTTGATAGAATTCGCCTGTGAAGCCATCTGGTCCTGGGCTTTTGTTTGTTGGAAGGTTTTTAATCACAGTTTCAATTTCAGTGCTTGTGATTGGTCTGTTCATATTTTCTATTTCTTCCTGGTTCAGTCTCGGCAGTTTGTGCATTTCTAAGAATCTGTCCATTTCTTCCAGGTTGTCCATTTTATTGGCATAGAGTTCCTTGTAGTAATCTCTCATGATCGTTTGTATTTCTGCAGTGTCAGTGGTTACTTTTCCTTTTTCACTTCTAATTCTATTGATTTGAGTCTTCTCCCTTTTTCTCTTGATGAGTCTGGCTAATGGCTTATCAATTTTGTTTATCTTCTCAAAGAACCAGCTTTTAGTTTCATTGAGTTTTGCTATTGTTTCCTTCATTTCTTTTTCATTTATTTCTGACCTAATCTTTATGATTTCTTTCCTTCTGCTGGCTTTGGGGTTTTTTTGTTCTTCTTTCTCTAATTGCTTTAGGTGCAAGGTTAGGTTGTTTATTCGAGATGTTTCCTGTTTCTTGAGGTAGGCTTGTATTGCTATAAACTTCCCTCTTAGCACTGCTTTTTCTGCGTCCCATAGGTTTTGGGTCGTCGTATCTCCATTGTCATTTGTTTCTAGGTATTTTTTGATTTCCCCTTTGATTTCTTCAGTGATCACTTCGTTATTAAGTAGTGTATTGTGTAGCCTCCATGTGTTTGTATTTTTTACAGATCTTTTCCTGTAATTGATATCTAGTCTCATAGCGTTGTGGTCGGAAAAGATACTTGATACGATTTCAATTTTCTTAAATTTACCAAGGCTTGATTTGTGACCCAAGATATGATCTATCCTGGAGAATGTTCCATGAGCACTTGAGAAAAATGTGTATTCTGTTGTTTTGGGGTGGAATGTCCTATAAATATCAATTAAGTCCATCTTGTTTAATGTATCATTTAAAGCTTGTGTTTCCTTATTTATTTTCATTTTGGATGATCTGTCCTTTGGTGAAAGTGGGGTGTTAAAGTCCCCTACTATGATTGTGTTGCTGTTGATTTCCCCTTTTATGGCTGTTGGTATTTGCTTTATGTATTGAGGTGCTCCTATGTTCGGTGCATAAATATTTACAGTTGTTATACCTTCCTCTTGGATCGATCCCTTGATCATTATATAGTGTCCTTCTTTGTCTCTTGTAATAGTCCCTATTTTAAAGTCTATTTTGTCTGATATGAGAATTGCTACTCCAGCTTTCTTTTGATTTCCATTTGCATGGAATATCTTTTTCCATCCCCTCACTTTCAGTCTGTATGTGTCTCTAGGTCTGAAGTGGGTCTCTTGTAGACAGCATATATATGGGTCTTGTTTTTGTATCCATTCAGCCAGCCTGTGTCTTTTGGTGGGAGCATTTAATCCATTTACATTCAAGGTAATTATCGATATGTATGTTCCTATTCCCATTTTCTTAAATGTTTTGGGTTTGTTATTGTAGGTGTTTTCCTTCTCTTGTGTTTCTTGCCTAGAGAAGTTCCCTTAGCATTTGTTGTAAAGCTGGTTTGGTGGTGCTGAACTCTCTCAGCTTTTGCTTGTCTGTAAAGGTTTTAATTTCTCCATCACATCTGAATGAGATCCTTGCTGGGTAGAGTAATCTTGGTTGTAGGTTTTTCTCCTTCATCACTTTAAGTATATCCTGCCACTCCCTTCTGGCTTGCAGAGTTTCTGCTGAAAGATCAGATGTTAACCTTATGGGGATTCCCTTGTGTGTTATTTGTTGTTTGTCCCTTGCTGCTTTTAATATGTTTTCCTTATATTTAATTTTTGAGAGTTTGATTAATATGAGTCTTGGCGTGTTTCTCCTTGGGTTTATCCTGTATGGGACTCTCTGTGCTCCCAGGACTTGATTAACTATTTCCTTTCCCATATTAGGGAAGTTTTCAACTATAATCTCTTCAAATATTTTCTCAGTCCCTTTCTTTTTCTCTTCTTCTTCTGGGACCCCTATAATTCGAATGTTGGTGCATTTAATGTTGTCCCAGAGGTCTCTGAGACTGTCCTCAGTTCTTTTCATTCTTTTTTCTTTATCCTGCTCTGCAGTAGTTACTTCCACCATTTTATCTTCCAGGTCACTTATCCTTTCTTCTGCCTCAGTTATTCTGCTATTGATCCCATCTAGAGTATTTTTAATTTCATTTATTGTGTTTTTCATTGTTGCTTGGTTCCTCTTTAGTTCTTCTACGTCCTTGTTAATGTTTCTTGCATTTTGTCTATTCTATTTCCCAGATTTTGGATCATCCTTACTATCATTATTCTGAATTCTTTTTCAGGTAGACTACCTATTTCCTCTTCATTTGTTAAGTCTGGTGTGTTTTGACCCTGCTCCTTCATCTGCTGTGTGTTTTTCTGTCGTCTCATTTTGCTTATCTTACTGTGTTTGGGGTCTCCTTTTCACAGGCTGCAGGTTCGTAGTTCCCGTTGTTTTTGGTATCTGTCCCCAGTGGCTAAGGTTGGTTCAGTGGGTTGTGTAGGCTTCCTGGTGGAGGGAACTAGTGCCTGAGTTCTGGTGGATGAGGCTGGATCTTGTCTTTCTGGTGGGCACGTCCACGTCTGGTGGTGTATTTTGGGGTGTCTGTGGTCTTATTGTGATTTTAGGCAGCCTCTCTGCTAATGGATGGGGCTGTGTTCCTGTCTTGCTAGTTGTTTGGCATAGGGTGTTCAGCACTGTAGCTTGCTGGTCGTTGAGTGAAGCTGGGTCTTGATGTTGAGATGGAGATCTCTGAGAGATTTTTGCCGTTTGGTATTACGTGGAGCTGGGAGGTCTCTTGTGGACCAGTGTCCTGAAGTTGGCTCTCCCACCTCAGAGGTACGGCCCTGATGCCTGGCTGGAGCACCAAGAGCCTTTCGTCCACACGGCTCAGAGTAAAAGGGAGAAAAAATAGAAAGAAAGAAAGGAAAGAAAGAAAGAAAGAGGCTATAATATAGTGAAGTAAAATAAAGCTATTATAAAGCAAAGCTATACAGACAAAATCTCACCCAGAAGCATATACATATACACTCACAAAAAAAGGAAAAGGGGAAAAATTAATATATCCTGCTCCCAAAGTCCACCTCCTGATTTTGGGATGATTCGTTGTCTATTCAGGTATTCAGCAGATGCATCACATCAAGTTGTTTGTGGAGATTTAATCCGCTGCTTCTGAGGCTGCTGGGGGAGATTTCCCCTTCTCTTCTCTGTTCGCATAGCTCCTGCAGATCAGCTTTGGATTTGGACCCGCCTCTGCGTGTAGGTCGCCTGAGGGCATCTGTTCCCCGCCCAGACAGGACAGGGTTAAAGGAGCAGCTGCTTTGGGGGCTCTGGCTCACTCAGGCCGGGGGGGAGGGAGGGGTACAGAGGAGGCGGGGCGAGCCTGCGGCGTCAGATGCCGGCGTGACGTTGCAGCAGCCTGAGGTGCGCCGTGCGTTCTCCCGGGGAAGTTGTCCCCGGATCACGGGACCCTGGCAGTGGCGGGCTGCACAGGCTCCCGGGAGGGGCGGTGTGGAGAGTGACCTGTGCTCACACACAGGCTTTTTGGAGGGGGCAGCAGCAGCCCCAGCGTCTCACGCCCGTCTCTGGGGTCCGCGCTGATCGCCGCGGCTCACGCCTGTCTCTGGAGCTCGTTTAGGCGGCGTTCTGAATCCCCTCTCCTTGCGCGCCGCGAAACAAAGAGGCAAGAAAAAGTCTCTTGCCTCTTCGGCAGCTGCAGACTTTTTCCCGGACTCCCTCCCGGCCAGCTGTGGTGCGCTAACCCCTTCAGGCTGTGTTCACGCCGCCAACCCCAGTCCTCTCCCTGCGATCCGACCAAAGCCCGAGCCTCAGCTCCCAGCCCCGCCTGCCCCGGCGGGGGAGCAGACAAGCCTCTCGGGCTGGTGAGTGCTGCTCGGCGCCGAGCCTCTGGGCGGGAATCTCTCCGCTTTGCCCTCCGCACCCCTGTGGCTGCGCTCTCCTCCGTGGCTCCGAAGCTTCCCCCCTCTGCCACCCGCAGTCTCCGCCCGTGAAGGGGCTTCCTAGTGCGTGGAAATCTTTCCTCCTTCACAGCTCCCTCCCACTGGTGCAGGTGCCGTCCCTATTCTTTTGTCTCTGTTATTTCTTTTTTCTTTTGCCCTACCCAAGTACGGGGGGAGTTTCTTGCCTTTTGGGAGGTCTGACGTTTTCTGCCAGCGTTCAGTGGGTGTTCTGTAGGAGCAGTTCCACGTGTAGATGTATTTCTACTGTATCTGTGGGAAGGAAGGTGATCTCCGCATCTTACTCTTCCGCCATCTTCTCTCAATCCCCTCCCTATTGATATTTTAATGGGCATCTTATTCCATGTATAGATTAATTTAGGAAAGAATTGGCATATTTACAATTTTGATTCTTTCCTAAAATATGGTTTATACCTTTCAATTTATTTAAAATTTTTTTGTGTCTTTCAGTAATGTTTGCAAGTTTTCTTCATAGAAATATTGCATACATTTTAAAGTTTCTTTTTAGATATTCCTTCCTTCCTTCCATCTATTCAATACATGACTTCATACACCTAGAACTGATTTCTGTGTAGGGTGTCAGGTAGGAATTTGTGTGTGTGTGTGTGTGTGTGTGTGTGTGTGTGTGTGTATTCCCATTGTCCTAGCACCTTTTATTAGACAGCCCATCATTTCTGATCTGATATATACTGCCAGTTCCGATCTTTATATTAGGTGTTTGTATATGTGTGGATCTGTTTCTAGGCTTTCTATTATAGTTTCACAGGTCTTGTCTTTCCTTGAGTGAGTAACAGATTGTCTAAAATTTGTTAGTTATATCTTCTTATGTTGGTCTTTTGCTCTTCCACATACATTTAGGATCAACTTGTCAAGATCTATGAAATTATCTGTTGGTATTTTTTATTATAACTGCATTGAACTTATTGATCAGTATTTCTCAGTAGGGGCTCTGGGGATTCTAGATGGGATAATTTGTGACTAACACTGTTACAATTATTACTGAATATTAAGCATACTCCTGTAACGTTAAATGCATTAATGGACATTAAATGCTATACCAACCTGGAAGCAAGCTGGCAAGGGAGATGTAGACCATAGAGGTCAGTTTTTGAGGCATAGAAAAATGTGAAACATAGTGAAGAATGGATTGGAAGCTGGAAGTCCTACAGTTAAGTAGATACTGTATGTCCTTATGTGATAGTTTATCCATTCCTTCTTTAGTTGGCTGAATTCCATCCATCAATGATTTCTTCAAGAAGGATTCATGGTAATGAACTTATGCTGAGTTTTTGTGTTTTAGAAATGTTTTCATATTATTTTTATAGTTGGATATAATTTTGATGAGTATAAAATTCTTCAGTCATAATTTTTTTCCACTTAGGATTTGTAGGCTCTATTCTACTATATTTTAGAGTTGAATACTGAAGTGGAGAAATCTAATGCCAGATTTATTTATTTTGTAATGTATAGGTGATTTTATTTTGCTCAACTACTCAAAGAATTCTTTAACTCTGAAGTTCCATAACTTTGTTAGGAAATGTCTTAATGTTTCATTCTGTATAAAATATTTCTTGAAAAATTTTTACCATTAGTATATTTAGTCAAATTTTTTTTAGTTCTTAAATTCTATCTTTTAATACTTTTTTTTCTGTCTAATTGTTCATTTTTCTTCACTGTTATTATCTATGCATATTTGCATTTCTTTCATCTATCTTCTATATCTATCATTGCTCCCTAATTTTTCAAACTGTTTCTTGTTGGTTTATATTTTATTTTGCTAACATTTCTCAACCCTTTACTCCTTGTTCCTTACTGGGTTATCAACAATATACATTTGCTCTTCCATTGGCTGCAATGTAGTTTTTTGAAATGGTTATATATTTTTTCTTACACTTTCCATCATGCTTTGAAAGCTTCTTTTTCTTTTTGAAATTCTCTATTTTGCCATTTATTTTCTTGAACATATTAATCAGTTTTTAAAACATATATCTCACATCTATGTCAGATAACTTTAGTATCTGGATCTCCTGATGTTCTCTTTCCATTGTCTATTTTTTAAAAAAAATTTTATTGGAGTGTAGTTGATTTACAATCTTGTGTTAGTTTCAGGTATACAGCAAATCTCCTCCCAGAGTAATGAAAATAAAACAAAAATAAACAAATGGGGTCTAATTAAACTTAAAAACTTTTGCAGAGCAAAGGAAACCATAAAGAAAACAAAAAGACAACCTTCAGAATGCGAGAAAATATTTGCAAAGGAAGCAACCAACAAGGGATTAATCTCCAAAATATACAAACAGATCATGAAGCTCAATATCAAAAAAAAAAAACAACCCAATCAAAAAATGGGTAGAAGATCTAAATAGACATTTCACCAAAGAAGATACACAGGTGGCCAAAAAGCACAAAGCACATGAAAAGATGCTCAACATCACTAATTATTAGAGAAATGCAAAGCTTACTCTTCATGTGCTCCCATTATCCCATTATATATTCCCTGTGTGCTTATATCTTTAGATCTTTATTTTTAAAAGTTTTGGATTCATGAATATATTTACCATGATTTTCAACTACTCTGTAGAAACATTTTCTAAATTTTGATTTTCTTCTTTCTTTCCTCTCTTGTCCTCCTGGAAATACCTCTTCAGAAAGATAATGCCTTTTCCTTTTTTAGTTACTTATTTTTGCATCTTGCAATATTATATACAGAGGAGTGTTTGTGGAAAGTTCCAGTGTAGAATTCAGAATAACATGAATTCTTTATGGTTTGAAATAAAGTTCTTATAATACAGGGTTCTGTGTGTGTGTGTGTGTGTGTGTGTGTGTGTGTGTGTGTGTTCCTCTACTCCACTCTGATCAACACAGATCGTGAACTGTAGTGCTGATCATAATACAATTTGTCTTCTACCCTGACTAATGACAGACTTTTCTGTACAAGTATAATGTGACTAAGTATTTCCTCATTCCTTGGGGCCCCAGCTACTTGAGGATGCCAAATGGGATCAAGGGAAGATCCCACTACCAAGTTGGGAATTCACTTCCTATCATTCCAAATAAAGGATTATTAGTTTTGATCTTCATGGCGAGAATCTAGGGGGGAAAAAACTGATTGGTCAGGTTTGTCCAAGGTCAAAAATTTTAGTTGTCTTCTTTTAGAATCTTCCTGCACTCCCACAACTTTACATTTTCTTCTTCAAACTTTATTGGATTTGGTAGCTCTTCCTCATCTGTTGTAGTCTGTGGTTATAGATGTTCATGCTTTGTTGAAGATGGCATTTAAAAAATACATTATTCTTATTCTTTGGGGGTGATTTTTAAGCAGTGAAGGAAAACTGTAGTGGTTTGCCACCATCTTAAATTTTGAAATTCATCCTGTTGAATGTACTTTGTATGATAATTTAATCACACAGCTATACCCACTGTGTATTATAAAGTAGAACTCTACACTCATCATATATTTTAACTTCTGTTCATCATAGATATCGCCATGAAAGGTACTGTCCATCATAAAGAAAGAAAATTTATAATTTTTTCAAGGAAAATTTCTAGCTGCTTACCCCATTCTTTACCTTTTAAGACAAATTAGGAAATTAGAATTGTATTTTACTTACCTATTAAAATAACTGATCCTCTTCTCAGATATGTTCTGGAACTCCTCAGGAATCCTAAGGTATCAGATATCAAATCTGTAATATATTTCTGATGAGAAATAAGCTGAGAATAGAAAAGGAAAAAAAAACATTCTCTCACTTCTTGAAAAAGCACATTTGCTCTCTCCAGAGAGGCTTTCAGGGAAAAGACCTTGGTTGCTTATACCAAATCAGGGTCAGTTTAAAACTTGGGGGTTTCTGTGTATGAACGTTATTCTTTTGCTTGCAGGTATTATTCAGCTTATTACATGATATCCAAACTTTGGGTTTCTAACTTTTGCTTAACCTCCTTCCATCCCCATTTGTCTATCATTGCAGTTTATGCTGGTTTTCAGAGAACCAGCTCATTCGGCCATGGAAAAGAAATTCCAGCTTTTCTTTTGGTGATCTGAAATGTTGTTCCTACCTTTACACTGCTCAAAGTATGTAGGTTGGAGGAAGAAACGATAGATGAAAAATGTTGAGGAAAAGAGAGTGGGAAATTTTAATTTTCTCTTGTTTCAAGTTCTAGCTATAATTGTTCATTTATCTTTTCTTTATATTCCTTGCTCATCATGCTTTTCATCACTTTGGATATCCTTTAAAGTTCCTTCTATAACTCTTGTGGTAGTAAACCCTGAGGGGTCACTTACAAGATTGTTACAGATGTTGAGCACTACCAGCTCAAAACTGTAATGTTCATCCTTGAGCAAATATGACGTTGACCATTTTAATTCTGAGGCACAGATTTCTAATGTATGTTTACATGCCTGTGAAGTAGAAAAAGGTCAGTAAAAATCTATTCATCTGATGTTACATAAAGCACTGCGATTCTCAGCAAAACTAAGAAAAACAAAATCACAGGACTTACTTTAACTACTCTTGCCTCTGTATCTTCCAGAAACAGAATCAGAGGTACCAAGCCTCCGAAAACCACATCATTCAGCATCCATGTGTACTGGCTCATGTCCCTGAGTAACTCACCAAAGTGTCGAATGGCCATACTCCGAATGCCTCCATTAATCTGAAATATGCACACAGAAAAGACCTCATTTGAGGATATTTATATATATGCACACACACTATATACTATATATACTATGTATACATATATACACTATTTAGTATATATATATTTATACGTATACTATATATGATGTGTGTATATATGTATATATATAATTATTATCATTTATTTTTAGAAAAGATTCACTTTGGGTCTAAGAAGTCAGCTTGCCTTTTGATTTTAAAATAAGACTTGCTTACCAAAATTCAGATTACATTAAAGAAAATCCCCTGTGAAAAGTGAGTTTCTTAAATTTAGGAAGATAGTATTTAAAAACATCCTAAAAATATAACATGTAAAAATCTGTATAACTTGGAGATGATTTCTACAATAATACTTAGGGTAATGTGACCATGATGTCTTCAAATGCTGGAGGCCTTTGCAGAATTGCCAGTGAATACCAATGCAAGTTCTTTGCATAATGGCATAGTACTAGGTTTCCAAGGGCTTACTTATGCCAAATAGGAAGGTGATTGGATTATAAAGATTCTACAAGAGAAAAATTGCAAGTCAGAGGAAGAGGTTAATTTTTTAAAATATAATATCACCTTCAGTTTTTTAAAAAAGTTTATGATTCCATTTTGAAAATAATTCTTTACATGGGCATGCCAGCTACTTATTAGCCGTGTGAACTTGGCCAAGTATTCATTTCAGTTTTCCTCAGTTTCCTTATACATAAACTGGATAATGGCAATAGAGTTTGTTAGAGGATTATATAAAGTTGCCCATGTAAATCCCTTAAAATCGTGCCTGGTACATAGTAAATACTCAATACATTTTAGCCACTATTATTATTACTATTATTATCATTATGTCCTTATGAAAATCTTTTCTGACACTGTTTCCTCTTTCTATAATTTAATAATATTGGGCCTTTCTTCAATGAAATCTGCAGAACTAAGAACTTAGAAATTTTGGCAAGATAATTTACTATGAAAGAATTCTCTGGTTCACAAACACTCATCAAAGGAATCTTTAAAAACAAATAGATTTCCCATAGCATACCAAAATGTTCCTGTTTATTAAAATACTATATTACTGTTATCCAACTTTTCTGGAACACTTTTACCATAAAAAATGAGAATATTCAAAATGCACAACTTTCTGATGAAATACTTTCTAATTAAAGTTTTCTATGAAAATATCATATTCATTTGGGGCATTACACGTGTCAACTCCAATACCCATAATATGCCTGCTATTCACTCGATTTTACAGATGATGCACTAAGAGACTGAACCACCTGCTCAAGATTTCACAGCGAGTCAGTGGCAGCACGGGGATTTGAAACCAGGAAGTCCAGATTCAGGGTTAACAAACACAGCCACTAAACTATAATTCCTCTTTCATCTAAGAACAGAGGCTACATTTTGATTCTCTTTTCCTATGGGCAGACTTTTCCAGGTTCTCACAATGTAGTTTAAAAACAAACAAACATAGAGCTTACTTGATTAATATTATTATCTCTGGGAAAAAAAAAAAACGGTAGCTCTGCACAAAATGACTGCCTTTTGTTGACTTATTCTGGGGTGTAATAGCATTGCCTTACCTGGGGCTTCAGTTTAATGATAAAACCTAATGATCTCACATATCTAACTGTGCAACTCACATGATCCATCAGAGGACAGTAGCTGCAAGCAATTCTGGTACACAGGGAGGAGTAGGTCACCTTGTCCAGTTTGCCTAAAAGTCTTCGAAGGGTCATCAAGGCCCGAATTACAACAGTTTTGTCTTGGGAAAGGAAGGCATCCAAGATGGATATTAATAAGCTGCAGACATTTTCTATCTACATATAAAAGGAAGAAAATGGTGGGATTTAAGAACTAGAAGGAGACTTGAGGTAGCATTTGGCACGCACACCTCTGAGTTTGGGCAGCATGCAGTGATGTGCTGGAGCTAGCTTACAAGAGTCAATTGCCAAATTGTCAAAAATTTTGCAAGCTGATCATTAAAACAAGTCACTATTAAAAATTAAATTTTATAAATTTAGAAATAAATAAAAACTGGTAATAAATACTCAAGACTCATCACTTCCTGTTCTTTTGCTACATTTTGCTCTTTTATGCCTTTGAGGTTATTTACATGTATTGTATCTGTATGGTGGGGATATTAAATAATGATGCGCCACTGCACATCTTCTCCCAAATCCATGTCTACAGATGTCCCTTTGATAGACTGAAATCATCCATAGTGGGAGTATTTACATCAGAGAAATTGGTCTTATTTTCACAGAGCTGCTTGTTTAAACATTTACCAACACACCATTGGCAGTATAACATCTAAACTAGGTGACAATGACCTGTTTGGACATGAGAGCCACTGAGCTGCTGAGCTAGGTCATGGGCATCAGTTGCAGATCAGAGACAAGCAGAATATCAGGCAATCAAAACATGAAAAGGAGACACCAGAGGAGTGAAAGACAGGCTGGAAAGAAAGGAAATAAAAGAAATAAATACTATTTGCCAAAATAACAGCCAGAGGACACTTGTGTCTGGCTGGAGTCTTTACCAATAGATAGTACATGAAACCTCAATCCAGATCCCTCTCCACTGTTTCTCTCCCACTTTCCTAGACAACTTTGTCACATTGTTAATCGCATTGGTAAGAGGACTAGACAAGGCAATAAATAACTTTCTGTTCGCAATACATACTATTGACTTGTATGATTTATCTAAAGCAAATAAACTATGGCTCATTTCATTCTAAATGCAAAATGAGTGCCCACTGACAGGCTTTAAGCTTTCAGAGACTATGCTTAATGGATATACTAGGATTTATTATTAAATTTATTATTAAATCAGTAATAATTTATGGAATATCTACAGTCTCAGCACTGTGCAAGCTACTTTGAAATTTACAAAAGAATTACAACACATAGGCGTATGCGTTGACACACTCTTCCTGGAAGGCAAAAAGTATTCACATGACTTAGTGGGAAATGATATAGGACAGTAGTTCTCAAGTTTAACCTGCATTAGAATTACCTGGAGGACTTTTGAAAACATAGATTGGTGGGCACAACCCCCAGGATTTCTGATTCCATAGGCCTGTGATAGGGCCTGACAGTGTGCATTTTTAACAAATTTCCAAGAGACTCTGATGCTGTTGGTTCAAGAGTCATAGGTAGAGAGCCATAAATATAAAATATTATATAAGCAAGTGCTTATAGTTGGTGTGGCCCTGAAAGGGATGAGGCTGCTAGAGACCAGAATATCCAGTGAAATTTGACTTGAGCTGATCATTGGAAAATAAGAAAAATGTGAATGGGTGAAGGAGGAAAGTGGTATAAAGGAAGAAAAAGCTTCAGCGAGTGCTCTGAGACAGGAATTAATGTGTATGCATGTGTGTATGTTGGAGTGGAAAATAACGTATGTGTGGTTTAGAGTGTAACAAGAGTGTTCATGTAGGGCAATGCTGATACATTCTGAGTGTAATGCGTGATTTTCTGGGAAAAATATAAATAAGGTGATAAAGCCAATAAATTGACTTAACACATCCTTTCCATTCAACCCAGTTTCCTTATTGATAAAACACTCAGCTTTGATATTGTGTTAGTGATGTATAAACTAAAAAATAATCAATGTTTTGTCAGTAAGGATACTGAGTTATACCAAATCTCAGATTATGACTTCGATGGTGCTGGCAGACACAAATCACACACACACATACCTCATTGATAACTGGTGCCATGCTGGCAATTTTCTGAAGGCTCAGTTTGCTAACTGCAGGATCAGAGTCATTGACCCAGTTTCTGAAGAGAACCAAAAATTCTTCTGGGAATGGGTCCTTGAAGAAATTATTGAGAAGCTAAAAGAAAACAATTAAGTTCATAGGCAGAGTAATGGCCAGGCATTGTTTTTGCTTCAGTCATAAAAATCGAGACATTTTCAGTAAAACAAACACAAATCACACTAAAACTCTAAATACTTACACATATTTTTACATATATTTCTGTGCCCATAGAGGGAAGGAGGAGTAGCAGATGGAATAGGAAATACATGCTTTGTTTTATATATATGATGAAAGAAATTTTCACATGTGGAATAACAGAGTTTATGTTAACTTTTTATACTTTTATGTTGCCTCATCTTTCTCTTACCTGGAAAACCTTGGTGCCTAATAGCATTAATACATTTACTTATTCGTTTTCTACCATATAATGCATACAATAGTCTTAAAATTATGATATCAACACATATAACATCAATAAACCTCCTGAGGAAAAATAAATATTTCTTTACATATTTTTTTTGTCCTTGCAATTTATCTCACTAAGGATATACAAAACACAGTGTTCATATGTTACTTGATCTTTCACAAATCTGTGGGGTGTGTATATGTGTGTGTGTGTGTGTGTGTGTGTGTGTGTGTGTGAAAGAGAGAGAGAGAAAGAGAGAGAGAGAAGCATACAATTCACTGAGAAAGAGACCAAGATCATAATAGTTAAATAGGTAAAGGAAAGATCAGGTTGTTCATAATATGGAACTTTAATTTATAAATAATAATATTTTTAAAATGTTCAAACTCTCTAAAATTTTAAACAATAAGTACAAATCAAATCACCCCACAGGACATCACGTCTGCCTCTCACATTGGAAAGCTTGTTTATGGTGGTGAGAGTGCCGTGGGGTAAGCATACCCATGAGCTGTGTGGGGAGCTCTGATTGGCACTGCTTTCCAGATAGCGGTTTGACATTAAAAATCCTTAGCCTGGAGAATGTTTATACCCTTTGGTTATTATTTCAGATTCTTGGAATCTATTACAAGAACATAATCTAAAATACCAAAAGAAAGAAGATTTAGGCACAAAGATGTAAACTTGATTGCTATTTCTATCAGTAGAACTTGATTGCTATTTATATCAGTAGAAAACTAGAAATAACAAATATATATAAATAAATGGCATAGGCATTGGTAATACTATCTTAGGTATCACTGGCTGATAAGACCAAAATAAGGTAAAATACATAGATTGTGTGTTCAGAACAACAAAAGGCCAAGGAACCTCACAGTTGAACTGGAAAGTTGACGATTGCCCAGAAATTCTAAACAGAGAAAGTGGTGGGAGAGTGTGGTCATTGCTGAATTCCTGGAAGGACAGGCATGCCAATCTCCAGTAGCAGGAAGCATTACATTCATGATGAGAGAGGCAACTAGGTTTCCATCAGGTATATTAATGATGCTTACATACATCTTACGTAGTTTGTAAATTTCTTTTAAATGTAGCATTTTATGGGAGGGATTTTGTATCTCATGTTTAGACCTATTTGGTGTTTGTACATACTTAAAGGGTAGTACAATAAAAATAATGAGTCACATAATAAAATAATGAGAGGTTCAAATGGATTAAGCAAGTTTGAAAAATACTGGTGATTTGCTACTGCAATGTTAAGTTAAACTAATTCATGTATCCTTGTGAAAGCTTTAGAAGTATATAGTATAGTGTATGGGTATGCCTTTTATAGTTTATTAACTATTTTGACATGAAGTTTGAAATCATGTCAAACTTTTGGAAATATTTGGCATTGTACCTTAGATCAATACTTCCTTATTATATATTACTTTTATGGAAAATTAGATTTGACTCAGATAATTTCAATTTACAGAACTTTTTACATGCCTTTTCTAAGCAAAAGTACTGCCTCAATTTGCTTGACTCTAGTATGACATTCCAATATTTGATGTAATATTCATATACAAAGTAATATAGTTCTATATCTTCATGTTACCCCGTTATTTAGCCCATTCCTTTTTTCCCCTAGACAGTCTGAAGTATCGTTTAGACACTAGATGTTACCTACCACCTTTAGTAAACTTAATTATCCCTATATACTTTAAGAAGCTTGTAGAGAAATATGAACGAGGACTACAAAAATAATTAGTCTGTGCAAATCCACACCCCCTAGGAAACTACAAAGGCCAACTCCTGAAACAGTCTAAAGGGACAACCTTCTCATAACTCAAATCTATCTTTGCCTTATGCCCCTCAGCTTCAGATATCTGTTATTGTCTTAACTTTTGGTAAGAATCAGTATTCGGAGAGGGAGACAAAATGTTAGAGAGTGGATTTAAGTTTGGATAAGGAAAGGGAATGAGAACTTGATTGTTCACAGTCTCGTAATAAAACTCACTTCAGTGAGGAATATTATTGTGATGACGTTGTCTTCTGACCTTCTAGGACCTTCCACTGAGAGCTTGTAGAGATAATGCAAGGTGTCTGGAAACTGTGGAAAGTTATAGTCACTGAGAGTTCTGTAAAGAAGAATAAAGCACAGAATTAGCAAAGAAGATGAAAACACTTTCTGCATCAGCAAATGCTAATGGTAGAAAAGAGGGAAACATTCTCCTCATATTTTGTATCACCAGATAAAAAGAAAGATATTCTTGAATATTCCTTAATCCAAGGTAAACCGCAGGCTCATTATGAATTCTACGCAGACTCTGCGGAATTATATATGCCAGGATCACTGATAACATCTCTTTCCTTAACATCACTCCTCTTTCTTATCTCTCCTATCCTGTGCCACAGTACAGACTGCCCTATATTACCGCAAGTTCCCATCCATGCCTGACCAAATGGAGAAAACATAAATAGTGCAAAATATATATCTTGGCAATCCAAGATGGCCACACAGGTCACCTTCGTGATTTTAGACCAAGTCCTTCCTTTGAATGATATAATGAAGAAGAGAATATGGGGCTACCCTGGATTATTAAAGAGAAGAGGTGGTGAGGACTGATTCACTGAGCCATTCCCTATAACACACTTGGGCAGTGACCAGGCTCACAGCTGTCCTGACATGCTGGCCTAGACCAGATTGGCAGGACTGGGAAGGGTGATGTAACAGAGATTCCATTTGAAGACTCCAGGCGATGAAGCACTAAAGTAGTGCTTCTTAAATTTGAATGTGCATGCAAATCAACCAGGGATCTTGCTAAAATGTAGATTCTGATTCAGTGGGTTTGGAGTGGGCCTTGAGATTCTGCATGTTTCACTCCCAGGTTATGCTATTGCTGCTGGTGTGTGGACTACACTTTGAATAAGAAGATTCAAATGTACTAAGGTACTGAGGAGAGAATGACTCCATCTGCACGGTGGAGACGTACTACACTTTTACAAAATAAGATGTGTTCTTGAAATCTATGTGCAAATAAAATGTTGGTTTAAAAACACCAAAAGCCCAGAAACCATATAGACTGTACTTTCTGAGTCAGTCACAACTTCAAATGGTCTATTATGTTGTCAAGGCCATGTATTGTGATTCTTGATCAGAAAATCTGTTTCCTATAATCAGAAGCTTGCTATTCACTAATGGGCTAACTAGAAAAAACAACAACAACAACAACTTTGTGGTACAAGGAAAATAAAAGTCCTCTTCTATTATACTTTCCCAAATTTGTCTCATTGGGTACAGGTTTTTATCAGACCTCTTTAAAGTGGGAGCACATGTCTGATGCCTGCAGAGGAGGGATCAGTTAACAACAGAGGAAGGAAAAAGCAGATTCACCTCTAGTTCTCCATATCTGAGAGAGAAACCTGTTCTGTGGAGGGAGGATAATTTGGTATCTATATCATTAGGTAAGAGAGCAAGGCAAGGAAAAATAAACCCCCCCCAAAATAAGTGAAAAAGTAGACGTCAAATGGCAAGTCAGATCATTAGGAGAGATTTGGAAGTTGGAGTGGATATTTACTGTGTTCCCACAGTGGCTGAGTTGAAGAAAGATGAAACAGGTGGGAAAGAGACAGAGAACACTTCTCAATGCCCCTGTTCTTACTTGGCAACAAGGTAGACTCCATGATGGTGAAACAGTGCTTGGGAAAACTGGTTCCAGCAATTCTTTCTCTTTAGAGCAATATCCACTTGTTGCAGTCCAGAACAATTCAGCAGAACTCTCAGTGCATCTCGAGCATAGCTAAGGTCCCAAAGAAGAGGAGAGTCATCACCTGCAAGTGGCCGTCACATAACTAGATACAAGTGACTATTTGCCTTTTCATTCTATGTTGGGCAGGATGCCAGTTTTGGGAAAGGGGGGTGTTTCAAAGGAAAAGACCATTAAATGCTCTTCGTCTCCCCTGATTAACAGGACATGGGATGTGGGGTTAAACTGAAACTGTAGCATGTAAAATCTAGGATTAATCATAGAGCAGCTTATTAGTTTATTAAAAGCTTATTAGCAAAAGATGTTAAGTGATGTGAAGACATGCTAAAGGTGCCTGTTGATTGTCTTCTTTGGATGCTTTAAATAAATAGAATACATTCTTATCTACTTGGGATGATTTGGTGTATGTCTGCTTGAAAGACAGAAAGTGGATTAAATATCTTAATGGGACTGAATGTGTGTTAGAGTCCTGCCTGGCTTAGAAGTCCACACCAGATGAGGGCAAATAGCAGAAAGTTGGGTCCTGATTTCCCTGGAGAGCAGGAAAGCTTACTGTAATCTCTTGGGCAAAAGAGAAGAGCCGAACATTACCTTATGTGGACAGAATGACTGCATGCTATCATAAGCCCACACATCACATCAACAACCACAAAATAACTTTACAGTTCACAAAGCACATTTGTGCACATTATTTTTGCCTTACATGTAATTTACCCTGAGAGATCACTATCAGAGTAAACGGCAGAGCTAGTACATGTCCGGTTTTAGACCTGTTTCTCCTCCCTACTCTCTCTCTGCGTGGTGGCTTCCCTTTGTGGCAGGAATAAACACTCTGTGGGAGTGTTTTTTTATACACTGCATACACATTCAGGGAAGGTCCCAGCTTACTTCTAGGTACTTAAGATAGTTACTTTTCCAAAGGCATCCTACCCTGCAGAGGAGAGAAAACTGTAATAAGTGAATATACTGCACAAGGGATTATATAGTTCCACATGAACCCAAGGGAGTAGAAATATTTGACAGCTGGAAGTTCATTTCTTATACCACTAGTATCTCACAAAGGCCTGTCCTCTGTCATCAGTCTCAGGTTGCTGGTGTAAAAGAGTTGAAGCATGAGGGCCATCAAGAGCTGGGGGAAAAACTGGGCCACCGCTTTCTTGTAAGAACCAATAGGCAGCAATGTGCACAGGGCCTGGGATGCCTATAAGGGAAGGAAAAAGGAGTCAAGAATGTAACCATCTCCCTTTAAACCCAGTCAGCAGTGGTGAGGTGGGTGGAAAGGCAGGACTCTGCAACTCCTCCCCCAAATTCCTTGAAGGAAGCCTGAAGCATGCATGTGTATTCATTCATTCAATAACAGTTACTCAGTCCATTTTGAAGCAGGAACTGTGCCAAGCATTTTCTGGCCATGGGCTCCCAAATCACTATCAACAGTGCCTGGTTGCCAAACCAGCAGGAAGCAAGCTGATTCCCAAGGAAGGCATACCTCCCAAGGCTCCATGCCTATGTGGTCATGAAGAATAGTCTTACCAATAACCCAGGTCCTCCCAGTGCTTCAACAATCCAGGGCAGTGAAATATTTAAGGAGGGGCGTGCCGGGTCACTAACAAATTGTTTGGTCTACTCACCACTACAATACCCACTATATCAGAGAAACACATCTCACCACTTCACATTTGTGCAGAATTATCCTTTTTTTCTCCTATTATATCTCTGTAAGACTTGAATTTACTCCCAGGAGTGGTGATTTGGGTGCTTGGGAGATATATAATGATGGACACAAATGAGATTAGGCCTTCACATGCCTTTCAAGAGTCTGTGTGTTCTGGCTGGGGGCTACCTCTCTGATACCATCTCCTACACCTTCACCCTTGCTCAGTACTCTCCAGATGTTTTGGCCTCCTTGCTTCACTGATATACCAGGTAAGCTCCCGTCACCACATGGCTTTTGCCCTTCTCTCTGTCTAAAACTCTCATGCCCAGATATCTGAAAGGTTCACTCCCTCATCTCATTCAGGTCTCTGATTCGATGTCACTACAGCAGAGAGACCTGCCCTGACCAATTTACCTAAACCTTCCCTGCCACTTTCTTTTCCCCACCCCAGTTTATATCTCTTCTAAGCTTTATATCATCTGACACATAACACATTATTTTGGTTCATTGTCTGGGTCTCTTATAAGAATGTAAGCTTCATGATCGAGGTGTGGCAGGTAGTAGGCACTCAATAAATATGTGTTGAGTGAATGAATGAATGAATGAATGAATGAGAGCCAGATCGTGTCAAGGAAGTATGACTGAGACTGTGAGCAGACAGGGATTTTCACGACTAAGAAAACAACACCAGGAAAAAGAAACACGCATTGTATTATTTACCACCACGGGCATCATATTAGTAGTGTCAAGAGAGAAATGTCTTCTTTCCGTTATTCTTTCTTCCATTGCCCCAGGCTTTCCTTTCAGTATCAGCAAGATTGTCTTCAGCACATGTGGAGCCACACTTGACTCAGAACCAGCCGCCTGCCACATCAGCATCAAAGTGCTGCAAACACAGCCCCCATCCCCAATAATGAAAATCATACGTTTTTCATTTCCTACTCAACACTGTGACACAAATCAGGAAAAGAATCCTGGTTTTACATCTTTATAGTGCAAAGAAACTGCAGACAAGTCCAAAACTAACTGATATTCCCATTTCCAAATGATCCCATTAAGTTTCTTGTCCTTGAAGACAGAGGAAGAATTTCAATATGGTCTTGTGGAAAATACAGACTGTAAGTCTGCAAGTTCATTTCCTACTGCTATTTAAATATCTGTCCAGCTCAATGTCAGGAACTGATCAGCTTTCTGTACTCCATACTCTTCCCTCCCACCTTGTGTCCTTGTTTGTCTAGGGATAATAGAGTATTTAAAAACTGGTACGGAAATACAAATTAATATATAAATAAATATATCAATTTTAAAAACTAGGGAAAAAGCTAACTAAATTTTAAAAAAAACTACATAACTTAAAAATTAGAAAATTAAATTTAAAAACTTAGCCATTTTCCCAAATGTCACACATATAGTCAGTGACACAGATGTAGCTAGAACCCTGGCTTCTCAATCTCCAATTCCCGAGCTCCTTTCCCTACATACCTGTCATACTTCAAGACTATTCTTACTATTGCTCATCTTAAAAACTGCTATAATGTCAAGCCATGCTGGGTTCTGAACTCTGTCGTTCTTTCTCTTTGCATTTAGGTTCCTAATATGGGGGCCTGGTCCCTCAGAACATGGACACACCTATCTCTCTAGAACCCCAGTACTCAATTGCTTTTATCTGCAGGGCTTATTCATAGTACCATGCTTAGAACCACATGGATATCAAATCTCTCAAGCCCTGTCTCATTCTCTTCCCTTTTGATCACACCTTCTTTCTGTTCCTCTGTTTAAGTTTAAGCTTACCTACAAATTCCAGTTTTTCTACCTCAATCCTCACCTACTATTGCACAAGACCTGCTAGTGACTATTTTAATTAAGTTCACCTAATTCTAATTATGTTTGCTTTCTGTACCTCCTCAGTACACACTGTTTGTAATGGATTCATTGGCAGCTTTTATCTTATATCCATGTGGGTATATTCACTCTCCTCAACAAAATGCTTGAAGGCTGGTAATACTTTACACACAGTGGGTACTCAGTTCCTGAATGAGAAAGCACTGAGTCTTATGAATATTTTTAGTTTCCAGGACTTTTCTAAATAGTAAAATACTTTGTGAGTTTAAGCTTCCTAAAAAATACAATCTTTAAGTTGGAAATAGAAAGTCGGTCATACAATTGGTTTAGCATTTTGTTGATTTCATTGTCCTCTTACAGACATTAACTAATTTAATCCATATAACAGCTTTATAGATGAAAAGAACTTTCCTCATTTCACAGATGAGGAAATTGAGGATCAAGGAGTTTATGAAACTTACATGATGTCACACAGGATATAAAGGTGAAGGCTGGGATGCAATTCATTTTCATTTGTTTCCAAACCTGAATCCTTTCCATAATGTAATTTCCTGCCTTTTATACTGTTAATAGTAGAGAAGAAATACCTTCCCTTCCCATGTACAAACTATAGAAATGGAGTGATGTGATTTAATAAGCTCCTCTAACGTGGCTGTTAGATTCATAGTGTCACGTAGACTCACCTTAGCATACTTTCTTCTTAAATATTTCTCATGACCCTGGATCATGAATTTCAGATAAACAGTTAAGGGACAGGGACAGGTAAAATTCCCAATTATACCTGGGAATTTTAAATGTTTTATTATTTTATTGGTGGTTGGAAATATCTTATGTCTGTCCTTCATAAATGAGAAAAAAACACTATGAATTTTATCACATGTGGGGAAAAAACCATTATCACTTTGAGAAGCGGTTTTTCAATGTGGGATATGCAGCAGAACACAATTTAAATCCTCAGATAAATAATAGCAACAATTATCATTTCTTGATGGTCTACTGTGTGCCACATATTTTATGAAGATATGAATACTATAGGTGATCTTATTTAAGCCTTACAATCATCCTATGTGGTACAAAAATAGATATTCTCTTTCAGAAAAAAAGCAACCAGATCTGACTTGTTCAGGTCTCTCTGACTCTGGAGACTGAACAAACCCTGTGGAAGGGGTGAGAGGGGGCTTACTTGTCTGCTGGGACTGGGTAGTCCATAAGTTGAAAGATGACCTTCTTTGGTGAAGTACGTGTCAACAAGGTAATGACCCGCAACATAGCTTGCTTCAAAATGGGAGAAGCATTTCCACACAATTGCTTATAAATAACGTCCACAATTTTAGACACCTGGAAAAGCAATTTCACAGGTCAACAAGAGTCTCTCGTTGCACAGCCACCTCTAACCGAGGCATTTCTTAGACAAAAGAATTCAGTCCTTCTCAGAATGACCAAGGCAGCAATTAACACACAAATAAGCACTAGAGGAAAGCATATTTATGTGCATTACTACACAATGAAAATGTTTATTTGGATGAGAAATAAACATATGCATTTATTTTTTTCTTCCGATTTTATTGAGATATAATTGTCATAAAGCACTGTATAAGTTTAAAGTGTATAGCGTAACGATTTGACTTACATACATCGTGAAATTATTACCACAATAAGTTTAGTGAACATCTATCACCTCATATAGATACAAAAGAAAAGAAAAAGAGAAAATATTTCCTTATGAAGAGAACTCTTAGGATTTACTCTTTCAATAACTTTCATATATAACATAAAGCAGTGTTAATTACATTTATCATGCTGTGCATTATATCCCTAGTACTTATTTATCTTCTAACTGGAAATTACCCCTCTCACCAGCCTCTGGTAACCACAAATCTGATCTCCTTTTCAATGAGTTTGTTTATTTATTTTTGAAGTATAATTAACCTATAACACTATGTTAATTCCTGGTGCACAACATAGTGATTCTGTATTTCTATATGTTACAAAATGTTCACCATGATAAGTGTAGTTACCATCTGTCACTGTGCAAAGATATTATATTATTCTTGATTATATATGTTTCCCACACTGTACATTTCATCCCCATTACTCACCAGAGTCTATGTCTCCAGGTGAGTCCAAGTTGCCTCCTGCCTCTCTAGGAGGCTCTCCAAGACTAGTAAGTGGGTCTGACCCAGGCTCCTTTCAAATTACTGCTTCTGCCCTGGGTCTTGTGGAGCATGTGAGGTTTACTATGTCCCCTTTAAGAGCGAACTCTTTGTTTCTTACGGCCCTCTGGCTCTTCTGAAAGCAAATCCCACAGGCCTTCAAAGCCAGATGTTCTGGGGGCTTATCTTTCTGGTGCAGGACCCCCAGGCTGGGTAGCCCAATGTGGGGTTTAGACCCCTCGCTCCTTGGGCAGAACCTCTGAAATTGTGATTATCCTCCTGTTTGTGGGTCGCCTCCTTGGGGGTGTGGATATTGACTATACAGTGTCTCTGCTCTTCCTACTCATCTCATTGTGCTTCCTTCTTTACAGCTTTAGTTGTAGATTTTTTTCTGCTGGTTTCCTGGTCTTTCTCGTCAATAGTTGCTCTGTAAATAGTTGTAATTTTGGTGTACCTGTTGGACTAGGTGAGCTCAGGGCCCTCCTATTCTGCCACCTTGGCTGCCTCCCAATCTATGCATTTATGGATAGTGGGAGAATACCCATTTTTTTAAAAAAAGGTTTATTTTGGATGGGTAGACTTTATTATATAAAACATATAAGCTCAATTCAGAAAGCATATGTACAATATAATTTGAGTCCTTTAAAAAGAAAGTCAAAATAATGGAACAGAATCACAACAGAACAATATTCTTCTGAAAACATTTTGACAATTAAAGGAGATATGAATCTATATTTTGAAGGAATGAACTATGTGTTGAGGGACTGGACTAGAATGGTAAACACTAAATCATAATCTTTCAAATTTTCTTTATAGGCTCCAAGTTTTATTTTTCCCCTTTTCATTCACTTTTTCCTTGTTTTCTGGCTTTATTCTTTTTTTTTTTTTAAATTATTATTGAAATATAGTTGATTTACAATGTTGTGTTAGTTTCAGGTATACAGCACAGTAATTCAGTAATTCTTTTTCCGGTTCCTTTTTCTTATAGGTTATTACAAAATATTGAGTATAGTTCCCTGTGCTATACAGTAGATCCCTGTTGATTATCTATTTTATATACAGTAGTGTGTATATATTTATCCCAACCTCCTAATTTATCCTTCCCCCCAACTTCCCCTTTGGTAACCATAAGTTTTACTTTCTATATCTATGAGTCACTTTCAACTTTGTAAATAAGTTCATTTGTATCTTTTTTTTTTTTTAGATTCCACATATAAGCTATATCATATGATGTTTGTCTTACTTGTCTGACTTACTTCACTTAGTATGATAATCTCTAGGTCCATCCATGTTGCTGCAAATGGCATCATTTCATTCTTTTTTTATGGCTGAGTAATATTCCTTTGTATATATATATACCACACCTCTTTATCCATTCATCTGTTGATGGAAATTTAGGTTGCTTCCATGTCTTAGCTATTGTAAATAGTGCTGCAATGAATATTGGGGTGAATGTTACTTTTTGAGTTATAGTTTTATCTAGATATATGCCCAGAAGTGGGATTTCTGGATCATCTGGTAACTCTATTTTTAGTTTTTTATGGAACCTCCATACCATTGTCCACAGTGGCTGCACCAACTTAAATTTCCACTGACAGTGTAGGAGGGTTCCTTTTTCTCCATACCCTCTCCAGCATTTATTATTTGTAGACTTTTTTTTGAAATAAATTTATTTATTTATGTATTTATTTTTGGCTGTGTTGGGTCTTTGTTGCTGCGTGCGAGCTCTCTCTACTTGCAGTGAGCCGGGGCTACTCTTTGTTGCAGTGTGTGGGCTTCTCATTGCGGTGGCTTCTCTTGTTGTGGAACATGGACTCTAGGCTTGTGGGCTTCAGTAGTTGCTGCACGTGGGCTCAGTAGTTGTGGCTCGTGGGCTCTAGAGCGCAGGCTCAGTAGTTGTGGTGCATGGGCTTAGTTGCTCCATGGCATGTGGGAACTTCCTGGACCAGGGCTTGAACCCATGTCCCCTGCATTGGCAAGAGGATTCTTAACCACTGAACGACCAGGGAAGTCCCTATTTGTAGACATTTGATGATGGCCATTCTGACTGGTGTGAGGTGATACTTTATTGTAGTTTTCATTTGCATTTCTCTAATAATTAGTGATATTAAGCATCTTTTCATCTGCCTGTTGGCCATCTGTATATCTTCTTTGGAGAAATGCCTATTTAGATCTTCTGCCCATTTTTTGATTCGGTTATTTTTTTTTTTGATATTGAGCTGCATGAGCTGTTTGTATATTTTAGAAATGAATCTCTTTTTGGTTGCATCATTTGCAAATATTTTCTCCCATTCTGTAGGCTGTATTTTGTTCTGCTTATGGTTTCCTTTGGTGTTCAAAAGCTTTTATGTTTAATTAGGTCTCATTTGTTTATTTTTGTTTTTATTTCCATTACTCTAGGAGACTGATCTGAAAAGATATTGCTGAAATTTATGTCAAAGAGTGTTCTGCCTATGTTTTACTCTAGGAGTTTTATAGTATCTGGTCTTACTTTTCGGTCTTTAATCCATTTCCAGTTTGTTTTTTTATATGGTGTTAGAGAATGTTCTATTTCACTCTTTTACATGTAGCTGTCCAGTTTTCTCAGCACCACTTGTTAAAGAGATAGTCTTTTCTGCATTGTATATTCTTGTCTCCTTTGTCATAGATTAATTGACCATAGGTGGGTTTATTTCTGGGCTTTCTATCCTGTTACATTGATCTATATGTCTGTTTTTGTGCCAGGACCATACTGTTTTGACTACTGTAGCTTTGTAGTATAAAATGAGTTCTGAAGTGTTCCTTCCTCTGCAATTTTTTTGGAACAGTTTCAGCAGTATGGATATTTTCTCTATATGTTCGGTAGAATTTACCTGTGAAGCCATCTGGTCTGGGACTTTTGTTTGTTAGGAGTTTTTTTGTTTTAATTTTTGAATTTTAATTAATTAATTTTTTTATACAGCAGGTTCATATTAGTCATCAATTTTATACACATCAGTGTATACATGTCAATCCCAATTGCTCAATTCATCACACCACCACCCCGACCCCCTGCCGCTTTCCCCCCTTGGTGTCCATACGTTTGTTCTCTACATCTGTGTCTCAATTTCTGCCCTGCAAACTGGTTCATCTGTACCATTTTTCTAGGTTCCACATATATGCATTAATATATGATATTTGTTTTTCTCTTTCTGACTTCCTTCACTCTGTATGACAATCTCTAGATGCATCCACGTCTCTACAAATGACCCAATTTCATTCCTTTTTATGGCTGAGCAATATTCCACTGTATACATGTACCACATCTTCTTTATCCATTTGTCTGTCAATGGGAATTTAGGTTGCTTCCATGACCTGGCTATTGTAAATAGTGTTGCAATGAACATTGGGGTGCATGTGTCTTTTTGAATTATGGTTTTCTCTGGGTATAAGCCCAGTAGTGGAACTGCAGGATCATATGGTAATTCTATTGTTAGTTTTTTAAGGAGCCTCCATACTGTTCTCCATAGTGGCTGTATCAATTTACATTCCCACCAACAGTGTAAGAGGGTTCCCTTTTCTCCACACCCTCTCCAGCATTTGTTGTTTGTAGATTTTCTGATGATGCCGATTCCAACTGCTGTGAGGTGATACCTCATTGTAGTTTTGATTTGCATTCCTCTAATAATTAGTGATGTTGAGCAGCTTTTCATGTGCTTCTTGGCCATCTCTATGTCTTCTTTGGAGAAATGTCTATTGAGGTCTCCTGGCCATTTTTAGATGGGTGGGTGATTTTTTTTTTAATATTGAGCTCCATGAGCTGTTTATATATTTTGGAGATTAATCCTTTGTCCATTGATTCGTTTGCAAATATTTTCTCCCATTCTGAGGGTTGTCTTTTCATCTTGTTTATGGTTTCCTTTGCTGTGCAAAAGCTTTGAAGTTTCATTAGCTCCCATTTGTTTATTTTTGTTTTTATTTCCATTACACTAGCAGGTGGATCAAAAAAGATCTTGCTGTGATTTATGTCACAGAGTGTTCTTCCTATGTTTTCCTCTAAGAGTTTTATAGTGTCCGGTCTTACATTTAGGTCTCAAATCCATTTTGAGTTTGTTTTTGTGTATGCTGTTAGGGAGTGTTCTAATTTCATTCTTTTACATATAGCTGTCCAGTTTTCCCAGCACCACTTATTGAACAGACTGGCTTTTCTCCATTGTATATCCTTCCCTACTTTGTCATAGATTAGTTGATCATAGGTGCGTGGGTTTATCTCTGGGCTTTCTATCTTGTTCCATTGATCTATGTTTCTGTTTTTGTGCCAGTACCATATTGTCTTGTTTACTGTAGCTTTGTAGTATAGTCTGAAGTCAGGGAGTCTGATTCTCCAGCTCCATTTTTTTCCCTCAAGACTGCTTTGGCTATTCAGGGTCTTTTGTGTCTCCATACAAATTTTAAGATTTTTTGTTCTAGTTCTGTAAAAAATGCCATTGGTAATTTGATAGGGATTGCATTGAATCTGTAGATTGCTTTGAGTAGTATAGTCATTTTCAGAATATTGATTCTTCCAATCCAAGAATGTGGTATATCTCTCCATCTGTTGGTATCATCTTTAATTTCTTTCATCAGTGTCTTATAGTTTTCTGCATACAGGTCTTTTGTCTCCCTAGGTAGGTTTATTCCTAGGTATTTTATTCTTTTTGTTGCAGTGGTAAATGGGAGTGTTTCCTTAATTTCTCTTTCAGATTTTTCATCATTAGTGTATAGGAATGCAAGAGATTTTTGTGCATTAATTTTTTATCTTGCAACTTTGCCAAATTCATTGATTAGCTCTAGTAGTTTTCTGGTGGCAGTTTTAGGATTCTGTATGTATAGTATCATGTCATCTGCAAACAGTGACAGTTTTACTTCTTCTTTTCCAATTTGTATTCCTTTTATTTCTTTTTCTTCTCTGATTGCCGTGGCTGGGACTTCCAGAACTATGTTGAATAATAGTGGTGAGAGTGGACATCCTTGTCTTGTTCCTGATCTTAGAGGAAATGCTTTCAGTTTTTCACCATTGAGAATTATGTTTGCTGTGGGTTTGTCATATGTGGTCTTTATTATGTTGAGGTAGCTTCCCTCTATGCCCACTTTCTGGAGAGTTTTTATCATAAATGGGTATTGAATTTTGTCAAAAGCTTTTTCTGCATCTATTGAGATGATCACATGGTTTTTATTCTTCAATTTGTTAATATGGTGTATCACATTGATTGATTTGTGTATATTGAAGAATCCTTGCATCCCTGGGATAAATCCCACTTGATCATGATGTATGATCCTTTTAACGTGTTGTTGGATTCTGTTTCCTAGTAGTTTGTTGAGGATTTTTGCATCTATATTCATCAGTGATATTGGTCTGTAATTTTCTGTTTTTGTAGTATTTTTGTCTGGTTTTGGTATCAGGGTGATGGTAGTCTCATAGAATGAGTTTGGGAGTGTTCCTTCCTCCGCAGTTTTTTGGAAGAGTTTGAGAAGGATGGGTGTTAGGTCTTCTCTAAATGTATGATAGAATTCACCTGTGAAGCCATCTGGTCCTGGACTTTTGTTTGTTGGAAGATTTTTAATCATGGTTTCAATTTCATGACTTGTGATTAGTCTGTTCATATTTTCTATTTCTTCCTGGTTCAGTCTTTGCAGATTGTACCTTTCTAAGAGTTTGTCCCGTTGTTCTAGATTGTCCATTTTATTGGCATACAGTTGCTTTTAGTAATGTCTTATGGTCCTTTGTATTTCTGTGATGTCTGTTTGTACCTTCTTGTTCATTTCTAATTTTATTGATTTAGACCCTCTACTGTTTCTTCTTGATGAGTCTGGCTAAAGGTTTATCATTTTTAAAAATGTTTTCAAAGAATGAGCTTTTATTTTCATTAATCTTTTCTGCTGCTTCCTTTGTCTGTATTTCATTTATTTTTGCTCTGAACTTTATAATTTCCTTCCATCTACTAATTTTGGGTTTGGTTTGTTTTTATTTCTCTAGTTGCTTTAGGTGTAAGGTTAGGTTGTTCATTTGAGATTTTTCTTGTTTTCTGAAGTAAGCTTGTATCGCTATAAACTTCCCTGTTAGAACTCCTTTTGCTGCATCCCATAGATTTTGGATCGTTGTTTTTATTTTTATCTGTTTCTAGGTATTTTTTGATTTCCTCTTTGATTCTTCAGTGATCCATTGGTTGTTTAGTAGCATAGTTTTTAGCCTCCACGTGTTTGTGTTTTTTACAGTATTTTCTTATAGTTGATTTCTAATCTCATAGAATTGTGGGTGGAAAAAAATGCTTGATATGATTTCAGTTTTCTTAAATTTACTGAGGCTTGCTTTGTGACCCAGCATGTGATCTATCCTGGAGAATATTCCATGTAAACTTGGAAAGAATGTGTATCCTACTTCTTTCAGATGGAATGCTCTTTAAATGTCAATTAAGTCCATCTGGTCTAATGAGTCATTTAACACTATTATTGTGTTACTGTTAATTTCTCCTTTTATGTCTGATAATGTTTGCCTTGTATATTGAGGTGCTCCTATGTTTGGGGGCATAAAAATTTACAATTGTTATTTCTTCTTCTTGGATTGATCCCTTGATCATTATGTAGTGTCCTTCCTTGTCTCTGGTAACGAGTATTGCTACTCCAGCTCTCTTTTGATTTCCATTTGCATGGAATATCTTTTTCCATCCCCTCACTTTCAGTCTTTATGTGTCTCTAGATCTGAAGTGGGTATCTTGTAGGCAACGTATATATGAGTCTTATTTTTGTATCCATTCAGCCAATCTGCGTCATTTGGTTTGAGCATTTAACCCATCTACATTTAAGGTAATTATTGATATGTATGTTCTTATCGCCATTTTGTTAATTGTTTTGGATTTGTTTTCTGTAGGTCTTTTTTCTTTCCCTTTCCTCTTTTGTTCTCTTCTCTTGTGATTTGATGACTATCCTTAGTGTTGTGTTTGGATTCCTTTTTCTTTTTTGTGTGTATATCCATTATATATTTTTGGTTTGCAGTTACCATAGGGTTTTGGTATAGTAGTCTCTCTCTCTATATATATACACACACATGATTGTTTTACGTTCCTGATATCTTAATTTCAAATGCATTTTAAATATCTTGCATTTGTACTCTCCTCCTCTCATGATTACTGATTTTGAGATCATATTTGTGTGTGGATAATTTCCTACATTTACGGTAAGTTTGCCTTTACTGGTGAGCTACCACTCTCATAATTTTCTTGTTTCTAGTTGTGGCCTTTTCTTTTCCACGTAGAGCTGTTCCTTTAGCATTTATTGTAAAGCTTGTTTGGTGGTGCCGAGTTCTTTTAGCTTTTGCTTGTCTGTAAAGCTTTTGATTTCTCTATTGAATCTGAACGAGAGCCTTGCTGGGTAGGGTATTCTTGGCTGTAGGTTTTTCCATTTCATCACTTTAAATATATCATGCCACCCGCTTCTGACCTGCAGAGTTTCTGCTGACAAATCAGCTGATTCCCTTGTATGTTATTTTTTGCTTTTCTCTTGTTGCTTGTAATGTTTTCTCTGTCTTTAATTTTTGTCCATTTGATTACTATGTGTCTAGGTGTGTTCTTTCTTGAGTTAATCCTTTATGGGATTCTCTGTGCTTCCTGAAATTGGGTGATTGTTTCCTTTCCCATGTAAGGGAAGTTTTCAGCTATTATCTCTTCAAATATTTTCTCAGGCCATTTCTCTCCCGCTTCTATTTCTGGGACCTCTATAATGTGAATGTTGGTGCCTATGACCTTGTCCCAGAGGTCTCTTAAACTGTTTCCATTTACTTTCATTCTATTTTCTTTATTGTGTTCTGCAGCAGTGATTTCCACCACTCTGTCTTCCAGCTCACTGATTCTTTCTTCTGCCTCATTTATTCTGCTATTAATTCCTTCTAGTGTATTTTTCATTTCAGTTATTGTATTCTTATTTTCTAACTCTCTGATGAAAACTTCTTGTAATTTCTTGCTCTGTGCATCCATTCTTTTCCCGAGTTCTTGGATCATCTTTATATTCATTACTCTGAACTCTTTCTTGGGTAGATTGCCTATCTCCACTTCACTTAGTTGTTCTTCTGTGGTTTTATCTTGTTCATTTTGTCTGGAATATATTCCTTTGCCATCTCTTTTTTTAAAAAATTTCTATTTGTATTTTATTTATGTAGTAGGTTAGTTATGTTTCTCAACCTTGAAGAAGTGGCCCTCAGTAGGGGATGTCCTTTGTGTCACAGCAATACACTTTCCTCTTATCACCGAATGGCCAGGGACTAGCTGGTCCCAGGGTAGGTTCTGACCTGTGTTTGCACACTCAGTTCTGCAGCCTGTGGGATCATAATTTTCTTCCTTCTGGTGCCTGCCCCCTGGTGGGTGAGGCTGGTTTAGAGGCTTGTGCAGGCTTCCTGGTGAGAGGGGCCAGTGCCTGCCTTCTGGTTGGTGGACCTGGGTCTTGGTCCTCTTGTGGGCAGGGCCATGTCAAGGGATGTGTCTATTCGTGGCTATGGGCTCAGGAAGTCTTTAGACAGCATGTTTGCTGATGGGTGTGGCTGTATTCCCACCTTGTTTGTTGTTTGGCCTGAGGAATCACAGCACTGGAGCCTACAGGCTGTTGGGTGAGGTCAGGTCTCAGTGCCAAGGACCCAAGCAAGATATATTCCTTCAGCCAGAGTTCACATAGATGAACACTCCCTGATATGTCCACCACTAGCTTTTATGGCCCCAGAGAGAGCCACAGCTGCTCCCTGCCTTCCCAGGAGACCCTCCAAGACCAGCAGGTAAGTCTGGCCCAGGCTTCTATGAAATCATTGCTTTTGCCCTGGGTCCCAGTGTGCATAAGAACTTGTGTGTGCCCTCCAAGACTGGAGTCTCTATTTCCCCCAGTCCTGTGGAGCTCCTGCAATCAAGCTCCACTGACCTTCAAAGCCAAATACTCAGGGGGCTCCACCTCCTGATTCTGGGGAGCCTGCCATGGTGCTCAGAGCTCTCACTCCTGTGGGAGAACCTCTGTGACATGATTATTCTCCAGTTTGTGGGTCACCCACCTGGGTGGTATGGGATTTGGTTATATCACTAGTGTGCCCCTTATACCATCTCATTGTGGTTTCTTCTTTGTGTCTTTGGATGTAGAATATCTTGTTTTAAATAGATCTTTGTTGGAGTATAATTGCTTCACTATACTGTGCTAGTTTCTGTTGCACAAAAAAGCGAATCAGCCACATGCATATCCATGTTCCTATATCCCTTCCCTCTTGAGCCTCCCTCCCTTCCTCCCTATCCCACCCCTCTAGGTCATCACAAAGCACCAAGCCGATTTCCCTGTGCTATGCGGCTGCTTCCCACCAGCCAACTATTTTACATTTGGTAGTGTATATATGCCGATGCTACTCTCACTTCGCCCCGGCTTCGCCCTCCCACCCCATGTCCTCAAGTCCATTTTCTATGTCTACTCTTTATTCCTGCCTTGCAATATCTTTTTTGGTAGGCTCCTGTCTTTTTTGTCAATTGTTGTTCAGCAGTTGTGATTTTGGTGTACTTGTGAGAGGAGGTGAACTCGGGTCTTTCTACTCCACCATCTTGTCTCCAATCCCTCTTCATTTTTGAATAAAGAGAGTTTTAACTAGACCTGGAATTTTTCTCAAACCAATGGTTGTATATTCAACATCAAATTTAATCTACCCAGATCACCTCATTTCTTATTTTGAAAGTACTTCTCAGAGACCATAAGCTGAAAAGTTGTTTGATGTAAATTTACATTCCATTGCAATTGCCGCGTATACAACTGAATTATCTGTGCCCAACCCTCTACTCTAAACAAACAAAATGAAGTGTTTATTGTAAAACATTCATCCCACCACATATGCTACAAGGTAAACATGAAATGGGAGACATAAACCAGTGATCTTCTCCAGAGTTCTCTTAACTATTGGGTTTAGAGCTTTTTCTTCTCATCCTCCTCCTACTACTTTAAATGCAGCATGCCCCTAAAACAAGCCAGCTATGTTACTGTATGCTCAATTGTAGAAATGATGATTTCCTTCAATCCTCAAGGAAAGACGTGCTGTGTTAGATTTATTTAGAAATAGTAAGCCCACAAACTATACTTGCAATTTAGGAGATTTTCAGGATAATTTTAATGCAATTTTTCATTATAACTGACTTTAGAATCCAACCCTGTTTAAGCCAAGAATCCAGTGTATTCAGTAGTTCAATTGTTTGTGGGAGCTGGGGTGGGGAAATAAGTTGCTGAACCCCATTTTTGTTCAGTTTATTTCTCCATGTTTAATGATTTCATTGTAGCACAGGCTAGTTTTACACATCTAGTTTTCTAATTGGCTTCTTGTCTTCTCCAGGACCTGATATGGTTTTACCTAGCCTCCTTTTCTCACTGCATGAGAGGAGGACTTTTATTTTGTTAAAGAAATGACTGTTGCCCTCCAGCTTTCCCCTTGGTCTGCATGCCTTTTGGAATGCTCCTGTCTGTAGAAGCATGAGAGTTTGTAAGAAGCATTATTTCCCCTATCCTGCTTTCTGAGTTTGAGTGCAAGCACTCAGTTTATCTACAATCACATAACACTGCTGTGTCAGGAGAGGGAACTGGGAGTTCAGCCCTTATGTCTCCATCAGGGCTGGTTTCATGGGCATGTGACCTATGCTTTTGCACAAGGTCCCACATTCAGAAGGTCCTTCACTTTGTTTAAACCTCTGCTGTCGTCATATTGAAATTTTTAATAAGTTTTCCTTGAATTTGTGTTTTGTAAGTGAAGTCCCATGGGACAATGGAGCCTGTGTGTGTGTGTGGCAGTATGAGAGTCAGCTACGGTTCCTGCAGCCTCATTCAGAGGCAGCATTCACAATTCCCTAAGAACACAGAATTCCAGTGGACCCATGATGTGCAGGGGTTCAGTGGGAAATCAAAGCAGGTATAAGATAAACATTTATTGATGCCTCAACCACTTAGGCTGAAAATGATGACATAGAAGGAAAGAGAAAGATGTGGCAATCCATAAATTCTTTTCCATTCAATCTTTCCTTATTCATGAACAAAATGAAGATAGAGAGTGTTAATAGAATGTGTGAATGACAAGGAGTGAAATAAAGACAATTAAGGTAGTTTTGTGTAGTGTTTACCACTCTTCTGGTAAGAATAAAATACATATGCATGCACGAAATATGAAATATGAATTGTAGTATTTTGTTAAGTTGTGTGCTCTTATATTTGCAGCTATGATTGGCATTGCACAATAGAAAGATGGATGGCAAAATGCATGGTAATGTTATAAAATTTTAGGGTTTTTTTTAACTTAGAAAATAACAACACCATGACAAATTGAGAGAGAGAGAGATAGGGAAAATCTTCATATGTTTCTACATCTAATGGTAGTTTGTTTCTATGTTTTGAATAAGAAGCCCCACATTTCAGTTTGCACTGGGCCCCACAAATTATGTGGCCAGCCCTACAGCAAGCTGAGGGTTCTTAAAACTTTCCTTAATGGTTACACAGGGGATTTCAATTACAGTTGCACTATTTTATTGTTGTTAATGCATTTTTTAAAAATTTGAAGCAAGTATAGAAAAATGTTACAATTTGGTATGATTGGTGAGTGAATGTTCATTACATTATTTTGAAACTTTTCTGTATGCTTGAAATATTTCACACAAAAGCCTCATTTTATGAAGTGACATAATGAATAATGGCAAGAAATATATATGAAAAGAAGTAGGCATATAACAAAGGCAGTAAGAGCCCATTAGAGAATACATTCTGCACTCCCCTGCTCATTGTCAAGTATCTTACCATGGTGACCTTATGGGCATAATATTCCAGAGTCAGTTTCAGTATGGTTGCTGCCTTGGATGCAGTTGTTTGATCAGGTGCAGAGAGTCTCATCAGGAGACTCCACACAAATTCAGTCAGCAAGCGTGGCAATAAGGTTTGTCCTACACTCTGAAACCAAAAAGGAGAGTCATGATCTCAGGCCTTACTTATATCAAGAGAAGCAAGACAGCTGAACCCAGACATCCTGAGGGAAGCTTCAGGGCCAGGCAGGGCCGTATGATTTTTGTAGGCCCTAGGCACCTTTGCTGCTGTGGGCCTTTTCCTCCATTAAAAAATATTAAAAATTATATTTTACAATTGTGTTGCTATTAAGATGACTGTAATTCAAGTTGAATTATATATATTTTTTCATCTGATTCTTAAAGCAATTAAAACATTTTCATCTGAATAAGTCAGCTCTGGGGGCAAGCCAGGGAGAAGTGGAAAATCATGACATTGCAATTCAGAGGAACTATAAAATATTGATTTTATCCCATTTCAGCTATTCAAATACTAGAAATTATTGTGAACTTCAGCTTTGGAAATGAATTTGCTCAGATCAGAAACAAGCATGATTTGTAGAAGATGAAGGAAAGGATGGGGTAAGAAAGGCAGGGTCATTCAAAGGTGTGGGCTTTTTCTCAGAGAAGTATCAAGAAGTGGGAAGAGAAAAAAAGGCCCATATGTCCACGATTGAGGTACAACAACTACAATTCAAACAATCTCTTTTTAAAGTTAGAGGAATATCCATGGGCTATAAAATGTGAAAAAAAAACACAATATTATGGATCTCTCAATTATGAATGAACCACATTTCCTCCTTTTGTACGTGTGTATTCTGGTCAATAGGGAAGGACTGAGTTCTGAGTGAAAATTGATGACCACCAGGCTCCCTCCTACTGGACAGAGGGGTGAGGGATAGTATTTTTGGAAAGCTATGAAAGATGGATAAAGGAGGGTCACTAAGGCTTGGTGAGGTGAACTGAATATTATAAATAGTTTGCTCTACTTTGAGAAAGCCAGATTTAATTATATAAGATGTTGAATTTAAAAAAAATCATTGGAAGAGGAAATATTCTCTTTTGCATATTTGTTTATTCAACAAAATACTTTAGTTTTGTGTCTATTAAAAAGTTGTAGAAGGAGCAATTCCTAGTGAAACTTAGAGATAGTGTTAGAAGTTTCTGGTATGTCAAGGTTGAACAAAGAAGAACAAACCTGACTCCATATTGGATCTATTCCTTTAGCTCTAGCCTTTGTGCTCCATTGCCTGTGCTTAGTCATGCTAGCTTTGCACCTTTGTCTCAAACAGTAAGAGAATGTGGCCTATAGCCCGGAAGATACATACTAACCCTTTCTCAATATTCTGTCTCTCAGGCTTGACCTTTAAACGTATAACATGTTTCCATTCATATAGAGATAAAAAGGTGCAGAATAGAAAATTATAGTTGTCTTGTTGGAGGTTTACAGGAACATTGTGACCAGACCTACCTGGACAGCTGCAAGAACAAAGGATTTCAGCACCAATTAGTTTGCAACAACCAGTCACACCTCCCCTCCCCTTTTAATGTAAAAGAAGCCTGAATTCTAACTCGGGTAAGATGGTTCTTTGGGACACTAGTCCACCATCTTCTTGGTCTGCTGGCTTTTCGAATAAAGTCACTATTCCTTGCCCCAACACCTTGTCTTTTGACTTGTTGGTCTATTGTGCAGCGAGCAGTATGAGTTTGGACTCAGTAACAAAGGTATAGATATGACAGTAGAGTACATCAAATGATAGGGGCTCCCTTTATAAAATATGATCTAGCTCTATTGGCTAAAAACCTTGACGCTTATCCTCCTATTTGCATCCTTTGGACTTTGTCTTTGGATATGGTCCTCTTGGTTTCCTTACTACAACCTTAGATTCTCTCACTCACTTGTCCCAATCTACCTCTGAAAGTACCTACCTCAGGATTTTCCAGCTACTGCTCTTGCACACAATGCTAGTACTAGACCTGCTTTGATCTCACAATTGAGAACTGAATAACAGGTCATGAACACAGGACTCAGGGCACCCTCCCCCAAACCCAAGGATTTCTAAATCTGATGGACATTAAACTCAGATAAGAGAGGACGCTAAACTGGAAGTGGAGATAGTAAGACCCAAGAACCACTTGGAAGAGACCCTGAGGAAGCTGCCAGTCTTAAGCTAACTAGCCTAATTGTGGGGCTCAGGATTTCAATTCTAGGGCTCTGGAGTGAAGCATGGAAGGATGTAAAAGGATTTTCTAGTAAACCTCTACAGATGCCTGGTTTCTTCACTTAAATAGACAACTTCGTAGTCAACCAGGTTTGTGACTTTTGAGGGGAGGTGGATTATGAATAATACTTGATTTTGGAAAGATGCATCATCATGAAGATGCATATTTAGGACATCTATGTGGTATTTTTGATTGTATTATTTGAGGTATATTGCTTGCATATCTCCTCAGCCTCCCACAATTCTATCTACCTCAGCCGTGGGAGGGCAAGGCACTGCTTTATGCATGTACCTTTAGGAGGAACCATAAGACCCTCCCAACTCAAGAGATAAGCTAGCCTGAAGAGCCTCCCCAGCAGACTTTGCTGAACTGTTGACTCAATGTGTGTAGCTAGACAGCCATCTGTTGGACAGCACAACTTAGGCACCAGTGACCTCTCAAGCATATGAATAAGCCCATATACTTTGAAGAAGGTGAGGGAATGTATACAGTTATAAAGCCTCATGATTTTCCCCAAGGGTTGGGTCAATGTAAAAATTATTTACTTGGTACTGAGGTTTATCACTTGAACTTTTAAAAAAATTTAAATTTAAGAGGTTTCTAAAATGTAAATCACATTATTTTGATGTTTGCTGAATAAATTATAATAGCATTGAAAAGGCTGTTAATTGTTGACTTCATTAATTTTGCTAGAAAATCAGAAGTTTCCTATCTTTAGTAACTTATTAGCCAAACAATAAGAAGCATAACAACTAGGAAACACCTATCTCATTTGCATTCTGTAAGGATTAGGTAAAATAATATAAATTGCTATATTCTGGAATAATAGGCATAATTCTTATTAATAGAGATGAAAATCAGGAAGCCAAATGCTGTACTCTATCATTTACTCTTTGCTTTACTGAATTTAAATAAAACAGAAAACAATCTATTAAAAATATAAATTTTGTTGAAATAAGTTGCCACTAAAAGTAATAATACACATGAAACAAAAGCCATAAGATAAAGTGGTGGCTAAGTTACCTGAGCAATTTTACTTTTGTCTCTTTGCAAGATCTTGGGTAGAAATTCTATATCAGAGGGAGAAGGCAGGAGGCAATGACTTCCAGGCTTATCATACTTTGTACTTTTATTTTTTGCAATATCCGCTGTATTAAGGAAAAGAGTTTAGGGTTTTTATTTGATCACTGGTTCCTCTATAACATTGCTATTTCTAATTTCCTCTTCCTGCCCAATTCTGGAAGTCTAAAGTTTCTGAATGTTTAACTCTCTGCTAACAGTTTAGTCACATAAAATATTATGACTACATTGACCCAGAGTTTAAAAAGTGTTTAAGAGAGGCCTGTGAAATATGAATAAAGGACATAGATAATTTTAATAAGTTGACCAAATATCAAGTACATTTAGGCCATCAAATGCATTGTTCAGTGCAATGGAAGAGCTACTGCTAAGTTGACGTGTCTATTGGTAAAAGAGCAGACTTGGAGGCATTTTGCAAAGAGCTGGGGGAGTGGTACAGCAAGAAAGAGAAAAGCCCTCAACATAAGCTTCAGGTGCAGATGTCTTTTGTTCTAGAGAGAAGGTAGGTTTTAAATGACTTTGCTTGTTTGCTAACAGCTTTATAGAGATATAACCAATATGCAACATATTTAAAGTGTCTAATTTGGTAAGTTATTATATATGTATGTGCCCGTAAACATCACTGTAATAAAAAAAAGATTTATTCCCTCCAAAAGTTTCCTCATGTCCTTTTGTAATTGATCAAACCTGCTCCCAGATCCTACTCCCTGATTCAAAGGCAGGCACTGATCTGCATTCTGTCAAGTTTGTATTTTCCAGTTTTATATATGTGGAACCATTTAGTATATACTCTTTTGTTGTTTGGAATCTTTCATTCAGCAAAATTATTTGCAATCCATCCATGTTTTTTCTTGTATCAATAGTCTTAGTGATGGATACTATTCCATTGTACATATATACCATCATCTGCTTATTCATTCACCTTTTGGTGGACATTTGGGTTGTTTCCAGTTTTTGGCTATTACAAATAAAGGGGCTATTACAAATAAAGTTGCTATTACAAATAAAGGTGCTATCAACATTCACGTACAAGTCTTTGAATGGATATTTGCTTTCATTTCTCTTAGGTAAACACTAAGCTGTGGAATGACTGAATCGTATGGTAGATGTGTGTTTGACTTTTTAGGATACTGCCAAATTATTTTCCAAAGCTGTTGCATCACTTCACATTCCCTCTAGCAATGTATGAGAGTTCCAGTTGCTTCACACCTTTAATAACGCATTGTATGGTCAGTCTTTTCAATTTTAGACCTTTTAACTGGAGTGCAGTGGTGTCTCATTGCAGTTTTAATTTACCTTTCTTTTATGACTGTATATTGATCATCCTTGCCATCTGTGCTTCTTTAGTGAAATGACTGTTCAAATCTACTATTATTATTTTAATTTGGTTGCTTGCTTTTTCTTTTTCTTTTTTTTCTTTTTTTTTTTTTTTACTGAGTTTTGAGTGTTCCTTTAAAATTCTGAATACAATTCTTCTATCAGATATGTAATTTGCAAATATTTTCTCACCTTCTGTGGCTTATCTCTTAAGTGTCTTTCAAAGAGCAGAGGTACTTAATTTATCTTTTTTTTTTTTTTTCATTTATGGGTCACGCTTTTGGGGTTATATTTAAGAAATCTTTGCCTAATCCAAGGTACAAAGATTCTTTCTAGTTTCATAGTTTTAGGTTTTACATGTAGTCCTATGATCCATTTTGAATTAGCTTTTATGCATTTATGAGATATATATCAAAGTTCTTTTTTTGCATATAAATCACCAATTTTTCCAACAATGTCTATTGAAGTTTATCCCTTCTCCACTGAATTGCCTTTGAACCTTTGTCAAAAATCATTTGACCATACATGTGTGGATCTATTTCTGGACTCTTTATTCTATTCTATCCAAAGCAATGTTGAACAGAAGTAATGACAGTGCACATCCTTGTCTTTTTCCTGGTCTTTTGGGGAAATCATTCAGTATTTCACCATTAAGTATGATGTTAGGTGTAGATTTTTCATAGATGTACTTTAGCAGGTAGAGGAAGTTTCCTTTCTATTCCTAATTTTCTGAGAGTTTTTATTAGGAATGGATGTTGAATTTTGTCAAGTACTTTTTCTGTATCTATTGAAATAATCATATGGTTATTTTTTTCATCTGTTGATGTGGTATGTTACATTGGTTGATTTTCAAAAAGTTAAATTGACATTGCACTTCTGGATAAATTCCACATGGCCATGGTATATTATTCTTTTTATTTAGTGTACTATTTGACTTGCTAAGCTTGATTAATTTTTTTCATCAGTGTTCTTGAGGGACATTGGTCTGTAGTTTTTTGTTTTTATTTTTCTTGTAATGTCTTTGTGTGATTTTAGTGTCAGAATAATGCCAGCCTCATAGAATGAGTTGGCAAGTATTCCCTCATCCTCCCATTTCTGGAAGAATTTGTATAGAATTAGTATAATTTCTTTCTTAAATGTTTGATAGATCGTTTCAGTCTGGAGTTTTCCCTGTGGATCTGGACTTTTCTTTGCAGAAGATTTTAAACTACAAACTCAACTTCTTTGCTAGATATAGAATATTCAGATTATCGATTTCTTCTTGAGTGAACTTTGGTAATTTGTGTCTTTCAATAAATTTTGTCTGTTTAAGTTGTCAAATTTATTGGCCTAAAGTTTTTCATAATGTCACTTTTTATTCTGTTAATACCCATAGAATCTTTAGTGACATTATTTCTCTCATTCCTTATATTGGTAATTTGTGTCTCTTATTTCTCCCCTGATCTTCTCAGAGAATTTGCTTTTGGCTTCATTGCTTTCTTTTAATGTTTTTCTGCTTTCTAGTTTTATTGGTTTTTATTCTGGTCTTTATTATTTCCTCTCATCTTCTTACTTCTGCTTTTATTTGCTCTTCTTTCTCTACTTTCTTAAGGCAGAAGCTAAGGTCATTGATTTAAGAACTTTTCTCTATTCTAATGTAGGCATATGGTGCTAAGAATTTCCCCTCTGGGATCTTGTTTAGCTGTATTCCATAAATTTTGAAATTTTATATTTTCATTTTCATTTAGTTCAAAATGCTTTAAATTTCCCTTCTTATTTCTTTTTTTTTTTTTGACACATTTATTATTTAGAAACAGGTTATCTAGTTTCCAAATATTTTGAATTTTCAGATATCTTTCTTTCTTTTAAAATTTAAAAATTTATCTCCCGAGTTTCCATTTCTTAAAAAGTTGATAAAAGTTTAACTTGAATAAATCTTCTCCCCACTTCTATTTATTTATTTACTTTTAACTTGTTTAAAATCTAAAAAATTTTTATTTTACACTGGCGTATAGTTGATTAACAATGTTTTGTTAGTTTCATGTGTACAGCAAAGTGATTCAATTATACATATACATGTATCTATTCTTTTTCAAGTTCTTTTCCCATTTAGTTTATTACAGAATATTGAGCAGAGTTCCCTGTGCTATGCAGTAGGTCCTTGTTGACTATTTTAAATATAGCAATGTGTATATGTCAATCCCAAACTCCCAATCTATCCTTCCTCCCCACCCTTCCCCACTGGTAACCATAAGTTCATAACCTCTAAGTCTGTGAATCTGTTTTTGTTTTGTAAATAAGTTCATTTGTGTATCATTTTTTTCTTAGATTCTGCATACAAGTGATATCATATGATATTTGTCTTTCTCTGTCTTACTTCACTTAGTATGACAATTTCTATGTCCATCCATGTTGCTGCAAATGGCATTATTTCATTCTTTTTAATGGATGAGTAATATTCCATTGTATATACGTACCACATCTTCTTTATCCATTCATCTGTTGATGGACATTTAGGTTGCTTCCATGTCTTGGCTATTATAAACAGCACTGCAATGAACATTGGGGTGCATGTATCCTTTCAAATCCTGGTTTTCTCCAGATACGTGCCCAGGAGTGGGATTGCTGGATCATATGGTAGCTCTGTTTTTAGTTTTTTAAGGAACCTCCATATTGTTCTCCACAGTGGCTGTACCAATCTACATTCCCAGCAACAGTGTAGGAGGGTTCCCTATTCTTCACACTCTCTCCAATGTTTATTGTTTGTAGATTTTTTGATGATGGCCATTCTGACTGGTGTGAGGTGATATCTCATTTGATTTCCATTTCTCTAATAATTAGCAATGTTGAGTATCTTTTCATATGCCTGTTGGCCATCTGTATGGTCTTTTGCCTATTTTTTGATTGGGTTGTTTGTTTTCTTTGATATTGAGCTGCATGAGCTGTTTATGAATTTTGAGATTAATCCCTTGTCATTCGCATTGTTTGCAAATATTTTCTCCCATTCTGTAGGTTGTCTTTTTGTTTTGTTTATGGTTTCCTTTGCTGTACAAAAGCTTTTAAGTTTAATTTGGTCCCATTTGTTTATTTTTGTTTTTATTTCTATTACTCTAGGAGGCAGATTGTAAAAGATATTGCTGCGATTTATGTCAAAGGGTGTTCTGCCTATGTTTTCCTCTAAGAGTTTTATAGTATCTGGTCTTACATTTAGGTCTTTAATCCATTTTGAGTTTATTTTTCTGTATGGTGTTAATTCTGTGTTTGATTTCTAATTTAACTCTGTTTTGGTCATATTTTGTATGACTTAACTACCTGTTGATTTCTTGAGGATTGTCTTATGGTCTATAATATGGTTTATTTTGGTAAATTTTCTGTTTTTTTCTTGAACAGAATGTTTATTTTTCCATTTTTGGTAGAGTGTTCTATAAATGTCAGTTAGGTCTAGCTGGTTCAGGTCTGTATCCTTATTGATTTTTTGTGTAATAGGTTATTGAAAAAGTGGTATTGAATTCTCTGATTGTAATTGTAGATTTATTTCTCATAGTAGTCCTATCAGCTTTTGTTTAATGTATTTTGATTATTTTAATATGTTTCATTTTCAAGTACATAAGTGTTTTGGATTATGTCTTCTTAATTAATTGACCCCTTTATCATTATGAAATTACCCTCTTTTTCCCTGGAAGCATTCTTTGCTCTGAAATGTGTGTATTTTTTGATATTAATATAGTCATTTCAGTTTTCTTTTGACTAGTGTTAGCATGTTATATCATTTTCCAACTTTTAACTTGTATTCTATTTGTATCTTTACATCTAGGGTAGATTTCTCATAGGCAACATATAGTTGAGTCTTGCTCTTTGTCCAGTGTGATAATCTTTGCCTTTTCATTGGAGATATTTAGAGCATTTATATTTATTATGAGTGGATTTAAGTCTTCATTTTACTTTTTGTTTTCCATATTTCCATCTGTTTTTCTTTCTATTTTTCTTCTTTTTTGGTCTTTTTTTGATTAAGTATTTTTTATGATTCTATTGTATCTCCATTTTGGCTTATTATATATAACTCTTTGTTATATTAGCTAAGTAGTTCCTTTAGGATTTATATTATACATCTTTAACTTATCACAGTTTACTTTGAAGTGATATTTTATGAATTTATGGATAAGAACCTCATATTTCACCCTCTTTCAAGCCTCTGTGATATTGTTGTCACATATTTAGCTTTTACATTGTTGTTGTTTGTTTGTTTGTTTGCTTGCTTTAAATAGTTGATTCTCATTTAAAGAGATTTAAAATGTAGGGAAGAAAATTTTAATATTTACCTTCATAGTTGCAATCCAGTGCTCCTTATTCCTTTATGTAGACCTAGATTTTCATCTGACATCATTTTTTTTCTTGAATAATTTCATTAAATATTTTTCATACTTCAGATATGCTAGTGATAAATTCTACCAGCTCTTGTATATCTAAAAAGTCTTTATTTCACTTTTGCTTTTGAAAGAGCACCACTTTTGCTGGTTAAAGAATTCTAGATTGACAGCTTTTTCTTTCAGTACATTATGAGGTTACTTCATTGCCTATGGCTTGCAATGTCTCATGAGAAATTTGCTATAATCCTTACCTTACCTTTACTCTGAATGAAATGTTGCCCCCTCCCAGCCCCAGCTCCTTTTAAGATTAAACTCTTGAACATGAAAAGATTCTCAGCATCACTAATTATTAGAGAAATGCAAGTCAAAACAACAATAAGATATCACCTCATACCTGTCAGAATGGCTATCATGAAAATGTCTACAAATAACAAATGTTGGAGAGAGTATGGAGAAAAGGAAACCTTTGTACAGGGTTGGTGGGAATGTAAATTGGTGCATCCACTATGGAAAACACTATGGAGGTTCCTCAAAAAACTAAAAATAGAACTACCATATGATCCAGCAATTCCACTCCTGAGTATATATCCAGTAAAGTAAAATCAAGAAAAAATGAAAACACTAATTTGAAAAAGTACATGCATTCCTATGTTTATACCAGCACTATACAATAGCCAAGATATGGAAGCAACCCAAGTGCCCATAAACAGATGAATGTATAAAGAAGATGTGATATATCTTCTATCTATCTATCACCTATCTATCTATATAGATATATAAAACTCATCCATAAAAAAGAATGAAATTCTGCCATTTGCAGCAACATGGATGGACCTAGAGAATATTATGCTTAATGAAATAAGTCAGACAGACAGAGAAAGACAAATACCATATGATATCACTTATATGTGGAATCTAAAAAATAAAAAAATGCAAATGAATGTATATGCAAAATGGAAACAAACTCACAGATATAGAAAACAAACTAGTGGTTGCCAAAATGGAGAAGGAAGAGGGGATGGACAAATTAGGCATATGCGATTAAGAGATACAAACTACTATGTATAAAAGAGATAAGCAACAAGGAAATATTAATAGCACAAGGAATTATAACCATTATCTTATAATAACTTTTAATGGAGTAAAATCTGTGTAAATACTGAATCATTATACTGTACACCTATTATAAATGTATATTGTGTATATTGTAAATCAACTATACCTCAATAAAAAAGATTATACCGTTAATCCCTGCCAGAGTGTTTTTCAGCTCAGATATTGTAGTTTTCATCTCCTGAGGTTCAATTTGGGTCTTTTAGAGACTTTTCTTTGTCTCTCATTAGCATGTTCATCTTTTTCTCTAACTCCTTAAATAAATGGAATATGTTATAATAATTGTTTTAATGACTCTCCTAATTCTATCATCTGTGTTATTTCTGGGTCAGTTTTTTTTCATTTTACTTTTTATTGTGGGTTGTATTTTGTTTCTTTGCATACCTGGTAATTTTTTGTTGCATGTCAGACATTGTTAATTTTAACTTGTCCAAACTGTTCATTTTAACTTGTTAAGTGATGGAATTTTTGTATTCCTAGAAGTAAGCTTGAGCTTTTTCTGATAAAGTATTTGGAGATCAGTTGATAATTTTAGGTCTTGTTTTTAACTTTTGTTAAGTGGCACTAAAATAATTCAGGGATAATTTTTTCCCCTTGATGAGACAAAATCTCTTTGTACTCTGCTTCATTACTTATGAATTATGAAGTTTTAAATTCTAGCTTATAGGCATGGGCACCATTTCCAGTCTTTCGGGATTCGGTGGATCCTTTAACCATTTTGGGTGTTACCCCCCACCATCCCCCCCACAAGCCTCAGGTAGTTTCCTCACATGTGTGCTCTGATCCTTACATAGCCAAATAGTTAAAGGGCTCTCTGCACATCTCTGGAGCTCTCTTTGTGCACTCCTTTCTGGCGCTTTGCCCTGTGAACTCTAGCTATCTTGATCTATCTGGATTCCCAATTCTGTCTCTTCAACTTGGTGAGACTCTTGGGTTACTCCTTTCTGGGCTGCAGCCTAGAAACTTACTCTAGGTTGTAAACTCAGTCAATTGTAGACTCTGCTTTATTTGTTCATTTGTTCCCATCTCATTAGGAATCATTGCCCTTTGTTATCTGATGTCCAATGACTTGAGGACAATTAGTATATATAATCTTTAAATAGTTCTTTATTATGGGACAGTAAATCTATTCTCTGTTAAAGTATTTGGAAATAGTTTGATACCATAAGGTCTTGCTCTTATGCTTTGTTAGGCAGACCAGAGCAGCATTTATTTAGGTCTTGGGCTAATTTTTCCCCACCATTGAAGCAAGAATCTGAGTATTCTATTTGATACTCCATTACAGAGAAAAAGTATGCCTCTTTTTAAAAAGTCCCATTGGTAATTTTTCTTCCTCTCTCTTCCCTGCCTCCATCCAGCATTCCTGTCCCCACCATTAACACCCAACACTAATCTAAGTATAGTATGTTATAGACATTGAAGGACCAACTCTAACATTTTAAAAATAATTCTAAAAAAGATTTTAAAATACATTTTAAAAAGTGAAGCTATAGATCTTGGGGCAGGATTTTGAAATCTACAGACATAGAGCCCCCTTGGGACCCACAAGTATAATAATTAGGAACAGATTATTAGTAACCCTTAGAAAAGATGAATCTTTCTTACCATTCTGACACTTTGCAATGCAGAGGAGGTGATACATTCCCAAGGATGCTTGTTGTGTGATTGCGGGATCAGCATGGGAACACAAAAGAGACAGTTCTGCTGCCAGGACACCCAAACATGGAACATCAACACTTGTCTAGTGAAAAAACAAAGTAGAAAAATGTATTTGCTATGCATGGTCAACATTAAATGTTTGTGTCTGATATATATATCAGACTACGGTTAGAGTTGAGCTTCAGAGTTCACAAAATCTGTATTAAAATCCTCACTCTGTTACTGAGCCTCAATTTTCTCATCTATGAAATGCATATAACAAATGTTACCTTGTAACAGTTATTGTGGGAAGTAAGGGGGTAACATTTATGACAAAACAGAACGTTCCTAGCAAAGTGCTTGGCAATAATAGAGACTCAACTAATGTTAGTTTCTAGTCTATATTTTAGGTAGCTATTTGTAGGTATCAAATTCTTAGGATACTGGAGTGGGGGAGTCAATATCCAAAAGCTTTCATGCTTCCTTTTCCATCTACTTAGATGACTCTGTAAGTCACTGGAGAACACTTCAGATGACTCTGTAAGTCACTGAAGAAAACTTTTCTTCCTAGAATTGCTCTGATTCTTCCCAGGGAAATTAATTTTTTAAAAAACTCGAAACATTTGCTTCTGCTATCAAACCTACTGCCAAAACATTTATATATTCCCCCCCTACACGCACACAACTTCCTTGACACATAGGTTTCTCAAATATTTAGGTTTTTACCTTGACTGATTTGTTTAGCCAGATCAAATGCAAACAGAGAGAGGAGTAGACACATAAAAGAAGAAAGGAGAGATGGAAGAGATATTTTGCTTTTGTGAAGGTATGAGAATTATTACCAATTTTCTTTAAACAAAAATGACTCTTCCCACATGTAGGTTTGCTAAACTAGTAGGCCTGCAGAATCTTCTTATCTCTAAGACAAATTATTACTTTTCCTGGATAGATGCTTTGGTGGTCAAAGTTAGAGTTCAAGTCAACCTTCCAGGGAGATCCCAAGACCTGTTTCTCTTTCTTTGTGTTACTCTTATATACCCTTATCCTTGCCTCTCTTTTTGCTTGACCCACTCACGTCTGTCTGCCTGTCTGCCTGTCTCAGTCTTACACACACAAACACACACACACACACACACACACACACACACACAGAATCATTCCTGAAGAAGAATGTGAGGTGACCTAGGTCATGGGCCAAGGATATGACCGAATTAGGATGTGGGAGTGATGGTCTTAGTAGAAGAAAGGAAGATAATCTGCTTCTGTGGATGTCTTCCTTGGATTCTTTCTGCCTATAATTCTTTGTAAGGGTACCTGCGGCTCCCCCTATTTTAGGAGTCCTATGACTTAGAAGAATCTAGAAGCAGACAGTAGGGGTTGCTATTTATTCTAGGCCCTAGGAAGAAGTGTTTTATTTTCCCCTGCCTATTCTCTTCTTTTGGTTTGCATTCCAAATTTCTTTTTCTATCAAATGGCAAGATTTTAAGAACCACCTTTGCATTATGGGTTTAAAAAAAAGGGGAAGTTGTTCTGTTTCTCTGTTGGGCACGATGGAGGAGTATGAGTATGTGTCTGGTATTTTTGCCACAAGCTTCTCTGCCATAGACATCTTTGCCACGAGCATTTTTGCTGCAAACCCTTTTAATACATGACTAATTGTCTGTAAGGCAATTTTGCTGTGAAAGATAAAATAACTAGTAGACTGTTTGGTTTGACACTTTGGTTTCAACTGGTTGAAATGAGTTAGACTTTCTTTCAGTTAGCCATTTTATTGATGGTTTATTGAGCTGAGAGATGACAATGATTTGCCCCAAGAGTTGGTTTCTTATTTTGAAGCACACTACATTGGAGGAGAAAGAAGCTAAGGGTCTCAGAGGTGCAGAGTTGAACCTACATTTCCCATAGAACTTTGGAACATCTATGAACAGACATGTGGCAAGATGCCAAGAACAAAAAACAGTACAGAGGTTTTTATAACGCAATACAAAGCTCAGTTACAAATATGCATCCTGGTATTTGGAATGAAGGATGAAATGAAGGAAGAAATTTTAGCAAAAAAAGAAAAACTATCATGCTGAATGAGGAGATGAATCAAAAACAAAAAACATATTATGAATGAAAGACTTCAAAGACAAGTGCTTAAGTACAACCCACAAAATAAAATCAGTTATTTGGCAGAATTGCCACGAATTTACACACAATTTAAATGTATTTAAATTGTATGTAACTATTTAAATTGTATTTCTCAAGAAAACCTTTTTAATTTTGTTATTAATTTTTCATGTTTCATTATGACCTTTATAATGTCCCCCTTTTATTTTTCGTTATTTTATCTTTTATGAAAAAATTGCCTTACGGCCAATTAGTTATGCTACAAAGATGTCTATGGCAAAGACCCTTATAGCGAAAGTACCTAGAACCAGGGGAGTACTTCTCACAGCTTAGCTCACTGAACCTGGGGACCGTTTACAGAGGATTGGCCTTAAAGTTTTATTGTGTTATAGTTTTTGCCTTGAGCGTTCTCTCTGATTATCCCTTCTTATGAACTTGTGGATGTGTAACTCTTAGCAGGTGTCTTTGTAAAGGAAGCTGCTAATGATGCCAGATAGGGTCTGTCTAGATGTGTGTCTCTAACAGAGTAGGTGTGGCCATGTCTAGATTGCATAGCATGTTTGAGGAAGAGGGGAGACCTGACCTAGGACAGGCCAAGAGAGGAATAAAGCTGTGTGAACCATGGGGCACACTGATTATGCCCTGCACAGTCCCTTCAGAAGTGTGCCAACCACAGTCACACCCCCTCAAACACAAGACTTTGGGAACATTTAATACAGTATAGTCCTGCTTTTTTAGAAAATCTATCTAAAGTGCTGAAAGAAGGAGAGCTAAGACCTGGATAAAAGTAGCTTCTCTGTATTTGTTCCTAAGTCTAAGTGCTCCTGCTTAGTTTTCTGGCCCTTTCTTACTGGATTCCTTCTTCTGTGTAGATCTGGCCTCTCCAGTTCCTTATCTTAACAATTATGACAGTTTTAGGTACTAAATTCCAGAGGCAACCACTTCTAAGTTTTTTAGCTGCTTCTTTTGGAAGTCAACTGTACATGTCTAAACAATGGACTTCTACTTCAGTTCTAATATCACTTTGGGACATTGCCTATCTATTCCTGCTGTGATGAATCAGTGCATAGGCCATACTCATTTTTAGTTATATTTCCTTTTGGCATAAAAATATGTCCTCTCTACTCCTTTTGAGACTAAATTCTCATCTGTACTCAGAATTATCTATTTTTGATAATCATTTTTGTTCTCTTTATTTACCTGGGACTATCTCTTGTATTTGGAGGGTTTTCTCAAATGTCTGGCAAATTCTTGGTTGTCTAGTCATATTTAAGAATGTGATGCCACTGGTGGGATTTTGTATGTGAGCAAGGCTTATCAACTGGTGGGCTTGGCTTCAGAGTAGTTGGGTGGGAAGGCTGGGGTCATGCTGAAGTGTATCTAAACAACAGAATCAAGATGATTGTCTCAGGGAATTTACAATTGTTTTGAGAAAAATGTCCTCAAATTTTACCTACCAATGGGCACATGTCCCTGTGGAATATAGAGTGTGTGTGTAAATGGGGACGGGAGGCACTATAGATCCTTCTGTATAAACTTCCTATGAGTCTTTTCAGTGCATGTGTATGTCTTCAGCTTTCCTTTGCCGCCCACTCTTCATCATTACTTGGGCTTCCATAGCTCCAGACTCTTCAGGGTTCCATAGGGAAACTCCCTCCCTTTTCAGCTGTCGTCCATTCTAATGTTCACATGCCCCTGCCTTTCAGATTCCCCTGCCAGACTTTATCAGTTACCATCTTCTGTCTATTCTGTCATGCAGAAGTTTGCTGACATCACTAGCCCACTGAGAACCCGTTACTAATTCTCTTTGTTGCAATGGCAACATTTAACAAATTTTATTACTATCATTTTGTGGAGGAGGAGGAGATAGACATGTGGACAATCTGTTAGCTTTGACTGAAAATCTTCCACCTGTCTTTTAAATGCTGATGTGCCAAAGGAACAAACCTAGGAAAAATCTGTTAATGAGACAATATGACATGTTTAGCTCACACTTCTTCACCCGTTTGGAAATTAACAGTTTAATTGAAAGGACAAATATTCTTCGAGTGTAGCAGTTTCTTCACCCTGATGGGCACACAGGTCATGTAAGAGGAATACCGTTTTAAATTCTGGTAGAATACAAATGAAAGTATTGTTCAATAGGACAAGGGCCTCTGAGAGTCTGGAAGACGTAGGCTAGGGTAATTTATGAAGAAAACAGGTTTTATCCAGTGAATGGCCAGAACCTGAGAACAGAATAGGTAGCTACATTTAGTTAGAGAATGACAGAACAAATCTTCATTTATTATTTACAATGTGTCAGATATAGAGATACACAGACCTTGCCTGTGGGTAGTTTAGCTTTTAATTTATTAATAATATTTTTGGTTGTTTTATGTATTTGTTCCCTCATCTCCATTAATTTCACTGACTTAATTATCTTCAGAAGATAATTGTCTTATCTTTAGAAGATAATTATCTTAATTATCTTATTTTAAAGAGAAAGTTAACTTAGTAAAGGTTTATGCTTCCATGACTGTGATAAGCTGGTTGAGGCTAGCTTAGTTCCCACCTTCTGGAAAATGCTGGTGTGCTTCCACCTGGTGGCATTGAGCAAACACTGCAGAACAGAGGAATACGTTACCACTTGGCTTCTCAAAGGTCTCAGTTATAGCTTAGGAACCCTCAACAATTTATGAGAGCCTTCTGCTGCACATATGAATTTACACATTTATTGTTTCACAGTTGAAGGGTGGGCTATGTGCTGGGGAGAATGAACTTTACAACTGTAATTGAAAGAGAGTAGAGGTGATAGCAGAAGATGAAACCCCCAAGTGTCATACCTGCTACCTGAATGGAACACACTAGAAGATATATATATATATATTTATACACACATATAGTATATAACTAGTATATAAATATACACTAGATATATAAATAGAAAGTATATATGTGTACTGAAGTGCAATGAGAAGCATGTGAATAGTCTCCATCAAATACTTGCTGAATATATAAAGCATGTTAGGAACTATACAGAAAACAGACTGGACTGTTGAACTACACTTACTCTCAAGCCTCACTTGCAAAATTTTGTGTCCATTTGAATGGACATTCCAAACCATCTCAGAAATAGAGGGAGACTGACTTCCCAGGCCAAAGAATCAGAATATTTAAAACAAGCCACTCGGTCTCTCTTTTGGACACTGAGATGGGGAATTAGCACGATGCAAAGAACATCATGGACTGTATTTTCCTATGTAAGTAAATTGTATTATGTTCCAAAGCTTATTTTATTTATTTATTTTTTGGCTTTTTCTCACTTTCTTTTTTTAAATTTTTATTGGAGTATAGTTGCTTTACAATATTGTGTTAGTTTATACTGTACAGCAAAGTGAATCAGCTATATGTATACATTTATCCCCTCTTTTTTGGATTTCCTTCTCATTTAGGTCACCACAGAGCATTGAGTAGAGTTCCCTGTGCTATGTAGTAGGTTCTCATTAGTTATGTATTTTATACATAGTATCAATAGTGTATATATGTCAATCCCAGTCTCCCAATTCATCCCACCCCCCTTTCCCCTTTGGAATCCATACATTTGTTCTCTACATCTGTGTCTCTATTTCTGCTTTGTAAATAAGATTTTTTTTCCAGATTCCACATATACACGTTAATATATGATATTTGTTTTTCTCTTTCTGACTTACTTCACTCTGTATGACAGTCTCTAGGTCCATCCATGTCTCTACAAATGACACAAATTCAATCCTTTTTATGGCTGAGTAACATTCCATTGTATATATGTACCACATCTTCTTTATCCATTCCTCCGTTGATGGACATTTAGGTTGCTTCCATGACCTGGCTATTGTAAATAGTGCTGCAATGAACACTGGGGTGCATGTGTCTTTTTGAATTATGGTTTTCTCTGGGTAAATGCCCAGTATTGGGATTGCTGAATCATATGGTGGTTCTATTTTTAGTTTTTTAAGGAATCTCCATACTGTTCTCCATAGTGGCTGTATCAATTTACATTCCCACCAGCAGTGCATGAGGGTTCTCTTTTCTCCACACCCTCTCCAGCATTTACTGTTTGTAGATTTTTTGATCATGGCCATTGTAACCTGTGTGAGGTGATACCTCATTGTAGTTTTGATCTGCATTTTTCTAATGATTAGTGATGTTGAGCGTCTTTTCTTGTGTTTGTTGGCCATCTGTACGTCTTCTTTGGAGAAATGTCTATTTAGGTCTTCTGCCCATTTTTTGATTGGGTTTTTGGTTTTTTTTTTTTGATATTGAACTGCATGAGCTGTTTGTATATTTTGGAGATTAATCCTTTGTCAGTTGCTTCATTGGCAAATATTTTCTCCCATTCTGTGGGTTGTCTTCTAATCTTGTTTATGGTTTCCTTTGCTGTGCAAAAGCTTTTAGGTTTAATTAGGTCCCATTTGTTTATTTTGGTTTTTATTCTCATTACTCTAGGAGGTGGGTCAAAAAAGATCTTGCTGCGATTTATGTCATAGAGTGTTCTGCCTATGTTTTCCTCTAAGAGTTTTATAGTGTCTTGCCTTACATTTAGGTCTTTAATCAATTTTGAGTTTATTTTTGTGTATGGTGTTAGGGAGTGTTCTAATTTCATTCTTTTACATGTGGCTGTCCAGTTTTCCCAGAACCACTTATTGAAGAGGATATCTTTGCTCCATTGTATATTCTGGCCTCCTTTGTCATAGATTAGGTGACCATAAGTGCATGGGTTTGTCTCCCAAAGTTTATTTTAAATAAAATAATAAAAATTCAGCTATGTTATAAGGCTGATCTAGGCTTTTCATCTCAATATGTCTAGAGACTGTACAAGTATTTGAAATGGATACATGAAGATAGTGTCACAAATGCATGTTTCTGACCCCCTTCATACTGAACTCCTGAACTGATTTAAGCAATCAGATATGCAATTAGTAGAGTATGTTTAAAAATCACAGTGAAGGGTGAGTTATGGAACAGAGACTGAAAACACAGTATCCATAAGAGAGAAAAATGTTCAGAGATAGTCTGAGGCTTCTTAGAAGGCAGGCAATAGTGTTATTCAAAATATAGGAAACCTCAGTAAATATTGGCAATTATGAGATACCTATTTGTTCTCCATCTGAAAGGCAACAGTTAAAAAGTCTGATAATATCCAGGTGTTTGTGAAGGTTGAGGAAATGGGTACTCTAATATTCACAGGAATGCAGAGTGAAGGACAATTGTGCATTACTAACCTTTAACCTATTCATACTTTTTGGCCTATTATTTTTCTTAGCATTTCTAAGTACATACTCACATACATGCAAAAGGATGACAATTTTTGTATTGTTTGAAGTAGAAAAACCCACAGTATACCTCAATGTTCATCAACTGAAGAATAGTTAAGTAGATCATAATACATCAACACTATAAGATATAAGCTGTAGTTAAAATAATGAAGCAAATCTATGAAAGTATCTGTTGGGTATACTGTTCAGTGAAAAAATCAAATTGCAGAACCATATGTAAATATGATGTAACTTTAGTAAAGAAAAACTAAGTAACAAATCTGTGTATATCCGTGTGCATGTATATTTGTATGTGTACGTAGCTGTTTGGCAGGACACACATCACACAGACATGGCTAGGGATGAGACTGGGGTGGAGAGGATAGTAAAGAAGGACTTCTGCTATGTCTTTAGCATGTTTTACAATGAAAGTACTCAAGAATTACTTGTTATACATTTAAAATAAATGATGGTTTAAAAATATTCTAGGAAAAAGAGAAATAAGAAGGAAAGTAAGGATGGAAGAATTTATAAGTTTACAAATAACATTGATTGTGGTCCAAAGAGGAGAATCCAGAGAGTCAGCAAAAGCCTGGTTTTGACACACTCATACTGTTTGTGGAAAGCATGAGGCATCCTAATCAATTGAGAAACTCTGCTCTAATTGACATAAAGTCATGTAGGATATTAACTCCTTTCCCAGTATCCCAACATACTAGTATGATAATACGAAGCAGGCATCTAACACTCTCTAGAACCAAGACTTGGAAAGCAGCACTGCGGAAATGCAGTCTTCAGAAGCACGTGGCATGATTACTCTGTGACTTACATATCCCTTAACTTTCCTGGATGCAAAGCTTAGCACTCTGCTGATGATCACCATGGCTCTCTCCTGCATGTACAAATTATCTTCACTCATCCACACAGCCATTTCCTGTTGAAAACACAAGAACTATCCTAGAACCATGGTGTTTCCATTTCCACAGGTCCCTTTCTTCGGATCACCACCTTCACCAAGTCAAGTTTCCCCATGTCCTCCCAATGGTTTCACACCTATCCTCTATTTATTTTAAAAATATGACAATAAGCTGGTATACTACTGTCTAGTATAATACTTCATCTGCCATATAGCTATACCTGGGTTTTATTTTATTTAATTCTATCCAACAAGTATTTACTAATATCCACTATAACAGTCACTTTGCCAGGCATCATGAAAGGTTTAACATGAGGCTATGAGGCTGATTATCATCAGCTGCTTCTCCTTCTCTTTTTCTTTCACAATACATATTCTCTCTCTTTTTAAAACCATAGGATCTGATTTGCAGTTTTAAAAAAGAATCAAATGTTATTTGATCCTGAAATGTCATTTTATCCCAGAATTGCCTCTGTAAATTTACCATCCAGATATTTTCTGACTCATGGTTTAGAGTATATTCCTGGAGCCAGCTCGATGAGAAAGTTCTTGCTAATTTTGATTCATTGCTAAATATGGTCTATCTTGCTGTAGCTTCTACCTATTTGTTCTAAATCCTCAGATGCTTGAGGAAGGAAGAAGACTGCATATGCCTTACATGTTAACCACCATTAGTAGACTTCTTAAGACAGATTGTTGGAGTCCTTAGTATTTATGCCAGTGGTTGGCCAAATCTCATCCCCTTCTCTTGCTCCCACTGTGTAAAACTGTTCTGAAGTTTGTTTCCTAGGGCAGAAGAGTCTCTAAATCTCAGGGGGCTCAGCCTATTCCTTTTCCAGGAGTGAGGGTCAACTCTTTTTGAGGATCAGGGGAGTTTCTAGATGTGGTAGGTATAAGAACAATGTGGTTAAGTAACAGGCTCCCAAGTTAGAGTAGGTCCTCTACTCATTAGATGCACACATATTATTTCTCCTCTCTCTGCTTCCATTTCCTTATCTGCAAATGAGAGAAATAATTTTAACTTTCTCATAGGGTTATTTTAAGGATTAAATTTAAAAACCCATATATTAAGTATTCAGCTTAGTGCCTGACATAGAGTAAATCCTCAATAAGCAGCCTAGGGTGGTAGAAAGAGCACACATGGGGAGAGGGTTGTAATAATGGGGTAATACAGGATTGTATTTACAGGATTTACAGGATTGTGAGGTTAAAATGTTTTAAATGCATGGAAAATATTTGGCTTAAATTAGGCAGAAGTTACCTCAGTATATTTTATTATCCCCCCCCCATTTCTCCTGATCTTCATATATACCAGTTCTGCTTCTTTCCTTGAATGTATTTTATGATTTGCAAATCCCATGATTCTCATGGTACAGGAAGTAAATCTAGTTTCTCAGTATGTTCAGACAGCTGCCTCCTGATGCCATCATGTTAAAAATGCAAAATTAAAGGTCATAAAATGTCCAGATCAGTCTCTGTCTCTGCCTGGCACATTAAAAACACAGTCAAATCTTGGATGTGAAAAGTAGGGTTATGGATGGTTATTAGAACTTCCTTTGATACTAGCGTGTCCGTGAAGATAAGATGCTCATGGGATTCCCTAGCCCAGGGTTGTTAGGGAAGAACATGCATATAGATATTATCAAAATATGGCTCATTGTTAGGTGGACCTGAAGGTGGTTTAGGCCAATCATCGTATGCTCTGCTATCCCGTATTGTGTTTACTCTTACATTGCTATATAACCCTTGGCTTCTTAAGTGTCTGTTGCCATTCTCCCAAAATTGGATACTTAAAATTGTGTCTCTGTAATTCAAATAAAAGGAAGTGATTTTATTTGGGAGATAATGACACATTCTGAAAGGTAAAGAAAATTTTTCAGCTGCCAAATACTTGAAGGAGATGTAAGTATGGCAAATGGTAAATAATAAGTAAAATATAGTATACCCTTTAGATTTATGACAAGAAAACGAGACTACTTATTTTCCCTTTACCTTTAAGATTTGCAGTTTGTAGAGGTCTTTAGACACTAAGATCAGAAGAGTGTCCTCAAATATGTTTAAAATAGTTCGGTATAAATTCTGAAAAACAAGAAATTTGCACAACCAGCCAGCCAGCCTTAGATAAAATTTTACCAATGCCTATAGTTTTGCCTCCTGGGGTCCTGAGTTCTCCCCATAAACTGAAGGTAAGAAAGGAGAGAGGTAGCTCTGGAGATGAGACCGCATTCAATACAATATTCCATGAATTGCTTTAATACCTTCTGGGGCAAGTGAACTGTGTAGCTATGCTGAGAAATAAAAACCACAGATGTTGCTGATCTTACTACAGGATTCTTCCTACCTCCACTTTTCTTAGCTCCTATTTCCTTCTTTGCAGCACTTGCCAGTAAACTTGCTGTTTTTGTCAAACAAATTAACCAAAATCTCTTCACCCATTTGTTCCTATAGATCCAGTACAATCCTTTAAATCCCACGGGTTATAGAATTCACAAGGAGTCCAGGGATAGAGAATAGTGCTAGAATATGCTGTTTATCTATTATATCTAAAAAGAGTGAAGGAGAAAACAAAGATTACAACTTTTGGACAGACTTTCTGTGGGATTGCTGTGGTGCATGACGATGTCTCATTATGACTAAAGGAAGCAAGTCTTACCTCCAGGTCCTCTTGGTCATCCTCATTCTTCCCAATTTCTTTCACTTTGTCAAGACTTGGTATAGCAAATGCCATTTTAAAGGACAATTCTACTATCTTCAGTTGAGTTTCATATTGCAATAAGGGATCCACGAAGCTGACAAGAAAAAGGTATAATTATTAAATTGAGGAAAGAACAGATACAACCTAACTTTAGTGGTTTTTTTCTTAGTTTAAGAGACAGTGTACTAGAAAATGAGGCCCAACTTTCAGCTTTATATAACATGGGTTTTAAATATTAGTGTAAAAATAACAATGGTGCTTTAAATATAAAGGAATCATATTTTTTGGTAAAAATCATTTATACTCTATTATTTAGAGTTCATAATATATTTCTGCATAGACATAACAATGTAAAGGGTGGTTACCTACCCAGCCAAGCCCATAAAGCCATGCTGAGATTTAGGTAGTTGAAATATATTACTGCCACATTTTCTATAGTCCATGATACTATGTTTCTTACATTTAATGTTTCTGATATTGGGATACATCTTTCAATTTATGGCAAAAGGAACCTTCCCATCAGCAGCTAAAAAGATAAGTTGTGACACAGCTATTGTTCCTTCAATAAGTGTGACCTGGATAACAATGCCTCCTGATTTTTTTGTGTTAAAAATAATTTTTTTAAAAAAGATGGTAATATAGTTGGTAAGGTAGGAAATCTTGTGCTGAACTCAGAATCTGTTTCCTCTACTGGAGATGAAGACCTAAATATCTGATATCCATTGTTTGAAATGGCATTTCTTGGATTATATTAGATAATTTTCAAATCTTGGGAAGATTGATTTGACTTATTTATGGGCTCCAATGGATTTTCAGACTCTGAACAGCTACCTATCAAAAGCTTCCAGTAGTATTTTCAGTTGTAGGTTTCTAGAGATATATGATTTTGTTTAGAAAAATGCAAAATTAATATTTTGATAAAATAGAAAATAGTGTCTTTTAATGTACTTTGAAATCATATCGCCAGTCCTAAAAATGCTAAAATGGTCCATGTCATGAACAAGGATTAGGAAAATAGTGTGATACACTGATGCCATTCATAACTGCTGATGGACTAAAGAATCTTCACATTTTAAGTGTGAAGAAGGCTGAGAGTCAGATATTGGTGATACTAAAGAAGAAAGTCCAATGTAAATATATAGGTCAACATTGGCAATTATCAGCAAGTATACATTGTTTTTTGGGCTACATGTAATTGGTTTTCAAAAGAACAAGTATTAAATTACTAATGTGTTTTACAAACAATGACATCTTAGAAATAAGAATGGCAGTGTAAAGCCTTTCTTATATTCCAAGATATATAACCAGGTGGTATAGAAAGAAACTTGAGAAGAAAGAATAAGCATCCCTCACAAATTACTGTATGCTTTTGTTAAATTTTTGAATGAAATGTTTTTTCAGATATTAGAGTGAAGTAGAAGTAGAGGTAAGCCAAATGTACTAAAATATTTCTTGAAAATGTTTTATTTCTTCCTATTATGAAACAATAAGTATTATATAAGATCAGTAAGCAAAATTTTTACAAGTATAATTTCAAGAATCACAATTGAATAAAGGAAAGTAGATGCCTCCTAATAAAAGCATGGGAAAATTATATTAAACATGATCAGAAATAAATCAGGAGGGCTATATTAATATGATACAAGTCTAATTCAAATGAAAGAGTATTAAGAGAGATATATGCAATTATTATAAAATAATAAAAGACATAGTTATTAATACAAAAGCTCTCAAACCACATAGAAACAAAATTGAAAAATTATTAAACAGAATTATTAAAATATATAATAATCTTAAGAAAAATTATTAAATTATTAAAGATATAAGGAGAAATAGACACAGATATAGGAGATGATTAAGCATTCAATTATTAGTATATGGTAGATAAAAATAAAAATTCTGCAAAAGGAGAGACCTTTAATATAATTAATAAGGAGGTATAAATTGTATTAATTGAGATAACAAGGATTATCTTTTCAGATAATCATGGATTGCTGAAAATATTTACCATATACTTAACCATAGAAAGTTTCAAAATATAAAAGGATATATATTTCATTCTCTAATCACAATGAGAAGTCTATTTTAAAAAATAGAAAATTCAAAATACTTAAATACTGTGAAGATTTTTTTCTTATTTAAAATGAGAGAAAAATAATAAACTAAACATATAATTTAAGATTTTAAAAGGACTAAAAATACAACCAAAGACATGAAGGACATAAGAAAAATAAATGCATTATGAAAGGAAAAGGAGAAATAATAAGTATAATGGCAAGTTTAAAAAAAAAGATTTAAAAGATAAGAAGAAATCATAAGAGACTACTACAAGCAACTATATGCCAATAAAATGGGCAACCTAGAAGAAATGGACAAATTCTTAGAAAGGTACAACCTTCCAAGACTGAACAAGGAAGAAATAGAAAATATGAATAGACAAAGCACAAGTCCAGGACCAGATGGCTTCACAGGCAAATTCTATCAAATATTTAGAGAAGAGTTAACACCTATCCTTCTGAAACTCTTCCAAAAAATTACAGAGGAATGAACACTCCCAAGCTCATTCTGTGACACCATCATCACCCTGACACCAAAACCAGATAAAGATATCACAAAAATGAAAGTGACAGGCCAATATCACTGATGAACATAGATAGATGCAAAAATCCTCAACAAAATACTAGCATACCGAATCCAACAACACATTAAAAGGATCACACACCATGATCAAGTAAGTGGGATTTATCCCAAGGATGCAAGGATTCTTCAATATCTGCAAATCAATCAGTGTGAGACATGAAATCAATAAATTGAAGAATAAAAATGATATAATATCTCAATAGATGCAGAAAAAGTTTTTGACAAAATTCAACACCCATTTATGATAAAAATTCTCCAGAAAGTGAGCATAGAGGGAACCTACCTCAACATAATAAAGGCCATATATGACACACACACAGCAAACATCATTCTCAATGGTGAAACACTGAAAGCATTTCTTCTAAGATCAGGAACAAGACAAGCATGTCCACTGTCACCACTATTATTCAACATAGTTTTGGAAGTCTTAGCCATGGCAATCAGAGAAGAAAAAGAAATAAAAGGAATCCAAATTGGAAAGGAAGAAGTAAAACTGTCACTGTTTGCAGATGACATGATACTATACATAGAAAACCCTAAAGATGTTACCAGAAAACTCTTAGAGCTCATCAATGAATCTGGTAAAGTTGCAGGATACAAAATTAATGCACAGAAATCTCTTGCATTCCTATGCACTAACAATGAAAGATCAGAAAGAGAAATCAAGGAAATAATTGCATTTACCATCACATCAAAAAGAATAAAATACCTAGGAATAAACCTACCTAAGGAGGTAAAAGACCTGTACTCAGAAAACTATAAGATACTGATGAAAGAAATGAAAGATGACACAAACAGATGGAGAGATATAACATGTTCTCAGATCGGAAGAATCATTATTGTGAAAATTGCTATACTACCCAAAGCAATCTACAGATTCAATGCAATCCTTATCAAATTACCAATGGCATTTTTCACAGAATTAGAACAAAACGTTTTACAATTTGTATGGAAACATAAAGACCACAAAAGCCAAAGCAATCCCGAGAAAGAAGAATGGAGCTGGAGGAATCAGGCTCCATGACTTCAGACTATACTACAAAGCTACAGTCATCAAAGCAGTATGATACTGGCACAAAACAGAAATATAGATCAATGGAACAGGATAGAAAGTCCACAGGTAAAACCATGCACCCATGGTCACCTAATCTATGACAAAGGGGGCAAGAATATACAATGGAGAAAAGACAGTCTCTTCAATAAGTTGTCCTGGGAAAACTGGACAGCTCCATGTAAAAGAATGAAATTAGAGCACTTCCTAACACCACACACAAAAATAAACTCAAAATGGATTAAAGACCTAAATGTAAGGCTGGATACTATAAGACTCTTAGAGGAAAACATAGAAAACTCTTTGACATAAATCATAGCAAGATCTTTTTCAATATATCTCCTAGAGTAATGAAAATAGAAACAAAAATAAACAAATGGGACCTAATTAAACTTAGCTTTTCCACAGCAAAGTAAACCATAAACAAAATGAAAAGACAACCCTCATAAAGGGAGAAAATATTTGCAAATGAAGCAACTGACATGGGATTAATCTCCAAAATATGCAAACATCTCATGCAGCTCAATATCAGAAAAACAAACAACACAATAAAAAAAAATAGACAGAAGATCAAAATAGACATCTCTCCAAAGAAGACATACAGATGGCTAAAAAGCACATGAAAAGCTGCTCAACATCACTAATTATTAGAGAAATGCAAATAAAAACTCCAATAAAGTATCACCTCACACCAATCAGAATGGCCATCATGAAAAAATCTAGAAACAATATATGCTGGAGAGGGTGCGGGGAAAAGGGAACCCTCCTACACTGTTGGTAGGAATGTAAACTGTTACAGCAACCATGGAAAACAGTATGGACGTTCCTTAAAAAACTAAAAATAGAGCTACCATATGATCCAGCAATCCCACTCCTGGGCATATATCTGGAGAAAAACATGGTTCAAAAGGATATATGCACCCCAATGTTCATTGCAGCACTATTTACAATAGCCAGGACATGGAAGCAACCTAAATGTCCATTAACAGATAAATGGATAAAGAAGGTATGGTATGTATATACAGTGGAATATTACTCAGCCATAAAAAAGAATGAAATAATGCCATTTGCAGTGATATCAATGGACCTAGAGATTGTCATACTGAGTGAAGTAAGTCAGACAAAGAGAGACAAATATCATGTGATATTGTTTATATGTGGAATCTAAAATCAGTGTACAAATGAACTTATCTACAAAGCGGAAATAGAGTTACAGATGTAGAGAACAAACTTATGGTTACCGGGGGGTAAGGGGGAAGGGATAAATTGGAAGATTGGGATTGACAGATACACACTACTATATATAAAATAGATAACTAATAAAGACCTACTGTATAGCACAGGGAACTCTACTCAATAATCTCTAATGGCCTAAATGGGAAAAGAATCTAAAAAAGAGTAGATATATGTATAACTGATTCACTTTGCTGTACACCTGAAACTAACACAACATTGTAAATCAACTATACTCCAATAACAACAACAAAAAAAAGACAAGCAAAAGAGTAAGCAAAAACTAAATAATAATTAATACAGACTAAATTAGTCAAAAAAAGAAATAAGCTATTATATGAGTTTAATAGTAACAAATAAAATTTATTTATATTATTAAATTATACAAGTATATATGAAGATATAACACATGTAAATCTCTATGTACCAAATTATACTTGGTCGAAATATGAAAAGCAAAATCTATAACAAATTTTAAAGAATAAAGGAAAAACTATTATGTGGGAGATTTTTAACACATTTAAGTAGACCAAAAAATTAAATTAAAATATGGAGAAGGGGATTCTAATCCAGGGTCTGCCTTTCCATGAAACCTGTAAAATAATATAATACAGTATGCCAAATTTTGTTTATATGGATCTATGTATACATGTATGAGTATCTTCTAGGTGACTAGGCTTTGACAAAACACTTATTAATAAGTGCAGTTCTTCTGGAAAACACAATCAAAAGCTCTAAGAAGGTTCATCTCATCTGCATTACTTTGGGTTCAGGGGAAGCAGATGTCAAAACAAGATTAGAAGTACAAGAGATTTCCAAGAGAAGGAAGGAAGGAGGAATAGGGTAGGAAGAGTCTTGGACTGCAGCAAGTTCCAAGGAGGGTTCAGCTTGGCTGATGGCAATCCCTCAAGCTGAAGTCACCCATTGGAGTTATTTGTCCTACCATTCTGGGTCATTGGTGAGATCAGCCTACAGAAAGTGACACCTCAAAGACCGTGCTGGTAAGTCTATACAGGCAGCAGCTGGAGCTGTTGACCAATGAGGATTCCCCCACAGCAGGGCATTTTCATGGTTGCCTATCACCTAAATCAGGAACCTCACTTTCAGAATGGTATTTCAAGGAAGTAGTTCAGAGCAGATACAATCTTTTATGTACCAGGATGAATATCATAATGTTGGTAAAATATAATATAATTTAGAAAATGTCAAAATTTGGGAATATTCCATTGCCATTAAAATGAAAATATGATTTTACAGAGAAATTAAAAATTAAGACAAAGCAAAAATGAAAAGTAGTATAGAAAATTGAATGTGCAACCTGCTTATGATTCTGCAATAGTTAGATGGTCCGCCTATTCATGCAATACAGAAAGGTTTAAAAAGAACATGAGAAAGAAAGAACTAATAGTTGCTGAATTAGGGTGGTGGAATTTGGAGTAAATTTTTATTTTTCACATTTTTGATATGTATCTATTACATTTTTAAAAAGGTATTCAATCAGTGATATGAGAGCATTAACGCTTATTATACCTGGAGTTCATGGCCAGGATCATGGCTTGATTACTTAACAGGCCTGAGTATGCATCCCATAGGCTGGCAGCTGTTTGTGCCTATAAGTACCAGGAGAGAGAAAAGAATCAATGATGACAGACCTGTGGGGCTCATAACATCACATGTAATTCTGTCTTTTACAGCAACCAAAGGGACCAAATTGGACTTGAAATATAAGCCCAAGGGTTTATAGAAGTGTTGAGACCAGACAAACTGTAATTTAAACCTATGTGTGATACTAAATGCTGGCCTTTTACAGCCAACCACTGCGCTTATATAATTAGCATTTCCAGACAAAAATTTATTAGGAACGCTCTTTACCAGGTGCCCTCCTATACACCACTCTAACCATTAAGTGCAATCTACTCAGTGTGGAGTCTATCTATAAACATACCAGCAAGGTGATTTAAATCAAGCCTTACTGAAAAATGTCCAAACTCACACTACTATAGAATGGGAACCATGTACAGGTCAATGTATAGCTGTCTAATACAACTATTTAAATTTATAAATGATAATAAATGGGATTCCATTAAGAATCTCCACTTCTTTATTCAAGAAGTTGGAGAACTGGAGAAGACCTAATAGAATAGCACCTCTTTTCTTCTGCACATCCCACTCTTGTTCATGCAAGCCTCTGTTGCAATGTCACTTTCTTGTATCAGGCCCATTAATGCTGTTGATAGAAATTCTCAGCCTCTATTTCTGAAATAGCTCAAAGTTCTCTTTTAGGTACTGCTGTATAATAATGGTATTTCAAAGGGAATTATTCCCTCTAGTGCATGGCAAATGACTGCCCCTGAATACTTTGCACATTATAAAAAAGCCTTTCTCTGTTTGCTAAGTGCTGCTTTGCTGACTCCAGCATTGAGTGCCCTGTGGGATCTATGTTCTGCCTCTGTGGAGTGTAAGAGCAATCTTGATGGATAGAGCTATATGCCTGTCTATTAAGATCGTGTTGTGGACTGCGTGTTTGAATTTTGAGAAATTTCGATGTTGAAACCCTAACCTCCAATGTGATGATATTAGGAGGTGGGGTCTTTGGGAGGTGATTAGGTTTAGATGAGGTCATGAGGGATAACCCCTATGATGGGATTAGAGCCTTTACAAGAAGAGACGTAAGAGAGCTTGCTTTCAATTTCTCTCTCCACCATGTGAGGATGCAAGGAAAGGATGGCTGTCTGAAACCCAGGAAGAAGAATCTCACCAGATACTGAATCTACCATTCTTTGATCTTGGACTTCCCAGCATCCAGAACTGTGAGAAATAAATTTCTGTTGTTTAAGCCACCCATTCTCTGGTACCATGGTAAACCAGCCCAAACAGATGAGAGAGTCAGAGAAACTTCCCGATTGGGGATCTGAATTAAAAAATGGCATCTCCCCACTAGGGATAAGCATCCTGCCATGACCTTCCTGGGGGTCACCACACTGATCATTGTCTAACACCTCTTCTCTGGGCTGTGCTCAGAGGACTTATTCTCCTTTCTCTAAAATATTTATATTCATATCTAGCATTGATTCCTAACAATACCAAACATGATTTTACTTAATCTTGAAAGAATAATTCTTTGCTATGTATTTATTAACATACTGTACATTATTATTACTTAGAGAGCATGGAATCTTCTATATGGCAGACAACTCTCACTGTAACAGGGAAGAATAATGGTGATTGGTCTATTTTGGAAAGACATTTTTGTCCTTGTCACCACTTTCATTTAATTTGGCCAGAAATCTACTAGTTGTGTTTTTCTGGGCAGTGACTAACTGAACATTTTTTTTGATATAAGCAATGATCCTTTGGCAGTATTGTTTCAATGGGAACTTTTCTTGTAGAATATGTTCTAACTGGGCTTGAGTCCTTAGAAATTAATTTGTAACACTTTAAATTTAAAGCACTGATTCTCAACATTGGCAGTACATTAAGGGGTTAAAAATTATTGATTTTGATTCCTGGGCCACACCTCCAGAGATTTGGATTTAATAGATCTGTATTCAAGACCAGGCATCAACATTAAAAAAAAAAAAAAAGACTTCCAGAAAATTTTGATGTACAGCCAGAATTGAGAAGCCGTTTTTAAGCCTGTAGCTTGCTTGTACAGTAATAATTGTCATTAGGTTGATCTCTAATAACATGGACCTCTGCTTCCCCTCTGTTAGCTAGGATCTCTCTTTTTCATGGAGCCAAACTTGTTACCACAACTCCATCACCAGTTTATTGTTCTGCCCATATTACTTTAGCATCACATCTTTTGTTGATTCACTGATTTACAGCAATATCCCTTCCTTGTTATAAGCATGCTTTCACCTGTGTCATATATACTGCTAATGTTTATCTAATTCCAAAAGCCAGTGCACACATTGATAAGCAGTAAGGATTGTCTAACATGTACAAACTGATTCTCCAGTGGTGTTGGTATAGGGAGTTATAGGATTTAGCCAGGAATTTCACCTGCTTTACCCAATTAGGCTTTTTGTTATTGTTTCAAATATATAACATGCTCACCAGTGTTCCCAGAAATTCTTCAGTGCCCCCTCTGGGGAGGTATGATTATCATTCTGGCTTTAACTTCTATTATATGGATAAGTTCTCTTTTATATCATTTTCAATGACTCCTTAATCACTCTGGCTCTTCATTGGAAACCCACAGTAACTGATAAAACGGTCACAATCCTGGGACTTCCCTGGTGGTGCAGTGGTTAAGTATCTGCCTACCAATGCAGGGGACACAGGCTCGAGCCCTGGTCCAGGAAGATCCCACATGCCTCAGAGCAACTAAGCCGTGCGTCACAACTACTGAGCCTGCGCTCTAGAGCGCACGAGCCACAGCTACTGAGCCCGCGTGCCACAACTACTGAAGCCCACGCACCTAGAGCCCGTGCTCCACAATGAGAAGCCACTGCAATGAGAAGCCTGTGCACCGCAACAAAGAGTAGCCCCTGCTCACCGCAACTAGAGAAAGCCCATGTGCAGCCATGAAGACCCAATGCGGCCAAAAATAAATAAATTAATCAATTAAAAAAAAAATGCTCACAATCCTGGAAATCTGTACCTTGTAATATATTTCATAACACTGGATTCTAGGGCCAGTCTGGTGGGCCTTAAGCTTCCATATTTATTATTTTGGCTTTGTTCTCTAAACTATCCATCTGCTTTTTATATATATCTTATATCATTGACATTTTTTGTTCAATATTGCTTGTCATTCTTGGCCAGAAGAATTGGAGTTGTGCCAACTTGACTAGTTTCTTAAATCTCAGATGTTTCAAATCACATACGGATAATGTGTGTTTTCTTATGCCACCTTAGCCAGGGAGAAAATGGTATTATCATAATAATCATTATTCTGAGGGAATTTGAATTCCCCTCTGGTAATTCCCAAACTATCTTGGGAATGTTCAAAGGGAGCCATGGACTTGGTCTTCTAGAATACTATGTGAGTCTGAACTTGTCCCTTAATCTTAGCTCACTAGAATGTCTCCTTTCTCTGATAATAGCAAAATGTCAAAAGTTCAGAGAGATGGGGCATCTGAAATGAGGGCATGAATATCCAATGCCCTTACCTCTTAGGCTTTCTGTCTTGTGCTGGTGCCTTACTGAAGGTAGTGATTGCTGTTGCTGATGCTCTTGTGTCCCTACCAACCCTGCCAAGGCCAGATACTGAGATAGGTGAAGGCTACACCCAGAATAAATTCACCCCCTACTCCCAAATCTAGTTAAATTATTTTCTACTACTGCAAAAAGCACCAGGACCAGTGTAACTACACTGTGCACTCTCAATATTGTAGTTCTTAACAGTTTTTACTTGTTCTTATTCATTCCTTGCTTGACTTAAAGTCTAGGGAAGATTGGTGGGACAAATTCCTGAAAGAAAGTTACTGTGCTGTTATATTATATAGAATTGCCTTACTCCTTTTTTTTTTTTTAATTAATCATTCTCTTTCAACTAGTTTTGTGCCTCCACTGTCTTTCCTTAGAAAGTCCTTTTCCAGGGAGATGTGGGGCCCTCATCTCTGCACACTACTGGAAGGCCTACTTCACCAAATCTCCAGACATTTTAGGGTCTTAGCATCAACATATCTTGGCTCATGAGGGTACCCCAAATACACACTTCCCTCATCAAAAAGCCTTTGCCATCCTTACAAATCTCCCCTCTCAACCAAGAATATTGTTATGGAAAGATGAAGAACTAAATATAATATCTCTGCAAGATTGAATCCCCAGGATGCAGACATTTTCAGTTGATCATCAGATAGTTGTTTAGTGTCTACTATGTACTAGGTGCTGTGTTAAGCAGTGGGGTTAGAACAGGGGCAAGACAGATAGTTTCTGCCAGTAATCTCATGGGAAAGCAAACTTGAAACACAGGAAATCGCTAAGTGTTCAGCAAAAGAGGATTTATAGGGATGATTAAGGGAAGCTAAACTAGCAAAGGGTATCAAGGAAAATTTGTTTTCTGAAGAAGTTTTAAGCTCAAACTTAGAGATTATGGGGGTCAGGAGAGCAGAGGAAGAGTTTTTCAAACAGAGAAACACTATGGGTTAAGGACTTGACTTGAGAAAGGGTTTGTTGCATTACAGACACGGTTCTCAACCCTCACTGAGCCTTAAAATCATTTGGATCCCTTCTAAAAATACAAATGCCTAGACTTCACCCTACACAAGTGAATCAAAATATCTGAAGGTGTGGCCCTAGCAACAGTATGTTTTTTTAAAATCTCCACACATAATCCTAATATGAAGCCAGGATTGAGTACCACTGTATCAGAGGACAGGACAGGAAACCACATGGATGGTACAAAGAAAGTAAGGAGAGTGGAAAATCATGGGGCCAGAAAGGTTGAATCACAGCTGGTCCTTTTGTGAGTAATAAAGGTTACTACTCATCTCTAAGGACCATGGGAGGCATTTAATAGAAGGAGGGACAAGATCACAGGGCTGCTTTGTAGAGATTTGATTAAATATGATAAAGTTGTTGCCAAGAGAATGTCACCGAGGCGAGAGATTGTAACAGACTAGGATTAGAATACTGGCAGTGGAGAAAGAGAGATAAGTAGTGACTGGTAGCAATATCAAATGCTGCTTAAAGGTCACACAAGAAAAAGAAAATTATTCTTTGGATTTGAGACATGAAAACCACTAGAGACCTAGATGGGAGTAGCTCAGTAGAGGGTTTCTGTAGATGCCCAGACTGGCAGGTCATTATGCTGACTAATCAGCTCAGGTCTCACATTTGGATGTGAGGTCCTCAGTTATTTGCAGACACAAATGAACAAAGAGAAAGACTCTACTAGCCAAAGCTTACTTTTCCTTTTTACATGACCAAAGTCAACAAGTGAGACTCTCAAAAAAAGTGAGATTGTATAATTGAGGCAAAACCATTTGTTTCCATTTCAGAACCATGTGTGCTGGGTACAATACTTGTCATTTTACTGATTCTGGTGTGACATATTAATACTCATTGAAACCTGATATTCTATGCCTAGAGACCTTATACCTTTCTCTTTATCATTTTTCTCTGCTGGATTTCTGCCCCTTGTGCTTTCTTTGATTTCTCTACCTCAAACAGAGAAGCGAGTGCTTCTGTTGAACTGCATTATTATTGATGGCCACTAGAGTATACTCTCTTGAGATAACTCAAAATTTATAGCATGACAGTAAAAGCAGAGAACCTCTACAAACACAGAGACCCGAATATCTCTAACTTCCTTAATGGGGAAGATTTCTACTTTTTTTCATTGGGAACAGCAAAGAAAGGAACTTTTTAAAGCTTAGGTATACATGGACATCATAACCAGTTAGTATGTCCAATATCACTGCCTAGTAATATCAACCTAGTAGTGTGTTGTTGTTTTTTTAAATTTTATTTTTAAATTGAAGTATAGTTGATTTAGTGTCGTGCCAATCTCTGCTGTACAGAAAAGTGACTCAGCTATAAACATATAGACATTCTTTTTTTATATTCTTTTCCATTTATGGTTTATCACAGGGTATTGAATATAGTTCCCTGTGCTATATAGTAGGACCTTGTTGTTTATCCATCCTAATAGTTTACATCTGCTAATCCCAGGCTCCCAGTACTTCCCTTCTCCACCCTCCCTCCCCTTTGGCAACCTTGTGGAACCTAGAGTGTTGTTTTAAGTCCAAGTCTCAATGTGGCTTCATTCAAAAACTTGTTGGTGACTGCCTACTTTGGAGCCTTATATTCATAAATATCCATTTCAATATCTGATAGAATTCTGCTGATAAAGTTTACTGGTTTCTTTCCCTCTCATCTTTTTAATGTAATTGTATAAACCCTCAGAACTAGTAATACATGGTATTATTAGTATGTAAATATAATTTTAAAAACCCTGAGCAGAATAGGTGATGAAAACCATCATGTTCACATCAACTTCAGTGGTCCAAGAGGATGAGGATTCCTAGTTACTGTCTTACTTTTCCAAGCCTACTTAAAACTCCTTTCTCTAATATATCCCTAGTTTAGACCTGGATTAGACCTCTGAGTTAGGTCATAATGGATTATTGTAATAACAAACATTCTTCACAACTCTTCTATGATATCCATTGAAGCACAAAATTTTTATTCCAAATAATAAGATTTAGCCAGCTGGTGATGCAGACATTGTTTCCTAATCCCCACATTTTAGAAAGGCCTATAGAACAGGCTCTTATTTTGGAACAATTTCAAGTCAGCTTTACCCTGTGCATCTAGTACTTTAATTTGCCATCTGTTATGCCTTTTATTATCCACTTTGACAATATTAATGTTATCTATGAACACTAATAATTCTGGATAGGTCATATTAACAAACTGCTTCTCTATTCAGTATTGAAAGGTTCCCCTTTAAATGAATAGATCTCTAATGTGCAGAAAAAGTCTTTGTTTTTATCCTCATTAGTCAATGTTATCTGGTTGTTGGAAGTGATAACACTGACTTAGCAAGTCTAACCCGTGGAGAACCACAAACATTTCAGTAGGTAGTCTAGTGACCCTTGAAGGCAAGATAGAGAGTATTAGCTCAGTGATTATGTTAATATGCACACATTAAAAAAACTTTCACATTTCTTTTTACTATTACTATTGGGTAGACATTTAACAATAGCAGTTAGAATGAACCACAAAAGTATACTTTAATTATATGAATACCTAAGGTATTAATCTCTCCTCAACCTGTCCTCCTAGAGCATTATTTAAACTGTCTTGTCAGTGAACATTCTGATGTGCCAGATCACTAATACACACACCTCAATCCATCCACAAGGAGAAACTCTTTGGTTCTGTCCTGAGTTGATTCTTTAGTATGTTTTCATGTGTCTCAGATCAAAGCCATGAGATCTTGGGATTTCTTAAAATGTCACAATACAATGTCTAACTAATAGTAGTCTCAGAAGGAAAGAATGAAGAAAACATAAGGAAGAAAATTTTCCAATAAATAATGCAAGATCTTCTCAAAGATAAATGGCTGGAATCTCTAGACTGAAACATGAGTAAGTGTTTAACATATTTGAATAAAAAGTACACCTAAAACTATTTTTATGAAATTTCAGTCTAGCCAAGATGAAGAAAAATCTTAAAGGCTTCCAGAAAGAGAAAACAGGTGACAAAAGCTAGAGAATCAGATCATGATCAGATTTTTCATTGGTTATACTGGATACCAGAAAAAATGTAAGTTATGCCTCAGATTTTATTTTTTAGAGAAAATGATTTGCAACCTGGGGAAATGGCTGGAATCATAATTGATGATAGCTGTTCTTATGGTGGTATTTTTAAAAACCCATCTATATTGCATCATTTTAAAAAATGGAAACATAGCACTTTTGTAAAACTAAAAAAGCATTTAAAATTGATCATATATCCACTTCACAAACAAAAAATCTCTAAGTTCCCAGAGACAGACATTGTGCAGGTCACATTCTGCTGCAATAATGGTATGAGATTATATGTTAAAAATAAAAGAATGGAATAATGGATATCTATATGCAAAAAGATGAATTGATATTCCTACCTCACACCTACACAAAAATAACTCAAAATAGATAATAGATCTAAATCTAAGAGCTAAAACTATAAATCCTTTAGAAGACGACATAGGAGAAAATCTTTGTCACTTTTGGTTTAGGCAAAATTTCCTTAGATAAAGACCCCAAAGCACAGTCAACAAAAGAAAAAAAAGATAAATTGGACTTGATCAATGCTAAAACTTTTTGCTCTTCAAAAGACACAATTAAGGAAAGGAAAAAAAAATCAATGTACTGGGAGAAAATATTTGCAAATCATATATTCTATACTCAATAACTGTAAATCTATAAAATACCCCTAGATAAATGATTAAGAAATATTTAAGGTATACATGAAGAAAAAACTTTACTGAAAATTCAAGTAAGTGAGAGAAAAAAATATGTTCCTGATGACAAGACAATAATTTAAATAAATTCTCCATAAACTAATCTATAAATTTAGTATAATTCTAATCAAATGCCAAAAGAAATTCTGGGAGAAATTTCACAAGCACAGTCCGAAATTCTTCTGAAAGTGTAAATGAGTAAAATTAGCCAATACATTTTTTTCTTTTCATTTTGAATTTTATTTTATTTTATTTTTACACAGCAGGTTCTTATTAGTTATCTATTTTATACATATTAGTGTATATATGTCAATCCCAATCTCCCAGTTCATACGTTTGTTCTCTACATCTGTGTCTCTATTTCTGCCTTGCAAACCAGTTCATCTGTACCATTTTTCTAGATTACACATATGCGTTAATATACAATATTTGTTTTTCTTTTTCTGACTTCACTCTGTATGACAGTCTCTAGGTCCATCCACATCTCTACAAATGACCCAATTTCGTTCCTTTTTATGGCTGAGTAATATTTCATTGTATATATGCACCACATCTTCTTTATCCATTCCTCTGTTGATGGACATTTAGGTTGCTTCTATGACCTTAGCCAATACATTTTTTTTTAAAACATCTTTATTGAAGTATAATTGCCTTACAATGGTGTGTTAGCTTCTGCTTTATAACAAAGTGAATCAGTTATACATATACAATATGTTCCCATTTCTCTTCCCTCTTGCATCTCCCTCCCTCCCACCCTCCCCATCCCACCCCTCTAGGTGGTCACAAAGCACCGAGCTGATCTCCCTGTGCTATGCGGCTGCTTCCCACTAGTTATCTATTTTACATTTGGTAGTGTATATATGTCCATGACACTCTCTTACCCTGTCACATCTCACCCCACCCCCTCCCCATATCCTCAAGTCTATTCTCTAGTAGGTCTGTGTCTTTATTCCCGTCTTGCCACTAGGTTCTTCATGACCTTTTTTTTTTCCTTAGATTCCGTATATATGTGTTAGCATACTGTATTTGTTTTTCTCTTTCTGACTTACTTCACTCTGTATGACAGACTCTAACTCCATCCACCTCATTACAAATACCTCCATTTCATTTCTTTTTATGGCTGAGTAATATTCCATTGTATATATGCACCACATCTTCTTTATCCATTCATCTGTTGATGGACATTTAGGTTGCTTCTATGACCTTAGCCAATACATTTTTGAAAAAGAGGAATAACTGTATAGATTCGCCAAATTAGATGCAGAAACAGTTTGTGTTATATAGCCGAGCTATCTATAATAGTTTAAAAGTGTGACAGTTTCTTTATTGCTGTGATTTGGTAAGATAACATTGACTATTCTGGCTGAAACCAAAAGATTCTGCTGAAGCTGCTGCTGCCAGCTGTCAAAGGCATTGATAATGTTGCTAGTGCTTGCTGATGGAGTCCCATGACTGCTGATACCCATTATCAAGTTAACTGGCTTATTTCACTTAGCATAATACCCTCCAGGTCTATCAATGTTGTTGCAAATGGCAAGATTTCATTCTTTTTTAGGACTGAGTAATATTCCATTGTATATATGTACCACATATTCTTTATCCATTTATTTGTCAGTGGACAGTTAGGTTGCTTACATATCTTGACTACTGTAAATAATGCTGCAATGAACATGGGGGACATATATATTTTCAAATTAGTGTTTTTGTTTTCTTCAAATAAATACAAAGGATTTGAGTTGCTGGGTTGTACTAATATAATATTGTAATTCAACTATATTTCAATTTAAAAAGATAGAGAAAACTAGGGTTGCACAAAAGATGCTCTCACTTCATAGCAAAAACCACAGGTGACCTCATTCACTCTCACCATTTTAGCCGCTCATTCTTTCTCTCTCTTTTACAGCAGCCCCATCTTTCTGGGACTCAGAAGCTGGGACTGTGCTATTGCGAGATTCTTCCCCCTCTTCTACCAGCCCATTGTCCTTGAATCACACTATGCACCTTGATAAAATCTTCACACAAGATATGTTCTTCCCTTGCAGGCTCTTCCATCCTGGTAGTTCTGTCTCATCTGGAGTGGTCCAGACATGCCCGAATTCTTAACAAGAATTCAATTTAGGCTCAAATTGTGACCTCTACATGAAACAAGTTTACTTTTTGTCCCATGAACCATTTGACCATCTCCTTTCTATAGACAACTATTTCCAGCCTAAGTCTATGTCATTATCTTGACTATAATTTGGTTTTTGGACTTGATCTTGTCCATAGCTAAGTGAAATATAGACCCTGATTCTGAAAAACAAATTAAGAACTGAAATTGTAGTGCAGCTTTTACCTTCTTAGGACCATATTCTTACTTTACAGGCTTAGCAACTGTCTTACTGATTCCTGCTATGACTCCAGAGATAAATTGGTGAGTCTAATAAACTTGTTTCTGTAATATAAATGGCATAAATTAGCTCTTTATGTTTTCTAGATTTACTGTTCACTTCATATTGTCAGTAAAACTCTTCATCACTCTATTGGCAATGACTGTGTTTAGACTATTCTATTTCTCTAACAGTGTATACATTCCACTAGGTCAAAACAAAGTATATTTATCTTGCATTGATGGCAAATCTCCACTTTGCAATCCCTACTAACAATGAAACAAAATAAAACAAAAAAGACTTTCAAATTCACACAGTAATATACTTTGCTCTCTATTAATTTACTTTATTAATTAAGATCCCTCTTCCCCAGAGAAATAAAAAGGGATTGGTGGTGGCTTAGAGGCAAAGAAAAAAATCCAATGATATAAAATTAAAATAAAGATAAAAATTAAGATAAAATTGATGATTTGAGGATGAGGGACATTCACAGACATACATAGTAAACAGCACCTTTACAAGAGCAAGAGATGGATTTCAAATTTAGATACAAATGCATAGATTGATCCAGTGATGAAACTTAGATTATCTATAGAAACATCTTTTTGAATAAACTTTTAAAGCATTATACCCATTTTGTTTAAACATTTAAAACAATAATGTACAGCTGTGGAACAAAAAACCACATTCACAGAAAGATAGACAAGATGAAAAGGCAGAGGGCTATGTACCAAATGAAGGAACAAGATAAAACCCCAGAAAAACAACTAAATGAAGTGGAGATAGGCAACCTTCCAGAAAAAGAATTCAGAATAATGATAGTGAAGATGATCCAGGACCTCGGAAAAAGAATGGAGGCAAAGATTGAGAAGATGCAAGAAATATTTAACAAAGACCTAGAAGAATTAATGAACAGACAAACAAAGATGAACAATACATTAACTGAAATGAAAACTACACTAGAAGGAATCAATAGCAGAATAACTGAGGCAGAAGAACGGATAAGTGACCTGGAAGACAGAATGGTGGAATTCATTGCTGCAGAACAGAATAAAGGAAAAAGAATGAAAAGAAATGAAGACAACCTAAGAGACCTCTGGGACAACATTAAACGCAACAACATTCGCATTATAGGGTTCCCAGAAGCAGAAGAGAGAGAGAAAAGGACCTGAGAAAATATTTGAGAGATTATAGTCGAAAAATTCCCTAACATGGAAAGGAAATAGCCACCCAAGTCCAGGAAGTGCAGCGAGTCCCATACAGGATAAACCAAAGGAGAAACACGCCGAGACACATAGTAATCAAATTGGCAAAAATTAAAGACAAAGAAAAATTATTGAAAGCAGCAAGAGAAAAATGACAAATAACATACAAGGGAACTCCCATGAGGTTAACAGCTGATTTCTCAGCAGAAACTCTACAAGCCAGAAGGGAGTGGCATGATATACTTAAAGTGATGAAAGGGAAGAAACTACAACCAAGATTACTCTACCCGGCGAGGATCTCATTCAGATTCGATGGAGAAATCAAAAGCTTTACAGTCAAGCAAAATCTAAGAGAATTCAGCACCACCAAACCAGCTCTACAACAAATGCTAAAGGAACTTCTCTAAGTGGGAAACACAAGGGAAGAAAAAAACCTACAAAAACAAACCCAAAACAATTAAGAAAATGGTCAAAGGAACATACATATCGATAATTACCTGAACCGTGAATGGATTAAAAGCTCCAACCAAAAGACACAGGCTTGCTGAATGGATACAAAAACAAGACCCATATATATGCTATCTTCAAGAGACCCACTTCAGACCTAGGGACACATACAGACTGAAAGTGAGGGGATGGAAAAAGATATTCCATGCAAATGGAAATCAGAAGAAAGCTGGAGTAGCAATACTCGTATCAGGTAAAATAGACTTTAAAATAAAGAATGTTACAAAAGACAAGGAAGGACACTACATAATGATCAAGGGATCAATCCAAGAAGAAGATATAACAATTATAAATATATATGCACCCAACATAGGAGCACCTCAATACATAAGGCAACTGCTAACAGCTGTAAAAGAGGAAATCGACAGTAACAAAATAATAGTGGGGGACTTTAACACCTCACTTACACCAAAGGACAGATCATCCAAAATGAAAATAAGTAAGGAAACACAAGCTTTAAATGATACATTAAAGAAGATGGACTTAATTGATATTTATAGGACATTCCAACCAAAAACAACAGAATACATTCTTCTCAAGTGCTCATGGAACATTGTCCAGGATAGATCACATCTTGGGTCACAAATCAAGCCTCAGTAAATTTAAGAAAATTGAAATCATATCAAGCATCTTTTCTGACCACAATGCTATGAGATTAGAAATGAATTACAGGGAAAAAAATGTAAAAAAAGAAAAAACACGTGGAGGCTAAACACTATGTTACTAAATAACCAAGAGATCACTGAAGAAATCAAGAGGAAATCAAAAAATACCTAAAGACAAATGAAAATGAAAAAACGATGATCCAAAATCTATGGGATGCAGCAAAAGCAGTTCTAAGAGGGAAGTTTATAGCTATACAAGCCTACCTCAAGAAACAAGAAAAATCTCAAATAAATAATCTAACCTTACACCTAAAGGAACTAGAGAAAGAAGAACAAACAAAACCCAAAGTTAGCAGAAGGAAAGAAATCATAAAGATCAGAGCAGAAATAAATGAAATAGAAACAAAGAAAATGTTAGCAAAGATCAATAAAACTAAAAGCTGGTTCTTTAAGAAGATAAACAAAATTGATAAACCATTAGCCAGACTCATCAACCAAAAGAGGGAGAGGACTCAAATCAATAAAATTAGAATGAAAAAGGAGAAGTTACAACAGACACCGCAGAAATACAAAGCATCCTAAGAGACTACTACAAGCAACTCTATGCCAATAAAATGGACAACCTGGAAGAAATGGACAAATACTTAGAAAAGTATAAGCTTCCAAGACTGAACCAGGAAGAAATAGAAAATATTAACAGATCAATCACAAATAATGAAATTAAAACTGTGATTAAAAATCTTCCAACAAACAAAAGTCCAGGACCAGGTGGCTTCATAGGTGAATTCTATCAAACATTTAGAGAGGAGCTAACACCCATCCTTCTCAAACTCTTCCAAAAATTTGCAAAGGAAGGAACACTCCCAAACTCATTCTATGAGGCCACCATCACCCTGATACCAAAACCAGACAAAGATACTACAAAATAAAAAAGAAAATTAGAGACCAATATCACTTATGAATATAGATGCAAAAATCCTCCACAAAATACTAGCAAACAGAATCCAACAACACATTAAAAGGATCATACACCACGATCAAGTGGGATTTATCCCAGGGATGCAAGATTTCTTCAATATATGCAAATCAATCAATGTGATAAACCATATTAACAAATTGAAGAATAAATACCATATGATCATCTCAATAGATGCAGAAAAATCTTTTGACAAAATTCAACACCCATTAGGATAAAAACTCTCCAGAAAGTGGGCATAGAGGGAACCTACCTCAACATAAAAAAGGCCATATATGACAAACCCACAGCAAACATCATTCTCAATGGTGAAACCTGAAAGCATTTCCTCTAAGATGAGGAACAAAACAAGGATGTCCACTCTCACCACTATTATTCAACATAGTTTTGGAAGTCTTAGTCTCGGCAATCAGAGAAGAAAAAGAAATAAAAGGAATACAAATTGGAAAGGAAGAAGTAAAAGTGTCACTGTTTGCAGATGACATGATACTATACATAGAGAATCCTAAAGCTGCCACCAGAAAACTACTAGAGCTAATCAATGAATTTGGTAAAGTTGCAGCATACAAAATTAATGCACAGAAATCTCTTGCATCCCTATACACTAATGCTGAAAAATCTGCAAGAAAAATTAAGAAAACACTCCCATTTACCATTGCAACAAAAAGAATAAAATACCTAGGAATAAACCTACCTAGGGAGACAAAAGACCTGTATGCAGAAAACTATAAGACACTGATGAAAGAAATTAAAGATGATACCAACAGATGGAGATATACCATGTTCTTGGATTGGAAGAATCAATATTGTGAAAATGACTATACTACCCAAAGCAATCTACAGATTCAATGCAATCCCTATCAAATTACCAATGGCACATTTTACAGAACTAGAACAAAAAATCTTAAAATTTGTGTGGAGACACAAAAGACCCCGAATAGCCAAAGCAGTCTTGAGGGAAAAAAACGGAGCTGGAGGAATCAGACTCCCTGTCTTCAGACTGTACTACAAAGCTACAGTAATCAAGACAATATGGTACTGGCACAAAAACAGAAACATAGATCAATGGAACAAGATAGAAAGCCCAGAGATAAACCCACGTACCCATGGTCAATTAATCTATGACAAAGGAGGCAAGAATATACAATGGAGAAAAGACAGCCTCTTCAATAAGTGGTGCTGGGAAAACTGGACAGCTACATGTAAAAGAATGAAATAAGAACACTCCCTAACACCATACACAAAAATAAACTCAAAATGGGTTAGAGATCTAAATGTAAGACTGGACACTATAAAACTCTTAGAGGAAAACATAGGAAGAACACTCTTTGACATAAAGCGCAGCAAGATCTTTTTTGATCCACCTCCTAGAGTAATGGAAATAAAAACAAAAATAAACAAATGGGACCTAATGAAACCTAAAAGCTTTTGCACAGCAAAGGAAACCATAAACAAGACGAAAAGACAACCCTCAGAATGGGAGAAAATATTTGCAAACGAATCAATGGACTAACGATTAATCTCCAAAATATATAAACAGCTCATGGAGCTCAATATTAAAAGAACAAACAACCCACTCCAAAAATGGGCAGAAGACCTAAATAGATATTTCTCTAAAGAAGACCTTCAGATGGCCAAGAAACACATGAAAAGCTGCTCAACATCACTAATTATTAGAGAAATGCAAATCCAAACTACAATGAGGTATCACCTCACACCAGTTAGAATGGGCTTCATCAGAAAATCTGCAAACAACAAATGCTGGAGAGGATGTGGAGAAAAGGGAACCCTCTTGCACTGTTGGTGGGAATGTAAACTGATACAGCCACTATGGAGAACAGTATGGAGGTTCCTTAAAAAACTAAAATTAGAATTACCATATGATCCAGCAGTCCCACTACTGGGCATATACCCAGGGAAAACCACAATTCAAAAAGACACATGCACCCCAATGTTCATTGCAGCACTATTTACAATAGCCTGGTCATGGAAGCAACCTAAATGCCCATCGACAGATAAATGGATAAAGACGATGTGGTACATATATACAATGGAATTTTACTCAGCCATAAAAAGGAACGAAATTGGGTCTTTTGTTGAGACGTGGATGAATCTAGAGACTGTCATACAGCGTGAAGTAAGTCAGAAAGAGAAAAACAAATATCATATATTAACGCATATATGTGGAACCTAGAAAAATGGCACAGATGAACTGGTTTGCAGGGCAGAAATTGAGACACAGATGTAGAGAACAAACGTATGGATACCAAGGGGGAAAAACTCTGGTGGGGGGTTGGGGTGGTTGTGTGATGAACTGGGCGATTGGGATTGACATGTATACACTGATGTGTATAAAATTGATGACTAATAAAAACCTGCTGTATAAAAAAAGAAAAATAAAATAATAATAATGCACACACATGTACAGTACCGCACAAAAGAGTAAATAGCAGACAAAGATTCCAAGTCTTTCTTCTATCTATCCAGAGGTAGAATACGCAGATATGGGAGCGCTAATAACATTGTTTTGACTGAGAAGACTAGGAAATTGTTCTATTTTTTCCTGTAACTCTTCCACTGTACTCTATTCCCTTTCTTCTCACTGATCCCCTACCCTCGATTCCCTCCTAGATCGTTTTCTCCCTTATTGACTTCTAAGTCTGATTTCCATGAATTTTCCATCTCTTTTTTTATTAAAACAGCTTCACCATTATTAGTAATACTGAATCCTGTTTATTTAAAATCTTCAGCCTCATAATTTATTCACAGGTCTTCCTTGATCCCAAGGGCAGGCAAGATTCTTGGTTTTAGGGTTGACACATTACAGCTTGATGCTTAGACCAGTGACTCTGGAACCAGATTCCATGAATTTGCACCCTGGCTCTGCCACTTGTAAATTATGTGTCAACAGGCAGGTCACCTCTTGCCTCAGTTTCCTCATTTGTCAAGCAGGGATAGTAGTAGCACTTACTCTGTAGGACTGTTGTGAGGATTAAATGAGTTTTTCATGTAAAGCACTCAGAGCATGACTTACACGTTATAAATGCTACATAAGTGTTAGCTATTTTTACTATTATTGGAGTGGGTAATGTGGTTTCCTTCTCTCACAGCTCCCCTTGTCTCCCCTGTCTTTATTTCTCTGAGGTTGTGGCTGGGAACTGGGAAAAATATTTTTCTTTTCTCATCTGCCCATGACATGACTTGTTGTCCTCTTTCTAGCGGTGATTACTTCTGACCCATTTTGGTGGGAAGGATTTCCACAGTGAGGAAGGAGGAAGGATAATAGGCTGTTGTGACAGAGCAGTCAGGAGATGAGGGTGGATGGGGAAATAGTGGGATGGGTCAAAGCTTCCATCCTTTTGAATTAGTGATGGAGGTCACTGCAGGGGCACAGAAGGGTGAGCATGAATATGACTCTGCCGGGAAGAAAAAGCTAAGAACAGTTTTCAATCAAACTGCCCTTTTCCGCCTTCCACCTACTCACCTATGTTAAAATATATTTTAAACATTAATTATGACAGGCTTGTAGTGGAGACAGTGAACAAATTTGTTTGTTTTTCCCCCCCAAGAGATTTCAGTTACATTACTTACTCATAGAATATCACTTACCATGCGGTGCCATTTGACACTGGACTGCAGAATCTGGAGATTACTTGCTAGTCAGGGAGAAGAGGGAGAGTAGTTAAAAGGAAATGAACTCTTACCACCTGTTGGAACATATCCCCAAATCTAAAGTTTTATATGACCTTAATGGCAAAGCCCAACGAAGATAGTACGTGCGTGCACGCGCGTGCACACACACACACACACACACAAACTTCAGACAAATTCATTACAAATATTACTAAACAATACTTAACTAAAAGATTAACAAACAGAATACACAGCCACATTAAAAGAATAATGAACCCTAACCAAGAGGTATTTATTCCAAACTTACAAGGATAGTTAGATAAAGGAGGACCCATAATATAATTCTCAACATTAATTGCTAAAAAAGTTACATGATAATTTACATTGAGGCAAAAAATTCTGATAACATTTTAAATCTATTCTTGATAGCAATTCTTAATAAAACAGATATGTAGTCATTTTCTTAATGTGACATGTAAACACAAAAGCCAGAGCCAGATGTAATAAGGAAATAATTAGAAGCATTCTCATTAAAGTAAAGAACAGGACAACGATGACCATTATACCACTATCATTTGCCGTTTCTGGACATTCCCGCTAGTATTATTAGAAAATAGAAAGAAATAAGTGTATTAAAATTGGAAAGAAAAAGACTATATTATTTTTAAATTATTTATTTCATGGGAAAGAATATGAGTGCCTTTTAAATTTGTCTATGATATCAGAATGATTTAATTAGAATTGGAATTATCAATGACTGAAATGTTTGGTAAAATTCCCTTAGAAAACCTTTAGAACCTGATATGTCTTTGTTTGATGGTGTAGCCCTTTGATAATTATTTTTATTTCTTTCATTTTAACTGTTCTGTTTCAATTTTCTAGGTCTTCTGTAATTCTTTTTTTTTTTTAAATAATGTCTTTATTTTGGGATAATTTTAGATTTACAGAAAAGTTGCAAAGATAGTTTAGAGTTCTCATATACCCCTCACCTTGTTTCTGTAGTGTTATCATCTTACATAACCATGGACCATTTGTCAAAACTGAAAAAGTTATATTGGTACAATTTTAACAACTAAACTGTAGACTCTATTTTTCCACTAATGTCCTTTTCCTGTTCCAGGATCCAAACCAGGACCCCACATTGCATTTGGTCATCATTTCTCCTTTGTTTCCTCTGTTCTGTAATTATTTTGTAATCTTGCCTTGTTCATGAATTTGACTATTTTGAAAAGAGTACCTGGTTAGATATTTTGGCATGCCCCTCAGGTTGCATTTATCTGATGTTTTTCTCAAGATTTGATTGGAAATATAGGTTTTGGGAAAAATATCACAGAAGTGAAGTGTCCTTCTCATCATGAGAAAGTATCAGATTTTGAATTTATTCAATAGTTCTACTATTTTTCTCCTATCAGATTCAAGGATGCAGCTTCATCTTTGTGTACGCCTTCTTTCCTTCTGCCTTCCTTGGATTTATTTTGAGGTCCTTTTTCTAAATTCTTGTTGTGGATACTTGATGCAGTTATTTCTATCCTTTCTGGTTTATAATTCTAAGTATTCAAAGCTATGGATTTTTCTCTGTGCACTCTTTCAACTGTATGCTATAGGTTCTAATATGTAGTGCTATCAACATTCTGTAATTTGTGTATTAATTTTCTCTTTAACCTAAGAATTAATAGAATACCTTATATGACACATGGTAAGGATTTTTATTTGTTTCATAAGTTTACTATTGACTGCTAATTTTTTTTTTTTCATTGTGATTAGAGACTATTTCTGCTATTTCTACATTTTGGAATTTATTCAGAAATTTCTAGCCTAACATATGGTTATCTTTTGTGAGTATACCTTTTTGTGGGCATTAGAAAAAAAGATATATTCTTTGTATTCAGGGCTAGAGATTGATATATGGGTTTCTCCCACTCTCCCACACACATATACACACAGTTACCTTTGTCTGAAGTATATCCTAAATTCTTACTTGCTTTAATACTCCTTGACGACATGCTGACAAAGGCGAATTAAAGACTTCTACTACTAATGCTGCAAAAGAGTATTTTGTATTAGTACATAAGCCAGTAACTTTCCTATAGCTTTTTTGTTTTGCTTTATGAATTTTGATGCTACTATATTATATGGTAAGTAGATCATATTAATTTTCGATCGCTGTGTAACAAGTTACCACAAATGGCTTAAAAAAAACACCCATTTATTATTATTTGACAGTTTCTGTGAGTCAAGAAGGTCAGGCTCTCCTTAGGGTCTCACATGGCTGAAATCAAGGTGTCAGTATGAACTGCCATCTCACTTGAGGCTCAGGATCTTCTTCCAAGGTCATTTAAGTTGTTGGCAGAATTCAATTCCTTGAGACTGAAAGACTGAGCATCCTGCTCTTTTGCTGGCTGAGTCTGAGGACATCTGTCAGCTTGTAGAAACTGTCTGAGTTCCTTGCTCTGTGGCCCCTTCACAGGCCTTTTCACACTACCAATATGACTTCTGTCTCCAACATCTAGACCCAGACTCAAAGGGATCATGTGAGTACATCAGGCCCATTCATAATATTCCTTTTGATTAACTCGCAGCCAACTCTCTAGTAACCTAATTACATCTATAAAATCCCTTTTGCCATATTGTGTAATATAATCATATCCCATCATATCAGAGCTCCAGACTTTATCCTTCCTTAATTTTTCAGCTTCAAGAGGAGGGATTTATACAAGGCATGTATACCAAGAGACAGGATTATTGGAGGACATCTTAAAATTCTTCTTACCACATGAATTTTTATAATTATTTTATCTTTATTATGATTTATAGACTTTCTCATTATGTGATGCTTTTAAAAAATCACACTTAATGCTTTAAGTCTTAATTCAAGCCTAAAAGTCAAAGTTGTCTGAATTAAGATCCTGACTCCTAATTTGTTGTTATTGTTGTTGTTTACATTTTCTTGGTATACTTTTTCCCATCTTTTTATTCACAACTTTTTTTTTTTTTAACATCTTTATTGGAGTCTAATTGCTTTACAATGGAGTATTTTGTTTTATAAATATCTCTAGTAGGTAGCATATTGCTGGGTTTTATTTGTAACTTAACCAGACTCCTTTCTCATTATAGATGAGTTCAATCCATTTTGATTTATTTATGGAACAGATTTTGGTATTAATTTTGTTCTATATTTTATGCTTTTTCTGTAGCTGTGGCTACTTTTAAGCCCTTTATTACTTGGTATTTTTTCCTTGACTTTCTTTGTGTGTGGGTGTGAAGTGGTGTGTTTTGTGTGTTTCTTTTATATGAAAGGTTTATATTCCTGTTGTGATTATGATTAAGATGACTCTAACTTTTTGTAATATATTTATTCCTCAAAACTGTAGACCAAACTTGAGACCAAATCTGATTCCCAATTGTGAGCAAAGATGAAATTTGTTCATCTCTGTTTCCTCCCCTTCCTTATCCCCTATAGATTTTAATTGATTAAATTACTTAGTGAAACCTTTATGCCTTTTTGTTTATATTACTTGATGACTTATTAATCCCCAAGTTTTAATAATAAAGAATCAATGTCCTTACATTCCTCCTTATTTCCTAATTTTCCTGGGTTATTAGTTATATAATTTTCATACTTACAAAGTTTATAATATTTATATTCAGTTCTGTAACAATAATCCCCACTTTCTTTTAAATAGATTCAGTGCACACTGCCATGGCTTCTCTAGTCATCTCCTGTTGAGCTGAAGTTCATTTTCTATTAGTCTCTTGAAGGGAAACACATTCCTTGAGTTCTTTCATGTTACAAAACATTTCTCACACTCACTCTGAGTTAAAGTTAGCCTGAGTATAACATTCTTGGACCACAATGTTTTCCTCAAGGATTTTATGTGTTCTGTTCCACTGTCATCCAGTATTGCTGTGGAAAATGCTATGGTGAGCTGGATTTTTTCTTCTCCTAGAAAGGTTAGTTGAATATTTTTCCTTTTCCTGGATTTCCAAAGCATTCTTTATCTTTGGAAATCAGTAGCCTTACTAGGCTACTGCTCCTTTGATTGTATAGAGTTAATTTTTCTAGGGACATAGTCTGCTTTTCGACCTATATCTTCATGAAAATTTATATTAAAAATTTTATTTAAATATTTTCTTCTTTTATTTCGGTTCTCTTCTTTGGTGACACCAATTATGCTTATTTTGGTCTCTTTTTTAATGTCTTTCTAGCTTATCTCAGTCTTGTCCTTCATGCTCCTTACCATATTTTCAGCAATGCTTATTTTCTTTGCACCGTTTCCAACATGACCTTTGTTTTTGTGAGAATATTCTTTCCCCTCCACTTCTGTCCTAAATGGCACTGTTTTTCCCTAAATTCTTATATCTCTATTTCAAGATTACGTTTTACAGATAAAATTGCTTCATTAAATTATAAAGTCTTTTTTATCTGCTCTGTGATATTTTCCTAGAATTATTTAACTGTCATTATTTTTATATTACATTTCTGCTTTTTTCTTGTAAAATCTTTCTTTTTTTTTTTACATCCTCTATTGATTCCATTTTGATGATTACTCAGTATTGAATGAGATGAGCTACTCTCAGATCAAATGTTTGCTGGACTTTCAGATAGAGAAATTCTCCTCTTGACCCAGAACTGTGTGTGTAAATTTGCTCTTTCAGATTTATTCTACCCTTGCTATTTGATCTTGGCAGCTTCAGAATTTACCTCCTCTATCATGACTTACCTGCAACAGCAGATTCTTGGTTGAAAACCAGAACGAAAGAAAAGTGTTCAGTTTGCATATTCCATTTCTGTTTTTTCTGTCTAAGCTGCTCACCTTGCTTTCCTCATGCCTCCATCCCCACCAAAAAGCATCATTCATCTTCCCAGGGAGTATCTCTGGATCCAAATATCTGAACAAAAGCTTCATTCCAGAGATGTCATATTTACTCATGATTTAGCTATTTCACCAGTGGAGTGTTTTCATTGTTATTTTCAAAGATTCCATATTTACTAAATGTTTATTTATCTTTAGCAAAAGTTTCCTCTTTAAAATTCTCACAGGATTCAATACATATGTGAAGAAATTTTAGAACAGATCTAGAATTTTCCCAAGTTTTGCTATTCTGTGTTTTTATGTGTGCATGGTTTATTTTAATAAAAAATTGATGTGTAAACTATTTAGTCTCATGAGCTTTTCACCACCTGATGAATTTTTCTGTTTCCTGACTCCTTGAAATCCAGCTTCATTGAGAAAAATAAAAGTTTTCTGGAGGGGGGTTCAATTTTTGAGCTTGAGTGCTTGAGGTGAGACCAAAATTTGATGGTGTAGACTGCCATAGGTTAAGATAAGTGCTCCAGATGCCTTCGAGGCAGGAGAGATGTGGTCAGATGGCGGAAAAGAAGATAGACATGGAGTTAGGAGATTAATTAGCAAAGATGAACTCTTCCAATTGGCAAATTTGGAAAGAACTTTAGAGGAGGGCCCATAGTGAAGTAAATTCTAATATACCCATAATTCTTTCTTTTAACAGAACAAAAACTAAGAAAAGTAGTCAAAGTTAGAAAGAAGACAGACTTTTGACTGACTGAAGGATTAATAGAATAAAAATCACTTACTCGTGTGTGACTTCTCTGTAATTGATAGGAGGCTGGGTAGTGAAGAGAAACTCAAGTGTCTTACCTCTTAGCCAAAGGTAGCATATTCTAACAACGAAAGGAATCCTTTGAGATGTTGTCATTCGTCATGACAACCATATATTTCAAAGATTCCATTCTGGAATGGATGTACTTGCCTAGAAAGTACTGATATGCTCAAGTGGCTGGTAATGCTCACTGTCACTCCTGGGGAGGGAAGCTTCTGGTTCCTATGTTATCAGCACTGAAAGGTAGCTCTGCAAACCAACAGCTTGCTAGAAGTTGGGTGAAGGATATGAATAGAAAATTCACAGAAGAGGAAAACTGAATGGTCAATAAATATTACAAGATGCTTAATCGTCCTCAAAGTCATGGAAATACAAACCAATAAATATCATTTCACAACAAATAAGTAAAAGAAGAACTGCAAATAAGTAAAAAATTTTAAATTGATTATCTAAATATTGGCAAAGATAAAATAAACTGGAATTTTCTGACACCACTGGAGGAAGTACAAGTGATATAGCTACTTTGTAGAGCAATTTGTCACATTTTAGTAAAATTGAAAAATTGCAACCCAGAATTTCCACCTGTAGGTCCATAGACATAGAAACATTTATAGAATTTGTGTACTGGGAGGCACGGGAAATGTGTTCATTGCAGCATCTTTTTGTAACAAATTTAAGATATAACTTGTATTCCATATAATTCACCCTTTAAAGTGTACAACTCCATAGTTTTAAATATAATTACAGACTTGTACAACCATCAACACCATCTATGTACCTATATTTATAAGAGATATTGGTCTGTAGTTTTCTTGAGATGTCTTTGTCTGGTTTTGGTATCAGGGTAATGCTGGCCTCGTAGAATAAGTCGGATAATGTTCAATCCTCTTCTATTTTTTAGAAGAGTTTATAAAGATTGTTGTCAATTTGTCGTTAAACACTTGGTAGAATTTACCACTAAAGTCATTTGGTTCTGACATATTCTTTGTAGGAAGGTTTTTAACTACTAATTTAATCTCTCATTATAGTTCTATTCAATTTTTTTCTACGTCTTGAGCAAGTTTTGATAGTTTGTGTCTCTCTAGAAATCTCTCCACTTCATATGTTATGTAATTTGTTGGCATACAATTATTCAGAGCATTCCCTTATAATCTTTTCAATTTCTGTAAGGTTTTTCTTAATTTTTGAAGCATTGTTTTGCCAGATATAGAAATCTTGGTTGACAATTTTTTTCCTCCCGGCCCTTTGCATATGTCACCCTGCTACATTCTGCCATCCATGTTTCTGATGACAAACCAGCTGTTAATCTTATGACAATATCTTATACATGATGAGCTGCTTTTCACTTGTTGCTTTTAAGATTTTCTCTTTGTTTTTGGCTTTAGACATGCTACTTGGCATTCTTTGAGCTTTGTGTGTGAAGGTTAATGGGATTTTTGGATAAAATTTGGGAAGTTTTGGCCATTATTTCTACAAATATTATTTCTGCTCCTTTCTCTCCTCTCCATTTATTACTCATATTAGGCATATTTTGGTATACTTGATGATGTACCACAAGTCACTAAGCTTTGTTTATTTTTCCTCTTTCTTTTAAATTTCTGCTCTTTAGACTGGATAACATCGATTGACCTATTGGCAAGTTTGGTGATTTTGCCATCTGCTATTCAAATCTGCTGTTGAGCCCCTCTAAGTAGATTTTCCATTTCAGTTATACTTTTCACTCCAGAATTTCTATTTGGCTGTGTTGTATAATTTCTATTTCCTTTTTGATATTCTTTATTTGGTAAGAGACATTGTTTTTATACTTTCTTTAAAAACATGGTTTACTTTAGTTCTTTCACTGCATTTATAACAGTTTGTTAAAAGTCTTTGTCTAGTAGGTACAATATCTGGTTTCCTTAGTGACCATTTCTATTGTTTTTTCTTCCTGTATATGGGCCATAATTTCCTTTTTCTTTGCATGTGTCATAATTTTTATTAAAATCTGGATATTTAAAAAAATTTAATATAGCAGCTCTAGAAATCATATTGCTCTCCCCTCAGAGTTTGTTGTTATGCTCAGTTATTGTTATTGATGGTGGTTTTATTTTGTGAGTGTAGTGACATTCCTGGACTAATACTATAAAGTCTGTGTTTTTTCTTTTTTGTCATATACGGCCACTGAATTCTCTGTTCAGTTAGCTAATGATTGGATAGTGGTTTTTTTAAAGTGTTTTGAACCAGTAAGTCTCCCAACCTTTGCCAAGGAGCTCCATGTGTTTGTACGTGTGTGTGTGTATATTGTTGTTGTTATTGAATGCTTTCCATACTTCCAGCAGTTTACAACACTGCCTTAGTCTTTGCTTCCTGATTGCAGAGCCTTAATGTTGCCCAGAGGTAAGAGATTAGAACCTTCTCATGTCTTTCCTTGGTGTGTGCAGAGCTCTGAACATGATTTCCAGAAATAGATCAGAGCTTTCAAAGCGTCCTATGGGCACCTCATTTCCCTATTTTTCCTTTTTTGGTCAGCCTCTTATTTGCTCCAACTGTTGTTGCCACCTCTGGGAGCTACAGTGTTAAACAACTGCCACTGATTGGTTTTGGCAAATGCTCTGAGAATAGGACTGTTTGCACTGAAGGACCTCTGAGTCAGGTAAAATAATGACAGGCCCTATGAATGGTACTTTTTCAAGGAGATAACAAAAAGTCAAATAATGATGGTTCCCTGGAGGATTTGTGGGATCTATGAACATATTCTGCCCTCTCTAGCAGTGGCTAGGCTGCTGATTTTCACAGCTACTATGGTTTTGGGGTTTTTGGTTTTCACCCATTTTTAAAAATAAACACTTCTTAGATGATTGCGAACATTCAGTTAATTCCCCAAGTTCCAAAAAAAGTTGATTTTGCCTGTGTTCTCATTGCTTTTATGGAGGAATAGATTTTCAGAGGTTCTCACTCCACCATTATAAAAGTACTTGCACTACCTTACTTTTAGTAGGAAAAAAATTGGAAAAAATATGTTATAGTAAGAGAATGGACAAGTAAATTGTGATCTCTTTATACAATGGAACTCAGCAGTTAAAATAATGGACTAAGATTATATATCTATACATGGATAGCTATAAAAAACAAATTGTAGAATGATACCTACAGAACAATAATATTTACATAATTACAGCATATAAAACACACCAACTAATATTTTTGATATGTGCATATATTGAAAGCAAATAATTTTTGCAAAACATGAGCTGAAAGGATAAACACCTTATGCATGATAGTGATGGGGATTTGGAATGAGATAATAAAATAAGAGTAACTTTTCCCATAATATTTTTATTTATTTTATTAAAGAAAATATGGACACATGAGTGTATACTATATTATTTTTGTGTTTTTCTCTATTTAAAACTTAGGAAGAAAGAAGAAAGTCATAATGGGTTGGATTCTTCTGTTCCCTGGGAACTCACTTGACTCTGCTCAATTTTTTATAATCTATGGGTGGATAGAAAACAAAAGACAAGAGTAAGATAAATAACTGCTGAATCACAATTGGGTCTGTTATAAAATGATTTTGAAATGGCTTTCAAATCTGGAATGTCATATTCTGCTTTTTATTTTGCTTTTAAAAAATTACAAGTTCAAACCAGACAGAAAAATGTGAGTCATTGGCTTCTTCCTCCCTAAAAATCTCCATACTATGTCTCTGCTCCAGTCAGGGAAATGAAACAATTGACATTATCTGTCTTCTTTCCTCCGCACTCTTGGTTAGTAGCACCTCCATAGATTCCAGCAGAGAGAAGGAGAGTTGCTTTACAATTTATAACAACTTGAAAGAACATAGCACCTCTCTTCCAGAAATTTCTGACATCCCACTGATGATATGGGAGCACAAATATCATTCTATTTTACAGGCAGGAATGGGAGAATCCGATCTACTATGATACAAAGTAATTTTTCTCACAGACTATTTGACAAGGGTAAAAATGAGAAACAAACCCAAGCCTAGCCCCTCTTGGCCTGTTACGCAGCCAGAGAAAGCATCAAAGCAAGTGTTCTCATTACCACATGGAACCACTAGGTGTCACTAGATATAAAACTTGTATTCATTAGAGGTTACAACTAGGAAAGCTGAAAAGGCAAGTGAAATTCATCACGTTAATGGAGAAAACTGAAAATTCCACCTTCAGCTGACACAACGGAAAGTGGCTTCTCTCTAGCCCAATACCCCCAGGAAATGGTTTCAGACCCTGTCATATCTGTGTGTGGACCCATTTGGACTGGCAAAAGCATTTAGCAGAAAAGTAACTAAATGATCTCACAAAACTCAAGAAATATGTTATAGAATGACTCTGTTAATAAAATGGAGTTAAAATTCCAAGCCTCAAGTGCTGGAGTCCTCCTGGGACTTGTGTCTAAAGTTTCAACAGCTGCCCCCAGGTGGCAGTGAGTCAGATAAATTGGATTCTCTTTAGACAGGGAAAATTGAGATATGATTTTTTTCAAATTAATTTCTACTTTTCTCAATGATTTCCCCCCTTTTATGTCTTTATTCTGAAAAACATAACTGGCAAATAGTATGAATTCAATACATAGTTGTTGGACAAATAGTATGAAACAAGGGAAGGAAACCAACATTTATTTAGTTGCTTTTTATACCTTGTTCTCTACTGCTTTCTTGCATTCCTTTTTTTTAACATATTCTTCACCAAAAATCCTGTGAGGTAATTATTGTCATCATGGCTGTGTACAAGCAATACTCATGAGATATAATGACAAATAATCTTTACTTTTATTTCTCATTTTTCCCTTAAACTTTATTCAGTAGGAAAGCTCTTTCCCTGCTCCTGGATAAAATCTTCAAGCACACATATAACATTTCTGATCTCCTGTTGCTACTCAAATGTCCTATGATCACCTTAAGTAATAGAACTATCACAATTTAGTAATAAAAACTGTCCAATTTTATGTAATAACGCTACTTATTTCACTCAAAATCACAACTTCTCCTCCCCAAGCTAGAGCTGGTGGTGGTCTGGCAGTTTCCAGAAGGGGCTAAATTATGTTTCTTTTTCATACTCAACTCCTCCCCAACTCCCTAACATACTTTAGAGAGTGTGGGAAAGAAGAAGAGATGAAGAGGGAAGTAAATTATCTTTCTTTGAATGGTGCTTTTGAGATATTCAGATGTCCCCACTAGAAACATTTAATTGCACTTCCAAAGATGCAAGCTAAGCATTTTCTTCTGGCTGGCCATTGTCTCTCAGTTTTTCATATACTTTTATTTTCTTTATTGTACGTTAAATTTTTTCTTTCATATACTTTTCTTTATTAAATACTGAGGCATTCCCTCCTTCTTCTATAATAATAGAATTCCCAAGTTTAAGCTGAGTCCATGGCGACTTGGAATAGGACTGCTTTTCCCAGCCTCCCTTATCACAGTTCATTTACGAATTCTTGAAGCATCCTTAAATGGAGACGCTTGCTTTGTTTTTCCTTTCTTCTTTCCTATCGGCTGCAGAAAGGACATGGTCACTGCAGACTGGACGATGAGGTGGAAGCCCTGTGCTAAGGGCCTTGACAATCATGAAGCTGACTTGGCAGCTTTGTATATTGATATATAGGCTTTTTTCATAAAGATAATTAAACTTCTAGTCTCCTGCTTTCAGTTTTTATCACTTGCAGACAAACAAAATCCCAACTGACAGAAATACACAAGCAAATAAGATTTAATTTTAGGAAAGCTTTGTTAATGAATAAAGTCGAGATTAGAAAAATAGCCTTTACTCATGCATCCTGACTTTTATCACCTTACGTACATGACACTGTGTGAGGTTCTGGAAGAAGAGTGTACAAAGGTGAAATAAGGGAGGTTCTGCCCACAAGAGGTCACGCTCATCCCCTTCTTGTCCTTCCTGTACCAGACATTGGATCAAAACCCTGAGGCTGATTTCTTCTCCAGCATTTCATAGCTGCTGCTTCTCCGTTCTCTGAGGCAGCAAGCCTTTGTTATTCTTATTAAATTCCAAGAATATCTTTGACATCTGGGGAAATAAATAGATAAATAGATAAATAATGTTACCATAGTTTTTTCATGCTTAACTTCCTATAATTCTATTTCTCTTAGATAAATTGTATATTGTAATGTGTTATAAAAAGTTATGATAGGAAATTAGGGTTTTTTCCCTAAACTGGTGAATTACCTGCCAGAGTCTGAGAGTATTTCCCTCTGTGACTTCCAGCGTAAGGACATGCTCCATGAACAGAAGCCTCTATAGTCACTGCCTCCTTTTGCAAATTCATATTGCACTTTCGCATATTAAATAGCAGAGTACCCCTGAGATACTCTCAGAAATGTCTTTAACTTTCTTTAACCTAGCATCTTCCAATCTCATTTGATTATGGGACACTTTTATCCTATAGCATCTATTAACACGTATTAGCATAGCACCCTCTGCATCCTAGGCTGTTACAGTGAACTCCTTGCTCTTTCTGAGGCAGTGATCCAGGGGTCTGATCACTGATTGAATCCAAACAGTCTTTCCTAATTTGCAGATAAAAGTTAGGCTCATGGAGAGCATTGCCTCAGTTTGAAATAATTTTCTCATAAATTTTGCTTAAATCTGTGGTATCAATTATTGATTTTCTGCTTGACAAAGTAAGTGAACAAGTAACAAGCATTATTACTGGAAAAATTTTTAAAGCTCCAATTATACTTAGATTTAGGCATAGTTTTCCAAAGTAACAGTTTCCATGGTTGTGATTTTATGTTACACATATACGGTATCATAGATTTGTCAGAAAATTATTTGTAGATCTTATGATAAAATACATTTTGACACTATCTCGTAGTGAATCTCAAATGTACAGCTGAGGAACTAGAGAAGCTTCACTTTTTGGATTGAATGATGGAAGCTTGAAAGAACAAGAAGGCAGTTGGGGGGAGGGATCTGAGAGAGGAGAAGAAGAGGGAGAGGAGACATTGTTTTCTTATTAATGAAAACATTAAGAAGTCCACCTTCCCATGTTTATAAACTGTCCTAAAGAAACATCCCTGTTTTCCCCTCCATGTTCCTCCCTTTTTTCTCTTTTCATTGTGTTTGAAAATGGAAAGGACATGGTTAAGATGAGCAGGAACCATTCAGATTCTTTTATTACCTAGCATTTAATTATAGGAATGGTTAATGTATGCAGCTAAAAATAATGCCTAATGGAAAACCATACCTACTGGAAAAATCAACTGGAAAGCAGGATGCTGACCCCATCCCCAGCATGTGCATTATAGTTTAGTTCCATTGTATTTGATTTTTTATTTAGTTATTTTAAACTTTTAATTAATAAGAACATTTCTTTAAAACTACAGCTAAATAATTATGCCATGTTTTTATAAAAAAAAGAACCCAAAACTTTCTACCTTCACATTAAAGAAAATTGTCCAAACAATAGGCCTTAATTCTTTAAGTTCTCTTTCTGGAAAAGTGGAAATTTGATGGGGTGGTGGTTGTGGGGGAAGGGACTAGTTATATCACATTTTCATTTAGATATGGTAATTCTTAGGACATATCATTGAATTTAGAACGAAATTCTTATAATGGGAAAAGGAGGAAATTCCATAAACAATTATAGCACACAATCAATTGCATTCTCTTTTATAGTAAAATTTGAGAATTGTTGCAAAGAGACTCAAGATTCTCCCATAGAAGTTTTTAAATATGAAAAGTCTGTAATACTCTTGGTACTCTACCCTCAAGTTTTTATTTTTAAAAGACTTATGTAATATGTAGGGCACAGCACATTGTATAATAATTTTTCTGGCCTTCCATACCACCAAATTTCAAAAGTAGATACAAAATACAGAAATTCATCTACATTCAATAAGAGCAAATAAACAAAAATATGATCTAGTCAAGCACCTAGAGCTCTTTTTTTTTCAAAGCATTAAGATGAAAACATTAAACAATATGTTGATGGGATTATGAAGTATAAACATTTAGAGACTGAAGATAACGTTACTACCCTCATGGTCGTCTTCTAGTATGGGAAGATAGACAATAAACAAGTAAAATCAAAATGTAGGATGTCATTTGGTTATAAATGATGCAAAAAAAAAAAAACAAGGTAGAGGAGGGGGGGCAGAGATTTTGGGCATAAGAGGAGTGGGTGTAATTTGCAGTTTTAAATAATGTGGATAGCAAATGCTTCAGTGAGAAAGTGATATTTAGGCAAAGAACTAAAAGGAGAGTGGGAGCCATGCATCTACCTGGGGGACAGGCATTCCAGTAGGGGAAACAGCAAGTGTATAGGCTCTGGGGCCAGAGCATGATTGGACTTCTCAAAGAGACCACTGTCAACCGAAAAAAAAAAAAAAAAAAAAGCACAATGTGAGAGTTGTGAGTTAAGTTTTATTTGGGGCAAAATGAGGACTATAGCCCAGGACATAGCATTTCAGGCAGCTCTGAGAAACTGCTCCGAAGAGGTAGGGGGAAGGTCAGTATATATGTGATTTTGGTGAAGGGGGAGTACACGCAATCAAGCACATATTTTTTGCAGAATGTTGCTGCTAGTCTCGTGTAGGTTATTGCTAGTCACAAGGAGCAGACATCACCATGAAGGATTTTAGTGTTTTTCTAGATACGAGGAGATGCAAGAATTGGGCTCATAAAATCTTCTCCTGAAAATATCTAGCTATCTGAAGACCTATTCTGCCAGTTTTTCCGAGAGCACAGAGTGCCTCATTCCTGATCTCCACCTTGAACTCCTTTCGGGGGGTGTTGAAGGTCAGCAGCTTCAGAGGCTCATAATTTGATCCTTTTAGAGGTAGATGGCAAGTGCCAGTTTGTAGTTGGCACCACTGTAGTTGGACATAAGTGAGGAAGGGGTCAAGCATTAGGACAGGAGGTGAGAGGGGGACCTATAGACTAGTATAGGCACCTCACTGTTACTATGTGTGAGAAGGGAAGCCATTAGAAGATTTGGGTAGAAGAAGGACGTGATCTGACCTATCATCCTGACGGTCTTTTGAGAATAGTCTGAAGTTGGCCTAATGCAAAGAAGTACATAGAACAGTTAAGCGGTGGTTGTAATAACTCAAGCAAGAAATGATGTTGCTGAACCAGAGTGAACACAGTATAGGTAGGAACAGTGGTCAGATTCTGACTTTATTTTCAAAGTAGGGCATCTGTATTAGGTGATGGATTGGATGTGGAGGTGTGAGAGAAAGAGAGAAATCATGATCAAATAGAAGGATGGACATCCCATTCTGTAAGAAGGGAAGCCTGGGGAGGGGGCACAGAGCAAGGACGGTATAGAAGATAAGGAGTTTAGTTTTTATACATTAATTATGCAGATGTTCTAGTAGGGATGTAGACAATTGGATATGAGAGATTAGCTTATGATACAGGATGCAACACAAGACCCCAGAGAAGGTATGAATTAGTCAATACAGAGTGCAGGCAAAACTAGTTATTCAGGGGAAAATTAGTTTGGAGTTTAAGCTCACACAGCACAGCAAAATAAATTTAAGTTGGATTAGAGAGGTCAATGTTTAAAAAAATAACAGCAGAAAAAATGAGCAAATTTTTGACCTCTGAATGGAAGATCTGAGTATAAAAATAATAGAAAAAATCAAAAGGGGAAATATTGGTAGCTTTATGCACCTACAAATTTGAAATACCACCAAAAACATAAAATGTGAATAACAATCTAAGGGAAAATATACCATAGATATGACAAAAGTGGGTCAGTAGTCTTATATAAAGAGACTTTACAAAACAGTGATAAAAAGGCTAAAATTCAATATAAAAAAGTGAAAGGTCATGAAGATACAATTTATGGAAAAAGGAAAGGACAATAAGTATATTTTAAGTGTTCAAACTGACCAATAATCAAAATGATGAAAATTAAAACAAAGCACTCCTCCCTTCTTCTTTTTTTTTTTTTTTTGCTTATCGAAATGTATGTTCCCAGCAGCCCTGCAGGAGAGCACGGTATGGGGCTATACTCAGACCCTGTCATCCAGTGCTGCTGGGAACACACATTTGGACCTTTCTGCCCCATAATTCGGAAACATAAATCCTTGGAGAGTTCATACCCTGTGACACAACAATCACAATTCAAGAGATTGAAAAGAGAGATTCAATCCAAATTTTGTTTACAAAGATATTCATCACAGTATTATTTATACTGTGAAACATAAGAATAATGCAACTATCAACAGAAGAAAAATGACTGACTCAACTAAGAGGCATACCTAAAATTAAAGCATATTATGCAGCTATTACAATTACGTTTTGCAGAATTTTTAAAGATGGGAAAACTCTAACAGTATAATTTTTACTAAATAAAATAAGAATAAAAAACATCATGAATCTAATTACATAAACATTAAAGAAAAATGATATGAGATAAAAAATAGCTGGCCATATACAAAAAATTAATAGATGTTATTACATATAATTTGGAACATATAGGAATGGAAGACTAAGGAAACAGAAATTATCCACAGCCCAGAGATGTTAAGTGAGGCCGTCCTAGACCCTCAAGCCCCAGGTGAGCCGGCCAAGGCCTGGAGGACCTCTTAGGCAAACCATAGGATACTGAGAAATTTTAAGCTACTAAATTTTGTGTAATATGTTACATCACAAAGCTAGTTGATACACTTAGTCACTCAAGCCCAGGAGCAGCTGTTCTTCTCTCTATTATTAGAGTATCTGGGTAAAGAATGATCCTACTTTTAGTAAGAGGAACGGTACAAGTGAACCAGCAGGAAAAGGGCACGTCTTGTGCTCCCCTTACCTCATTGCCCACACTTTTACCTCTACAAAATCAGGCTTTGTCACGGGTGGAAACTTCTCCCTGTTAACTTTGAGTGGTATTGTAATCCCGTAGGGCCCTGCGAGAAGCCTGTGAGCAAAAGCTCATCAGACCTTCAGTACTTCATGAGTGCTGCCTGCCCCCCACTGCTTCATCTAGTCTTGTAAGACTCTAGGTGTCCCTTTAGTTTTTGTAACTACGGTCCAGGAAGAAAGCCTGGACTGTAGTTAATTGAATTAATAAAGTCATACTTCAGGGTGCAGAAAAAGCTTCTGAGTATCCTATTTTTTGTCAGGTGCCTGAAAATGAAAGACAGGGAATTCAAATGACATTGGAGTGCTGGAAAAACAGGTTGTCATTTTTGGCAGTCCAGTCCAGTTCTTCCTTAAGGAACTGGAAATTTTTCCCTCCCTTCATTTTTCAGCTCATACGTATTTCCAGGGAAATCCAATCCTTATATTTCTGATTCATTTACACATAATTCATCACAATGTTTTTCAAGAACTATTTCCAGTGGGCCTTTAGAATATGATTCCATTTATCAGGAGAATGAGTTCCTATTCCTGCCTATCCCAGATAGCACACACACAAAGAGGAAGTGACACTCCCTAGGAAAATTACTGGAATGCACCTTCATGAGGGAAACAGGACTCTACTGGATAATTTGCTTTAATGCCTCTGATGCTCAATAGAACTAAACAAAGGAAACCAGAATGTCCTGGTGGCCCTAAGCAACTAGGAATTAGTTTGGTGGGGAGAATGGCTAGAACCATCCTGGAAGTGATGATGGACTCTAGGCCCAGGAGGATGTATAGATCACATCATCTTACTGAGGGGGCTGTCAGTAGCAACTACAATAACTCGCTGGGAGCAACCCTGCAGCAGGGGTCTGAAGTATGATGTCCTGGACAGGATTAAGTAATCTATTTAATGATGATGAATAAACTCAATCTGATGAATATTTCTAGAGAAAAGCTCAATAATCTCAGAGGAGTGTTGTCCTACCTTTTTTCTTAAATCAACTCAGTTACCTGTTTCCTATTCCAGTGTCCTCTTTAGAGAAGTTAATTCATTAACTATCCTCTCTCTTTTGTATTCTTTCTCCATTGTTGCCTTCCAATCATCATACAAACACGCACAATTCTCCATTTAAAGCCCCTTCCTTAGCCCTCTGTCTCTCTACCACTCACCTTGTCTACTTCAACTGAGATTCTAGAAAAATTAACTCACATTCACACTATCCATACTTTGATTCTCAATTGTCTGTTGAAGGGGAGTAAAATACATGACACCCAAATATACCACTTTTGGCATATGGATTATTTTGAGCTGAAGGCAATCAAGACCCAGCAGACTCATACAAACAAACAAAACAAAACAAAAGAACATTTTACCTCTCCCTTAAATACCTAAAAAAATTTAGATAGGGAGCCTGGCTCAGGGAGAGAGAGAGCTACTACAAGAGATAACTTTTATCTGAATGACATATCTGTATGGCAGAGCAAACATCTGATTATCAACTATCTGCTCTTATAGTCCTGTGAATTACCCTCATCCCCTTAGAAGTCCCAGGCCCCTATCCCTTCCTTAGTTCAGGATGGCATATAAACCTCAACTACCTGATTTGCCCTTGGGTCTAATATTCTTAAGGGGATCCCATACATATGTAATTAAATTTGTTTTTCTGTTAATCTGTCTTATATCAATTTAATTAATAGGCCAGCCAAAAGAACTTAGATGGGTAGAGGAAAATTTTTCCTCCCCTATACTGCTCAACCCCTAAATATCTATCTTTAACCTTTACCACTCATTTAATTTTTTTTTTTTTTCTTAGACTGGGCAAAGATCTTCATAATTAATATATCTAATGGAGTGGACACCTTGCACTGCACATCACTCTTGATGTCTCTATTGCTTTGAACACTATAGAAGTGTCTCCCTACATCGATGTGTATCACACAAAGAAACTCAGCTGACCTTTTGTGTCCAGAGTTTTATTGGGGTTTCATTATATAGGCATGATTGATTGAATCATTGGGCATGTGATTCAACTGGATCTCCAGCCCCACTTCCTTTCCTGCAGCCCTCTGGTAACATAGTTTTTATCTCATGGCTGGAAACTATCTAGGGGCTAGCATGAGTCACTTTGTTAGCATAAATTCAGTGTAGTCCCAGGGGGCCACCATGGGTAACAAAGACACTCCTACCACTCAGGAAATTCTAAGGATTTAGAGGTTCCCTCCCAGGAACCAGGGACAAAGATCAGCTTTTTCTTATTTTTTTAAATTGAAGTATAGTTGATTTACAATGTTGTGCTAGTTTCTGGTGTACAGTAAAGCGATTCAGTTATACATATTTTCTTTTTCAGATTCTTTTCCATTTTAGTTTATTGCAAGATATTGAATATAGTTCCCTGTGCTATACAGTAGGACCTTGTTGTTTATCTATTTTATATACAGTAGTTTGTACTTACTAATTTAACTCCTAATTTATCCCTCCCTGCCTTTCCCCTTTGGTAACTATAAGTTTGTTTCCTATGTCTGTGAGTCTGTTTCTGTTTTGTAAATAAGTTCATTTGTATCATTTTTTAGGTTCCACATATAAGTGATATCATATGATATTTGGCCTTGTCTGACTTATTTCACTTAGTATGATAATCTCTAGGTCCATCCATGTTGCTGCAAATGACATTATTTCATTCATTTATATGGCTGAGTAGTATTCCATTATATATATATATATATATATACACACACACACACATACACATACATACCACACCTTCTTTATCCAGTCCTCTGTCAATGAACATTTAAGTTGCTTCCATGTCTTGGCTATTGTAAATAGTGCTGCTATGAACATAGAGGTGCATGTATCTTTTTGAATTAGAGGTTTCTCTGGATCTATACCCAGGAGTGGGATGGCTGGATCATATGATAACTCTATTTTCAGTTTTTTAAGGAACTTCCATACTGTTTTCCACAGTGACTGCACCAATTTACATTCCCAGCAACAGAGTAGGAGAATTTCCTTTTCTCTACATCCTCTCCAGGATTTATCATTTGTAGACTTTTTAATGATGGCTATTTGAGGCCAATGAGGTGATACCTCATTTTAGTTTTTATTTGCATTTTTCTAATAATTAGAGATGGTGAGCATCTTATCATGTGCCTGTTAGTCATCTGTATGTCTTCTTTAGATAAATGTCTGTTTAGGTCTTCTGTCACTTTTTGACTGGGTTGTATTTTTATTTTTTATTTTTTTGATTTTGAGTTGTGTGAGCTGTCTGTATATTTTGGAAATTAAGCCCTTGGTGGTCGCATTATTTGCAATATTTTCTCCCACTCCGTAGGCTGTCTTTTCATTTTATGATTTCCTTTGCTGTGCAAAATCTTATGAGTTCGATTAGGTCCCATTTGTTTATTTTTGCTTTTATTTCTTTGCCTTGGGAGACTGACCTAAGAAAATATTACTAAGATTTATGTCTGTGAATATTTTGCCTATGTTCTCTTCTAGGAGTTTTATGGTGTCATGTCTTATATTTAAGTCTTTAAGCCATTCTGAGTTTATTTTTGTGCATTATGTGAGGGAATGTTCTAACTTCATTGATTTACATGAGGCTGTACAGCTTTCCCAACACCTTTTGCTGAAGAGACTGTCTTTTCTCCACTGTATATTCTTGCCTCCTTTGCTGAAGACTGACCATAAGTGTATGGGTTTATTTCTGGGCTCTCTCTTCTGTTCCATTGATTCATATGTCTGTTTTTGTGCCAATACCATGGTATTTTGATCACTGTAGCTTTGTAGTATTGTCTGAAGTCTGGGAGGGTTACGTCTCCAGCTTTGTTCTTTTTCCTCAGGATTGCTTTGACAATTCTGGGTCTTTTATGATTCCATATTAATGTTAGGATTATTTTTTCTAGTTCTGTGAAAAATGTCATGGGTAATTTAATAGGGATCGCATTAAATCTGTAGATCACTTTGAGTAGTATGGCAATTTTAACAATATTAGTTCTTCCAATCCCAGAGCATGGGATATCTTTCCATTTCTTTGAATCATCTTCAATTTCCTTTATCATTGTTTGATAGGTCTCAGCGTATAAGTCTTTCACCTCCTTGGTTATGTTTATTCCTAAGTACTTTTTTTTTTTTTGGATGCAATTTTAAAAGTGATTTTTTTTTTTTAACTTTCCCTTTTTGATACTAAATTTTTTCTTATGTAACACTCAGCAAAACTCTTGAGGTTTTATAGGGAAGGAGTAATTCACAGAAGGGTGCTCTAGGGCGTCAATGCACATTCAGTGTACCTGCTTAAAAAAAAAAATCTGATGAGTGGAAGTCAGAATTATGAACACAACAATAATGGAGAGTTATGGAATAATCATGTGACAGATGGTGTAATACATAGGCATTAAAATTGTGCTCAAAAAATTTTAAAGACATAAAAAAAACACTTAGATAATATTAACTTTTCCATGTGGAGAAAGAGCAAGAAAGAAGAACAAAAACACAAGAAAGTACCTTAGCAATGACCATAGTTGGGGAAAAGTGGAAAATAGTGAAGGAGTGAAGCTGTAGAGAATACCCTCTCCAGTCAACTTCAAGTTTTGTTCACCTGACTGGACCTGGGGGGCAGGAGGTTCTGAAGTGCACACTGGCTGTGAGATTAAAATGGAAAAACTTTGTGTCTTCTATATATCAATGTGAGATAGAAAATAAAGCTATTCCCTAGCTTAGTTGAAGGCAATGACGAGGAAAAAAAATACAAAACTCTTTCATGCTTGTATTCCTACTGAGTTCATAATATTTAATTAGTTAGTTTAATGAGAGAGAGAGAGAGAATTTTAACAGTGATTACCACTTTTTTATTATTCCTATTTTCTTATGCCAACTTTTATTTATCTATTTCCTTTTTTTTTTTTTTACAGTGAATGTGTATTTTTCTCTTAAAAAGACCCAAAATGTACAAAATAGTAATGTGGCATTAGGAGAAATTTTCTATTGTCTTTCCCCCCTTTGTTTCTTTCCTTTTTTCTACTAGGAAAAAAAAATGTAAAACACATTCTACATACAAGGCAAAGGCTTTACTTTTGTACCTAGAAAAGACAACCCATAAAAGTTTTAAAAAATAAGAAGTGATTACCTGCTTGACAAAAGTTCACCTGAGAAATCTTTTCAAAACCAAGTTTTCTTGATAAATATTTAATGTGTCTATGTGCAAAAATGTACTTTCCAGTTGATCCACACACCTATCTTATCAAACTAGGTACATTTGCACTAAAATTGGCTTTATATCTTACATTACTTTGCGGGTAAATTTTCCCCAAATGCTGAGGTTAGTTGCTATCTAATACTGATAAGTCGAAGCCACAGATTTACATTTCTCTGAAACATTAAAGTTCAATTGTAGAAAACAGAATTCTCATTCTTGTATACTCTACAAGAACTTTCCTAAATTTGCCCAGTGAAGTATTGTCTAATCAAGATTATTCCCATGGTAGTAAGGAAGTAATAACAGGGAGAATCCAAATGTATTTTTCACATTTCAAATGCAAAATGCTTTTATCATTTAATTTAGTTTCTTATTTTATATTAGATTTTTATTCATTCGATTCCTTCATTAACTGCAGTGATAAGGTTTATAGCCTGCCCCTAAGATACTCTCCTTTAAGTATCTTCCATTCAAGGTTACCTTGAACATAAACCAAATAGGAATTAAGCTCTCCTTTTCAGAGCCTAAGCTTTTTCTTCCTTGCCACTCTCCCGTAATCTTTATTTCAAATCATACTCTATCAGAATTAATATACTATAGGGCAGGAGTTCTCAAAGCATCATCAGCAATCGGCAGAGTCTTGGAGGGCCCTGAGATCCTATCAGGAGTCCATGAGGTCAAAAGTATTTTCATAATAATGCACTTATGGTACAAAAGCATTGATGGGTAAAACTGCCAGTCCTTTAGCATGAATCAATGCAGTGGCACCAAACTGTGTTAGTAGTCACAGTAAGTAAAACAAACAAAACAGGCAAAGCTAGTACAAGTCTTTTAAATATTCTGTGTAATGAAATGGGAAGGACGCATAAAACACTTCCGTACAGAATAAAATGCAATGACTTCTGATTTTTGAGGAAAAGCACTTGTGCGATTATTTGAGTTGTGAGTTGAACTCAATGTTTTATTCATGAAACACACTTTTCTTTTAATTTGAAAGAAGGAATGACACACTATGGTTATTCAGACTTGGGTATTTGGCAGACATTTTCTCAAAAACGAGTGAAGTGAGTATGTCACTTTGGGGAAAACAAGTATCTGGTGCCAATGATAAAATTAAAGTTTTAAAGAGAAAATTCGAATCTTGGAAAATTTTATCCACCACCATGAGTTTGACAGCTTCCCAATATTTAAAGACTTTTCTGATGAAGTTGGTGCTTGGTGGTGATATTAATAAATGTGACCTTGTGCCAGCATTTGGAAGACCTGCATAACTAAGTAAACCAGTATGTTCCAAATTACCAATCTATGATGTTACAAAGTTGGACATGAGTGAAAAATCTCCTCAAAGTGCAAGACAGACCAATGGATTTTAATGTAATAGAGTGTGAAAAGTTTGATAGGATTTCAAGTTCCACACTGTAACTAACCTTTAATAAATCACTGCTTATCAAATTTTAGTATAGTAGCAAAGAATAACCACAAATATGTGAAAAGGCATAAGGAAAGACATGATGTTAAGGGGACCACAAGTAGTTCAATAATTACTAGAACAGTGGTCCTTTTGTAGGCATATTTGCTATTGAAAAATTTGTCTTTAAGACACTAAACTACTTTGTTGAAATTACTGCTTAGTTTACAAAATGCTTCCCTCTCTGCAAATGGTAGCTAAGAGTAGTAACTGCTTCATGGTTTTCTTCCCCATCAACAATTTACATGATGAGGGGACATAAAAAACATTGACTGACTTTTGTAAAGGCCCATTTTGATTAACAGAGCATTTGAAAGGCAAAATTTTGAATACCAACTTTAATTTTTAATTTCCTTGTGAACATTTCTTCAATTCAGCCACTGAAATTTCTCAAGAATAATTGACCTATTAGGACATAAGTTTAATATGTCTTTGAAATACACTTTAGCTCTCAAGTCCCTCACAGATGAAAGCTTTGTTCTTGGCAGTGCAAGAAATATACACCCTTCTTGAAAACTGTTTTTGGGAAAGAATATGCTTACTTTGGATGTTCCCTGTGAACTGTTAGGACACTCTCAAATAAAATAAATGTTTCCTTTATTTCAAGGCAAATAAATGATATTTTCAGATGTCTCTGAATAGACCTCAAAAATGATCCACACCACTGTCATTTTTGAGTTTTTGGAGGGGTCTCATCAGCCATGAAGAAAACCGGAGACCTGAAGTAGGACCTTTGGGCACTACTGCCTAAGGTTTGACCTATAAAATCCTTTGGAAACTTGATCCTGTAAAACAAAGGATTGAATGGCAGGGAATGATTTGGTTTCCTAAAAACCCAGAAATGATGGTCCGGTTGTCTGTTCTAGATCTATTCAGCCCTTACCACACTTATTCCTTTCTCTGTTTCCCAATATTTAGGGAAATCCCCAAATAAGGTACTTTACAGCTCTAGTCATAATTGATTTCATGGATGAATGGACTTTCCCACACATGCCATGCTGGGATATAAGAAACACATAACTTGTCTTACTGGAATCTTGAGATCTGGATTCTAGGGACTGTTTAATTGCCAGTTGTGTGATTTTTAACAAATTACTTGACCTCTCTGGGCCCCAGTTATCACCTCAGTAAAAGAAAAGGATAAAGTAGATTCCAGTAACAAAATCCTGTAATTTTATGGAAACTGTCCTGTCATTGGTTCTTGGGCTTCATAGAAGAGAGTTGGTAAATATCTCCACATGCATCCACTTTCCCCACCCTTGCAGACCGAAGTCTAAGTTATCTTTTGCTGTGCCCACATTTGGTCTCAAAATCATACTCATTTCAAGACTTCAGGAAGCTACTACGAAATGATTAGTGTTGGAACGTTTTCCAGCTGAGCTTCAAAATTAATTCCTTGTTATTAGGATGACTTCTCATTAAATAGCTAACATGTATTAGCATATATAGGTATGTGTCACTATTTTAAGTGCTTTATGTGTATTAATTCACTGACTCTCAGCAACTTTGTTAGACAAGTACCATTATTACCCCCATTGAACAAATGAGGAAACTGAGGCACAAGAAAATTTAGTACTTGCTCTGGTCACTCAGCTAATAAGTAGGAGAGCTGGAATTCAATCTCAGGCAGTCGATTAGAGAGGTGCATTCTTAACCACAACCTTAGACTGTTTCCGTTATCCTTTTCTGCCTGTTTTCTGCCTCTTTTTACACTGTTTATCATGGAAATAGTAAAACATACATGAAATTAGTGAGAACATTATAATAAATCTACATATACCTATCACCCAGCCTCAGTAATTATCAAACATGACCAAATATGGTTTATCTATATATGGTTTACGTTTTTCAACTAGATTATTTTGAAACATCCCGTGGATCATATCCTTTATTTGTAAATACTTCAGTATGTATCTCTCAAAGGTTTCTACCATACCATTGTCATGCCTAAAAGAACTAACAGTAATTCTTTAACATGATCAAATTCTTAGTTTTCAAACTTTCCTAATTGTCTCACAATTTAAAAAATTTGTTTTACATTTTTTTTCAAATCAGAACCCCAAAGTGTTTGTACATTGCATTTTGTTGATATGTCTTTTACATCTCTTACAGTAAATCACAGGTTTCTCTTCCCTCTTTTGTTCTCCCTTGCCATATATTTGTGGAGGGAAATGAGCTGTTTATTTGGTAGAATTTCCTATAGTCTGGATTTGCTTATTGCATTCTGTGGTGTCACTAGCATGTTCCTCTGTCCCCTGTAGTTCCTACAAACTGGAAATTTGATCTAGAAGCTTGATGAGGTGTAGATTTAATTTTCGGCAAGAATACAGTCATATCCGCGGAGGAACTAAGCCAGTGTGCCACAACTACTGAGCCTGCGCTCTAGAGCCTGCGAGCCACAACTACTGAAGCCCGCACACCTAGAGCCCATGCTCTGCAACAAGAGAAGCTACCACAATGAGAAGTCCATGTACCGCAACAAAGAGTAGCCTCCACTCGCTGCAACTAGAGAAAGCCCTGTGCAGCAATGAAGACCCAACACAGCCAAAAATAAATAAATAAATTTAAAAAGAAAAGGTTTAAGATTTTCTCTCTTAACTGTCTTATAGATTTATTTTCCCTTCAGTATATTTTTATAGTTATTATTAAGGTAATATGTATGCTTTATTGCTATGGTATATATATATTTTTCTAAATTACATTTTCTGGTTTTTCTAGTATTCAAAATTATACAATTAATTATGCTTTAAAACTTTTATCCTGAAATAATTATAGACTCCAGAACTTGTAAAAATAACGCAGAAAGGTCCCATGTACCCATCACCTAATGTCCCTCAGTGGTAACATCTTAGATTACTACAGTACATACATGATCAAAACCAGGAAATTGACATTGATGAAATACAATTAATTATCCTACAGACTTTATTCCAATTTTACCAGTTTTTGCACAAATTCCTTTTTTAATATGTCTTTGTGTATAGCTTTATGTATTTTTATCATGTTTAGATTCATATAACCAACATCCTAATCAAGATATAGAACTGTTAATGTCACCACAAAGGAAGTCCCTGGAGATACCATTTTAAAGTCACACCTCCCTCCTTCCTTAACCACTGATCTGTTCTCTATTTCTTTAACTTTGTCTTTTCAAGAATGATGCATAAACTGAAATATACATTATGTAACTTTTTGAGATTGTTTTTTTTCTCACTCACCATAATGCCCTGAGATCCAAGTTGTTACATGTATCAGTAGTTTGTTCTTTTTAAATTTTATTTTATTTTTTAGCTGAACAGTATTCCATTGTAGGGACATACTACAGTTTATTTAACCATTTACTTGTTGAAGGACATCTGGGCTGTTTCCAAATTTGGACTATTACAGTTAAAGCTGCTATGAGCAATGAAAAAAAAAAAAAAAGAACTGAGGAAAACAAAGCAAATCAGAGGAAAACAAAACAACACATGCGAGAGAGAACTAAGAAATGCACCCTGCTTTTAACTACTATGTTTTATTCCATTTAGGATGGAATCAACTGACCTATGAGTCAAGCTGACTCCACTGATCAAGAAGTAAACACATGCACTATCACAGTTTGTAAATAACATCACTGAAATAATGTACTCATTATAATGTATGATTTTCAATACTAGGAGTTTTATTTAAAATTTTGATAACTGAATTTTAAATTGATATAAAATTTATGATTGTGTGAACTGAATGTTCATCAAAGAGCCTGCAAAAACTTTGCTTTAGATTGTACCACTGTGATCAAAAATAAAATCCATGAAGACTAGCCTAAGGATAAGGATACTGAGTGAAGGAAAGGGAGAGGAAGAAAGAGGTAGAAGGGGAAGAGTACAAGTTTCTCTTTGAGGTCTAGAGTAGAACTACTTAACCTGGTTTTCCTTGAGGCTCACAGGGTAGAAGACCTCTGAAGCAGGAAGTAAATTCCATGAAGGTAGGAACTACACAGTTTTCATCACCAATGGCTTTCCCAGTGCTTTAAGCACAAGTAAAAATGACTGAAGGAACAATGAGTGTTGTAAGTGTTTGACTGCTCTGGAATGAGACCCCGTGGCCTTATGAGAAATGAGGAAAGAAAAGTCATGAGCTTCCCTACAGAGACTGAGATGTAGAGGTTAAAAATGTGTGCTATCCAATAAAGCCAAGTATATTTGCATGGGAAAATAGTGTATTAATTCACCTTCTAGAGCCAAGGCAACATTTTACAGAGAATTTCAATGCGTTTCAGGTCTTTGGGCACTGTAACTACATCAGTCAGTACACATGTACATTTGAGAATAACTTGTCCAATATGGTAGCCCTTAGCCACAGAGAGCTACTTAAATTTAAATTGATAGAACTAAATAAAAATTAAAATCTAGTTTCTTAGTCATTCTAGCCACAGTTCAGGTGCTGAGTAGCCAAATGTGGCTAGTGGCTACCAAATTGGACAGCTCAGCTCTAGAATACTTTTATCATTACAGAAAGTTCTATTGGACAATGCTTTTATGAAGAATGAACAGAATATATCTGTTATATTGAAAGAGTAGATCTTGATAAAGTGCAAAATAAACAAAGAAGTCAACTATCACCATCAATACTGACACCAATATTAACAACAGTCTTTATCCTTTACCCACACTACTAGGGAAAATTGTCCTTCTGGGGTTTGCTGTTCCCCACTTCTTGGATGAAACCTAGAGCAGGTCACATGACTTCTCTGGTTACTCTCAAATGTGATTTTTACTCACGAAACTTATTTCAGTAATTATTTTGTCTAATTTCATTTAATAATCAAAACTCCAAGTTTTATTATCAAGAGTTCCCTTAATGTAGTCAGTATTTCCTCTGGCTGGCCAAGTACATTTCTGGTTTGCAGCCCCTGTCAGATTGGCTTCTTTGAAGATGATTCTAGGCTGATGCCTGGGAAAAAAATTATTGCTGTATTTCCAGGACACATAACAATGCCTGGCATGGGTACTAAATGCATACTTCTCCCAATTTGTGGCTTGTCTTTAGATTATCTTAACAGAATCTTCCAAAAGTTTTAATTTTGATAAAGTTGATTTCACATTTTTTCACAGCTAGAAAATTACTGCCTGCACCAACATCATGGAAGTGTTTTCCTTTGTTTTCTTCTTGAAACTGTATTTACTTGATTTTTATATTTGGATCTGTGGCCCATTTCAAAATAATCATTTGTGTATCGTGTAAGGTGCAGGTTGAGTGAGGCTCACTTATTTTCATATAGGTAGCTAGTTGACCCAGCACCATTTGTTGAAAAGACTTTCTTTCCCTCATTGAATTGCTTTGGATTCTTGGTTAAAAAATCAGGTGACTGTAAAAGTATGGGTTTATTTCTGGATTGATATCATAACACTATCGAGTCTTTCATTCTATGAACATAGCACATTTCTCCATTTATTTAACTCTAATTTCAGCAGTATTTATAGTTTTGCATGCATAGGTCTCGCATATATACCACTATATTTGTCTTTAAGTATATTATATTCTTCAAAGCTATTGTAAATATTGTTTTCTTAATTTTATTTTCCACATTTTGTTGTTAGTATTTAGACTTAAAGTTAAATTTTTGTATATTGGCCTTATATTCTGTGACCTTGCTGAATTTACATATTAGTTATAATACATTGAGGAGTTATGATTTTTCTATGCACGTGATTATATCATCTGGGAATAAAGACTGTTTTATAGCTTCCTTTCCAACATGCCTATCTTTATTTTTCTTGCCTTATTTAATTGGCTGAGATTCTCCAGTAAAATGTTAAATAGAAGTGTCAAAGTGGGTATCTTTTTTATCAGCTCCAGAAATCTATCTTGAAACTTTAGTTAGCCAAATCATAAGCTGTGCATGCTTAGGGCAAGATTCTACAATGCTGGGCAAAGTACAGTCGTTCTTCTGGGGGGAGAACGACTATCAAGAATCTGTGAGCTAAAAAACCATCTCAGCTCACACAGGAGTGGAAAATGTTCAAGGTTTGACAGAAAGAATAGAAAGACCTTATAGAACAGCTTGAGAATCCAATAAAGGCTGAGCCTAATTATTGATAGTTGGTGAATGGCTCTCTCAACTATAATGAAGAGTTGGAACTGTCCCAATTCAGTCATCCACCAAGCTATCTTTTGATGTTTTATTTTCCTTTCAAGGTAACATGCAATGATTACTTTAAACAGATGTCACATCTTGGGGGTTAAGAGGTCCTCACTGAGATTCTCTAACATCCCACTCCCTTATACGTACCTATCCCCACTCTCAGTACATTAACTGAGAGAAATGCTTAAATGCCTTTCTTAATATGAAGGCTGTAACCCCATGTTATGATTACTGAATAATATAGATGTAGCTCAGAGAAATATGAGTAGAAAATTTGGAAACCAGAATCAAAAATAAATATCTAATACATAATAAGAATCATTAGATTTGGGAGACATGTCCCAGAGAAAGTAGTGAAAACATTACCATAATTTAAGGTTAATTTAGTTCATAGAAGTCCTAGAATACACACCATGGGAAGTAATTCTTTGGCCAGAGCAATAGAGAGGATGACTTAATGCTTTTTCTCAGTTTTGCATTACCACAGTTTAAAAATAATAAAGTAAGGAAAAAAACACCAAAGGCAAAACTTGAGTTTTTGCCTTGCCAAGAATAGCAGGAAGATACTTATGCTGTCACTCAAAGCATAAAAATACAGCAAACTGTAGTTCAAATCTATCATCTGCCCTTGATGCCAACTTTTTACCAGCCATATAGAGTCTGTCTGCCTTCTTTATCTCTTTGAACTATTTGGAAAGTAATTTATTTTGAGAACTTTGGACTGATGCTGGGCCCCAGTTATGTGCCTTCCTCTCCCAATGAGTTTGGGAATTGCATTGGCACACATAAAAAGAGTTCTAGGTTGGGTTAGCCTTTTTGGCTCTATCCAGTTAAGGGAAGCTATGGGTATAAAGAATCAAGGATAAAGAATCAAGGACAAAGAAGCACAGAGGTGAACGAGTTGAGGCATCATTGTCTTTTTAGTTCACAATATACATGGTCTTTCTTTGCCATTTCATGTCTCACTGCACAGTAGTGCATTATAAACTTGTGGAGAGGTCAACGTATAGTCTCATAGTCTGGTGACTTTTTTTAGAACTAGTCTTTAACCAAGTGTCTCTTATTTTGACTTGCAAAGTCATCAAACTTGAATGGATCATAAGAAGTCAACAGACTAAAATGAATAGGACACAGAAACTGGTCCAAATAAGTTGTCACAACAAAGAGAGATCTAAAGCAGGTAATAGGATCAGGGCCACAAAGCCAAAAGATCAAAGGTTCAGAAGATGAGAAATGGAAAAAGCTAGTCAAGTGAGTAAAGGGGAATTGGGAAGGTGGCTAGAACAAACACTGGCAACAGAGAGCTATTATCTGGGGCTGGATTTTTACTTTCTCATACTAATATGAAAGTGGACCAAGATTAGAGCAAGCAGTTGTATTCAATTAAATTTAACTGAGCTGATCTGACCTGGACTGAATTGGTATAAACTAATTGAACTAGATTTAAATAAATTATATTGGATTGTACAATTTCCCTTTATGGAAACAGATAATTTTATACATAGACACATACATACGACTGTAAAATTCAGATAACACAATGCTTTGTTTAAGTGGTTTTTACTCAGGCCTTGGAATGGACATGAAAAAATTTTAAGTCTATCCTCTTTACCTGTAGGACCACATATAAACTATATTAATAATGTAACAATTTATCTTCATTAAACACACATACACACAACATATGTATCATGTATAGTTTTGGCCTTTTCAAAATATTTTTGTTCATTTTTAGATATTATGAGAGAGAAAAACTGTACCCGTGCTTCTCCTTTCCATCTTAACCTGGTATAATGCTATATAGTGCTTCATGGTTTAAAAAAGTGCTAATGTCATGAAGCATATCCTCTGATAACTTTTTCAGTGAGAGACTGTGTATGGTAAACTGTGTTTCCCCCCTCCGCTCTTAAATAATAGTTAAGCTGAGTGAAAAATTCTAGGTTTACTGACTTTCCTTTAGCACTTTAAATATACTATGCCATTGTCTTCTGATATCTATTGTCCTGATTAAAACTCTGCTTTTAACCTCATTCTCATTTCTTTATATATAATCCTCAATTTCACTACATGTCTCAGTTTGAATGATAGTCATTATATGTTAGCCCTGGTTTTTTAATAGGCAGTGGCTTCATCAATCCATGGACACTTAATACCAGGAATGACCTTAAAAGTCATTTTTGGAGGAGAGAGATTATTCTTCTCTTCTGCTTCTTTTCCATCCCTCACTTCTGCCTTGGTCCATTCAGAAAAGGAAGTTCACCCACACTTTGACCTAATCTTTCCTTGCACTTGGATGGCTGAGACAAGTCGACTGTTACTACCCGTGAGGTTAGTTATTTACGTAAATTTGGAATATGCTACCCAGATCCAGTCATGCTAGATGGGAGTAGGGAAAGGAAGGCCCAATATAGTCTCAAAGCCCAAGATGCTCTAGAATGACTTGATCAAGGAGCTCCACTCCTGAAATGCTGGCATATTATTTCCCATTTGGCTATTTAGCCTTGCTGAAATATCTCCTTCAACAGAGAACCCTGAGGTAGGAGTAGGGTGAGATTTGGATACCAAAACTTCACACTGAAATCCTTAACAGCATTAAATTCATCTCCTTAATTTGATAGAACACATGATAAAACTAAAGCCCAGAGAGGTGAAGTGACTTTGCCCAAGTAGAAAGTTAATTAGTGAAGCAGCAGAAAATAGAACTTTAATTTCCAGCTCAGGAATATTTCCAGGATCCAATGGTAAGTTTTTAACTTCTCTATTTTCTCAATCTCCTTCCTTAACAGAACAAAATTTACTTTTTTTAAAAAAACACAACGTGATTCTATTTTGGTACACAACCAAAATACAAAACACCATAGTAAATTGATGACAATAAAATATGGAATTTCATTTGCATTGCATGGCAAATGGTTAACATCCTTAGTCATAAATGAGTTCTTAGTAACTAGTAACAAAGACATTGGTATACCAAGGGAAATGAAAAAAACAGAAGAAAATTAAATAGCACAAGTGACTAGTAAGGATTAAGCATATATGAAGATGACTGAGCTTAACAGTAACAGAAGAAAAGCAATTTCTTTGTAATATCATATTACCAAAGATTAAATATTTAACATTTGTACAGTTTTAGGAAACATACCCACATAAACACTGGGGGACAAGATTGATGAGGTCCTGTCTATATAGTAGGGGAAAATCTAGTGTGGACTCAAAACTATAAATTTTTGATATCCTTAGTCCTAGCAGTTCCAATACATTGGAATTATTTCAACAAATTAGTTGGATAAATTTATAATTTATATATAAACCATGTTTACTGCATAGAAAATTTGTAGCTAATATATAGAGACCCCAAAATGACTTGCATATTAATTTGGTGATAATGATTATGATGACTGAATAGGAAAACTGATGCCATTGCTTCTGCCACCATCTTCAGTAAAACCAAAAGACAGTCTTCGTAATGTTTGGAGATTCCTCATTGATGTGTTGCAGTGGACACTCCCTGCAGATCAGTAAAACAGGCTGGGAAGGCTCAAGTTTAAAGTGACCTGAAGGGTAATATTGGAGAGAATTGTAACCAGGCATGTTGAGTGTTTTCATTGTTGCCATTGGACTAAATCTCAGGAGCTTGAATGATGGAGGCATGATTACATAGGGAAGCTCAGGGTGGTGCAATTCCAATGCTTCATTTCAATGCTCCCATAAGTATTAAGTGCATATATTTAAAATTTCCACTTATCACAGGAAAATTTAAAATTGATTCATAAAAATTAATCTTTTTCAAGACTTCAAAGGATATGGAAATTTGTGAAGTATAAGATTTTACTTCTTAAATGCCTTTTTTCCTTCTCTAATTCTGCCACCTCCATCTATGTTATCCACTATTAATGAAATTTTGAGAACAAAATTTTCTGTACCACATTCTCTACTAATGATCCTTTAGACAAACTGCATTAATATGGAAAGAGCAGAGGTTTTGGAGTCAGGAACAGCTGGTTTGAATTCTGCTTCTATCATTTACTAGCTCTGGAACCTAATGTTAATCTCTTTGAGTGTCAATTTTCTCATCTGTAAAATAGGGATAAGAATATTCATCTCAAAGGGGTTCTTATAAAGTTACTATGGAACTTCTAGCATTGTGCCTGGCACACAGTAGAAACTAAATAAATATTAATTTTGTTATGTTATTATTAGTTTTTTTCATTTTAACACATTGACTTTTGCCCTATCCTGATATTCTTTTTTTTAAGTTATTTTTTTTAAATGAAGTATAGTTGATTTACAATGTCATGTTAGTTTCAGGTGTACAGCACAGTGATTCAGATATAGATAGATAGATTCTTTTTCAGATTCTTTTCCTTTATATGTTATTACAAAATATTGAGTAAGTTCCTTGTGCTATACAGTAGGTCCTTATTGGTTACCTGTTTTATACATAGTAGTGTGTATATGTTAACTCCATCCTCCTAATTTATCCCTCCCCCACCTTCCCCTTTGGTAACCATAAGTTTGTTTTCTATGCCTGTGGATCTATTTCTGTGTTGTAAATAAGTTCATTTGTATCTTTTTTTTCATATTCCACATATAAGCAATATCATATGATATTTGTCTTTGGCTTACTTCACTTAGTATGATAATCTCTATGTCTATCCATGTTGTGGCAAATGGCATTATTTCACTCTTTTTTATGGCTGAGTGATAGTCCATTGTGTGTGTGTGTATATATATATATATATATATATATATATATATATATATATATATATATATATATACCACACCTCTTTATCCATTCATCTGTTGATGGACATTTAGGTTGCTTCCATGTCTTGGCTATTGTAAATAGTGCTGCAGGGAACACTGGGGTGCATCTCTGGATATATGCCCAGGAGTGGGGTTGCTGGTAACTCCATCATATGGTAGTTCTATTTTTAGTTTTTTCAGGAACCACCATACTGTTTTCCATAGTGGCTGCACCAATTTGCATTCCCACCAACAGTGTAGGAGGGTTCCCTTTCCTCCACACCCTCTCCAGCATTTTTTATTTGTAGACTTTTTGATGATAGCCATTCTGACTGGAGTGATGTGATACCTCATTGTAGTTTTGATTTATATTTCTCTAGTAATTAGCGATGTTGAGCATTTTTTCATGTGTCTGTTGCCCATCTGTATGTCTTCTTTGGAGAAATGTCTATTTAGGTCTTCTGCCCATTTTTTGATTGGGTTGTTTGATATTGAGTTTTATGAATTGTTTGTATATTTTGGAAATTAAGCCCTTGTCAGTTGCATCATTTGCAAATATTTTCTCCCAATCTGTGGGTTGTCTTTTTGTTTTGTTTGTGGTTTCCTTTGCTGTGCAAAAGCTTTTAAGTTTAATTAGATCCCATTTGTTTATTTTTGTTTTTATTTCCATTACTCTAGGAGATGAATCCAAAAAGATGTTGCTGAAATTTATGTCAAAGTGTGTTTTGCCTATGCTTTCCTCTAGGAGTTTTATAGTATCTGGTCTGATATTTAGGTCTTTAATTCATTTCAAGTTTATTTTTGTATATGGTGTTAGAGAGTATTCTAATTTCATACTTTTACATGTGACTGTCCAGTTTTCCCAACACCACTTATTGAAGAGACTGTCTTTTCTCCATTGTATACTCTTGTCTCCTTTATCATAGATTAAACAACAATAAGTGCATGGGTCTATTTCTGGGCTTTCTATCTTGTTCCATTGATCTATGTGTCTCTTTTTGTGCCAGTACCATAGTGTTTTGATTACTGTAGCTTTGTAGTATAGTCTGAAGTCAGGGAGCCTGATTCCTCCAGCTCTATTTTTCTTTCTCAAGATTGCTTTGGCTATTCAGGGCCTTTTGTGTTTCCATACAAATTGTAAAATTTTTTGTTCCAGTTCTGTGAAAAATGCCATTGGTAATTTGGTAGAGATTGCATTGAATCTGTAGATTGCCTTGGGTAGTATAGTCATTTTAATAATATTGATTCTTCCAATCTAAGAAAATGGCATATCTTTCCATCTCTTTGTATCATCTTCAGTTTCTTTTATCAGGGAATAAACCTGCCTAAGGAGGTAAAAGACCTGTACTCTGACATTCTTATTTTCTTTGAGGGAGCTCTTATCTTCATCCTATATTTATGTATGTGTGTGTTTAATGAACTTAAATGGGACGTTTCTGAATAAAGATACATCTCACTTGCTGCTAGGGTAACATTTAGTACACTGTGCATGAAGACTGAGAAGTAGTGATTGATATTATTAAGTAATAAATGAACAGTTGACAAATAGATCATAGAAACTCTAATGTAGAGGTAGTGCTAGTAGTTTATTCATAACTTGTTAGTCTGCTACAGACCCAGCATGAGTCATAGCTCCTGAATGTCAGGCTCAAGAACATGGAGGCCAGCTTCCTCCTTGACCACACAGTATCAGAAGCCACTCATTAGCGTGAGTATGTGAAGATGCTCAGCCACTGCATAATTAGGGTGTCTCTGTTCTCCTTCCCAACTTTCCATCACGTCCCTCCACATTTCCCATTGTTGCATCATCCTGTACTGTCTCTCACTGGACAGCCCCACAGGAATTCTGATGGCTTTCTGAAAAGTTGGGGATGGGATTAAATTATGAAGGTTTAAGGGATTTTGTTACACTTCCATTTAAATCATCAGAGGAAGAGAGCGTGGGATAGATGGGTGGTATTTTTTAATTCAAGCCTGCCAAGTTCCTCCAACCTGACAGGATAACATTTCAATTCCAAACAGAAAAAAATATATTACTTACCCTCATGATTCTTGGGAAACAAGGAAAATATCTGCTTCTTGGATAGAGCCCATAAGATCCAAAAGCTACAGATGCTCAGGAAGCCAAAGTTGAAGGATGTTGTTGTTATTAGGAGGTCCAGTCAATGTACAACTCCAGAAACTTCAAGGGAGAAATACGAATGGAAATTGTTGTTTCCCAAATGATAACATGGTTTCAGATTTTTTAAATATGTGACCATGAAATCCCTAAACTTTGGTGTGTTAGAAGGAGGCCTTCCTGGACACTTTGAGCTTTGCATGAGAGAAAATAGAGAGCACATATGAATATCGACTTTCAACTAAGATGGACCTGAATTCTTAATCTCAGATTAGCATTTACTAACTGATCAATCTCACTAAGTTACTGTCCATACATAAGCTTCAGCTCTGCATCTAAACATTGGAAATAGTTTATATGTATTTCACAGGGTGTTTATTTGTTTGTTTTGAAGATCATAGGAGCTCATGTGTATAAAACATTCATCACAGTGAATGGAACTTATTAAAGGCTCAGTAAATGGTAGCTTTTTTAGGTGTTGGCCAAGACACATATGCTTGCTGAGCTAAATTAACCAAATATTTAATAAACACCAACTCTTTCCGAGACCCTTTGCATCAGATACCTTCTAGGCACAGAGATGATCTTGTTGTTCTATCTTTAAGATGCTCATGGTCAATATGTCTTGTCTTTGACCCTTTTGTTTTCATCTCCAAGACATCATAAGAGCAGAGATTTTATATGTCTTATATTAACATATTGTTATGGTCTAGAAGAGGGAATAAATTTAACAAATATTCACTGAGGATCTATTTGTCCCAGGTACTGTTTGTTCTAGGTATTTGGGATATATCAGTGGACAAATCAGTCAAAGTTCTCTGATGGACAAATGAAGCTACTTAATAATAACATCCAAAAACATTCCATGAACCATTTTTTTGACCTGTGGATTGAAAATTTCCCTGAAGAACAGAGCAATTTAGAAATAACTCTTCCCTAGGTAGTGTGATGCCACTTATAAGCCACCACCACAGATGCTGCATTTTGCAAGGTCACCAAGCTTTCTTACAGCTTATATGAGAATGACATGTGAGTGTGTGGTCTAAGAGAATGTCTGGCTCCTTTGGGAAGATGGGCTTCATACTGATGCAACTTAGGAGTCCTGGTCTCACACCTATCAGATCACTTCATTGGTCCCCACCCTAGAAGACAACATGGAGGCAAGCATGGAACTCTGGAGGTTAAGCGAACTTTCTCTGACCAGTAGGTGTGTATCTGCTGCTTTTCTAGATCTGCTCCCCTTGGGGACTGTGTGCCTCCTTCATCAAGAAATCTGCCAGCATTCACAATTGGAAAATAAACAGGCCAGCAGGTTCTGATTAACCCAAATTGGAACTATTCAAACAGTCACAAAAAGGGATCTTTTCCCCTGAAGGAATTTACATGTGAAGAGAGACTAAGATGGGAAATAAACATTTCTATAATGATTAAAGTTAATTGGCTTGAAAGGATGCCTCTGAAAGAAATGCTTTCTGGTTTTAGTTCCAATCTATTTCGGGACAAGCCTGTTTTTCATAAGATTGGTAACTGCAAACAGATACTGCCCTTTCATTGGAAACAGATGGTACAGGACATAATTAAAGAAGTATGCACTGGCATCTCAAATAACTGCTTTCAATTACAGCATTTCAAGAGTATTAAGGGGAAATATTTTAAACAAGACCACTGCAAAAATAGATTTTGTCATTAACTTTGAAATAATATTTGACTTAAGGCTGAAATTTCCATGTGCCAGGTCTGGATCTCACGGCTGATGCTGATTGGTGCAAAAGAAATTGAATCATTATGGTCCTATCATTCAGGGGAAAAATAAAAAGGACTTCTCATTTTTTTAATGCAGAGAAAAACTGTTTTTTTTCCCCTTCTGGTAAGACTTGTATTTTATTTTGCACTTGAATCTCAGTTCTATATTACAACTTTGAGGAGCTTTCATAGTGAAACCATCTCAATGTTAACTCCAAGCTTGTCTGTCCCTAATGTGGTTGTCCGTCTGTGTGTAGGCAGTGGGTACAGGCCTGCCCCCCACCATGAAGCATGTGTATATGCCCTGTAGCCCATGTTGTCATGTATACACTGAACACATTCATGCTGAGATCTATACATAAAACCCCCAAATTAGATAATATGCAAACTGGTCAGATTTCCTGGGCTGGTACATTCGTAATCTGGGGTTTGCTTATTGTAGTTTTTCTCATTAGGTAATTTTAGTGGAGATTATAACAATTATAATAAGTTATATAACTTTAGCAAGTTACAAAATGCTTCACTTGTCCTTTTTTTAATATATTGGAACGATGTTTATTTCTCTCAATACTTTCTTATTTATTGAGCATCTAACACAAGACAGGTACTGTACCAGGAGATAAAACGATGAACAGATACAATTGTTTACTTGCCTTCCTAGAGCTTATGATCAAATGGTGGATAGAAAGACAAGGGAACAACTGCAATATAGGATGGTAAATGGTATGATGAAGGGTAGTCAGGGTGGCATAGAAACACTGACTAGGGGTACTTCACCCAAGAAGAGGCTTCTACCCTATTACCTTAAACTTGGGTTTAGAAACAGAAGAGTAAAGCAACTGTACAATACATCACCTTAGTGACTCAAACACATATACTTTTGGATGTACTAATAGTTCCTAATGATGAGAGCAGCAATCTGGCAGATATGATACAATTTATTGATCACCGATTGGTATTCATTAATCAACAAGCACGGCATAAATTTACTTTTTATTATATGTACACACACGTGCGCACACATGGGAAGAGAGACACAGAGAACACTCATGAACCATACCACTGACCACCACCCCCCGAAAGTTGCATGGGCTCTAAGCTCTGTCTAGTTGTGGTGATGGGTTAGGTGTGAGCTATCCCTACTCTCACTCACTTGCCTTTACACTAATGGTCTGTGTTCTTGAGAAGGCTGGGCAAAGGCTTGTGGTGAATAACAAGTACAAGAGCAAAATACTAATCAGTCCACACATCTATTTCCTCATCACATGGGTAGTGAGTAGAATGTTGCAATTGGACTTTTGGACTATTAAAAATTTTTTTTTGAGTAATTAGGCCCTTAAGAAGCTTGGTAATTTCCTTCAAAAATATATTCAGTATTCAAATTCTCCATGAAGTCATTCAGATTAACCCCACCCAGTAATTTACTTTTCCTCATTTTGACTACTCTCTGTAGTTTGTGGGTGTGTGCGTGCACGTGTGTGCACACACCCTATATCCTTTATTATTTATGGGGAGTAAACAGGCAATACCACAAATATTAATACTATTTGTTCAATAAAACACTATATAGATTGGTTCCCAAAGAATTATGAAGAAAATACAGCACAAAAAGTGATCATACTTTGATAAACAGTAAGGGGAGAAAGTTTCCAATTTGAGGCAGGAAATGAAGAGAAGAGAGAATTCTGGACTCTGGCCAAGGGAGAAGTGGAAGGGATTTAGAACCTTGAATAATAATGTAAAGAGTGAAGGAAGAAAAAATCACATTTTAATAAAGAAAGTTCAAATTCTTCATGTAAAGCACCTTTTTTTAGGGTTGTGGGTGATTCAGGCTTGTAGACTAAATGACCCCAATCCTTCCATTTTCCCTGCATCTATATACACTTGCCACAAGCTCATTGTGGGTGGAACGTATTTCCCTGCTTCTTAGACTTTGGGCTTGGCCACATGACTTGCTTTGACCATATGGGTAGGAGTGATAGGGGCCAGTTCCACACCTAGGTTTTCAGAGGTCTCACATGCTTCTTCTTGCTTCCTTTTGCTTCTGCTCCTTCTATGAGAGAAGCATGGCTTGGCAAGCTCTCTACTCCAGGATGATGAGAGGCATATGGAGCAGAGCCACCCCAGCTTGCCCACAGACCTGCAGTAAGAAGCAGGTGCACCCAGCTGAGCCCAGTCTCACTCCCAGCTCAGCCAACCCACAGACCCATGAAAAAAAAAAAAGATTGTTCCTTTAAGCCACTGAGTCTTGGGGTCGTTTCTTATTCAGAAATATTGTGTCAAAGCTAATTAATGCATTGCAAAAGAAATGGTGGTGTCTAGAGGGAGGAAGAGAGTGGAGCTGGAAATGGGCATCCTTTTCTGGCTGTCTTTCCCTGGTTCTCCATAATCTATGGAGAGACAGCTATCAGGCAATGGCTGGTCTGCCCAGTGGTTGACTGCCTTCCTTGACTAGGTGAAGTTCATGTCTTGCTTGCTTAGCCAAAAACTCTGCTCTTTAAAATTCAGAGCAAGTTCACCCAGTTTGAGGGGTGGGAGGCTATTATTTCTGGTCCATATATCTTCACTAGTTTGCTGAAAGGTATTAAGCCTAGGAGGACATTGTTTTTCTACATGTCTTTTCCACAGGTAGAGAGTAGTCTTACCCTTACTTTGCTCCAACTTTCTCTTGATTGAACTCCCAAAACACTTAACAGCTTCTAAATGTAGCTGTGGGTGACTCCTGCTCTTTTCCTATTTAAATTCCCTCTTCCAGTTCAATTCAAGGGCCACCACACTGAAGCCCTCAAGCAGAATGGGTTTATGGAAGAAATGTAGAAAGATCTAATTTGTTGCTGAGAACTTCATAAGGCAACATACATAAGAACTAGTGTGGCCTTACCCAAATGAGCTCCTTACCTCTATTGAGTTTTATCATAAACATTAATTTTTTTAAATAATTCTCACCCGTTATTTTGATATTTTCTTCTTTCTGAAAATACTAAACTATTCCCAAGAGATTACCTGGGGCTAAGGAGGGAAAATCTCTGTCTCAGTCACACCAAAGGCTTGTAGAAAGTTTACTCAAAAGTTTTCATGTGGCAAGCTATCTAGGTCCTACTGATGAGACAAGTCATACAAGTTGAAAAAAAAAAAAGAAAAGGAAAAAAACCTTTTTTTAAAGACTATGAGAAAAGCATTACTTTGTGCTATTTAGAGAAGCTTGGGAGATTTGTTTTTCCTTTGGTAAATGCCACAAAGGAGACGTTTCTCATGAAAACTTAACTGATAGACGGACAGTAGCATGGTGAGGGATGGCCTCTGGGAATAGTTATGGGAGAGAGCTTGGAGCCAGGACCAGCAATTATGAGACACCAAGAAAAAAAGCAGAGGTTGTGTAGACATAAAATATTCCAAAAGCAATCATGGAAGTGGAATGAGAGGAAGAAAGAGAGTAAATGCTTTAAATAAAAGTAGTTCTCACCATACAAAACCCAACAGCATTCACATCTGGTAGAGCAGAATTATACTTGACTAGGACATATCCTTGAAAATATATTAAAAACTTGGATATATGCATAAAACTATACTGGACAGAGAGAACTGGAATTTGAATCATGGACTTACATTTACAATTTGAGTGATCTTGAGCAATTTTTCTACAGCTTTGAATTTATTATTTGCAAAATGGAAGTCATGAAACAACATGTGTGGAATTGCCTAGCATATATAGTAAATGTTTAAAATGTATTTGTTGAATCTAAATAATGCAACCAATTCTACACTAGAAGCAAGAGTTCGTATTATGGCCAACTGAACTTGAAACATAATGCTCAGACCTCAGATTTCTCAAGTTCAGTCATTTGACAGCATCAGGAGAAGATGATAGAGTTCTATTACAGAGCTGAAAACACATGATATGAATTCACTGAGTCCCTAAGTGAACTTAGCACTTTGGTAGGCACTCAGTGCAGAGGGGAATGAGAGTTAGGTGGCAGGAGAGGAGAATAAAAAGAAGACCTATTGGATGTTGCTTCTCTCAGTCAAGTTTAGACTTCAGATATGTGTGGCTGAGAACACAAGCTTTGGGGTCAGACTTGCTCTCAAATCTTGACTTTGCTTTTATGACCTGGGTCTAGTCGTTCAAAGCCTCAAACTCCCCATCCATAGAATGGGAACAAAAATACTTACATTGCAATGCCATTTAAGGATTACAGATGGTTTATGAAAAATGCCTAGCAGTTAGTAGACATATGATACAGGGCAGCTATTGTTACTTAAAGGGCCATAGATCTTTCAGAGCAGAAACTGGACCTCATGAATCTTTGTATTCTTCATTGTGTTTAGCACAATGCCTGTCATATATTAGGTATAATAAGTCTTCATTGAATGGATGAATAACCAAAACATCTTGTTTAATGTTCTTGACTTTTGCCCTAATTGCCATCAGATGGAGCTTTTGCCTGGTTTGAGGGGTTTTTTTTACCCTTACAAGACCAACATCACCACCTTTGACTTCAGAGCATATCTCCAAGACAGAAGAACTACAATAGACATAAATTGGCTGTCTGGGGTGCTTGTCTATTAACGGCACATTCAGATTCCACCTAAACACTGGTCATACCTCTGGTTTTGGACTCAGTCCTGCATTCATTTCCCAGCGCCATTATGTCTGACAAGTCAGTTTGGGAAAGTTAGTTACCTCTTTGAACTTAATTTCCTCATTCATAAATAATGACCTTAAGGGTTGATGCGAAGATTAAATGAGACAGCATATATATAATGCCAGACATATAATAGGCAGCACAAGATTTGAAACTGAATATATGACAACAAAGCTCAAGTTCCTTATATTACATTTGATTTCCAAAGGATTTTAGGTTTCTTAAAGAAAGGAGTCATATCTTGTTCAGAATCACTTTGCATATACCTTGGTGCCTAGCATAATGCAGGGCAAAGAGTAGTATGTAATCAAGACTTGCAGAGCTGAATTGCTTCCAACTGTTAACCATACTCTAAGTGAATCAAGAACATTTCTTTAGGAAAATGTGCCTTTGGACACAAGGAACCATAATTGATTCACAAAAACAAGGAATACCGAAGAAACTTTCTTTCCCTTCTTAAAATTATTAGACTGGTTGTTTGGAGAAAAAAATAGACATCACACCCTTTCATTTTAATAAGTCTTTAGGCAGTTAAACACTTAAGATGCTTTTACATGCAAGCAACAGAAAACACAAATCAAACTGGCTTCAAAAGTAAGCACATTTATTGGCTTACATGCTTGGAAGTGTATGTCAGAATTGGTTGATCTAGCAGTTCAACGTGATCAAGGATCCAGGTTCCTTTTGTCTCTCTATTTTGATAACAGTGTCAGCTTCATTATGGATGTAAGTTGTTCAGTAGTAGAAAATAGGCTACATGTTTCCTTATTCATTTCTGGAAAGAGAAAATGAAAGAGAGCATGCCACTCATGAGCTTTGAACTTAATTTTTCCCTTCATAACGTTCCCACTTCTTAAACAGTAATTGTCATCGATGAAATGCTATGCACTGATAGGCTTAGCTTAGGAATCCTGGCAAGGGATGTGGTATTAAGACTGGAGTTAAGGTCAATTCTTCACGCACCATCCAGGTGGTGGGAAGGTGCTAGAGTCAACTGTCTGAATCATGAAAATTCAAACCTTCTTTTCAGGGCCATGGTCTCTACGAAGGGAGCACATTCCATTCTCCATGCCAGCTGTGATGACCAGTTCTTGCTGATTGTCATCTGCTATGGGCTTGGCATTCTCTGCCTGCTTATGGGTCAGATGCCCAAAAAATAAGAAACATAACTGAAGGAAGCTCATGAGCCAATATAGTGCCAGAGGTGGGGGAGGAATTTCTTAACAGCCTGAATAATCTTTAGCTCAAACAATCTTTAAGAAAGAGAATAAACAAAAGCAGAACTCAATACGGCAGACATTCATTGTTTACCTAGCACTGGGGACTGGGCAGGCCCTCTGGTGGTTAGGAGGATAATAAATACATGGAGACAAGGTTCTGGCCTACAATAAACTTTAGACTTTAGAGTGGAATATTTGCAACACATACACATGTACACACACACATACACACACAGTACTTGAGAAATGTTCAGAACAACATCCAAGACAGTAAAGGGGGCGACTGGACAATATGACATCCAGAAATGCATTACACACAGTCTACCCTCCCACTCCCCTCCTAGCCTGTCCTAACCTCTCAATTCACTTCAACACTGATACTCTCTCCACCCTATTAGAATTGACTTTCTTAAACCCTTTGACTCTCCTAAATATTCCATGTAACCTTAGCTTGCTGTCTGTTGAAGTCATCTTTTTAACACAATTTTATTGGTATAAAAATTATGCATCACTCTTAATCCTACCACTCAGATATAACCACCATTAGCATAGTGGTGTGTATTCTCTCATTTTTTTCTATATGTATTCTTTTCTTTCACAAATTTACAGGGTTTTCACTTGCCATTCCTAGAACACTACTTATTTGTATATGTAAAGATCTGGAAGGATATATGAAAAATTGGTAACTGTGGTCTTCTCTGGAAAAGGAAGGGTGTTGGCACTTTTTTTTATTCTATGCACTTCTATGTTATTATTTTAAACAACAAAGACGTATTTAGGTAAATTAGTAAAATTTCTAAAAGGGAAAAGTAAAATCTCTACTTCCTATGAAGTTACCAATAAAAAGTACCTGTTCTTTCACTTCGATTTATCGCAGTAGTCCTCATCCTTGGGAGCATGGCAAGAAATGAAAGTATTCAGTCTTGATCCTAAGCTTCTTCTTTTTCTAGAGAGGAATAAGAAAAGAAAAATGAGAAAGAGGAGCCTTGATTTTCTGCTACAGCCCCAGAGTGCTTAATAATCAAAAGAGCAAGTATCAGGGGATAAAGAACACTCTAAGTTGGGAAGGGGATTTTCTCAACAGCTTCTCGGAGGAAGGAGTTTTTGTGCAGAGAAAACAGAACTAGCTGGAAGTGAGGATACATGAGTTTTAGTTCCAGTTCTGTGAACACACAGATCTGTGAAACTGCAGGAGTCATGGTGTCCCTCTTGGCTTCAGTTTCTTACCTTATAAAAGAACTAATTTTAGAATATTTTAAAATTGAAAATTATTGAGGATGCTAAATTTTTTAACCTTGCAAAGCAAGGACAATAAAAAGGAAAAAGGAAACCAACAAACTGCAAACCAAAAACTGTCATCAAACTCCATCATCATTTCACAAATGAAAGGACACATTAGCACCAAAAATGTAAGGACACAATCTCACATCTTAAAAATTAGCTTTATGTTAAAAACTCTCAAAATTTGCCCTTATTTGTCTCTTTCCTCCATGGGCAAGTACACATTCACCATGGACTGCATTTGGGAACCTCAGCAGTAAGCTCTCTCACATTCCCTTCTGGTGCTATCATGCTGGCATGCTGTGATCCTGAGCCTGACCCCAGATAGCATACTGGATGTTGAATGGCAAATTCAAGGACTCAGAGGGAAAGTAGAAGCCACACTGCAGAGCAGAGATATTGAGCACTGGGAAACTAATTATTATTGAACAACTGCTACATGCCAGGAACTCCTCTGTGTGACAGAATTCCATAGAGAACAAAACAAACACAAGAGCTGCCTCCAGGGAACTTATGTTGTTAAGAGAACCAGATTATTAACAAAGACACAGCAAATACATAGTGTATCACATGGCCTTAAATACTATAGAGAAAAATAAAGCATGGTAAGTCTGATAGGTAGAGTCACTCAAGTGTGAAAAGCCATCAGAGAAGGTCTCCCAGAGCAGACACTAGAAGGAAAGGCAGGAAGTGTGCCATGTAGATGTCTAAGGGAAGAACACCTTTTGTACAGGTAATAGTAACTACAGATGCCCTTAGGCAAGAGTGTGCTTGATAGTGTTGAGGAAAAGCTATGCACAGGGTAAGAGGAAAGAAAAGGAAATCACAAGTAGCTGAGGACAAGAACATACAGGACCTTACAAGCTCCAGCAAGGACTGACTTTTCTCTGAGTGCATGGTGAGCTATCAAAGGGCGTTGCGTAGAGGAGCGACATAGTTGACTCATGTTTTCATAAAATTGCTCTGCTGTTGTATAAAGAGACTCTGTGGACAAAAGTAGAAGCAGGGGATCCAGTTGATGCTATAATTTCAGTCTGGGCAGTGAACAAGAATATTTTATAACAGAAAAGAGAGATACCCCCGTGGTGGTGTTGTGGCTGTTGTTTTTGTTGTTGCTGCTGCTATTTTAAGGGTGAGGGAAATAGGGAAACAATATGGTACTCAGTGGGAGGAAGGCTAAGATTTGGAAATACGTATCTAAACCAGTATACGTCTATATATTCTCTCTCTATATAAATCTCTGTGTAGATATATATATAAAGATGGTGTGTATATATAGAGTTATCTATCTATCTATCTATCTATCTATCTATCTATCTATCTATCTTCTGTCTACAGGTTACTAAATAAATTCTTGTCCTTTAGTTCCCTCCAAACTAATGCTTTCTAATTTTAGGCTCTTTAAGACTTTTTCTTTTTACTTTTATTAGCTAATTATTATATATATTCCATGGGAAGCCTGTGTATTAGTCCAGAAGGACTAGGTTATGGGTTAGTGACAAACAAACCTCAAAATTTTAACAATGTAACACCATAAAAGTGTATATCCAATGTGGATTATCAGGCGACCGATCCTCTTGTTTATCCAGAGACCAGACTGAGAGAAGCTTCATCTCAACATTTGGATCTATAATTGCTGAGGTAGGAAAGGATTCATGAAAAATGTTGTACTGGATTTTAAAGCTTCTGCCCAGAAATAACACACACCGTTTTCCCTCGTATGTCACTGGTGTAAGTTACATGGCCATGCCTCACTTCATTGAGGCAGGAAAATGCAGTTGTACCATGTTCCTGAAAGACTGGGAAGTGGAAAAAAAATTGAACCATCCTAATGACTCCCATAATCTGGCTTGCTATTTCTGATTGGATCTCGGAGTTTCCTTGCTTTCACCATTCCATTTGCATAGGTCTTCCCTGTTTATCTTAATTGGAATATTTATGACCTATAAACTCCCAAATCACTTATGCCACTCATACGACATTGCACATTGCCTTACATTGTCATCATTTTTGTACAGACACACAAGTGGCATGTGCTGTTCTCAGTGCCACCTATCTTTTCCTTTACCCCACTAGGTTGGTCTTCGCAGACAGGAAATCAATCCAAATAGGTCCTAGGGTAATTATCTTGCCTGAAGATAAAAAAAACAGAGATGCCTGTTTCCTTTAGACCCCTTCTGTTCTTTGATAATATGCCTCTTATTTCCCACCTGCCATGCCCACTTTTCAATAAATGTGGCAATGGCAGCAGATTTTCTCTGCTGCTGAAGCCAAACCAAAAGTTAACTTCATGTGCTTGCTAACAATGGAAAAGCAATAGCATTGAGTGTTTCATTGTTAGATTAATGCATTAGTGAGTGACAAGGTGCCATCTTGAGCAGTAGTGATAGGTTTCCAACTCTGAGGACGTTCTAAAACTGTCCCAAACAAAGAAATTGTTTTGAGTTTCCAGGTCAGGGAATAAGATCCACATGTCATCTCACTATCAGAGTATCAAACTCTGATTTTTCTTTCTTGACATTTCAGAGATTATGACTATGTAGAAATGACAAGGACAGGACAGTGTATAGCTGCTGAAGCCCCACAAATGGAACCATCTTTGTTAACTTTTTAAAGCAATTATCTGGTTTATTAAAAATAATGTCTCCTCTTAATTAAGTGACAGATATTAGAGATTGCTATCTTTTTCTTTCAGCAGTCCCATAAAAGGAGAGTGAAGGAACGTAAAGGAGCAATAGAGCAAATGCCAAGATAGAGAATAATCAGATCAGGTTTTAAAATAGAAACCCATCTATTAGCTACGAGTGGAAACAACCTTTCATTTGCTTTATTAAACAGGAGGCTTATTGAAAGTTGGGATTGTTTTTTATTTTTCTTTCTTTCTCATACTGCAGTCCAACATGGTGCATTGCCTAGGGGAGGCAAAAATAAACACTTGTCTAGTGAACAACAAAAAATTGTATCTGTCTTGCTTCTTCTATCCAACAGGTGGCATTGTTGATTTATAAATGGCCTTAGGACCAGCATAGCGGCTAAGCAACCACCAACGTCGGTTTTGTCATTGCTGTTTTTGTTTTTGTTTTTTTTAAAATTACACCTGTTGTTAAAGAATAGGACAGATGTGAGGAGCACAAATATCCCTCTTTTCAGAACCACTTTGTTTTTGAGAAGCCATATATGGCTGATGAGTCATTTTAATTATAGAGCATTAGTAAATGATAAGAAATATCTAACGTTCCCCCTTTTGATTCCTCTGGATGAACCGAGGAGGAATTCCTTTGTCTTCTCTTCATTCCTGTTAGTGCCAATTTAACCATGACTCATACCACTTGAATTTACACATTAATTCACTAAATCACTTATGTATTGAAACAGCGGCATTTACAGACTTTGAGTTTTGTGCTTATTATACAAAGCTAGAAAAGGACAGAGCTACAAAAGAAAAATGAGACCCTATCTTTATTGTCTAAGATATTTGAAATCTAATCAGGAAGATAATATATATATATATATATATATATATATATATATAAATCCAACTAGTAATAATTCAGGCAAGATGCTCTTATGTTGGGTACTAATAGTCAAAAATAAAAACTAACATTTAGTGAGAATTTACTGTGTGCTAGATGCTGTTCTAAGCATTTATTTGATCCTCATAACAATCCCTATGGAGTAGGTACTATTACTATCCTCATTTTATCAGTGCGGAGACTGAGACCTGGGGGACTTAAGTGGCCAGGTCATGGCAGGTAGTGTGACCCCACTTATAACAGCAGCTGATACTGAGTACTCACCATATGTCAAGTAAGTGTTTACGCCCTTTGCATGCATTATGTTAGTTAATTTTCATGCTAACAATTTCAACTAAGTATTAACCACTATCTTTATGTTACTTTTATTTCCTGTAGGAGTTTACTAGCCTTTCTTAACAAAATACAAATACATTTACCTCTCTATTCCTTGAAGTAAACAGAGATTTGTGCAAATATGGATTTATTAATTTAACTTCAGACCTGACTAGGCTCCAGAATGCAAGTAATTTACTAAACATCATGAGAGTGTGCATTTTTTTCTCATAAGGTACATCAGTTCCATTTCATCCAGCATTTTAGTGGAAATTAAAAATATATATTTGTAATCTTTGTTGCCTTCTCTTCAGATTAAAAAAAATCTGTTTTCAGCTGTGGGAAGAGGGACCAAATGACTGATTAGGACTACTGAAATTTCATGCATTTTGATTCACTAATATACCACAAAGCCTTTAAAATAGGGAAATTACATATATACATATGCTAATCTTTTTCTATCTTCAAGAAAGAACAAAACCCCATGAATTCCAACAATCTATAGCCTTTCCTTCGATCCAAAAAAAAATAGGAATGAGGAGTAGGGGGTTGAGGGGAAACAGCAAAAAATAAGGGAGATACATTTCTAATCACAGTATAGGTTAGCAAGGACCTTTAAATATAATGATCTTATTTAGAAATTTACCAAATCATTGTTTTTCTTTTTAAAATAACAGCTTTGGGACTTCCCTGGTGGTCCATGGTTAAGACTCCGTGCTTCCATTGCAGGGGGCCCAGGTTCAATCCCTGGTCAGGGAACTAGGACCCCTTAACGCTGTGCAGCATGGCCAAAAGAATAAAAAATAAAAATGAAATAAAAGAACAGCTTTATTGAGATATAATTCACATATCATAAAATTCCCCCATTTTAAATTGTGCAATTTTAATAGCTCATTTTCTGAACTTACAAGAGTTTTTCTCAATGTTGAGTAATGGCAAATTCTGGTTAATACTTCCCACAGATACTTATTAACTCAATACAGCTGAATTTCAGGATTCCTAATTAGGCATCTGGCCACTTTACATGCAGGCCAAAAATATTTTATTTTGAAAGAGAGGTGAATAAGTGTTACATGTATACGTTTTACATTTCTACTAAAGTACTGGTAGAAATATTACTGATATCCCTTTTTGCAAATTAGACCTATAATGAATTGCCAGAATTCTGTAGTTTGTCTGAAATTAAATAAATACATAAATGTTTGTCCAAACCTCAAATCAGAGTTCAAAGAATGAAACTTTTTTTGGTGTGATTCCCAGGCTTATTTTCAAAGGGTTGAGAGACAATGTTTTTATATTTATTCTTTAAAAAAAGGAAGGAGGAAAAACTTGCGTATAATTTTAGACTCACATGAGGGAAAATCCGTGGCTCCCTAGATTGCATCATGTTATATAAAACCTATTCCCAGCTAAATACAGCACTTAAATAAATTGCAGAGTTAAAACAGTAGCGTTAACTAAAGAAATTTTTTTAAAATGTCAGAGCAATTTCCTCACCATGTTGGATAAAGATATTTTATGTACATTAAATATATGGGAAGGGGAAAAAAAAGATTTATTTTTGCATGTTTGTTAAGCATCTCCATAAGTTTAATTGCTCTATTTTCCAATCAGAGGGTACTAGTTTTCAGGGTATAAAACATATAAAATATTGCCTTGATGGTTTTCTCTGTTCTCTGGAAGAACCCTAAAACCAAATCGAGTTTTATTTCCTACTGCTAGGAATACCCTCCAGAAGAGTTTCCAGATACATCCTATGACAAATTGTATATTCATGAGGCAATATGTAATGAGAAAGAGGAGATTTTGAGTGTGCATTTCAACAATGTCCTTCTGAAAAGTTAGAAAGAAGGCTTATGCCCCAAGTGGCAAATTATGGGGGATATAGGCATTCTTACACTCTGTTGGTTGGAAGGAGATATTCCACAAACTTCCTGGAAGTCACTTGCGTAATTTGTGTTAAAAGAAACTTTAACCAAGTGCAAACTCTTCTACCTCAGAGTTTATCTTAAAGAAACAAATGGACATTTGTACAGGGATATATGTAGAAGGATATTCAACACAATGTCGTTTATAGTAACTAAAAATTCAAAATAACCCAGTGTCTGTCAATAGAGGATTGATTAAATAAGTTATATCCATCCATACAACATAATACTATAAAACAACTAAAGGGGAAGATATTTGTTAACATGGAGAATGTTCATGGCATGGTTTTGAGTGATGAAAGAAGGTTACAAATGTTGATACCTTTGCAGAAAGAAATATGAACTTATACATGTGTACATATATGAATAGAAATAACCAAAAGGGTTACATACTAAAGTGCTAACCATAGTTTTGTTTAGATAGAATTATAGATTATTTTCTTCTTAATTGTTTATTGTGCTTTCAGAATATACATTAGTATATTTATGTATATATGTGTGTTTATATATCTTCAGAAAAATAAAAGAAAGCTATTTTTATTTTACAAACACACAGCAAACAAAACAAAACACAACACAAAAAAATGAGTTCTTAGAAATAATAAGCAAGCCCTGGTAACCTAGCTCTTCAACCAATAGCTTTAACTCTTAATTTATCACACAGTTTTGAGTAAATATTATGTACAAGGCACTATATTCCTAATTTCTTCTTTAGTTCTTCAACATTCTGCCTCCCTTCCCATCCTATTCTTCCCTTTCCTCTCATCTCCTTTCTATATCTACCTTTCCTACCCTGTTCTCCTCTGATTTCTTCCCCTTGGCTTGTTTCAAATCCCCTAATTCTACCTCTTTTCATATAAGAACATATGCAGTTTTCTTCTGTACACCACCAACAGCTGAAGGATCAGTCTACCCTCATGGTTTTCATTTCCTTCTACTCTCCCTTTAATTCCATTCACTCCTCACCCTTATTCAACCTGGGTTTTGCCTTTACCTCTCAAAGGAAATTGATCTGGCAAAATCAGTAGTAAACTTCTAACTGAGAAATCCAATGGTCTCATGTGAAAACTTATTTTTGTATTTTCTTCTGGTCTTTCTGCATATGTTTCACATAGCTATACCTATAGTATAGAAATATTTTTTTGTATTTTATTTCCCTTTTAACATAATACTATTATTTTCATTACTTCTACTCCCTACCCATTATAATCACCTTCAACATTTGCATGGCATTGAATGGTTTTAGTTATGGTCAAGAACCTGGGCTTTGGAGTTACCAAAAAAACAAAAGTGGATAAAAAGTGGTATAAAGTCTTATCTTTGCTACTCATTGGCCTGTGATAGAAGTTACTTAAAATATAACTTATAGTGTAATGGGGATAGTATAGAATCTATGCCATAAGGCTATTATTAAGATAAAATGAGTAATGTAAATTAATCCTTACAACAGTGGCAAGCACATAGTAAACAATCAATAGATGTTAGCTACTTTTACTGCATTCTACTTAAATGCATCTTACTTAACTTATATACTCTCCTTTCCTAGACATTTAAGTCGTACCTATATTTTATTACTATAAAAAAGTTGCAGTCAGTATTTGGTGCAAATAAAACTTTTTCTGTCTTTTTGATTATTTGGTTTAATTTTTAAATATAATTCCTTAAGAATAAAGTCCCAAGGAGCTTCAAGATGGCGGAAGAGTAAGACACAGAGATCACCTTCCTCCCCACAAATACATCAGAAATACATCTACGTGTGGAACAACTCCCACAGAACACCTACTGAATGCTAGCAGAAGACATCCGACTTCCCAAAAGGCAAGAAGCTCCCCACGTACCTGGGTAGAGCAAAAGAAAAAAGAAACAACAGAGACAAAAGAATAGGGACGGGACCTGCACCAGTGGGAGGGAGCTGTGAAGCAGGAAAGGTTTCCACACACACAGCAGGTGAAGGAGCAGGGTCAAAACACACCAGAACTAACAAATGAAGAGGAACTAGGCAGTATACCTGAAAAGAATTCAGAATAATGATAGTAAAGATTTTCCAAAATCTTGGAAATAGAATGGAGAAAATACAAGAAATGTTTAACACAGACCTAGAAGAACTAAAGAGCAAACAAACAGTGATGAACAACACAATAAATGAAATTAAAAATTCCCTAGAAGGGATGAATAGCAGAATAACTGAGGCAGAAGAACGGATAAGTGACCTGGAAGATAAAAGAGTGGAAATAACTACTGCAGAGAAGAAAAAAGAAAAAAGAATGAAAAGAATTGAGGACAGTCTCAGAGACCTCTGGGACAACATTAAATGCACCAACATTCGAATTATAGGAGTCCCAGAAGAAGAAGAGAAAAAGAAAGGGACTGACAAAATATTTGAAGAGATTATAGTTGAAAACTTCCCTAACATGGGAAAGGAAATAGTTAATCAAGTCCAGGCAGCACAGAGAGTCCCATACAGGATAAATCCAAGGAGAAACAGGCCAAGACACATATTAATCAAACTATCAAGAATTAAATACAAAGAAAAAGTATTAAAAGCAGCAAGGGAAAAGCAACAAATAACACACGAGGGAATCCCCATAAGGTTAACAGCTGATCTTTCAGCAGAAACTCTGCAAGGCAGAAGGGAGTGGCAGGACATATTTAAAGTGATGAAGGAGAAAAACTTACACCCAAGATTACTCTACCCAGCAAGGATCTCATTCAGATTTGACAGAGAAATTAAAAACTTTAGAGACAAGCAAAAGCTAAGAGAATTCAGCACCACCAAACCAGCTTTACAACAAATGCTAAAGGAACTTCTCTAGGCAGGAAACACAAGAGAAGGAAAAGACCTACAATAACAAACCCAAAACAATTAACAACATGATACTAGGAACGTACATATCGAAAATTACCTTAAATGTAAATGGATTAAATGCTCCAACCAAAAGACATAGGTTGGCTGAATGGATACAAAAACAAGATCTGTATATATGTTGTCTACAAGAGACCCACTTCAGACCTAGGGACACACAGAGACTGAAAGTGAGGGGATGGAAAAAGATATTCCATGCAAATGGAAATCAAAAGAAAGCTGGAGTAGCAATTGTCATATCAGACAAAATAGACTTTAAGACAAAGACTATTAAAAGAGATAAAGAAGGACACTACATAATGATCAAGGGATCAATCGAAGAAGAAGATATAACAATTGTAAATATTTATGCACCCAACATAGGAGCACCTCAATACATAAGGCAAATACTAACAGCCATAAAAGGGGAAATCGACAGTAACACAATCATAGTAGGGGACTTTAACACCCCACTTTCACCAAAGGACATCCAAAATGAAAATAAGTAAGGAAACACAAGCTTTAAATGATACATTAAACAAGATGAACTTAATTGATATTTAGAGGACATTCCAACCAAAAACAACAGAATACATTCTTCTCAAGTGCTCATGGAACATTGTCCAGGATAGATCATATCTTGGGTCACAAATCAAGCCTTGGTAAATTTAAGAAAACTGAAATCATATCAAGTGTCTTTTCCGACCACAATGCTATGAGACTAGATATCAATTACAAGAAAAAATCTGTAAAACATACAAACACATGGAAGCTAAACAACACACTACTTAATAACCAAGAGATCACTGAAGAAATCAAAGAGGAAATCAAAAAGTTCCTAGAAACAAATGACAATGAAAACACGATGACCCAAAACCTATGGGATGCAGCAAAAGCAGTTCTAAGAGGGAAGTTTATAGCAATACAATCCTACCTTAAGAAACAAGAAACATCTCAAATAAACAACCTAACCTTACACCTAAAGCAAATAGAGAAAGAAGAACTAAAAAACCCCAAAGTTACCAGAAGGAAAGAAATCATAAAGATCAGATCAGAAATAAATGAAAAAGAAATGAAGGAAATGATAGCAAAGATCAATAAAACTAAAAGCTGGTTCTTTGAGAAGATAAACAAAATTAATAAACCATTAGCCAGACTCATCTAGAAAAAAAGGGAGAAGACTCAAATCAATAGAATTAGAAATGAAAAAGGAGAAGTAACAACTGACACTGGAGAAATACGAAGGATCATGAGCGATTACTACAAGCAACTATATGCCAATAAAATGGACAACCTGGAAGAAATGGACAGATTCTTAGAAATGCACAAACTTCCGAGACTGAACCAGGAAGAAATAAAAAAAATGAACAGACCAATCACAAACACTGAAATTGAAATTGTGACTTAAAATCTTCCAACAAACAAAAGCCCAGGACAAGATGGCTTCACAGGCAAATTCTATCAAACATTTAGAGAAGAGCTAACACCTATCCTTCTCAAACTCCGCCAAAATATAGCAGAAGGAGGAACACTCCCAAACTCATTCTACAAGGCCACCATCATCCTGATACCAAAACCAGACAAAGATGTCACAAAGAAAGAATACTACAGGACAATATCACTGATGAACATAGATGCAAAAATCCTCAACAAAATACTAGCAAACAGATTCCAACAGCACATTAAAAGGATCATACAATATGATCAAGTGGGGTTTATCCCAGGAATGTAAGGATTCTTCAACATACAAAAATCAATCAATGTGATACACTATATTAACAAATTGAAGGAGAAAAACCATATGATCATCTCAATAGATGCAGAGAAAGCTTTCAACAAAATTCAACACCCATTTATGATAAAAACCCTCCAGAAAGTAGGCATAGAGGGAACTTTCCTCAAAATAATAAAGGCCATATATGAAAAACCCACAGCCAACATCATCCTCAATGGTGAAAAACTAAAACCATTTCCACTAAGATCAGGAGCAAGACAAGGTTGCCCACTCTCACCACTATTATTCAACATAGTTTTGGAAGTTTTATCCACAGCAATCAAAGAAGAAAAAGAAATAAAAGGAATCCAAATCAGAAAAGAAGAAGTAAAGCTGTCACTGTTTGCAGATGACATGATACTATACATAGAGAATCTTAAAGATGCTATCAGAAAACTACTAGAGCTAATCAATGAATTTGGTAAAGTAGCAGGATACAAAATTAATGCACAGAAATCTCTTGCATTCCTATATACTAAGGATGAAAAATCTGAAAGTGAAATTAAGAAAATACTCCCATTTACCTTTGCAACAAAAAGAATAAAATATCTAGGAATAAACCTAGCTAAGGAGAAAAAAGACCTGTATGCAGAAAATTATAAGACACTGATGAAAGAAATTAAAGATGATACAAATAGATGGAGAGATATACCATGATCTTAGATTGGAAGAATCAACATTGTGAAAATGACTCTACTACCCAAAGCAATCTACAGATTCAATGCAATCCCTATCAAATTACCTATGGCCTTTTCCACAGAACAGGAACAAAAAATTTCACAATTTGTTTGGAAACACAAAAGACCCCGAATAGCCAACGCAATCTTGAGAAAGAAAAACAGAGCTGGAGGAATCAGGCTCCCTGACTTCAGACTATACTACAAAGCTACAGTAGTCAAGACAGTATGGTACTGGCACAAAAACAGAAATATTGATCAATGGAACAGGATAGAAAGGCCAGAGATAAACCCACACACATATGGTCACCTTATCTTTGATAAAGGAGGCAAGAATATACAGTGGAGAAAAGACAGCCTCTTCAATAAGTGGTGCTGGGAAAACTGGACAGCTACATGTAAAAGAATGAAATTAGAATACTCCCTAACACCACACAAAAATAAACGCACAATGGATTAAAGACCTAAATGTAAGGCCAGACACTATAAAACTCTTAGAGGAAAACATAGGCAGAACACTGTATGACATAAATCACAGCAAGATCCTTTTTGACCCACCTCCTAGAGAAATGGAAATAAAAACAAAAATAAACAAATGGGACGTAATGAAACTTAAAAGCTTTTGCACAACAAAGGAAACCATAAACAAGATGAAAGGACAACCCTCAGAATGGGAAAAAATATTTGCAAATGAAGCAACTGACAAAGGATTAATCTCCAAAATTTACAAGCAGCTCATGCAGCTCAATATCAAAAAAACAAGGAACTCAATCCAAAAATGGGCAGAAGACCTAAATAGACATTTCTCCAAAGAAGGTATACAGATTGCCAACAAACATATGTAAGAATGCTCAACATCATTAATCATTAGAGAACTGCAAATCAAAACTACAATGAGATATCATCTCACACTGGTCAGAATGGCCATCATCAAAAAATCTACAAACAATAAGTGCTGGAAAGTGTGTGGAGAAAAGGGAACCCTCTTGCACTGTTGGTGGGAATGTAAATTGATACAGCCACTATGGAGAACAGTATGGAGGTTCCTTAAAAAACGACAAATAGAACTACCATACGACCCAGCAATCCCACTACTGGGCATATACCCTGAGAAAACCATAATTCTAAAAGAGTCATGTACCAAAATGTTCATTGCAGCTCTATTTACAATAGCCAGGACATGGAAGTAACCTAAGTGTCAATCAACAGATGAATGGATAAAGAAGATGTGGCACATATATACAATGGAATATTACTCAGCCATATAAAGAAACGAAATTGAGTTATTTGTAGTCAGGTGGATGGACCTAGAGTCTGTCATAAAGAGAAAAACAAATACCATATGCTAACACATATATATGGAATCCAAAAAAAAAGAAAATGTGGTCATGAAGAACCTAGGGGCAAGATGGGAATAAAGATGCAGAGCTACTAGAGAATTGACTTGAGGATACAGGGAGGGGGAAGGAGAAGCTGAGACGAAGTGAGAGAGTGGCATGGACATATATACACTACCAAACGTAAAATAGATAGCTAGTGGGAAGCAGCCGCATAGCACAGGGAGATCAGCTCGGTGCTTTGTGACCACCTAGAGGGCTGGGATAGGGAGGTTGGGAGGGAGGGAGATGCCAGAGGGAAGAGATATGTATATGTATAACGGATTCACTTTGTTATAATGCAGAAACTAACACACCATTGTAAATCAATTATACTACAATAAAGATGTTAAAAAAAAATAATAAAGTCCCAGATCTGGAATGAGAGGGTTAAAGAGGCATGGACATTTCATATCTCTGGACCACTTTTCTTCAAATGACAGTTATTATCTGCATTGCCACCTGCAGTTTGTGCATGTGCAAGTTCTCCCAACACAACCAGTACTGGAGAGCATCATCTCTTTCAATGACTGATAACTTAATAGATGTAAAATTGCACCCCATTGTTATTTCAGTAAGAATCTTCTTTTTTATTGTGAACAGTCTACTAAATGCTTCTCCAGTTATTAAATTTTGTCTTGCATAAATCAACTCTTCCTTAATGTTCAAAACTAAACTATTGATTTTACCCACAAAACTGCTCTGCCTCCCAACATCTCCATCGAATAGTGGCCTTTCAATGCACCCAGTTTCTCAGGGCAAAAGCTTGGAGGCATCCTTGATTCACCTCCCCCATACTTTACACCCAATCCGTCAGCAAGTCTGTGCCTTTTCCTTCAATAGAATCGGGAATACGATTCGATCAAAGATAGCCCATACTACAAAGGGTCTTAAGTGAATTTTGGGGTTGATGTAACTCCTCTATATCTTAATTATGGTCTGATCACTTGACTGTATATATTTGTCAAAGCTTATTGAACTGTCCACTTATAATGGATGAATTCTCTATAGGTAACTTATACTCCTGCAAAAGTGATTTAACATTTTACTCTTGCAAGGAAATTTTGCATTCAATTTACACTGTTTTGCCTTTTGTGCTTTATTTATTTATTTTTAAAATTTATTTATTTTTTATTTATTTTATTTTTGTCTGTGTTGGGTCTTCATTGCAAGCGGGCTTCTCATTGTGGTGGCTTCACTTGTTGCAGAGCACAGGCTCAGTAGTTGTAGTACACAGGCTTAGCTGCTCCATGGCATGTGGGATCTTCCTGGACCAGGGCTCAAACCCATGTCCCCTGCATTGGCAGGTGGATTCCTAACCACTGAGCCACTAGGGAAGCCCGCCTTTTGTGCTTTAAAAGAAATTCAGTTTCCAGTACATTTTAGTACCATATTGTTTTGATTACTGTAGCTTTGTAGTATAGTCTGAAGTCAGGGAATGTGATACCTCCAGTCCTGCTCTTCTTTCCCAAGATTGCTTTGGCTATTTAGGGTCTTTTGTATTGATTAGATTTGTCCCTAGGTGTTTCATTCTTTCTGATGCAATTGTAAATTTGATTTTCATAATTGCTCTTTCTGGAAGCTTGTTATAAGTATATGAATGCAATAGATTTCTGTATATTAATTTTGTATCCTGCGAATTTACTGAATTCATTTATTATTTTTAATAGTTTTTTAGTGGCATCTGTAAGATTTTCTATGTAGAGTATTATGTCATCTGCAAATAGTGGCAGTTTTACTTCTTCCTTTTCAATTTGGATTCCTTTTATTTCTTTTCTCTGATTGCTGTGGCTAAGACTTTCAACACTATGTTGAATAAAAGTGGTGAGAGTGGGCATCCTTGTTTTGTTCCTGATCTTAGAGGAAATGCTTGTAGCTTTTCACCATTGAGAATGATATTAGCAATGGGTTTGTCATATATGGCCTTTATTATGTTGAGGTATGTTCTCTCTATACCCACTTTGTTGAGAGTTTTTATCATAAATGGATGTTGAATTTTGTCAGAAGCTTTTTCTGCATCTATTGAGATGATCATATGATTTTTACTCTTCAATTTGTTAATGTAGTGAGCCACATTGATTTGCAGATATTGAACCATTCTTGTATCCCTGGGATAAATCCCACTTGATCATGGTATATGATCTTTTTAATGTATTGTTGGATTTAGCTTGATAATATTTTGTTGAGAATTTTTGCATTTATGTTCATCAGTGATATTGGCCTATAATTTTCTTTTTTTGAAGTGTCTTAGGTTTTGGTATCAAAGTGATATTTATCTCATAGAATAAGTTTGGAGATATTTCTTCCTTTGCAATAATTTGGTATGGTTTGAGAAAAATAGATGTTAACTCTTCTCTAAATGTTCGGTAGAATTCACATGTAAAACCATCTGGTGCTGGACTTTTGTTTGTTGGGAATTTTTTAAATTACTGATTCAAATTTATTACTGATAACCAGTCTATTTATATTTTCTATTTCTTCCTGGTTCAGTCTTGGGAGATTTTACATTTTTAGGAATTTTTTCCATTTCTTCTAGTTTGCCAATTTTATTGGCATATAGTTGTTTGTAGTAATAGCTTGTGATCCTTTGTATTTCTGTGGTGTTGGTTGTAATTTCTCCCTTTAATTTTTAATTTTGTATATTTGGATCCTCTCTCTTTTTTCTTGTTGCGTCTGGCTAAAGGTTTATCAATTTTATTTGTCTTTTCAAAGAACCAGCTCTTAGTTTCATTGATTTTTTTATTGTTTTTGTTTTTTAGTCTGTATTTCATTTATTTCTGCTCTGATCTTTATGATTTCTTTCCTTCTACTAAGTTTGGATTTTGTTTCTTCTTTTTCTAGTACTTCAGGTGTGAGCTTGGGTTGTTTGAGCTTTTTCTTGTTTCCTGAGGTAAGCATGTTTCTCTGTAAACTTCTCTCTTAGAACAGTTTTTGGTGCATCCCATAGATTTTAGATTGTGTTTTCTCATTTTCATTTGTCTCTGGGTATTTTTAAATTTCCTCTTTGATTTCAATGACCCATTGATTGTTTAGTAGCATATTGGTTAGTCTTCACATGTTTGTTTTTTTGGAGTTTTTTTTTTTCTTGGACTTGATTTTTAGTTTCATAATGCTGTGATTGGAAAAGATGCTTGATATGATTTCAATCTTCTTCATTTTACTGAGAAGCCTAGCATTTGTGGCCTAGCATGTGATCTATCCTGGAGAAAGTTCCATGTGCACTTGAAAAGAATGTGTTTTCTGCTGCTTTTGGATGGAATGTTCTCTCTATATATCTGTTAAATCCCATATGGTCTAATGTGTCATTTAAAGTTAGTGTTTCCTTATCGATTTGCTGTCTGGATGATCTCTCCTTTGATGTAAGTGGGGTGTTAAAGTCCCCTAATATTATTGAGTTACTGTCAATTTTTCTCTTTATGTCTGTTAATATTTGCTTTATGTATTTAGGTGCTCTTATGTGGGCGCATATATATTTATAATTGTTATAGCTTCTTGTTGAATTAATCCTTTTATCATTACATAATGTCCTTCTTTGTCTCTTGTTACAGTCTTTGTTTTAACATCTATTTTTTCTGATATAAGTATTGTTACCCCAGCTTTCTTTTGATTTCTATTTGTATGGAATACCATTTTTTACCCCCTCCCCTTTCAGTCTGTGTGTGTCATTAGATCTGAAGTAAGTCTCTTATAGGCCGCATATATACTGGTCTTGTTTTTGTATCCATTCAACCACTCTGTGTGTTTTGATTGCAGCATTTAGTCCATTTACATTTAAAGTCATTATTGATAAGTATGTACTTATTGCCATTTTGTTAATTGTTTTTGTAGTTCTTTTTTGTTCCTTTCTTCTTCTTTTGCTCTTTTCCCTTCTGATTTGATGAATACCTTTAGTGCTATGTTTAGATTCCTTTCTCTTTTTGTTTGTATACCTATTACAGATTTTTGGTTTGTAGTTACCATGATATATAGATAGATAGATAGATAGATAGATAGATAGATAGATAGATAGATAGATATAGCGAGATATGATGATGTTGCTGATCTTTTAAGTTTGAATGCATTTTAACAACCCTACATTTTTACTCTCCTCCCCCCACTATGTTTACTGTTTTTGACATCATATATTACATCTTTTTGTTTTGTGTATACCCTAATGACTTATTGTGGATATAGTGACTTTACTACTGTTGTCTTTTAACCTTCCTACTAGCTTTATACATGTTTGATTTACTACCTTTACTGTATAAGATTTACTGCATACCTTTACTGATAATATTTTTTCCTTTAATACTTTTTATATTTCTAGTTGTGATATAATATTTCTTATAAAGCTGGTTTGGTGATTCTGATCTCTTAGCTTTTGTTTGCCAGTAAAACTTTTGCTCTCTCCATCAAATCTCAATGAAAGCCTTGTCAGGTAGAATATTCTTTGTTGTAATTTCATCCCTTTCTTCATTTTAAATATATCATGTCACTCCCTTCTGCAAAGTTTCTGCTGAAAGTTCATCTAATAACCTCATGGGTGTTTCCTTGAATGTAACTTGCTGCTTCTCCCTTGCTGCTTTTAACATTTTCTGTTCAGCTTTAAATTTTGCCATTTTAATTACAATGTGTCTTGGTGTGGTCCTCTTTGGGTTTATCTTGTCTGGGACTCTGTGCTTCCTGGACCTGGATGTCTGTTTTCTTTCACAGGTTAGAGAAGTTTTCAACTATTATGTCTTCAAATATGTTCTCTGCCCAGCCCCCCTTCTTCTGGGATCCCTATAATGTGAATATAGTACACATGATATTGTCTCTTAAACTATCCTCAATTCTTTTTATTCTTTTATCTATTTTCTGTTCAGCTTAGGTGATTTTTACTACTCTGTCTACCAGCTTGCTGATCCATTCCTCTGTATCATCTAATCTACTGTTGATACCTTCTAGTGTATTTTTCATTTCAGTTATTGTATTCTTCACCTCTGTTTGGTTCTTCTTTTTATTTTCTAACTCTTTGTTTAAAAAATTCTATTTTCTCACTCTGTTCAACCATTCTTCTCCCAAGTTCTTTGAGCATTCTTATGATCATTATCTTGAACTCTTTATCAGGTAGATTGCTTATCCCCACTTCACTTAGCTCTTGGGTTTCATCTTGTTTCTTTGTTTCGAACATATTCTTCTATCACCTCATTTTGCCTAATTCACTGTTTTTAATTCTATGTATTTTGTGGGTTGGCTGTGTTTTCTGATCAAAGGAGAAGTGACCTTTAGAAGGAGATGTCCTATGCATCCCAGCAGTGCACCCCCCTCTGGTCACCAGACCTATATGCTCTAGGGGTGCCCCTATGTGGGCTGCATGAACCCTCCTTTTGTAGTGGGTGACTTCAGTGGAAGGTCTGGTATGTGTGGCTGGACCCTGGTCCTGTTGGTTGCCAAGCCCTGCCTTTTGCAGAAGCTGCAGACCTGCTGGTGAATGAGGCCAGGGCCCAGGCAGTCACAGAGCTAGGGCCAGCTGAGCAAAGCCAGGTCCTTGGGTCTCTGGCTACAGAGCCCTGGGTGTCCCAGAGCCTGTATTGGCCTGCTGGTGGGAGGGGCTGGTTCCTGACATGGTTGGCTGCAGGTTCTGGGGTATCCTGAAGCTGGTGTAGGCCCACTGATTGGTGGGGCTGGATCCCAGCATGGCTGGCTGAATGACCCAAGGTACCCAAGAGCTGGTGTTGGCCTGCTGTTGGGCAGGATTGGGGTCTAGGGTTGGTGCCAGACAGCTGGTTGGTGGGCTGTGTCCTAGAAGTAGTGCCAGCCCACTGGTGGGCAGACCTGGGTCCCAGGATCTCTGGCTGCAGGACCCTGGGGGTCCCGTTGTTGGTGTTGACCCACTGGTGGGCAGGGCCAAGGCCTAGGAGGTCCTGGGACTGGTGCCTGCCCACTGATGAGTGAGGCTGGTCCTGGGGCCAATGCTGTCCCACTGGCATGAAGAGCTGGGTGCTGGCATCTCTGGCTGTGGGACCCTGGGTGTCCCAGAATTGGTGTCTGTCTGCTGGTAGTCAGGTCTCTGTCTGGTCCCTCTGGGGGATGGAGCTCTGTCCCGGGGTGGCTGGGAGCTCAGGGGTTCCTAAGGCAGCCAACCTGCTGGTGGGTGGGGCTGTGTCCTTGCCTGACTAGCTACTTGGCCTGAGGTGTCCCAGTACTGGTGCACACAGGCTAGTGGGCAGGGCCAGGTCCCATTGCTAATAAGCTAGAGGAAAGATACCAAAATGGCTCTTGCCAGCACCACTGTCAAGATATAGGCTAGCCTAATAGCACAATTATCAGACCTTTTTGAAATCCATCTTCAAACTATTGATAGAGCACATAGGAAAGGTTTTGGGTACTTTGCCTGGCAACTACTTTAATATGGCTTTATTCAAACCATGTGGTACACAAAATAAGCACTCAATGAATAGTAGTTATGGTTATTGTTGCTGTTCTTATTACTTTTATTCATTGACATACACAGCCCTCCCTGGACTAACATGAAACCATCATAATCAGAATTTCAGTTCTTCTCTCCTTGTGACTTTTCATAATTTTACATTCCAGAAACCAGTTAGATAAAAACCCCAGTGGTCCTTTACTTAAGCAATTAATTCAGGCTTAAAAAGTATGTGGAATATCAGAATGTAAGTGAAAAGATATTACAGTTTAAGTAATTGGCTCCTGGGTCAATCTGCTCAAAGTAAACGAAGTCAGACAATTTGGGCAATTTCTGCCTTTAACTGCAATTGAGACAAAAATAGGTAACTACAAGTTAGTGAGCCCAGGATTCTTAGGCGGCAGAGGAAGAGGCCCAGGCAGAGAGAGTAGGCCTGTCCTCCACGGCAGCTCCTGGACTCATCTGCAGAAATCAAACCCAGAAAAGAACTTTCCAGTCGTGTTCCCTGCCCATCTCTCTATGTACCCTGGCCGCTGCCCTGAGAAGGTCTGACAAGGATCAGGAAGGGATTACTGACTTTTGCAGCTGCAAGGAAGTTGGTCCATACAAGAGAAGGGTGCTTACCAATATAGCGAGTCAAATTGGTAGAGCCATTAATAATTTCATATGTTGGGATTTGGTCCAAAGGAGAACAGTGTAGTTGGTATCAGGTAAAATATAGATGAGGGCCTGGGAATAGTAAGGAGGCACATCTGGAAACCTGAGGTGGGTGGGGCTCAGCCTTTCTTTTCTGTTGTTCACTGTGTTTGGGGTTAGAACGCTCTGCCAGGAAAAGTCAAGTCTGGGAGGACGACAGACTGTTGATGTTGGGGGGAAGGACAGGGAAACAGGAAACTCTCTAAACATCCATCATCTCAAGCAATCATCACAACCATCTCATGAAGCTGATATTAATATTATCTCTATTTTACAGCTGAAGAAACTGAAAAGTAACTTGCTCAAGATTACCCAGCTAGTTCAGTGGCAGAACAGAGCTTTGAACTCATGTATGCCTGACTCCAGAGTCTGTAACTTTCACAACACTGCTTTGAGTCCCCTCCATGACAAACTCCTAAGAGCTTACAATGGGTGGGGGCAGTGTGTTAGGCCATGTGTCTCTCTAATATAATCTCCTCAATTCACTGAGAAGGAAGAAGAGGCTTAAAAAGTGACATACCTAAGCTCACACAACTGGTACATACTGAGGTCAACACTAGAACGCCCTATTTTTCTTGAGCCCTAACCATCCTGGAGTGATAGTCAAACAGGAAGAAAGGAGAACAGTTAGCCTTCTTGCCCTGGGCCTACATGATGACAATCAACATTTGCACAACTCTTTATAATTACATCATTTCCACATACAATTATTTCATTTAAGCCTCTTATAACTCATGCAGGCATTCAGTCATATTATTTCCATTTTTCACATGAAAAAGAGGATCAGAAAGGCTACCTGACTCTCCCTATAATACTTAACTAGTTAGCCATGAAGGAGAGCCACGTTTTTGATCTTTTAACTGTAGATCAAATTCAACATTTGTTGAGCACTTCCTACATGTCGAGCACTCTGATAAGGACTGTGAATGTAGAGGTTAATGAGGTCCAGATTTGGTTCTCAAGGAGCTCATAGCCTAATAGGGGATGCAGCCATATACACCAGAAAATTACAGTGGGAGGTACCAAGCCCTTATTACTCTTAGTTAATACAACCACAACATTCTGATAGGGAATTTGGAAATGAAGTCTCCCTTAACAGAACGATTGAGGTATAGGTCGTAGGACTCCTTATTATATCCCAGGCTTTGTCAACAGCAATGTTTTTTTGTTGTATGTGTGAAAAGTAAAGTATAACCAAGTTCCCACTGAAGCAAAGAGGGAGTTGATTGCTGGATAGAAGGACAATTTTTTTCAGGGTTTTAATATCTTCCTATCGTTACCTCAAATATCTTGACACTTTTATGATCAAGGCATCATGCTTCTCTACTGCCCAAGTTTCTCTCAGAAACTATTAGGCCTAGAGAAGGAAGCTTGTATCCTTGATAAAAAAAGAAAGTAAAAAAAGAAAGACTTCAGAACTGTGAAAGAATGGTAAAGAGGGGAAGGACACAGCTTTGCATGGGTTACAATTTTTTTAAAAGTCTCTGATGAGAAAAAAAAACAAAGTAACATTTTCATAAAAATCTTTTTTGGAAGGCAGCCAGACAGGCCGGGTCAACTGTAGACTTGGAGGCCAGCCTCCGTGACTATTTTGGGATTTCCAAGAGGGAAAGCTGCAGGGATGAAGCTCAGCTGAATAAGAAGAAGCCAAGAGTTTCATCAGCAAAGACTTCATCTTGACTTGTTTTGCAGGGGAAACAAAGGTGGGGAGGCCCTTTGCTCTCCCCCAGGGATGTGCTGAATATTCAAAAATATTAATTTTGGAACAACAGTGTCTACAATTTTGAAAACAAGCTAACTAAGCCAGAGCTATTGTTGATTAGATTGGCAGAAAATCCCTCTGAACCCCCTGAGGATGCCCATTCCAAGTCCCCACAGCCCTTCAACAGAAAATCAAAATGACATAATATACAGACCAGGAAATACTCAGCCAAATGGATTGCAACCTCTAGGCACCCCCAAATATTTAACACAAACCATAATTTAGCATTTGGAGGTAGCCCAGACATTTTAGTAACTACAAAGGAAGTAAAAGCTTTATTTGACTATCCACAAACCATTTGCTACAAGTTTAGGTATCATGTTTTCATTCTTGCAGATGGTCCTTCCAGAATACAGAGCCAACTCCACACTACAATGTCCTCAGCACTTACATGAACTTTGATGCCTTGTTTCCCCACCCCCAAAATGCCAGGTTTAATCCTACTGCCCAGCACCCCACTCTGACTCACCAGTGCTAGGCCAAACTTTCTTTGTATCCTCCCAATTTAAAGCTTGTCTGCCCGACTCCCTTGATCCCTTCTGCTTAATAGCTGCTCATTTGAATGTATAAATGTGTAGATAGCAAGAGGGGCTTAATGTGTTTTTTTTCTCCTAGAAGTAGTCATATTTTTAACTCTAGAATTAATGCATTAACTCAAAGGAATGACTACTTATTAGTGTAACTTTGAGGAAACGGCAGATTACAGAGGGTGTCTGAATGCAGAAGGAATCTTCCTCATTCCCTTATATTAGAACACAGAGATAGTTACTTGATCTCTTTCTGGATAAATTCAATTCTACTTCCATAAGTACATTTAAGAAAATATTTTGGGGTCTTCCGTGGTGGCGCAGTGGTTAAGAGTCTGCTTGCTAATGCGGGGGACATGGGTTTGAGCCCTGGTCTGGGGGGATCCTGCGTGCCGTCGAGCAACTAAGCCCGTGCACCACAGCTGCTGAGCCTGAGCTCTGGAGCCCGCGAGCCACTACTACTGAGCCCATGTGCCATGGCTACTGAGGCCTGCACGCCTGGAGCCCGTGCTCTGCAACGGGAAAGGCCACCGCAATGAGAGGCCTGCACGCTATGACGGGGAGTGGCAACGGCTCACCACAGCTGGAGGGGGCCTGCGTGCAGTGGCAAGGACACAATGCAGCCAAAAATAAAATAAATAACAATTAAAGAATTTCCTTCCTTTTAAAAAAAGAAAATATTTTGGTCACCTACGATAGGATTTATAAACTTGTGGAATCCTATTACACGGGAAGAAAAAAAAAATCTGTTAGAGTTTCAAAATATTTCCTCCAGTCCTGAATGGTAGGACTCAATATTGTAAAAAATGTCAAATTTCCACATATTGACTTTTAACTTCAAAGGATAGTGGGATAGATAAATATATGATAAAGCAAAAGAGAAAATTTCATTGGTAGAATTAAAGTGATGGGGATGAATGTATTCACTGAGAGTGTTAGGATAGCTTTTTAAAAAAGTATGAACAACTTTAATGTTACAATTTACAAATAGTGAAATTCACAGATTTTAAATGCACAGTTCAATGAGTTTGTATAAATGTGTGCACCTGTGTGACCAACACCCCAAACAAGATGCAGAACATTTCCAGCACCTCAGAGAGTTCCCTCATGCTCCTTACCAGCTGCTTCCTCTCCACCTCACCTCAGGCAACCGCTATGCTAATTTCTTTTGACAAAGATTAGGCTTGTCTTTTCTAGAGTTTCTTCTGAATTTTTTCGCTCAGCATGTTTTAAAGATTCATTTATGTTGTTGAAGCAGTTTGTTCCTTTTTATTGCTGAGTTGTGTTTCATTATAAAGATAAACCATAAATCTGTTTATTAATTCTCTTGTTAATGGGCATCAGATAGCATTATAAGTTAAAAAAATTACAGTTCAATGTATCCTCATACTATTTGTATGAGAAAGGAAATTGTACACATTCAACCCAGGTCTTTTGAAGTCAATGACTGTGCACAAATACGAGATGTGTAGTGGGGGTTTTAGGTATCTGTTTCAAGTCAGTTGAAAGATACTTGCAGGAAAGTGAAACTTCAGGTCACTTGGAGATTGGACCAGTTTAGGACACAAAAATAGCAATTAAAAATTGTCTTTATCCGTAATTTATTTCTCTTAAAAAGATATAAGTGATCTATAAGAAAAGACTCAGTGTTCTATGGCCAATTTCTAATTTCCTTTTTTGAACAGTGTATGAGAATTTCTTATAAGAAAAAGTTTATTTTGTCTTCTCTACACATGTTCACTACAATTTAATTAATTGGCAATTAATTCTATTTTTAATTCTCATGGAATTATGTTCATATAAGAAATGAAAGGCATCCAGTCAAAAATCACAAAACAGTATCACGGAATTTGAGGGCTGGAAGGGACTCTTACAGTCATCTAGCTCAAATTCCTTATTTTGCACGTAAAGAAAGTGGGGTCCAGAGATTACATGATTTGCCTGGTTGTACCAGATCTGGGTCCAGAACTTTGGCCTCCTGAGGCCCAGTCCATTTTCTGTTGTACTCCACTACCTTGCCCTTCTGTGGGCTGAGGCCTGGTGGCAGTATATAACTTTGGTCCTATGGACCATGAACTCTCTTCTAGTGTACAGGGGATTCATCAAGACCAAAGTGGGAATGTGTTCCCTTGACGCTCTGACTGTGCAGCCCACTTATCTTCCAGCCACTAGTCTATGAAGCCCCAAGTTTCCCTGTACTTGTTTTATGTGCGTGTCTCAAAGTTGGGTTATCACAACGTCTAACCTCAAATTTAAATAGCATAGCATAAGGTGTGAAGCTCATTTTCGAAATTTTCCATTTTCATTTTTATTTTATTTTTTTAAAATAAACCCCCACTTTATTTATTTATTTCTGGCTGCTTTGTGGGGCATGTGGGATCTTAGTTCCCTGGCCAGGGATCGAACCCATGGACCCTGCAGTGGAAGCATGGAGTCTTAACCACTGGACCGCCAGGGAAGTCCCCATTTTTATTTTTGAAAATTTTTATGTTTTTATATCAGCTGCAATTATTCAGAATGTTTACACAGAGTAATAAACCTCTAATTTAGCAAAGGCAACAAAACAAGAGACCTTTAGTGAATACTCAGCTCAAAGTAATAAATTCAAACTTAAAGACATTGTCAGAAATAACTTTCCAAATGAAAACAGGAGTGAGAGAACTGGTGAAAGGCAAAGGCAGGTCTTTATACTAGACAACCATTAAGCAGGATGGTAAATGATAGTGTTCACATGAAGCTTTGGTACAGTCTCTAATTATTAGGTGAAGCAAATTTACTGCTAATGGAAAAATCCTGGGTACAAGGTCGTATTAGCATAATGAGGCACAGAGCTGTCTCCGGCTCTGTACTTTGCAATATTCTTGGGTAAGAGCTTAGCTACACCTCTTTGATGGTAGAAGAGGCAGGTGTGATGCAAACTCACAGCCAGCTATCCATTAGATTCTTAAGTAGAGTAGTGATCCTCAAACTTGTTCAGGGAAATACCTAGAAACCATGATGCTCTGTGTAAAGAAAGCACCAGGGTACATTGATCTATCTCATTCCATCAAACATATATGAACATTTTTGCTATCAGAAGAAATGACTCTGTTATATATAAGCAATGGGAAGTCATAGCCACAACACACTATCCACCGAAAAACAAGGTATCATGCTAAGCACCTTTGGTTGTTTATAGGTACTTTCTGTTTTTCCAAGAGAGCAAAAGCTTAAGGCAAATTAAAAAGGAAAACATTCTATTCACTCTTTTTTTTTTTTCAGTGAACTGTGAGAACAGAGCCACTATTTTAGGAGCTGAACACTTCTCAACACTCTGTTGGGATTCGGTTTGGGAACCACTATTTTAGAAGAAAATCTTCTCCCCAAAGGGCCCTGAATTCTTTTTTTTTAGGTGTAGTTTTTTATTTTTATTTTATACTGGAGTATAGTTGATTTAAATATTGTGTTAGTTTCAGGTGTATAGCAAAGTGATTCAGTTATACATATACATATATCAATTCCTTTTCAGATTATTTTCCCATATAGGTTATTACAGAGTATTGAGTAGAATTTCCTGTGCTATACACTAGGTCCTTGTTGATTATCTCTTTTATATATAGTAGTGTGTATACGTTAATCCCAATCTCCTAATTTATGCTTCCCTCCCATCTTTCCCCTTTGGTAACCATAAATTTGTTTTCTAAGTGTGAGTCTCTTTCTGCTTTGTAAATAAGTTCATTTGTATAACTTTTTTAGATACCACACATAAGTGATATCATGATATTTGCCTTTCTCTGGCTGACTTACTTCACTTAGTATGATAATCTCCAGGTCCATCCATGTTGCTGCAAATGGCATTATTTCATTCTTTTTAATGGCTGAGTAATATTACATTGCATATATGTACCACATGTTCTTTATCCATTCCTCTGTCTATGACATTTAGGTTGTTTCCATGTCTTGGTTATTGTAAATAGTGCTGCAATGAACATTGGGGTTCATGTATCTTTTTGAATTATGGTTTTCTCTGGATATATGCCCAGGAGTGGGATTGCTGGGTCATATGGTAGTTCTATTTTTAGTTTTTTAAGGAACCTCCATACTGTTCTCCACAGTGGCTGTAGCAATTTACATTCTCACCAACAGTGTAGGAGGTTTCCCATTTCTCCACATCCTCTTCAGCAGTTATTACTTGTAGACTTTTTGATGATGGCCATTTTGACTGGTGTGAGGTGATACCTCACTGTAGTTTTGATTTGTATTTCTCTAATAATTAGCGATGTTGAACATCTTTTCATGTGCCTGTTGGCCATCTATATGTCTTCTTTGGAGAAATGTCTATTTAGAGCTTCTGCCCATTTTTGGATTGGGTTGTTTGTTTTTTGATATTGAGCTGTATGAGCTGCTTGTATATTCTGGAGATTAATCCCTTGTTGGTAACATCATTTGCAAATATTTTCTCCCATTCCATGTGTTGTTTTTTCATTTTGTTTATGGTTTCCTTTGCTGTGCAAAAGCTTTTAAGTTTAATTAGGTCCCATTCGTTTATTTTTGTTTTTATTTTCATTATTCTATGAGGTGTCTCCAAAAAGATATTGTGGTGATTTATGTCAAAGTGTGTTCTGTCTGTGTTTTCCTCTAAGAGTTGTATAGTACCCAGTCTTACCTTTAGATCTTTAATCCATTTTCAGTTTATTTTTGTATATGGGTTAGAGAATGTTCTAATTTCATTCTTTTACATGTGGCTGTCCAGTTTTCCCAGCACCACTTGTTGAAGAGATTGTCTTTTCTCCGTTGTATATTCTTGCCTCCTTTGTTGTAGATTAATTAACCATAGTTGCGTGGGTTTACTTCTGGGTTTTCTATCCTGTTCCATTGATCTAAACATCTGTCTTTGTGCCAGTACTATACTGTTTTGATGACTGTAGCTTTGTAGTGTAGTCTGAAGTCAGGGAGCCTGATTCCTCCAGCTTTGTTTTTCTTTCTCAAGATTGCTTTGGCTATTCAGGGTCTTTTGTGTTTCCATATAAATTAAAATTTTTTTGTTCTAGTTTTGTGAAAAATTCCATTGGTAATTTGATAGGGATTGCATTGAATCTGTAGATTGCTTTGGGTAGTATAGTCATTTTCACAATATTAATTCTTCTAATCCAAGACCATGGTATATCTTTCCATCTGTTTGTGTCATCTTTGATTTCTTTCATCAGTGTCTTATAGTTTTTGGAGTACAGGTCTTTTGCCTCCTTAGGTAGGTTCCTAGGTATTTTATTCTTTTTGATGTGATGGTAAATGGGATTGTTTTCTTAATTTCTCTTTCTGATATTTTGTTGTTAATGTATAGAAATGCAACAGATTTTTGTGTATGAATTTTTTATCCTGCAAATTTACCAAATTCATTGATGAGCTCTAGTACTTTTCTGGTAGAATCTTTAGGATTTTTTACATATAGTATCATGTCATATGCAAAGAGTGACAGTTTTGCTTCTTCTTTTCCAATTTGGTTTCCTTTTATTTCTTTTTCTTCTCTGCCATGGCTAATACTTCCAAAAGTAAGTTGAATAAAGGTGACGATAGTGGACATCCTTGTCTTGTTCCTGATCTTAGGGGAAATATTCTCAACTTTTCACCATTGAGTATGAGGTTAGCTGTGGGTTTGTCATATATAGCCTTTATTATGTTGAGGTAGGTTCCCTTTATGCCCACTTTCTGGAGAGTTTTTATCATAAATTGGTGTTGAATTTTGTCAAAAGCTTTTTCTGCATCTACTGAGATGATCATATGGTTTTTATTCTTCTATTTGTTAATGTGGTGTATCACACTGACTGATTTGCGGATATTGAAAAAATCCTTGCATACCTGGGATAAATCCCACTTGATCATGTATATGATTCTTTTAATGTATGGTTGGATTTGGTTTGCTAGTATTTTGTTGAGGACTTTTGCATTTAAGTTTATCAGTGTTATTGGCCTGTAATTGTCTTTTTTTGTGTGTGTGGTATCTTTGTCTGGTTTTGGTATCAGGGTAATGATGGCATCATAGAATGACCTTGGGAGTATTCCTTCCTCCACAACTTTTTGGAATAGTTTCAGAAGGATAGATGTTAGCTCGTCTCTAAATGTTTGATAGAATTCACCTGTGAAGCCACCTGGTCCTCTACTTTTATTTGTTGGAAGATTTTTAATCACAGTTTCAATTTCAGTACTTGTGATTGGTCTGTTCATATTTTCTATTTCTTCCTGGTTCAGTCTTGGGAGATTGTACCTTTCTAAGGAGTTGTCCATTTCTTCTAGATTGTCCATTTTATTGGCATATGGTGGCTTTTAGTAGTCTCATGATCATTTGTATTTCTGTGGTATCTGTTTTAATTTCTCCTTTTTCATTTCTAATTTTATTGATTTGAGCCCTCTCACTTTTTTTTCTTGATGTGCCTGGCTAAAATTGTTTATGTTTTCAAAGAAACAGCTTTTAGTTTAATTGATATTTTCTATTGTTTTCTTCATCTCTATTTCATTTATTTCTGCTCTGATCTTTATGAGTTCTTTCCTTCTGCTAACTTTAGGTTTTGTTTGTTCTTCTTTCTCTAGTTGCCCTGTGTGTAAAGCTTGGTTTTTTACTTGAGATTTTTCTTGTTTCCTGAGGTATGATTATATTGCTAAAAACTTCCCTCTTAGAATGGCTTTTTCTGTGTCCCATAGGTTTTGGATCATCATGTTTTTGTTTTCATTTGTCTCTAGGTATTTTCTGATTTCCTCTTTGATTTCTTCAGTGATCCATTGGTTGTTTAGTAGCATATTGTTTAGCCTCCACGTGTTTGTGTTTTTTACAGTTTTTTTTCTTATAGTTGATTTCTAATCTCATAGTGTCGTGGTTGGAAAAGATGCTTGATATGATTTCAATGTTGGTAAATTTACCAAGGCTTATTTTATGGTCCAGCATGTGATCTATCCTGGAGGATGTTCCATGAACACTTGAAAAGAATGTGTATTCTGCTGTTTGCAGATGGAATGCTCTATAAATATCAGTTAAGTCTATCTAGCTAATGTGTTATTTAAGACCTGTGTTTCCTTATTGACTTTCTGTCTGGATGATCTGTCCATTGATGAAAATGGGGTGTTAAAGTCCCCCACTGTTATTGTGTGACTGTAGATTTCTCATTTTATGTCTGATAATATTTGCCTTATATATTGAGATGCTCCTATATTGGGTGCATATATATTTACAATTGTTACATCTTCTTGAATTGATCCCTTGATCATTATGTCATGTCCTTCTTTTTCTCTCTTTTTTTTTTTTTTTAAAGGGGGAAGGGTCTTTTTTTTTTTAATAAATTTATTTATTTTTGGCTGCTACTCTTCATTGTAGTGTGCAGGCTTCTCATTGCGGTGGCTTCTGTTGCAGAGAACGAGCTCTAGGTGCGCAGGCTTCAGTAGTTGCAGCACGTGGGCTCAGTAGTTGTGGCTCGCAGGCTGTAGAGCACAGGCTCAATAGTTGTGGCGCATGGGCTTAGTTGCTCTGCAGCATGTGGGATCTTCCCATACGAGGGCTCGAACCAGTGTCTCCTGCATTGGCAGGCAGATTCTTAACCACTGCGCCACCAGGGAAGTGCCCTTCTTTTTCTCTTGTAACAGTCTTTATTTTAAAGTCTATTTTCTCTGATATGAGTATTGATACTCCAGCTTTCTTTTGATTTCCATTTCCATGGAATTCCTCTTTCCATCCGTTCTGTTTCATCTGTATGTGTCCCTAGATCTGAAGTGGGTCTCTTGTAGACAGCATATATATGGGTCCTGTTTTTATCTTTTCAGCCAGTCTATGTCTTTTGGTTGGAGCATTTAATCATTTACGTTTAAGGTATTTACCAATATGTATGTTCTTATCGCCATTTCATTAATTGTTTTGGTTTGTTTTTGTAGGTCTTTTTTCTTAACTTCCTCTTTTATTTTCTTCTCCTGTGACTTGATGACTGTCTTTAATGGTGTGTTTGGATTCCTTTTTCTTTTTTGTGTGTATATCTATTGTAGATTTTTGGTTTGCAGTTACCATGAGGTTTTTAATATAGCAGTCTATGTACATACAAGATTGTTTTAAGTTGCTCATCTCTTAATTTCAAATTCATTTCCAATATCCTGCATTTGTGCTCTCCTCATAATTGCTGGTATTGATATTATATTTGTGTGTGGATGATTTCCTACATTTACTCTATGTTTGCCTTTACTGGTGAGCTTTCCCATTTGTCATTTTCTTGTTTCTAGTTGTGGCCTTTTCTTTTCTGCTTAGAGAAGTTCCTTTAGCGCTTTTTGTAAAGCTGGTTTGGTGGTGATGAATTCCCTTAGCTTTGGTTTGTCTGTAAAACTTTTTATTTCTCCATTGAAGCTGAACAAGAGCCTTGCTGGGTAGAATATTCTTGGTTGTAGGTTTTTCCCTTTCATCACTTTAAATATATCAAGCCACTCCCTTCTGACCTGCAGAGTTTCTGCTGAAAAATCAGCTGATAACATTTTGGAGATTCCCTCATATGTTATTTGCTGCTTTTCCCTTGTTGTGTCTTTAATTTTTGTCAGTTTGGTTAATATGTGTCTCAGCGTGTTCCTCCTTGGATTTATCCTGTATGGAACTCTGTGTTTCTTGGACTTGGGTAACTGTTTCCTTTCCCATGTTAAGAACGTTTTCAGCTATTATCTCTTCAAGTATTTTCTCAGGCCCTTTCTCTCTCTCCTCTCCTTCTGGGACCCCTATAATGCGAATGTTCATGCATTTAATGTTGTCTCAGAGGTTTCTTTTTTTTTTTTAATTGGAGTATAATTGCTTTACAATGGTGTGTTAGTTTCTGCTTTATAACAAAGTGAATCAGTTATACATATACATATGTTCCCATATCTCTTCCTTCAGAGGTTTCTTAAACTGTCATTTATTTTTATTCCTTTTTCTTTATTCTTTTCTGCAGCTGTGATTTCCACCATTCTGTCTTCCAGCTCACTTATCCATTCTTCTGCCTCATTTATTCTGCTGTTCCTTCTAGTGTATTTTCCATTTCAGTTATTGTATTATTCAACTCTCTTTGTTGGTTCTTTATATATTCTAACTCTTTGTGAAACATTTCTTGTACCTTCTTGGTCTGTGCTCCCATTCTTTTTCCGAGATCTTGGGTCATCTTTACTATCATTACTCTGAATTCTTTTTTGGATAGATTGCTTATCTCCATTTCACTTAGTTGTTCTTCTGGGGGGTTATCTTGTTCCTTCACCTGGAACATATTCCCCTGCCATCTCATTTTTCTAACTTTCTGTGTTTGCTGTCTTCATTCCTCAGGCTGCAGGATTGTAGTTCCTCCTACTTCTGGTGTCTGCACTCTGGTGGGTGAGGCTGGACTAAGAGGCTTGTGCAGGCTTCCTGGTGGGAGAGACTGGTGCCTGCCCACTGGTAGGTGGAGCTGGGTCTTGACCTTCTGGTGGACAGGGCCATGTCAGTGGGTGTGTTTAGAGGTGGCTGTGGGCTCAGGAAGACTTTAGGTGCCTGTCAGCCGATCAGTGGAGCTGTGTTCCCATCTTGTTGGTTGTTTGGCCTGAGATGTCCCAGCACTGGGGCCTACATGATGTTGGGTGGGGCCAGATCTTGATGTCAAGATGGCAGCTTCCAGGAGAGCTCACGTCAATGAGTACTCCCTGGTACATCCACCACCAGTGTCCTTGTCCCCACAGTGAGCCACAGCCACACCCCCGCATCCCCAGGAGACACTCTAAGACAAGCAGGTAGGTCTGGCCCAGGCTTCTATGAAGTCACTGCTTTTTGCCTGGGTCCTGGTGTACACAAGACCTTGTGTGTGCCCTCCAAGAGTGGAGTTTCTGTTTTCCCCAGTCCTGTGGAGTTTCTGTGATCAAGCCCTGCTGGTCTTCAAAGCCAAATGCTCTGGGGGCTCCTCTTCCTGATGCCAGACCCCCAGACTGGGGAGCCTGACGTCGGGCTCAGAACTCTCACTCCTGTGGGAGAACCTCTGCAATATAATTTTTTTCCAGTTTGTGGTTCAGCCACCCGGCAGGTATAGGATTTGATTGTATCGCAAATGCGTCCCTCCTACCACCTCGTTGTGGCTTTTTCTTTGTCTTTGGATGTAGAATGTACCTTTTTTGGTAGGTTCCAGTCTTTTTTGTCAATGGTTGTTCAGCAGTTACTTGTGATTTTGGTGTTTTCCTGAGAGGAGGTGAGCTCGATTCCTTCTACTCTGTGGATTTGGCATTGACAGAGGCTGTGATTGATGAGATGTGGGAAAATAAAGACAGATGATGATACTATTGACATTTGGGGCCAGATAATCCTTTGTTGTTGGGGGCTGTCCTATGCACCATAAGATATTTAACAGCATCTCTTACTTCTACCCACTAGATACCATTAGCGCCACAGTCACAGTCATAACAATCAAAACTGACTCCAGACATGACCATTCGTCCCTTTGGGGGCAAAATAACTCCTGGTTGAGAACCACTGATATCAGAAGAATTTCAACACATATAAGTAAGGCATTCACATGGTATTCCCCTGGCCTTAAGGCTTGTTTCAGGAATGAGCATAATACATAAAATTCACATTAAGAAATAATGAAAAATGTTTCCTGGGAGTTTCTAGGAAATCATTCTGTGCTCCAAAAGAGAGACTCAAGAAGAGATGGCTTTTCCTCTTCTGAATATCATTGTGTGTTGATGTGAAGTCCAGATCTACTGCAGCCATTTTGCACCCTGCTAATTAATGTGGGAGTATAGACCTGGAGCCACTGATCATTGTTCTATTCCTGGTTTCCCAATTACATGAGTCTCAAATCTCCCTTGTGATTTAACCCAGTTTGCATTGGATTTTCTGTTACTTGCAGCTAGAGACTTCTAACCTACACAGCGACTTTGGCAGGATCAGTTCCAGAGGAGTTTTTAGGGGCAGAAGTCAGACTGGGGTGGCGTGAGGATTGAATGAGGTGTGAAGCGTAGAAGACAGTGAGAGAGCCTCTTTCAAAAAGCTTAGCAGAGAAAGAAGGACATAGATAAGGCAGTAGATAGGGGGTAGAGTTTGACAGTAGTATAATTGTTTAGTCAAATATGTGGAGGACTTGAGCTTGTTTAAATGCTAATGGGAAGGGCCCAGTAAAAAGAAGAGGCTGCAAATAGAGCCAGGAGAGAAACTTTTTCATAGAGTGAAGTACCTCAGGAAAGAGAAGGGGAAAAATGATGAGATTCTGGAATAGGTGGAGGAGGAAGAAGAGTTCTCCAATCCTGACATCAGGGATGGAAAAGGAGATGCAGGTAAATTTGTAGTGTGGAGGCAAGATGTCAGGAATGTTCTTTTTTGATCATCTCAATTTTCCTGTGAAGTATCAGGGAGTGAGGAGAAGAAGATGTGGATAAAATTCTAAGGAGCTATCCAGCTATAAGGCGCTATTTTGCATTTACGTAAGTTGGGGCTGGGATCACATCTCTTTGGCAAAATGAGTCCTTTTCACTCTCCACCTTTTAGAAGATGCCCTAGAGACAGACTTAAGAAAGAGAGATATCTGAGAGTGGCAGCAAGCCTGTGATTCATGTAATGGAAATTGCAAAGGTCAAAAAAGGCTCCCCAAATTCTGGGCTTCTTCTCCTTAGTGACCTATGTTGTCCATTCTAGACCCTTTTTCTGAGATGGAGTTCAGAGTTTGGAGAGTCATTATGGCTATTTGTCGCTGAACAATTGTGATAAACAGCTGGGTAGAGTCCATCTTAACATGGCTTTTCTCTCAAACCTCTTGTCTGAACTTTAATAATCGAATGTTTGGAAATCGTTAGGTAGCTGCCTTGACTTGTTTAACTCTATGGCCTGAGACATTTCATCAAGCTGACACAGTATTTATGTCTTAATAACACAATAACATTTAGTGAGCACCATGGTTTCGGAAGGATTTATGCCTGATCTGCAATTGGAGGATGATTTATGTGCAAGTGAGGGGTAGAGTTATGAGAGACACCCTGTATCCTGCTGCTGGATTGCTTTCCATGGGAGTGGAGAGAAGATGGCAGTGTTCACTCCCTGAAGTTTTTCCTTGACAGTTTTTTCATTAGAATAAAATGAGAAGTCTGAAATAGTTCCCTTTTCTCTGCAAAATGTTTCCAGTCACTCTGGTTCCCATTAAACTCTGGATCAGTTTTGGATAAGACAAGGGTGAAAGCAATCATAGGAACTCAACACCAGACAAGGTTCTTCAGTTTTCCCATCACTGATTTGACATTGCTGAAGGGAACGTGCAATAGGCATGCTGTGTGCATCTAGGTGTAGAAAGTCTCAGTGTGAGGGTCACTAGATACTTTTCTCAAGTCTGTGCTGATACACACAACAAATCAGCTAGTGGGTCCCCAGGATGCCACAGTCAACACTGGGAGGTGGCTCCCTAGAGACATCAATGCGGAGGAGTCCCCAGTGGTTCAGAGCATGGTCTATGGAGTCAGCATGCCTGAAAATGCATCCTGGCTGCACTGTTATCTAGCTGTGCAATGTTGGGTCTATTATTTAATCTTTGTGCCTCAATTGCCTCACTTAAAAATTGGGGCAATAATGCCTAACTCAGGGAGTTGTTCTGAGAAAATTTCACTCTAAGAATTTCCAAAATTCCAGTAGTAGAATAATCAAAAGGGGAAAAAAGAAGTAGAAGCAGAGGTGAGCAAGCTTATTTTTAGCCTCAGAAAACCTTGGAAGAGCAAAAAGAGAATTGGACTTAGAGTTCGAAGTCCTGGTTTAACTTCTAGCTCTTCTTTGCTCACTATGGAAATGATAAACATGCATTCCATGTGGCTGTTGTGAGAAATACATAAGAAATCATTTATGAAAGTACCTAATACTTGGCAGATGCTAAATATATGTGCATTTTCTTCCTTCTTTCCAAGCAAGCAGAAAAAAATTAGAGTTTAAATCTTGATTATCACAGTGTCACGTCACAAGGGTGGTGTCAGTTTTGCAGAGTACGTCTATTCTTGCATAAATTTGTGAAGCAGGCATAGATTTCCTTTGGCTTCCTCCCACGTTGCCTCTTAGCCTCCTTTCTCCATCCAGCCACATCTACTTCCAGCCTCCACACAGACTTGCCTTTTTGAATTGTTGTCACAGGTAAAAAGCAACACTTGGTTAAGTTGTTAACTCATAATGGCTGAAAAGGTTATGAAAACCAAAGGTACTGGAATTTTAAAACCCCAAGGAGGAAAGGAAAGTCTTAAAGGCTTATGGACACTATAATGGTAATGATACATTTTAGAAAGACTTTTTATACGCAGACCCTTTCTAGCCTTTCCATCTTTTCCACAATATCAACTAGCCAGATAGCCTGAGGGCTCTAAATTTTCCAGATCCTCCGTTTCTGCTCAAGCCAGTTGTCACCAACCTGCTCCGCCCTCATGTGGCCCCACCGGCCCTAGTCCCTTTACTAACAGATTCCGTCCTTCACTACATTTGTCACTAAGCTGTTCTGGGAGCTCGTGCACCAGGCTGGAAGGGTGATAAGTCCATGTTGTCATAGCTCTTTTTTATGCTTCTCCTTCTGTCACACACTCATTACTATGAAATAAATGCTCAAAGTAGCCCAAATTTCTCATAATGCAAAGCTTCCATAGTGCTTTCTATTTCTAATTTAAGAAAAATCTGCACATGTTATCAAATTTAAATTTCATTCAGGTATTTGTTTCTTAAGCAATAAGGAAAGAAGAAAACACACGTGGTTTCCAAAAATGCCTCAGAGTTGCCCAGTCACGTTTTTTCTCAAAATATTTCATTTCCTTTGGATCTGAGGGAAAGTAAATAAAATGATAATTCATTTACTTCAAGCAATCTTTTTGAAGTTTAGAAACATGGATTAGTACGTAGACCTAGAATGGCAATATTTCTTTCATTCAGTTCTGTAAGTAGTTACCACACACCAGCAACATTGCTAGGGGTTGTCCAGGACACAGCTTAGACCTGGCTTCTGCTCTCTGAGAGAGCATACCCTCTGCATATGGAGTATATGAATATTACCAGGCTGATTCAAATTACTTGTTTAGGTTGTCCATCTCCCACCGCTAGACAGCGATTTACTCCAAGGCAGGAATGTGGCTTAGTTAACTTTCTTTTTTTTTTTTTTTTTAACATCTTTATTGGAGTATAATTGTTTTATAATGATGTGTTAGTTTCTGCTTTATAAAAAAGTGAATCATTTATACATATACATATGTTCCCATATCTCTTCCCTCTTGCGTCTCCCTCCCACCCTCCCTATCCCACCCCTCTAGGTGGTCACAAACCACCCAGCTGATCTCCCTGTGCTATGCGGCTGCTTCCCACTAGCTATCTATTTTACATTTGGTAGTGTGTATATGTCCGTGCCACTCTCTCACTTTGTCACAGCTTACCCTCCCCCCTCCCCATATCCTCAAGTCCATTCTCTAGTAAGTCTGTGTCTTTATTCCCGTCTTACCCCTAGGTTCTTCATGACCTTTTTTTTTTTTTCTTAGATTCCATATATATGTGTTAGCATACGGTATTTGTTAGTTAACTTTCTGATTCAGATGTCTCCTGTCCTCGGTTGAAACTTCGAGTTCATCTTGATGCAAATTTTAATACTACTTTATATTCCCCAGAGGAAAGGAATCCCCAGCACCAACAGTGTTATTGAACAATAGAGACTTTCCTGAAGTTTTTGCAGGAGAGGTTGATATGGGGGTTTAAATCTTAAAGCCCACAAGCAAACTTCTTAAAGTTATTCATGAGACAGGAGTTTTCTCCAAATTCCTTTCATCTCCCCAGACAGTGAATGCAGTTCTCAGGGCTGAGCAGTTGTGCTAGTTCAGCAGTGGGGTAAGCAAAGCCTGAAATCCAGCCCTGAAATCCTCTCCAAGCTGAGGGCTGTAGCCACCAAAAGGAATGAGCTCCTTTCTGTTTGCACATAGGTACTGTCCACTTTGCAAACCATGCCTGGCAGCTACATCTCACCTGAACAGGAACCTTTTCCTACTTCCCACAAAAGTTCTAATGATTTAGAGGCCTTGGTACTTCTTTGCCCTCTCAGTACATGTGTGCTGAACCTCATTTAGAATAAAAGTTTTACAAGTAAGAACAAGTATAAAACATTATCAGACGATACCAAAAGAATATTAGAGACAAGAGATGCAAAGTAGTCTTATAGTAGAAAGTGGTATGTTTTTGAGTGCTCCTATATTATGCCAGTAAGAAATTATGTGTGCTGGCAAAATTTGCTGCAGCATCAACAGAATTCTTACTCAACTCGGGTTTATCACGTGAACAACATTTTTTCAAAGCAAAGTCTGCAAGAATATTTTATACATCTCTTTTTAACTCAAAATTTAATTCAGAGCAATAGGAAAATGAGGAAAGTTTGTTCTCCATGAGTGAAAGTTAGAATTATAAAATGTCTTTAAAGAAATAATTTTTTTTCTCCCGATTACTCAATAACTTCTAATTAGGACAACAAAATATTGCCAAGTGGAGGGACTTCAGCAAACTACTTTAGTAAATACATAAAAGTTTGTAATCAAAATACAGATTTATGTATTGTGAATAAGTCTTTCCAAAATTTGGAAATTTCCTCTCTCATAAGTAAGTTAAGCATATCTCTTTGCATTTTTATTGAGTTACATTTGTTTAGTAAACTACTTGTAAACTGTTTAAAAGTCAATTTTATCCTTATTTCTGTGAAAATAAAGATAATAAACCCAAATAATAATAATCAGGGTTCATTCTACTTTTTTTTCCCCAGTGCAACTGTATATGTAGGATTACTATCCCTCCCACTACACCCTCCTTCCCAAGCCTCTCCACCCCCCAGCATCCACAGACACGTAGACACTATTTTCCCTTCTAAGAAGTCCCCAGGGAAGGGAATATAGAAGTGCCACTATTGGATGTGGTCGGGGCTCATAAATAAAAGAGTTAAATTTCAGTTACCTGGAAATACCTACCTCAGGCCAAGGCTGCAATCATTCTCTCACTTATAAATTCTGAGTTTAAATTAAACCAAATCCAAGTCTTTCTTGGTTCCAGCTCTTCTCTTTTGGCGAAGCTTGCATTCTTGGTTCAAAGAAAAGAAAGCCTTGCTTTTCTTTTAAAGGGGCTCATGGCTTCTTGGACATTGGATGGCTTTTACAAAGTACCATTTTGTTGAGTGCAAAAGAATAAGAAACAGCTGGGTTACATTTCCTTTGAAATGCACATTTAGTTAAAAATTAGACACAAAATACTAAAAAGCACTAGGAAAAAACACTTTTTGGTTTTGCCAAGACCCAAACTATTTAAGAAAAAGAGAGAATAAGAATGGAGAGAAAAGAATAGTCTAAAATGTTTTGCCAAACCAGGTTTCCCTTCTGTGGTCCTAAAGTTTGTTAAGCCCAAAATAAAACAGTGCAAGACACAGAATTAGTTTGAACTGGTTCTGGAAACAGTTATGGGTCTGTTAAGCATGAAGGGATTCAATCAATACTTCTTCTCTCTGTTCTCCTCTATCCCAAGAATAGTTTCAGTCATTTTTTTCTTACTAGTTTCTGAATTTTGCCAAACTCTCCCTGATAGATAGAAGGTTTCTAAACAGAGGGATTGAATTTAAGTAGAAAACTACATTTTAGTTGCTTAAGTTCCTGGAAACATGTCTGTACTACAAATAGTAAATAAATAATAAAAGTGATTCCAGGGAATGAAAGGCTGCTAGCTCTCTGCCAACTGGCTTTCATCACACAACAGAAAAACAGAAAGTCAGTCTTGCCCTAGGATCATAGGTAAAATGGGTCCATATGTAGTCATGTTGTCTTCAATTCATTTTAACAAGCATTATTCAGCACCTAGCAAGTTTTAATCATAGAATTAGGTGCTCTAAGGGGATTTTTTAAATGAGCAATCAGCTCAGAAGTGGATAGAAGAAAGAGAAAAAGTAAAAGACAAAGTATAGACTAGAACCCAGAAACAAACAGCTCCCATTTCCTAACATAGAACTTGTTCTATTCAATTCCAGAGTTCTCAAGATGCAAACCTTCATAAAGTTATCTCTCTTCTAAAGTAGTTTACAATTTAGGGTACAGAAATGTATATCAAAAAACTTTCATAAAAGATATTATCTGACTCTTCCATTATTTCAGAAATACTTTAAGTGTTTCAGAATGGCTGAATTGGGAGTGATTAATTGTGCTTATTTGAAAGTCTCCCTTTAGAATTTCCAGAACTAAGTTAACTGACAAGAAAAGTATTTTTATGGTTTAATACATTTATTAGGCAGAAATTTAACTCCCTCATGCCAGTGTTGGCAAAATTAAGAAAAGTCAATCTTCTGTACTTGCAATTTTTCATCTTTTCAGATTTCCTTCCATCCCTCAACGCAAGCATAAACCCAAGTTTCTTATTACACTTCAATGCTGCCTGTAATTTTCCAATGAAAAGAATTTATGTCGGTTAACACTAAAGTAACCCTATTTTATATTTTCCTGAAAGTCTTCGTATTTTTAAGAAGACATTTGAGAGAGGATTTTAATAACCCATAAAGACTATTTTCCATCAGGATTTCTAAGTAAACAAGTAAGATAGGAGCTATAAGGAGAAGGGCCCAGGGCTGGCAGTAGACAGATGATGGTATGCCATTGTCAGGGACTAAAAGGGGTGGTTTATCATGACTAAAATAGGGGAGGGAAAAATTATTTTGATCTTCAGTGAAGTTTCAGACATATGGTTGGCACCAAGGACCCAACATGATAATGCAGCACCCTGTAGGACCCAACAGCTGGGAATCCTGGCAACATGTGACACTCAGATCCTGTAATACAGACCAACTTGCAGACAGTTGTCAGGGGCTGGGTACTTGGGTACCCAGGCACTAGCCCCTGGTCTGGGTTCAGGGGAAGAACTCCTTTGTCTGGAGAAGGAAAAGGCAGGATCTGAAGAAAGGACCTGGGAAACTAGTTCCTCAGTAGGAGGCTCAGAACAGAAGCTCCAGCATGAACTGGGACAGCTGGTAGGTTTCTGAGAGGGTATAATGGCTGGGAGGGTGTGTTTAAAGTGCTAATACAGACTCAGACTCAAAAACAAGAACCTCAGTCTCCCAAAGCTCCATCATCAGTATGAAGTCACTGTTGGAAGGAGTTGGGAGTCCTGAACTAAGGTAGGAACTCTTTCGGTCAACACTGGAGTTGATTAAGTCAGCTCAAGAATGTAGCCAGCCCATGGGAGGAGGAAAAGGGAAGGCAAAAGCAGGGAAGAGGGGTCAGGAGATGGCAGACATGGATTTCTTTATGTGGAAGAAATATACCAAGTACGAAGAAGGCAGACTTTCTTTGGTGTTCAAAGGATGCGCCTATTTCTCCTTCTGCTTAGACATTTATCTCAGGAATATGCTGCTTTTTGTGGCGGAGGGGGAGGGTTACTGCACGGCTTGTGGGATCCTAGTTCCCCGACCAGGGATTGAACCCCGGCCCCTTGCAGTGGAAGCGAGGAGTCTTAACCACTGGACCACCAGGGGATTCCCTGGAATATGCTGCTTTTGAAGTCTGATATAGTACTGCCTTTTCTCCTTTCAGCAAATGTCTCTGCTCTCCAACTCTCAAAAGGGCAATAGAGAACCCAAGATTCAACTTTAAATGTTTGATAGTGTGGGATTTACATGTTTCCAAATGAGGGTATTGAAAATACTTAAAATAGAAGGAGACTTCCACAAATTCCAGTAAGATAATTTCACTTTTTTCAAAAGCTAATGAAACTTGATGATAGAGTCAGAGGAAATAAGAAATTTCTGGGTCAGCTTAAGATGGTAAAAACTTTGAGATCAGGAACCATGTCTCTCATTCTATTAGTATCCTCTTAAAACCCCAGAAGCTCTGGAGCTGGATTCTTGAAGAGTGGGTCAGTCCAGGTGATCCCACATATGAAGAAATTGCTAACTAGTGAGCAACAGGTGACTGTTCCCATGACCTTACTGTGTCTTGCCCAGCTCTGGCTTGTCTTAATAAAGACTCCATTCTACTCTGCCCCCCTCTCTCAGGTTCCTGATCTGCCCATCCAGCTCTCACTTCTGTTTTTCCTTCCTAACTTGCCCTCCTAGCAGTGACCTGCCTCCCAGCCTCTGCCACAGCCAGTAGCATTCCAGCCACCCCACTAATTGCATCCCAGAGTTTTCTAAATCCAATATCTCTCTCTCTCTGTTCTTGATTAAACCTAAATAACTTCAACAGTACCTAATAGAACTTGACACTTAAAAAGTTGGCTGAAAACACTTAATGAATTTACTTCAACTCTTCTCTTCACTCATGGTGAATAAAAATGGGATTTACCAAGGTATCCTATATGTGATATATTGAAAAGACTTCTGAACTACACCTGGGATCAGAAGACCCAGAGCCATGGAAGGCAAACACGAGGTATTCTGCCTGTGTCATGGGGGCAAGGCAGGCTACAAGTGGGATAATAAAGCCTCCCATGCCTTATTTTATGGGTTGTTGTAAGGACCAGAATAAAATAGGGAGGACAAAAAAAAAACAAAAAAAAAACACTTTTACAAACTTTGGCACAAACTTAAATATTATCTGAAAAAATGCATTTCTGTGGAATGGCCCTATCCAGTTCCCTGTGGGGCTGGATAAGTGAGATATCTCTATATTTGATTCTGTTTCAAAAGAACACAAACAATTTGGGACTTTTAAGAAAACACTCTGTGTTTCTCTAGCAATGTTGAGACTGGCCACAAGCCACTCCTGCTGCAGACCGGAATACTAAAAACCCTCTGATGGCAAAAGTTCTGTTTTAGAACAGAAACCTAAGTCAGTCCCCTGCATGATGGTTTATCATTGTTATTGCTGCTGCTGGTTAACATAAAAGTTTCTCCAAAGGAACTTCCTGGGAACACCTCTGTCTCTCTTCCCCTCTGGCTCTTCAGCCTCTCCTTCCCGCCACATGTACCCCATCAACAGGGATGTGTCACTCTAAGTGTCCAATAAAGAAAGCAGCATGTGCCCTGAAAGAACAGGTTTGCCAACATGAAACAGTAAAATGCAGACGAGGAAAGCCTCCTTTTCAGGTGTAAACTAAATGTTTGCCTATTTTTCAAAGAACCGGAAGGAGCCATGGTTCTTCCAGGACTGATTTCTTCCAAACACTGTGCTTTGATAGGCTGGTTCTTGTCTCCTGTGGACACTGCTTCTAGTCATGGGACCCCGTGCCACCCCCTAACATACCCACAAGTAACAGGTTGTCAAAATGAAATGATTCCAGTCTTAGTTTTACCCATGGCTCCAAGAAAATAGACTCCAACTCCTCCCATACCCCAGTGTAAGATTATCCAAACAGCGTTTGCAAGAAGATGCCTAATTACAGGCTTTAATACCTTAGGCTGGCACCCACTTGATTGCATAAAACATTTGAAGTTAAAGTGCCTGAGGAGTGTAAAATCAGAAAGGATTTTTGAAAGTGCTATTAGTGTACTGTGTATTCCGTCCTCACCACGTCTCCAACAGTAATTCTAGGGAAACAGGCATTTTGGAGAGTTTGATATGTGTTTATGTGTTCTCTGGTGCTCAGCACATAGAGTGGCATCTGGCTCACACCTGAGAAATCTGAAAGACGAGACTGCAGCTGACTAGGTGGTCTGCCAGCAGAGCAGAGATGGGGCATTGGGGACAACTTGCATTTCCAGTGTGTAACAGTAGGAGATGTATAGTTTCGTTTTCATGGGGGAGGGAAGGAGAGAGAGGGATGCCATTGCATAGCAGTACTAGTCAAGTAAAAGTTTTTCCCCCTTTTAGAGTACTTGAAGGAGGGAGGAATGAACATGGATTATCGATCCTGCTGCAGGTGCTGAGAGAAGATGAAACCAGGGTGGGAATCAGGCTGAACACACAACCTGATGTAATGATTCCCCCCCTCCCCCACCAATATGCACCACCACACACACACACCATATGATCTAATCCAGCCTCTGGGAACTCCCTACTTCTCGTCCAACATCTAGGCATCTTTGTCTGGTGAACATCCCTTAGGAAAATTTTCTAAATCTTGTTTAATTTAAAGATTGGATGGAGGTTAAAATTTTTTTAAAAAATGCCTCTGGGAGAAGTAACATTTAAACTCCTGTCTTTCATTTGCATTTCCATGTTAATAAGTTTCAATCTTTGCTTTAGAGATGATTTCATTAAAGAGAGTTTGAGAATTAAAGAGCATTGAGACAAGAAACTTTGCTAAGAGAGGAAAAGGGAGTTTGGAGGGTGGAGTGTAAAATTATTAATTTTTCCTGTTCCTCATTTTTGTTTTGGATCCACACTAAGCTGAACATCTAAAACTTAGCACAGCAAAAAGCTTTCCTGACGGGAAACCTTGAGTTGTTGCTGCGAGTGCTTTTGGATGGTGTGGCAGGCTGCCATGCCTTTGGCATAGTCTACCACTAACTGAAACTTGTGTGTGTATAGTGTTGATGTGTGCCTGATGAGTAAAAGATTAAACCACTATGCCCTACCCCTGAGGGTTGCCCTTCTTAAGATGTAGAATGGATGTAGCTCACTCCCAAGGTTGCAGTTCTCAGCAGATCAGCAATAGATTTTGATAGGCAAGCCAATCAAACCAGACAGCCTGACTTTTTCTTACCCAACAGAAACTTGAATTTCTAAAATGTATTCACATCTCATCATTTAGGGATTTATGCCTGCAAGTCCACTATCATTAAAGAGTTATATGTGAACATTTCCCTTTCCATGGTAGGGATTACAAACCCCTAATGATAGTAAATTATTCTCTCCTGCACTGTATACTACGATTACACTGTGGAATTTTCTAGGCTGTTTTGTAAGACACTACAGCACTGATGAAGTATTATTTATACTGCATACTGACTTTCTGTTTTGCTTTTCTTGAAGTTTCTCCTTGTTCCATCTTTTTTGATTTATCCTACATTTAGCAGACCTAAGTCTGAAAGCCATTAGAAGCCCCTCCTGGAGTTCTTGTACCATTCCTGCCTGTGTTTTTTGTGATTTTCTTTTTTTTTTTTTTCTTGGTTCCCTACCAGTGCTGTCTATGGTTGTCATAGCTTCTGATATATGGTAATAAGGATCCAGTGGAGGGTCAGAAAAATCCCCTCTTCCTTACTTATCCAATACCAAGAAATACAACATAGACAACGGCACAGCAGGCCATGAATATAAGTAATGAGCTAGTGACTTAGCTTAATTTGGGGTTTTGAGAGATTTGAAGGTGCCAAGAGGCATTAGTCTAGTTTTCCAGGAAAAGATGGCAGTTTTCCTTTGATATTAGTCTCCTTTATACTTGAATCTAAAGTGAATAACTTCTAATCAATCTCCCCTAAGAGCAAAAGAACATGTACTTTTTAATCAATCAGTTTGGATTAAAATGATCATTCCTCCATTTGGGGCAGTGCGATTTGAAGGTCTTTATAGATCTTCTAGAAAATGGGTACAATAAAAGTACCATAGAAAGAATGTATGGTGAAGTATGCGAAAGGGGCTAACATAATTTATACAATAAATGCTCAGTAAGTGTTACCTCCCTTTCCCTCCCCCTCCTTGCCTTTGCTTTCCTTTCCTCCTCTCTCCTCCATTTCCATCACTCGTATTAGAACTAAATTAGTTTCTAGAACAAGAATTTTTTTGTAGTATCTGTGGCAGAGAAATTTTCTTGCCTTCCCAACTGCCGTCACCACCACCCATTTCCTTATGCACCCCCTTCTTTTGCTTGCTAAGGGAAACTGACCCCTATAACAGTCTCAGGCAGTGAATCATGATTGATCTAAGCCAATAATAGTAATTCCATGATCTTGGAAGGCGACTGGATTTAGGCGTAGACATGTGACTTAATACTAGTCCATAGTATATGTGGAGAAACTTACTGGAGACATTGGGAGGGGGGAAGATTTTCTCACTAATAAAAAAGAGATTTATGGAGGACATCCCCCCTCCTCTTTTTAAACAAATGTGGTCATGTCTTCATGGGATGCCTAAACTCCTACATACTGTTCATGCTCTTAGACATGAACTAGCACCAACACATATGGCAGAGTAGAAAGATAGAAACCTCAGTCCTTGATGACATCAATGTACTGCTGAACAGCCCGCCCTCCAGATCCCCTGCTATGTTGAACAACATATGCCTTAGGATTTAAGGGGTCAGTGTCTTTTATCTGCAGCAGAAATCAGCTAAACTGCCGAAGTGTTCCACAGACCTAAGTTAAAGTCCCAGCTTTCTTTGTGTGTGAACTTGGGCACATTATCTAAACCCACTAGCCTCCACGTCCTCTTCTGTATAATGGAGACTAATTTTATTCACCCCATAGACTGATATGTGGATTTAACGAATGCACATAGAATAATGCTTGATGTGAAGTCCTCAGTAAATGATAGTTAAAATGATTTTAACAATTCCCCCAATGCACATAGAGAAAAATCCTGATTATATCTCTTGTTGCAGACACAGCTTATGGTGGAGGATACGGATTAAAACAACACTGATCTGGGATTGACATGTACACACTGCTATATTTAAAATAAAATGCATTTTCATGAATAAACAAACAAACAATAAAACCCCAGCACTGAACTCTAATGTTAAATTATGCTACTTTGAGCAGTTAGATAGTTAGTCTCTTCCCTGTCCGTTCTCTGTATGTCTGTCCCTGAAGCTATGGGCTCAGAGAGAGGTTGGACGCCCCACCTTACACAGTCACACATCAAAGAAAATATGAAAGGATTTAGTGTTCACGTGACCCAGTTAGGAATCTGTGATCTTGCTGGAAAATGTGAGGCCCAAACAGCCTTTTAGTTTTGTGGAGGAGCGGGGAGGGGAACTGGAACTCTTAATATCCTTTTAGAATAACGCTTTCTGGCAGAGTACCCCAAAGTCTCTTCCTTTGGCCCCCTCTAAGCTCTTCCTGTAATTAGCCTGGTTGTTTCTATTTTGATCTCTAAATTAGGATCTCCCATATTATTAGATATTGATTCTCTGTTTTTTTTTCTTATTCACAAACATTATATAAAACTAGTCTTGGGGCTTCCCTGGTGGCGCAGTGGTTGAGAATCTGCCTGCCAATGCAGGGGACACGGGTTCGAGCCCTGGTCTGGGAAGATCCCACATGCGGCGGAGCAACTAGGGACCGTGAGCCACAACTACTGAGCCTGCGCGTCTGGAGCCTGTGCTCTGCAACAAGAGAGGCCGCGATAGTGAGAGGCCCGCGCACCACGATGAAGAGTGGCCCCTGCTCGCCACAACTAGAGAAAGCCCTCGCACAGAAACGAAGACCCAACACAGCCAAAAATAAATTTAAAAAAAAAACAAAAAACAACAACAACTAGTCTTGTTTTCTTAATCCTCATTAGGATCTTTTCCTAGACTTAGTATTTGTGTTTATGTTTCCTTGTTTTCCTCGTTTTGCCTTATGCTTGAACTTTTCCTTGATTCTTTCATGGCAACTAGAGTCCCAGCCCCCTTCTCCTCTTTGTGCTTGTTCTGTATCATCTCAGTTCCCAGAAGTCTACAGAGAAATACCCAACACTTGAAACCTGAATCTTTCCTTTCTGCACTTATGCAGGTAGGTTGGCTTGGAATCCAGGTGCAGCCAAGCAGAACAGATACAATGGTGATGCTCACCATTTCCTAGATTTAAAGTGTATTTATTGTTTTGGATAAAACCACAGCATTGTCAAGAAGAAGCAGGGACTGTTTAGATTCTGCTTTGGTGTCCCAGACTGAGGGCCATGGTAGCATACTAAACAGGCTGTGTTTCTGGACACTCAACTTCCCTTCTCAGACCTTGCCCTCCAGCCATCCCATTAATCTGAGAGCTACCAGGTAACCTTCCAATCATTTCCTTTTGGCTTATATAAGTCAATCTCCATTTCTGTTGTTTGTAACCCCAAACCCCAGAGTGACACATTTTCCTTCTCTTATTTCATTATGTTATGGAAATGGCAGGGTCTTTATGGTGAGAGGCACATGGGATTAATTCTCCCATTTACTTGCTGTCAACCTTAAGTTAACATCTCTGAGCCTCAGCCTTCACATCTGAAACAAGAGAAAAATAATATTGGGACTTCCCTGGTGGCACAGTGGTTAAGAATCCACCTGCCAATGCAGGCGGCACGGGTTCATTAAAAAAAAAAAATTAACTCGAAAAAAAAAAGAGAAAAATAATATCAAACTCAGGGAATTATTGAAGGAATTAAATAAAATTTTATGTGGAATACTCTTAGCATTTTTTGATAAAAACTTGGTTTTGCCTTGAAGGAACTTACAATTTAGCTTGGAAACTATGGCATGTGCATATATTAGTAATAGGTAACATTTATTTCGGGTGCTTAACAATAGTGATGCACTGTTCTAAAGAAATGAACTGTTGCATTTATGAGCTCACTTAACCTTTGCAATAATATAACCCTGTAAAGTAGGTATTGTTACTCATATTTTATAGATGATGAAACTGAAATCTCTAAAGAAGATAGTAAGTAGTGAAATATCACATAGTCAGAATTCAAACCCAGAGCAAACCTAGGGACTCTTATCCCAGAGCCTGTGATCCTAAGTGGATCACCCATATGAAAAGTTATTCTGCTTTCTGGTAGCATAGAAGTGCCAAAAATAGATGCAGGCAACACATTCTGCTGCATTCACAGCACAGAAGATCCTGTGTTTCAGAGAAGCAAGGGAAGGCTTTGCAGGAGAATGAAGTCATGTTTCTGAGATGTCAGGTTACAATGGTACCAGAATCCCAGGACTATTGGACCTAATGTTGTCACGTTTTTCTTCTGTCAATCTATTCCCATCATTCTTGGCCTATATAACTTTTATTTATTCTGAAAACTCAGACAAGAGTCATTCCGTCCAGGAAACCATCTCTGACTTCCAGCGACTTGGTCAGGCACCTCTTCTATGTGCATCCATAACTTACATTTCCTTACACATAGGTCCTGCAAATATTGGCTCATTTGTCTGCTTACAGTCACTAGACTGTAGACCCCATGAATGCAGTGGCCATGTCTGTTTTATTCATCACTTTACTGACAACATCTAACATTGTACCTGGCACATGGTAAGTTGTCAATCAGTGTGTATTGAATGAATGTGGAATGAGCATCTCCAGCAGAGAAAACCACACAGAGACAAGTCTGGCTGAAGATAGAATGTTTGGAGTAAAAATATTTTACAATTTCACCAATGTCAAAATATTCTGGCCCCTTTCAGCACTGGATTGCAAAAATATAGATGATCAAAATAATTAAATGACAAGAGAGGCCAAAGCAAACGTGCTGGAGGTTGTGTAAAAGAGATATGAAAATGAAATTTTATGAGTGTGTTCAATCTAACAAAAAAATTAAAAAACTATCACCCCACCTCACTATGACCACAACCAGTCATTCTGAATGGATAGTGATAATTGTATTCTTAATGTAGATGAGTGTGTGTGTGCACATGTATGCATGTTGGTTATGGTATGTATATTCTTCAATGAAATTTTGTAATTAATCATTTTGTAGACAATCAGAATTAGGTATTTTGTCCTAAGCTATCCTCCCAAAAGTCCCACACTCATAGAGTTAATATTGACTCTTTTTTCGACATAACGTTTTGATTACTCTGGCTCCAGCAAGTCTGAGGTTTATCCTCTAACTCCATGCTTTTTGAAGAAAAAGACTTTTGGTTATGACAGATCAATATATGCACCTGAGACATTTTTTGAATAATATGTGTTAGAATATGTGCCAAGAAGAAGGATACAGAAAGAGTTATAGGAGTCAAGACATGACAGGGCAGAGTGAGCCAGAATTATTAAGGAAGTCCATGTGGGCAGAGGAATAGGGATGATGAGTGTCTTTAGGGAGCAGTTTCAGTGAGACAGAGAACAGTATGCTGAATATTATGGAGTAGGTAGAAGAAGTGGATGTGGATCACTTTTTTCTGAGTGTATGTGCTTTTTATTTAGCTAGATATTGCCATATTTCAATACAGCAGTGTATAAGAGGACATGTTTTCCTATACCCTCCCCAACCGAGTATTATCAATTTTTTTATAATTTTCTTTTTTTTTAGGCAATAATTTTTTTATTGAAGTATAGTGGATTTACAATGTTGTGCCAATCTCTGCTGTACAGCAAAGTGACTCAGTTATATACATATAGACATGATTTTTTATATTCTTTTCCATTATGGTTTATCACGGGATATAGAATATAGGTCCCTTTGCGACACAGTAGGACCTTGTTGTTTATCCATTCTAAATGTAATAGTTTGCATCTACCAACCCCAAACTCCCAGTTCATCCATCTCCATCCTCCCCCCCCCTCAGCAACCACAAGTCTGTTCTCTATGTCTATGAGTCAGTTTCTCTTTTGTGAATAGGTACATTTGTGCCATATTTTAGATTGGTGTAGACCACTCTTGAAAAGGATGGTAATGTGGCAACAGAATGCAAGAACAAGGGCAGCATTTGGTGACACAGAGAGCCTGGGAAGGTGCTGCCCCTAATGAGTTTTTTTATTATTAACATATGGTAAAATTGACTTTTTAGGTACAGTTCTATGAACTTTAACACATGCAGAGATTCATGTAACCACCACCACAGTCAGGATACAGAACTGTTCCCTCATCCTAAATAACTCCTGATGATGCACCTTTGTAGCTACTCCCACACCCCATCCCTAGCTCCTGGCATCCACTGATCTGTTTGTCACTGTAAGTTTGTCTTTTCAAGAATATCATATTCATAGAATCATATAGTATATAACATTTTAAGACTGACTTCTTTCAGTTAGCATAATATCTTTGAGACAACCAATTAATATATCAATAGTTCACTCCTTTTCTTTGCTGAGTAGTATGCAATTGTGTGGATGGATCTCAGTTTGTTTATCCACTCAGCTGTTAAAGGACAGTTGGACTATTTCCAGTTTGGAGTGATTATGAATAGAGCTGCTATAAACAATCATGCTCAGTTTTTTTTGTGTGAATATATGTTTTCATTTCACTAAAGTAAATACCTAAGAGTGGAATTGTTGGGTCATATGTTAAGTGTATATTTAACTTTATAACAACTGCTAAACTGTTTTCCAGAGTGGCTATACCATTTTGCATTACCAGCAGCAATGAATGAGAGTTTCAGTTGTTCTGTATCTTTGCCAGCTATCTAGTGTTATCTCATCATAGTTTTAATTAGCATTAACCCAATGGCTAAAGATGTGAGTCTTTTTTTCATGTGTTTATTTGATATCAATGTGTCCTCTTTGATGAACTATCTTTTCAAATCATTTGCCATTTCTGAACAAGGTTGTTTGTGTTTTGACCCTTGAGTTTTGAGACTTCTTTATATATTCTGGATACAAGTACTTTGTCAAATATGTGATTTGCAAATATTTTCTTCCAGACTTTAGTTTGTCTTTTCATTCTCTTAACATTCTTTCACAAACAAAAGTTTTGAACTTTGATGAAGTCCATTAATCTTTTTTTTTCTCATAGGAATGATCAGTGGTTTTATTTTTATTTATTTATTTAATTCATTTTATTTTTGGCTGCATTGTGTCTTCATTGCTGCACGGGCTTTCTCTAGTTGTGACGAATGGAGGCTACTCTTCGTTGCGGTGCATGGGCTTCTCATTGCGGCGATTTCTCTTGTTGTGGAGCACAGGTTCTAGGCATGTGGGATTCAGTAGTTGTGACACTTGGGCTGAGTAGTTGTGGCACGCAGGCTCAGTAGTTGTGGCTCAGGGGCTTAGTTGCTCGATGGCATTTGGTATCTTCCCAGACCAGGGATCGAACCCATGTCCCCTGCATTGGCAGGCACTTCTTTTTCTTTTTCTTTTTTTTTTTGTATTCCACATAAAACTACTTATTTTTTTTTTTATACAGCAGGTTCTTATCAGTCATCAATTTTATACACATCAGTGTATACATGTCACTCCCAATCGCCTAATTCATCACACCACCACCAGCACCCCCCAGCTGCTTTCCCCCTTTGGTGTCCATATGTTTGTTCTCTACATCTGTGTCTCAATTTCTGCCCTGCAAACCAGTTCATTTCTACCATTTTTCTAGGTTCCACATGTATGTGTTAATATACGATATTTGTTTTTCTCTTTCTGACTTACTTTACTCTGTATGACAGTCTCTAGATCCATCCACATCTCAACAAATGATCCAATTTCGTTCCTTTTTATGGCTGAGTAATATTCCATTGTATATATGTACCACAACTTCTTTATCCATTCATCTGTCGATGGGCATTTAGGTTCATTCCATGACCTGGCTATTGTAAATAGTGCTACAATGAATATTGGGGTGCATGTGTCTTTTTGAATTATGGTTTTCTCTGGGTATATGCCCAGTAGTGGGGTTGCTGGATCGTATGGTAATTCTATTTTTAGTTTTTTTCGGAACCTCCATACTGTTCTCCATAGTGGCTGTATCAATTCACATTCCCACCAACAGTGCAACAGTGTTCCCTTTTCTCCACAACCTCTCCAGCATTTGTTGTTTGTAGATTTTCTGATGATGCCCATTCTAACTGGTGTAAGGTGATACCTCATTGTAGTTTTGATTTGCATTTCTCTAATAATTAGTGATGTTGAGCAGCTTTTCATGTGCTTCTTGGCCATCTGTACATCTTCTTTGGAGAAATGTCTATTTAGGTCTTCTGTCCATTTTTTGATTGCGTTGTTTTTTTTTTTAATATTGAGCTACATGGGCTGTTTATATATTTTGGAGATTAATCATTTGTTCATTGATTCATTTGCAAATATTTTCTCCCATTCTGAGGGCTGTCTTTTCATCTTGTTTATGGTTTCCTTTGCTGTGCAAAAGCTTTTAAGTTTCATTAGGTCCCATTTGTTTATTTTTGTTTTTATTTCCATTACTCTAGTGCTGTGATTATGTCAAAGAGTGTTCTTCCTATGTTTTCCTCTAAGAGTTTTATAGTGTTGAGCCTCACATTTAGGTCTCTAATCCTTTTGGAATTTATTTTTGTGTATGGTGTTAGGGAGTGTTCTAATTTAATTCATTTACATGTAGCTGTCCAGTTTTCCCAGCACCACTTATTGAAGAAACTGCCTTTCCTACATTGTATGTCCTTGCCTCCTTTGTCATAGATTAGTTGATCATAGGTGTGTGGGTTTATCTCTGGGCTTTCTATCTTGTTCCATTGATCTATGTTTCTGTTTTTGTGCCAGTAACATATTTTCCTGATTACTGTAGCTTTGTAGTATAGTCTGAAGTCAGGGAGTCTGATTCCTCCAGCTCCGTTTTTTTCCCTCACGACGGCTTTGGCTATTCGGGGTCTTTCGTGTCTCCACACAAATTTTAAAATTTTTTGTTCTAGTTCCATAAAATATGCCATTGGTAATTTGATAGGGATTGCATAAAATCTGTAGGTTGCCTTGGGTAGTATAGTCTTTTTCACAATATTGATGCTTCCAATCCAAGAACATGGTATAACTCTCCATCTGTTGGTATCATCTTTAATTTCTTTCATCAGTGTCTTATAGTTTTCTGCATACAGGTCTTTTGTCTCCCTAGGTAGGTTTATTCCTAGGTATTTTATTCTTTTTGTTGCCGTGGTAAATGGGAGTGTTTCCTTAATTTCTCTTTGAGATTTTTCATCATTAGTGTATAGGAATGAAAGAGATTTCTGTGCACTAATTTTGTATCCTGCAACTTTACTAAATTCATTGATTAGCTCTAGTAGTTTTCTGGTGGCATCTTTAGGATTCTCTATGTATAGTATCATGTCATCTGCAAACAGTGACACTTTTACTTCTTCTTTTCCAATTTGTATTCCTTTTATTTCTTTTTCTTCTCTGATTGCCATGGCTAGAACTTCCAAAGCTATGTTGAATAATAGTGGTGAGAGTGGACATCCTTGTTTGGTTCCGCATCTTAGAGGAAATGCTTTCAGGTTTCACCATTGAGAATGATGTTTGCTGTGGGTTTGTCATATAAGGCCTTTATTATGTTGAGGTAGGTTCTCTCTATGCCCACTTTCTGGAGAGTTTTTATCATAAATCGGTGTTGAATTTTGTCAAAAGCTTTTTCTGCATCTATTGAGATGATCATATGGTTTTTATTCTTCAATTTGTTAATATGGTTTATCCCATTGATTGATTTGCATATATTGAAGAATCCTTGCATCCCTGGGATAAACCCCACTTGGTCGTGGTGTATGATCCTTTTAATGTGTTGTTGGATTCTGTTTGCTAGTATTTTGTGGAGGATTTTTGCATCTATATTCATCAGTGATATCGGTCTATACTTTTCTTTTTTTGTAGTATCTTTGTCTGGTTTTGCTTTCAGGATGATAGTGGCCTCATAGAATGAGTTTGGGAGTGTTCCTCCTTCTGTAATTTTTGGGAAGAGTTTGAGAAGGATGGGTGTTAGGTCTTCTCTAAATGTTTGATAGAATTCAACTGTGAAGCCAACTGGTCCTGGACTTTTGTTTGTTGAGAGATTTTTAATCACAGTTTCAATTTCATTACTTATGATTGCTCTGTTCATATTTTGTATCTCTTCCTGGCTCCGTCTTGGAATGTTATACCTTTCTAAGAATTTGTCCATTTCTTCCAGGTTGTCCATTTTATTGGCATAGAGTTGCTTGTAGTAGTCTCTTAGGATGCTTTGTATTTCTGCAGTGTCTGTTGTAACTTCTCCTTTTTCATTTCTAATTTTATTGATTTGAGTCCTCTCCCTCTTTTTCTTGATTAGTCTGGCTAATGGTTTATCAATTTTATCTTCTCAAAGAACCAGCTTTTAGTTTTATTGATCTTTGCTATTGTTTTCTTTGTTTCTGTTTCATTTATTTCTGCTCTGATCTTTATGACTTCTTTCCTTCTGCTAACTTTGGGTTTTGTTTGTTCTTCTTTCTCTAGTTCCTTTAGGTGTAAGGTTAGATTGTTTATTTGAGATTTTTCTTGTTTCTTGAGGTAGTCTTCTATAGCTATATACTTCCCTCTTACAACTGCTTTTGCTGCATCTCATAGGTTTTGGATCGTCGTGTTTTCTTGTCATTTGTCTCTAGGTTTTTTAAATTTCCTCTGTGATTTCTTCAGTGATCTCTTGGTTATTTAGTAATGTATTGTTTAGCCCCCATGTGTTTGTGTTTTTTACGTTTTTTTTCCTGTAATTCATTTCTAATCTCATAGCCTGGTGTCAGAAAAAATGCTTGATATGATTTCAATTTTCTTAAATTTACTGAGGCTTGATTTGTGAACCAAGATGTGATCTATCCTGGAGAATGTTCCATGCGCACTTGAGAAGAAAGTGTATTCTGCTGTTTTTGGGTAGAATGTTCTATAAATATCAATTAGATCTATATGGTCTATTGTGTCATTTAAAGCTTGCGTTTCCTTATTTATTTTCTGTTTGGATGATCTGCCCATTGGTGTAAGTGGGGTGTTAAATTCCCCTACTCTTATTGTGTTACTGTCGATTTCTCCTTTCATGGTTGTTAGCATTTGCCTTATGTATTGAGGTGCTCCTATGTTGGGTGCATAAACATATGTAAGTGTTATATGTTCTTCTTGGATTGATCCTTTGATCATTATGTAGTGTCCCTCCTTATCTCTTGTAACAGTCTTTATTCTAAAGTCTATTTTATCTGATATGAGTATTGGTACTCCAGCTTTCTTGTGATTTCCATTTGCATGGAATATCTTTTTCCATCCCCTCACTTTCAGTCTGTATGTGTCCCTAGGTCTGAAGTGGGTCTCTTGTAGACAGCATATGTATGGGTCTTGTTTTTGTATCCATTCTGCAAGCCTGTGTCTTTTGGTTGGAGCATTTAATCCATTCACGTTTAAGGTAATTATCGATATGTATGTTCCTATGACCATTTTCTTAATTGTTTGGGGTTTGTTTTTGTAGGTCCTTTTCTTCTCCTGTGTTCCCAGTTAGAGAAGTTCCTTTAGCATTTGTTGTAGAGCTGGTTTGGTCGTGCTGAATTCTCTTAGCTTTTGCTTGTCTGTAAAACTTTTGATTTCTCACTCAAATCTGAATGAGATCCTTGCCGGGTAGAGTAATCTTGGTTGTAGGTTCTTCCCTTTCATGACTTTAAGTATATCATGCCACTCCCTTCTGGCTTGTAGAGTTTCTGCTGAGAAATCAGCTCTTAACCTTATGGGAGTCCCTTGTCTGTTATTTGTCATTTTCCCCTGGCTGCTTTCAATAATTTTTGTTTGTCTTTAATTTTTGCCATTTTGATTACTATGTGTCTTGGCCTGTTCCTCTTGTGTTTATCCTGTATGGGACTCTCTGCCCTTCCTAGACTTGGGTGACTATTTCCTTTCCCATGTTAAGGAAGTTTTTGACTATAATCTCTTCAAATACTTTCTCAGGTCCTTCCTCTCTCTCTTCTCCTTCTGGGACCCCTATATTGTGAATGTTGTTTCATGTAATGTTGTACCAGTGGTCTCTTAGGCTGTCTTCCTTTCTTTTCATTCTTTTTTCTTTATTCTGTTCCACAGCAGTGAATTCCACCATTCTGTCTTCCAGATCACTTATCCGTTCTTCTGCCTCAGTTATTCTGCTATTGATTCCTTCTAGTGTATTTTTCATTTCAGTTATTGTATTGTTCATCTCTGTTTGTTTGTTCTTTAATTCTTCTAGGTCTTTGTTAAACATTTCTTGCATCTTCTCAATCTTTGCCTCCATTATTTTTCCAAGGTCGTTGATCATCTTCCCTATCATTATTCTGAATGCTTTTTCAGGAAAAAAAAGTGCCTATCTCCACTTTCAGTGCCTATCTCCACTTCATTTAGTTGTTTTTCTGGGGTTTTCTCTTGTTCCTTCATCTCGTGCAGAGCCCTCTGCCTTTTCATCTTGTCTATCTTTCTGTGAATGTGGTTTTTGTTCCGCTGGCTGCAGATTGTAGTTCTTCTTGCTTCTGCTGTCTGTCCTCTGGTGGATGACCATTAATCATTTTTTAAATGGATCATCCATTTGGTATAATGTCTAAGAATTCTTTGCCTATTCCCAGGTCATGAAGATTTTCTTCTACGTTTTCTTTTGAAAGTTTTAAATCTTTACCTTTTTCATTTAGATCTATGAACCAATTTCAGTTCATTTTTGTACAAGATATGAGGCTGAAGTTGAAGTTTATTTTTTTTGCCTATGGATGTCCAATTGTACCATTTATTGAAAAGACTGTTCTTTCCTCCATTCAATTGTCATTGCACTTATGTCAAAAATCCTAAGAATCAGGAATGCCAATGTCTGAGGGAAGGAGAAGATGGGTATCTCAGCTCAAGCAGAGAGATGGCATATTCACACATCCTCCACTTTTTTGCTTTATTTGGGTCCTCATGAGATTGTATGATTCCCACCTACATTGGGGCAGGCCATCTGCTCTATTCTGTTCACCAATTCAAATGCTAATCTCTTCTGGAAACACTCTCACAGATCCACCCAGAAATACTTTCACCAGTGATCTCGCATCCCTTAGCCCAGCCAAGCTGACACATAAATTGCATTTTCTTCTGTGTCCGCCAGTGCTTCCTATGCTTTTGACAAAATTTTATAAAAGTTCCAAGTTTCCAAACTTTCGAGATGGTCTGTTGCAAAGTAAGAGAGATGTTTTTCCTATGTTTCCCTCTGTGAGAGGAATCCCATAGCAATTTTTCTTGTTCTACATAGTTCTATAAATAATTTAGTAAACAGTTCTTTCCGTTTTTATGCTCTACTTAGCTTTTGGTCTAAAGTTCAATGGAGCCTATGTTGGGAGACAATTTTTACTGATGGACACCAAACTCTATTTAGAATTCTTCTTCCTTTACAGTATTAAGATTTTATTATTTGATAAACCTTATTACTCCTGGGTCCTTCTTCCCTGAGGATGAATTTTATTCCTGAAGGCTCCTCATTTTCCTGTAAAAGGATGTATGTTGAGGTCATCCCACCATTTCCCCAGGCATGCCAGAAAATTCTAAAGTACCCATGAGAGTAGGTTTCTGGAAGGTAAATCCCTCCATCAGTTTGCCAATTATTTTGATCTTCCAGTTAAACTCAAGCTTAGATATTCCCATCCTCAATATAATTTCATGTAACATAATACCTGAAACATCTCTGGGGGAAAATATTAATAATAATAACTTTACAGGCAAGACGGCTAAGGCTCAAGCTCATTAAGTAACTTGCCCAAGAGATTCCTAGATTTAGGATTTAAATGCAAGTCTTGTGACTCCAAATACTATTACTCTTTCCATCAAACCATAAACAAAGGCTTAGCAATCATCCCCAGTTATCAGCTGCCAAACTGCCTACCAATGCCAGTGTACTCCATCAATTATTCAAGCTCCCCTTGCATGGTGATATATAGCAAAGGCACAGCAGATTCTGAATACAAGTTGGCTTGACCACAATATCAATGAATTTTTACATAGCAAAGAAATTAAGGCCAGAGACATTGTAGCCACAAAGAACCCTATTTGAGTTCTACTTCATCCACTGAGTTACATTTCTTTCTCTGTAGAAAATAGGGGTAATAAGAACTACCTCATAGAATTGTTAAGACTAAGTCAGCATGTAAAGTTTTTAATCCTGTCCCTAGAATGTAACACTTCCTCAATAAATGCCAATTGTTATTGATTTATTAATTAATTATTATTATATTTTGAATATATTATGTAATATAGTAAATATATATTTGAGCATATTAAATAAATTGTAGTCAATATATCTTATTCTTTATCAGTACCAACAAATTATCATGGGTAATGTTTCCACAGTTCAAGCAATCTCCAACATTTACAGTTAGATCAGTTTGAAAACAGCACTCGGGATAGCATCAAACTGGACTGCAGAGTAGGGTTCAGGAAATGAGACATAAAGAAGAAAGTTTCCTCAAAGCAATGAATTAAGACCTGGTTAGGATTTATGCTATTCAGAGGGTATTGAAAATAGTAGAGGATTAAATTTCAGCCATCTTTACTCCAAAGAAATATATAAAGCAAAAGTTAATTTGAGCTACATTTTCATTTCAAGGTATTATTTTAAAATTTTCATTATTAGCATCCTCACTCCATTGCTGGGAAGTAAAATAAAACCATCATCCTTGTCCCTTGTGTCAGTTGCTGATTCTATTTTGGTAAATGCTATAAGTGAAGGTTTATCCCAAGCACATTTTCTTTTTCTTTTCTATGTTTTGGAAAGAAAACAGATTAGGGAACAAAATACTCCTTGTCCCAATAGTCATATTTAGAGACACTAATCATTAGAAGAAGATAATTTTGAAAAATCAACCTAAAAAGAATTTATTAAGTGCACTTATGTTGAATGGTAATGTGAATTTAGATAAATATATAAATAACACAGAGCATTGATTGTCTACTTAAGACAGAACTGAGAGATAGCCTCAGCCACCAGAGGGCAGACAGCAGAAGCAAGAAGAACTATAATCCTGCAGCCTGTGGAATGAAAACCACATTCACAGAAAGACAAAATGAAAAGGCAAAGGAGACCTTCAAGATGTCAGAGGAGTAAGATATGGAGATCACCTTCCTCCCCACAAATACATCAGAAATACATCTACATGTGGAACAACTCCTACAGAACACCTACTGAATGCTGGCAGAAGACCTCAGACTTCCCAAGAGGCAAGAAACTCCCCACATACCTGGGTAGGGCAAAAGGAAAAACAGAGACAAAAGAATAGGGACAGGCCTGCACCTCGGGGAGGGAGCTGTGAAGGAGGAAAAGTTTCCACACACTAGGAAGCCCCTTCACTGGCGGAGAGGGTGGGTGGCGGAGGGGAAGCTTCGGAGCCACGGAGGAGAGTGCAGCAACAAGGGTGTGGAGGGCAAAGCGGAGAGATTCCTGCACAGAGGATCAGTGCCAACCAGCACTCACCAGCCTGAGAGGCTTGTCTGCTCACCCACCAGGGCAGGTGGGGGTTGAGAGCTGAGGCTTCAGCTTTGGCATTCAGATCCCAGGGAGAGGACTGGGGTTGGCTGCGTGAACACAGCCTGAAGGGGGCTAGTGCACCACAGCTAGCCAGGAGGGAGTCTGGGAAAAAGTCTGGAACTGCCTAAGAGGTAAGAGACCATTGTTTCGGGGTGCACAAGGAGAAGGAATTCAGAACACCGCCTAAACAAGCTTCAGAGACAGGCGCGAGCCGCGGCTATCAGCAGGGACACCAGAGACGGGCATGAAACGTTAAGGCTGCTGCTGCAGCCACCAAGAAACCTGTGTGAAAACACAGGTTACTATCCACACCTCACCTCCCGGGAGGCTGTGCAGCCCGCCACTGCCAGAGTCCCATGATCCAGGGACAACTTCCCCAGAAGAACACACAGGACACCTCAGGGTGTTGCAACATCACACTGGCCTCTGCCACCGCAGGTTTGCCCCACATTCTGTACCCCTCCTTCCCCATGACCTGAGTGATCCAGAGCCCCCTAATCAGCTGCTCCTTTAACCCTGTCCTCTCTGGGTGGGGAACAGATGTCCTCAGGGAACCTACGTGCAGAGGCAGGGCCAATTCCAAAGTTGAACCCCAGGAGCTGTGCAAAAAAAGAAAAGAAAGGGAAATTTCTCCCAGCAGCTTCAGGAGCAGCAAATTAAATCTCCAAAATCAAATTAATGTATGCTACATCTGTGGAACACCTGAATAGACAACGAATCATCCCAAAATTGAAGCAGTGGACTTTCCGAGCAAATATAGACTTGGGGTTTGCTTTCTGCACTTAATTTGTTTCTGGTTTTATGTTTATCTTAGTTTAGTATTTAGAGTTCATTATCATTGGTAGATTTGTTTATTGATATGGTTGCTCTGTTTTTTCATATATATATAGATATATATTTTTTTCTTTTGCTCTTTTTGTGAGTGTGTATGTGTATGCTTCTTTGTGTGATATTGTCTGTATAGCTTTGCTTTCACCATTGGTCCTAGGGTTGTGTCAGTCTTTTATTATTTTTTTTTGGTAGTGTTTTAAGCACTTGTTATCATTGGTGGATTAGTTCTTTGGTTTGGTTGCTCTATTCCTTCTTTCTTTCATTCATTCTTTTATTCTTTCTTTCTTTTTTATTTTACTACTTTTTAATTTTTAATAATTTTTTAATTTTTTATTTTAATAACTTTTTTATTTTATTTTCTTTTATTTTCTTTTCTTTTCCCTTTCATTCTTTCTTTTTTTCTCCCCTTTCTTCTGAACGTGTGGCTGAGAGGGTCTTGGTGCTCCGGCCAGGTGTCAAGCCTGTGCCTCTGAGGTGGGAGAGCCGAGTACAGGACATTGGTCCATTAGAGACCTCCCGGCTCCATGTAATATAAAACAACAAAAGGTCTCTCAGAGATCTCCATCACAACGCTAAGACACAGCTCCACTCAAGGACCAGCAAGCTACAGTGCTGGACACCATATGCCAAACAACATGCAAGACAGGAATACAACCCCACCCATTAGCACAGAGGTTGCCTAAAATCATAATAAGGACACAGACACCCCAAAACACACCACCAGATGTGGTCCTGCCCATCAGAAAGACAAGATCCAGCCTAATCCACCAGAACACAGGTTCCAGTCCCCTCCACGAGGAAGCCTACACAACACACTGAACCAACCTTAGCTACTGGGAGCAGACACCAAAAACAACGGGAACTATGAACCAGCAGCCTTCAAAAAGGAGACCCAAAACACAGTAAGTTAAGCAAAATGAGAAAACAGAGAAACACACAGCAGATGAAGGAGCAAGGTAAAAACCCACCAGACAAAACAAATGAAGAGAAAATAGGCGGTCTACCTGAAAAAGAATTCAGAGTAATGATAGTAAAGATGACCCAAAATCTTGGAGATACAATGGAGAAAATACAAGAAACGTTTAACAAGGACCTAGAAGAACTAAAGAGCAAACAATGATGAACAACATAATAAATGAAATTAAAAATTCTCTAGAAGGAATTAATAGCTGAATAACTGAGGCAGAAGAACAGAGAAGTGACTGGGAAGATAAAATAGTGGAAATAACTACTGCAGAGCAGAATAAAGAAAAAAGAATGAAAAGAACTGAGGACGGTCTCAGAGACCTCTGGGACAACATTAAACGCACCAACATTCGAATTATAGGGGTCCCAGAAGAAGAAGACGGAAAAAAAAGGGACTGAGAAAATATTTGAAGAGATAATAGTTGAAAATTTCCCTAATATGGGAAAGGAAATAATCAAGCCCAGGAAGCGCAGAGAGTCCCATACAGGATAAATCCAAGGAGAAACACGCCAAGACACATATTAATCAAACTATGAAAAATTAAATACAAAGAAAAGATATTAAAAGCAGCAAGGGAAAAACAACAAATAACATACAAGGGAATTCCCATAAGGTTCACAGCTAATCTTTCAGCAGAAACTCTGCAAGTTAGAAGGGACTGGCAGGACATATACAAAAGCAAAGTGATGAAAGGGAGAACCCTACAACCAAGATTACTCTACCCAGCAACGATCTCATTCAGATTTGACAGAGAAATTAAAACCTTCACAGACAAACAAAAGCTGAGAATTCAGCACCACAAAACCAGCTTTACAACAGATGCTAAAGGAACTTCTCTAGGCAGGAAACACAAGAAAAGGAAAAGACCTACAAAAACAAACCCAAAACAATTAGGAACTGATAATAGGAACATACATATTGATAATTACCTTAAATGTACATGGATTAAACGCTCCAACCAAAAGACATAGACTGGCTGAATGGACACAGAAACAAGACCCGTATGTATGCTGACTACAAGAGATACACTTCAGACCTAGGGACACATACAGATTGAAAGTGAGGGGATGGAAAAAGATATTCCATGCAAATGGAAATCAAAAGAAAGCTGGAGTAGCAATTCTCATATCAGACAAAATAGACTTTAACATAAAGACTATTACAAGGGACAAAGAAGGACGCTACATAATGGTCAAGGGATCAATCCAAGAAGAAGATATAACAATTGTAAATATTTATACAGCCAATATAGGAGTAACTCAGTACATAAGGCAAAAACTAACAGCCATAAAAGGGGACATCGACAGTAACACAATCATAGTAGGGAATTTTGACACCCACTTTCACCCATGGACAGTTCATCCAAAATGAAAATAAATAAGGAAATAAAGCTTTAAATGATACATTAAACAAGATGACTTAATTGATATCTACATTCCAACCAAAAAACAACAGAATGCACTTTCTTCTCCAGTGCTCATGGAACATTTTCCAGGATACATCATATCTTGGGTCACAAATCAAGCCTTGGTAAATTTAAGAAAATTGAAATCATATCAAGTATCTTTTCCAAACACAACGCTAAGAGACTAGATATCAATTACAGCAAAGAATCTGTAAAAAATACAAACACATGTAGGCTAAACAATATGCCACTAAATAACCAAGAGATCACTGAAGAAATCAAAGAGGGAATCAAAAAATACCTAGAAACAACTGACAATGAAAACATGATGATCCAAAATCTATGAGATGCAGCAAAAGCAGTTCAAAGAGGGAAGTTTATAGCAATGCAATCCTACCTCAATAAACAAGAAACATCTCAAATAAAAAACCTAACTTTACACCTAAAGCAATTAGAGAAAGAAGAATAAAAAACACTCCAAAGTTAGTGGAAGGAAAGAAATCATAAACATCAGAACAGAAATAAATGAAAAAGAAATGAAGGAAACAATAGCAAAGATCAATAAAACTAAAAACTGGTTCTTTGAAAAGATAAACAAAATTGATAAATTATTAGCGGCACTCATCAAGAAATAAAGGGAGAAGATTCAAGAAGAAGAAGAAGAAGAAGAAGAATTAGAAATGAAAAAGGAGAAGTAACAACTGACACTGGAGAAATACAAAGGATCATGAGCGATTACTACAAGCAACTGTATTTCAATAAAAAGGACAACCTAGAAGAAATGGACAAATTCTTAGAAAAACACAACCTTCGGAGAATGAACCAGGAAGAAATAGAAAATATAAACAGACCAATCACAAGCACTGTAATTGAGACTGTGATTAAAAATCTTCCAAAAAAAAAAAAAAAGCCCAGGACCAGATGGCTTCACAGGCAAAGTCTATTAAACATTTAGAGAAGAACTAACACCTGTCCTCAAACTCTTCCAAAATATGACAGAGGGAGGAACACTCCCAAACTCATTCTATGAGGCCACCATCACCCTGATATTAAAACCAGACAAAGATGTCACAAAGAAAGAAAACTACAGGCCAATATCACTGGTGAACATATGTGCAAATATCCTTAACAAAATAATAGCACACAGAATCCAACAACACATTAAAAGGATCATACACCATGATCAAGTGGGGTTTATCCCAGGAATGCAAGGATTCTTCAATATACGAAAATCAATCAATGTAATAAACCATATTAACAAATTGAAGGAGAAAAAACATATGATCATCTCAGTAGATGCAGAAAAAGCTTTCAAAAAATTTAAAACCTATTTATGATAAAAACCCTCCAGAAAATAGGCAGAGAGGGAACTTATCTCAACATAATAAAGGCCATATATGACAAAGCCAAAGCCAACATCATTTTCAGTGGTGAAAAACTAAAAACATTTCCTCTAAGATTAGGAACAAGACAAAGTTACCCACTCTCACCACTATTATTCAACATAGTTTTGGAAGTTTTAGCCACAGCCATCAGAGAAGAAAAAGAAATGAAAGGAATCCAAATTGGAAAAGAAGAAGTAAAACTGTCACTGTTTCAGATGACATGATACTATAGATAGAGAATCCTAAAGATGCAACCAGAAAACTACTAGAGCTAATCAATGAATTTGGTAAAGTAGAAGGATACAAAATTAATGCACAGAAATCTCTTACATTCCTTTACACTAATGATAAAAATCTGAACGAGAAATTAAGGAAACACTCCCATTTACCAATGCAACAAAAAGAATAAAATACCTAGGAATAAAGCTACCTAGGGAGGCATAAGACCTGTATGCAGAAAACTATAAGCCACTGATGAAAGAAATTAAAGATGATACAAACAGCTGGAGAAATATACCATGTTCTTGGATTGGCAGAATCAACATTGTGAAAATGACTATACTACCCATACCTATCTAAAGATGCAATACAAACCCTATCAAACTACCAATGACATTTTTCACAGAACTAGAACAAAAAATTCCACAATTTTGGGACTTCCCTGGTGCACAGTGGTTAAGAGCCCACCTGCCAATGCAGGGGACACGGGTTCAAACCCTGATCTGGGAAGATCCAACATGTGGCAGAGCAACTAAGCCCATGCACCACAATTACTGAATCTGTGCTCTAGAGCCCACAAGCCACAACCACTGAGCTCACATGCCACAACTACTGAAGCCCACACGCCTAGAGCCCATGCTGTGCAACAAGAGAAGCCACTGCAATGATAAGCCCACACTGAAACGAAGAGTAGCCCCCACTCACCACAACCTGAGAAATCCCATGCACAGCAACAAAGAGAAAACACAGGCAAAAATAAATTAACTAATTAATCAAAAAAAATTTTTCACAATTTTTATGGAAACACAAAAGACCCAGAATAGGCAAAGCAAAGCTGAGAAAGAAAAATGGAGCTGGAGGAACCAGGCTTCCTGACTTCAGACTATACTACAAAGCTACACTAATCAAGACAATATGGTATTGGCACAAAAATAGAAATATAGGTCAATGGAACATGATAGAAACCCCAGAGATAAACCCACACACATATGGTCACCTTATTTTTGATAAAGGAGGTAAGAATATACAATGGAGAAAAGACAGCCTCTTCAATAAATGATACCGGGAAAACTGGACAGCTACATGTAAAAGAATGAAATTGGAACACTCCCTAACACCATATGCAAAAATAAACTCAAAATGGATTAAACATCTAAATGTAAGGCCAGACCCTATAAAATTCTTAGAAAAAAACATAGGCAGAACACTCTATGACATAAGTCACAGCAAGATCCTTTTTGACTCACCTCCTAGAGAAATGGAAATAATAACAAAAATAAACAAATGGGACTAAATGAAACTTAAAAGCTTCTGCAAGCAAAGGAAGCCATAAACTAGACGGAAAGATTACCCTCAGAATGGGAGAAACTATTTGCAAATGAAGGAACTGACAAAGTGTTAATCTCCACAGTTTACAAGCAGCTCATGCAGCTCAATATCAAAAACATAAACAACCCCATCCAAAAATGGGCAGAAACCTAAATAGACATTTCTCCAAAGAAGATATACAGATAGCCAACAAACACATGAAAGAATGCTCAACATCACTAATCATTAGAAAAATGCAAATCAAAACTACAATGAGGTATCACCTCACACTGGTCAGAATGGCCATCATCAAAAAATCTGCAAACAATAAATGCTGGAGTGGGTGTGGAGAAAAGGGAACCCTCTTACACTGTTGGTGGGAATGTAAATTGATACAGCCCCTCTGGTGAACAGTACGGAGTCCCTTAAAGAACTAAAAATAAAACCACAATACGACACAGCAATCCCACTACTGGGCATGTTCCCTGAGAAAACCATAATACAAAAAGAGTCATGTACCACAATGTTCACTGCAGCTCTATTTACAATAGCCAGGACATAGAAGAAACCTATGTGTCCATCAACAGATGAATTGAAAAAGAAAATGGGGCACATATATAAATGGAATATTACTCAGCCATAAAAAGAAACAAAATTGAGTTATTTTTAATGAGGTGGATGGACCTAGAGTCTGTCATACAGAGTGAAGTAAGTCAGAAAGAGAAAAACAAAAACAAGATGCTAACACATATATATGGAATCTAAAAAAAAGAAAAACAAAAAAAAAAAACCTGTTCTGAAGAACCTAGGGGCAGGACAGGAATAAAGATGCAGATGTAGAGAATGAACTTGAGGTCATGGGGAGGGGAAAGGGTAAGCTCGGATGAAGTGAGAGAGTGGCATGGACATATATACACTACCTAAAGTAAAATAGATAGCTAGTGGGAAGCAGCCGCATAGCACAGGGAGATTAGCTCAGTGCTTCATTACCACCTAGAGGGGTGGGATAGGAAGGATTGGAGGGAAATGCAAAAGGCAGGAGATATGGGGATATATGTATATGTATAGCTGATTCACTTTGTTATAAAGCAGAAAATAACACACCATTGTAAACAATTATACTCCAACAAAGATGTTAAAAAGAAAAGAAAAGAAAAGGCAAGGCAGAGGACTATGTACCAGATGAAGGAACAAGATAAAACCCCAGAAAAACAACTAAATGAAATGGAGATAATCAACTTTCTAGAAAAACAACTCAGAATAATGATAGTGAAGATAAAGCAGGACCTTGGAAAAGAATGGAGGCAAAGATGCAAGAAATGTTTAACAAAGTCCTAGAAGAATTAAAGACAATCACCTAGAAGAATTAAAGAACAAACAAAGACAGATGAACAATACAACAACTGAAATGAAAAATACACTGGAAGGAATCAATAGCAGAATAACGGAGGGAAGAATGGATAAGTGACCTGGAAGATAGAATGGTGGAATTCACTGCTGCAGAACAAAATAAAGAAAAAAGAATGAAAAGCAATGAAGACAGCTTAAGAGACCTCTGGGAAGACATTAAGTGCACCAACATTTGCATTATATGGGTCCGAGAAGGAGAAGAGAGAGAGAAAACACCTGAGAAAATATTTGAAGAGATTATAGTCAAAAACTTCCCTAACATGGGAAAGGAAATAGCCACCCAAATCCAGGAAGCACAGAGAGTCCCAGGCAGGATAAGTCCAAGGAGAAACACGATAAGACATTGTAATCAAATTCACAAAAATTAAAGACAAAGAAAAACTAGAAGCAGCAAGGGAAAAACAACCAATAATATACAAGGAAACTCCCATAAGGTTAACAGCTGATTTCTCAGCAGTAATTCTACAAGCAAGAAGGGAGTGATAAAAGTGAAGAACCTACAACCAAGATTACTCTACCCAGCAAGGATCTCATTCAGATTCGATGGAGAAATCAAAAGCTTTACAGACAAGCAAAAGCTAAGAGAATTCAGCACCACCATACCAGCTCTACAACAAATGGTAAAGGAAATTCTCTAATTAGGAAACACTAGAGAAGAAAAGGACCTACAAAAACAAACCCAAAACAATTTAAAAAATGGTAATAGGAACATACATATGGATAATTACCTTAAAGGTGACTGGATTAAGTGCTCCAACCAAAAGACACAGGCTCGTTGAATGGATACAAAAACAAGACCCATATATATGTTGTCTACAAGAGACCCACTTCAGACCTAGGGACACATACAGGCTGAAAGTGAGGGAATGGAAAAAGTTATTCCATGCAAATGGAAATCTAAAGAAAGCTGGAGTAACAATACTCATATCAGCAAAAATAGACTTTAAAATAAAGAATGTTACAAGAGACAAGGAAAGACACTATATAATGATCAAGGGATCAATCCAAGAAGAAGATATAACAATTATAAATATATATGCACCCAACATAGGAGCACCTCAATACATAAGGCAAGTGTTAACAGCTATAAAATAGGAAATCAACAGTAACACAATAATAGTGGGGGACATTAACACCTCACTTACACCAATGGACAGATCATCCCGACAGAAAATTAATAAGAAAACAGTAGCTTTTAATGACACAATTGACCTCATAGAATTAATTGATGTTTATAGGACATTCCATCCAAAAACAGCACATTACACTTTCTTCTCAAGTGCACACACAGAACATTCTCCAGGATGGCTCGCATCTTGCGTCACAAATCAAGCCTTAGTAAATATAAGAAAATTGAAATCATATCAAGCATCTTTTCTGACCACAATGCTATGAGACTAGAAATCAATTACAGGAAAAAATACGTAAAAAACAAAAACATATGGGTGTTAAACAACACGTTACTAAATAACCAAGATATCACTGAAGAAATAAAAGAGGAAATCAAAAAATACCTAGAGACAAATGGCAACAAAAACATGATAATCCAAAGCCTATGGGATGCAGGAAAAGCAGTTCTAAGAGAGAAGTTTCTAGCAATACAATCCTACCTCAAGAAACACGAAAAATCTCAAATAAATAATCTAACCTTACACCTAAAGGAACTAGAGAAAGATGAACAAAAAAACGCCAAATTTAGTAGAAGGAAAGAAATTATAAAGTTCAGAGCAGAAATAAATGAAATGGAAACAAAGAAAACAATAGCAAAGATCAATACAATTAAAAGCTGGTTCTTTGAGAAGAAAAACAAAATTGATAAACCTTTAGCCAGACTCATCAAGAAAAAGAGGGTGAGCACTCAAATCAATAGAATTAGAAATGAAAAAGGAGAAGTTACAATGGACACCGCAGGAATACCAAGCATCCTAAGAGACTACTACAAACAACTCTATGCCAATAAAATGGACAACCTGGAAGAAATGAACAAATTCTTAGAAAGGTATAACCTTCCAAGACTGAAACAGGAATAAATAAAAAATATGAACAGACAAATCACAATGAAATTGAAACTGTGATTTAAAATCTTTCAACAAACAAAAGTTCAGGACCAGAGGGCTTCACAGGTGAATTCTATCAAATATTTAGAGAAGAGCTAACATCCATCCTTCTCAAACTCTTCCAAAAAACTGCAGAGGAAGGAACGCTCCTAAACTCATTCTACGAGGACACCATCACCCTGATACCAAAACCAGACAAAGCTACTACAGAAAAAGGAAATTACATACCAATATCACTGCTGAATATGATGCAGAAATCCTCAACAAAATACTAACAAACAGAATCCAACAGCACATTAAAAGGATCATACATAATGATCAAGTGGGAGGTATACCAGGCATGCAAGGGTTTTTCAATGTATGCAAATCAATCAGTGTGATACACCATATTAACAAATTAAAGAATAAAAACCATATGATCATCTCAATAAATGCAGAAAAAGCTTTCGACAAAATTCAACATCCATTATGATAAAAACTCTCCAGAAAATTGGCATAGAGTGAACCTACCTCAACATAATAAAGGCCATATATTACAAACCCACAGCAAACATCATTTTAAATGGTGAAAAACTGAAAGCATTTTCTCTAAGATCAGGAACAAGACAAGGATGTCCACTCTCACCACTTTTATTCAACATAGATTTGGAAGTCCTAGCCACAGCAATCAGAGAAGAAAAAGAAATAAAAAGAATACAAATTGGAAAAGAAGAAGCAAATTGTCACTGTTTGCAGATGACATGATACTATACATAGAAAATCCTAAAGATGTCACCAGAAAATTACTAGACCTAATCAATAAATTTGTCAAGGTTACAGGATACAAAATTAATGCACAGAAATCTCTTACATTCCTATACACTAACAACAAAAGATTAGAAAGACAAATTAAGGAAACAATCCCACTTACCATCCCAAGAAAAAGAATAAAATACCTAGGAATGAACCAACCTAAGGAGGTAAAAACCTGTACTCAGAAAACTGTAAGACACTGATGAAAGAAAGCAAATATGACACAAATAGGGGGCAGAGTCAAGATGGTGGTGTGGGAAGACACCAAGTTAGCATCTCCTCACAGCTAAGGCACCTGCCGGCTGCTGGGGTGGGACCCTGACGCCCAAGGAGAAGGGAGGAACCCCCAAGTGAACCGGTAGGATGTGGGGGAACAGAGGGAGGAGAAGTGGAGGCCAGAAAAGATCAGTGTCCCTCAGGCTGGGGAGATCAGGAGAGGCAAGCAGGAGAGATCCTCCAGGAGGAGTGGGAGAGAATCGGAGAGCATTTGCCCTGCCTGCTAAGGCCCAGGGAGCCTGCTGAACTCCCAGGCCAGTCCCCTGCCCTCCAAGGGCCCCCCTCTCTCCCCACCACATTGGTCCTGGGGGCATAAGAGGCAGACTGGGGAGATCAGTAGAGGCAGGTGGGAGGGGCCCTCCAGGACCAGAGGAGCAGGAGAGGAGAGGAGGGTGTTTGCCCTGGCCACTAGAGCCCAGGAAGCCTGCTGGGTTCCCAGATGAGGTTCCCCACTCTCTGAGACCAGGGGTTGGGGGCATGCCTGATCCCCTTCTGTTCCTTGAGTCTAAGCAGCCCCCCAGGGCCTTTTCCAGCCCTGTGGGTCCTAAGCATAGGCCCAGCCCACCTCCCAAACCTCACCTTTGCTTAGGCCCTGCCCTCCACAGCCAAGACCTTTCCCACGCTTTTTTTCTTTTAGTTTTTTTTTTTTTTTCTGCTTTTCCCTCCTCCTCTTTTTTACTATTGTGGTACTCTTGTACCTTCTGGTTATTGATTCATCTATATTTTAATTTTTATATTCTTTCTAACATATCTGTTAGTTTCCTAGTCTAAGTTTATTTTTGACTTTCTTATTGTTCTCTCTTTTTTGTTTGTTTTGTGCCACCCCATGTAGCTTGCAGGATCTTGGTTCACAAGCTGGGGATTGGGCTGAAGCTCCTGCAGTAGGAGCTCCATGTCACAACCACTTGACTAACAGAGAAGCTGAGACCCCAGGGAATATTCAGCAGAGTGAGGTCTCACAGAGGTCCTCATCTCAGCACCAAAACCCAGCTCTACCCAATAGCCTACAAATTCCAGTGTTGGAAGCCTCAGGCCAAACAACCAGTAAGACATGAACACAATCCCACTCATTAAAAAAAAAAATTAAAAAAAGAGACAGCAAAAAAAATATATGTCACAGATGAAGGAGCAAGGTAAAAATCTACAAGACCAAATAAATGAAGAGGAAATACGAAATCTACCTAAAAAAATAATTCAGGGTAATGATAGTAAAGATGATCCAGAGTTTCGGAAATAGAATGGAGGCACGAGAAAATACAAGAAATGTTTTAAAAATATCTAGAAGAACTAAAGAACAAACAAACACAGGTGAACAACACCATAACTGAAGTGAAAAATACACTAGAAGGAATCAATGACAGAATAACTGAGGCAGAAAAACGAATAAATGAGCTGGAAGACAAAGTGGTGGAAATAACTGCCAAGGAGCAGAATAAAGAAAAAAGACTGAAAAGAATTGAAGACAATCTCAGAGACCTCTGGGACAACACTAAATGCACCAATATTCTAATTATTGGGGTCCCAGAAGAAGAAGAGAAAAAGAAAGGGACTGAAAAAATATTAGAAGAGATTATAGTTGAAAACTTCCCTAACATGGGGAAGGAAATAGTCACCCACGTCCAGCAAGCACAAAGAGTCCCATACAGGATAACCCTAGGAAATACGCACCAAGACACACATTAATCAAACTAACAAAAATTAAATTCAAAGAAAAAATATTAAAAGCAACAAGGGAAAAACAAAAAATAACATACAAAGGAATCCCCATAAGGTTATCAGCTGATTTTTCAACAGAAACTCTGCAAGCCAGGAGGGAGTGGCATGATATACTTAAAGTGATGAAAGAGAAAAACCTACGACCAAGATTACTCTACCCAGCAAGGATCTTATTCAGATTCGATGGAGAAATTAAAAGCTTTTCAGACAAACAAAAGCTAAGAGAATTCAGCACCACCAAAGCAGCTTTACAAAAAATACTAAAGAAACTTCACTAGGCAGGAAACACAAGAGAAGAAAAAGATCCACAAAAACAAACCCAAAACAATTAAGAAAATGGTAATAGGAACATACATATTGATAATAACCTTGAATGTAAATGGATTAAATGTCCCAACCAAAAGACACAGACTGGCTGAATAGATACAAAAACAAGACCCATATATATGCAGTCTACAAGAGACCCACTTCAGACCGAGGGACACATATAGACTGAAAGGGAGGGGATGGATAAAAGATATTCCATGCAAATGCAAATCAAAAGAAAGCTGGAGTAGCAATACTCATATCAGGAAAAAAAATAGACTTTAAAATAAAGACTGTTACAAGAGATAAGGAGGGACACTACATAATGATCAAAGAATCAATCCAAGAAGAAGATATAACAATTATAAATGTTTATGCACCCAACATAGGAGCACCTCAATAAATCAGACAAATGCTAACAACCATGAAAGGAGGAATCAACAGTAACACAGTAATTTTAGGGGTCTTTAACATGCCACTTACACCAATTGACAGATCATCCAAACAGAAAATAAATAAGAAAACACAAGCTTAAATTATACAATAGACCATATATATCTAATTGATATTTATAGAACATTCCACCCAAAAGTTGCAGAATAAACTTTCTTCTCAAGTGCGCATGGAACATTCTTCAGAATAGATCACATCTTGGGTCACAAAATCAAGCCTCAGAAAATTTAAGAAAATTGAAATTGTATCAAGCATCTTTTCTGACAACAATGCTATGAGATTGGAAATCAATTACAGGAAAGAAACTGTAAAAAACATAAATACATGAAAGCTAAACAGCGCTACTAAATAATTAAGAGGTCACTGAAGAAATCAAAGAAGAAATAAAAAAATACATAGAAACAAATGATAAAGAAACACAACAACCCAAAAGCAATGGGACACAGCAAAAGCAGTTCTAAGAGGGAAGTTTATAGCAATTCAATCTCACCTCAAGAAAAATCTCAAATGAACAATCTAACACTACACTTAAAACAACTAGAGAAAGAAAAACAAAGAAAACCCAAAATCAGTAGAAGGAAAGAAATCGTGAAAATCAGAGCAGAAATAAATGAAATAGAAATGAAGAAAACAATAACAATGATCAATAAAACCAAAAGCTGGTTCTTTGAGAAGATAAAGAAAATTGATAAACACTTAGCCAGACTCATCAAGAAAAAAAGGGAGAGGACGCAAATCAATAAAATTAGAAATGAAAAAGGAGAAATCAAAACTGACACTGCAGAAATACAAAGGATCATAAGAGACTACTACAAACAACTATACGCCAAAAAAATGGACAACCATGAAGAAATAGACAAATTCTTGGAAAGGTAAAATTTTTCAAGACTGAACCAGGAAGAATTAGAAAATATAAACAGACATATCAAAAGTTATGAAATTAAAACCATAATTAAAAATTTCCCAACAAACAAAAGTCCAGGACCAGATGGCTTCACAGCTGAAATCTATCAAACATTTAGAGAATAGCTAACACTGAACTTTCTCAATCTCTTCCAAAAAATTGCAGAGGGAGAAACACTCCCAAATTTATTCTACAAAGCCACAAGCACATTGATACCAAAACCAGAAAAAGATACAACAAAAAAAAGAAAATTATAGACCAATATCACTGATGAATACAGATGCAAAAATCCTCAACAAAATGCTAGCAAACAGAATCCAACAACACATCAAAAGTATCATACACCATGATCAAGCAGGATTTATCCCAGGGATGCAAGGATTCTTCAACATATGCAAATCAAGGAATGTGATACACCACATTAACAAATTAAAGAATAAAAATCATATGATCATCTCAATAGATGCAGAAAAACCTTTTGACAAAATTCAACACCGATTTATGATAAAAACTCTCCAGAAAATGGGCATAGAGGGAACCTACCTCAACATAATACAGGTCATATATGACAAACCCACAGCAATCATCATACTTATGGTGAAAAACTGAAAGCATTTCCACTAGGATCAGGAACAAGACAAGGATGTCCACTCTTGCCACTCTTATTCAACATAGTTTTGGAACTCCTAGCCACGGCAACCAGGGAAGAAAAAGAAATAAAAGGAATACAAAGTGGAAAAGAAGAAGTAAAACTGTCACTGTTTGCAAATGACATGATACTATACATAGAAAATCCTAAAAATGCTACCAGAAAACTACTATAACAAATCAATGAATTTGGTAAGGTTGCAGGAAACAAAATTAATGAACAGAAATCTCTTGCATTCCTATACACCAACAATGAAAAATCAGAAACAGAAATTAAGGAAACAATCCCATTTACCACTGCAACAGAAAGAACAAAATATCTAAGAATAAACCTGTCTAAGAGGGTGAAAGATGTGTACTCAGAAAACTATAAAACACTGATAAAAGAAATCAAAGATGACATAAACAGATGGAGAAATATACCATGTTCTTGGATTGGAAGAATCAATATTGTGAAAATAACTATACTACCCAGAGCAATCTACAGATTCAATGCAATCCCTATCAAACAACCAATGACATTCTTCACAGAATTAGAACAAAAAGTTCACAATTCGTATGGAAACACAAAAGACCCTGAATAGCCAAAACAATCTTGAGAAAGAAAAACGGAGTTGGAGGAATCAGGCTCCCTGACTTCAGACTATACCACAAAGCTAGAGCAATCAAGACAATATGGTACTGGCACAAAAAAAGAAATATAGATAAATGGAACAGGATAGAAAACCCAAAGATAAACCGATGCACCATGGTCAACTAATCTAAGAAAAAGGAGGTAAAGATATACAATGGAGAAAAGACAGTCCCTTCAATAAGTGGTGCTGGGAAAACTGGACTGTTACATGGAAAAGAATAAAATTAGAACACTCCCTAACACCATACTCAAAAATAAACTCAAAATGGATTAAAGACCTAAATGTAAGACCAAACACTAAAACTCTTAGAGGAAATCATAGGAAAAACACTCTTTGACATAAACCACAGCAAGATCTTTATTGATCCACCTCCTAGAGTAACGGAAATAAAAACAAAAATAAAAAAATAGGACTTAATGAAGCTTAAAAGCTTTTGCACAGCAAAGAAAACCATAAACAAGACAAAAAGACAACCCTCAGAATGGGAGAAAATATTTGCAAATGAAACAAAAGACAAATTATTAATCTCCAAAATATACAAACAACACATGGAGCTCAATATAAAAAAAACAAACAATCCAATCCAAAAATGGGCAGAAGACCTAAATAGACATTTCACCAAGGAAGACATACAGATGGCCAAGAGGCACATGAAAGATGCTCAACATCACTAATTATTAGAGAAATGCAAATCAACACTACAGTGAGGTATCACCTCACACTGGTCAGAATGGCTATTATCAAAATATCTAGAGGGGACTTCTCTGGTGGCACAGTGGTTAAGAATCTGCCTGCCAATGCAGGGGACATGGGTTCGAGCCCTGGCCCGGGAAGATCCTACATGCCACAGAACCGCTAAGCCTGTGCACCACAAATACTGACCCTACACTCTAGAGCCATGAGCCACAACTACTGAGCCCACGTGCCACAACTACTGAAGCCCGTGTGCCTTGAGCCCATACTCTGCAACAAGAGAAGCCACCACAACGAGAAGCCCATGCACCACAACAAAGAGTAGCCCCCGCTTGCCACAACTAGAGAAAGCCTGTGAACAACAACGAAGATCCAATGCAGCCAAAAAAAAAAAAAAAAAATCTAGAAACAATAAATGCTGGAATGGGTGTGGTGAAAAGGGAACCCTCCTGCACTGTTGGTGGGAATGTAAATTGATACAACCACTATGGAAAACAGTATGGAGGTTCCTTAAGAAACAGAAATAGAACTAGCATATGACCAAGCAATCCCATTTCTGGGCATATACCCTGAGAAAACCATAGTTCAAAAAGAGACATGTACCACAATGTTCATTGCAGCACTATTTACAATAGCCAGGACATGGAACAATCCTAAATGTCCATTGACAGATGAATGGATAAAGAGGATGTGGTACATATATACAATGGAATATTATTCAGCCATAAAAAGAAATGAAATTGAGTTATTTGTAGTGAGGTGGATGGACCTAGAGTCTGTCATACAGAGTGAAGTAAGTCAGAAAGAGAAAAACAAATACCATATTCTAAAGCATATATAAGGAATCTAAAACAATAAAAAAATAAAAAGGTACTGATGAACCTAGTTGCAGGGCAGGAATGAAGATGTAGGCATAGAGAATGAACTTGAGGACACGGGATGGGAGAGGGAAGCTGGGACAAAATGAGAGTAGCATCGACATATATACACTACCGAATGTAAAACAGTTAGCTAGTGGGAAGAAGCCACACAGCACAGGGAGATAAGCTCAGTGCTTTGCAATGACCTAGAAGGGTGGGATAGGGAGGATGGGAAGGAGGCTCAAGAGGGAGGGGATATGGGGACATGTGCATGCATATGGCTGATTCACTTTGCTGTACAACAGAAAGTAACATAGTATTGTGAAGCAATTATAATCCAATAAAAATCTATTAAAAAAAAGATGACACAAACAGATGGAGAGATATACAATGTTCTTGGATTGGAAGAATCAATATTGTGAAAATGACTCTACTATCCAAAGTGATCTACAGATTCAATGCAATCCCTATCAAACTACCAATGGCATTTTTTACAGAACTGGAACAAAAAGTCTTAAAATTTATATGGAGACACAAAAGACTCCGAATAGCCAAAGCAATCCTCAGGGAAATAAATGGAGCTGGAGGAATCAGACTCCCTGATTTCAGAGCTACAGTAATCAAGACAATATGGTACTTGGCACAAAAACAGAAATATAGATCAATGGAACAGGATAGAAAACCCAGAGATAAACCCACACACCTATGGTCAACTAATCTAAGAGAAAGGAGGCAAGGATATGCAATGGAGAAAAGACAGTCTCTTCAATAAGTGGTGCTGGGAAAACTGGACAGCTAGATGTAAAAGAATGAAATTAGAACACTCCCTAACACCATACCCAAAAATAAACTCAAAATGGATTAAAGACCTAAGTATAAGACTGGACACTATAAAACTCTTAGAGGAAAACTTAGGAAGAACACTTTTTGACATAAATCACAGCAAGATCTTTTTTGACCCACCTCCTAGAGTAATGGAAATGAAAACAAAAATTAAAAAATGGGACCTAATGAAACTTAAAAGCTTTTGCACAGCAAAGGAAACTATAAACAAGACGAAAAGACAATCCACAGAATGGGAGAAAATATTTGCAAATGAATCAATGGACAAAGGATTAATCTCCAAAATATATAAACTGCTCATGCAGCTCAATATTAAAAAACAAGCAACCCAATCAAAAATGGGCAGAAGACCTAAATAGACATTTCTCCAAAGAATACATACAGGTGGCCAAGAGGCACATTAAAAGCTGCTCAACATCACTAATTGTTAGGGAAATGCAAATCAAAACTACAATGAGGTATCACCTCACACTGGTTAGAATGGGCATCATCAGAAAATCCACAAACAACAAATGCTGGAGAGGGTGTGGAGAAAAGGGAACACTCTTGCAGTGTTGGGGGTAATGTAAATTGATACAGCCACTATGGAGAACAGTATGGAGGTTCCTTAAAAAACTAAAAATAGAGTTACCACATGACCCAGCAATCCCACTCCTGGGCATATACCCAGAGGAAACCATAATTCAAAAAGATACATGCACCCCCAATTTCATTGCAGCACTATTTACAGTAAACAGGTCATGGAAGCTACCTAAATGCCCATCGACAGACAAATGGATAAAGAAAATGTGGTACATACATGCAATAGAATATTACTCAGCCATAAAAAAGAACAAAATTGGGTCATTTCTAGAGACGTAGATGGACCTAGAGACTGTCATACAGAGTGAAGTATGTCAGAAAGAGAAGAACAAATATCGTATATTAACGCATATATGTGGATTGTAGAAAAGTGGTACAGATGAACCGGTTGCAAGGCAGAAATAGAGACACAGAAGTATAGAACAAACATATGGACACCAAGGGGGGAAATCAGGGGGGGCGGTGTTGTAATGATTTGGGAGATTGAGATTGACATATATACAGTAATATGTATAAAAGAGATAACTAATAAGAACCTGCTGTATATTAAAAAAAAAAGAACTGAAACACATAAAGCAATAATAAGAAAAGCAGTTTCGTAATTAAACACTGAAGGTGATACATAGAAATAACACAGAATGATGGCCTCAGATCTCCATGAAGCTGACTTGAAGATACAGAAATATTCCCTGACAAAGTATAACAAAATACATGCACAATGTTATGTTTCTAAAGGGAGAAGGTATAAATCCAAAGGGATAGTCTGTTGGATCATAGCAGTCTGAGAGGGAACAATTAGTTACATTGCTGTGGACCAGGCAACGATGCCAAATGGATAACAGATACGTTTCCAATGATGGCATTGTATCATATTCATTTCTGTGTCCCCAGTGCAAAGTACTATGCTTGGCTCTGTATAGCCGTTTCTTCCAGATACTTTAGAAGGGTCTAAGGATATAGTACCGAACATGAGAGATAAATCCCAAACTCTAACGAAGCGTATATGAGTAAAGAATATACAAGATAGTGATGAAAGCTATGAAAGGCCATGCTTTAAAGGAAAACTGAGGAGAGGAGGATGATCAGGGTGCTTTCCCTGAGCAGGTGACAAGACATTTTGGCTGAGACCTGAATGACAGAAGAAGCCAGCCAGCCAACTAAAGATCTGGACAAGCACAACAGGCAGAGGAAATGACTAATACAAAAGCCCTATTGGGGAACGAGTTCGGTGTGGTGGTGGAACAGAAAGAAAATGTGGATTTAATGTAGAAAACAAGGAGTAATATAAAATGGAGTTGGAAATGGAACAGGGACTATATCATCAAGGTCCTTATGAGTTGAAATAAATTATTATGTGTAATAGGTATTGGACAATGCCCTGATATTAATATTTTTAAAAGATTACTTTGGCTGATGTGTGGAGAATGAATTATAGATGGACAAAAGGGAAGGTAATTGCAGTGGTCAAAGGGAAAGATGATGGTAACTTGGACAAGGATACAGTTTTTTCGATAAATGACTAATTAATATGTATTGGTATCCAGATACAAAAAGGAGAGAAAGAGTCAAAGATAATGACAGACACTGGGTGACAGACACTTGAAAGATTCTGTGAGGGCTAGAGTCATGAAAGTTGGAAGAGTGAGTACCATCAGGGAAGAAGGCATATCCTGTTTGGGATATATTAAGACAGAAGTGGTGATGAAATATATATTTCCAGGAATCTGTGGATAATATGAGACTGAAACTAATAAAAGCTAAGAATAAAATGGAGAAATGCAATCAAAACTACCATGAGGTATCACCTCACACCAGTCAGAATGGCCATCACCAAAAGTCTACAAACAATAAATGTTGGAGAGAGTGTGGAGAAAAGGAAACCCTGCTACACTGTTGGTGGGAATGTAAATTGGTACATCCACTATGGAGAACAGTATGGAGGTTCCTTAAGAAACTGAAAATAGAGCTACCATATGACCCAGCAATCCCACTCCTGGGCATATATCTGGAGAAAAACATAGTTCAAAAGGTTACGTGCACCCCAATATTCATTGCAGCACTGTTTACAGTAGCCAAGACATGGAAGCAACCTAAATGTCCATCAACAGATGAATGGATAAGGAAGATGTGGTACATATATGCAATCATTTGAATATTACTCAGCCATTAAAAAGAATGAAATAATGCCATTTACAGCAACATGGATGGACCTGGAGATTATCATACTAAGTGAAGTAAGTCAGACAGAGAAAGACAAATATATGATATCACGTATATGTGGAATCTAAAAAAAATGATGCAAATGAACTTATTTACAAAACAGAAACAGACTCACAGACTTAGAGAACGAACTTATGGTTACCGGAGGGAGGTGGGATAGATTGGAAGTTTGGGATTCACATGTACATACTGCTATATTTAAAATAGATAACCAACAAGGACCAAGTGTATAGCAGAGGGACCACTGCTTAATACTCTGTAATAACCTAAATGGGAAAAGAACTTGAAAAAGAATAGATACATATATATGTATAACTGAATCACTTTGCTGTACACCTGAAACTAACACAACATTGTTAATCAACTATACTCCAATATAAAATAAAAATTTTTTAAAAAGCTAAAGTAAAATGGAAATGGTTGTTTATAAGTCATTGTAATAAATATGATGGTAAAATCAGAAGAGTGAAAAAGTATAAAGGGACAAGAGGAAAAAGTGAGATCTTAAGAATAATTTTACACAATTTAATAAAGAATCTTATTTTTCACTTAAAGCTACAGTTTCATTTCTCTAGTAGATGAGGGCTGCAGCTGTGTAAGTCAGGGATGCCAAACTGATCATGAAAAGTAACCTGTCATTTGTTGCCTTGTCACTCCCTTGTCCTAGCCTAAGAGGCAATAGGGTCACATAATTCCCCAGTTTACATCAAAGATGTCATGTATCCAATCCCCTTCCAAGAGACGTTTAGTTCTTTAATGTCTAGGTTTGTATTCTACACATCTTTACAGGCTCTGAATTTTCTTTTCCAGAGCCTTGCATATATTAGCAAACAAGAAACATTTGTTGACTTAAGTGGACACAATCTATTTAAAACGTGTTTATTTCTCTTTACATTACGAGTGTATCTCTTTCTCCATACCACAGTACAAGAAGACTACATATCTCCTATTTCCCTACTTCCCCAAAGCACTTCCCACTCTTTGTATGGATAGTTCTCACTCTGGGTATTATTGCAAACCTAGGCTATTTTTGACCCGATTTTCATGGCTGGCTAAAGGGAACCTTATGAGGAAACATATGAGATTGTTATGGGGATTCTGAATAGTTGGGCCTGGACAATCCAGAAAAAGAATTAAAGGTTTGGCCTCCTAAAGAAAATCCTAAGAGAAGGTAAGAAAAATATCATGCTAAACCAAGCAATACTGGCAACCTAAGATTCTTACACAAAAGGAGTCAAGAAAAAGTCAAAGAAGCTACAAATATAACAGTGAATGCAAAATCTGAGTGACTCTAAAGACTAGGGTTTACACTTGTGGCTTGGGTTTGTAACTACCACTAGGGACAAATATATCCAAGAAATATGCATAAACCTGTCCACTGCTACTTAGGAGTTCCATCTGATAAGCATATCTAAAAATAAGGCACTAAAAAGAGACATCCAATATCCCCATGAAATTTAGAGATGCAGGGGCCAAATGGAAGTGGCCAGCAAAATGTCACCCCACAGCACAAGAATTCAAAAGCCTTAGGCTCCAAGAAAGCTATTATTATCTTATGGATTCCTTCTACATTCACACACATTTATTCCTATCTTATGCCTCCCTTGGGAACCTTCCCATGATGAAGCAGAGACGAACCTACTTCTTCCTCTTTACAGATGTGACCTCAGTTAGAGAGAAAGTTGTACAGTTACCTTACTTCCACCTAAACCCAATAACACCCAGGAATTCAAGTGAATATCAGCCCAACAGTAAATTTGGGCTTCATAGTCACATGCCCGCCATTAGATCATGTGTTAGACACTACACTCCTATCCTATTATAAAATGTGTTTCACTTAGCTGGTGTTTGTCTTAACCTTCCCCATTTCCTCACTCTAGGAGCAGTTTATCTCCCAAATAAAACAAATAATACTGTCAGAAAGTTTATCCTAATAATTAGCTTGAATTTATGACTCTAAAAGCACTAAATCTTTCCCCTCATAGTCACTGGGAACTTTGAAACATTCGTGCATCATTACCCACATCCCTCCTGAATTATGGTTTAACCAGGCAGTTGAATCTCTCATTTCCTCAACCTTAGTCCCAATCCTTCAAAGTACTCCTGTTTTTCTATACATTCTCCATCAGTCACCAGCATCTCTGTGGCACTGAGGACCTCAGTGTTTAAACCTCTCAGATGTAGTGCTTTATTGGAAGGCCCTTATTTCTTTCCTAAAACTCAGCAGTGCCCTTATTGATATATTATATGTTGACTTAATTTTCTGTCTAATGTCATCCTTGTATGGGTCCCATAACTCAAATTTCTTGCTGGATAAAGGGAAATCTGTTATACTGTAATGCCTGGGAGAATGAACTTCTTCTTATATGCTCATTTACCTCTTTTTCAACTCTGCTTTTTTCATTTATTCAGTGAGTTCACATCTATTTGCGTCTGTAGCTTTGAAATGTTCCTAACACACTTCCCTGAGAAATGTAATTAATGTACTTTGTTCATTTCTTTAATCCAACTTCAGGCTGTGTCAATTGTCTTCAAGACTAAGCCATGCTACAAAAATGCTGAAGGGAGCCATGGGATAAGAGGCTGAACTCTAACAGCATCTGATATAGAGCTCTAAAGCCTCATGATTAAAACTGGGAAAAGAGATCCAAAATCGATAGAGCAAGCAGGATTGGAGAGTGAGACATGAGATGCTCTGTGGCTTTGTCTGGGCCACTCTGGACGTCTGTGGGAGGCAAGCCAATCTGAACACTTCCCTGAGGCGCTGCAACATGGAGCTGAGAGAGAGAGACCCTTTGCCCTCAACAGTGGAGTTATGAATAAGCCCTGTGGCTGACAGGGTCTTGGTGCTCTGACCAGGTGTCAGGCCTGAGCCTCTGAGGTGGGAGAGCCAAGTTCAGGATATTGGTCCACAAGAGACCTCCTGGTCCCACGTAACATCAAATGGCGAAAGCTCTCCCAGATATCTCCATCTCAATACAAAGACCCAGCTCCACTTGAAGACCAGCAAGCAACAGTGCTAGAAACCATATGCCAAACAACTAGCAAGACAGGAACACAACCTATCTATTAGCAGAGAGGATGCCTAAAATCATAATAACGTCACAGAGACTCCAAAACACACCACTGGATGTGGTCCTGCCCACTAGAAAGACAAGATCCAGCTCCACTCACCAGAACACAAGCACCAGTCCCCTCCATCAGGAAGCCTACACAACCCACTGAATGAACCATACCCACTGGGAGCAGACACCAAAAACAATGGGAACTACGAACCTCAGGCTGTGAAATGGAGACCCCAAACAAAGTAAGATAAGCAAAATGAGAAGACAGAGAAACACACAGCAGATGAAGGAGCAAGGTAAAAACCCACTAGACAATACAAATGAAGAGGAAATAGGCAGTTTCCTGAAAAAGAATTCAGAGTAATGATAGTAAAGATGATCCAAAATCTTGGAAATAGAATGGAGAAAATACAAGAAACGTTTAACAAGGACCTAGAAGAACTAAAGAGCAAACAAACAATGATGAACAACACAATAAATGAAATTAAAAATACTCTAGATGGAATCAATAGCAGAATAACTGAGGCAGAAAAACACATAAGTGACCTAGAAGATAAAATAGTGGGAATAACTACTGCAGAGCAAAATAAAGAAAAAAGAATGAAAAGAATTCAGGACAGTCTCAGAGACCTCTGGGACAACATTAAATGCACCAACATTCGAATTATAGAGGTCCCAGAAGAAGAAGAGAAAGGGAGTGAGAAAATATTTGAAGAGATTATAGTTGAAAACTTCCCTAATATGGGAAAGGAAATAGTCAATCAAGTCCAGGAAGAGCAGAGAGTCCCATACAGGATAAATCCAAGGAGAAACACGCCAAGGCACATATTAATCAAACTATTAAAAATTAAATGCAAAGAAAAAAAATTGAAAGCAGCAGGGGATAAGCAACAATTAATATATAAGGGAATCCCCATAATGTTAAAGCTGATCTTTCAGCAGAAACTTTGCAAGCCAGAAGGGAGTGGCAGGACATATTTAAAGTGATGAGAGTGAAACATCTATGACCAAGATTGCTCTACCCAGCAAGGATCTCATTCAGATTCGATGGAGAAATTAAAACCTTTACAGATAAGCAAAAGATAAGAGAACTCAGCACCACAAAACCAGCTCTACAACAAATGCTAAAGGAACTTCTCTAGGCAGGAAACACAAGAGAAGTAAAAGACTTACAATAAGAAACCCAACACAATTAAGAAAGTGATAATAGGAATATACATATCGATAACTACCTTAAATGTAAATGGATTAAATGCTCCAACCAAAAGGCATAGACTGGCTGAATAGCTTCAAAACCAAGACCCGTACATTTGCTGTCTACAAAAGACCCACTTCAGACCTAGGGACACATAGAGACTGAAAGTGAGGGGATGGAAAAAGGTATTCCATGCAAATGGAAATCAAAAGAAAGTTGGAGCAGCAATTCTCATATCACACAAAATAGACTTTAACATAAAGTGTATTACAAGAGACAAAGAAGGACACTATTTAATGATCAAGGGATCAATCTAAGAAGAAGATATAACAATTGTAATTACTTACGCACCCAAAATAGGAACACCTCACTACATAAGGCAAATGCTAACAGCTATAAAAGGGGAAATCGACAGTAACACAATAATAGTAGGGGACTTTAACACCCCACTTTCACCAATGGACAGATCACCCAAAATGAAAATAAATAAGGGAATACAAGCTTTAAATGATATATTGAAAAAGATGGCTTAATTGATATTTATAGGAAATTCAATCCAAAACCAGCAGATTACACTTTCTTCTCAAGTGCTCATGGAACGTTTTCCAGGATAGATCATATCTTGGGTCACAAATCAAGCCTTAGTAAATTTAAGAAAATTGAAATTGTATCAAGTATCTTTTCCAACCACAATGCTATGAGACTAGATGTCTATTACAGGAAAAAAACCCACAAAAAACACATTGAGGTTAAACAATACACTACTAAATAACCAAGAGATCACAGAAAAAATCGAAGAGGAATTTTTAAAAAACCTAGAAACCAATGACAATGAAAACACGACAACCCAAAAACTATGGGATGCAGCAAAAGCAGTTCTGAGAGGGAAGTCTATAGCAATAAAATCCTATCTCCAGAAACAAGAAACATCTCACATAAACAACCTAACCTTACACCTAAAGCAATCAGAGAAAGAACATAAAATCCCCAAAGTTAGCAGAAGGAAAGAAATCAAAAAGATCAGATCAGAAATAAATGAAAAAGAAATGAAGGAAACAATAGCAAAGATCAATAAAACTACAAGCTGGATCTTTGAGAAGATAAACAAAATTGATATACCATTAACCAGACTCATCAAGAAAAAAAGGGAGAAGACTCAAATCAACAGAACTAGAAATGAAAAAAGAGAAGTAACAACTGACACTGCAGAAATACCAAGGATTATGAGAGATACTACAAGCAGCTATATGACAATAAAATGGACAGCCTGGAAGAAATGGACAAATTCTTAGAAAAGCACAAACTTCCGAGACTGAACCAGGAAGAAATAGAAAATATAAACAGATCAATCACAAGCACAGAAATTGAAACTCTGATTAAAAATCTTCCAACAAACAAAAGCCCAGGACCAGATGGCTTCACTGGCGAATTCTATCAAACATTTAGAGAAGAGCTAACACATATCCTTCTCAAACTCCGCCAAAATATAGCAGAGGGAGGAACAACCCAAACTCATTCTACGAGGACACTATCACCCTTATACCAAAACCAGACAAAGATGTCAAAAAGAAAGAAAATTACAGACCGATATCACTGATGAATATAGATGCAAAAATCCTCAACAAAATGCTAGCAAACAGAATCCAACAGCAGATTAAAAGGATCATACACCATGATCAAATGGGGTTTATCCCAGGAATGCAAGGATTCTTCAATATATGAAAATCAATCAATGTGATACACCATATTAACAAATTGAAGGACAAAAACCATATGATCATCTAAAAAAGATGTAGAAAAAGCTTTTGACAAAATTCAACACCGATTTATGATAAAAATCCTCCAGAAAGTAGGCATAGAGCGAACTTACCTCAACATAATAAAGGCCATATATGACAAACCCACAGCCAACATCATTCTCAATGGTAAAAAACTAAAACCATTTTCACTAAGATCAGGAACAAAACAAGGTTGCCCGCTCTGACCACTATTATTCCACATAGTTTTGGAAGTTTTAGCCACAGCAATCAGAAGAAAAAGAAATAAAGGGAATCCAAATCAGAAAAGGAGTACAAATGTCGCTGTTTGCAGATGACATGATACTATAGATAGAAAATCCTAAAGATGCTACCAGAAAACTACTAGAGCTGATCAACTAATTTGGTAAAGTAGCAGGATACAAAATTAATGCACAGAAATCTCTTGCATTCCTATACACTAATGATGAAAAATATGAATGAGAAATTAAGGAAAGACTCTCATTTACCATTTCAACATAAAGAATAAAATACCTAGGAATAAAACTACCTAAGGAGACAAAAGACCTGTATGCAGAAAACTATAAGACACTGATGAAAGAAATTAAAGATGATACAAACAGATGGAGAGGTATACAATGTTCTTGGATTAGAAGACTCAACATTGTGAAAATGACTGTACTACCCAAAGCATTCTACAGATTGAATGCAGTCCCTATCAAACTACCACTGGCATTTTCCACAGAACTAGAACAAAAAATTTCACAATTTGTATGGAAACACAAAAGACCCTGAATTGCTAAAGCAATCTTGAGAAAGAAAAACGGAGCTGGAGGAATCAGGCTCCCTGGATTCAGGCTATACTACAAAGCTACAGTAATCAATACAGTGTGGTACTGGAACAAAAGCAGAAATATAGATCAATGGAACAGAATAGAAAGCCCAGAGATAAACCCACGCACATGTGGTCACCTTATCTTTGATAAAGGAGACAAGAATATACAATGGAGAAAAGACAGCCTCTTCAATAAGTGGTGCTGGGAAACTGCACAGCTACATGTAAAAGAATGAAATTAGAACAGTCCATAACACCATACACAAATATAAACTCAAAATGGATTAAAGACCTAAATGTGCGACCTAACACTATAAAACTCTTAGAGGAAAACATAGGAAGAACACTACATAACATAAATCACAGCAAGATCCTTTTTGACCCACCTCCTAGAGAAAGGGAAATAAAAACAAAAATAAACAAATGGGACCTAATGAAACTTAAAAGCTTTGCACAGCAAAGGAAATGATAAACAAGACGAAAAGACAACCCTCAGAATGGGAGAAAATATTTGCAAATAAAGCAACTGACAAAGGATTAATCTCCAAAATATGCAAGCAGCTCATGTAGCTCAATATCAGAAAAACAAACAATCCAATCCAAAAAAGTGCAGAATACCAAAATAGACATTTCTCCAAAGAAGATATACAGATTGCCAACAAACACATGAAACGATGCTCAACATCACTAATCATTAGAGAAATGCAAATCAAAACTACGAGGTATCACCTCACACCACTCAGAATAGCCATCATCAAAAAATCTGCAAACAATAAGTGCTGGAGAGGGTGTGGAGAAAGGGCACCCTCTTGTACTGTTGGTGGGTAAGTAAATTGTTACAGCCACTATGCAGAACAGTATGGAGGTCTCAAAAAACTAAAAATAGAACTACCATACGACCCAGCAATCCCACTACTGGGCATATACCCTGAGAAAACCATAATTCAAAAAGAGTCATGTACCACAATGTTCATTGCATCTCTGTTTACAATAGCCAGGACATGGAAGCAACCTAAGTGTCCCTCGACAAATGAATGGATAATGAAGATGTGGCACAAATATACAATGGAATATTACTCAGCCATAACAATAAAATGAAATTGAGTTATTTGTAGCAAGGTGGATGGACCTAGAGTCTGTCATACAGAGTGAAGAAAGTCAGAAAGAGAAAAACAAATACCATATGCTAACACATATATATGTAATCTAAAAAAAAAAAAAAAAAGTTCTGAATAATATAGGGACAGGACAGGAATAGAGATGCAGACATAGAGAATGGACTTGAAGACACAGGGAGGGGTGAGGGTAAGCTGGGATGAATTGAGAGAGTGACATGGACATATATACACCCCCAAATGTAAAATAGATAGCTAGTAGGAAGCAGCCGCATAGCACAGGGAGATCAGCTTGGTGCTTTGTGTCCACCTAGAGTGGTGGGATAGGGAGGGTGCGAGGGAGACACAAGAGGGAGGAGATATGGGGATGTATGTATATGTATAGCTGATTCACTTTGTTATACAGCAGAAACTAACACACCATTGTAAAGCAATTATACTCCAATTAAGATGTTAAAAAAAAAAAGACTAAGCCATACTGATAGGGACAGACACTTTACATTTCATCAATACACCAATATTCTCTGGATTCTACCAACTGTGACTTTTCCCACTTTACATGTATCCCTTTTTGCTCAGAACTCATTCAATTGATTGGCAACACTCCCCACTGTGACATTATCCCTTAGTTTTGTTTTGCTTGGCTGAAGCTCTCACATTATTTGACATTATATAGTCACTAATTTAAAAATTACAGTCAGAGATGACACACAAGGATATGAATTCTGTAGCAGCAACTATAGTGGTTAGCTTAGATCTCTGTTTCTCTTGGAATTCATCTAGTTCTAAATATTCTGACCAAAGACTGAAAAGCAAGGAAAAAATATTCTCTGTGGTCTTCTTTGCTTACCAATAGATAAATGTTCATTTAAAAAGTGCAAGTTGAATAATAGCTTCCAAGCCAACAGTGGAATACAATCTAAACAATCAAAGAAAATAAAAACCGAGTATGACTAGCTTGTTATTTGAGACTGTGAGAACCTAGATTGTGCCAAATGTAAGATTCTTACTAACCCTTACCACATAACCTGACATCAGACTTATTCACTCAGAAAGAGTGTAGACAATACCATGATTTTCTCTAAACATTTCCTCTAAGCATCCTTTAGTGGAAGTTTAAATTTCACATCTTCAAGCTAAAATGAAATTCCTTAAATCTTTCCTTGCATGACTTGTTTTGAAACACAATAAACTCTCTCCTGATTGACCAAAATAATTATGCCTGTGTGCTGTGTCCAAGATTTAAATTGGGAATAAATCTTGGCAGAATAAAATGTCTGGCACTGATCTTTGTTGGGTATAAAGAAGTGGGGGTGGGAATGTTCTCTTAGGAGATTTTACAGGGAATTTAATGTTTTGGACGCTGGCTATCTCACCACCTCCTAAATACCTCCACCATCACTAACTTAAAATCACTAAAATTTGTGCAGTGCCTGAGCCATCCTGGCCCCAGCTAGCAGGGAAATTTCATTGCCTTAGCCTTTTTCTATTCCCAGATATTTCCCATATTTTCTTCAAAGTTTTGTTTTCTCATGGTTCTTTCTTTTTAAAAAAATAAAACAAAACAAAACTTTTCAATGTATCTGGCTTTTGTTTTGCTGTCTGATGTAAGGTGAGAATCTAATTTGTTTTTTTTCTAAATAGCCAATTTCAACACCATTCTATCTCTAATTGAGTAGTATTTTTACTTTATAGGTACAGAAGTTAAAAAAATCAGTAGTTCCTAAGTGACCTACTTAACTTGTGTCAGTCAAAGCCTTTACTAATAAAATAATCTAAACAATTACCTATTGGCACAAGAATGGTTGAGGAAATAGTCGTTTAAGCCCCTTATAAAGTGTTACATTACTGCGAAATAGTTTTAAAAATAGGAAATCTCTATTCCTCCTCCTCTCTCCATTAAATAAATATAATTCTCAACCCCTGCTCTTATATCTACAATCCTAAACTTTCCATCCTCTGCTTTCCATAGCCTAAAACTCTCCTCAGATCTCCATTTTCATGTCCCAAAGCTTTGTTTCCTGTTAAAATTCTCCAAGGAGGACATTTATTTCATGTTGTTCTAAGCCTTTTGTGATGGAAAGAAAAGAGATGGTTTTAGAGTTGGACAAACCTGGATTCAGACCTTGGCTTGATTAATTAGTCATTCATTGGTGGCTTTGAATAAATTACATGGCCACTCTGGATCTCATTTTCCATATCTGTCCATTGGGGATATCTGAGACATAAGAAGATTAGCACTAATGTAAATGCACTGCCCTGTAACCAAAGGCCACAATTATTTTTTGTTGTGTGATTTTGCTTGACCCATAGACTACAGAATTAGATTGATAACAAAGTTAGAGAATAAACACATATTACTCAGAGATCCTGGACTTGGAGGTGGATGCAGTTTGGGGTTATTCATCTTTGGAAAGAAGATGAATGTATTTTCATTGTGGAATATTTACATTATGTTATGTTCAATAATGACAAAGCATTATTGAAAGTTTATGTATAAAAAAAAAGAAAGTTTATGTATAGAAATAAAACTATTCGAATAGCCAAAGCATGGAGTACATGTAAATTTGTAGTTTTCTCCATGTAGCAACTACCCTCCATCCTTTTCCCAACAACACTTTTCCACAGTTTGATGGAACCATGGATAAAAATGCTCTGTACTCTAGCTGGAAGATAAGCAAAGAATCTAAATTAGGCTATCTGGAACTAAACTTTCCAAAATTTGAATCATGAGGACAATGACAAAGGATGAAAACTGAATATAATGTATCAAGGGTCCAGGATGCTAGAAGAAATATCCATCCTTTCCTTTTATGTGCATATTTGAAGCTACCCCAGTTTCTGCTCTTCTAAGCCTGATTCTGCAGCTTTCCCTTTGATTCATGGGCTCTCCATATTCTCCCAATGAGTTCAAGTTAGCCAGAGTCAGGTTCTATGCCTTGTAACAAAGAACCTAAATAAATAGAATCCTTATTTGATAGAAGTGGTAACTGAAGCTTCAGAAGCTAATTAATTTGCTCAAGATTTTCACAACTGGTATGTGGCAATGTCAAGATATGAACCCAGACAGTTTAATTTTAAGGCTAGCCTCCTTCTGCTGCCGGCTCTTGCCACACATGCCATTTTTGAACTCCTGAAATCACTGGGATGTAAGAAGATCCCCTATCCTTCAAGAGTGTACTGGTGCCAGGTTTAGCAAAGCAACAAGAAGAAACAAGCAAGCAAATGACACTACTTAGAAAATTCTCTCTTTGTGTCTGGTTACAGTACATATTTTTCATATCTAAATACTGTTCTCCATGCCCTTTGAGTCTGAGAAGTTTATGTTTGGTTTTTAGCCACAGTGGGTTCTTCCCTCCTGCTTTAAGGTCTATTTCTGAAGCCTGAAGTAAAAAATCATAACCCAGGCAAACTTACTGGTAGCTGCATCTGTTAACTCCACTTTCACATCTGTCAATGAAAAAAGACTACCTCCTTTGTGAGCCAATTTCTGTACATTCCATCTAAGCTAATTCCTTCTCTTTTACTAGTTAATCCATTCATTCAATAATTACAGAACACCTGCTCTATGCTAGCCCTCTTGCTTATTATCCAATTGCCATCTACTTTCTTAAGGATACTCCTCTTTTTTATACCTCCCTCTTTACTGAATGCTTTTCTGAAGTACAAGTTTCTCCTATCTTTAAAACCAAAAAAAAACTTCTCTCAACCTAATGTTCTTCTACAGCTAGTGACTTTTCTTTCTTCCCCTTCACAAAAAATTTTCAACATTTTGGTTCTTACTCTATTTGAGATTGATTCTTGTGTATGGTTTGACGTAGGGCTACAATTTCATTTTTCTCTTAAAACAACTTATATCTGTTCCAGCTCCATTTATTAAATTGTCTCTCCTTTCTCATGTAATTTGTCATGCCACTTCTATCATATATTAAAATTCCATATTTGTATACCCTAATCTGTGAACTGTCTAATTTGTTCAGTCAATTAGTCCATCCCTACACCATACTTTTTTAAAAATTTTATTGAAATATAGTTGATTTACAGTATTGTGTAATTTCAGCTGTACAACACATTGATTCAGTTTTGTATACACTCTTTTTCAGATATTTTTCCCTTATAGGTTATTACATAATATGGAGTATAGTTCCCTGTGCTATACAGTAGGTCCTGTTGGATATCTATTTTATATATAGTCTTGCGTGTATGTTAATCCCAGCCTCTTAATTTATCTCTCCCCCCTCCCCCTGTCCGCTTTGGTAACTGTAAGTTTGTTTCTGTATCTGTGAATCTCTTTCTGTTTTGGAAATAAGTTCATTTGTGTCTTTTTTTTTTTTTTTTTTTTTTTGAGATTCCACATATAAGCGACATCATATGATATTTGTCTATTGCTGTCTGGCTTACTTCACTTACTGTGATAATCTCCAGGTCCATCCATGTTGCTGCAAATGTCATGGTTTCATTCTTTTTTATGGCAGAATAATATTCTGTTGTACATATGTACCACATCTTCTTAATCCATTTCTCTGTTGTTGGACATTTAGGTTGCTTCCGTGTCTTGGCTATTGTATAAATAATGCTGCAATGAACATTGGGGTGCATGTATCTTTTTGAATTGCAGTTTTCTCTGGATATATACCCAGGGTGGGATTGCAGGATCATATGGTAGCAATCTACATAGGATTTAGTGCAATCTCTATCAAATTACAGATGGCATTTTTCACAGAACTAGAACAAAAAGTTTCACAATTTGTATGGAAACACAAAAGATACTGAATAGCCAAAGCAATCTTGAGAAAGAAAAATGGAGCTGTAGGAATCAGGCTCCCTGACTTCAGACTATCTTACAAAGCTACAGTCATCAAAACAGAATGGTACTGGCACAAAAACAGAAATATAGATCAATGGAACAGGATAGAAAGCCCAGAAATAAACCCATACACTTATGGTCAATTAATCTATGACAAAGGAGACAAGAATATATAACAGAGAAAAGATAGTATCTTTGATGAGTGATGCTGGTAAAACCGGACAGCCACATGTAAAAGAATGAAATTAGAACATTCTCTAGCACCATATACAAAAATTAACTCAAAATGGATTAAAGACCTAAATATAAGACCAGATACTATAAAACTCCTACAGGAAAACATATACAGAAAACTCTTTGACATAAGTTGCAGCAATATTTGTTTGGACCTGTCTCCTAAGACAAAGGAAACAAAAGCAAAAATAAACAAACGGGACCTTATTAAACTTAAAAGCTTTTGCACAACAAAGGAAACCATAAACTAAGTGAAAAGACAACCTACAGGACGGGAGAAAATATTTGCAATTATGAGACAAAAAGGGTTAATTTCCAAAATATATAAACAGCTCATACAGCTCACTATCAAGAAAAAAAAAACCCAATCAAAAAACGGGCAGAAGACCTAAATAGACATTTCTCCAAAGAAGACATACAAATGCCAACAGACACATGAAAATATGCTCAACATCACTAATTATCAGAGAAATGCAAGTCAAAACTACAATGAGGTATCACAGAATGACCATCATCAAAAAGTCTACAAGTGGGCTTCCCTGGTGGCGCAGAGGTTGAGAGTCTGCCTGCCAGTGCAGGGGACACGGGTTCGAGCCCTGGTCTGGGAAGGTCCCACATGCCGCGGAGCGGCTAGGCCCGTGTGCCACAACTACTGAGCTGGCGCGTCTGGAGCCTGTGCTCTGCAACAAGAGAGGCCGTGACAGTGAGAGGCCCACGCGCCGTGATGAAGAGTGGCCCCCGCTCGCGGCAACTAGAGAAAGCCCTCGCACAGAAACGAAGACCCAACACAGCCAAAAATAAATAAATAAATTTATTAAAAAAAAAAAAAAAAGTCTACAAGTAAAACATGCTGGAGAGGGTGTGGAGATAAAGGAAACCTCCTCTACTACTGGTGGGAAAGTAAATTGGTGCAGCCACTATGGAGAACAGTATGAAGTTTCCTTAAAAAACTACACCATATCTTTTTAACTTTAAAATAGCTTTCTAATCTTTTTATTCAGAACCACAAGAATTTTCTCCCCTTCTAGAAACAAATTGACTATTCTTTACCCTTTGCTGCTCTACATAAATTTTAGAATCAATCTGCCAATACAAAATCCTGTTGAGTTTAATTTTTTCTTTGAGAATATAGAGCTTATTTATCTAGATTTATAATTCTTATACACTTACATTATTTCAACAAGAACATTCTGATGAAATTTTTGTCACTATTCATCACTAATTCCTTAGGAAAATTTTCTGGACAATAAACTGTTCAGTAGAATATGTTCTCTCCTTCACAATATTTTATGTTATAAAAAATTTTAATGTATAAAACAAGTTGAAAGAATGATAAAATACATTTCATGTATCAAAAATCTAGATGGAACAACTGTGAACATTTTGTCATTTCAGAGTAAGATGCAGAGATTGTGACACTCTTAAACAATGATATCCCCATGTCTCTTAAAAATAAAGAAAATTTCCTACATAATTATAATATTATTAATGCCCAGGATAAAATTAACCATAACTCCCTAATGTAACATAAAATCACCCATGCTTAAATATTCGCCAATTGTCCACAAAATACCTCAATTAACTATTTTTTAATGAACAAAAATCCAATTGAAATCTACCCATAATATTTGGTTGTATATCTTTTTAGTCTTTCTTAATTGAGAACAGTCCCAATACCTTTTTTCTTTTCAATAACATTGAATTTTGAAGAGACTGGGCCAGTTGTCTTGTAAAACTTCTACAATCTGAATTTGCTTCACTGATTACTTCCATCTGGATGTCAATTATCTTGCTTCTTTTATCTCCTATATTTCTATAAACTGGAAGTTTGGTTTAAAGGAATAATTAGCTTCAAGTTAAACACGTTCAATAAGAATGCTTTATAGGGAATGCTGTGTACTTCATATTATATTACATCAAGTGACACATAAAATCAAATTGCTTTACTATTGGTGATGCCAAGTTTGAGCACTTGATTAAGATGGTAGAAGTCAAATCTTTCCATGGTAAAGTTGTACATTTTTATCCTTATGATTAGAAAGTTAAATGTAGGGAGATAGTTTGGCTCCATGTGAATATATCTTTTTTTCAGCTTTATTGAGGTCTAATTGCCAAATAAAATTGTAAGATATTTAAAGTATATGATGTGATGATTTGATATAATCACATTGTGAAAGGATTCCCAGCATCAAGTCACTTATATCTACCACCTCACATATTTTCTTTCCTTCTTTCTTTCTTTTTTTTTTTTAGTGAAAACACAAGTCTACTCTCTTAGCAAATTTGAATTAAACCCACAGTATTATCAACTATAGTCACCAAGTTATACATTAGCTCCTCAGACCTTATTCATCTTATAACTGAAAATTTGTATTCTTTCCCAGCTTCTTCCTATTTCCCCCACCTCCTAATCCCTAGCAACAACCATTCTACTCTCTTTTCTTTTCTTTTTTTTATTAATTTTTATTGGAGTATAGTTGCTTTACAATGTTGTGTTAGTTTCTGCTGTACAGCAAAGTTAATCAGCTATACGTACACATATATCCCCTCTTTCTTGGATTTCCTTCCCATTTAGGTCACCACAGAGCATTGAGTAGAGTTCCCTGCACGATACGGTATATTCTCATTAGTTATCTATTTTATACATAGTATCTATTGTGTGTATATGTCAATCACAATCTCCCAATTCATCCTACCCACACCTTTCCCCCTTGGTATCCATACATTTGTTCTCTATGTCTGTGTCTCTATTTCTGCTTTGCAAATAAGATCATCTATACCATTTTTCTAGATTCCACATATATGTGTTAATATATGATATTTGTTTTGCACTTTCTGACTTACTTCACTCTGTATGACAGTCTCTAGGTCCATCCATGTCTCCACAAATGAACCAATTTCATTCCCTTTTATAGCCGAGTAATATTCCGTTGTATATATGTACCACATCTTCTTTATCCATTCCTCTGTTGATGGATATTTAGGTTGCTTCCATGCCTTGGCTATTGTAAATAGTGCTGCAATGAACACTGGGGTGCATGTGTCTTTTTGAATTATTGTTTTCTCTGGGTATATTCCCAGGATTGGGATTGCCAGGTCATATGATAGTTCTGCTTTTAGTTTTTTAAGGAACCTCCATAATGTTCTCCATAATGGCTGCACCAATTTACATTCCCACCAACAATGTAGGAGAGTTCCCTTTTCTCCACAACCTCTCCAGCATTTATTGTTTGTAGACTTGATGATGGCCTTTCTGACTGGTGTTAGGTGATATCTCATTGTAATTTTGATTTGTGTTTCTCTAATAATTAGTGATGTTGGACATCTTTTCATGTGTCTCGTGGCCATCTGTATGTCTTCTTTGGAGAAATGTCTATTTAAGTCTTCTGCCCATTTTTTGATTGGGTTGTTTGTTTTGATGATATTAAGCCTCATGAGCTGTTTGTAAATTTTGGAGACTAATCCCTTGTCAGTCACATCATTTGTAAATATTTTCTCACAATCTGTGGGTTGTCTTTTCGTTTTGTTTATGGTTTCCTTTGCTGTGCAAAAGCTTTTGAGTTTAGTTAGGTCCCATTTGTTTATTTTTGTTTTTATTCTGGGAGACAGATCGAAAAAGTTATTGCTGTGATTTATGTCAGAGTGTTCTGCCTGTTTTCCTCTAGAAGTTTTATAGTGTCCAGTCTCACATTTAGGTCTTTAATCCATTTTGAGCTTATTTTTGTATATGGTGTTAAAGAATGATCTGATTTCATTTTTTTACATGTAGCTGTCCAGTTTTCCCAGCATCATTTGTTGAAAAGACTGTCTTTCCACCATTGTGTAGTCTTGCCTCCTTTGTTGTAGATTAATTGGCCATAGGTGTGTGGGTTTATTTCTGGGTTTTCAATCCTGTTCCATTGATCTATATTTCTATTTTTGTGCCTGTATCATACTGCTTTGATGACTATAGCTTTGTAGTATAGTCTGAAGTCAGGGAACTTGTTTCCTCCAGCTCCTTTTCTCTTTCTCAAGATTGCTTTGGCTATTCGGGGTCTTTTATGCCTCCACACAATTTTTAAGACTTTTTGTCTAGCTCTGTGAAAAATGCCATTGATAATTTGATAGGGATTGCATTGAATCTGTAGATTGCCTTGGGTAGTATAGTCATTTTGACAATATTGATTCTTCTAATCCAAACCATGGTATATCTTTCCATCTGTTAGAGTCTTCTTCAATTTCTTTCATCGATGTCTTATAGTTTTCAGAGTACAGGTCTTTTGTCTCCTTAGGTAGGTTTATTCCTAGGTATTTTATTCTTTTTGATGCAATGGTAAACGGGATTGTTTCTTGAATTTCTCTTTCTGATCTTTTGTTGTTAGTGTGTGGAAATGCAACAGATTTTTGTGCATTAATTTTGTGACCTGTGACTTTACCAAATTCATTGATGAGCTCTAGTAGTTTTCTGATAGCGTCTTTACGATCTTCTATGTATAGTATCATGTCATCTGCAAACAGTGACTGTTCAACTTAGTCTTTTTCAATTTAGATTCCTTTTATTTCTTTTTCTTCTCTGATTGCTGTAGCTAGGACTTCCAAAACTATGTTGAATAAAAGTGGTGGGAGTGGACATCCTTGTCTTGTTCCTGATCTTAGAAGAAATGTTTTCAGCTTTTCACCATTGAATATGATGTTGGCTGTAGGTTTGTCATATATGGCCTTTATTATGTTGAGGTATGTTCCCTCTATGCCCACTTTCTGGAGCGTTTTTATCATAAATGGGTGCTGAATTCTGTGAAAGATTTTTTTGCCTCTATTTAGATGATCATATGGTTTTTATTCTTCAATTTGTTGATGTGGTGTATCACACTGATTTATTTATAGATATTGAAAAATCCTTGCATCCCTGGGATAAATCCCACTTGATCATGGTGTATGATCTTTTTAATGTATGGTTGGATTCAGATTGCTAGTATTTTGTTGAGGATTTTTGCATCTATGTTCATCAGTGATATTGGCCTGTAGTTTTCTTTTCTGTGTGATATCTTTGTCTGGTTTTGGTATCAGGGTGATGGTGGCCTCATAGAATGAGATTGGGAGTTTTCCTTCCTCAGCAATTTTTTGGAACAATTTCAGAAGGATAGGTGTTAGCTGTTCTCTAAATGTTTGGTAGAATTCGACTGTGAAGCCATCAGGTCTTGGACTTTTGTTTGTTGGGAGTTTCTTAATCACAGTTTCAATTTTAGTGCTTGTGACTGTTCTGTTCATTTTTTCTTTCTTCCTGGTTCAGTATTGGGAGACTGTACCTTTCTAAGAATTTGTCCATTTCTTCCATGTTGTCCATTTTCTTGGCATACAGTTGCTTGTAGTAGTCTCTTATGATCCTTTGTATTTCTGTGTTGTCAGTTGTAACATCTTTTTCGTTTCTAATTTTATTGATTTGAGTCATCTCCCTTTTTTTCTTGATGAGTCTGGCTAAAGGCTTATCGATTTTGTTTATCTTCTCAAAGAACCACTTTTAGTTTTATTGATATTTACTATTGTTTTCTTTGTCTCTATTTCATTTATTTCTGCTCTGATCTTTATGATTTCTTTCCTTCTACTAACTTTAGATTTTGTTTGTTCTTCTTTCTCTAGTTGCTTTAGGTGTAAAGTTAGGTTGTTTATTTGAGATTTTTTTTTTTCCTGAGGTAAGATTGTATTGCTATAAACTTTCCTCTTACTACAGCTTTTGCTGCATCCCATAGGTTTTGGATTGTTGTGCTTTCATTTTCATTCGTCTCTAGGTGTTTTTTGTTTTCCTCTTTAATTTCTTCAGTGATCCATTGATTGTTTAGTAGTATATTGTTTAACCTCCATGTTTTTGTGTTTTTATAGTTTTTTTTGTAGTTTATTTCTAATCTCATAATGTTGGGATCAGAAAAGATGCTTGATATGAATTCAGTTTTCTTAAATTTCCTGAGGGTCACCTTGTGGCCCAGCATGTGGTCAATCCTGGAGAATGTATGGTGTGCACTTGAGAAGAATGTGTATTCTGCTGCTTTCAGATGGAATGCTCTATAAATATCAATTAAGTCCATCTGGTCTAACATGTCATTTAAGTACTATTTTTCTTATTGATTTTCTGTCTGGATGATCTGTCCATTGATGAAAGTTGGGTGTTAAAGTCCCCCACTATTATTGTGTTACTCTCAATTTCTCCCTTTATGGCTGTTTGTACTTGCCTTATATATTGAGGTGCTCCTATGTTGGGTGTATAAATATTTATAATTGTTATATCTTCTTCTTGGATTGATCTGTTGACCATTATGTAGTGTCCTTTACTTTTTATAACAGTATTTTAAAGTCTATTTTTTCTGATATGAGTATTGCTACTCCAGCTTTCTTTTGATTTCCATTTGCAAAGAAAAGCTTCTTCCATCCCCTCACTTTCAGTCTGTATGTGTCCCTATGTCTGAGGTGGGTCTTTGTAGACAGCATGTATACATGTCTTGTTTTTGTATCCACTTAGCCAGTCTATGTCTTTTGGTGTGCATTTAATCCATTTACATTTAGGGTAATTATTGATATGTATGTTACTATTACCATTTTCTTAATTGTTTTCAGTTTGCTCTTGTAGGTTTTTTTCTTCTCTTGCATTTTCCACCAGAGAAGTTCCTTTAGTATTTGCTGGGAAGCTGGTCTGGTGATGCTGAATTCTCTTAGCTTTTGCTTGTCTGTAAAGCTTTTGATTTCTCCATCAAATCTGAATGAGAGCCTTTCTGGGTATAGTATTCTTGGTTCATCACTTTAAATATATTGTGCCACACTCTTCTTGCTTGCAGAGTTTCTGCTGAGAAATCAGCCGTTAACCTTATGGGAGTTCCCTTGTATGTTATTTGTCATTTTTCCTTTTTTGCTTTTAATATTTTTTCTTTGTCTTTAATTTTTGTCAATTTGATTACTATGTGTCTCCATGTGTTCCTCCTTGGTTTTATCCTGCCTGGAACTCTCTGCACTTCCTGTACTTGATTGACTGTTTTCTTTCCCATGTTAGGGAAGTTTTCAGCTATTATCTCTTCAAATACTTTCTCAGGTCGTTTCTCTCTCTCTTCTCCTCTTGGGACCCCTATAATGCGAATGTTGGTGCATTTAATCTTATCTCAGAGGTTTCGTAAACTGTCTTCATTTCTTTTCATTCTTTTTTTCTTTATCCTGTTCTGCAGTAGCAATTTCCACCATTCTGTCTTCCAGGTCATTTATCCTTTCTTCTGCCTCAGTTATTCTGCTATTGATTCCTTCTAGTGTATTTTTTATTTCAGTTATTGTATTGTTCATCTCCGTTTGTTTGTTCTTTAGTTAAGCATCTCTTGCATCTTCTCAATCTTTGCTTCAGTTCTTTTTTCTGAGATCCTAGATCATCTTCACTATCATTATTCTGAATTATTTTTCTGGATGGTTGCCTGTCTCCTCTTCAGTTAGCTGTTTTTCTGGGGTTTTGTCTTGTTCCTTCATCTGGGCCATAATCCTTTGTCTTTTCTTTTTGTCTAACTTTCTGTGATTATGGTTTTCATTCTGCAGGTTGCAGGATTGTAGTTCTTCTTGCTTCTGCTGTCTGTCCTCTGGTGGATGAGACTATCCAAGAGGATCGTACAAGCTTCCTGGTGGGAGGGACTGGTGGTCGGTAGAACTGGGTCTTGCTCTGGTCGGCAGGGCTGTGCTCAGGAGAACTTTAATCTGCTTGTCTGATGATGGGTGGGGCTGTTTTCCCTCCCTGTTAGTTGTTTGGTCTGAGGCTACCCAGCACTGGAGCCTACAGGCTATATGGTAGGGCCAGTGGTGGCCTCTGGGAGGGCTCACACAAATGGGTACTTCCCAGAACTGCTGCTGCCAGTGCCCTTGTTGCCATGGAGAGCCACAGCTGGCCCCCACCTCTGCAGGAGACCCTCCAACACTAGCAGGTAGGTTTGGTTCTGTCTCCTATCTGGTCACTGCTCCTTTGCTCGGGTCCTGGTGTGCACAAGACTTTGTGTGTGTCCTCTAAGAGTGGAGTCTCTGTTTCCCCCAGTCCTGTGGAAGTCCTGCAATCAAATCTCACTGGCCTTCAAAGTCAGATTCCCTGGGGATTCCTAGTCCCGTTGCTGGACCCCCAGACTGGGAAGCCTGACATGGGGCTCAGAACCTGCACTCCAGTGGGAGGAGTTCTGTGGTATAATTTTTCTCCAGTTTGTGGGCTGCCCACCCAGCAGGTATGGCATTTGCTTTTTATCATGATTGCACCCCTCCAACCGTCTCATTGCAGCTTCTCCTTTGTCTTTGGATGTGGGGTATCTTTTTTGGTAGGTTCCAGCATCTTCCTGTTGATGGTTCTTCAGCTGTTAGTTGTGATTTTGGTGCTCTCACAAGAGGTGGTGAGCACAAGTCCTTTCTACTCCACCATCTTGAACCAATCTCTGGATCAGTGTTTCTTATTGATTTTCTGTGTGGATGATATGTTCACTGATGTAAGTGAGGTGTTAAAGTCTACTACTATTATTGTCAATTTCTTCCTTTTCAATATTTTCTCCCATGTGGGTGCATATATATTTACAGTTGTTATGTCTTATTGTTGTATTGATCTCTTTATCATTATATAATGCCCTTCTTTGTCTCTTGTTACAGTCTTTATTTTAAAGTCTATTTTGTCTAATATAAGTATTGCTATCTTAGCTTGCTCTTCACTTCCATTTTCATAAAATACTTTTTTCATCCTCTCACTTTCAGTGTGGGTGTGTGTCTTTAGATCTGAAGTGAGTCTTTTGAAGGTAGAATATATATGGGTCTTGTTTTTGTATCCATTCAGGTACTCTAATTCTTTTGATGGGAACACATAGCCCACCTTCTAATCTGAATGATAACCTTTCTGGGTAGAGTATTATTGGTTTCAGGGTTTTTTTCTTTTATCACTTTGAATATATTGTTTCACTCTGTTCTGCCTGAAAAGTTTCTGCTGAAAAGTTAGCTTATAGTCTTATGGGAGTTCCTTGTGTGTAACTAGCTGCTTTTCTCTTGCTGCTTTTAAAATTTTCTCTTCCTTTTGAAATGTTGCCTTTTAATTATAATGTGTCTTGGTGTGGACCTCTTTGGGTTGATCTTGTAAGGGACTCTCTGTGATTCCTTGACCTAGATGCATGTTTCCTTCCCCAGTTAAGAAAAGTTTTTAGCTATTTTTCTTTAAATAAGTTCTCTGTCACTTTCTCTCTCTCTTCTCTTTATGGAACCCATATAATGCAAACATTAGTACACTTGATGTTGTCCCAGAGGTCTCCTAAACTATCCCAGTTTTTTAAAATTCTTTTTTCTGTTCAGCTTGGATGATTTTCACTACTCTCTCTTCCACTTTGCTGATCCATTTATCGATATCATCTAAGCTACTGTTGATTCCTTCCGGTGTACTTTTTATTTCAGTTATTGTATTCTTCAGCTCTGTTTGGTTTGTCTTTATATTTTCTAACTCTCTGTTGAAATTCTCACCATTCATTCATTCTTCTCCCAGTTCAGTGAGCACCTTTATGTTTATTACTTTGAACACTTTATCAGGTAGATTGCTTATCTATAGTTCATTTAGCTCTATTCCCACTAGGCTGACTAGAAAATCTCATGATTAAGGGACATTGCATAAGGTATTTGGAAGGGACCGGTCTCAGTACTGATGGATAATTAGCCTTAGATTGAGTACTTCTCTAGTCCAATCTAACAAATATGAAAAGAAATACCCCAAAAGTTCAAAAAAAGTTATGTAACTTAACTGCATTCCAGAATAAACTTCAAGACTAGTTATAGGAAAACAAGTTTTTCCAGCCCCCAACAAGTTAAAAACCACAATATCTGGAATCTCATAATAATAATAAAACTCTCAGGCATGTAGAGAAGCAAGAAATAAGTTTAAAGAGAAATTTAAATCAACCAAAAGTGACATAGAACAGACACAGATATTGAAATTTCAAAAAAAGTCATTAAAACAGTTATTATAGATGCATTTCATATATCCAAAATGTTAAGTAGATATATGGAATATATAATATAAAAAAAAGTCAAACTTCTGAAATGAAAAGTATACTACCTGAGATGAAAAATACACTGAGTGGGAATAATGGCAGATTAGACATCACAGAAGAAAAATTAGTCAGTTTGATTACATAATAATAGAAACTCTCCAAAATGAAACACAGACAGGAAAATAAAAGAAAAAAGGATCATCAGCACACTGTGGGACAACTTTTAAGTGACCTTTTATATGTATAATTGGAGCCCTAAGAAGAGAAAGGGTCACAGAAAAAGTACTTAAAGATATAATGGCCAAAGTGTTCCCAAATTTGATAAATACTATAAATCCACAGATCTTACAAGCTCAAAAAAACTCTAACACAATAGTCTTGATTAAAATTACACCAATGCATGTTATAATCCATTTGCTCATAATTGGTGATCAAAAGGAAAATCTAAAAGCATCTGAAAAACAAAGACACATTACAAAGATAAGAAACAAAGATAAGGATGGCTACAGATTTATTGTCAGAAACAGTGCAAGTGGGAAGGCTTTGGAGCAACTTCTCTAAAGTACTGAGAGAAAAAATATTGTCAATATAGAATTGTATACCTAGTTAAATCATCCTTCAAAAATAAAGGGCATTTCTTTAAAAAAAGAAAGAGATGGAATACTACTCAGCCATAAAAAAGAATAAAATAATACCATTTGCAGCAACATGGATGCAACTAGAGATTATCATACTAGGTGAAGTAAGTCAGAAAGAGAAAGACAAATCCCATATGATATCACTTACATGTGGAATCTAAAATATGACAGAAATGAGCCTATCTATGAAACAGAAACAGAATCAGGGACATAGAGAATAGACTGGTGGTTGCCAAGGGGAAGGGTGTGGGAGAGGGATGGATTGGGAGTTTGGGATTAGCAGATGCAACCTGGTATATATAGAATGGATAAACAACAAGGTCATACTATATAGCACAGGGAACTATATTCAATATCCTCTGATAAACTATAATGGAAAACAATATGAAAAAGAATATATATATGTATAACTGAATCACTTTGCTGTACAGCAGTAATTAACACATTATAAATCAACTATACTTCAATAAAAAATTTTAAAAAGAAAGATATTCTCAGACATATAAATTCTGAGAGACTGCATCACCAGAAGACCCACACTACAAGAAATGTTAGAGTTCCATCAGGCAGAAGGGAAATGGTTGACTGTGATAAGTTAAAGATGTATACTATAAACCTTAAAGCAACTACTAAAATAAGAAAGCAAAGAGTTATAGCTAATAAGTCAACAAAAGAGATGAAATGGAATCTATAAAATGTCCAAAAGAAGAGAAAAAAATAGAGCAAAGAACAGAATAGACAAATAGAAAATAAATAGTAAGATAATTCAGTAAAACACTTATCTTTAAATTCTTTGTGTTTTACCTCTACCACCCAGCTTTCAAAGGAATCTCGAGCTCCCAAAATGTCTCCCTCCCTTCCAAATCCTGTTTCTGCACATTTTCCAAGTTTGTTCCTTTTGACTCATGGGATCTTCTGATCTGCCTTCAGTATTTCCAAAGTGGGTCCCTTACCTTGGGTGGATCTTAGTTGATGTTAACTGTGTCCCGTCACTGCAAGGACCCTACTACATTGTATTTTCTTCTGTTCAGTCCCTAACTGACTCTCAGCTCTACTGTGAGTTCTGGAACCAACTTTACTAATCTTGAGTATTCATTTCTCCACTTACATGTTAATTGGACTTTGCGTTTTCTCTGTTTCCTTATTATGTGGTTGGCATAGGCCATGGGTGATTTTATTTTCTATCTTTAAAATTTCCATTGTTCTCAGTAGAATGTATGAAGAGATTCCACTGTAAGCAGCCACCAATATCTACAGGAATTCTTCCTGTCTTCTTCCTCACTTTATATTCATTCTTCAATGATATATAAGGTGGCTTTCAACTTCACTGCAGCTTTCTTTCCAAGATCAGCAGTGAGTGCCCTTGTTGTAGATGTTAGTGTACATATCTCAATCTTTACCTTACTTGATATGTTTGTACATTTTTGGTTACTCTCCACTTCTTAAAATACTTTATTTGTTACATTCTTTGATACAACACTCTCCTGGTTTTTATTCTATCATCTTGTCTGCTTCTTGGTGTTGTAAATTCTTTTTCTTCTATCTGCCTCTGTTTGACACAGGGTTCTTTCCTGAATCTTAATCTCGTCTCACTCTAAACATGTTCCCTTCCTTTCATAGCTTCACTTTTCATCTCTATGCTAATGATTTTCAAATAGTTGCCTAAGCCAAAATCTCTTACCCAAATCTCAAATTACATGTTTAACCACCTGTTGAACATTTCTATTTTATGTTTCGAGGACACCTCAAACTCATCCTGTCCCAAATTAAATGAATTACTATCTAAGCCTTCACCCTCCCCAATCCTACTCATCCTCTTAAGCACTGCTATCAATGATTTATCACCAACCATAAAATTCCCCAAGCTCAAAACTTTGTGATCACTCCTGCCTCTTCCCCTCTCTCTTCCTTAATGTCCTAATGATTCTATCTCTTTGTTATCTGTTGACTGTGTCCATTTATTACAACTACTATTACCATTACCTTAATTTAAGTCTTTATCAGCTCTCACCTGGATTATATCACAGCCTTCTATCTACCTGCCAACAATAATTTTCCCCTTCCAATCTATTACTTATACAATAGTCAGTAGATTTTCTAAACTGTAACTTAATCATGTCCCTCAACTGCTTAAAATTTTAATGGCTCAACATACCTCAGGATAAGGTCTAAACTTAACAAGCCTTACAAAGTTAGTAGTTTAGCCTGTCTCTAATTCAGCCTCTTATCTCACTACTCTTCTACCTTACACTCTACATTCTAGTCATACTAAACCTTGTGTAATTTTTATGAACAATTCTAGGACTTTGCTTATGCTTCTCCTCATCTTTCACATAGTTAACTCCCCATGACCTTTTAGGTCTCATCTTAGATATTCTTTCCTATTTGAAGCCCTTCCTGACCCCCTACTGCCTCAAGAATGAATTAGGGACACTTCTCTTTGATTCCATTATACCTGTTACTTATCCCTCTTTTAGATCTTTTCATACTCTACTTGTAATTTTTTGATTGCAGGTCTGTATCTTCTGTTAGAGGATGAGTTATTTGAGAGAAGTGACATCTTCATCAACTTATCAGTAGTATCTGACTCAGAACCTAGCATATAAAAAACACTCAATGATTAACTGTTAAATACACACATACATACATACATATACAAATGAATGACTCACACTTAAATGTTTATTCCCAGTTATTAAGCTAGTTATTGATACTTCCCTTTGTACATTAAAAAGTATGAACATTATTCTCGGGTGAGTATGACTTATAAATCTCACAGTGTCAATAAATTTAAAGTTATTTTTATTATTTTTCAATGAAAGATTTTCAAATCCCTTGAAGTAGCAGGTACATATTATTTCCAAATGAAAGTGAAACTTGGCCACGTTTACTGTGGAGATAATAATAAGTAGTACTTTTGAGAACTCACTCTGTGTCAATCAGTGTTCTTAGCACTTTACATGTAATAAGTCATTGACTCCTCACAATAACCCAATGAGATTGCAACTATCCCATTTCATAGATGATAATCTGATTTAGCAAGTTCTCCAAAGTTGCACAGCTGGTAAGCAGAGCTGGGATTTGAACCCAGGCAGTCTAGCTAAAAATGTTTTTGGCTTGAGAGCTTTTGTATATGAATGTTCTTGTCATCCTTTGGTTTATCTTCTAATCTTTGCTATGTTTATATATGTAAATATGGAATCTACTCCACTTAGACTCTACAAAACCAACTCAGAATTAACTTTATCTTTTGAAACCAAGCACATAAATGCTAATGTCTCTTCTTATTTTGAAGTAATTCCTCCACATGTGTTCATTCTTTTTCATAAATTTGAGCAAGCATGCATATAGCATTGAATTTCCTTCCTAAGTCTCAGGACTTACTATGTAATTTGCAGGGACCAGTGCAAAATGAGAATGCAGGGCCCCTGTTAAAAAATTATTAAGAATTTCAAGGTGTTGACAGCAGAGCATTAAACCAAGCATGAGCCCCTTCTAAGCACAGGGCCCTTTGCAACTGCGCAGGAAGAACACCCATGAAGCCAGCCTTGCTAATTCTCCTTCCTAAGAGGCAATAGACAACCAATCCCTTGTCTACAGTTGACAATCACTTGACAGCAAGGTTACTTCACTTTTCTGTATGTAAGACTAAAAATTCTATTCTTAACTTTAAAACAACACATTTAAGTTGTTTAAAATAGCAATCCTTGCTACCATTATCATAGCACAGAACTTGGGGATCTAGCACATATAAAGTATCTATGTGTTTTACTCACCAAAATACCTACTTCAAAACTCTGTGTGATAGAAATGTATTCCTATTTTACAGATGAATAAACAGACCAAGAGAGATTAAGTAACTTGTTTAAGGTCACCTAGGTAGTAAATTTGAGGAGCTACTAGTTAAGCCCAGATCCACCTGCCTCCAAAACCCACAGGTTTTTCAGTATACCATGTTACTTCTTTTGTGAAAATGAAATAAAAGCACAACTAATCATGGACTAAGAAGTTGAATTGTGAGGTACTTAGCTTTTGCCCTAAGCAAATAAAACCTTACTCTTGTTTTCTCTGTGTATCTCCACTGTTGATCCCAGATTCTTCAATCATGGGCATGTGTGCATAAGACAATATATGATTTTTTTAAAAGAACAAGGCTGTCTTCTAAGGTTTGGCGAGATCCCTACTGAGAGTGCTGTCATGGTCACTCTCAAATATCAGAGGTAAGACGCAAGAGGGAAGAGATATGGGAACATATGTATATGTATAACTGATTCACTTTGTTATAAAGCAGAAACTAACACACCATTGTAAAGCAATTATACTCCAATAAAGATGTTTAAAAAAATATATCAGAGGTAGATGCAGTCTATTAGAAATTACAAGGCCAGCTGTTGTTTTATATCATTAGACTTTTGAAACCAACTGGGAAAAATCTACTTCTGCCAAGAAGGAAGTCTCCAGGCTCTGCAGCAAATATCAATTCCAATTTGGTTGAAATTGTGCAGCGTTATTTTTTTCTGTGTTTCTCAAGGTTCCAGAAATGATTCTCTGCACATTGGTTGGAGCTTAACCTGAAATATGTCATATTTTCCATCTAGATTGAAGAAGATGTGCATGTACTCATGCCTGCCCTCTTAAGCAGAGGTGGGGCACACAGTTTCATCTAGATTGAAGAAGATGTGCATTTATGCATGCCCTCTAAACCAGAACTGAGACGTAAAGCTTGGGACGTTGAGCTGAGAACAGTGCATAACTTGCAGACTCAGTCATCTTGCCTTTAGATAATGGGGAAAAAAAAGAATTATAACTTGTTTTTCTCTCTTGTGAACAGTTATATTGTTCACTAAAAGTTACTAGCCACCCAGAAATTCATAAGTGGCTCTCCTTGGCAAAACTTGATTTTGAGTTTGACAGCAATCTGATGATTTCATAGCATTTTAGAATCATGAAGTGTTAACATTGGAAAGGACCTAGGAGGTCACATAATCTAAATACCTCATTTTCAGATGAGGACATTGATGTTCAGAGATGTTTTATGGTGGCTGAAGTCATGAAGCTAGCATATGAGCTGGTATTGGAAATCAGAGCTTCTGACCCCAGTTTAGTTCTCTTTCCATTATTCCACAGCTGCCTTGTCTTACTTAGTTGACATGTCAAACTCCATTTACTCTTACTCTGTCAGCAGTTTCCAGTTCAGCAGGGAAGCTCTTTGAAATTGGAACACTTAAATGAATCAAGTTTTATTGAGCATATACTTATTTTTCCTTTTTTAAATATTCAACACAGCATTCAGCATGGTCCTTTGTAAGTAGGAGGCTTTCAATCATTCTAACATTCATATATTCAGTCAACAAATATTTATTGAGCATAAAAAAACATAATAGGTGCTTATGAGTACGGAATTCATTGCTCATTTCTACTAAGATAAATAAGGTATGATCCCTGCCCTAAAGGAGCTTACAGGACAGTGGGACAGATACATAAGCAATGAATAATTGTTTGATTAATAATTACATGAATATACATATATTCAATAATAAAGATACAAAAAAAGAAAGAATGATTAACTTTGGTAAAAGGCTTTATTGAGTAGGTGGCATATGGAATCAAAGAGAATCAGATGTGAGGAATAGCATGAAGTGTGAGGAGTCATGTGGTATTCTGAAATCCTAGAGGAGATTAGACTACAAAGCAGATGAGCAGGCTAGGGAGGCAGAAAGGCAAACTTACATCAGATCTTGGAGGCTATTGAATACCATGCAAAGGAATGTAGATGTTATCATGTAAACAGTAAGAATATTAAGGTGATATTAAAAAACTGAGATGATCCAATCTGTATGTTTGGGGATAGTATAAAATGTTTACAAGAAAAGGATAAGAAGAGAAAATATCCCTATCCAGTGTAAATGAGATAATCCTACCAGTTGTGTTTGACTATGTTGCTTTCCTGCTTAGGATCCCAAAATAGCTCTCTATTATTAATCCTTTAAAATCTAAAATCTTCAGCGCTTCACCAAATTTTTGCCCCATACCATGTAGTCATGAACAAAAACAAATGTAACAAAGTTTTCACGCTTGTACATTGGTGCATTATTTACAAAGCACTTCCTGATATATTGTCCCATTTGATCCTCACAATTCTCCTCTAAAGTAAGCAGGAAGAGGTTAAAATCTTCATTTTATAGATGATGAAATAAAGGCTCAGAAAGATTAAGATCAATTTATTGAGGTCCTCTTAAGCATGTTATTCTACTCCTCAACTTCTCTAAGCTCACACATCTAGTAAATGACAATGACCTCTCAGGTCCTTGACTTCTCTTTTCCAATAATTTTATCCTCCATGACCTCAGCCACACCCTCCCATGATCACTCCCTGGACTTTGTCACTACCAATAACTGCAATACCTCCAATTTTTTTCATTCTTATTCTATTTTTCCCACTCACTCCCTTTGTCAATCTAATCCCAAGAATCAATCTTTCAACCTCACCACAATTAATAACCATACCACTTTCTCACTGGATCTCCCTCCTTTGATGTTCTTTTTCCCTTTCCTTACACAGTTAAATTTATAGCCAGTCATTCAAATCACACCATTGTTTATACTCTCAATAACCTTGCCCTTTCTCACTTTGTCAGAACTACAGCCTATAAACCCAACTATCTCATCTATTCCATGCCTCCCTATATTCCATGCCTGTACTCATGTAGCTGAACATAGCTGCAAAAAATCTTAACTCTATAACCACAGACCTCACATTGGCCTTAATGGTGTCAGGAAATCAAGGTAACCACACCTAGTTTATTTACTTTCCTACTGTCCTAGATGAATATTTAACACCTTTTCTTTTCTCCTCAAATATTCAACATCTCCTCCCTCATCCCAACTTTCAGCTGATGACCTTGCTCCCTGCTTTACTGAGAAAACTGAAGCAACAGAAGAGAATTTTTAGATTCCCATCATCACATCAACTTACCTATAAGCATATGCAAGCATATACTCTGCCTTACTGCTTATTATTAAATATTAATATTAATATTAAACGTGTCTTTGCCTCCTACATAAGGCCATGTTATCTACTTACACAGACAGCATCCCTTCTCATCTGTTAAGGACATTGCTCCAGTTCTGCCCCTTACCTCCTACAACATCAATTTTTCCCTTTGTACTGGAAAATTACAATCAGCATACAAATATCTTCTTATTTTGTCCATCTTAAGGCCAAAAACAAAAATATTGCTTCACCTATCAACACTAGCCCCATTCCTTTGCTTCCCTCTGCAGCAAGGAGTTGTCTATAATTGTTGTTTCTGATTCCTCTTGTTTCTTAAAGTCATTTCAGTCAAGCTATTACCTCCACCCTGATCAAAACTGCGCTTGACATGGTCACTAGTAGCTTCCCCATTGCACTGTGGTGCATTGCATTGCATTGTGACCCAAATGGTCAATTCTCAGACTTTATCTTACTTGAAACATTAGCAATATTTGAGACTATTGATAGCTTCTCCTTGACATATCTTCTTTTGGCTTTCACAACATCAACTTTCTCATGTGTTCTCCTGTTATTGCTCTTTCTCAACTGCCTTTTGTTGGTTTCTCCTGGTCTCACCTCTCAGTGTTGTAGTGTTCCCTGTCCCAAATTAAACTCTTGATTTTCTTTGCTGCTCTCCCTAAACCTGTTTCTCCCATAGCCTTACATATCTCTGTTAATGGCAATTCCATCCTTCCATTTGTGCAGGCCAAAATTTTAAGTCATTCTCAAAAATGCCTCTTCTCTTTTTTGACTCTTCTCTTCTTCTCACATCATACATCCAACCCATCAGTAATTCTATTTGTCTTTATCTTCAAAATCTATCCAGAATCTAATCACTACTTGTCATGTCTTCTGCTACCATCCTGCTCTGAGCTACCATGATCTCTAGGCTGGATTATTATAGTAGCCCCATGAAAGATCTTCCTATTTCTACTCTTACCTCTTATTAATCTATTCAACTGGCTTGCACCTGAGGGCAATTTTGTGCCACCACAAGGGACATTTGGTGATATCTGAAGACCATTTCTGATGGTCACAACTGGGGAGGTGGTGTCACTGGCATCTAGTGGGTAGAAGTCAAAGATGCTCTAAATACTGTAAATGCACAGGACAGCACCCACAACAAATAATCATCTGACTTGAAATGTTAGTAGTGCTGAGGTTGAGAAATCCTTGTTTATCTTCATCCCAACTGCTAGAGTAATCCTTTTTAAAAACAAAGTTAAATCTGGACAGTCCTCTGTTAAAAACACGGCAAAGTTTCTCCGTGTCACAGATACTAAAACCAAACTTTCTACAATGACCTATGGGGCTTGTATGATCTGGCTCCCCATTAGCTCTCTGATATCATCTTCTAACAGCCTATATATTGCTTATTCTGTTCCAGAGGCAAACACTACATTAGCATTACAACCTGCTTCCTCCCCTGGCATTTCTGACACTCCTTACCCTGATTTCTCTTTCTATTTCCTGTAGCAATTATTACCTTTTAACATATTATGAAATTTATTTTATTATGTACACTGTTTACTGTCTGTCTCTGGAACATAAGCTCCATCAAGGAACCAAGCATCAGAAGCAAGAAGAACTACAATCCTGCAGCCTGTGGAACAGAAACCACATTCACAGAAAGATAGACAAGATGAAAAGCAGAGGGCTATTTACCAGATGTAGGAACAAGATAAAACCACAGAAAAACAACTAAATGAAGTGGAGATAGGCAACGTTCCAGAAAAAGAAATCAGAATAATGATAGTGAAGATGATCCAGGAACTCAGAAATAGGATGGAGGCAAAGATTGAGAAGATGCAAGAAATGTTTAACAAAGACCTAGAAGAATTAAAGAACAAACAAACAGATGAAAAATACAATAACTGAAATGAAAAATACACTAGAAGGAATCAATAGCAGAATAACAGAGGCAGAAGAACAGAGAAGTGACCTAGAAGACAGAATGGTGGAATTCAATGGTGCAGAACAAAATAAAGAAAAAAGAAATGAAGACAGCCTAAGAGACCTCTGGGACAACATTTAATACAACATTCACCTTATAGGGGTCCCAGAAGGAGAAGAGAGAGAGAAAGGACCAGAGAAAATATTTGAAGAGATTATAGTCAAAAACTCCCCTAACATGTGAAAGGAAATAGCCACCCAAGTCCAGGAAACGCAGAGAGTCCCATGCAGGATAAACTCAAGGAGAAACATGCCGAGACACATCGTAATCAAATTGGGAAATATTAAAGACAAAGAAAAATTATTGAAAGCAACAAGGGAAAAATAACAAATAACATGAAAGGGAACTCCCATAAGTTTAACAGCTGATTTCTCAGCAGAAACTCTACAAGCCAGAAGGGAGTGGCATGTCATATTTAAAATGATGAAAGGGAAGAACCTACAACCAAATTACTCTATCTGGCAAGGATCTCATTCAGATTCGATGGAGAAATCAAAAGCTTTTCAGACAAGCAAAAGTTAAGAGAATTCAGCACCACCAAACCAGCTCTACAGCAAATGCTAAAGGAACTTCTCTAAGTGGGAAACACAAGAGAAGAAAAGGACCTACAAAAACAAACCCAAAACAAGTAAGAATATGGTAATAGGAACATACATATTGATAATTACCTTAAACGTGAATGGATAAAATGCTCCAACCAAAAGACACAGACTGAATCGATACAAAAACAAGACCCATATGTATGCTGTCTACAAGAGATGCACTTCAGACCTAGGGACACATACAGATTGAAAGTGAGGAGATGGAAAAAGATATTCCATGCAAATGGAAATCTAAAGAAAGCTGGAGTAGCAATACTCATATCAGATAAAATAGACTTTAAAATAAAGAATGTACAAGAGACAAGGAAGGACACTACCTAATGATCAAGGGATCAATCCAAGAAGAAGAAATAACAATTAAAAATATATCTGCATGGGACTTCCCTGGTGGCACAGTGGTTGAGACTCTGCCTGCCAATGCAGGGGACATGGGGTCGAGCCCTGGTCTGGGAAGATCCCACATGCCATGAAGCAACTGGGCCCATGAGCCACAATTACTGAGCCTGTGCATCTGGAGCCTGTGCTCCGCAACAAGAGGCCGCGATAGTGAGAGGCCCGCGCACCGCGATGAGGAGTGGCCCCCACTTGCCGCAACTAGAGAAAGCCCTCGCACAGAAACGAAGACCCAACACAGCCATAAATAAATAAATAAATAAATAAATAAATAAATAAATAAAAATTAAAAAAAAAAATATATATATATATATATATCTGCACCCAACATAAGAGCACCTCAATACCTAAGGCAACTGCTAACAGCTATAAAAGAGGAAATTGACAGTAACACAATAATAGTGGGGGATTTTAACACCTCACTTACACCAATGGACAGATCATCCAAACAGAAACTTAATAAGGAAACACAAGCTTTAAATGAAACAATAGACCAGATAGATTTAATTGATATTTATAGGATATTCCATCCAAAAACAGAAGATTACACTTTCTTCTCAAGTGTGCACGGAACATTCTCCAGGATAGATCACATCTTGGGTCACAAATCAAGCCTCAGTAAATTTAAGAAAACAGAAATCATACCAAGCATCTTTTCTGACCACAATACTATGAGATCAGAAATAATTACGGGGAAAAAAACGTAAAAAACACAAACACATGGGGGCTAAACAATACATTACTAAATAACCAAGAGATCACTGAAGAAATCAAAGAGGAAATCAAAAAATACCTAGAGACAAATTACAATGAAAACACGATGATCCAAAACCTATGGGATGCAGCAAAAGCAGTTCTAAGAGGGAAGTTTATAGCAATACAAGCTTACCTCAAGATACAAGAAAAATCTGAAGTAAACAATCTAATCTTACACCTATAGGGACTAGAGAAAGAACAACACACAAAACCCAAAGTTAGCAGAAGGAAAGAAATCATGAAGATCAGAGCAGAAATAAATGAAATAGAAACAAAGACAACAATAGCAAAGATCAATAAAACTAAAAACGGTTCTTTGAGAAGATAAACAAGATTGATAAACAATTAGCCAGACTCATCAAGAAAAGAGAGAGAGAACTCAAATCAATAAAATTAGAAATGAAAAAGGAGAAGTTACAACAGACACCGCAGAAATACAAAGCATCCTAAGAGGCTACTACAAGCAACTCTATGTCAATAAAATAGACAACCTGGAAGAAATGGCCAAATTCTTAGAAAGGTATAACCTTCCAAGACTGAACCAGGAAGAAGTAGAAAATATGAACAGACCAATCACAAGTAATGAAATTGAAACTGTGATTAAAATCTTCCAACAAACAAAAGGTCAGGATCAGATGGCTTCACAGGTGAATTCTAACAAACATTTAGAGAAAAGCTAGCACCCATCCTTCTCAAACTCTTCCAAAAAATTGCAGAAGGAACACTCCCAAACTCATTCTATGAGGCCACCATCACCCTGAAAGCAAAACCAGACAAAGATACTACAAAAAAAAGAAAATTACAGACCAATATCACTGATGAATATAGATGCAAAAATCCTCAACAAAATACTAGCAAACAGAATCCAACAGCACATTAAAAGGATCATACACCATGATCAAGTGGGATTTATCTCAGGGATGCAAGGATTCTTCAATATACGCAAATCAATCAATGTGATACACCATATTAACAAACTGAAGAATAAAACCATATGACATCTCAATAGATGCAGAAAAATCTTTTGACAAAATTCGACACCCATTTTTGATAAAAATTCTCCAGAAAGTGGGCATAGAGGGAACCTAGCTCAACAAAATAAAGGCCATATACGACAAACCCACAGCAAACATCATTCTCAATGGTGAAAAATTGAAAGCATTTCCTCTAAGATTAGGAACAAGACAAGGATGTCCACTCTCACCACTATTATTCAACAAAGTTTTGGAAGTCCTAGCCACAGCAATCAGAGAAGAAAAGAAATAAAAGGAATACAAATTGGAAAGGAAGAAGTAAAACTGTCAGTGTTTGCAGATGACATGATACTATACATAGAGAATCCTAAAGATGCCACCAGAAAACTACTAGAGCTAATCCATGAATTTGGTCAAGTTGCAGGATACAAAATTAATGCACAGAAATCTCTTGCATTCTATACACTAATGATGAAAAATCTGAAAGAGAAATTAAGGAAACACTCCCATTTACCAATGCAACAAAAAGAATAAAATACCTAGGAATAAACCCACCTAGGGAGACAAAATACCTGTATGCAGAAAACTATAAGACACTGATGAAAGAAATTAAAGATGATACAAACAAATGGAGAGATATACCATGTTCTTGGATTGGAAGAATCAATATTGTGAAAAAGACTATACTACCCAAAGCAATCTGCAGATTCAATGCAATCCCTATCAATTACCAATGACATTTTTTACAGAACTAGAACAAAAAATCTTAAAATTTATATGGAGACACAAAAGACCCCGAATTGCCAAAGCAGTCTTGAGGGAAAAAAACGGAGCTGGAGCAATCAGACTCCCTGACTTCAGACTATACTACAAAGCTACAGTAATCAAGACAATATGATACTGACATAAAAACAGAAATATAGATTAATGGAACAGGATAGAAAGCCCAGAGATAAACCCTCACACCTATGGTCCACTAATCTATGACAAAGGAGCCAAGGATATACAATGGAGAAAAGACAGTCTCTTCAATAAGTGGTGCTGGGAAAACTGGACAGCTACATGTAAAAGAATGAAATTAGAACACTCCTTAACACCATACACAAAAATAAACTCAAAATGGATTAGAGACCTAAATGTAAGAGCGGACAGTATAAAACTCTTAGAGGAAAACATAGGAACAACACTCTGACATAAATCACAACAAGATCTCTTTTGATCTACCTCCTAGAGTAATGGAAATAAGAACAAAAATAAACAAATGGCACCTAATGAAACTTAAAAAGCTTTTGTACAGCAAAGGAAACCATAAACAAGACGAAAAGACAACCCTCAGAATGGGAGAAAATATTTGCAAACGAATCAACGGACAAAGGATTAATCTCCAAAATATAGAATCATCTCATGAAGCTCAATATTAAAAAAAACAAACAATCCAATCCAAAAATGGGCAGAAGACCTAAACAGACATTTCTCCAAAGAAGACATACAGATGGCCAAGAAGCACATGAAAAACTGCTCAACATCACTAATTGTTAGAGAAATGCAAAACAAAACTACAATGAGGTAACACCTCACACCAGTTAGAATGGGCTTCATCAGAAAATCTACAAACAACAAATGCTGGAGAGGGTGTGGAAAAAAGGGAACCCTCTTGCACTGTTGGTGGGAATGTAAATTGATACAGCCACTATGGAGAACAGTATGCAGGTTCCTTAAAAAACCAACAATCAAATTACCATACATATGACCCAGCAATCCCACTCCTTGGCATATACCCAGAGAAAAACCATAATTAAAAAGACACATACACCCCAATGTTCATTGCAGCACTATTTACAATAGCCAGGTCATTTACAATAGCCAGGAAGCAACCTAAATGCCCATTGACAGACGAATGGATAAAGAAGATGTGGTACATATATACAATGGAATATTACTCAGCCATAAAAAGGAATGAAATTGGGTCATTTGTAGAGACGTGGATGAATCTAGAGACTGTCATACAGAGTGAAGAAAGTCAGAAAGTGAAAAACAAATATCATATTTTAATGCATATATGTGGAACCTAGAAAAAATGGTATAGATGAACCAGTTTGCAGGGCAGAAATTGAGACACAGATGTAGAGAACAAACGTATGGACACCAAGGGGGGAAAGTGGAGGGGGGGTTGGTGGGTGGTGGTGTGATGAATTTGGAGATTGGGAATGACATTTATACACTAACATGTATAAAATGGATAACTAATAAGAACCTGCTGTATAAAAAAATAAATAAAATAAAATTCAAATATTCAAAAAAAAAAAATGGTACCCAAGCATCTAGAAGCATGCTTGCATACAGGAAGCACTGAATAAATATTTTTTGACTGAAAGAAGGTTGCTTTGAAGGCAAGAAGCTCAATAAGAAAAAGCTGGTTATGCTGGCATAAGTATTCAGATCAAGTCATTCTCACAACAAATTTAAAGGGAAGACATTCTTAACCATATTCTCCAGGTGGGTAAGAAGTTTAAGTGACTTGCCCAAAGTCACAGAATAAGTAGAAGAGCCAGGATTGAAACGCAGGTCTACCTGACTCCAAACCCTCTGCTCTTTAAATAGTGTTAAACTGAACCTCAATAATCAATATGAGATTAACATAACCTGGAGGAGGCGAATCTTATGTGACTTTATTATTCAATAAGCTGAGCAAAATAAAGGTGGCAAAAAAAAAAAAGAACAGATAAATAAACAAGGTTGGCAAAATTCTTATCTGAAAGAATAGAAGTAATGAGAGTAGAAGAGAGAATACAAGAAAAGTATAGTAATTTCAGAGGATCACAGAGCTGGTGGGAACTTAGGGGTTGTACAGCCTTCATTTAATAGATGAGGATGCTGAAGTCCACGGGGCAGGACGATTTAATCTAGTTCAAAAATAGTTCTGCTATGACAGAGTCCGGATGGAAATTTGGACATCCTATTCTAATCTAGTGCCCCATTTTTTAAAAATCATATCTCTCTCATCTTTCTGTAGAAAATAGAGCTACTCTTCAAAAATAAAAATAGCCACTGTGATAAGACACAGTAAAAATGTGAACAATTTGATTTAACTCAAGATTGAAGGAAGTGACTACTCAAAATAACAACCTTTTTTAACAGATTGTTTTCTAATTCAGATGATAACAAAAATTAAGTCTAAAAAATGTTGTTAAATACTGATGCTTCAGTTGTGTATTTTAAATAGCACACTACTGTTAATGTGCATTGTTAATATACAAATACATAAACAACATATTTTTAATATATAACTATTCTTTCTAAAGTAACTAAAAACTGTTTTTTTTCTTAAATTCCAATACATTTCCACAGGCTATAATCCACCCCTCTAATCTAGCAGATAGACATTTATGTATGTATGTACATGTATTGTGTATGCGTAAGTATCCCTTGCCTCTGAGCATGACAGGAATCTGTACTTATTTCCCAGATTATGGCACTGTCCTACCCACATGTATTTATAGCTATCAGAGCTGTGTAGAGGAGGGGCAGGTTCCCCAAGCCTCAGCACGAAGCAGCTTTCCTGGAACACCAGATTCTCTAGCATTAGGGATTCCATTCTGGCTGAGTGACAGCCATGATAGCTACAAAACAGAAGTAAGAGGGTAAGAACTGGATTCCACAGGACCTTCCCCTGGAGTCAAGTCTGCTGGGTTAAACTATAACAAACTACTAAGAAATATTAGTCTTTCTTCAATTAATTTTCTATATAGTAAATCAGAAATTGCTTTCTTCTGCTTAAATTAAAATGCTAATGTACCGTAAAAAGTCACACTTATTCTACAGCTATAAGGAATATTTCATGACCCCAAAAGTAATTCTACCAGAATATTTGCTTCTCTGGAATTGGACTTCTGGCCACTTATATACCACATGAATATCTTCAGATTCATTTGGAATTATATAGTGATGTAGTTGTATCACAATTATATAGTGATGTAACTTTCCTGTATTTTGTGCCTACTTGCTCATGGGAGACCTCTGGCTTCCATTCTCTCCCAATTATGTCTAAGAATCTCCAATCAGTGATGGATAGGCTCACAAATCAGTCTCTCCACTGCAACCACTGTCACACAGCTGCTGGGTTTTTCCTGCCTAACTCCTTTCCTTCCCCCCCAGCTCCTCCCCTATCAGTGGATGTCTTCTCACAAAGCCATGGATGGGACAGTTCTCCTTAGCTGCTCCCCCGGCTATCCATGGTGCTGTCACCTGATGCCCCTCTATCTGCGCATCTTCAGGGTTTCAGGGCTGGTGTGTTCTAAGTAAGCATGAGTAGAACACCTTTCTCCTCTATCTGAGTCTACCTAGCATATGAAAGTCTACTATCCTAAAAGCTGGCACCAGATTTTCTCTTACAGAAATAATTTTCTTTGTTTAAGTGAATACTCTAATAAGCAACCTGGAGTCCAAGGTAAGACTTTACAGTCATGGGGGTTGACTGGACAGAAGCCTGGAAACAAAGTGGCTAAATTCTTCTGCATGAGACTGTTTTATTCTGGAGAAAAATAATATTGACATGATTGATATTTGGAGTCAGATAATTCTTTGTTGTGTGGGAATGTTCTATACATTGTAAGATGTGTAGCAGAATCTCTGACCTCTACACTCTAGATGCCAGTAGCATTCCACCAATTGTGACAACAAACAATGTCTCCAGACTTTGCCTAATGTCTCCTGGTGGCAAAATCATTCCCAGTTAAGAACAACTGTCCTAGAGGAAGTTAAAAGAAAGATAAATTACTATTAAAATATAATTTGGGAAAGGCTAAGGAAGTACCAACAAACAATTGTCCTTATTGCCATTCTAGAACTTTATTTGTAAGAAATGAGCACCATGTAATAACAGTATATGTTCTCTGAACAATATAGCTCTTGCCTAGTTTTCCAGAATCTTCACCTTCTACTGCACCATATATATCCTACAGGGCTATTTGCCTGGAACCATCTTCCCACCATTGTTCTTATTCATCTTTAAGATTCTACTCAAAGATCTATTCTCTGTATCAATATCATTCTTTCATCAACTCCAACAGTAATCAAATGCCTACTCCTTATCCACCCCAACCTAGTCACTCCATTCTAGGTTTTCCAAAAAACTTTTATACTGGCTCTTTTGGCACTCATTTGTCTACTTCTAAATTATCTTGCATAGGTCTTCCTTCACAAGTAGACAGTAGGGTCCTCCAGAGCAGGATATTTTTCTAACTCATCTTGTGTCCCTGATAACAGTAATAAGAGCAATAATTCTTAATATGAGTACAATACTTCACAATTTTCAAAGAACTTTCATATACCCTGTCTCACTTTATTCTCACCACTTGGTGAAGTATATATATTTAGAAGTTGAGGTCCAAAGGCCTTTAAGGAGACTCACTTTATAGCATAAAACTAATAAACTGCGGCTTTGCGTCTAGAACATAGAATTTTTACTCTTAAAAAGGGAATTTGTTAAGAAATTGTTATAATAATAAGATTTTAAAGTCCATAAATTTAGTGATTACAAAGTCATTGGAGATGCTCAAGAATATATTTGCTTTCTGTAGCATAGTTGGTAATAAGCCAGTTTTGAAAGTTCGTAGTATGTCTTCACAGAGAAGCATTAGAAGGAGAAAGTTAACTTGACAATTTTGATAGTAAAGTGGAGAAAGATAAAAGATTAGGTTGATGGAGTTGCAGGTCAAGGGAATATTTTCAAGTCATAAATCTATTAACATATTGATATGTGTTATAAGAGGAGAGATTAAAGGGACAGGCTGAAAAAATTATATAAGCACAATGCAAGGTGCATCTTCCTGAAGAGGTGATATGACAGAAGATCAAAAGAAAGAATAGGAAGCATATACAAAGAGAAAGTTTTAATACTTTTTTTTCAATTGCATTTTTGAAAAAATACTGAAGACACGGGTTTCAAAATGGAAAATACAATAGCAGATGTTTTACAGGTGCATCTTATATTCATTCAACAGATATCGATGAAGTATCTGCTATATACTGGGCAGTGTTCACCCATGAGCTTATCCTCCTGGCAATGACTCTTTGAAGTAGTTATTTTGATCTTCATTTTTTCAGTTAGGAAACTAAGTCTAGTAAGTGTATAATATTCTGAAGGTCACACAGTTAACCCTGGAACAGGCTGGTGTCTCAAAGAAACTCTCTCCACTATACTAGCCTACCTTTCAGAGATGAAAGACACTGCCCTGTCCTCAAGGGATTTACCATCTCCTGGGTGAGAAAGACAAGTAAAGTGGGTGATTATCACACACCCAGTGCTGTGAGGCTCCTACACATCTGGGGACTATCAGAGAAGTTTTCATAAAATAGAATAGTTTAAAATACTTCTTTGAAATATTTAGGAAGCAATTTCTGATATTCAGCAAATTTCCTATTTTTAATTGCACCTGTTTTGTGAAATTCTCACAATGCCTTGGAGAAAGAGGCTGCTGGGGGAAAAACTGGTTTTAGACATTTTGTCTTCTCAGTGCAGTTCTTTCTGGAGCCACCATGTGGTATCGTTGTGCAATTAAAACAACTGTTGCTTTTAGCAATCTGGCCTTTCCCTGGACTAGTTCTAATCGAAAGAGTATGTTTCCTGAATCTTATCTGTCAGTTCTGTAATAAGCACTTATATTCTTCCCCTGATGTAGGACTTTTTAAATATCTACGTTCTGAAATTCCTCTAGAAGCTGAGGGAAATGGGTGGCCAAATGCGTTTGTTCAGAAAAACCTGCCAGGCACATTTGCCCATGTCATTGCTTCTAGGAGGAGGGACAATTCTATATTTGTTGGCTGCCACCTTTTATCACAACACCACATGGAATAGCAGTGCTTGGCCCCCATTGTGAGAGACCCCCATGGCCTGTGCACAGATAACACCACTTGGACACCCTGGATAGAACTATTTCTTTGACGCTCTCCAGCTCTTCCATCATGAGAGCCACATAAAAGCACATGAAAAATTAGGTCTCACTTTATAACTCCCTAAGGGAGAACTATGGCTGGAGGAGGACAATACAGTAGAAGGAACACACTGAGCTTTGGAATTTGCATCAGAAGTCATGGAATCTCTTTGGAAACCTCTGGAAAATTCCAGGCCTTGAATTTCCCATCTGTGCTTAAAAGATTATCCTTCCTACCCATCACAATCACTATCATTACTGTTTATTACACTTCATTTGACTTTTTTTTTTTTTTTTTGCTGTTTTATCTAGACACCCTCAAGGACCAATGCTCAGACACCATCTAAGCTTGTTTTTGAAGAGACAAAACCTCAAATTAAATACAAAGGTGCACTTAAGGCAACGAATAATAACCCTGAATACTTTTATATTACTTAGGAATTTTCAAAGTGCTTTCTCATACATTATTTTATTCACCCTCACAGCAGCTCTCTAAGGCAGGTATTACTAACTACAAATCAGGAAACTGAACTTCTGAGAGGTTTAGTGATTTTCCTCAAATCCCCAAATGACAGAGGCAAGATGAAAGTCGGGCTTCTGATTCTTAATACATTGTGTTTCCACTGTACCTCATCTACCCACACTAAGAGGCAGAATATAACAAACAAATGCATGCTCAATTATTAGAGTTTGGGATAAAAGACAAGGACAAGGGCATAACAAAGGGCAGGGAATTGGGGAAACAGAGGACTTCCATGACATGAGTGCGATTTTAAAAATCAAAACGTAGTACATGCTCTGAATCCTTTAGGCAGAATTTTTATAAAATAGCTTGGTAGGCAGCAGGAAAGCTGATTCTGTGGCTTAAAAAAACCTCTCATCAGCTAATGTTTGTCATGATGTCTTTTATTTGAAAATGTGCTCTGCACATGCAACTGCCTAATAAATGCTAGCTGGTAATGACAATGAGGACTGATGAACTGAAATCACTTTGGCACCGAACTTGTCAGCTTTCACGTGAGTAGCACATGATGAAGAATGCTGCATCCCATTAATAGCTTGCTGAGCATTTGTGTCTGTAATAGTAACTTTTTGAACCCACTGTGGTGGGAGTACAAGGGCTGATAACACAAGGCCCTATATACACAATGCCAATCACGCCAATGAAAATGGAAAAATTCAGTCAATCGTCTGGGGATTTATCCATATGACACCTAACATCTGGATGACTGAATGTTTCCAGTTTTCACCAGGATGGTGCCATGTAGATGCTCAAGTCTACTCTTAGAGACTGGTAATGCTCCAAGATAAACAAACTTTTACATAACATGGCACATTTGGGGGCCACAAGAGTATATTTCATTCATTTATTCTCTCAGTAAATATGTTTGTAAGAGAGAGTACTGTGTGTCACCAGTTCCTCTTTTGGTACAGAGACCAAGCACGCACAAAGCACTCACAGTGCAGTGGAGGAAGATAGTGATTACAATGCAAGATAATGAAGACCATCATAGAGGCACAAATAAAATGTCAAGGGACCACAAAGCAGAAATGGACTATCTGTGCCTAACAGAGTTTGCAGAGCTTCAAAGATGAAGTGGCATATGAACAAGTTCTTATACTCAACAGAGTGGGTGTGGGTATTCTAGGTGAAAAAGAAAGGTAGAGTGGTATGTATAAAGACAAACAGATACTTAAAAACACTTTTTAGGGAAAAGGAGAAATTAGGAAGTGGGTAGCACATAGGGTATATTGGCTGTACCTTCCTGAGGTTCTGTGTATTGCAGGACCAGGCTTCAGCCCTCCTCAACTACAAACCTTCCATGAAACAAGAAGACCATGAGCAAGAAGATATGCCCACCCAGAGCCCATGCCCACCCCCTATAACCCTCCTTCCCACCCCTGCCCTTTGTACACCCCACTCTGGTTTCCTGGAATCCAGAATTCCTTGCCCAGATGGCCCCAAACCTGCCTGAGGGCCTGCACAGACTTTTTCCCAAATTCATCTTCCCAAGGCAGATCATGCTGCTGATGTGAACTCACCTACACTGAAGTGAGGACAAGAGGCAGGTATCTGGGGCGAGGTGTGGACGAGCCTAGGTGTATGAGCTGGAGTCCACATGGTATGTATGAGGCCCCTCACATTGCGGGCTGGAGTGGGATACAGTAACAGAAGGGGAGTAGGCTGCAAGCCTGAGGCTGGGAGCCAGCTATTCCCACCCCACCAAGCTCAAGAGTGAAACTCCCAGGAGTCCAGGAAATCTAAATTAGAACCTAGCCTTCCAGATTGCCATAAAGATAGGATAATCAGTGCAGGATACTATGACAGGTATTATTTAACAGTTTACTACTTTTCCTTATAAAATTTAAACATCTGAATACATGGGATGTGAGCCTCCATTGATACTTTTGACCTGGGTTTTTTTAAGTTTTAGGGACAGATCTGTATTTGGGGAAACAGGTTAGAGAAGAAGCTGGAAAGAAAGATTGGGACTAGACTGTAGAGGATTTTACATGACAGTTTAGCATAGACATTTCTAAACCTAGATATTTGAGATGATAAGTGGCTCAAATCTTTCCCTTTCACATCTTCTCCAACTGTTCCTACTTTGAGATGTCTTTCTTTTCTAAACTACTATTACAATTATCCACAATATTCAACTTAGCTCTTCATTATGGAGTAGCTAATTGATTAATGAATATCATCTTAACTCCCCAACCTGACTACAAGCTCTACTATAAGGTAACAAATATCTTACTTCTTTTTAAAATCTTCCATAAATGTCTTGCATAATTTTAGGGTGAATAATTACTTAATGATTGATTGCAAAAAGTTGTTAATGAAAAACGTTATGAATGAAATTAATGAAATTTCAATGTCACATTTGAGCTATGTTCTGATGCCAATCCTTTTTTATTCCTCTATCCCTTTGGGACTGACTATATAAATTGCAGCACGTGGTGCAAAATGAAAATGTGGGGCTTCTTGTTTAAAAATTATTCGAGGAGACTTCTCTGGTGGCACAGTAGTTAAGAATCCGCCTGCTAATGCAGGGGGACACGGGTTCGAGCCCTGGTCTGGGAAGATCCCCCATGCCGCGGAACAACTAAGCCCGTGCACCACAACTACTGAGCCTGTGCTCTACAGCCCACGAGCCACAACTACTGAGCCCACGTGCTGCAACTACTGAGCCTGTGCCTAGGACCCGTGCTGCGCAACAAGAGAAGCCACCGCAGTGAGAAGCTCGCACGCTGCAACGAAGAGTAGCCCCCGCTAGCCACAACTAGAGAAAGCCCACATGCAGCAACGAAGACCCCAAACAGCTAAAAATAAATAAATAAATAAATAAATATTAAAAATAAATAAAAATTATTAAGAATTTCAGGAGGGTGACAGCAGAGTATTAAACCAAGCATGAGGCCCTTCTGAGCGTGGGGTCCTGTGTGACTTCACAGGTCTGTTTCCATTTACTCACTTAAGACAAAATGCCTTTCCTCAGGCTTTGTTAGTAAACTTAGTGAAAATGGTCTGTAGAACTCTTTCTCAAATTGTGGTCCAGTGGTAGGCAATATGATTTGAAATGGTACACAGATGGACATTTGTTTACCATAATAGTTATGTACCAATGTGTTATGATATATGTAATAGTTATGCAAATGTGTTTTAGGGAAATAAAATTTGCACATCAATCAATAATTTCATGTTTATTATTGTTTGGGACAAGACTAAGTTAAAAATGGACCAAATTAAAGAAAAATATTAAAGAAATGAGTACGGATGGTATGCAGATGTTGTAGAAAGTATAATATAGTACTTAAATGATTGAAGTTGGAAACAGTGGAAAAACTGGTTGATTAAGGTGTCCTAATGACCTTAAATATTTGGGTAGCATTCTTGGGTCACATTTTTTTTCTTTATTTTTAAACGTTATGACAGAATACTGAGCAGAGTTCCCTGTGCTATACAGTAGGTCCCTGTTGGTTATCTATTTTAAATATAGCAGTGAGTACATTTCAGTCTCTTGGGTCACATTTGATCTTTGATATTTTTGCTCAGGCTGATTCCTTTTTTGTGTTTTTCCCATTAGACTTTTTCTAGTATTGAAAAAGGAAGGACACTGAATCTGGAGCCTTGCTGGAGGCAGTCAGCAGAAATCTCCAGGATCTCAAAATCCATCAGCCGTTCACCACACCCATTCCTGATCCTATTTTGCAGATGGAGAAGACTATTAGGAGCAGAATACTTGGAACTAGCCACAAAGCTCTTTCTACCAATTTCCCAGTCAGTCTTCCAGCCCAGTTTTGGGTCTTCCCCATTTTATAGTGGGCACGCAAATTTTGGCAAGATTATTTGAGATAATTGCCTGAATTTATCTGAAGTGCGTAAAAGGGTGCAAAGTGAAATTCTTAACCTTATTTGAGCTCATCAACAACCCAGTAAAGCATTAGTATTTCCATATTGCCAGTGGCTTGCCCAAGGCTGTCTAGAGGACAAGTCTCTGAAAGAAGGTTCTTAATCTAGTTCTTCTAATTCCCAAGTTCAAAACATTTTCACCACTCTTTGTTAAGGCACTGAATACTGGAATTCGGTATTCTATTCACGAATGATGTTTCCTCCTAGGTTCACCAAGGACTAGTGCTTCAAATTCCCGACAAGTATTAATCTTAGGATTTGGGAACAAGAAATCAGAATTCCTGGGAATTCTTGAGAATTGGCAAAGTCATAAGTTATTCTTAAAATACTTTCAATACTCTGTACGCTCTTTACTTCTTATTATGGATATCTAAAACACGTTTGTTTATAAATACATTAATTATTAATTATGACTTTATTAATGGTCATTATTAATAAATCATAGATATTAAGTTTAACAGTACTAAAATAAACTACAGTCTATAGCAAATATACAAACACTGGAAAACACCAGAAAACATTATCGGGTGGGATTTAAATAATGTAACATTTACATCTTCTAACAAGGTTAATGGCAGTATACAAAATCACATGTCAACGTTATCAATTTAAGGACTTATTTTGTTTCTAAAACCTGTTATTTCCAGAAACACTACTCATAGCAGTTGTATAAAATATTCCATGTGATTAAACTTACTATATTTATTTTATTTGCAAGAAGGACTCACTCTTAACAGCACACAGGGCCATGGTAACAGCTACTTGGAAGACTGATTAGACTGTGATCTCACCTACGTGTTCCTGTCCTGGTACCAAAAATGCTGACCTTAAACTTTCACTCCGCATGTCACAATCTCCTGAGATTCCTTTGATTCAGCAACTTCTCTATGTTGTTTATTCAGTGTAATTCTCTCAGGAGATAGTATTTTTCTTCCCATTTCCCAGATTGTGCTTGGGATTCAAAATTTAGAAAAGACTATAAAGGTAAAAGAAAGGCTGGAAAGAAATATCCACGTGGAAACACTACCTAGGACGCAGGGATTGGGATCATGAGCATTAGGGTGGAAGAGTTAGGTCAAATTATTTGTGTTCCAAGAAAGAGAAGGGCAACAATGAAGTAAGATTTATAACAGAATTTCCTCCTTTTTGAAATAAAGAGCCTTTTAAACCTTGAATTAGGTACTGAGTGTTCTACATGGATTTAAAATCCACTATCATTCCCAGGAAGAACTATTATTTAGGAGTTAATTGCTAGTTGCTTGTTTAGTCTTTCTGTGGCTGTCAGATTATTGCTGAGTGGGGGACTCGTAAACAAGAAGCTCCTAGCTTGTCCTCTCCAGACCAAATGGACATATGTTTCCCATTTAAACATTTCATTGCGCCAACTAAAAACAAATCAGCTGTGTCTTTGGGATGTTAAGGGGAGAAAATTGGGATTTATTCCTGGACAAGCCTGAGAAAAACATTAACCTAATGGATGAAATATGTTTGTACTAAAGACTTCTTAAAAGTGTTGAGTTGGACTTTCCCAACTTGATCTCCTCCTCCTTGAAAAGAAAGAAAAGTCCATCAGTATTATCCTAACTTTGTCATTAAATGAGGAGTAATGGATAAACCTTGCTTTGGTTTAGGTAAGTATCAAAAGGAATAGTCACTGCCTCTAGAGATTATTCACACACCTTTGACAATGTGGTCTAGAAGTCCTTCTATCTTGGCCTTATACAGTAATAGAAACCCACTTCCTGTTTTCTAAAGCCAAATTCCTTCTTCAATTCAATTTTTCCCAAGAAGGCGCTCACTGATTTCTCAATGCTCAGTGTGGTCAGCAAGAAAATTGGTTCTGGAAAAAATATTTGACTTTCTGCATTGAAAATAATGGTCTCCTTAAGACTGCAAGCCCACTGTGGAGAAATTTTGGCTTATTCTGTGTTTTGTACCCTGATGGAGCACGGGAAATAGGAAAATAGATTATTTTCCTTGGCAAACCTGGTGCAAGTTTGGTTTAGCAACTGAACAATTTTTAGAGTTCAAGCTAGACAGTGCAACATGAAGCAACTCTCAAAACTGTGTGTTAAGTTCTCAAGCATAACTAGGAAAATTCATCAACACTAACGATTTTATTCTGAATCTATGTGATAGGACTGCCCAGCAAGCAAAATATGTGAGGGTTGTTTTTTCTCCTTTTTGAGTCTAACTTTGCCACAAAAGGTTTGGAAACTCAAACAAACTTGAAAGCTGGCATACTCCACAGTGTACCCAAAGAACAGCTAGCTAACCAGAAGCTGGCATCTTGCTGGCATCTTACTCATATTTGTGCCATGCCACTCAGGCATTGAAAATACGTCATAATACTATTAAAAAGTGTATTTTAATATTATCATCATATAGATACCTAATTCAAAATTGGAATGAAATGTAGAAGTCACTTTTCCATTACCCAAATTGGTAAGCCTCCATCTGGAGAGAGTACAATATGTAATTCTTCTTGATTTAGGCTTTTGCTCCTAGAACCAACCCGACTGTGTCTCAGCAGAGAAAATTTTAGCATTAAGGATCAGTCTGTGGTTTTACCTAAGTTACCGTCAGGGCTTTCATATTCATAGCTTGATGTTCATCTTTGAATTTTGATTGTTTAAAGTAACACCTTAGGTTTTCCTTATCCTCCTTCTGTGAATTACAAAATGATTTACATTCACGTGAAATGGAAGCACACTATCTCATATTGGAAAATCATGTTCAGTTTGTATTTGGTACCAACATTATTATCTTCCAACAGTAGATTGTGTTTAAGTTTCAGGAAACTTTCATGTGAATGTATAGATATATTATTCACCAAGGGAAGTACAAATATAATCAAAAATAATAATTATGATCATGATAATAGTTGTCATTGCTTGTCTGCAGACCCTAGTCCTTTATGCCTTCAGAGCAATTCTGAATACATAATATTCTCTGAAGTCACAATGGGAATTTTTTTTTGGTATGGATGCCCAATTAATTGAATTAACTAACACATACCAAAAGTTTGTTCATTGCTCTGCAGCTCAAGCCATTGATTAACAACTGTTCTTAGATCCCCCTTCCTGCAACTTAAACTTTTCATCACACAGTCATTCAAGGAGCTTTTTCTGCTGCATGATTTATTGATATCTCCAACATTTTCTTAGAGTTCTACAATCATACTATTTTTTAATCTTTTTTGAAGCATAATTTACATACAAATACATAGTTTATGACTATGGTTTGATGAGTTTTAACAAATGTGTGCCGTCATGGAGCCATCACCGCAGTCAGGGTAGAGGACTGTTCCATCCCTCAGGAAGATCCCTTGTAACCTTTGCAATCAGTCCTCCCAAACCCAGCCCTAGGCAACCCACTGAATTTCTATTCCTGTAGATTAGATTTGTCTTTTCTAGAGTGTCATTTAATGGAATCATACATATATACTTTGTCTCCATCTTCTTGCACTCAACGTAATGTTTTTGGTATTCATCCATGTTGTTGCATGAATCAATAGTTTGTTTCTTCTCGTCACTGAATAGTACTTAATTGTATAAATATACCACACATATGTTTGTTTATCCATTTATTGTGAGCATTTAAGTTAGTTCGATTTGGGGTTACTATGAACAAAACAGTTATAAACATTTGTGTATAGGTCTTTACATATATTTCTTTTCTCCTGGATAAATATCTAGTAGTGGAATTTTTTGGTCTTATGGTAATTATATATTCATCTTGATAAGAAACTGACAAACTGTTCTCTAAAGTGATTATATCATTTTTCACTTCCACTAGCAATGTGTAAGATTTCCAATTGCTCCACATCCTCACCAACAGTTGATATTGACAATCTCTAATTTTAGCCATTCTAAGGGGTGTGTAGTGGAAATCAGACTAAAGAAAAATGTTGCTTTAGGTAGGGGTTTTTTTCTTGAAATTAGGAGCCTACTAATCCATTATCTAATATTGAAATGAATCCATCTTGAAATTAATCCTGTGACTCAAGGGTATTAGCTATTCTTTCAAGGCTTAGGTTATTTGAAATTTTGATCAGCATAACAATTTTCTTGCCTTTATACTAGTAATTGTTTAATATATTGAGCAAAGGTGGACCCACAACAAATTTCTGAAGTGTGCTAATGAAAAAAACACAATCTTTGGATACAATTATTCAGCCAGTCAAAAATTATATCCAACTGTACTATATCATTATCTATCTCTTATTTCTTTATATTTTCCTGTTGAAAAATGAGAAACTTACTCAAAAATTCTCTGGGACATTTTCAACTTTCTAGCTACCAGTCTGAGGATAAAGTCATCAGGTGAAAGGTATAGAAGTCCTGCCATAATAAGTTTCCTAATTTTTAAAAGGCTTCCAGAAATGAAGATGAACAAGTACTTTGGAATATCCCAAACTACCAGTCTACAAATCCTGCCTATTTAAAGAAGCATAAAGTATATGATTGCATCCTATCCTCTTGTGGCCATACTCTCTCTTTTTTTCTTTTTCTCAAAAAGCATTCACTCAGTAGTTTTCTGGGAAGCAAAGTCAAACAGGACTTAATAAGTCTTATTAGGGGGCTTAAACTGACAAAATATCAAACACAGACATTGCTCTAGGAAATCAAGCTGGATTCATTTTTCTAAAGGATCCTTAAGGAAGTTAGCGATGTCAGGATACACAGCACATTTTCCAGGACAGATGGAAGGGCAAATTTCCACACCCTAAAATCCTGCAGTTATGGATTATAATGTCTAAGTGAATAAGGACAATATCACTGTTCAGGAAACCCAGCATTCTCAGTCTTATACAGGCCAGAGGAAGTCTGAGCGTAGGCTAGTCGGAATATATGCCTGAGATCATCAAACGTATCGTTATATAATATTATTACTGACAGCAGTTCAATATAGTACATTCAAGCATCTCCGTCAACCCCTGTAGGCCAACATGAGTTTAGTCCAGGTATGTTCCTGAACTCAGTACAGTGGGATCAGTACAAGGTTCAATTGCTCTGATGTCTCCAGGAGCCCAACTAACAGGACCTTTGACTGGTTGTAGGGCTTATCCCCTATACCCATATAGGTATAATGCCTGTTATCTCCCTTCCTTAAAATGTTGAAATATCTTCCTGAACCTACTCTTCTGGAATACTGCCTGCTGTCTATGAATTTCAAAAATGGCCTATAATGTTTTCCCCATTATATTTCTTTTGCTAATGATATAGCATTTAATTAATTTACAATAAAAAGGTAGTTTATATGAGTTCTTTGATATTTAAAATCTATCTTATATTATCAATATGTATAAAGATGAAGCTTGTAAATTGTCTTGTTCAACTCTTCTATAAGCTTTCTAATTTTCAGTCTTTATCATTTACTGAGAGAAGTATGTTAAAATTTCCAATTGCTATTGTGAATTTCTAAATTACTCTTTGTAATTCTGTCAATGTATGGATTATAAATTTTAAGGCTGTGTCATTAAATGTTGTTAAGTGTTATTTTACATTGTTAAGTTTTCATGTTGTTCTTTGACCATGATGTGATGATTCTCCCTATCCCTAATAGTGCTCTTGGCCTCAAAGTCTGTATTATCTGTCATTAATACGTATACACCAGGTTTTTTGGCCTAGTACTCAACTGATTTATATTTTCTTCAAAATTCCATCCTAGTGTTTTGTGCATCTCTTCTCAACAGCATATTTGCAGTATATTTTTAATCCCACCTGACAATCAGCAATTTATATGGTATTGGGCTGATATGGGGAAGGAGGTTCATTTTTTCCCTGGGAGGGCAGGGGCTGAGTTAGGTACCTAGTGATAGAGACAGCAGGGGCACTTGGGAGAAAGCCCCAGACTTCATTTTTTTGAAGCTTGAAGAAGGACAATTTTGTAATCATTCTTAGGCATCCACGGTGACTGCTGTTTTCCTCACTGACACAAAAATAGTTAACTTCAAGAAAACTCTTTGAAAACTCACCTGGAGACAAGAATGGAAAGTTTGGAGCTCAGGAGGAATAGGGAGTGCTGTCCAGGATGAGACAAGTTGTTCACAGCTAACCAGCATCAAACACTACATTCCTGACAAAAAGGGGCATTGCACAGACAAGAAGCAGTAGGAAATGGGGATGGAAGCAAAATACTTTGGGAACTTTGTCTTCACTCAAAAATTAGCTCTGTGCACTGCTACTTTGGGGCTGGGCTATTTTGTGTTACAAAAGAGAAAAAAGAAATTCATCGGAACTCACTCACTGTTCTGTAGAATTTCCAAAGGGGTGGGGAAAAGAGGCTTCTAAACTTTGAGTTTCATTTTTGTACCCAAAGGAGGTCGGGGAAGCCAACTTTAATTTTAAGAGTAGCTAGACAACAGGAGAAACGTCTTGCATATACTTCTGGGAAAAGTAGGGCAGTCACACACATTCTATACACTCCCTCCTTTCCTTTCCATGTTTTTCCTTCTCTCATTGGTTACCACACTTCTCTCATCTTTGAATTCCTTCTGCTATGTTGCCACACAGAGAGTCTGGGCCTCCTAACCTACAAATCATGACTCTCTCCGTTGAATCTGAGCTGTCCCTTGGAAGTATGGAAGAAAAAGGAAATCTACAATGTGATTCAAGTAGTATGTTAATCCTTCATGTGTGTTGCCTTGTTTAATCCCTCCACCAACCAATGGTGTAGGTATCATTTTACAAACAAAGAGAAAAGGCTCATAGGGGATAAATAACTTTCCAAGATTACACTGAAAATAAATTAGTAGAGACTGGAAACAAGGTCCATGCTTTTCCCATTACATCATGTTATCCCCTAAAATTCCCCTCTGTAGAGTTCCCATCAGTGTTTGCTATTCTGCAACAGGATTCCCATACCACACACACATACTTCTCCACTGCCCCCATCACATACATCAAAACTATGCCCTATGCTTTCAACACCATGCAGGAGTTATAATGGCTAATAATAACTTCAAGGTATGGGTTACTTCATACAGCCCAGATAATGGGAGACTCCTGGAAACCCAAACAGTAAAGGCAGAAATTTAGGTTTACAGTAAAAAACCAAGGAAAATATTTTTGATATAAACCTTTAAGGGGCATTGCCTCTTCCATGCCTAGAAGCTTGATTGGGTGAGATAACTTCTATGTAGGATTTTTTAAAAACTCTTCTTAAAAATGTATTATAGCATCTTTCCTCCCTTCTTGGCTAGAGCAAAGTCTAGGATTACACAAACACACCCACCACAATCTTGCATGTCCCCCTACTGAGGTTGTAAGATATACATGCCCATTATTTTTTCCCACATTTAACAAATTTTGAAATATAATAAGCACAGAAAAGTACAGAGATCAGTATCTTGAACATACTGTGCTTGCCACCCAGCTTTTGTCAAACTTTAATATTTGTCATATTTGCATCTCATATTTTTTTCAACATCTTTATTGGAGTATAATTGCTCTACAATGGTTCATTAGCTTCTGCTGTATAACAAAGTGAATCAGCCAAACGTATACACATCCCCAAATCCCCTCCCTCTTGTGTCTCCCTCTCACCCTCCCTAACCCACCCCTCTACCTGGTCACAAAACACAGAGCTGGGAAAACACACAGAGTGCCTCAGGCTGTTGCAACGTCACACCGGCTTCTGCTGCCTCAGGCTCACTTCGCATTCGGTACCCCGCCCACCCCCCCACCCTCACCCTGGCCTGTGTGAGCCAGAGCCCCCAAATCAGCTGCTCCTTTAACCAAGTCAAGTCTGAGTGAAGAACAGAAGGCCTCAGGCGACCTACACACAGAGGCAGGGCCAAATACAAAGCTGAACCCCAGGAGCTGTGCGAACAAGGAACAGAAAGGGAAATTTCTCCCAGCAGCCTCAGGAGCAGCGGATTGAATCTCCACAATAAACTTGATGTACCCTGCATCAGTGGAATACATGAATAGACAACAAATCATCCCAAAATTGAGGGAGTGGACGTTGAGAGCAATAAAATAAATATATTTTTTTCTTTTTTCTTTTTTGTGAGTGGGTATCTGTATGCTTCTTTGTGTGATTTTGTCTCTATAGCTTTGTTTTAACCATTTGTCCTAGGGTTCCGTCCGTCCGTTTCTTTTGTTGTTTTTTGCTTGTTTGTTTGTTTTAGTATAGTTTTTAGCACTTGTTATCATTCGTGGATTGGTTTTTTGGTTTGGTTGCTCTGTTATTTTTTCTTTTTTTTTTATTACTTTTTAATTTTTTTTCTTTTCAATAATTACATTTTACTATTTTATTTTAATAACTTTATTTTATTTCTTAGTTTCTTTCTTTTTTTCTCCTTTTCTTCTGAACCATGTGGCGGACAGGGTCTTGGTGCTCTGGCCAGGTGTCAGGCCTGTGTCTCTGGGGTGGGAGAGCTGAGTTCAGGATATTGGTTTACCAGAGACCTCAGGGCTCCACGTAGTGTCAAATGGCAAAAGCACTCCTAGAGATCTCCATCTAAACGCCAAGACCCAGCTCCACTCAATGACCAGCAAGAAACAGTGATGGACACCCTATGCCAAACAACTAGCAAGACAGGAACATGACCACACCCATTAGCAGAGAGGCTGCCTAAAATCCTATTAAGGTCACAGACACCCCAAAACACACCACCAGACACTGTCCTGCCCACCAGAAAGACAAGATCCAGCCTCATCCACCAGAACACAGGCACCAGTCCCCTCCACCCGGAAGCCTACACAACCCACTGAAGCACCCTTAGCCACTGGGGGCAGACACAAAAAACAACAGGAACTAAGAACCTGCAGCCTGCAAAAAGGAGACCCCAAACACAGTAAGTTAAGCAAAATGAGAAGACAAAAAAACACACAGCAGGTGAAGGAACAGGGTCAAAACCCACCAGACCTAACAAATGAAGAGGAAATAGGCAGTCTACCTGGAAAAGAATTCAGAGTAATGACAGTAAAGATGATCCAAAATCTTGGAAATAGAATGGAGAAAACACAAGAAACGTTTAACAAGGACCAAGAAGAACTAAAGAGCAACTAAACAATGATGAACAACACAATAAATGAAATTAAAAATACTCTAGAAGGGATCAATAGCACAATAACTGAGGCAGAAGAACGGATAAGTGACCTGGAAGATAAAATAGTGGAAATAACTACTGCAGAGCAGAATAAAGAAAAAAGAATGAAAAGAACTGAGGACAGTCTCAGAGACCTCTGGGACAAAATTAAGGGCACCAACATTCGAATTAGAGGGGTCCCAAAAGAAGAATAGAAAAAGAAAGGGACTGAGAAAATATTTGAAGAGATTATACTAGAAAACTTACCTATTATGGAAAAGGAAATAATCAAGTCCAGGAAGCACAGAGATTCCCATACAGGATAAATCCAAGGAGAAACACGCCAAGACACATATTAATCAAACTATCAAAAATTAAATACAGGGCTTCCCGGGTGGTGCAGTGGTTGAGAATCCACCTGCCAATGCAGGGGACACGGGTTCGAGCCCTGGTCTGGGAAGATACCACATGCCGCGGAGCAGCTGGGCACATAAGCCAAAACTACTGAGCCTGCGCATCTGGAGCCTGTGCTCCGCAACAAGAGAGGCCGTGATAGTGAGAGGCCCACACACCGTGATGAAGAGTGGCCCCCACTTGCCACAACTAGAGAAAGCCCTCACCCAGAAACGAAGACCCAACACAGCCATAAATAAATAAATAAATAAATAAATAAATAAATAAATAAATAAATAAATAAATAAATAAAAATTAAAATGTAGATTTCTTTTAAAAAAATTAAATACAAAGAAAAATATTAAAAGCAGCAAGGGAAAAGCAACAAATAACATACAAGGGAATCCCCATAAAGTTAACAGCTGATCTTTCAGCAGAAACTCTGCCAGCCAGAAGGGAGTGGCAGCACATATTTAAAGTGATGAAAGGGAAAAACCTAAAACCAAGATTACTCTACCCAGCAAGAATCCCATTCAGATTAGACAGAGAAATTACTATCTTTACAGACAAGCGAAAGCTAAGAGAATTCGGCACCACAAAGCCAGCTTTAGAAAAAATGCTAAAGAAACTTCTCTAGGTGGGAAACACGAGAAGAAAAAGACTCACAAAACAAACCCAAAACAATTAAGAAAACGGTAATAGGAACATACATATTGATAATTACCTTAAATGTAAATGGATTAAATGCTCCAACCACAAGACGTAGACTGGCTGAATGGATACAAAAACAAGGCCCATGTATATGTTGTCTACAAGACCCCACTTCAGACCTAGGGACACATACTGACTGAAAGTGAGGGGATAGAAAAAGATATTCCATGCAAATGGAAATCAAAAGAAAGCTGGAGTAGCACTTCTTATATCAGACAAAATAGACTTTAAAATAAAGAATATTACAAGTTTGCAGGGCAGAAGTTGAGACACAGATGTAGAGAATGGACATATGGACACCAAGGGGGGAAAACTGCGGTGGGGTGGGGATGGTGGTGTGCTCAATTGGGCGATTGGGATTGACATGTATACACTGATGTGTATAAAATTGATGCCTAATAAGAACCTGCAGTATAAAAAAACAAACAAAACAACTAATACTAAACTTTCATTGGGTTATTTGTATGGAAATATGTTCATATAAATGTTTCAGACATTACATGAAATTTCTAAAAATCTTATATTTGTATGTGTATGGAAATATGTATGGAAATACGTTAATATAAATGTTTCAGACAGTACATGAAATTTCTAAAAATCTTATATGTTCTGGTATAATGTTATATGTAATAATCCTAGTTATTACTTTAAAATGTATATCTCATAAATAACTAATTTTCTTGTCAACTGCATTATTATGAACTTTCATCAAATCTTTAACCGTGGTCATTTTTAAGTCTTTTGTCATTTACAGACAGTTCTGGGTGTACTCTGATGATTTTGCAAATATGTTCCTATAAAAGGGTTTCATCTTCAAGAAATTCATGGAAAAGACTCTGACAAGTACAGGTTTCTGGTAACTGACTGTACTGCTGAACTGAATGAATAAGCATTTTCAGAACTCTAATGAAAAACTGATGAACTCATAAAAGTGCTAACAAAAGATCAAGATGAAAAAAAATTAATTACATGGGACTGAGTGAACTGATGAGGATGAGTATAATTTTTGTGACTTTCTGTCTGAATTAAAAAAGAAAAATCCTACAAGGACTCAGAGGCAAAGAATATGCAAATCAATTTTCACTGCAAAGTAAAGGAGCTGTTACAGTGGAGGATTACTGGACTGAATGTCAATATTATGACATAGTATGAGTGTGTTTCATATTTGGTAATTGCAATCATTGTTGCTTTTGTTGTGGTCATCCATGTACAATGCTTGGTGTCAGTCTATTTATCTCTTGTAAAAATAAAAAAAAAAAACAGAATATTACAAGAGACAAACAAGTACACTGCATAATGATCAAGGGATCAATCCCAAAAGAAGATATAACAATTCTAAATATTTATGCACCCAACACATGAGCACCTCAGTAAATAAGGTAAATGCTAACAGCTATAAAAGGGGAAATTGACAATAACAAAATCATAGTAGGGGACTTTAAAACCCCACTTTCACCAATGGACAGATCATCCAAACAGAACATTAATAAGGAAACACAAAGTTAAATGACACATTAAACAAGATGACTTAATTGATATTTATAGGACATTCCATCCAAAAACAACAGAATACACTTTCTTCTCAAGTGCTCATGGAACATTCTCCAGGATAGATCATATCATGGGTAAAAAACCAAGCCTTGGTAAATTTAAGAAAATTGAAATCGTATCAAGTATATTTTCTGACCACAACGCTAGACTAGATATCAATTGCAGGAAAATAATCTGTAAAAATACAAACACATGGAGGCTAAACAACACATTATTTAACAACCAAGACATCACTGAGGAAATCAAAGAGGAAATCAAAAAATACTTAGAAACAAATGACAATGAAAACACGATGAACCAAAACCTATGGGATGCAGCAAAAGCAGTTCTAAGAGGGAAGTTTATAGCAATACAATCCTACCTCAAGAAACAAGAAACACCTCAAATAAATAACATAATGTTACACCTAAAGCAATTACAGAAAGAAGAACAAAAAAACCCCAAAGTAAGCAGAAGGGAAAAAATCATAAAGATCAGAGCAGAAATGAATGAAAAAGAAATGAAGGAAACAAGAGCAAAGATCAATAAAACTAAAAGCTGGTTCTTTGAGAAGATAAACAAAATTGATAAAACATCAGCCAGACTCATGAAGAAAAAAAGGGAGAAGACTGAAATCAATAGAATTAGAAGTGAAAAAGGACAAATAACAACTGATCCTGCAGAAATACAAAGGATCAGAGAGACTACTACAAGCAACCATATGCCAATAATATGGAAAACCTGGAAGAAATGGACAAATTCTTAGAAAAGCACAACCTTCCGAGACTGAATCAGGAAGAAATAGAAAATAATAAACAGACCAAAAACAAGCACTGAAATTGAATCTGTGTTTAAAAATCTTCCAACAAACAAAAGCCCAGGACCAGCTGGCTTCACAGGCGAATTGTATCAAACATTAAGAGAAGAGCTAACACCTATCCTTCTCAAACTGTTCCAAAATATAGCAGAGGGAGGAACACTCCCAATCTCATTCTACGAGGACACCATCACCCAATACCAAAACCAGACAAAGATGTCACAAAGAAAGAAGACTAGAGGTCAATATAACTGATGAACATAGATGCAAAAATCCTCAACAAAATACTAGCAAACAGAATCCAACAGTACATTAAAAGGATCATACACCGTGATCAAATGGGATTTATCCCAGGAATGCAAGGATTCTTCAATATATTATTCAATAAATCAATGTGATACACCATATTAGCAAATTGAAGAATAAAAACCATATGATCATCTAAAAAAGATGCAGAAAAAGCTTTCGACAAAATTCAACACCCATTTATGATAAAAACCCTAGAGAAAGTAGGCATAGAGGCAACTTACCTCAACATAATAAAGGCCATATATTACAAACCCACAGCCAACATTGTTCTCAATGGCGAAAAACTGAAACCATTTCCACTAAGATCAGGAGCAAGACAAGGTTGCCTACTCTCACCACTATTATTCAACATAGTTTTGGAAGTTTTAGGCACAGGAATTGGAGAAGAAAAAGAAATAAAAGTAATCCAAATCAGAAAAGAAGAAGTTAAGCTGTCACTGTTTGCAGATGACATGATACTATACATAGAGAATCCTAAAGACACTACCAGAAAACTACTAGAGTTAATCAGTGAATTTAGTAAAGTAGCTGGATACCAAATTAACTAACAGAAATCTCTTGCATTCCTATACACTAATGATGAAAAATCTGAAAGAGAAATTCAGGAAACACTCCCATTTACCAATGCAACAAAAAGAATAAAATACCTAGGAATAATACTACCTAAGGAGACAAAAGACCTGTATGCAGAAAACTGTAAGACACTGATGAAAGAAATTAAAGATGATACAAACAGATGGAGAGATATACCATGTCCTTGTTTTAGAAGAATCAACATTGTGAAAATGACTATACTACCCAAAGCAATCTACAGATTCAATGAAATCCCTATCAAACTACCAATGGCATTTTCAGAGAAGTAGAACAAAAAATTTCACAATTTGTATAGAAACACAAAAGACCCCGAATAGCCAAAGCAATCTTGAGAAAGAAAAACGGAGCTGGAGGAATCAGGATCCATGACTTCATACAATACTACAAAGCTACAGTAATCAAGACAGTATGGTACAGGCACAAAAACAGAAATATAGATCAATGGAACAGAATAGAAAACCCAGGGATAAACCCACACACATATGGTCACCTTATTTTTGACAAAGGAAGCAAGAATATACAATGGAGAAAAGACAGCCTCTTCAATAATTGGTACTGGGAAAACTGCACAGCTACATGTAAAAGAATGAAATTAGAACACTCCCTAACACCATAAACAAAAATAAACTCAAAATGGATTAAAGACCTAAATGTAAGGCCAGACACTATAAAACTCTTAGAGGAAAACATAGGCAGAACACTCTATGACATAAATCACAGCAACATCCTTTTTGACCCACCTCCTAGAGAAAGGGAAATAAAGACAAAGATAAACAAATGGGACCTAATGAAACTTAAAAGCTTTTGCACAGCAAAGGAAGACATAAACAAGACTAAAAGACAGCCCTCAGAATGGGAGAAAATATTTGCTATGAAGCAACTGACAAAGGATTAATCTCCAAAAAATACAAGCAGCTCATGCAGCTCAATATCAAAAAAACAAACAACCCAATCCAAAAATGGGCAGAAGACCTAAATAGACATTTCTCCAAAGATATACAGATAGCCAACAAACACATGAAAGAATGCTCAACATCACTAATCATTAGAGAAATGCAAATCAAAACTAAAATGAGGTATCACCTCACACCAGTCACAATGGCCATCATCAAAAAATCTACAAACAATAAATGCTGGAGAGGGTGTGGAGAAAAGGAAACCCTCTTGCATTGTTGGTGGGAATGTAAATTGATACAGCCACTATGGAGAACAGTATGGAGGTTACTTAAAAACTAAAAATAGAACTACCATACGACCCAGCAATCCCACTACTGGGCATATACCCTGAGAAAACCATAATTCAAAAAGAGTCATGTGCCACAATGTTCATTGCAGCTCTATTTACAATAGCCAGGACATGGAAGCAACCTAAGTGTCCATCGACAGATGAATGGACAAAGAAGATGTGGCACATATATACAATTATACACAAATTACTCAGCCATAAAAAGAAAAGAAATTGAATTATCTGTAGTGAGTTGGATGGACATAGAGTCTGTCATACAGAGTGAAGTCAGAAAGAGAAAAACAAATACTACATGCTAACATATACATAAGGAATCTAAAAAAAAAAAAAAATGCTTACAAAGAACCTAAGGTCAGGACAGGAATAATGTTGGAGATGTAGAGAATGGACTTGAGGACAGGGTGAGGGGCAAGGGTAAGCTGGGACGAAGTGAGAGAGTGGCCTGGACTTATATATTCTACCAAATGTAAAATATATGGCTAGTGGGAAGCAGCCGCATAGCACGGGGAGATCAGCTCGGTGTTTTGTGACCACCTAGAGAGGCGGGATAGGGAGGGTAGGAGGGAGACACAAGAGGAAGGAGACATGGGGATACATCTTTATGCATAGCTGATTCACTTTGTTATAAAGCAGCAACTAACACACCATTGTAAAGTAATTATACTTCAATAAAGATGTTAAAAAAAAAAAAAGCAGCCAGCTGATCTCACTGTGCTCTGCAGCTGCTTCCCACCTGCGATCCATTCTATATTTGGTAGTGTATATATGTCCATGCCACTCTCTCACCTCATCCCAGCCCAACCCTCTCCCTCCCCATGTCCTCAAGTCCACTCTCCACCTCTGCGTCTTTATTCCTCTCCTGCCCCTAGGTTCTTCAGGACATTTTTTTTTTTTTTTTTTTTAGATACCATATACATGGGTTAGCACACAATATTTGTTTTTCTTTTTCTCACTTCATTCTGTATGACACACTCTAGGTCCATCCACCTCACTACAAATAACTCAATTTCGTTTCTTTCTATGTTTGAGTAATATTCCATTGTATATATGTGCCACATCTTCTTTATCCATTCATCTGTCGATGGACACTTAGGTTGCTTCCATGTCCTGGCTATTGTAAGTAGTGCTGCAATGAGCATTGTGGTACATGTCTCTTTTTGAATTATGGTTTTCTCAGGGTATATGCCCAGTAGTGGGATTGCTGGGTCATATGGTAGTTCTATTTTTAGTTTTTAAGTAACCTCCATACTGTTCTCCATAGTGGCTGTATCAATTTACATTCCCACCAACAATTCAAGAGGGTTGCCTTTTCTCCACACCCCCTCCAGCATTTATTGTTTGTAGATTTTTTGATGATGGCCATTGTGACTGGTGTGAGGTGATACCTCATTGTCGTTTTGATTTGCATTTCTCTAATGATTAATGATGTTGAGCATTCTTTCATGTGTCTGTTGGCCATCTGTATATCTTCTTTGGAGAAATGTCTATTGAGGTTTTCTGCCCATTTTTGGATTGGGTTGTTTGTTTTTTGATATTGAGCAGCATGAGCTCCTTGTATATTTTGGAGATTAATGACTTGTCCAATGATTCGTTTGCAAATATTTTCTCCCATTCTGAAGGTTGTCTTTTAGTCTTGGTTATAGTTTCCGTGCTGTGCAAAAGCTTTTAAGCTTCATTAGGTCCCATTTGTTTATTTTTGTTTTTATTTCCCTTGCTCTAGTAGGTGGGTCAAAAAAGATGTTGCTGTGATTTATGTCATAGAGTGTTCAGCCAATGTTTTCCTCTAAGAGATTTTTTTAAAATATTTTTATTGGAGTATAGTCACTTTACAATGGTGTTAGTTTCTGCTTTATAACAAAGTGAATCAGCTCTACATATACGTATATCCCCATATCTCCTCCCTCTTGCGTCTACTTCCCACCTCCCTATCCCACCCCTCTAGGTGGTCACAAAGCACTGAGCTGATCTCCCTGTGCTATGTGGCTGCTTCCCAATAGCAATCTATTTTACATTTGTTAGCATATATAAGTCCAGGCCACTCTCTCACTTCGTCCCAGCTTAGCCTTACCCCTCCCCATATCCTCAAGTCCATTCTCTACATAGGCGTTTTTATTCCTATCCTGTCCCTAGGTTCTTCAGAACTTTTTTTTTTAATAGATTCCATATATATGTGTTAGCATACGGTATTTGTTTTCCTCTTTCTGACTTACTTCACTCTGTATGACAGACTCTAGGTCCATCCACCTCACTACAAATAACTCAATTTCATGCCTTTTTATGGCTGAGTAATATTCCATTGTATATATGTGCCCCATCTTCTTTATTCATTCACCTGTCGATGGACACTTAGGTTGCTTCCATGTCCTGGCTATTGTAAATAGAGCTGCAATGAACATTGTGGCACATGACTCTTTTTGAATTATGGTTTTCTCATGGTATATGCCCAGTAGTGGGATTGCTGGGTCATATGGTAGTTCTATTTTTAGTTTTTAAGTAACCTCCATACTGTTCTCCATAGTGGCTGTATCAATTTACATTCCCCCCAACAATGCAAGAGGGTTCCCTTTTCTCCACACCCTCTCCAGCATTTATTGTTTGTAGATTTTTTGATGATGGCCATTCTGACTGGTGTGAGGTGATACCTCATTTTAGTTTTGATTTGCATTTCTCTAATGATTAGTTATGTGGAGCATCCTTTCATGTGTTTCTTGGCAATCTGTATATCTCCTTTGGAGAAATGTCTATTTTGGTATTCTGCCCATTTTTGGATTGGATTATTTATTTTTTTTATATTGAGCTCCATGAGTTGTTTGTATATTTTGGAGATTAATCCTTTGTCTTTTGTTTCATTTGCAAATATTTTCTCCCATTCTGAGGGTTGTCTTTTAGTCTTCTTTATGGTTTCCTTTGCTGTGAAAAAGCTTTTAAGTTTCATTAGGTACCACTGGTTTATTTTTGTTTTTATTTCCCTTTCTCTAGGAGGTGGGTCAAACAGGATCTTGCTGTGATTTATGTCATAGAGTGTTCTGCCTATGTTTTCCTCTAAGAGTTTTATAATGTCTGGCCTTACATTTAGGTGTTTCATCCATTTTGCATGTATTTTTGTGTATAGTGTTAGGGAGTGTTCTAATTTCATTCTTTTACATGTAGCTGTCCAGTTTTCCCAGCTCCACTTACTGGAGAGGCTGTCTGTCCTCCATTGTATATTCTTGCCTCCTTTTTCAAAAATAAGGTGACCATATGAGCGTGGGTTTATCCCTGTGCTTTCTTCCTTGTTCCATTGATCTACATTTCTGTTTTTGTGCCTGTACCATACTGTCTTGATTACTGTAGCTTTGTAGTATAGTCTGAAGTCAGGGAGCCTGATTCCTCCAGCTCCATTTTTCTTTGTCAAGATTGCTTTGGCCTTTCGAGATCTTTTGTGTTTCTATAAAAATTGTGAAAGTTTTGGTTCTAGTTCTGTGAAAAATGCCATTGGTAGTTTGATAGGGATTGCATTGAATCTGTAGATTGCTTTGGGCAGTAGAGTCATTTTCACAATGTTGATTCTTCTAAAACAAGGACATGGTATATCTCTCCATCTGTTTGTATCATCTTTAATTTCTTTCATCAGTGTCTTACAGTTTTCTGCATACAGGTCTTTTGTCTCCTTAGGTAGGTTTATTCCTTGGTATTTTATTCTTTTTGTTGCAACGATACATATGAGTCTGTCCTGAATTTCTCTTTCAGATTTTTCATCATTAGTGTATAGGAATGCAAGAGATTTCTGTGCATTAATTTTGTATCCTGCTACTTTACCAAATTCATTGTTAAAGTCTAGTAGTTTTCTGGTAGTGTCTTTAGGATTCTCTATGTATAGTATCATGTCATCTGCAAACAGTGACAGCTTAACTTCTTCTTTCCGATTTGGATTACTTTTATTTCTTTTTCTTCTCTGATTGCTGTGGCTAAAACTTCCAAAACTATGTTGAATAATAGTGGTGAGAGTGGGCAACCTTGTCTTGTTCCTGATCTTAGTGGAAATGGTTTTAGTTTTTCACCATTGAGAATGATGTTGGCTGTCGGTTTGTCATATATGGTCTTTATCATGTTGAGGTAAGTTCCCTCTATGCCTACTTTCTCTAGGGTTTTTATCATAAATGGGTGTTGAATTTTGTCAGAAGCTTTTTCTGCATCTATTGAGATGATCATATGGTTTTTATCCTTCAATTTGTTAATTTGATGTATCACATTGATTGATTTGCATATATTCAAGAATCCTTGTATTCCTGGGATAAACCCCACTTGATCAGGGTGTATGATCATTTTAATGTCCTGTTGTATCCTGTTTGCTAGTATTTTGTTGAGGATTTTTGCGTCAATGTTCATCGGTGATATTGACCTCTAGTTTTCTTTCTTTGTGACATCTTTGTCTGGTTTTAGTATCAGGGTGCTGGTGTCCTCGTAGAATGAAATTGGGAGTGTTCCTCCCTCTGCTATATTTTGGAAGAGTTTGAGAAGGATAGGTGTTAACTCTTCTCTAAATGTTTGATAGAATTCGCCTGCAAAGGCATCTGGTCCTGGGCTTTCGTATGTTGGAAGACTTTTTTTTTTTTTAACATCTTTATTGAAGTATAATTGCTTCACAATGGTGTGTTAGTTTCTGCTTTATAACAAAGTGAATCAGCTATACATATACATATATCCCCACATCTCCTCCCTCCCAAATCTCCCTCCCTCCCACCCTCCCCATGTTGGAAGACTTTTAATCACAGTTTCCATTTCAGTGCTTGTGATTTTTCTGTTTATATTTTCTATTTCTTCCTGGTTCAGTCTCGGTAGGTTGTGCTTTTCAAAGAATTTGTCCATTTCCTCCAGGTTGTCCATTTTATTGGCATATAGTTGCTTGTAGTAATCTCTCATGATCCTTTGTATTTCTGCAGTGTCAGTTGTTACTTCTCCTTTTACATTTCTAATTCTATTGATTTGAGTCTTCTCCCTTTTTTTCTTGATGAGTCTGGCTAATGGTTTATCAATTTTGTTTATCTTCCCAAAGAACCAGCTTTTAATTTTATTGATCTTTGCTATCGTTTCCTTCATTTCTTTTTCATTGATTTCTGATCTGATCTTAATGATTTCTTCCCTTCTATTAACTTTGGGTTTGTTTTTGTTCTTCCTTCCCTAATTGCTTAGGTGTAAGTTTAGGTGGTTCATTTGAGATTTTTCTTGTTTCCTGAGGTAAGATTTTATTGCTATAAACTTCCGTCTTAAAATGGCTTTTGCTGCATCCCATAGGTTTTTGGGTCATCATGTTTTCATTGTCATTTGTTTCTAGGTATTTTTTGATTGCCTCTTTGATTTCTTCAGTAATCTCTTGGTTATTTAGTAGTGTATTGTTTAGTCTCCATGTGTTTGTATTTTTTACAGATTTTTTTCCTGTAATTGATATCTAGTCTTATAGCATTGTGGTCAGAAAAGATACTTGATACTATTTCAACTTTCTTAAATTTACCAAGGCTTGATTTGTGACCCAAGATATGATCTATCCTGGAGAATGTTCCATGAACACTTGAGAAGAAAGTGTATTCTGTTGTGTTGGATGGAGTATTCTATAAATATCAGTTAAGTCCATCTTGTTTAATGTGTCAATTAAAGCTTATGTTTCCTTATGTATTTTCATTCTAGATGATCTGTCCATTGCTGAAAGAAGAAAGTCCCCTGCTATGATTGTGTTACTGTCGATTTCCTCTTTTGTGGTTGTTAACATTTGCCTTATGTATTGAGGTGCTCCTATTTTGGGTGCATATATATTTACAATTTTTATATCTTCTTGGATTGATCACTTGATCATTATGTAGTGTCCTTCTTTGTTTCTTGTAATAGTCTTTGTGTTAAAGTCTATTTTGTCTGATATGAGAATTGCTGCTCCAGCTTTCTTTTGATTTCCTTTTGCATGGAATATCTGTTTTCATCCCCTCACTTTCAGTCTGTATATGTCCCTAGGTCTGAAGTTGGTCTCTTGTAGACAGCATATATACGGTCTTGTTTTTGTATACATTCAGCCAGTCTATGTGTCTTGGTTGGAGCATTTAATCTATTTACATTTAATGTAATTATCGATATGTATGTTCTTATTACCATTTTCTTAATTGTTGGGTTTGTTATTGTAGGTCTTTTCCTTGTCTTGTGTTTCCTGCCTAGAGAAGTTCCTTTAGCATTTGTTGTAAACCTGGTTTGGTGGTGCTGAATTCTCTTAGCTTTCACTTGTCTGTAAAAATTGTAATTTCTCTGTCGAATCTGAATGAGATCATTGCTGGGTAGTGTAAACTTGGTTGTAGATTTTTCCCTTTCATCACTTTATTTTTTTTATTTATTTATTGTTTTAAACATCTTTATTGAAGTATAATTGCTTTACAATGGTGTGTTAGTTTCTGCTTTATAACAAAGTGAATCAGTTATACATATACATATGTTCCCATATCTCTTCCCTCTTGCATCTCCCTCCCTCACACCCTCCCTATCCCACCCCTCTAGGTGGTCACAAATCACCGAGCTGATCTCCCTATGCTATGCGGCTGCTTCCCACTAGCTATCTCTTTTACATTTGGTAGTGTATATATGTCCATGACACTCTCTCACCCTGTCACATCTCACCCTTCCCCCTCCCCATATCCTCAAGTCCATTCTCTAGTAGATCTGTGTCTTTATTCCCGTCTTGCCACTAGGTTCTTCATAACCTTTTTTTTTTTTTCCCTTAGATTCCATATATATGTGTTAGCGTACTGTATTTGTTTTTCTCTTTCTGACTTACTTCACTCATATGACAGACTCTAACTCCATCCACCTCATTACAAATACCTCCATTTCATTTCTTTTTATGGCTGAGTAATATTCCATTCTATATATGTGCCACATATTCTTTATCCATTCCTCCGTTGATGGACACTTAGGTTGCTTCCATGTCCTGGCTATTGTAACTAGAGCTGCAATGAACATTTTGGTACATGACACTTTTTGAATTATGGTTTTCTCAGGGTATATGCCCAGTAGTGGGATTGCTGGGTCATATGGTAGTTCTATATTTAGTTTTTTAAGGAACCTCCATACTGTTCTCCATAGTGGCTGTATCAATTTACATTCCCACCAACAGTGCAAGAGTGTTCCCTTTTCTCCACACCCTCTCCAGCATTTATTGTTTGTAGATTTTTTGATGATGGCCATTCTGACCAGTGTGAGATGATACCTCATTGTAGTTTTGATTTGCATTTCTCTAATGATTAATGATGTTGAGCATTCTTTCATGTGTCTGTTGGCCATCTGTATATCTTCTTTGGAGAAATGTCTATTGAGGTTTTCTGCCCATTTTTGGATTGGGTTGTTTGTTTTTTTGTTATTGAGCTGCATGAGCTGCTTGTAAATCTTGGAGATTAATCCTTTGTCAGTTGCTTCATTTGCAAATATTTTCTCCCATTCTGAGGGTTGTCTTTTGGTCTTGTTTATGGTTTCCTTTGCTGTGCAAAAGCTTTTAAGTTTCATTAGGTCCAATTTGTTTATTTGTGTTTTTATTTCCATTTCTCTATGGGCTGGGTTAAAAATGATCTTGCTGTGATTTATGTCATAGAGTGTTTTGCCTATGTTTTCCTCTAAGAGTTTGATAGTGTCTGGCCTTACACTTAGGTCTTTAATCCATTTTGAGTTTATTTTTGTGTATGGTGTCAGGGAGTGTTCTAATTTCATACTTTTACATATACCTGTCCAATTTTCCCAGCACCACTTATTGAAGAGGCTGTCTTTTCTCTACTGTATATGCTTGCCTCCTTTATCAACGATAAGGTGACCATATGTGCGTGGGTTTATCTCTGGGCTTTCTATCCTGTTCCATTGATCTATAGTTCTGTTTTTGTGCCAGTACCAAACTGTCTTGATTACTGTAGCTTTGTAATATAGTCTGAAGTCAGGGAGCCTGATTCCTCCAGCTCCATTTTTCGTTCTCAAGATTGCTTTGGCTATTCGGGGTCTTTTGTATCTCTATACAAATTGTGAAATTTTTTGTTCTAGTTCTGTGAAAAATGCCAGTGGTAGTTTGATAGGGATTGCATTGAATCTGTAGATTGCTTTGGGTAGTATAGTCATTTTCACAATATTGATTCTTCCAATCCAAAAACATGGTATATCTCTCCTTCTATTTGTATCATCTTTAATTTCTTTCATCTGTGTCCTATAATTTTCTGCATACAGGTCTTTTGTCTCCTTAAGTAGGTTTATTCCTAGATATTTTATTCTTTTTGTTGCAATGGTATACGGGAGTGTTTTCTTAATTTCACTTTCAGATTTTTCATCATTAGTATATAGGAATGCAAGAGATTTCTGTGCATTAATTTTGTATCCTGCTACTTTACCAAATTCATTGATTAGCTCTAGTAGTTTTCTGGTAGCATCTTTAGGATTCTCTATGTATAGTATCATGTCATCTGCAAACAGTGACAGCTTAACTTCTTCTTTTCCGATTTGGATTACTTTTATTTCTTTTTCTTCTCTGATTGCTGTGGCTAACACTTCCAAAACTATGTTGAATAATAGTGGTGAGAGTGGGCAACCTTGTCTTGTTCCTGATCTTAGTGGAAATGGTTTCAGTTTTTCACCATTGAAGACAATGTTGGCTGTGGGTTTGTCATACATGGCCTTTATTATGTTGAGGAAAGTTCCCTTTATGCCTACTTTCTGCAGGGCTTTTATCATAAATGGGTGTTGAATTTTGTCAAAAGCTTTCTCTGCATCTATGGAGATGATCATATGGTTTTTCTCTTTCAATTTGTTAATATGATGTATCATGTTGATTGATTTGCGTATATTGAAGAATCCATGCATTCCTGGAATAAACCCCACTTGATCATGGTGTATAATCCTTTTAATGTGCTGTTGGATTCTGTTTGCTAGTATTTTGTTGAGGATTTTTGCATCTATGTTCATCAGTGATATTGGCCTGTAGTTTTCTTTCTTTGTGACATCTTTGTCTGGTTTTGGTATCAGGGTGATGGTGGCCTCGTAGAATGAGTTGGGGAGTGTTCCTCCCTCTGTAATATTTTGGAAGAGTTTGAGAAGGATAGGTGTTAGCTCTTCTCTAAATGTTTGCTAGAATTCTCCTGTGAAGCCATCTGGTCCTGGGCTTTTGTTTGTTGGAAGGTTTTTAATCACAGTTTCAATTTCAGTGCTTGTGATTGGTCTGTTCATATTTTCTATTTCTTCCTGGTTCAGTCTCGGCAGGTTGTGCATTTCTAAGAATCTGTCCATTTCTTCCAGGTTGTCCATTTTATTGGCATAGAGTTCCTTGTAGTAATCTCTCATGATCGTTTGTTTTTCTGCAGTGTCAGTGGTTACTTCTCCTTTTTCATTTCTAATTCTATTGATTTGAGTCTTCTCCCTTTTTCTCTTGATGAGTCTGGCTAATTGTTTATCAATTTTGTTTATCTTCTTGAAAAACCAGCTTTTAGTTTCATTGATTTTTGCTCTTGTTTCCTTCATTTCTTTTTCATTTATTTCTGATCTGATCTTTTTGATTTCTTTCCTTCTGCTAGCTTTGGGGTTTTTTTGCTCTTCTTTCTCTAATTGCTTTAGGTGCAAGGTTAGGTTGTTTATTCGAGATGTTTCCTGTTTCTTGATGTAGGCTTGTATTGCTATAAACTTCCCTCTTAGAACTGCTTTTGCTGCATCCCATAGGTTTTGGGTCGTCGTGTCTCCATTGTCATTTGTTTCTAGGTATTTTTTGATTTCCCCTTTGATTTCTTCAGTGATCACTTCGTTATTAAGTAGTGTATTGTGTAGGCTCCATGTATTTGTATTTTTTACAGATCTTTTCCTGTAATTAATATCTAGTCTCATAGCGTTGTGGTCGGAAAAGATACTTGATACGATTTCAATTTTCTTAAATTTACCAAGGTTTGATTTGTGACCCAAGATATGATCTATCCTGGAGAATGTTCCATGAGCACTTGAGAAAAATGTGTATTCTGTTGTTTTTGGGTGGAATGTCCTATAAATATCAATTAAGTCCATCTTGTTTAATGTATCATTTAAAACTTGTGTTTCCTTATTTATTTTCATTTTGGATGATCTGTCCATTGGTGAAAGTGGGGTGTTAAAGTCCCCTACTATGATTGTGCTACTGTCGATTTACCCTTTTATGGATGTTAGTATTTGCCTTATGGATTGAGGTGCTCCTATGTTGGGTGCATAAATATTTACAATTGTTATAGCTTCCGCTTGGATCGATCCCTTGATCATTATATAGTGTCCTTCTTTGTCTCTTGTAATAGTCTTTATTTTAAAGTCGATTTTGTCTGATATGACAATTGCTACTCCAGCTTTCTTTTGATTTCCATTTGCATGGAATATCTTTTTCCATCCCCTCACCTTCAGTCTGTATGTGTCTCTAGGTCTGAAGTGGGTCTCTTGTAGACAGCATATATATGGGTCCTGTTTTTGTATCCATTCAGCCAGTCTGTGTCTTTTGGTGGGAGCATTTAATCCATTTACATTTAAGGTAATTATCGATATGTATGTTCCTATTCCCATTTTGTTAAATATTTTGGGTTTGTTATTGTAGGTGTTTTCCTTCTCTTGTGTTTCTTGCCTAGAGAAGTTCCTTTAGCATTTGTTGTAAAGCTGGTTTGGTGGTGCTGAACTCTCTCAGCTTTTGCTTGTCTGTAAAGGTTTTAATTTCTCCATCAAATCTGAATGAGATCCTTGCTGGGTAGAGTAACTTTGGTTGTAGGTTTTTCTCCTTCATGACTTTAAGTATATCCTGCCACTTCCTTCTGGCTTGCAGAGTTTCTCCTGAAAGATCAGCTGTTAACCTTATGGGGATTCCCTTGTGTGTTATTTGTTGTTTTTCCCTTGCTGCTTTTAATATGTTTTCTTTATATTTAGTTTTGGATAGTTTGATTAATATGTGTCTTGGCGTGTTTCTCCTTGGGTTTATCCTGTATGGGACTCTCTGTGCTTCCAAAACTTGATTAACTATTTCCTTTCCCATATTAGGGAAGTTTTCAACTATAATCTCTTCAAATATTTTCTCAGTCCCTTTCTTTTTCTCTTCTTCTTCTGGGACCCCTATAATTCGAATGTTGGTGCGTTTAATGTTGTCCCAGAGGTCTCTGAGACTGTCCTCAGTTCTTTTCATTCTTTTTTCTTTATTCTGCTCTGCAGTAGTTATTTCCACTATTTTATCTTCCAGGTCACTTATCCGTTCTTCTGCCGCAGTTATTCTGCTATTGATCCCGTCTAGAGTATTTTTAATTTCATTTATTGTGTTTTTCATCGTTGCTTGGTTCCTCTTTAGTTCTTCTAGGTCCTTGTTAAATGTTTCTTGCATTTTGTCTATTCTATTTCCAAGATTTTGGATCATCTTTACTATCATTATTCTGAATTCTTTTTCAGGTAGACTGCCTATTTCCTCTCCATTTGTTAGGTCTGGTGTGTTTTGACCCTGCTCCTTCACCTGCTGTGTGTTTTTTTGTCTTCTCATTTTGCTTATCTTACTGTGTTTGGGGTCTCCTTTTCACAGGCTGCAGGTTCGTAGTTCCTGTTGTTTTTGGTATCTGTCCCCAGTGGCTAAGGTTCGTTCAGTGGGTTGTGTAGGCTTCCTGGTGGAGGAGACTAGTGCCTGTGTTCTGGTGGATAAGGTTGGATCTTGTCTTTCTGGTGGGCACGTCCATGTCTGGTGGTGTGTTTTGGGGTGTTTGTGGCCTTATTATGATTTTAGGCAGCCTCTCTGCTAATGGATGGGGCTGTGTTCCTGTCTTCCTAGTTGTTTGGCATAGGGTGTCCAGCACTGTAGCTTGCTGGTCGTTGAGTGAAGCTGGGTCTTGATGTTGAGATGGAGATCTCTGAGAGATTTTTGCCATTTGGTATTACGTGGAGCTGGGAGGTCTCTTGTGGACCAGTGTCCTGAAGTTGGCTCTCCCACCTCAGAGGCACAGCCCTGATGCCTTGGTGGAGCACCAAGAGCCTTTCATCCACATGGCTCAGAATAAAAGGGAGAAAAAAATAGAAAGAAAGAAAGAAAGAAAGAGGATAAAATAAAATAAAGCTATTATAATAAAAAATAAGAAAAAAATTAAGAATAAATTTATTAAGAAAATTTTTTTTTAATTTTTAAAGATAGATTTATTAATTTTTTAAAATAAAAAATATGAAAAAACTTATTAAATTTTTTTTAAATTTCTAAAAATAGAAAATAAGGAAAAAATTATTAAGAAAACATTTATTAGGAAAAAAAATGTTTTAAATGAAAGTAAAAAAAAAAAAAAAAAAAAATGACGGACCTAACCCTAGGACTAATGGTGAAAGCAAAGCTATACAGACAAAATCTCACCCAGAAGCATACACATATACACTCACAAAAAAAGGAAAAGGGGAAAAATTAATATATCCTGCTCCCAAAGTCCACCTCCTGAATTTGGGATGATTCGTTGTCTATTCAGGTATTCAACAGATGCAGGCACATCAAGTTGTTTGTGGAGCTTTAATCTGCTGCTTCTGAGGCTGCTGGGAGAGATTTCCCTTTCTCTTCTTTGTTCATACAGCTCCCAAGGTTCAGCTTTGGATTTGGACCCGCCTCTGCATGTAGGTCGCCTGAGGGCGTCTGTTCCCCGCCCAGACAGGATGGGGTTAAAGGAGCAGCTGCTTCGGGGGCTCTGGCTCACTCAGGCCGGGGGGAGGGAAGGGTACGGATGCTGGGCGAGCCTGCGGCGGCAGAGGCTGGCGTGACGTTGCAGCAGCCTGAGGTGCGCCGTGCGTTCTCCCGGGGAAGTCGTTCCCAGATCATGGGAGCCTGGCAGTGGCGGGCTGCACCAGCTCCCAGGAGGTGCAGTGTGGAGAGTGACCTGTGCTCGCACACAGGCTTTTTGGTGGCAGCAGCAGCAGCCTTAGCGTCTCACGCCCGCCTCTGGGGTCCGCGCTGATAACCGCGGCTCGCGCCCGTCTCTGGAGTTCGTTTAGGCGGCGCTCTGAATCCCCTCTCCTTGCGCGCCGTGAAACAAAGAGGCAAGAAAAAGTCTCTTGCCTCTTCGGCAGCTGCAGACTTTTTCCCGGACTCCCTCCCGGCCAGCTGTGGTGCACTAACCCCTTCAGGCTGTGTTCACGCCGCCAACACCAGTCCTCTCCCTGCGATCCAACCGAAGCCCGAGCCTCAGCTCCCAGCCCCCGCTCGCCCCGGCGATTGAGCAGACAAGCCTCTCGGGCTGGTGAGTGCTGCTCGGCGCCGATCCTCCGTGCGGGAATCTCTCCGCTTTGCCCTCCACACCCCTGTGGCTGCGCTCTCCTCCGTGGCTCTGAAGCTTCCCCCCTCCGCCACCCGCAGTCTCTGCCCGCGACGGGGCTTCCTAATGTGTGGAAACCTTTCCTCCTTCACGGCTCCCTCCCACTGGTGCAGGTCCCATCCCTATTCTTTTGTCTCTGTTATTTCTTTTTTCTTTTGCCCTACCCAAGTACGCGGGGAGTTTCTTGCCTTTTGGGAGGTCTGACGTCTTCTGCCAGCGTTCAGTAGGTGTTCTGTAGGAGCAGTTCCACGTGTAGATGTATTTCTACTGTATCTGTGGGAAGGAAGGTGATCTCCACTTCTTACTCTTCCGCCATCTTGCCCAGACCTCCATCACTTTAAACATGTCCTACCACTCCCTTCTGGCTTGCAGAGTTTCTGCTGAAAGATCAGTTGTTAACCTTATGGGGATTCCCTTGTATGTTATTTGTTGTTTTTCCCTTGCTGCTTTTAATGTTTTTTCTTTTTACTTAATTTTTGATAGTTTGATTAATATGTGTCTTGGTTTGTTTCTCCTCGGATATATCCTGTATGGGACTCTCTGTGCTTCCTGGACTTGAATGACTATATCTTTTCCCATATTAAAGAAGTTTTCAAGTATAATCTTTTCAAATATTTTCTCAGTCCCTTTCTTTTTCTCTTCTTCTTCTGGGACCCCTATAATTTGAATGTTGGTGTGTTTAATGTTGTCCCAGAGTTTTCTGAGGCTGTCCTCAATTCTTTTCATTCTTTTTTCTTTATTCTGCTCTGTGGTAGTTATTTCCATTATTTTATCTTTTAGGTCACTTATCCATTCTTCTGCCTCAGATATTCTGCTATTGATTCCTTCTAGAGAATTTTTAATTTAGTTTATTGTGTTATTCATCATTGTTTGTTTGCACTTTAGTTCTTCTAGGTCCTTGTTAAACGTTTCTTGTATTTTCTCCATTCTATTTCCAATATTTGGGATTATCTTTGCTGTGATTACTCTGAATTCTTTTTCAGGTAGACTACCTATTTCCTCTTCATTTGTTTGGTCTGGTGGGTTTTTCCTTGTTCCTTCATCTGCTGTGTATTTCTCTGTCTTCTCATTTTGCTTAACTTACTGTGTTTGGCGTCTCCTTTTCGCAGGCTGCTGGTTCGTAGTTCCTGTCGTTTTTGGTGTTTGCCCCCAGTGGGTAAGTTTGGTTCAGTGGGTTGTGTAGGTTTCCTGTTGGAGGGGACTGGTGCCTGTGTTCTGGTGGATGAGACTGGATCTTGTCTTTCTGGTGGGCAGGACTGCATCTGGTGATGTGGTTTGGGGTGTCTGTGAACTTAGTATGATTTTAGGCAGCCTCTCTGCTAATGGGTGGGTTTGTGTTCCTGTCTTGCTAGTTGTTTGGCATAGGGTGTCCAGCACTGGAGCTTGCTGGTCATTGAGTGGAGCTGGGTCTTAGCATTGAGACAGAGATCTCTGGGAGAGCTCTCTCCCATTGATATTATGTGGGGCTGGGAGGTCTCTGGTGGATAATGTCCTGAATTCAGCTCTCCCACCTCGGAGGCTCAGGCCTGACAGCCAGCCAGAGCACCAAGACCCTGTCAGCCACATGGCTGGAGAAGGTGGGCTATGAGTTGGGTGTCAGCCATTGCCCTGTTGTAGCTCTGTCCCAGCTGTCTCCAAATGTCACCCAGATACATTGGGTTATTCTACCATTCCTCAGAACTTGTACATGCCAGTCTAGGATTTGTAGATGTCCTCCTGATACTCTTCATTGAAATACCTTGCATTCATGGTGGTGAGAGATATGCTAATAGTGTTGGTTCCCTTCAGTTCAGAGACTAGAACAGTCTGAGCCTTCATGTGGCCAAGTCAGGAACAGCAGGCCAACGGTCCCAAAGTGATAACATGTCAGATTCCAAGAAGGCTTTCTGCAGTGCCTGAGCAGTATTCCCAAGCAGCCACTCTCCTCAGCTGCAGCACTCTGACCGGGGAACACAGTGGGACCCTCAAACAAGATTTTCTGTCGGCCCTAGAGCCTGACTGCCCACCCAGGCAAGGAGGTGAGGAGAGCGTCTCCCAGCCCCATCTCACCAGAAGAGCAGGCACCTTCATATTTTTTAAGAAATCAAGTAGTTCTGATTTACTTGAATCACCCAGTGTGCCCCTTCCAATCCTATGCCTTACCTCCTTACTCAGAAATTGCCTTTTCTGAAATAGTATTCTGAAATTGTTTTTCATTTCATCTTTTTATTTATTTATGTGTATGTATATTTTTACCACATGCATCTGTGTTTATAAACAATATGTGATTTTAGTGTGCATTTTTAAACTTTATATAAATAGTGTCATATATCCTTCTGCAACTTTTATTTTTTCTTCTCAAAGTTATGTTTCTGAGAGGTCCCCAAGTAGATATGTGTAGCCATTTCTCATTTATTCATTTTTTATTTCTGAATAATATTCCATTGTATGAATATATCACAGTTTGTTTATTCTCTCTTTGATGGACATTTTATTTGTTTCCAATATTTTATTATTGCAAACCGTGCTATAATGAACATTTCTGTTCACATCTTTCTGTGCACATGTGTGAGTTTCTCTAGCTGTCCAGGATTGCTAGCCTTATTTTACCTCTGAGTAACTGAGTGACACTAAGCAAATAAATATGTGGCTCTAAGAAATAGTTTTCAGATGTCTTCAATTTGTAGATGACCTGGCTATCTTACTTTCAAGAATGCTGCCTTTTTATAACTAGAATAACATTTTGAGATATTTTCCAGGAACTCCAGAGTGTCTGGCACTAATTTATTGAAAGTGATATTTAGTGTACTCATTTACTACAATATTCAATTAATTAGGTATTATCCAAAGGGCACAAGATGCTATAAAACTATATATTATAATATTCAAATGTCCAGTATGGGAGAATAAGAATGTATGCTCATGGAAAACAGTAAGTCAATGACTTGCAAGGATCTTGAAATGCATGTGATATGGAAGGAAGGAAGAATGGAAAGGGAGGAGAAAGGGGGAGGAGGTATTAGGTTGGGCTGAGTTGCAGTTAACAAATAGACCTTGTCATGTAATGGACTGACAGAATAAAACTTTATTTCCCCACCATATAACACTCCAGAATGTTTCCAGTTCAGCGAGAGTTGCAGCGTTGCTTCCTGAAGTCACTTTTCCAAGTCCCAGGTTGACTGTTGCTTTACCATCCTTAAAATGTGGTTCCCAATGTTGATCAGAGGCTGTCATATCAGGCAGCCAGAGGGAAGAAGAGCAAGGGAAAGCATAGATGGGAGCTATGAGCCAGGACTGAAGTTGTCAAATACCGCTTCTCTCATTCCATTGTCTGAAAATTAGTCACAAGACCACACCTTACTGCAAGGGATGCTGGGGAATGAGACTTACCCATGTGCACAGAAAGAAGAGTAAATGGACTTTCTTGAAATGCTAGCTGTCTCTGCTACAAGAATGAGGAAAGGAATTGGTATGATTTTAACTGAAGTATTTGCAGCAAACATTTGCCAACATTAGTGAGAAGAAAGAGTTAATACCAATTGAGATGGAAAGCAATTTATAGTCAAAAATGTTTCTCTCTCTTTCCTTGCTCGGGACAACCTGCTTGTGTTATTTTTATCTGCCTACATTTCATTTCCTTCTCTTTCATCTGGTAACAACAGGTCCCCAATACTCAATCCACATAGTTTTGGCGAGGATGCCCCTAGCAAAAGAGAATAGAGCTTCGTATTAGTCAGAGCCCCACCCCTCCCCCCCAAAAAAAAGCACAGATGGAGGTAATGGCTGACATGCAGGTAGTTTATTTGGAGAATGATCCCAGGGAGCAGGATTGAGGGGCTTAAGGAATAAAAAGGAAAAAAGGGAAACCAACACAAGGATCCATTATCAAGGTGGCCACCACTGCTATGGGGACTGATGTCCAATAATTGTATGCCTGAAAATGAAAGTGGGGAGCATTTATACATTGGTTTAGTTGATGTTCTGTCTACAAGACTTTGGAAATATTTTGGGGACTGAGTGTTTCAGTAGTGACTAGAGGTAGAAGTGAGGACAAGAGGAGTTCACTGGTGCTCAAGTGGTGCCTGAAAAAGGCAGACACCCCTGGTCTGGAGGCTCAGTACACCTCCACCCCCAGGGCACAATGATTGGGTCATGAGTGTGCATAAACCAAGCCAGGACATTAAAGTCCTCTCCCAGGATATTTATAACAAGAGCTGGTTTCTCAGACCTTTCTGCTAAAGCTGAAGGGATGTAAGTCTGCCTCTGCCAGCAGCCACTTTCCTTCTCCATGGAGAAAATTTGCCTGCAGAGATGAGAGACAGAGGGTTCTGGTGATGTCAGGTCTCTTCCAGTAGCTGAGCTTCTCAGAGCTACCCTGATTCCCATGGCTCCTCTTTTCTTCCTCTGGCCTACCTCCCATCCATCTAATAAACACCCTAATTATACTGCCTCAACCTAATTTCGGTTGGGTTTCTGCCACTTGCAACAGAAATGTACCTAACAGTATAGAAATGGGTAAGTAAAAGAGGAGTGTCATTTATTATAGGCCCTCACATCTAGAACTCCATGACCTGAAGTATTCTGTGCAACCAGGAGGATCGCAACCCATTGCCAGATCTCCAAGACTCCCGAGGCTCAGACCATAGCAAACTCTGTGAACTGTAAACGGAAATTTCCCCTTTTTAAGCAAAGTCAGAAAGTTTGAAACACAGTGGAAAGTACATGGGCTTAAGAGGAGCTAAAGCAATAACTGAAATCTCCCTTCTCAGCCCCTTCTCAAAGCTCTCTGCTGTTCTCTCTCCCCATAGACCTGATGTAAGGTGTCAAACCCCAACCCATGTAAATCACAATAAATTGGGATGTTGGTTGATAGGGGGCAGATCAGCTCTGTTCAAAACTCTCCTGTCACCCTGTCCCAAGGAAGATTTGAAAGAAGCCTTCAAGCTGAAGTCCTGCAGATGCACAGAACTCTGAGTCCTATTTCTAAGAGAAAAAAAAAGTGGGGTCAGGATGGGTTCAGATTCAAAATTTATGACTCAAAAAGCTTTCTGGCACTGATTTCTAGTTAATGGAGTCTCCAGAAATTAAATCAAAAGGCAGCCAAGCCAGGTCTCTCATCCATGGGGATGCTAGAGCCATACCCAGGGAAGAGTACAAATGAAGGTCCGCATATTTACATCCACACACTTATATTATAAATCAGGGTAACAAACCGCTAAACAATTATGTTCCACTCTCCTCCATTAATGAATCCCTCCATAATGACCTGAAAAACCAGGTTCACATCCAGAATTCTCAGACTGTTTGCTTTGTAATTTCTTTCACAACATGGCAGTGTAGGGAAGGGCCAGGACCTAGCCCCCAGCCTGTGGCCTACCCATGTCCCTTCTCACCTCAGCCCCATCCCACATCAAAAGTAGACATGCGCACACAGGTGGCAACTGCAGCACACATACCCTAGGACAATCTACATACCCCATCCCCCAAAAACAGTGGTCCCAGGAAAAGAGGCCTATGGAAACCCTGAAAGCAGGTTCCAGATCATTCTGACAGGAAATTCCAAATCACAAGTGCCTGAAGGATGGTCTACAATGAGTGGTGCAGATTCCAGGTGGGCACATCCATCTGGCCCCATAGACTATTTGCACAGAGGACTGCTAATGAGACCCAAAGCAGGGTGTGTGGACTTTGCCAGGTCTAAGGGTATGGGCCTCATTCCAGTGTCTGGGATCCCAAGGGCTACTCTGGCTCCAGCAGTATTTCTCTGGGTTCAGTGGGCAACCCTAGTGTCCTTTAAGTAAAGCTCTTTGTAATTTGAACCAGTGCGATAGTTTCTGTCACCGAAAGGATCTTTAATTTTTATTTATTTATTTATTTATTTATTTATTTATTTAATTTATTTATTTATTTATTTGTTTATGGCTGTGTTGGGTCTTCGTTTCTGTGCGAGGGCTTTCTCTAGTTGCGGCAAGCGGGGGCCACTCCTCATCGCGGTGCGCGGGCCTCTCACTATCGCGGCCTCTCTTGTTGCGGAGCACAGGCTCCAGACGCGCAGGCTCAGTAATTGTGGTTCACGGACCCATTTGCTCCACGGCATGTGGTATCTTCCCAGACCAGGGCTCGAACCCGTGTCCCCCGCATTGGCGGGCAGATTCTCAACCACTGCACCACCAGGGAAGCCCCTGGATCCTTATTAATACACTTTCAATGCCAAAAGTCTCAAGCAAGTGGTCTATAGCCGATGCTTCCATTTTTTTAAAGCACTTCTTCTTACCATAACTTGCCAAAATGTACCTTCTTCTTTCAGCACTCTGGTACACTGTACTCTAGAAAATCACTAATCCAATGGCCTTTTCCCCACCCCTAGTTAGCTGGTCTGCTCTACAGCATTTGAGTATATTAACCATTCCCTTCTTTTTGAAAACTTCTCTTTCCTTAACTCTGGAGATGTTCTTCAAAGTCCTGTCTTTCTCCCTGGGCTAAACTACTTCCAACAGCCACTTATTAAAATATTTATTTGAGTCACAATGACACTTTCTCTTCTCGAAGAACTTATTCACACTTGTACCTCAAGGTGTCACCTCCTTAAAGATGAATCCCAAACTTCTATCATCCTTGACCTTGGTTCCAAGCCCTACTTCTTCACTTACTGGACACTTATATTTCAGTTTTTTGTTTTGTATTTTTGGCCATGCCACTCAGCATGTGGGATCTTAGTTCCCTGAGTAGGGACCAAACCCATGCCCCCTGCAGTGAAAGCATGGAGTCTTAACCGCTGGACTGCCAGGGAAGTCCCTACATTTCAGTTTTCAAATGGTACAATATAATACATCTAAAATTGCAATTATCTTCTCCCGTAATTGGGTCTCTCCCATTTTTGTTGATTTTTGTCAGTTTTGTCAGTGATTCATCCCCCTAGTCCCCAGGTTTCAAATCAGGGTTGTCTTTGACTCCATTCTCTTTCTCCCATCATAAAGTCCTATTGATTCTTTCCTTGCAAGATATTTCCTATTCATCCTTTGTTTTTTGTTCCCCTTCTCTCTGTTCTGCTTCCAGTTTCTGTTCTGCGCTAGTCTACCTTTATTCTTTTACCACAACAATCCTGCTAAAGAAGTATTTTTTGCATGGCAGTTTTTTTTCCTGCTTTATAACTTTCAATGAATCTCTATGGCCTGAGGAAAAGTCCACACTCCTTTGTCTGACACATAATACCTTGCAAGATGAAGACTCAGCTTCAATCTTCAGTGTTTTCTTCTACTCCGCTTGAAAATAAATTCTCCATCCCATCTAGGCCCATCTTGCCGTGCTCCTGGAACAAATTCCTTATTCCCGTATCCCTGCCTTCTTCCTTTCTTCTGCATACCATTCCCCCTACCTGAAAGTCATCACTTTCCCTTCTCCTGCCCAAATCCTTGCTGATGAAACTCAAGTCCCAGTTCCTCTGTGAAACCCTCTCCCATTCCAGTTCACAGTGTTTTCTTGCTTCCTCTTCTGAACTCCCATCTGCTCTGTTTCTTTGACACATTAATTTATTGTCCTGAACTACTGCATAAATTTGTTCATGCTGTAGTTGCCTTTTAAATCAGATTTTAATTTGTATGAAAAAACTCAATTCCTATTTAGTTTTTCTATCACGCCTCCACCAGTTACCACACACAATGCTATAACAATAGGTGCTTAAGAAATTTTACTTTGTTACTTCTTTTTTCTAAAAGAAAAGGCTGTGCTTTATATAAAATCTGTTTTGTCTAATGATATCTGTTATTGTGGATACTAAAGATGTGGATGAAAAATAGCAAAACTCTCCTAAAAGATCCACTTTACACTTACCCATTATACTAAAAAAGTCCCCTCTTTCTCCCACCATTTGTCTTTGTTTGTGAGAACAATAGATTATTTCCCTTTTTTAGAAAATATTATTACACTCTGATAAAAGTTCTCTTGTTCATAAATCCCTCTTACCTTCACTCTTTTCTGAGTGCAATCTTAGATCTTAGCAGATGTGTTTTTGAAGGTCAAAGAGAAAAGAACCAGCAGACTCAGCAAACATAGTAGTATCCTTCTTTCTTTTTATTGAAAAGGAATCATTTCTATTCTAGCGCAATGTATATTTTACATCATAAAGCAAGATATAATTTACATATTACATTTCTTATGAGATCTTTATACCCTAAATGTCATTCCCTTTTTTATCCGGTCACTTCTTCCTGCTTGATTTAACCTGCCAAGTACCCTACAAATCAGCGCCTTGTTTGGGGGGGGACTGGGGACACAGACAGATAGTTTGTATGTATTCATCTGTTATCTGGGTATAGATGATAAGGAACAGGGATATGCCTTTGAATTTTGTGTCCCTGAGGCCCTCTGTTGACACCTGGTTTAGGAGCCAGAAGGCTACTCCTCCAAATCACATATCAAACTTCTATTTTTTTAATCAATAATGAATGAACAAAATTGAGTGCTTGTACCCTGTGTACATTTCTCCATCAGATGCTTACATAATAGATGTCTGTGGTATTGATTCACTAGCAATAAAAGCTCCTGTGGCGGACAGCATTGGTTACTCTATGATATTCCTGGACAGCACTTGCCCAGGTGTTGGGTAAAATTGCCTAATTTCATCCAGCACTGGGGTTATGGGTTCAGGCTTTTCTCTTCATCACTGGAAATGAATGTCAGGATGCAAGTTTCAAATGACCTTGTTTTACATGATCCTCTATCTCTTTACTCCCTCTTCTAAGATTTCCCCCTTTTTAGCAAAACCTTTTCACGTATGATGTCTCTTCCCTGTACTATATAACCCAAATCCTCTTTTAGTTGTTCTCCCCAAACTCCAAAAGTTCACCAATTACTTGGACTGCACTCATTTCACAAAGAATGTTTTAATCTGTTAGGATACACTGTTCCTTTGAAACTTGATAATCTACAGCAGCTAGTGGGACAAAAGAATTAGTTGAAGAATACTTTAGGAAGCAAGTAATGTGTGTTGTTCAGCCAGCCTACATAAACCATTCAGTAAGAAATGTTTTAATAGTATGTTAAAAGAAGAGGGAATCAGCTGATGAAAGCAAAATGCATAAGATGGGCTTCCTTCTTAATAAAAGAAGTTCAGAATCAATATAGGAAATACATTTTCAGATTGGTGGCTGTTTGACTGAAAAAATACCACCATTAGCTTAATCTGATACGCCAGGGAAAATAACAAATCTGTACTGAAAGTGCATATTAAATCCCAAATCCTTGCCTGTCACTCAGAGTTGGCATATTTGGCCAAAATCAATCTAAACCTTTTCAAATTACTGATAAAAATTATTAGAAATCCAAGTTGGTCAGGATGAAAACATAAGTCAAAGATATGTCTATTCTGTGTGTCTTAAATTATTCTTTGGTCAAATGATGTGGTTTTTTGAGAGGTCTGCAAATATAAACCTATTTCTCATTTCCAAATACAAGGTTATAAGTATTTACAGCAAGGTAACATTTCCTTGCTAGAAAACAAGGCTTCTGGGTACAGCAGCCTTCTATTAACATGGTATACTTTTATATTTCCTTTCCTCCCATGGCTACAAAGCGCTGGACATAGAGAGAATACAGGAAAGAATGAAGAAGCAAATGATTAGAGCCTCACAACACCCCTGTGAGGTAGGTAAGTATTGTTAAACCCATTTTACATAAAAGGTAAACCAAGGCACAGCATGGTAACATGGTTTGGTCAAGTTTACCTGACAAGTTACAAAAGCACGGGTGGAAACAAAGAGAAAGAAACAAAGAAAAGGTCAGTCCTGGCTCCCAGCCCTAGACACGAAACTTTATTTCAATATATTAGAAGATAAAAATAGCCCACAATTGCCTTTTAAATTTTTAGAATTTAGATAAACCTTTAAGTATTCCACTTAAAGATGTATCTTTCAGATTTCTTTTGAGTGGAAAAAGGACAGATGACTAAACGGCTTTCCCTCTTCTAAGTGTAATTCCCGTGATAGATCAGAATGTATCAGCATTCCACCAGAGCTCAGGTGCCAAACTCAAGGACATTTTCATAGCCTCAAATAGTTTCTAATTTATTTAAAACCCTAATGTGAAAATTAGACCTGTTTTCAAACAGCTGCCCTATCAATTGCTCTGTGGCCGTAATGAGAATTTTGTGTAGAGAAAGAAAGGAAATGAGATCCCTAATAAAAAGTCTTATCACTGTAGAAATAAAGACACTGGTGATGGTGTGAAATTTGTTCTTTGTAGTGTTTGAGAAACTGCAAACTCAAGCTTGCAAGAATATTTTATATATATATAATATATAAATATATACAGTATATATATAAGTGTGCATCTGACTACCCTTAAGGCACCAAAGAGATATAGGCCATGCCTTTCACAACTTAGTCTTTGTTTTCCTAGAGAAATGTCTCTCCCTCTCTCAAGTGAAAAATATGTCTTCTATCAAATAGCGTTATGACAGCAAATCATTCAAGAAACAACAAATATCTTTAACTTAGGATGGCTGATTGATTGGATAGGGGTGAAGGGTGGTAGTGATGGTAATATTATCCTCTATAGTTTAGAGCTTAAATCTAGAGCTTAGATCTAGAACTTAGAGCTTAGAATTAGCCAGACATAGCCAATCACACTGGATCAGACAGGCCAGTGACCAGATGTTGTATACAATTGCTTTTTCTTTCCAGTAGCTGATGGTACAAGCTTACCATGACCAACAGAGATGGAGACAATGAGAAAGGGAATTATGTCTGGCACAGATTCTTCAGAAAGACTTTGGCTTTTCAGAAGTTCCTAGAGCTTCTGTACAGAGAACTAGGAAGAAGGATAGTGTAAGACACTGAGGTTCAAACAGGTCAATGAGGAGACTATAGGCAATTATTCTGAATATATATACATATATGGTTTCTTTGGCTGCTGTAGGTTCTTTTAAAACCCATACAATCATGGGGGTGGGTGGGCTGAACTTAACTGAAGAAGCTCAGAATATATCAAGCAAAGCATATGAATAGAAGGAAAAACAAAATTAACACACACAGAAACAAGTGGTGGTGGTATCCCAGAGGGAGGAGGAACATTTGTTAACTAATTTTCATTTTGCTCCTCTCCTGCTTTTCTCTGCCATGGTCCCAATAGTTTAGTTCTGTGTTTGTTTGTTTGTTTTTATTTTTTTCCAGCAGATGTAGAAATGACAGAGCAGGATAGGTGTCTTATGGTTTTTGATTTCTTCTTAGGCCTGTTTAATTATTTTTTTCCTCAGTTGACTGTTGGCACCTGGTTCCTCTGTAAACTATATTCCTTGGCCTTCAGTCTCAGGTTGGCAATGCTGTTGGCCATGTTGATGCCCTGTGCAGGGCTATTGTTGGCACATGTGGCAGAATAAGTAGCCATGGCGCTGTAGGGACAAAGGAGAGAGCAGGGAGAATAACAGGCATTAGTTTCATAAAGCTACAAGTCTGTGCCCCAGATGGGTACAAGTCTCAGGATGGGGGCAGGCAGGGGCAGGTGGGTTGGACTACATGACCTCTGAGGTCCCTTACAGCCCCAGATTCCATTAGTCTAAGGCCCTTGGAAAAGGGTGGCAGTGTTTTGAAGGGCAGGGAAAAACAGTGGAGCGTGGAACAAGACGAGGGGGAAAGTATTTTCTGTGTTGGATACAGTGAGTAATGATTTATTTCTGGGATGAGAGAAGAAAGCTGCTTATGGTGGATAACAGGTGTTTAATCAGTTGACCAGTTAAAACAGTGTTTAATCTTGTCCGGACTACATCACCAGCTTGTGGGAGTGAGGAGGAAGAGAAGGAGGCATTTGAATAAGGGGCATTTTTCATTCCTCATTCTAGGTAGCTGACATTAATCCTAACATATTTTAGATAATCACTGAATACCATATTAAATAGTGTACTTGGAGAACCAGTTAAATAATCTAAGATGACTTCTCTGCCTTTGTTGATCCACTGGTTGATAGTACCAAGCACTGCCAAATCAAGAGGTTTCCATTCCAATTGGCCTTGATTTTATAACTTACTCAAAAGTACTTGAGCAGCTTACACTGTCTTTTGGGTCAGTCTTATTTTGGAAATGTTTAAATCTCTTAGATAAACTAGCAAATGCTCCAGTTTCAGTATTCCTGACCTCAGAGGTAACTGTTTCTGACTGTTCTTATTGCTGAGAAAAACCCAAAGTTGTTTTTCACTGTCAGAGACTGTATTTAAGACCTAGGAATACCACTGGGCAGAAATTTGTAATTGGTGGTTTTCCATTAATTGTATCCATGAATTTCTTTTAAAGGAAAAGTAAAGGTTTCTTAGACTTGGATGCAAATTATCCATTACTTGATACTAAACAGCTATAAGGGAACTCATTTTAATTAAATGAAAATGTTCCTAGTTGTTTCTAAGATTAGCAAAATACCTTTCAACTGAGGGCTGGAATGAGATAGACTTATAAATGGAATGACATGTGCTCTTCTGGTGCCTGCATTCCTATGCAATTTTGTCAGCCACACAGGAGTTTGTGGTTCTGGGGATCAAGTGACAGACCAGAAAGAAAAAACTAAAGCTACTCTACAAATAGAGAGACTGTATCATTAATACTTATTTGGGACACCACATAGTCAAGATTTACAGTCAAGACTTAGAGTCAAGACTCACAAGAGCCTATTTCAGCTCAGTTACTAGCAATTAACCCAGGAAAATTGGGTTAAAAAGTATAATTAGGTCTTTCCAGAAATATAATCCTTAATTTAAGACCCTTATAACACTGGTATGTGTGTGAGTGTGAGTGTCTATGGTTGTGTCCTATGGCAGGGGGAAGACTCAGACGGGTTCCAAAATAACCCTACACTCTTCTATTTCATTGTTGTGTGTTTCACTCTTACTCATTTCTGGGTACATGATCTTAACTGTCTACACAAAATTAGATTTATCTATAGCACCCTGTACTTTTCCTTTTAGGACTTATTTTAATTCCTCATACTATAAACCCCATAGATGAGATACCACATCTGCCTTGTTCACCACTGTGTCCCCAGGTAGAACTAACACCATATCTAGCACATATTTGGCATTCAAGAAAGTATTTAATGAATAGATAAGTAACTGACAAATATCTAGATATTGTATGATTAAACTGATTCCTGCTCAATATCAGTGATCTCTGTCATCCTGCTGTGAGTAATGATTTCTAAAAATATTTTACCAACATGCTTTTATTTTAAGGAACCAGTGCTTCCCGTTAATTTTGCTATCTTAATCGAATGTGCAAAATCAAAAGGGACATGACAAAAGCCAGACCGATGATTGCATACTCTTAATCCACCATAAATAGCTTTTAACAGTAAAAAATGAACAAATATTGGTGCAGGTTAGACTTATAGAATAGACTATTACTTCTACTACTGTCTACCAAAAGACAAAGACAGAAAGAGTCCCAATTCATGTAGGTTTCAACTAGGAGTGAGATAAATAATCAGAACAATCTGTTAAAATGGGACAAGTTTTTTTCTTTGTTACAATATACCAAGAAGTCTCATTTATTTTCAAAACCCATATACATATTATCATTTAAGTTCTGTATGAATTACATGCTTCCATTCAAGACCCTACCAGAAATATATGCAAATCCATAAATCCCATACTCAAGAAATTTCTAGGGTATACTGAAATCTAAGATTTCAAAGAAATAAAAGATCTAAGTAGCTAAGAAAAAAGATAATTGGATTTGGGGAATGTACCTAAGTTATAGATTATGACATCAACCATATCAGCCTTTCTCAGCCAGATTTCTGTGAGAGAATTCAGTCCTAAAGATGGTACATAGTATAATTTTAAATGCATAGGAGAGAAGCTGAGATTTTGAGTTATCTGTATTATTTAAGTACTGAGAATAAAATTAAATGGCTTCTGAAAACAGGAGGCTAAAACTTCATGAGAGAGCAGAAAGAAAAAAAAATCTCTGATGGCAAACTGTAGATTGTCATGGAGTATTGTGCTTTTACGTATTTGGCCCAATTTCTTGGGGGATATGTTTTCCGTCCTTTGAGATTCTGGACAAGCAAAGTCCTATTTAATAGAGATTCTCTCTTTTTGTGATGATCAAAGGTGTGGTCACTTTCCTTAGCAGACAAAGGGAATTAGAACCATGGAGAATTAGTTTACTGAAGATGATGTTCCTGTTTTCTAGAAATGTCTACTGTATTTGCGATTTCAATTTTATCTATTATATAACCATTTTGCTGCAGTTACTTCATAATTTGCTAGTATCATCTGGTTTTCTAGTCTAAAGACTTAGTATGGTAACATATATCTTGGAAATACTGAGATTCTCTAACGCAGGCCAGATGTTAGTATCCCAGACGAGATGAATGTTGATCCACTTCCCATCTCAAAACCAAATTAATGAAATTAGAGTTATATTTTACACAGGAGATTGGATTTTCACTGAGACATTTTTCCTTAAATAGCAACCTGTGTTTGCAGAGTTGAGAACAGCACCCTTGTCTAATTGTACTGTGGTGCTGTTCTAAGGACATCACTGTGTTAGTGAGACCATGACAATGACTTATATGTAGCTCTCAAGTTAGAGGGATGCGAGAATAAAAAAGCAGTTGATATTAATGAATGAGTTTTGCAATATCCTATACGCTTGATAAGTGATAAGGTTTTCACTCTATAAACGTTTAGGAAAGCTATAAACTTTCAAAAATCGGTCTAACTTATTTCAGCATCGCATAGCCATAAGAAATAGGATAAAAGAACAGAGACCATCTTAATTCACAGCCTCTAAACAAACATTTAGAGTACGCAACTTTATAGGCGGAGACTGAAGTGATATTGTGTGCACACACTAAAGAAAACGAGTATGTTTTCCCTCCAGTAGTTTGACATGAATCTAGTTTCTCAACTTAAACTAAAACTGCCATTTAGGCAAGTAGGGACCAGTCCTTTGACATACCAGTAATAAGCAAGACGTGTTACAGGTCAGAAAAGACAAAATTAATCCAAGAGCAGCTTAGTCATGCTTTAAAAAGGCATTAGAAGTATGATGGAGAGGACCCACTTCCAAAAGTGACAACAGATGCAAGAGAGCCTTGAGTGGCTGTCAGTCTGAAAGATTGTTCATGACCACCTGTTTTCCATGTCGCCAAAACTTCTAAAGCTCTGTGTTAGGAAAAGAACGAGAACCCTGAAATGTTTTCTCACAAGACAGAAACCAATGAGGTTAATAAGCTGTTTTCAACCAAATTAATGGGGCCATTCGCACCATGTAAAATGACCTCTCCTTCCTAAACAGGATTAAGCTTCCTGGGCTAAAAAGATGAGGTTGAAACTAGGTCGTTTATTAAGCACATGATAACACCAAGAGCCTGCTTTCCAACACGTAGAGATCCTGTCCATTGGTCTTGCCTTCTGCCTATTCCTCTAACAGGATGCAGACATGACATGAGTACTAAGACTGGGCTTATAGGGTTTGGCCAAAGCAATATTTCTATTTAGTTTTGAAGAATGTAAAGTTCTCTGTGTCTGTGACCAAGAAACGGCATTGCTGTGTACAGGGCATTGAGGAATTAGAGATGAAAAAGAAATACTTGTATCCCATCTGTTGATTCAGCAAATCTGCTCTGGGACTTGCACAGAGCTGACACATTTAAGTAAGCTTGAAATTTTTCTCTCTCCTTATTTGGAGATTCCTAACAGATGGAGCCCAGCCACAGACAGCAGAATGCTAACCACCAGCAGTGTTAGAGTTCTGTTTTCACTGGGGACAAATCATTTTTGATAATTTCAAACTACCTTGAGAGGTTGTCGTGAGGGATAATGTGTTAAAATGACTGCCAAACACCAAGGAAGTATGGAAAATACTATACATGGTATGGTTTTAAAGCCAGGAAACTTATGAATGTCTCCCCCTCTGCTTTCTAATTACCCAGAGTGCAAATCCCACAAATCACGAAACAATTGAGGAGAGCTGGGGGAAAAATACTACCTGACTCAGTTTTCAACTCTAACTTTGTTTTCTATTTGGCCCTTTTGGACAAATGATGACAAGCTATGGAAAATTTCACCCCAAAGACAGATCTGTCAGCCCAAGAAGTCTATGTGTCTTCCTGAGATCCTAAGGCTTCCCAGCTTGGGATTTTTCGAAAGGCTGTAGAGCTTGAGGTTTTCATGACTCTGTCTGTGACGTGTAGAGGTTGGAGATCATCTGTTTGGTTTGTTCTTTTGTCAATGCAAGAACAGCAGAGGTATACTTGCTTCATCTAAGAAAATTCAATATGAGTTTTCCTAGGGAAAATTTACTTTTAAAGAGAGACCGGATAAATTCTTTTGGAAGTGATCTTTTGTGATTTAAATAATCATTTCCAACTTCTGTTTTTAAAACTCAGAAGTTGATTTTTTTAAACGTACATTTAGCTCTTAAAGTGGACACATTTGGGCCATATTTCATTACTAAGCCTTCAGTTTGCACTGCATGTTCAGTGATGCTTCCACCATTCTAAACTTTTCTTTCTAGAAATGTTTTATATATGAAGACTTGCATCTTTCTGTTGTCTCAATGATTTTTGTTTCTCTTTTTGAAATGCACATTGCTTAACCGTAGGTTCCAAACGTCCCTGTGTGATATATAATAGGGAAACTATCACTAGCTCAAGCTTAGATACAAGGTTACATAAGAGATTCATGACCCAACTGGCCTGAAGAACAACAAGAGCCAGGACAAGAACATAGTTCTTCTGACCTCTGTCCCATCTCCTCTAAAACCTCACTATTCAAAGTATGTACCAAGTGTCAACAGCATGGGCATCACATGGGAGCATGTTAGAGGTACATTTCCCAGGTCCTGCCCCAGACTTACTGAATCTCATTCTGCATCGTACCATGATTCCAGGTGATTCATACGCCCAGTAATCTTTGCAGAGCCCTGCTCTAGGCTATCAGACTACCCTTAACTCTATGGATGTCTTTTCTTGCAGCTTTGGTTTCCAATGGTGTTCACCACTTGAGGACCTCACTGCTTTCATTTCTAGGACTGTTAAGCCCCACTTTCTTGAATATACTTAATTCCCATTTAAACCCTACCCCCAGCAGCCGCCCTCTTCCCCCTCTGACAAGTTACCTTTTCAGTGTCTTCCGTTAGAATCCGTTATGAAGCCCCTCGTGTAAACAACATCTTGGGAGGGACGAGGATCTATTTTTGAAAGTGTGAAAGGGAGAAATGAGCCAAATGCGTTCAGCAGATGTCAGGCAGCACCGTGACCACGATCAAATGAGGGGAGGAGGAGGAGAAGGTGGGGGGAGGGAAATTGTGGATAAGGATCGCTGGCCTCTCTTTCACTTGTCATTAGTTTTCTTTGAAGCCCAGCCCTCCCTCTGGAAATGGCACTCCAGACCAACACTGCAGAGCCAGGCCATTCTTTATCTATCTTTCATAGGAAGGGATGTCTCTGCAGAAAGGTTTCTTGACTACTTCATCTAAAACAACAGTCAAAAGTCCAGGACTTGGTAAATCACTGCTACCCGAGAGGCAAAGCAGTACAAGATAATGAGTCTTAATAACTCTAGTGCTTGTGTGTGCTTTCATTTGCATAAGGAAACAGTTCTGAGCTAAGCAGTGAGCATGTGTGCCAAAGACAAGCTTCTTTCAACTGTCTAGGGGTAGATAAAGAAGACACCTGCCAGGACAGTAGTGTCCTGTTAAGGAATGCTTTGTTCCTTCTGGTGACTCAGTTGCCTACCTGATATCATCACCTCTAACACCCTCGAGGGAATGAAGGAGGTCAGGACATGCTATAAATAGAGTGAACCATAAGTCTCAGTTTGCCAGGGACAATCCCAGTTTACGCCTGTTGTCCTAGTGTCATTATTAATAGCACTCCCCTTTTACTTCAAAAGTGTCCCAGTTTGGATGATAAATTACACAGCCACCAATCTAGATATAAAAGACACCCAGAAAAAAATATGTTGGCTGTTTCCCATCCCATAATTCTGACCATATGCACGCTATCTGCTTTGAGTCTTGGTTTCCTCCTCTCTTCTTCCACAGTTTGCTGTGGAAGTGAGCAAACTGTCCCCTCCGGCAAAACTGTCTGCTCCACTGTCCCTGGGTTGCATGACCAAGCTGCCTCTCTCATCCCAGGGGTTGCCCGCACACCCCAGAATGTGGACCTCAGTCACAGGCATGCTTCACAGATCTGAGACAAACCCTGAATCAAACAGGCGTGTTTACGTAGTTTCCTAGTCTTTTACTATTTACTATTTTTAATATCGTGTAAGATTTAATTTGAATGCAAATATGGTTATGTGGCCTAATACTTTGGACAGAAACAGGGATCATGAGCCCTGGCTCTAATTCTGCTTGCTGAAGGCTTAAACTTGGGCAAGTGTTCGGTCTGTTCTTTGGAGCCAGATCAAGGACAGAGCTGCCACACAGGAGCATCCAAGGATTAACCAAGAGAAATGCCTTTTAATGAATGTCACATGTGAGATAACTAATTTGACATAATAGCACCAACAGAAATAGCAAGTTAATTTTCCATAACACAAAAGGTCTATCATTTCCTTTGCTTTTCGTCACTTGGTTTTCTTTTATATTTCCTTAACAAGACTTATATTTCCTACCAAGCTTCAAAATGTGAAATCATAACGTATTTTGGTTCTAAACATAGCAGAAAAATCGCCAAGAAACAAAATAGCTTTGTGCCACTTTTAGAAATTAATCAAAATATAAACACTTCAGTCAACATTGGGTCAAAAAACATTACTATTGATTAAATTACTGCTTAAACCATCATTTTTCTACTTAAATCTGGAGATTAATTTATTCTTCATACAGAATATGAACAATCAGATTCTATGAAATTTTTAATTAATTATTTTTTACAGACTCTGTGTCTAAGAGAGAAATGATATAAAAGTATACCATGAATTGAGTAAGAAGTACTAGGTTATATGATTTTTAAGTGAAAGGAGCAGAATACAAAATAGTATTTATACTAAGTCTATACTATATAAAATACTGAACCCTAATTGCAAAAATAAACACTAATTATCTCAAGATGGTGGAATTATGAGTGTTTTTTTTTTAAAGTGTATCTAGTATTTCTACATAATCATTCAAATTAAAATAGAACACTTCCCCAAATAGCACACATAAATTGCATAATAATTTCAGTTAGATGCCCATATACATAGTATGTATAATGAAGGCACAGGATTTGAACTTCTGCTGAGGCCCAGGTAATCTAGCCATTAATTCAGGGAAGATTTCATCCCCACTCATGCAGTGTACTGCCCTCCGCCTCTCACTGGTAAGGACCACGTGACAGCCATCTGGGTTATTACAGCTGGTATGAAAACTTCCTCACTAGGATCCAGGAAGAAAAAGGAGCTGAACTTCCTGGTTGTGACCAAATTCAAACCAGAGACCTTGAAACATCAAGCTCTGATCCACATCCATTTCCCAAGCCATTTAATGAGCCTATGAACTATCAATATTTATCTGAAAAACAAAGCAGTCTTCCACTTATTTAAAATATTAAAGAATATATGATTTCACGATAGTCTTCAAAATATGTTTTTAGTAAATCCTATGGGAGAGGAGTCTAAATTTTAAATAGGACACACAGATATGACTAATCTTTTGAAATCAGCAAAGCATACTATGTCTGAGAGCAACAGAAATTTCCAGTTTCCTATGCATAGAGTCTCCATGTACTAAGACCAAAGCAATTCAGGCTAATTTCACAATGGGGAATTTAAAAGAAATTTCCAAATGCATTTATGGTGTTTCTTTCAAGGAACTGATTTGGAACAGAGAGAATATTTAGGTGAGGTTTTTTGCTTTGATTAGAGTGATCAACTTTTGAAAGTATTTGCATTTCACTAATGTTGCATTTCACATCAGTAGCTCAGCATCAACTGGGAAATAATCTTATAATTAGTTTAAAACCTCTCTTTAAACTTTTAATTAACCTTAGCAATAAAAAGGTAAACAGAAGCATAATAAATGAATTTGTAAATACTTCTTCCTCCACTGCAATCAGCCAGAGAACACATAGCCTTGATCTGGTTTCTAAGAATACTCAGGTTTAGGTTCAAATAAAGACACTTTAGACTGATGACAATGCATTAGGCACATGTTTCTCAGCTTCCCTCTGGCATTAATCTGTATTTTCTGGACAGCATAATAAATGCAGGTTAAAAGCCTTTCCAAGCCATTGAAATAATACTCTGTTATTTGCTTCCTCAATATTTTTCACCTTTTAAATATAAAAATTTAGTGTAAATTATACATTGTTTTTTATATATTTTTTTTTTAAAAAACACACAAACTAACCTCTCAAAGAACTTCAGATAAGTAGACAAGAATTAGCAATAGATTAGGAAGGCATCTTGGATCATAAGGCATCCCCACCTACTAACAAAGAACTATGGCCATGAAAGTTATCTGAATGATCTTGGGTTTTTTCCCCTTCTCTCTCTCTCTCTCTCTGTCTCTCTCCTTCTTTTTTTCCTTCCTTACTTCTTTTCTTTTCATTCAAAATCAGTTTTATTGTGAAGTTTGCCTTTGGTCCTACACTTAGAGCCTTACATGTTAAATTCCTACTTGCGCATAATCAAACCAATCTATCAGATTTGGAAACGGAGTGACGTTTTGTTCCAGAATGATTACAAGAGGGACTCTGGGCATAGCTTAATGATCTTTTCTTTTAGATTCTTCCCCATCTTTGAAACCTCTGCAAGAGTTCCTGAGTCCAAGAGGAGATTGCTGATGGCCTGCCCCTCTCTCTTCTGCCCCAAACCCTGCTCCTGGGGCAACTAGTAATCTCCTGTGAAAATCTGGGGATGTCAGCAAGTTGAATGTCTCTGAAGAGGTTAACCCAGTAAGAAATGTCAGCCAGCTGCACAAGCAGCTTTAAACGTGACCAACCGCTGAGAAACGTGTGGAAGTGGAGCAAGGGAGAGTGGGCCAGTCATTCACCTGTACGGAGAGGCCGTCCCCCAGGAGAGATAATCAGTGGGTCTCGGAGCAGGACGAGGTACGATGGGCTGCTCCACAGCAGTCACATCTCCTGAGTAGGATTTGAGGAGGGAAGCGTTTTTATTGGCCAGCATGGCTCTCTCATTCCTGCGGAATTTGGCTCTTCGGTTCTGAAACCACACCTGGAAGATTGTCGGGAGGAGAGAAGAGCATGAGGAGGGAGAGAAGAAACAAAGAAGAGGTTCCATGAATCAAGTCCTGGTTGATTTTTACCATGCAATACCTTCCCAAGGAAGATACAGGCTAAGTATGGAATTCTTCCCAGAACAACAGAAAACATGCCATAATCCTTCCCTGGTGGGCCATGTTCCAGGGCTATTAAGGACAAAGACTATTAGAACAGGACCATGAGGTACTTCCAATAATCAAGCCACCAGAGATGGGATCCATGACTAACCCATGTGACAGCAAAATATGGATTATAATCCCTGTTGTAATTGTAATAAAAAAAAAGAAAAATCTCGTTAGACTTCTGCACAGATACAATGGCATTTTAAAAGTTTTTTTCAAAATTCTTCAAAAGGCAAAAACTTTAACTGCTTTCATAATACTTATTGGATATGTAAAGAAAATTCTCCATCTTCCCAAAAGTAGACCCTGCGACAAGGATTTAAGGAGCAAATAGTTTATCTGGGAGGTGCAAGGAATATCAGTAAGAGAGGGAGGTAGTAAGAAAAGAAAAGCAACCTCTAACTGTGCTACTGAACCAGCTTCCTCTGTGGGAGCTCAGTCCTTAAGGGACTCTAAGGACGAATGCAGGGCACACACCTCCCACCGGAGGGGTGAGAGAATTGTGGATTTGTACACTTGCTCCTGTCAGTCATTGATTATAAATGTTCCAACATTTCTGGCATGGCTCCCGAAGTTCTAGAAAGAAACTTGTGAAACAGAAATGCAGATACTGAAAATTGGAAGTTGGCTGGAGTATATTTAATTGTAGGGTTCCAAGGAAATGGGCAGCAATGATATCATCGACTACAGCTAATAATAAACCTACCACTTATTAAGTGTTATTAGGGCTAGGAACTTATATAAGCACGTTACCTACATGACCTATCATGACAATTCCACAATTAGGTATTATTATTTCTATTTCAGAGTTGAGGAAACCATTTCAATGAAATTAAGTAATCTGTTGAAGTTCTCACAAGTAATAAATGGCTGAGTTTTTGAGCTTAAGAACATCTGACTCATGATACTACAACTCTTCCAGACTGTCGTGGTATTTTATTCATTCATTTACTCATTCAAGAAGTCTCTGGCGATTGCGTTCTAGACCCTGGCCTAAATACCGGGAATGGAGAGGTGAGACTTATTCTCTGCTCATAAGCAGCTCACAATCTATTAAAAGAAGATAGACATGTAAATTTGAAAAATTACAAGAATTTTAAGTGCAATTATGGAAAAGCATGACAAGGTGTGGGAGAAAGAAATCCTATGGTGCGGGGTGGGACAATTTCACAGTTCTAGTTGGTAACATTCACATAAAATACCACGTGATTGGTGCCCCATGGAAGACCAGGGTGCAAATCAGTAGAGGCAGAATCTTTTCTGGCTTCACTTCTTTTGTTTCTAATGTGTCCTTCATATTGCTATTAGAGTTATCATTTTAAATGCAAATATAATTGTATTAGGGCTTCGCTTTAGCTTTATATCATCCTCTGACTCTATATCACCCACAGATTAAAATCAAAATGTCTTACCATAGAACAAAGACTGTTCAAGAATTAGCTCATCGTCCACCAAGTCAGCCACATCCTGTATCACTTGAATCTCATGCACTGGCCCTTCATCATTTCCAATCCTACCTGGGCTTAAGACTCCCAAATATATTTGGTTATTCTTCCACCTACGTGTATTCACACTGAATGTTCTCTCTGCCTGTGATAGTCTTCCCTTTTGTCCACATGCCAAAGACATGTTTCTTTAAGATTTAACTTTAATATCACCTTCTTTGTGAAATGTTGTAGTGGAAAGAACATAACTTTAAAGTCTAACAGAGTTGGATAAAAACACTGGCTCCATGACTTTAAAGGTTTGTCCTTGGATAGTTATTTAATTTCTCTGATCCTTTGTCTCCCAATCAAATGAAGATAATTATACCTATTCACAGGTTGTTGTGAGACTTGGCTCAGAATGGCTGCTTAATGTTCATGTATTCTCTTTTTCCCCAGGCAGATTTAATCATTCCCTCCTCTGGTCTATCACTAATTCTTGAACATTCCTTTAGTGTAGCAATCATCTTACTCTATGATAACAGTATGATATGCACATCTGTCTTCTCTGCCCCCAGTCTGTAACATCTTTAAGGAGAGAGGTCAGTGTATTATTTATGCCCAGCAAACCAAAACCAGTTCCAAGCGAATAACAGATGCTCGATAAATATTTGAGGGAAAAAAGTGAATTTTGCAAAGATGATAAGATATGGCTTCCATCCAAGAGGACTTCACCATCTAGTTGGGGAAGTTGGCCCACATACAACTCAATATAATACATGTCATGTTGTGATAAAAGCCATAAATATAAAGAAGGCCAGAGTCAGAGGGAGTGGTTCACACTGGCAAAGGGTAAGACTTCATGGAGGAAGAATAAAGTCACGGAGGGAGACTTCTGTCCTGCTCACGTGGGAAATGTTCACAACTCTAAAAGACATTAGAATGTAGTAGGATGGAAAAGGTGGAAGATAAAATAGTTTCAGCATATAAGAAAGTCATTTGCTCATTGTTGTGATGGGGCCAAAATAGCTCTCAACCCAAAATTGTTCTTTCACATTTAAAAAAAATTTCCAGCATTGCCCTGTCCAGGTTTCCTTATTTAAAATTCAGATCGCCATGGCAAAAATGGTACTTTCAGGAATTGTGGGTTATTGGCCTAAAATTATTTATTAGGCCACTGCAGGCCAAGCCTGGGGTATAAAACTTATGGGGTTTTGAAGGAGAGGGAGGGATTTAAGAGTAGAAACAGAGAACGTGTTTGGAGAGCTGTGGTGAGCAGCATGGGGGAAGAGGATGTGGGAAGGCAGACCTCCGAGTTCTGCTTTGGGCTGCAGGATGGAGAGAGCAGAACTGAGTTTGTGCCTGAGGACCACTCTCGTCTGAGCCCTGAGAGACCACCACGCAGTAACATACGCATCCTCACGTATGCCTTCTCCTCACCTACCCTCGGGGGCACCACAGTGCCCAGGCAACTTTCCCCTTTTGTCGATGACATTTTTTTTTTTCTCCTGGGGAACACTTCTAGGTGAAACCCCTGTTTCCCATGGGGAAAACTCTTGAATGCTCTCTTCAGGCTGAAGGGACCTCTAGGACCCTCTCCCTCAACTCAACGAATGTCTCTCGTAGCATAGGGTACTAGATACAGTTCCTACCCTCCATGCCCTTCGAGTCTAGCTCAAGTCCCCATCAAGAGGGTTATTATTTGCAGAAAGAAACCCTTTAAGCCCAGACTGAACACAGATATGCAAACAATAATTCATTCGGGAAGACAAGACAGATTTGGCCCACAACCCCTCTTTATCAAAAGAGCAGCCTACCACTGGCAATATGGAAAATAATAAAATCTTGGCTCTCAGCAAAGATAGCAAAGCACTGCTTGAAAAAGCATTTAGCCAGAAGACTCTTATTTATTTAAAATTTACTGTAGTGCTTAAAATCATGAACTCTGAATCTGCATATCTGTCTTCAAATCCTAGTTCAGCCATTTCCTAGCTGTGTGACATTGGGGAAACTACTTTAACCTCTGAGTCTCAGTTTCCTCATCTGCAAGATGAATAATGTTATCCACCTCAGTGAATTGTTGTGAGGATTAGACAGGTTAGTTTATGTAACTACAAACACTAGTTGGCATATAAGGGCTCAACTAGTGTTAGTTATTATTATCATCATTATTATTCCTAATCACAGGTTGTATTATTTCTAGATGTCTGGCTTGTAGTTGATGTCTCATGGCATTCATATGAGAAACACATGCTATTCTCTTTCCCCTGTCTTACATGCCCTTACCCTTCTTTACTTCATAGAAACACAAAATCACCTATTTGAATGTGCTCTTAATGCAGTTCCTAAGGGCAAGGTCTCTGGTGTGTTCATTTCCCACTCCCATCCATGTCCATAATTGTGTGTATTTATAATACATTTCCTGAAGATTTGGATATTCCCAAAGTCTGGGGAAGAAAACTGAGATCGAGGACAGAGAGTTCATCTCTCCCGCCACCCTACAGCTCAAGTCGAAAGCTGGGACGTGGAGGAGGGAGGGTGCAGAGTCAAATGCTCCCATAGACAATGTTTATAACATGGATCTGGAAGAGTGAGAAACATTGGGAGCAATGAGACCTCTAGCAAGGCATTTTCTGCCCTACTGAAAGGCATTCACTGCAATTTTTAAAAATACTCTGCTGCCAAAAGAAACACAATTAGAAACTGATTCTGTTCTCATGCTGTCCATTTATAATTCTTTTTAGTATCAGCTCTGGTCTGAAACCTACAAGTTGTGTTTTTCAACAGTCTTCAGAGATGTGCCTCTAAGGAGGGGAATACTCCGGTTACCTGCACTCTGGCCTCGGTGAGGTTCACCCGGCGGGCGAGGTCTTCTCGCACAAAAGCATCTGGGTAGTGTGTCCGCTCAAAGACACGCTCCAAAGCCTGCAGCTGGCTGCTGTTGAAGGTTGTCCTGTTCCTCCGCTGCTTTCTCTTTTTCTTTTCCTCTGAGTTCAGTTGATCATCTGGAATAGAAGAAATTGATGATAAGGAGCTAAAAAGTCACGTTGGAGGTCCCGGTTTACACTTCTTTACTGTGTACCTACAGTGAGATTGTTTCCTTGGCTCACATGCTTATCAAAGTGCTATAGCCAAATGCCACTTTCAGTGTGCAAATGCAGGCATTGGTGCTATCAGTTTCATATGCCAAGAACCCGCAGCAGTTCTGATGCTAGGTCGTTGCTTCTAAATCTGGGACCAGACCTGAACTGTCAGAGGGATATTTTTTGTATGCTGAAAAAAAAAATTTTTTTTTGAAGCCTGTTTTGTCAAAGAGGGCTAAAGGAAAATTAAACTCCTCTCCATATTCTCTGGAGATGGGGGAAGGAGAGTGGATTGCTTTGTACCTCATTTGTCTTAGACAGTATTAGAAGGATCTCTGTTTTACCAATCATTTTCTTGGAAACAGCAAGTAACTCCCAAATGTATTTGCTCAAGGCTCCATGCTGTTGCTGAGGCAGGCTTCAGGGGCCTCAGCCTAGATCAGAGCTCGTGCTATAACACCATCAAAAGCTGACACTGACCTGAGACTCACCCTCTAAGAACTCAAGAACAGTCCTGAAACATCTCTGAAACAGTTTCACTCCAAATTTGAGTTCTAAGGCTTTGAGCTCTTGGGAACCTTTGGAGAATCATTTCCCCATGTTTTCACCTGTCAAGATTCCTCCTTGGTTTTCTCTGAATGCCCCCAAAGGAACCCTGGCTAGCTGATCATCCAGGTTGCCCATGGCAGTCAGAGAGTAGTGTGCTCCTGTCCTGCCACCCTCCTTCAGCCCAGACAGGAATGATGGATGTGTGAAGCTGAGCGGAATACCAGTTGTGCTAACACCACCATCAAGCCCTCACCCTGACACCCAAGCCACTGCAGAGCCCGTGTAGCACTCAGAGATTTACAGCTCGAGCTGCTCAGGCCCAAGTCACATGCTCAGCCTGATGAACTGAACTCACACTTCTAATCACTTTCCCCACTCAGCTCAAAGAAAAATATGAGTGAGAGTGAAGATGGAGAGAAAGAAGAGCATGGCCACTCGCTCCACATTCAACAGAAAGTAGCTCTCAGCCATTTTTTCCAACATGTAAAGTCTCCTGATCCTCTCTGACTATAAACACACAAAACACTCAAGAAAATTACTAGCATGAATTCTAATGCCCCAAGGAGAGTGACCCACCCCTGAGCTATAGTAGTATTATTACAAATTGAGGGCATGTTCCAGATTTGGGTGGGGATTCAAAGTGCAGCTTAAATCTAGGAGTTCCTAGCTCAGATCTCTCAGTGCCTAACTGAGGCCTCCAAGACTTTTTCATGAGAGACCCCTTCATGAGTGCTGCTTCATCAGTGATGCCCTTGGAGCTCAGAAGAGAGACTGCTCATTCCTTCCTGATAGTTAAAGTACCTAGATATAGTAAGTGCTTGTTGAATTTGTGTCCAGGGAAAATGTGAAACTTTTCCTGTCTTTAGAAAATTGTTTCTGTAGGAAAAAAAAAAAAAGAAAAAACCGTATGATCTCAACCACATTCCTCCAGCTAAGAAGCTGCTGACACCCATTCTCTCAGCTTTATGGTTGTGTTCAGAGTTGACCACCTCTCTAGTTTCTTCCACTGTGGTACCTCAACTAGGAGCCCTGCTTTGAAGGCACTTTTGTGACACTCTCAATAAGAAGGTCAGATCAGTGGCATCTTGAGAATGGAGCCAATTTAATTATCATGATTTCTGGGATCTATCAACGCCTGGAATATTCCATCCAACAACCCTGATTTTACCACTATTTAGCTATTAGCAAAATTAGTTTACAATAATGTCAACACTAGAGTTCAAACACCTAGGATCATACATCTTTCAGCTGTTGCCTTGCATTTGTATGTTCCTTCCTATTTGAATATTTGAAGGCATTCCTGTTGCTCCCATTCTCTTTCTAAATCTTTTTACAGTTCTATGTCTTGCACTTCAGGTCTCTCTCAGTCATTCAGGCCTTTTGACAGCACCACACCTGTATTTCATGCTCCTATTAAACAGAAGTCTGCAAAAAATCTTTAGCTTCCATGCCAACCCTAGACTGAGACCAATTAGACCCTAGGCTATTTTAATCATATAAAGGAAATCCCTTGTTAAGCCAATCCCATGATTTGTTTTCTTTCCTCAGAGAAAATGCTTTCTCAGGTATAACCACAAATTATAAATCCTTTATGCTGTTTGGTAAGCCCATTTCTTCTTGTACTGCCAAACTATGATGGAGAACAAGAATTTTTTATGTTTTGTTGTTAGTACTACAACCTGCTGCATAGTCTCTCAGCAGTTCTTTGAAATCTTCCACTCTTCACTCAAATTCCACTGCCTGTCCCCCATAAACCACCAACTCCCCTGACATGGGAGCAAGGGAAATGGAGAATTATAGTTTATGACAGAGAATAAATAGCTATGATGACCTGAAATGATTCCAGCAAAAGTTTCCCAGTGAATGTTCTTGTTGTTTTTAACAAATGAAAACACCAGTCCAGATCATGCTGAAGGTGAGAAAAGACACACAAATAACAGGGGTCCAAGGAGTGTATCTGGCAAATGTCCTTCAGAGCACAAGTATAATAGAAAGAGACAGTGAGGGGGCAACAGAGACAGCTTGAGCGGCAGCCCTTCGGCTCGTCTGTCTTTGCTCACTAATCACCAACTATGAGCTCCCTGTTTCCCCCCAAGAACACAGAACAGGATCAGTACATTCTCATCAGCAGCAGAAGAGAAAATGTGAACATCGTACAGGTTTACAAACGTGGGGTATTTGAAACACCTGGGATAAGAACTGTTATCAGATTCTGAACTCTGGCTGAATACAGGGTAGAGAAAGTAGTGTATTTTTGTCATTGCTGGAATATCACCTTTCTGGTAAAAACAGCTACTGTAAAGGTTGATTTTGAAAGATGCTGCCCAAGGATGCTGACAGCCAACTGGCCATCAGGAAATAGCTAATTCTTTGGTATTCTGAAATGGGTAGGGTTCACCAAACTGCAGGATAACCACAGGGTACATGGATACATTTTTATCAAAATCATGTTTCAAATCCAAGGTGTTTACAGATTCTACGGATGATTATGTATGTTATAAATGATTGAGTAAATTGTAAGTATGCAGTTACTGCCATGCTTTCTAATAAAAATAAGAAAAATGATCTTATTAGCAGGTTAATTTTCACTTGGATTCATGAGCCGTAAAATATTGGCACCACATGAAACCAGAGAAATTATCTAATTCAACCCTTTCATTTTACAGATGAGGTAAATGAGGCTTAGAAGAATGAAGTGATTTGCCTCAAATCACAATACAAGCTGTGACTGAGCCAGAGCTAGAAGCCAGGACTTCTTTTTTTTTTAATTTAAGGTATAGTTGATTTACAATGTTGTGTTAGTTTCAGGTGTACAGCTAAGTGATTCAGAGATATATATATATATATATATATATATATATATATATAAAAGAATGTATATTTATTCTTTTTCAGATTCTTTTGCCTTATAGGTTATTACAAAATATTGAGTATAGTTCCCTGTGCTATACAGTAGGTCCTTGTTGGTTACCTATTTTATATACAGTAGTGTGGAAGCCAGGACTTCTAATTCCACTCTACTTTTAAGTGCCAATGACAACATACACCCTGTGCAGGAGAGGGGCAATGACTCACCAGAGATATAAATAGAAAACCACTACCCCAGGAAAAAATTTTATGGGAAAGATAGGTTTATCCAAACTAGCTGTATAAAGAGGGTCTCAGGAACAGGGTCCACATGTATTACACATTGTTATTCCTGCCAGAAGAGCCATTAAAAAAATGCAACCATTCTCATCTAGGACAGCAACTTTGATCCAGATGTTCTTGGATTTCACTTTTCAAAGGCCTCTGTAAGTCCTTGCTTCATCAATTAAGTGTGTGCAGGGTTACTTTAGCAGAGTAGTAAACCCTCATCTTCCGTATTCTCCTCACATTCATATTAGTGCTTCCCTTTCTTTCATTTTAGGACACAGTTCAAAACTCTCCTATGACACATCTTAATCCTACTTTCTCTATAAAACTTTGCTGATAATGCCAATCTATATTGATTTCTCCATATCTAAATTCCTAAACATATTTTAGTACATAATCAAATACTTTTTAAAAATTATGGTTCATTTCTTTTTTATGTAAATGTTTTGTCACCTCGCTGTGCTCAAGTATTCCTATATAAAAGACATAAGATGTTTTGATAGATTAAATGACAATAAAATTTGAAAGAGTTATAATAGTATTGTGGTATAGAAGTAGTCCCAGAAAATTAGAACCTTGGTGATTTACATAAGGTTTTACATAAGGGCTGAATAACTTCTGAATTCCAATGATTATTTTTAACAGTGCATAGTAAATAATTAGGTTAACATTATCTTTTGTCCCTGGATAATTTTACCTGTGGAGGAAAAAAATCTTTTTACCATGTTTCTTTTTCAAACAGGTTCACCACCAGATTTAGAGAGATGGGAGAAAGCTGGGTGGGTCTGACTCTTCCGTAAATGAAGGAGCTGGTCCTTCTTTTTTATTCCCTACAAGAAAAGCAGATCTAAGATAAATGAATGATTTCAACAAACAGGAACACGCAGGGGGGAGAGCTGCTAAAGAGAATGGTGTTTCCGATGGAACAGGATGTTAGAATACTTATCAAGCACTTCTTTAGGAAAGAAAGTCGTAAATTCTAGGGAGGAGACCCCTCACGCTTTCAAGTAGAAGTTAAAGAGAACAATAGCTCTGTCCTTGGCTCTAGCTTGAAATTCACTCTGAACTTCACTCGTGGCTGCTGAAGGTTCACTGAAGGGAGGGTGGAGAAGACAGGGAGGGGTGCCATCCTCAAGCCTGAGGAGCCCGCAGCACACCGCGGTCCCCCCACACTAAGGTTTGCACTCACTGTGCAGGCTCCAGTGTACTCCCAAAGGCCCTGACCCTCTCCTGCTCTGTACCTTGTGGGACCCTTGAGATTCCAAAATCAGTCAGCCAAATGTAATTTAAAGGTACAGCAAAAACATATTTTAGGAATAAAATCTGAAGAAAAAAAATGTGTTTCGTATGCCTGAGTCACATCAATTTGAGAAGAAATCTGATGCAAGAAGATAAAACGCCAGCTTCAGTAGCAGAAACCAACCACCACATCAAAGCTTGTCATCTGCCTTTTGGCTGAAAACATGGCAGGCGAGCGGATCTAAAAAGCAGGCTGCTGATCATTTTATGGGCATTGAAGAATGTTTTCAAAGGAACTTATATTGCACAACAACTACTTACTTTAATGGGATTTGTGTGGTTCAGGCCCTGTAACCTTTGGAAAATTGAAGGGAAGTATAATTGTAAAAGCCACTAAAAACTGTTTAGCTTTTATTGCAAGACTTATGAAAAGCAGTGAGATACAGCTATGGCATTCATTTGAGCTTCTTTGGTTACACTAAGCTCCAATTGTAATTAGGACAGCATCCTTTTAATAAGTCCTCCGATAAATGGCACATAGGTCCTCACCGGGATGAGTGTAGACTGAGTTTAGCACATCCCACTGACCAAAGCCGAGTTCAGCAGCACATCTGCATCTTCTCGGCAGCATACCTCGTATCCTCCACTGCTGAATCCCAGCAACTGTCAAGAGTGACCAGGTTTCAGCCAATACAAATGCCCAACTGTACAGCTATTACTCGCCTTAGGGTCATGGCTGCCAGAACCTGAACTTTGCATCATGGTCTTTGATGAGTATATTTTTTCCTTTACTGTCAACTTGGCATAGACATGGTTTATTTTTGGTCAAGTATGAGTCCTAAACCTTAGAAAATAGCATGAAAACGCCTTAAACATTTGGGGGAATATATGTTCTTTGGAGAATAAAATGCTCTAAAAAGTGTGAAATAACGTTATTTTGAATGGTTTTCACCCAAAAGATGGATCAGTGGCTCTGTGTAAAGCTATAGTGGTTTCAAGCAGATACAGCTCAAAGTTGAGCTCTCTGAATATAACCAACTCTCATTTGAAATAGAAAATACTGGAGAATATGAGGTATCATAATACAGTTTGTACTGCTTTTCACTTCTTCATCTCACATATTTGCTTTCACCTCTGTAGGACCAATACATTTCCATACAGTCAAAAATATCAACACAGTCCATATCATCTTATCTACTTTAACTCTCTTAAGACATTTTTCTGAAAGGATTCCTGACCAGAACCTTGAGGATATCCGATACAAAGCAAGCCTTCCAATGCAGCCCTATATTGGAACCCTAGCTTTCTTCTGGGACTATATTGACAATTTTCCCCATGCTATCATTTTTCCATGTGACTCTGGGTCTATTTTAGACTATAACTTCAGAGTACAAAGTTTACATGTGTATTTAATTGAAGCTCTTATCAATGCTCAGTGAATACAAATTAATAATCAGACATAAAATATTCATATATTGGAATTATTATCATAGGAGTTCAGTTACTGCACGAAATACCTTCTCTTCGATAAAGACATAAAATTCCAGCTTCAGATATGTAACCTACTCCCAATTCTCTACGGATGAATCACTTATTTACTCATTTTTCAATTCATTTCTGGATGTCTAAAATAGTGGAAAATGAGAATGTTTTACTCAGAGCCAACTACACTATAGTCAGGAGGGAGTGCAGTGGAGTAGAGAGGAAAGTTCACTGGCTTGGCGATCAGAATGACCTGTGTTCTCCTATAGGCCCTGCTACTTTAATAGCTGTGTGGCCTTGAGTAAGACACTTCACTTCTCTGAGCCTCAATTTTCAAAACAATAAAATGGAAGTAAGACTACCTACTTCCTAGGGTCACTTGAAAATATAATGAACACAGAGCAGGCAGATAGTCTGGCACATAGCCGTTGTTTTGTAAGTGGTGGATTTTACAGCTACCACTGCTGCTGCAATTTCTTCTTGGAGGTGGATTGTCAAAACCACCGCTGGTCTTCCTTTTTTCTTCTGCTTACTGTTTGTTGGTATCTAACTATTCACTAAGATCTCTATCACAGCATAATTGGGGAGATAGTGAGAAAAACATTCAAATATGTTGATCTGGCTTAGTTAGGTTTGATGGAGAGCATAGTTGAGATCTAGGGAGCATGAAAAATGAGTAAAAACTTTATAAATTAAAAAGAACTGAAACATGACAATAGACCCAAAATTGCACATGGAAATCAGTGCAGTTTGGGTCACTTTTCTACTGCTAGTCAATTCCTGGCTTTCTAACAAGGCAATCAATTTTCCTTTCTCAACTAAAATTTTGAAAAGAAACTTTCAGAAAGCAGGCAGATTCTAAGACTCAAAGACAGTTAAGCAACCTGTTCCTTTAACAAGTAATCTCACTAGAAACAAGTTTTTAAAAAAAATACAGGAAAAAGGAAGAAGACAACCAAGGGCTAAAACCCAGGCTATGAAAATTCAATGATTTCGCAGCCTGTTTGCCTCGGGTTGACTAATTCGGTTGCCACATGTCTAAAAACACAAAAGTTGGGTCATACTACTCAATATTTATTCAGTGACTTTTTTTTTTTTTCTAAATGTCTGAGCATTTTGGTGAATTCCAAAGGGATAAAAAGAAACCAAGGAAAGCAAATTCTGGGAGAAGAGTGAGTTCTGATGGAGATTTTAAAAGCTTTCTAAACTTGCAGTATTCCGGGTGTGTGGTCCCCTTGGAAGCGCCGGGTACTTCAGTAGGATTACAAACAAAGCTCTAGAGGAGTTATAAGCTCCTGTCTTCTTTAGGTAGCATTTTCCCTTTGTAGTAAGACTTGTTGTTATTTTGTAAAAGACACAACATCTGTCTTAACATTAGCAGTGGAAATTGGTGTCTTCATGGGAGGCAACCACTATAAGTCATTTTTTTTTAATGATTAATTTTTCAGGTAATAAATTTTAATGTCCTCAAGAAAAATATGGTAAAAAAAAACACGTTTTTTTAAAAAAACAAACAAACAAACATAGCTGGCAGCAGATAGTAATGAAGGAGATGTACATGATTAATGAGTCAGCTCAGCTCTTGAAAGGACAGTAGTGGTGGAACAAGACTCTTTTACTTGGATAAAAAGACAATTATGAGGCTTGAACACTTAAGAATAGAAGCATGACTTGTATTTCCTTATGCTTTTTCATCTCAAGTTAAAAGGACAGATGCCTATAGCAGAGAAAGCCACAGAGAACAGAGAATTAGCTTTTCATCACAATAAAGATGGAGCCAAGGATAACTGTAACACTGTATAGAGTAAAGGAAGAGGGCTAAAGAGGAGATTAAAGCCCCTCTCAGGTGTTACTCTGGCCTCTGACATCAAACTAATATAAAGACTAAAATATGCCAAAATGGTCAACATAAGAAGCCTGGTATCTTTAAACAATGTTTAAGTGAAAGGAAATTAAAATTCTCTTTCAAGAATTAGAAAAGCCAAAGTGTAAACAGTGGTTTAAAGCTTGACATATTCTGAGAAATGTATCACACCGTAACGTCTCTGGATTTCAACTTTATTATCTGTAAAATGGGGTTGCTTTATGACATAAACAATACATGTTTTTTAAAAATTATAACAACTAGGCATATACACATTTCCTTCTATTTTGCTTTAAATTCTGTTATGGAGCAATTGTGGAAATTGGCAATTAGGGCGTTAGATTGGCAATCAGGAGGTTCAGATCCTAATTCAGCAGGATTGCTGACCAAATATGTGATGTTTGGCCTTAGTGTTCTTACTGGAAAAATTATAGGTTGGACTAGGCAACTAAGATCTCTTTCAAATCCAGCACTGTGGGTTTTTAGGATTGTTTTTATATTTTCAGTATCTAGCCCAATAGAAAACTTTTAATAATTGTTTGTTTAAGGCAATGAATGAACCATGTCCTTTGGTTTTTGTTGTTATGTTTTTGGTTTTGCTTTGTTTTTTCTTGTCTTTGTTTTGGAAAACCTTTGGCTAGATGACATATTGGATGAAGACTATTCTGTAATTACTCATGCCTGGAGGAAGCTGAAGTGACTGACCCATTCCTGTATGCCCAGAGTACTCTGCAGATATGTCTCCAAACTGAAATTAATGTGAATCTTTATTTTAAAAGAAATTAGTTCACCTATAATCACAGTCAAGAAAAAGAGGAAACCTGAGAGGTTTCTAAGAAACAGTTATTCTAACATTTAAATTTACTTAACAGAAATGAGAATAACTGTTATTTCTATTATTACTTCTACTAGCTTTGACCACCTAACTGTGGGTTGGGTGACAGTACACTTGCTGAAGACACTGTCTGTGTCAACCGCTTTAGACTAATCCCAAAACTGGTGCCACTAACAATGGTCACACTTATCCTTGACCTTCACATCCTGTCTCTATCACCTTATTCATTCATTTGAACAAATATTAAGTGTGCATCTACTACACACGAGGCAAGTAGGTGTTCTGAGAAATAGACAAATATTACATGTAGTCTACCTTCAAGGAACTTTATAGTTGATTTGGGAAATGAAGCCATGAGCACTTGAAAAGTAAAGTAAAAACAGAGAAAAGAGATTCCAGTAGATGTGGTGGCCATCAGAGCCAGTAATGGGCGAGGGAGGAGTACAGAGACACCAAAGCGGGTGGCAAGTAAGAAGACACAGTCAGCCTGAGCCTCCCTCTGTCACGTGTGAAGTTCAGCATCCTTTTTTCAGCTGCATTATGACTTGTCATTCCATTCACCCCATTCTGGTTGTTCAGCTGATGATGGTGACAAATCACGCCTTCCTCATTTGTCATTCATATTCTTCTTTGACCTTGTCTGTCTTTGCCTAACCACACACACTAGGCCTTTCCCCTATCCACTGACTCTTTATATTGATGGCACCTTCTCCTCCTCCAAGTCTCAGTTAACCTCCATAGTTAACCTCCTCCTGTCAGCTCTCCATAGGGACCCTCTTTGATCACCAAGGAGAAGTAGCCTTCCTATAACTATTCCCCTTCCAGAATCGGAATGAACCATCTGCTTTGTAACTTATGACAATCTGTAATTATTGCTGTTGATTGGCTCACACACTAGAATATGAGTTTCATGGGGGGGCAGGAACCTTTTCTGACTTGTAGCTGTAGTATCCCAGCCTCTAGCATTAGTGCCTGGCATACTTTAGGCTCTTTTCTTTGAATGACTAATGAATACGTTAACTGTGCTTGGTGAAAATGCCTATTCTGTACACCTGGTTGATTCACACTCAGCCACCAAACCTGACAGCCCTTTCAGGGATGAGTTTCTATAAAGTCTTGGCACAGAAACTTTCCTGTTATGAAGGGTTACTGCAATCTCTGCAAGGCACATAAATTCCAGGAGCATGCGTTATCCAGGTCTTTCATGCACTTTCTTTGTACACGACTTCGCATCAGTAATTATCACCCCAGTTAGAAGAGAGCCTTGAGGCAGGTGAATAAGTGTGTAGAACAGAGCCCTATACATCTCAGTAACACTCATTAAATGTTTGACTTTGGTAATGATGACACATTATGAAATTATTGAACATTTTAGTTGTGACCTGATACAGTTATTTCTGTATATTTCTGTATATTTCCAAAAATATATATTTTTAGCTTTAGGTTGTGTTCTCTTCTAGTTAGTTATTTCTGTGTTTTCTGTTCCTTTTCACTGGTAAAGGAGCTTGGGCAAAGGCATGACTAATTCATTCGCCAACATATAAGAACATTACTGTCTGTCAACCACACCTAAACCTTAATTATATGGTGATTTCCTCTCCAGGGATATGTGACTTTTAACCGGTAAGAAAGCTGATGCACTAAGGTCATATGAGAGAAAAAAGGTTTTGGGCAAAGCACTCAAAAATCCATGTGGAATAATCTTATTCCACTGAATCATGTCCCCTGCTGTTGAACAGCCCTAAAGAACTCCTTGTTAGTAGGTGATTCTGTCTGTCTAGAGTGGAAACCTATGAGTAATCTATGTGTCACTGTGACTCATGTCATGGCCACCACTTCCAACTCCGCATCACCTGAAAGTTGGCAAGAAGACTTTATACTGCTCAACTCATAACAGGAAGAAGCCAGGATGGAGGAAAGACCTAATAAGAAGTTTTATTGATTAAAAAGAAGATAACTAGAAAAGGAGGATAAGAGTAAGAACAATGGCTTTTTAGTCACCACCTAAATCATTCTCTTCTTTGACACCTGTTCCCAATGTGCATCCATTGCCAATACAGCCATTCTTCCTTCCACATCCTTGTGTCTTTTTACAGATTTTCCCTACCTTTAGATTTTTTTCCAACCTTTAAGTTATTTTCAAGAAAGGACTTTGATAGCAATATGTTGAACCAAGATGAAGGACAAACCAGAACAAACTAGTGTTTAATTCCACTACAAAACTCGTGTTTAATTCCACTACAAAACCATTCTTCAACTTTCATTTGCTGGCTTTCTTCTTATTTCTTCTCTATTCCTCTGCAACTTTGATAAAATGGCACAGGGTTTGACGATGTGGTTAGCTTACTGGGAAGGCAGCACCTTTAAAATAAAGCATCTTAGGAATAAACTGGAAGATTTTATGAACTCAGGTGACTCACAGAAAAACATAATATGGATTAGGTGTGTAGGTGGGAAAAGAGATTTTAGAAAATAAGATTTTATAAACATAATGTTTGCCATAAATTTATTGAAGGAAGTGTGCATACGGTAACTGATCTGGGAAAGTGAGACCATCCTAAGCTGCAGTTTTACACTTTTTTATGTAGCCAAAGAGGGAGTTACCTACAAGGAAGTCAACTTCCTTCTTGCTATTCAGTTGTGTTTTGCAGACCCCTGCTGGGCTCCTTCACTTTGCTCTGTTTGGTTGCTTTCAAACTAGGGTTTTCCAGTAGTGGTCATACCTCCCTTGAGAGCATAATTAAACTTCTTTCTTTACTACAGGTCTGTCAGTTTGGAAGTAAAACTCCTTGGCTAGAGGATTATCATGATTTTCTTTCCTGGAGACTTCTAGTTTTAGCACCAGTCTCAGATCTTCCCAAAAGCCAAAAGGGCACTAACTTTGTTTGCCACTAAGCCTAGGTGGTCACCGAGTGACATCAGTATAATTAACGTCTTGACTTGAGAGAGTCTAGTTTTATATCAGACTTTATCTCTAATTAGTCATAGCCCCAGATCAGATTTTCACGATAGTGATTCTATACCTTTCCCCAGCAATCCAATATTTATGTCTTTTCATAGAATTGTATTATAAAGACAATTTTATATAATTGGTGGGGGCAGGGGTGGGGGAGGTACTCCAGTGGATTAAAAGTCAGACATCCTGGGTTCTTGACCTGTCTGGTACTAAAAATCATGTGATTTTTTTCCCAGTCATGTGATCTTAAGCATGTAACTTTGCCAAGCTGGGTTTCCATTTCTATTGTTATCAAATGTGGCATGTTATTAGATTTTTTAATATCTTTTCCTGATTTTAAATTATAAATTCTTCTTCAAATACTTGTCCAATGAATAAATCTGTGCCCTCAAAGAGGTATATAGTAAAGAATAATATATTTACTTACTAATTATCTCCAATTTTGGAATCTATGATTAAGTAGATATTATATAACTCCAAGGATACACATTTTTGTAGTCAAATTTGCAGTGTTCTTGATGTTTTAAATAACATTACTGATGATCTTTGTGGATATCAGGGTTATTTCAGCATTACATAGATGCTTATTTTCTTTTAGGTAAACTTTAAAGAAAATGTTCAGATTTAGCAAGTATTCAAACAGTTGAGAAGAGAGCAAAGATGAAAAACCATTTTATAAAGTTCTGGAATTTTAAAATAATCTGACATTTAGAGGTGGGGGACATATTTTTTATAAAAAGTCTGTGTGCATGTGCATGTGCGTGGGGGTGTGTGTCTGCATGAGTGTGTGTGTGACTCAGCTCAGAGAATCCTGGGTTGAACTGCAACAGTGCTATAAACATGAGAACCAAAAGCAGATCCAATTGCCCACACTGGAAAGGACCAACCTTTGGCACGGTGAAAGATTTTACTTGTTTGGGCTTTCCGTGTAGCCCACTAAAACCGTTAAGACCTATCATCATTACCTAGTCTCATGTCAGCTATATCTGGTAACTCACTTTGACATAGTTTCTAGGTAGGAGCTCCCCGACAATGGCTCATGTGATATCAGTGCCAGCTGGACTCAGCTGTAAACAAAAAAGAATCTTAAATAGATATTTCAGATGTTTAAAATTTAAATAAACCAAGGCAGAGTGTGTAAGGTTCCAAGTGAGTCGATTGCCAAGTTGTGCTGGTTGGTACAACCAAGCGCTATATCAATGGGGTCTTAAATTGCTGCATAATGCAGACATAGAGGAGGGGAAGTGGCACAAAAGGAGTAGGAGTGCATTAAAGATGAATCACTAAGGATGCTCTTCCATTAAACTGTGAGTATTTATACATTAACACCGTCCCACTAGGACCCAAGTAATATGCGAGCCTTTGGAACCATTTGCAGTATATGTTTCAAAATCCAGACCAAAGCCACTAGGTAGATTTTATGGGTCCCTCTAGAAAAGCAGTTTCTTGTCAGGGCTGGAAAAGTAATGTTACAAAGGATCCAGTAACAACAGAATTTAGGCCTGTTAGTTAGATTCTAAGTTGATGCCTCTTCCAAAAGGAGAGCTTTCAGAAAAACAATTTATTTTCCAGGCTGAGAGAAAAACTCTGACATTTAGGATTAAGAAAAGTTTGGTGTATAGTCTATTATACACAGGGTGCAGATCTGTTGGGGCAAATCTGTCTACCATTTTATTTGTTTCAACAAAGACTATCATGATGACGAGTTTCTCCAAGATCATCCCTTGTGGGAGCTCAGGACAGGAGACAGGAAGATGTATGTCACTGGCTTTCCCAAGTCTAGCTTGCTTCTCAAGGTGCCTTTAAGAATATAGTACAGCTAAGAAGACAAGTTTGCATACAGTCCTATACGATGACTCCAGTGACCAATGGCCAATAAATCAATTACATCTTTGTACCCTGCTTAACCTTTGGATATGACAAATATTTGGAGTGTGTTTTTTGTGGTCTCAAGCCAAAAGTTAACCACAGCCTAGAGATTTTTAAACCTCAGGAATAGAACTAGAAATCTATGTTCCCCACTTTATTCTCAGTGCAGTTGGAGAGGACAGAATTCCATTAGAGAGAGACAATGTAATTGTATTCATAACTTCTGAGGGTTGAGAGGTTGCATTTATATGATGCCTTTCTTCCAAAGATCATAAAACACCTCACATATGCTATTTCATTTATATTCCAAATGTGTTCACAGTATAAGAAAAGAGCACTTAATACAATTTTAAGGAAAAATATATTAATAATTTAATACAGTTTAGCAAAACTAAGTAAAGTAACATTTACTTAATTTAATGTACAAGAGAAACCAATGTTCAGTAACATTCATAATTAAAAATGGTTAGTGGGTGAGTTCATTGTTTTTATTTCTAATTAAAAATTTTATTTTACTTTTCCCAACTTCTCAGGATCATATGAGTTATTCTCTTTTCTTAACTCTAATCGCACTAAGTGCTTGATTCACACAATTTAGCACATTGTTATACACTGTTACATTGTCTTCTTTGTTTTCTATGTATTTTAGTCTCAATAGCTACTCTAAGGGAGAGACTGGTGTGTATTGGAAATGACACTAACTCAAGACAGAGCCTTGAGTGCCCGACCTGTGTCTGCCCCTCACTGTCATTCAACAAACTCGCAGCCTTACTATGCTCCAGTTTCTTTACTAACAAATGAAAAAAAATCTTAAAGGATTGTTGTGAGGTTCAGATAAGATTTTTTTTCTAAAAACTACTATGCATACAAATAAGACATTATTATTGTAAACTCTGTGAAGGCAGAGACAATATTTTGTAACTGTCTTACCTACTTTCCAGGATCTAATGTGATGTTGTGTTAATATGATTTCCCAAGTAAGTACTTAATTAATATTTCTTAATAACGAACAATTACTGAGTACTTACTATTTTCCAAGAATCACTGTTAAGTACTTTACATGGAATATTTTATATTTCATTACCTTAATAGGTCATGTTATTATTATGCTCATGTTGCAAATGAAGAAACCAAGGCTGAGAGGGATTGAGCAGCCTGACCAGGGGCACATAGCTGACACTTGACTCTTAGTAGTTTGGCTACAGAGCCCAAGTTCTGAAACTCTTTACTCTGCTTGTCTTTCACAGAACCAGCATTCTTTCCTGAAAGTATGCAGAGGTTATAAAATGTCCTTCCTAAAACTATCAAAAAATGAAAGAACTTTTAAGAAGTGCATAGGAATTTGTGAGCGTGTGTTGGATAGAATTTTAACTCAGAATTTGAAATAAATAAATACACCAACTTCTTGATATATATGATTGGGTTGCAATCGTATGATGTGTATAAGAAGTGTTTCTTTCAGAGAAACACTTCTGAGCATTTGATTTGGCAAAATGTTAAACATTGAAGTTACAGCCCACGAGATGTTTCTATTCTTCTCCTGATCAACTGGTGACAAATTCTTCCCAGAATCATGGGAGCATAAATCCGATTGTGCACAAGGCCAGTGGGAACAAGATAATTGCATAGATCTAGTACCCATCCGTTACACTCAGCATCATCAATCACTGAACTGCCACGACCTCAGCTTTCAGGAATCCCCACGTTGTTTGAAAGACTCTACTATTGCCATTTATGGAAGAACCATATTATACTGTCTTTGTCTTAAGTGCTATCAAACTAAAATTAAAAATTTAAGTGTTTATCCTTCAGAGGGTGCTCATGTGATAGAACAACGGAAAACATGAGAAAAAAACATCAAAATTCAATATCATCTGATGTGAACGTAGATAAGCACCTCAATTTAAGGATCCGGTGAGCCCCACTAAGAAATTAAGTTGGGTAGTTCTCTTTTTAGTTCTTTTGTGATGGAGACTACATTTGTTAGCAGAAATGTGCCTCTGCTTTTCCCTCACACGCACCTCACACACAGGCCAACTCCACAGGGGGAGTCTGACAAATGAGCAATTCTTGAACAAAGCAAGCAAAGCATTTGGTCTGAGTAGAGATGGAACGATCAGTAGCCCACAAATTAAACTGAGTTCATGCCCGCGGTGTATACGAACCTTTAAACCATGGAATTAAAATAAAGTTGCAATGATGAATCAGTTCAGGTTTCCTATCTTGTGTTTTCTTTCTATTCAATATGACATATGTTTATTGAACACCTAGTGGCTGGTGGGTATGAAAGGTCAATGGCCTTCACCCCCACAAGGAGCTCACAGTTTAGTGAGAAAAACAGATCTATAAACAGGTAACTTCAAACAAAATGAGCTACGTAAAATAACGGAGGCATACACTGCACAGCTGTGGAACAAAGGAGGGATCAACTGTATCTTAACAGATGAAAAAAAGAGTCACAGAAAAGGAGAAACAAATTGCACTGAATTTTCAAGGAAAAAAATTACACTTTGACCGGGGGTGGGGGGTGGGGGAATGACTGCTTGTAATGGATGGAGCAAAGTGATAGAAGGCAGTATTACTCATTCCTAATAGAGGATTTTCACTTCATTTATTCCTCATTCCAGCCCCATGAAGGAGCATGTCATTGTCCTAATTTCAGAGTTTCAGAAAAGTAGACATCTCAAGAACGCAGGGCTGGTAAGTGATATGATCTTGACTTTCCTGTGTTGCTGAAGCTGAGCATTGGGAGCTTTGAGAAGAGGAGAAAGATGGAGCTGTAGGGAAAGCAGGGCCAGATGGTGGAGGGCCTCCTAAAACATGCATTTGGACTTCATCCTTTAGTGCAGGGGAGTCAGTAATGAATTTTTCAGCAGGGGAGTGGGTGACAGGAGCAGTTTTGCCTTTCAGATAGCATCCTGCTAATTGCATAGAGTGTGGTTTTGGCTGGGCATGAGGCAAACATCGACACTTTATATATTCAAAAAGTCAGTACTAATAATGTGGCCCATCCTGCTACTTCTAATGCTCATGATGCTTTAGGCATCTCTGATTCTTTTTTTTTTTTTTAATTTACTTATTATTTATTTATTATTTATTTTTGGCTGTGTTGGGTCTTCGTTTCTGTGCGAGGGCTTTCTCTAGTTGCGGCAAGCGGGGGCCACTCTTCATCGCGGTGCGCGGGCCTCTCACTATCGCGGCCTCTCTTGTTGCGGAGCACAGGCTCCAGACGCGCAGGCTCAGTAGTTGTGGCTCACGGGCCTAGTTGCTCCGCGGCATGTGGGATCTTCCCAGACCAGGGCTCGAACCCGTGTCCCCTGCATCGGCAGGCAGATTCTCAACCACTGCGCCACCAGGGAAGCCCCAGGCATCTCTGATTCTTAAACTTCCACCATAATATCTCTGTCCATCATCTCTCACTATCTCTCTGGTATGTACCTGTTTTTAACCTCCCTGCTCATCTTTCTTTCAATCTATTAAGTATATGTGTATCTGAGTTACAAAAGATGCAAAGTACAAATTCAGGACATGAAGAAGTGCAATTTTTTACCGTATGGCAGAGCTTTGAAGGACTTTCCAAATGGTCCAAATGTATATCCAAAAAGTCCATGCACCCCTCCACTAGGAGCCTGCAGTAACACAACCCATCAAAGGCTCTATACTACCTGGTATTGCCTCCACCCTCCAACGTTCCACCTGAGACCTACTGAACTTCCCAGACTCCTGAGGAGTCTCACTTTAAGCAACTTGATTTATTAAAAAAAGAAAGAAAATTTCCAAAAATATAATATCAGATATGACAAAATATTGACCACAGGATATTTTAAAATTGTTAACTCTATTTGTATATTTTAAGTATAATTATATATATATGAAAACCCCAGAAATGCATGCGTTTGTACTTTGAGGCAAACTGGCATTTCTCATCGTATTTTTGTGTTGCTTTGTCCAATTCAAATCCAAGCGAGCCTGTCTCCTTCTGAGCCCACAGGAACCCTTATTTCTCTTCTCTTTGCCATTCTCCAGCCCTTTTTACTATAACTTTTCCTTCAGTCTTGAAATGGGCAGACCCCTCAAGATCCTCATCCCCAACCCCATTGCTCATAATTCAGTTTTCTGTGAATTGAGAAAGTTGCCTTCTTGCCATTTATCTGGAGGAGCTATGTGCACACCGCAGCTCCAGAATGGAACAGAGAAAGAAGTGAGACACATTCAGAAACTCAAAGAATCCCTCTCTTTTCAAGGAACTAAACATTTACCCCTCTGAAAGTGTTTTATACAAGAATAAAAATCAAAAGTAAAAAAAATAAAAATAAACAAGGCTTATTAATGTTTGCTGGAGAAACAGAAAAGCTTTTTCCACAAGAAAAGTCCTTTCTGTACTGAAATTGGCAGCCAGACGGCCTGAGCATTTATCTCCTGCACAGAAAGTGCTCTGTCAGGCAAGCTGTGATTAACAATAAGCTGAAAAACACGCCCCAGACTTCCACTGTATTTTATTTGGCAGAGAGGAATTATTCCTCAGCACAAAGTATTTGCAACTGGCATCGGTTAAACAAGAAATTATAACCTTTAAAAGCCCTATTTATCATTAGCTGCAAAAGTGCAGACTTCACCATCAATTACTCTGACAAAGGATTACAGACCATCAACACTGCACACAGGATAACACCAGCCTTGGCGGCCAGTGGGCCACTCTGAAGGGAGGATTAGAACATTAAACACCAAGAGCCCCTTCCCCAGAGACCCCCCTCGACCCTTCCTCGCCCACCCTCTTCCCCTTTAAAGGCTGACTCTCCCATCTCTTGCACTCTCTCCCTTCACCAGCAAGCTTTCAGCAAAGAGATGCAATGGTTGCGAAAGGCCTTACTTAAGAATCTTTGGCCAAATCAAGTCAGCAGCAACTTTGCTCCAATTCTGCTCTGAATGAGCTCTGTTGATAAAAATGGAAATGACAAGATTGGTTTCTGAAAACTAAAGAAATAATATGGTCTTATTCCTCTCAGCTGCTTCATTTAGAGGCTAACTGGTCAGAAAAATAGTGAATTTTAATAAGCAAAAGGCCTCTACTGTGATTCTAAAACACCCTCCCAAACCCTGAATGGTGCCTATGTATTCTTGGAAGAAGCCTTTTTGCATTTCACTGAGGCATTAAACCATCTTTAAATGATTTCATCCCTTAGGAACAGAAAAACAAAGAGATGCTTTGTTTTCCAGACTTTAAAATAAAAAAAAAATTTAGTCTCAAGTGCATATATGTGGTTCGACATCTTTTTCAAGAAACGTGTGTGTATCTTTATTTAGATTTAACTTTCCAGAGAAGTATGAGGTCATTGTCAGTATTACTATCACCTTGTTGCCAGTTAATTTAATTTAAATGGTCCTGGAGTTTCTCTCAGAGACTTGCAGATTAATATTATTATTCCCTTCAATATTTTGCTTTTATTGACTATATTTGTCTCAGTATACAAACATCAGTATTTTATCAGAATGAAGTAAAATAACAGAATATATGTAAACCACTTATTTTTTGTTTAGTATATAGTGATCAATAAATGATGCTAATGATGTTGTTGGCAATAATGCTGATAAAGATGAAGAGGAGGGGAATATGCAGTATTAAGATTTGTGTTTATAAAGCCTTTTTAATGTTATGAAAGAACACTTGTGAACATATATATCCATATATATACGAATGCAAGTTATACACGTGGTATATTCTTAACTGTGTGAAACAACATTCAGCAAAAAAAGACTGGAAGGAGATAAATCAAAATGTTAAGAGTATTTACCTCTGAGTGATGCAATAACAGATATTTTTCTCATATTGCCTTTTCTATACTCTTCTTTAATTTTCTATGATGAGCTTCTCTTACATTTATTATGAGAAAAAAACAGAAAAGGTACAGGCAAGGAAAAAAATCAAAGCTGAAATATTAGGCTTGCAAGGTGATTGTGAATGTATATACTTTTCACAGCCAATATGATAACCCTTCGACTGTTCCCATTTTTACAATAAAGTAACTGAGACTTAAAGAGATTAAGTGATTTGCCCAGTGGAAACCAGGTAGGTACCACAGCCAAAGCTGAGACACGGCTTATTCTACTTCTAGGCCTATGTGCTTTCCCTTTCTCCTTGTTGCCTCCTGCACTGATGTGTGTGTGTGTGTGTGTGTGTGTGTGTGCGTGTGCACACTCAGGCACACTTGCACATTCACATTCCATATCTTTCCCAGTTAATGTGGGTTTGAGAAGCGGGTCTATTCATATATGAGGCTCCTAATCTCTCCAGATTAGAGCATGTTCCTTCACATTTGGTCTGCTATGTTCATAAAAACTATCACAGGGCTATCACTTGTGGGTGACCGCCTCCAAAAATCACAGGAGTTTGGATGGCTTTATTTAGCTCTATTAGGTTCAAAGAATGTACCAGGCAGATTCTCAGTCCAAAAATAATCTCCTTTTATTAGTGCTCTAAATTAACTCATGGAGGAGTGAGCCGAGCTAAATTAAAGCTTTCATACAGCGAGGCCCCAGGATTTTTACTGAGTGGTAAACGTTTTCTCTCCCTGTGAGAACTTTACTATTTCCTTCCTCTAAGAGAGGCTGTGCTTAGATGCAAAGAAAGTAGCTCAAAGCAGATCTCAGAGAATTCATTTTATTTGACAAAGACTCTTAGTTTGAGTCCCCGGTGTGGAATATTTAAGATTTTATAGGTTTTCCTAGCTTTTAAAGTAATTTGCATGTAAATAAAGAGATACTAATCTCTAGCACAAGTGGCAAAATGTGTTCTTTGCCCTTTTTTAACTGGAAAATTGAATCATAAGAGCCATTGAGTGAGGTATTTTTACTTATAAAGAACTTCAAGTGGCTTAAATCTTAACCACATCCTTTCTGGACTGCCAGCTGTACTTATGTTATCTTTTCATAACCATTGGAATACTATGGCACATTCCTCTCTGAGAACTGCACACTAGGGAAGAGGCAAAGTAAGACAAAAAATATGATATTGAGATCCAAGGTTGCCTCTTTTTCTCTAATACAGACACGTCACCGCTGGCCGTGACTAATAATGCATTTAGCACCCTTCCTGCATTGGGGGGGATAACACCCACTGAGTTTCCAAATCGCTCTAGAAAAGCATGCCAGGCTGGTCTTACTGTCATGTGGCCCTGGGACTTTTCATGTGTCACTCTTTCCTTTGCTCCTGCCTAGCTGGCACCTTGCATGAGTGACCCGTGCAGATGTGAGGTGTGGATGCTGTCTCTCTTTTGTGCTGGATTTTGGACGCGTACCACTACAGGGAGAGGAAGCTAAAAGCCCAAGCCTTTTATGTTGAAGTCTAGAGGGAAGCACATCTATATTTTATGTCTCCACCCTGAACATCTGGAAGGTCCCAGAAAAATCATCCTAAATCACTCTAAGCCTATGTTACATTACATCAACTGGGGTGCCAGATAAGGGCCCAGAGAATAGAGCAAAAAAGAGTACATCCAGGAAAAGAAGTGAAAAGAGAAGACGCAGTTAGGATAGTTGGAGGGAAAGGTGTGATTTCATACCTCTTATAGATTTCTTGTTGACTGGAGGTGTGACTTTCTAACAGGAACTAACAGGAAGTGATTTTTCTTTTTACCTTGAATATATATGCATTTTATTTAAAAAAAATAAAAGATCAAATAAACAAATAAATAAAATAGTTTCAGGACCTTAAATACATCTAGTTTTATGTTTTCTTTTTATTATTTATCAGTAACTATTATTCTTATAATATCTAATGCCAATATGAGGCTATAAGTTCACACATAAAGACTTTAAAAATGATTCTTCACTGAATAGAGCAAAAAAGCACATCCATAATTATTAGCCACTATTAATCAAACCACTGCTTATGTGTTGCAGATTTAATATTTTAAAATAATGAACCAGCACTACTTCAGTTGCTCTCTTTTCTTTAACACAATCCAAATCTAAAAACTTTGCAGCAAAATTTCTTTGATGTTTGACTCTTGCCAGCATACAAATCCAAAAATGTTGGTGGCAATAGTCTCTACTTTCTTTTTTGAGTTTTTATTTTTTAATCGAAGTATTACAATATTATGTAGTATTGAATATAAGTATTACAATATTATGATAGGAAATGATTTGAACTAATAGAAAATATAACTGACTGGGAGTTGATATGTCCAAGTGAAAAGAACTCAAGTACAGCTGGCAGTATAAAGGCTTCTGATCCTGACTCTGAAGAAGAAAATATTCTCCTCTATCTAACTGTAGCTGAGAGTCTCATGCATGTACATATTCCCAGCATGAAAGAATGACCTTTCCACCCAAAGACAAATATTCCTTCACCAAGTGTATGTGAACAGACACATGACACTAGCGTCAAATATATTCCAGAAAGGTTTTGCTAAAAGGTTGCGGGGGAGGGGGGAGGACAATTGATTGAATATTTAGGTATGTAGTATTTATATAGCATCTTATTTTGGGCGGTTACAACCAGAAGGCAGCTTTGGAAAAGCCACTGGTGGAACATAATGGGCATTAAAGAGGCGCTCCATTTGCAGACACAGTTCTGCCACCAGCGACCTGATCTTGTGTAAATCACCTCAGAGTCCTCATTTTGCAAATAAGAGGTTTGGAAGGACACCCTCTCCAGCCCCTTGTAGCTCTAATCGTCCATGGGGGTAGAGTTATTGCATTTAGCCATTCTAATATCAGATATCTTGTAAATCAGGCCCCCAAAGACATCCCAGTGGGTGAACTAGACTCTTCCATTTGCAAGTTCTTGCAACTACATGCAGGTTCAGAGAGCCCCGGCCTCTCTCCCAATGCACTGGATTGTTAGACTCTGCCAGTTCCTAATTTACTTCATGAAGAGGCTGAATGACAAATTAGAAGAACTGATGCCTTTTGCCACCACTTAGTTTCCCGCATCTATTGTTATTCTAACAACAACAAAAAAATCCTTAGATGTTATCGTACTTAAAATTTTTTATCTATAGAAACACTTCAAGCACAGCTGTTATTCATTAGACTCCAGTGGCTGAAAGCATTCGGTTACTACAGGAAAAGGAAAAAAGAAAATCAGTAACGTTTTATTTACAGTCTGCTTTCATTGTGAAATAGTAGAAGTTCCTGAGTTAATAAAAAGATGTGCTTGGTACTAAAAGCCTAAATATGCTTTCTTAAAAGAGTGGTAAATACTGCGGGCACATTTCCCAGATTTTAAGCACTATTCCAATTCTCTTATTTTCCCCATAAATATGCTCACACTTTTTAGCCCATGTGACTAGCTTTTGAATAAGAAAATGAAGTCATATAGGGAATATGCCTCTTCTAAATGGGCATATGTATAATACATGCACACAAGCATGTACATGTACAAAATTTTCATATAAATTTTATAAAGATAATTTCCACCCTACAAAGAAAACAGCTGTTCTGTGAGATAGTGCACTCCTTAGCTGGGAAAACCTTTAAACAAGCCCTGGATTTTGTTTAATCCAGGAATACCAGAGGAGGAATTCCAGATCCCAGAATAGATTTGATTCAATCACTTATAAACGCTCTTTCAACTGTGAGTTCAGAGGTTCTGTAAGTTACCATTTTCTCCTTAATTCATTTTAGAAATTGACCCAACCTTTTTACTGTGTTTTATTTGTTGGCAGGGGCTATAACAAACACAAGTGAGAAACTGAAACCTTGTGGTGCTGAAATCTGGATACATTTGCACCTGGGATTTTGGACACATTTGCACCTGGAAACCAAAGTATGTGGTAATAAAGTCCTTTGTGACAGCAACCTTCTTCCAAAAAAGCTGCAAAGTGCTATACAAAACTAAATCTCTATGGTATCTATCTGTGGTGAACAATACTGTTCCCTCTTCTCACAGGCAGAAAACATGGAAATTAGGAATCAAGTGTTTGAAATAAAATGGAATTATTACTCCCAACCATTTTATTTTGCAGACAAAAACTCACCTGCAATTTATACTATCTAGACTTGTTTCTTTGCTACTACTGATACATCTCACTGTCCTCCAATCAGATCAGATTTCTGATTGTCTCATCTCAAAATGTAGTCCAATTCGAGGTCTGATCTTCTCGTCTTTTTAATTCAATTTCCAAGAAATTCCAAGTAACAAATGGCCCCATCAACCCCATTACCCATCCTCCATCATACCAACTGTACTAGCAAACGTCTCATTCCTAAAAGTTCTCCTTTTAAGAGTCTGGCTGAGCAAGTTCTACCTAGCAACACCAATTTTCAAATTATTTACAATGGTAACTGTTGAATTTAGTGGGGGTTAGGGGTAGGGGAAGAGGGGGATCATAGCCCAGCAAGAAAGTTAACTGTTGTTCTTTCCTGGTCCCCTTCATAAGCAAGGCACTGCTGTCATATCAAATATCCTGTTTCCTGAAAACATGACTCTGAGATTGGTATGTGCGGGAAGTTACATCATAGCAGGATTCAGTCTCGTTGACCCTAAATGCACCCATATTCCAGCTTTTGCCCTCTGGCCCCACCTCCTTAATCACATCTGCATGCTGTCTCCACTCTTTATAGTAACATTTAGAACTTTTCTACGGCATATTTTATTGTGCAAGTCATTTATCAATGCTATTTCATCTTTTCTCACCCTCATTCCTTTGAGGTAGAGCCCTGTGATTAGTAATAATAACAAAACCATGCTATTTGGCTTTTCTATAGCTTCTGTCTCCTGAGAACTCTACACATATTAACAGCACACACAGTGTTCTCCCAAATGGCTTAGGTCACAGAACGAGCAGGGAAGAATGCTATGACTAGCCTAAGTGGAATAAATTGAAGGTTGGGTTGGAAATGAATCAAGATGCTGGTGTTAATATGCCCAACTATTTAGGAAAAGTTCCAGGATCACTTAATGATGAAAAGCAATAAGGCTGTCAAAATTTGCCTGGAATATATATAGGATTAAGCAAGCTCCTAAAGTTTCCCAAGGTACCTCAAGGTCAAGGGCTTTCTGCAGAAGGTAAGGCTTTTTGATGATATACAAATTCCAAAAGCCCCAAATGCAGAAAAATGTAAGAGAGGTAGGGGTGAGTGTGTGTTGTGTGGTGGTGGGGAATTAATTAGTTAAAGACTTCTTTAACTTATTTCCATGAAAGTTCTCTACTGAACCCATTTAAATCCTCAATACTTGTCACAGACTATCATTTTTTATCTTGAAAAAAAAATGATTCCACAACTAGGACAAATCTAATTCTTAAATAATAAGAGAATACTAGTGACCTGAAATAAAAACAGCTTTGATTTTTCATCAGATACATGTAATGCATAACTTAATAATAATAATAAGGTTATAATGCTCATTATAATGTAGGGTTATAATAATAATGTAAGGTTATCTTTTAACTACATTCTAGAAAGTTGGCTACATTCTAATACATAATTCAACAGTGAATCAAGGAAGAATATTCCAACAGTCTTACTAACCTCATTTATTGGGATTTTTAAGGCTTTTCTCTTGAGTTAAACCCTTCAAATTAAGAATTTAATCAAAAATATTGAAAGTATGGAAAACTAACTAGATTTTTAACCCATAAAGATTGTCAGTTATTAGGAAGAACTTCCTGATCCTGGACAATCATTAATATAGATGCATATTCTTTCCCAGAAATATAAATCCTACTCCAATTTTGGACTTCCAAGATAAAAATAACTCCTGTATCAAATAATTTGTTCGTCTCTTGTAACATCACTTTCCATTTAATATTATATTTATTTTGGGTTTATCTAATCTAGAGCCTAGATTCTAGACCCATCCATCAACTCAAGTTTCTTGAGGGACAAAGAACTTTGTGTTCTCAGAGTGCTTAACACAGTACCATGTACATATGTTGGTGCATTAAATATTTCTTGAATTAATGTTGCAATAAGGTAGGTTTAAGTGTTGTAATAAGGCATTGCTTCCCCCGCCCCAACAGAAGGTCGAGTGGTCCCCTGAAACCTGCAGCTAGAACTCTGTCAGCCACCAGAGCACAAGGGTTAAAATATTTCCATTTTACATTAAACCCTTGGGACTGTGCTCCTTTAGTTTATTTATTTTCAATTCTATATTTGTCACTCACACAAGAATAGGGGAGGAAAAAGAGGGAGAGGAAGGAGAAGGGGGAAGGAGGAAGGAGAGGAGGAGAAACAGAAGGGTGGGGGAGGGAATGCAGAAGAATGGGGGGAGAAAAAGAAGAAAAGGGAGAGAAAAAGAAGGAGAGAGGAAGAAAAGATGGGAACTGGGGAAAACTACATAATTCAATGTACCTGAAATAATAGCAAAAACATGAGAAAGAAAAAAAAAAGGAAAGAAGGGAGGGAGGGAGGGAAGGAGAGAAGGAAAGAGGGAGGAAGGGAAGAAGAAAGAAGGAAGAAATGAATGTAATTTCTTCTCTAAGTCAGAATTCATTTGAGTGGCAACTCTATAAAAACAAGTTGGTTCTCATTATTTGGGTTAAATTTGACCTGATTAAATCCATTGGCAGTGTCTAAGACATTACTTTATATTTCATGCCTAGGTTGGCTAATAAACATTTTTTAACCCAATCTGAGTTTGCTTGCTGGCACCCAACCCATCTACTTTATTTCATTTATTCAACAAATGCTTTTTGAGGAACAATTTCCCAGGTCTGTGACTGGCATTGGAAAAATAGTGGCGAACAAAACATGTCTCTCACTTGAAAGGATTACCCGGCTCTCTCCACAGCCATCTGAAACCCAAACTAGTGCTATTATCCATCCCCAAATTTTGTCAAGCAAGCATCTTTTTCATCACATTATCCTCTCTAAATTCTTTTTGTCTGCCCAGACAAAACCATTAGTACCTTCTCCCTGCGATCAAACCTTTTCTAATGGCGTATCTCTGATCAATCCCTGCAGTCCCTGGTTCTGACCCCAATGGCAGTGCTTGCATCAAGCCAACTTACTATTCTCTCTCCAGGCTCTTACATCTTCTGAAATTTCTGTCTCTCTGAATAGTTTCTAAATTTTTTTAATTCAAACTCTTTCAAGAATCACACGTCCAGACCTTTCTGACACAAAATCCAGGTGGCCCATATTTAAACCATCCTGACCCCGTAAAAACATTTGAATGTTTAAACCCAATTTATATTACAATTACTCTTATCACAAAAATTCTCATATATAGGAGGAGGTGGCGGGTTTTGCCAACAGTGTATTCTCTCACATTTTCAAATCCAAAAACTAGGTTACTAATGTTAACTACCAAGTTTGCTTTTGGGTATGACTATGACTAACTGCTAAGACCCAACCAACTTTTCTTGTACATACCACACATACTTGAACTGTCTGTGGTGGCAAAATGGACTGTTATGTATAAAGGGAATTCCCTTCCCCCAATCCGTTCTAAGTGATTAACATCTATTCATCTTTCATTATTCAGCCCAAAGTTCGTATCTTCCATGTAGTTCTTCCTTAGCCATTTGGCTGACAACTTCATCCTTTGTGACTCTTCTTTATCCTGCCTTGATCCTGACTCCATCCTAGAATCCATGACATGTTGCTGATTTAGGATTCATATGTCTGCCTCTTCTAAACTATGCGGTCCTACGGGGCAGGGCCCAGACCTTATACAACACAATATTTCTAGTGCATATAACAGTGCGTGCAACAGTGTAGGTACTCTGTAAATGTTGAATGAATGTGAGAGATGGGAGGAGGGCAGGTCTTGTATATTATGAAAGACTAATCAAAAATGGCTAGCAGGAGCTACAGACCTTCTGGCAGCTCCTGAATTATCCAAGTGAAATATTGCCTGAAATCTGGTGAGAAAAGTGTTTCATACAGATGATGAATGCCAACCTAGCCTTTCTCAGCCAAAATACAGCCAAATCGTTAAAACACCTTCCCTTTTTTAATTTATCTGTCTTGTGACATAATCCAGCCTCAGGGCCCCAAGCTCCCCACATCTCACCTCATATCGCCACCTGGTGTCCAAAAGCAAGAAAAATATCTAAGAAATGAAAAGGATTGTTTTTAAGCTGATAAATATCAGGACCTTAGAATCATATACAGAACGTTTAAAAAAATCACACGCTTCTTGGCATAGACTTCTGGTCACAAACATAAAGATTAAGTGCACAAAACTCCCTCAAAGCACAGCCTGTTTCCACTCACATCTTCACGCAAGAAAAGAATGCTGTCAATCTTTTCAGTTCCGTGGACTACCTTCCCTCCCACCATAGATTCCATGTTTTAAAAACTTTACCGGAAAATAAACTATAATTTGTTATTCGCATTAAGTAAACTCAAAATTGTCAGTCTATAGTGTCGTTTAGCTTGTGATAGCCAGGAATATCATCATTCATTATGCATTCAATCAGCTCTTTAATGAGTCCCTACTGTATTCTAAGAGCTATACAATGCTCCACAAAGTTACAGTAGATTAATATCAATTCAATCAAGAAACCTTAAAGTTTTTTCTTTGTCGGTAGAGAGTAAACATATATTTTCATTAGGTGTTTTGAAATAACTGAAAATTAGTAAAGTTTTCCTATCACTGCCCCTAAGAAGCTGGGGAATCTGAACTTGGGTACCAGTGGATAAGGAAAAAGTAGATCCTGATGGATTGCGTACAGCTTCAAATCAATAATTCCTGGAAAAAAAAGTCTCAAATGTCTACTTTTTACTCAGATTATCTTTCATCTGGTTTTAAATATGTAATTGGTTGTTAAGGCATATTAATGATAATTTTATTGTCACAGAACTAAGAACTGAAAATGCATAGCTAAAGAATAATATGAATTTTACTTGAACTAGGGTCACCATGAAATCATCAAATGAGTTTCAATAACAAAATCAGCAATTATATAGTGAAGATATAGGAGGCAAAAAATACCTAGATCAGAGATTCCTAGTCAACAGTCCTCAGAACAAAGACAAAGCTTTCAAGGTTCCGATATAAAATGGGGAGGAAATAAGTACAAAGCAGTGAGTTTCTTCATAAGTTAAATGCACCCATATGTTTTATTCTGAGATTATAGTCATTTTATTATTTTGGTGCTATAGTATCCTTTTCTTTATGAAACAATATAGTCAGAAAAGAGTAGGAAGTTTATATAAATGTCCTTATTTGGCTAAATAAGTAAGAATGCCCAGAATTTTTTGAATAAAATTTTACAACTAAATAAATTTCTAAAGTCTAGATTATCCCGAGCATGAATCTGAAATTAATTTTGAAAGGCTAAAAGTTGGAAACCCTCAAAACACACCTGGCTTTGTGTTATCTTTAAGAGCAAAATTTAAAACTCCAATTGCTTTTTCAAATGGATTGGTTAAAAAAAAAAAAAAGGCAATGTCTAAGAGAAGTAGAAAAAAACCCCAAATACCTCCATTTTTGCAAGTATAGCCCAATTCCACAGATATCTCTTTACACTACGTAACATTACATTTTTCTAATCCACGTTGTACTCTGAGTACTAATGTTTCCCTTCAGTGATTTTACACCGCTTCGAGGTCCAAATTCAGCAGGCAGTTCTAGGCTTTATCTCCCAAGATCTCTAGGTTAATAGATTTAATAATAATAATAACAATAATAATTTTTAGAGAGGTACTGCACTGGATTTAGAGGTCACTCAGCAAATAAATAGATATATAGCCTAGATGCTTTGACTTTTAAATCATAGAGTAAGCAACATGTTGCTTCTCAAACAAAATACGCTTGATCCTTAGCTTTAAGCAAAATCTATTTCTCTCCCACCCGTTCTCTTTCTCCCTCCTTCTTTTTCCCTCTCTCTCACCACAAAGCTTTCTGGATTGAGTAGAAGTATTTGGTCACTTGCTCTCTGACCCCAGAGTCTCCTGAGACTATATATTCATTTTAAGAATGAGTCCCTTTAGTTACCTAAAGTGTCCTCGGACTAAATTGTTTCCAGATGTTTACAAATATTTCAAGGAAATATTCACACAGATTTTATGGCTGAGTGATAAAGGACTCCACAGTGTCTGCTCAATTGTAAAATAAGGATCAAGTGCTTATTATAAAATAACTTCCATTCTGCAAGTATTTGCTACATGCCAGGCACAGCGCTAATACATTATCTCACTGGATGCTCACAATAGCCCTATATGGGAGGTTTTGTACTCCTCGTTTTGGAGAAAAGGGAGGTGGGGCTCAGAGAGTAACCACAGAACATGAAGTGAGGGAATGGGCTGCTATACTAAGTCCACATTCTTAGCCGGTGGGCCCTGCCTCTCTCTCAGAGCAAAGCTCTTCTCCTGTTGGCTTAGCGCAGGACACAGAGGAAAGAATTCACAGAAGCTGTGGCACATCCCTGAACATCCAAATAAATTTCCTTTAAGAGGTGAGAGAAGAAGGTTTGTAGACCAAGAGTCCTCCTTGTTTAATATCCATGAGTACTTCCCACAGACTTGTTCACCAAATATAGCAACAGACTGTAAATGTATGACGCCAACAATTTCTCACTATTTAAAAACCAGGGCTTCCCTGGTTGCGCAGTGGTTGAGAATCCGCCTGCCAGTGCAGGGGACACGGGTTCGAGCCCTGGTCCGGGAAGATCCCACATGGCGCGAAGCAGCTAAGCCCGTGAGCCACAACTACTGAAGCCCGTGCACCTAGAGCCCGTGTTCCGCAACAAGAGAAGCCACCACAATGAGAAGCCCGCGCACCGCAATGAAGAGTCGCCCCTCCCCCGCTCGCCGCAACAAGAGAAAAGCCCACGCGCAGCAACGAAGACCCAACGCAGCCAGAAACAATAAATAAATAAGATAAAATAATAAAATAAATAAATTTATAAAAAAATAAAAATAAAAACCAGCTTTCACGTATGGAGTTTGAAATTTGCCTGTTTAGTGTTTATATTGTTCTTCACTCACAATATTCTGACCTGTAAAAAAAAGAATCCTAAGTGGTCAAGGTGACCTTTTTAAAAGAAGCTCTTAATATCATAGAAACTATGCTTTCTGTTTAACTTTGTGTTACTCTGGAAAGAGCCTAGTATTAATTAAAAAACGCTTAAATGACTTGTATTTGGGGTGGAGATGAGGAAGTGTCCAATCAATTATTGATTGTTCTAACTAATGGAGAGAAGCGAGCCATGGCCATTTACAAGGTACTCAATGAATGTTAGTTCCACTCCCCAAAACAAAAGGTAGTCCAGAAGCCTCCTGTATTTACGCTTGAAAAATATTATATAGTTTCTTTGTTTTCGTTTACCTAGGAGGTATACATTTCTAACAGGTTTTGCCAAGTTTAGTTTCCAGATGATTTTGGGTTCTCAACGTGCAGTCTCTGGGATAATGAAATGAAGTACCTCTGGAGTGTGCAAGTTAGAGACAGCGACCATCGACATTAAAAGAATCCACCAAGTGGGAAATCCATATGCAGGCAATTAAGAGGTGACGCTGTTTGCTCTGGAAATGTCTCTCCTGGAATTGAGCGCACAAGCTGCTGCAGCCGCCTGTCTCCTACCGATGTTAAATGTCATCTATTCATGCCACCTCTTCCTCTGTTCTCATCAAATAGCTACCCTCCTAAGGCTAGAATTTGAATGAGTGTCAGAAATTGCTGACCTTGCCAAGTCACATTTTCCTTAGTCCCACTCCCCAAGGCACCACAGAACTCTCAGACTTTTGACCTTGCTGAAAACCATGGGATTATTTGAGTGAGTTCTCTTCCCCACTTCTCTCCTTCCCCCCTTTCCACGGTCTCCAATAGCTCCTTTTAAAGAAAAGCTGGGTTATAAAATGCAGAGCTGCCCGCTTTTGCCCTCTTAGGTTTTCTGGCCCTCTAAAAGCCAGCATTTTTTCCAAGCTGCCATTCTCCACTCACCAGACCATATTTTTTAAAAAATATCTGGAACACAAACAGCAACTTGTTTTTTGTACCCTTGACTAAAAATCTACCAGGCTTTTTTTTTTAAATGTAATGTTGTTTCAAATCATTTTTAAGTGAGTTTAATGCTGGTGAAAGGTGCCTAGATTGACAGCCTGGAGGCGGAGGGTCTATACTTTTAACTATAACAGAGTGAAGCAATGACAGCTACTGCCAAGGAAATTCACAGGCCTCACCCTTCTGCTTGCAAGCGTCTTTGTGGGATTGAACAGGTACATGTCCATTTGAAATTTGTTTGCTTAGTGTTTATATTGTTCTTAACTCACAGTGTTCCAACTTGTAAAAAAATTCTGCTACACCCAAGTCCCGTTCAAATGCTGCCTTTTCCAGGAAGCCTTTCCTCATGTAACGCTGCTAGTTTGAAAAACCCACCGTCTGATTCCCTAGCAGTTTGCTACCCTTCTGTTATACTAGAGTTTTATAGTAGTGTTGATCAGACCTCAAACCACATACATCTTTTTTCTTTTAATTTTTATTAGGGTATAGTTCATTTACAATGTTGTGTTAGTTTCTTCTCATATACATCTTTTCTTCCATGTTGTGCCCCCTTCAAGACTCCATTAGAAAAAAACAAAACAAAAAAAGACAAATCAAGCATGCATTATCATTCCATTTTACAGATGGGTAATAGAGGCCAAGAGTGGCACACATAGGCAGGACTGAAATCTAGATGTTCTGATTTCAAATTCCAAATTCTTCTATGCTTCACCTACCAAAACAAATATTTTTTAAACTTCCTAGTCTGGATGAAAGCACTGTAATTCCCAAATCATCTTCCCTCTAACTGTGTCTTGCAGATTGCCTCCATAAATCCTCTGGCTTGGAATCAGCCTTCTGAGAACTGCTGAGTTGTTCCCTAGTCAGCCACTAGTCAGGACTTGAATTACCCTTTGACCAGCCTTCCCAGGTCTGAGCTGACTATGACCGGCCTTGTCAGGCTGCAGGGCTTCCCCACCTCACACTGTCCTCTGTGTCCCCCCTGCATCAGGAGATGTGCAGGGCTGGTTCCAGCCACCACTGGTGTAAAATGATTTATCCTGACCCAATTTCCTCTGCTCCTTTTTTCAGATCATTAATAAAGACATTAGTGGAAGCTCAGAAGAAGTGAGAAGCCTAATAAAACCTCAAATAAGCCCTGTTGCAAAGCCGATATTCCAGCCTCAGGAAAAATATTGTCTAGATTCCCTGTGTTAAGAAATTAATAAACCGTCTCTGAATTCTAGTCTCAAAGTTAGGGGACTGTCAGCTTGTTCCAAGGTTCAGTTTATATGAAGTCCAGTTTTTCTTTCCAACTACTGAACTTTTCTGTGTGGTCTAATTGATTGCATACTTGTACATTTATGCTGACTATAACATCATTTGCCAAATAACTTGAAAATCATGAGAAGTGTTAGAAGGTTTA